>NW_027266319.1:39265730-40657813 GCF_022045235.1 Haliotis cracherodii | reverse complement strand
GGTTGTTGACACACATGCTTGGTGGGAAACACTTTACAGGTACTGACTGAATGGAGTGTAGAGTACTTGGTTGTTGACACACATGCATGGTGGGAAACACTTTACAGGTACTGACTGAATGGAGTGTAGAATACTTGGTTATTGACACATATGCATGGTGGGAAACACTGTACAGGTACTGGCTGAATGGAGTGTAGAGTACTTGGTTGTTGACACACATGCTTGGTGGGAAACACTGTACAGGTACTGACTGAATGGAGTGTAGAGTACTTGGTTATTGACACATATGCATGGTGGGAAACACTGTACTGGTACTGACTGAATGGAGTGTAGAGTACTAGGTTATTGACACATATGCATGGTGGGAAACACTGTACTGGTACTGACTGAATGGAGTGTAGAGTACTTGGTTAATGACACATATGCATGGTGGGAAACACTGTACTGGTACTGGCTGAATGGAGTGTAGAGTACTTGGTTGTTGACACACATGCATGGTGGGAAACACTGTACAGGTACTGGCTGAATGGAGTGTAGAGTACTTGGTTGTTGACACACATGCTTGGTGGGAAAAAACCGCCAGGTGCTGTTGTTTGTTTGTTTATTTGCTTATTTTTTTTTAACGCCGCACTCCAGCAATATTCCAGCTATATGTCGTAAGACTGTAAATAATCGACTCTTGGTCAGACAATCCAGTGATTGACATCATGAGCATCGGTCCACGCAATTGGGATACGATGACATGCATCAACAAAGTCAGCAAGCCTGACCACCGGATCCCGTTAGTCGCCTCTTACGACAAGCATGGGTTTTACGGGTCTCCCCAGGATCTGACTAAATGTAGTGCAGGGAGCGTGTGTCGCACGTCTCTTGATAAGGTGACACAATTCTGCCCCGATAACCCCACAGAATAATTAATCTTCGAGTTCATGCCACAGTGGCTAGGCTACATGTAAATGATAGTGTTGCGTTATTGGACCAAAACACAATATGTCCGCAATGTGTGTATTGTTTCTTCCCTACAAGTAGGCTCTGTCTGAAGAAAAACATTGCAATGATGCGCCAAACTGCCCTCATAAAGACCCTTCATCATATTAGAACACTAGACTGACATTAAGTCCCAGAAATTAAGCTATCTCATTTAAAAATATATATTAACAAACTAAATAAAAAATCCAAATGGAGCCCAGAACAATCTTTAACCTCAGTTGAGGCAATTCAGACTTGCCAAATCATTCTAGACTTAGAGCTGAACTCTTTTTTCATTTTTTTCCCTTGGGACTGGGATACAGATTATTTAGCCCCAGGAATGTGAAGTTCTGATCAAACTAATACAATTGTATGCCCTTCTTGCTCTCAAGTTGCCTTTCTTTATATAAATACACTTCCAGTGAAATGTGATCCCTCCACATGTCATGCCTCTCTCCCGCGTATCGTGTCGTATTTCAATGGAAAAAAGGACAACGCAATCGGCAAATATACAGTCTCAGTACTCCTCGTAAATTGTATTTGGCAACCGCTGCATTAAAAAACAATTTCAACCTTCTACATATATCCTTTTTGCATGAGTTTTGACTGGTATTAAATCCATCTGTTTACATGATAATGCAACAAGTGACCAAGTTCCAAGCTCCTTTATAAGGCAATATTTTAAGTGTTATGGTCTAGTCAAAGGCCAGCACAATGAAACCGCTATTCGTGTTCGGCGAAATCGCTATGCTTAGAAAATAATGGACACAGAGTTGTGTCCCTTTGTATGCATGATGGATTTGAAGAGTGAGTGAGTTGGGTTTAACGCCGCTTTTAACAGTATTCCAGTTATATCGCGGCGTGTCAGCTTAATGTGGAAGGGTTCGAATCCGGTTCGCCCCGATTATGTTTCTAGGTTTGTCAGCACCATACACGTGCTCGTGGGTTTCACCGAATTGGTAAACGTCTGAGACCTGCATCACTTCGGCTTTCCACACACATCAAACCAGACTCACTCACTCACTCACTCACTATCTCTCTTTTAATCTCTGTGTGTCTCTGTCTCGCTTACTCTCTCTGTCTCTGCTCTTACACTGTCTATGTCTCTCTCTTACTCCATCTCTCTCTCTCTCTCTCTCTCTCTCTCTCTCTCTCTCTCTCTCTCTCACTCTTTGATCTAAAAGCACCAAAATTGAATTACTATTTTTATTAATAAAGAGCTTTGGATTTGGAGGCCGTTTACGACAGGACCCTTCCATAACTGATATTCAGCAGAGCAGGCTTTCGCTTGATTACTCGTACCGTGTGGCGAACGACTCTCGTCGACACTAACCCGTAGCATAGATTTATGGAAGGTTCGGCCCACGAACCATTTATCCATTATTATCAGTACTGAATAAAGAAGCGTGTTATTCGTAATGCTATTCTATCATACTGTTACATGGTCAATAGGTAATTAATGGTGAGTCTTTTCTCTCGAAAATTGGATTTACCAAAATATTACAAACGTTATCAAACGCGACTAGGCTGAAAACAGTCCCCGAAACACTGAGGTCTTAGATCCAAAAACACTAAGGACATAGGTCCAAAATACAGCTATAAATACAGATACCCGTATCGCATACGTCACCATCCAATATCCATTTCTTGTTTGTTTCATTTTTAGGCACCGTCAAATATGGATGAATACTTTCTTTTGCCCGGCAGTTTAAAAACGAAGTAAAATCAGTGTATACCTTGACATAGAGACAATGTTATTTGCCACGTGTTTGAAATTGACGTATCTCTTGATATTTCATCCCCGTGAAAGACGAGCCATCTATCAATGCCACCACTGCAGCTAATTCATGTTCATGATGCACATAAACATAGTATTATATCTCCCGTTGATCAAGCCAACGAAATGTCATTTAATTATCTTAACAAGGCGAATGAAGAAACTGGCGACTGCAAGCACAGTCGACGTCACTAAGGACAACAAAGAACTTGGGCCAAGATTTCTAACATTCATCTATACATATTCCACATGCCTGCATTACAAAAATGACGGAACGATTCCAGCCTGGGTGTTTTGAGAGCCACGATACAACCCGCCTGTTTAACAGAACTAGCTCCAGAGTCTAGCTGAATCCCGCAGAGGCCTAAAGCCACGTGGGGTCTTGCAAACTCAAGCAACACGTGCGCCTTGCAAGTGGTCTTGTCATATTTTGTACAAGGTATTTATACCGGGTTTGGACAAACAATACTTTCATTGGCTTTAGACGCTTTGGCTTGTATCGGGCTGTGGAGATGGAAGACTTTGGAAGGATTTGAATTTGGTAAGTACACGGAAACTTGAGATTGTTTCTTAAACTCGTCAACGCAAATTTCCCGTTAATGCCTAATAATGGTTCTGTTTGTTTGTTGTCAAACGATGATGTTGGCGATTCTCTTGTGAGATATGTCATTCCAACCTGGAATTATTATGTCAATATTTTAAAATGGCATAGGATCTCGCCCTGGTTGTTTAATCCTAGAGGAGAATGCGGGTTTGCTTAAGGTAGTAAACCAATGACGGTACAGTTTCTTCACTGGAGAATTACAAATAAGCTACCGCCATGACCGAGTTCTATCTACCAGAGTGTATCTTGGTAATTGTCTGACGTATATACGCCACTATTCATTAATGGTAAAATGTTATTTTATCAAACGTAATTGAGAGAAACCGCAGTTAAACCTTCAGTTTGTTTGTTTGTTTGTTGTTTAACGCCGTATGTCGAGATACGATAAGACGATATCCTGATATTCCAGCATCTCAGCACACAGTTAATCCCGAAGTGTCGCAGTATTGAATTCCTCTCATGTTGACGTGATTTTTAGAGTTAATATATTTATGAAACCCTGCTAATCCGAACGTTGCCATTCAAAGCGGAATCGTCCGGATTACCACATTTCCAGATTAATTGTATTTGATATCATGTCAGTATGATATATAAATACATACAAACTGGCGATATGAGGCAATCAACCCTGATATATACATATAGCTGTGTTGTTTGTTCATGTTTGTTCCATGTCAAGCAGCAACACCTGCTTGTCTCAAAACTTGGATATCTCGATTATCAGGAGTTCGAGTTAACAAGGTTTAACCGCTCTTGTTTAAGGGTCTTTGTGTAGACGTATTGACATACTGACATTCTGTAGCCAGCCCACACGCGTCTACGTTTATATGTCAAGTCTATGTTGACCCACACAATCATAGGGTAATGTATAACATTTAACCGACGTGATATAGTTAGAAACATTACAGTTCACAATCAGTGTTTGTCAAAGTGAGGACACAGCAGACTGTACCCAACGCCTTGGATATTTAAAAAAAATTGCTGGTTACATTGAAGAGAGCGTTAATGACGTTTCTTGTTGAACGTATCAGTGCTGTCAAACGTGTGATGGTTTCAAGGGTTGAGTGTCCGGTGCAGAACCACTGCTCAGAATGTTGAAACTACGTCAGACAGCTGCTGCCACCTGGGTCCCACCAAAATGAAACAAGTAATTTACACGCGCCTCCTAATCAGACGGAGAAGGGAATATGTTTTATTGTCAGCACACAGTTTTGCAGATGGTGATTCTCATCAAATGTATGCGTACTTGACCATTTTTGGACAGTGTTTGTTATATTCACTTTTTACAATGAGCTTGACCTTGACCTTGACCTTTTCATATTGTTGCTAAGTTATAGGCTCGATTTAAATTTTCAAGTTACAGAACAAAATAATCTATCTACTCATTTGTGTGTTTGTCCAAGCAGGTAGCCTCGGGAGTCCCGTGGCCTCTGCGAATACTTACCACCCCGTCACATCAGATGGCGTCTGTTGACGTGACGTTGTGGTAAGTACTCACAGAAGGCCTGGCACGTTCGGCTTGATGCTTGGACAAATAACACACAAGACCAGAGTAGATACGTCTGAATTTTAATCAACACATCACACAACATTAGGCGTGTGCAGATGTCGTCAAATGTAGACTGGGCCCACGTCTTCATCACGGGGGATCAGGGAAGATCAGTGTGGGCTAAACGTTTTAAAATCCTACATTTGTACTTCCTCTCTATGCACCCGAGTGTGTCTGCTCTCACTTTTACTGGTATGTTGGTGGTTAAGGATAAGATAAGATGGTCTTCAAGGCTCCACATTTTATCATATAATGGATAACGGCATCAATGCGATAGACTAAACCGATAAACTAGTTATCACGATGAATATGCAAATGACGTACCATAGCAGGAACTACATTTAATAAGCTCCATGCATCGATGCATTGTCTACTTGCTCAATAAGCTGCTGCCTTGCGCCCCCAGCAAGATTAGATAGCTGCTTTTTGATGTGTGGATATTTTTGTACACAGACCGGGCTTCACATCATTTGGCACAATTGCGTATATATGATCATTGGCGCTGTTCACTCTAGCATTAAATTATACGCGGTTTCTTAGGTTATATCAGTCGGTAAAATAACGTCTTAGCATATATTGTTTTACGACGTACATCATATGATAAAGAGATTATTTCACCCATGTGCTTCCGCATCATAAATATTACATCAGGAAGACAAATACTCTTTGCATCCGAGGATGTCTGCTTTCACCATTAATGGTATTTGCGTGATTACGTGAGTGAGGGAGTGAGTTGGGTTTAACGCAGCTATTAACAGTATTCCAGTTATATCACAGCGTGTCAGCTAAATGCAGGCGGAAAGCCCAAAGTGGTGTAGGTCTCAGACGTTTACCACTTCGGTGAAACCCACGAGCACGGGTATGGTGCTGACAAACCCATTCGTCACCACATGCCCCGTTCCGTAACCTGCAAGAAGATGAAGACGATATATGAGGGCAATATGCGTGAATCATTACAGAACGAGTTGACAATTCATTTAGCTAGGCCCTTTTGGGATTAGACGGAACCCAGTCGCAAAAATGGCCACGAGAGGGGCACGGGTCGCTATTCGGCTTGTACCGGGATAACACGAGTTGGTCACGAATGCCGAAAGCCCAAATGAAATGGAGATCGGGTGACCGTGGTTAAATGCGTGTCACCGTACCCTGATTGGCGTAGATCGTGTTACGTGTTGATACTGGTCGAATAACTATATTGCTGGAATAATATTCCCTTGTGATGACCGTGGGTTCAAATCCCAAATTCGGTGTGATTCTGTTTATTTGGGTTGTCTGCACCCGTACTCGCGGATAACACTAAAATTTGTTAACGTCTAAGACCTACATCACTTCGAGCTTTCCATCTACACCAAGCTGTTGATGATGATTACGACGACGACGACGATGATGATGATAATGATGATGATGGTGATGGTGATGAGGATGATGGAGATTTAACGAGCCCTTCTGGAGGACCCGACTTCTCATTTGGATCAAGCCGTGATAGAACTAATGTACTGTTCAAACCTTCATTAAACGAAAATTGACACTAACAGGCACCACCAACATTAACCGTCACCGATGTGATATGTGTCAGGACAGAAAGCTAAAGGACGACAGACCCACGAAATAATTCAATTAATCTAGCAGCCGCAGTAAGCCCGAACCAGCTGCAAGATGCAAGACAGATGGTGTTGCTGTGGCAGTCGGTTCCAGTACCAGTGCAACACAGTACTACAATACAATATCCTTCGGCTGGCGCATTACATGCTAATCAAACTGTTTATTCAGAGCAAGGCGAAGGGCATTAGTTGGATCCAGGCTACCATGTTATACTGACGCGGGCCATCAGTTAGACTTCAATAGTCATAATTCACGAGGAAGGCCCGGTAACAACCAGACTGGGCGCGTTAACGGCAACAACACCGTATCCCCAAGTAGCATTACAAGATAACGAATAAATCAGAGTCGCCCGGGGGGTCTGATGTCACTCATACAGAATGATATTAACACGCTATTGATTAATGTGATGTGCGTTCAGTGCACGGTGGCTGTTGGCCTGCACTTTCCTGAGGGTTCTCATAACAACGAGAATCCGACCTACATGACAATGAACAGACTTGTTGGCCTTGCATGAAAAGGGGACAGTGAGGTAGCCTTGTGGGTAAAGCATTGGTTCGTCGGTGAGGACTCGGGTTCGATTCCCAAGTGTTCGTGATTTGGCTTTAGCTAGGTACACCGTATCATGTTGATAATTTGAGTTTGATTTTAGGGTAGCCTCGCGGTTAAAGCGTTGGCTCGTCATAGCCAAGATCCAGGTTTGATTCCTCATTGAAACAGTTTGAATTTCCTCTTCAGTGCTGTGGCTTGAATATTGTTAATAGCAGCGTACCAGTTTGTAACTTCCAGTGGAGTTTTACTGATATTATATGTGTAACTACACACCCGTGTTTTGAGATTTAATGATGTACCATTGAAATTGATTGTATTGTTTTATTTCGGTTAATATGTCCTCATAGTACAATAATTGGAATCTTTAAAATGATTGACTCAGAGGGATACGTTTCTGTATTATTTAAAATGTCTGAATTTATGACCAAACTAACGAAATAGTGTACTCCAAAGGCATTTTGATTCAAAGATTAATCGAAAAGGGACAATTTCCTTTTCTTAAGAATGAATATTTGATATTTGAAGTACACGTGAACCTAATTGATGAATTTTATAGTTAACATTGTGAAAAACAGATTAACATTTGAACCAATTCATTACAGACAATGTAAAGTTTTATGCGAAACCATGATGCTTGTAATAAAAGTAACCATCTGGGTCCCGTTCTATATAGCGAGATCTCAACTGTAGTACCTTAAAACGAGGGTACGTTGACACGCCATCAAGTCTGTCACCGAGCCTCACCACCATATCCATTCGTTGATGTTTGTTGTGAAACGCCGCACTCAGCAATATTCCAGCTGTATGACGGCGGTCTGTAAATAATCGAGTCTGGACCAGACAATCCAGTTATGATATCATAAGCATCGATCCACGCAATTGGGGTACGATGACATGCATCAACAAAGTCAGCGAGCCTGACCACCCGATCCCGTTAGTTGCCTCTTATGACAAACATGGGCTGCTGAAGACCTATTCTAACACGGATCTCCACGGGTCCCCGATCCATTAAGTCGCCTCTTACGACCAGCATAGGTTACTAGGGACTAGTTCTAACACGGAATCCCCACTGATTCCCAGTTTAGGCGACTAGCAACGGGGTGAGACAGAGAGCGTGGTGGAGGGTTGAGTGCGTGCGTGCGTGCGTGCGTGCGTGCGTGCGTGCGTGCGTGCGTGCGTGCGGAGGAGTAACGATCCGCACTGTTAAGGTAGGATTACACACGGTCATGCACTGTAGTCACCCAATCCACATTTTATAAATCTATATTTTCTTGTATAGGTATGGGGACATGTTATGCAAAACATCTGCATATGTAGGTGGAAGTGCTGTCAAACTTTGAACCCGAAACCATGTTGGAAATATATATTTGCAAAATAAAATTAAAGTAATATTCCACAAAAATATTACGAAATGATTAATTACGTACGGTTTGTTACGAGATTTAAATCAATAACGGTATTAGTTCCAACGAGCTTGGAGAAATACTTAATTTCAAGGCCGAGAATATCATGGCGTCATTAAGAGTACCGTGGCTTTTAATGGAATGTTTGCATTTCTTAAGCATGCCTTAACAATTCATTGAAAGACAAGGATTATATACATAAAAGCTCACCTTACTTCTTGTTCAGTACCAACGTACGTTTGTATTCATGATTTACAAATCAGGGTGCCGTTGTACAAAGCGATCTTAGCACTGAGGTGATCGTAACTCCAATACTTTAACATAGACTACGACAGTCGTAGCGGTTAGGTTGTTGAATAACGGCACCCTGAGCTCATCGACTTCAGTATATGCCAGTTGCTGCTTAATGGAAGAGAGCCAAAAGTTACGCACGCCTCAGGTCACTCTCAAAGCCCTTAACACGGGTGGTAGTCATATATTTCCGAGGCAAGGAAGTTAACTGACTGTAAAAGTCCAGTTTGGACTCTTGCCGAACATGCCTGGAATTTCCAACCTCGATCGTAGCGTCACCAGTTGTTATTACGAGTGATGTCCCCTCTATGTCCCTTCTATTGACCAATCAGTTTCCACCTCTCTTCAATTGCTTCAAACAAAATGGTGTCGTCCAGTGAAGACGATCTGATCGATAACCAAGATGTATATTGTAATAAAACGGGTCTTACTTCTCAAAGTGCATCAAATCATATGACCACTTTGATTTAATACATGAAAAGATTTGGAAAATATATGCTGACGCTAAGTTGTCGGTACACATGCTTTGCAAATCCTGCAGTCGACCGAACACGGCAGTTGACGAACCGGATGTCGATTCTGATTGGACTATGCATAGACTCGTTAGTCCATAATTCCAGCCTAGTTCGACAAGGGTGGACACTGTACTTTTATAGTCAGTTAACTCCCTTGCCTCGTGAAGATGGGTAATCAGGGCTCCGTTCAACAAAGCGATCGTAGGTCGATGTTAAAGCGTTGATCGTCTTCGTGCGAAGACTGCTTTGTGGAAAGGGGTGCAGAGCGCTTCTGCTATTGGGACCGACGATCGTCGTAAGACGACGCATGAGACGGCTGGGACACCAGTCCTAATTGGAGTTGCAACCTCGTACTTGACCTTCCGATATATTTACTCTGGCCTCTAGTCTACAAACCTGATAATAATCATGACATTATGATGTTTTATACTTTATTTATGTGCACGCTTGGGTAGCCTAGTGGTTAAAGCGTTCGTTCGTCACATCGAAGCCCCAGGTTCGATTCCCCAAAGCTTCAAAGTGTAAATCCCATATCCGGTATCCCCTAAGTGAGATATTGTTCAAATTTCCATGGCTGAAATAGTGGAATCACTGACTTACAACCATACTGCTGAAAGAGCCTTTAGCGCATCTTGCATTTGGACAAACCATTCCAATTTTCTAACGAAGAGCATAACACATGAGAGCAGATGATAGCATTTGAGATGCTGATTCTGTCTCATACTATAGCAATGTACCATTTTGCTTTTTAAATAAAATAACAACGAGATGTTTGCGCACCCTGAAAATACTTGAAAACTAGGTCAGAGTTGTATTCTTACTTGGTTGAAGTCTTTGATAGGCATTTAGAATACATGACCGTCTTTTATGGATAGCAACTTCTTCTTTTTTTCTTTTTCTTTTTTCTTTGATTAAGAAGCAAGAAGTAGCTCTGAAACATCTGCAAAGAAAAAGAAGTTGCTTTCCATAAAAAAGTGTCATGTATTCACGGACAAGTTATTCAGTTGCACAATCTCATACAATAGCCAGTGAAATTAGATGTATCAAGGTGTGTGGACTAACATTGCATGCCCGCTGAGATACCACGCCGCGGTTTCACACGGATACCCATGTCATACCATATACTGACTCCGAGCCGACGAGTCCTTGTTTTAGCCCCTTAATGCCGAGCGCCAGACAAGTACCATCGTTTTAAGTCTTTTTGTATTACGCGAATGGGGATCGAACCCCGGACCTTCCTCTCTCCGCAATATTCCAACTATATGACGGCCGTCGGTAAATAATCGAGTCTGTGATTGACATCATGAGCACCGATCCACGTAATTGGGATACGATGACATGCGTCAACCAATCGATCCCGTTAGTCGCCTCTTACGACAAGCATAATCGCCTTTCACGGCAATCATGGGTTGCTGAACACCTTTTTTTTTACCCGGACCTTCACGGGTACTCAGACATTTATAAATGTGTCGGCGTTTCCTATTTACGTGCAATAACAGGGTATGATTTCCAGTATATGCTTTTCAAAAAAAAAGGAGGCACGGGTGGCCCAGTCGTCTAAGGCGCCATGATTCGCTGTGCAGAGTTGCGTCCCTTGGGCACGCCAGAAACCTATGATTGTGGTTACGAATCCCGGTTCGCCCCGATTATGTTTTTAGGTTTGTCCGCACCATACCCGTGCTCGTGGGTTTCACCGAATTGGTAAACGTCTGAGACCTGCATCACTTCGGGCTTTCCTCCCACATTAAGCTGACATGCCGTGATATAACTGGAATATTGTTCAAAGCGGCGTTAAACCCAACTCACTCACTCACTCAAAAAAAGAAAGAAAACGGTAAGGGGTCATGAAACATATATGTCCACGTGCTCACCGTGCACGAATTGTCAAAGTTAACTTTGTTAACATCCATTGAAGGGCTTCCCACTGAACATGACTGGGGTCATGACGCGTACGTGTGCGTCAACGTCATAGGCCGCCGACCACGTTTGCTGAACTCAGCCAGGCGCTGCAAGAGAAGAGGGGCAGATTCCCTCAAATGACCACTGGAAAACTCAAACGCAGTATGCCTCGTCGGATGAATGAATGTTTGACACATCTTGGCGGCATTCCGCACTCCTGATCCCGATGTTCAAATGTCCCATCTGACCCCTATCGTCCATCAAGATCGCTGAAGGTCATAACATCGAATGTCATACTTCACTCCCGGTTGTATTGTGTTCCCTAATCGTTCATTATTATCAGAATTTTTTGCTAGAAACTATTATATCTTATAATTTTAGAAATTTTAATTTATCGGTTTAAACAAACTCGATTATTCTGAAGAGATGGTGACAACAATCCGTCTCTTCTCAACATGAACGTTACGCAACGCAAATACTGTCAGGACCCAGGTCAGATTATAAGGCATTCAGACACATTTATTTCGAATTCAATGGGGATCGATAGATTTGAGGAACACGCATCGTGAATCTGAAAGGTGTGATAATTGTTCTTTTTCTACTGTCGAAAGATATTTGAGTAGACGAAATTTTTTCATTAAAAGTTTAGCATTGTACAGGTCATAGAAGACGCTCAATATATTTAATATCTTCACTTTACGTTACAAACACCTCTACAACGAAGATAATGCCATCTTCCTAGCACGTGGCTTCGGCGAATAAGCAAGACTGGCTATTATTTTGCCGTTCTATATTTACTTGAACTGGGTCGCTGCTCCTGCTGGTGGACTAAAGTCTCCGAGTTTCAGCATGAGCTCAGTTGAATTTATCTATGCTACAAAAAGATGTTTAGGCCGAGACATTAAAACTGCCCCCACTGTGTTGCAAAACGAATTTATTTCTCAAATGTTCTTCTTTACTTATAAGCAGAAGAATCTCAGGCTGCATTTGTAGACAGTTGACGTAATTTAAAATTAACATATCGTTTATATTTGCTTCAACAAAATCAGTAAATCCCCTATCGTGTCACTGGGTGTTCTGTTCCATCGATCACTTGATTATCTGGCTTGTTTCCAGGCTGCCGTCGGAGGACATGCTTACCCTTTTAGCGAAATCCTGGTGTCATCACTGTCAGCGGTTCATTCACAGAGTTTCCACAGCCATTTTGCCCTTTTACGCCAAATAGAATCTGTTTCGGAGGACAACCAGGCCTGGTTACTCTCTTACATTGACATTTCTATTATCCTTATTATTTGCGGTTATTCTGCTGAAGGTATTACCCTTACGCCCAGTGATGTGTCAGATTAAACGCTTGGACACTATGATAAATTATCATCTGGCCTAAACTGATACAATAATAGGATAAATGCTACACTATACATAAATATTATATCTACGTACCATCCACAGTTCCGAATTAACATCATTACTTATATGAGTACTTATTTTGCGAGGGTTCCCGTGGTAATAAAGGTCTACTCTGTTCTTGGTGATTGGCATAAAGGTTATGCTTTTCCCCCCTTATCTACTAATTCGACGCCATCTTTAAACGTTCTACGTCAAAAGTGACATTATGAACATCAAAGTGGTATAATTACATCCCAAATACACTTGGACCAGTTAAGCTCAAACGTCATAACACATTACGACTAATTTGACACAAAAGATTTCAGGAACGTCATTGTTCTGACCTGGATTAGAGAAACTCAAACCTTATATTTCGTCATCGCGTTATGACGTATACATACGAGTAACTTGACAACTCAGAAACCAGAAGGACGTGACTGTTATAGGCAGTATTTAATAAACGTCCAATCAGCGTCAATGGTTTACAGTACATCCACACTCTGAAGGAAACATGACACTTGTAATTAGATTATACGGCACGTGATATGAGCATGTCAGTTAGTTGATGTCGTCCTTCTATTTTCCCTGGTAAATCTACAGTTCCCGTTCAAATACTCCAAATACGTCAATGAGAAAGGTCAACGTGGGAGTCACGGGTTGTCAGCTTTAATGGTGTCTTTTCGAAATCTTTGAACTACCTCCGATGCTGATTGAATTAGTAAGGTCTGAGTTATTGATCGTGTGACAAAATAATGGTGTAAGGTCAAGGACAAAACAACAAGATCAAGAAGGAGGTGAAGGCAGTAAGCACGAACTCATTTGTCTCTGTCTGATCTAGTTCCCCTTGTGTCACTGGTTCTGATACCTGAGAAGGTACATGGCAAACAATGTGGACAACACCACTGGATACGGAATCCGTGGCGTTAGCGTAGCAATACGTATGTCACGTCCGGACGGCCATTAATACTTCGAAGAGAAGAGGATTTTGTTTTTGTTTGTTTGTTTGTTGTTTAATGCCGCAGTTAGAAATATTCAACCTATATGACGGTGGTCTGTAAATAATCGAGTCTGGATCAGTCAATCCAGTGATTGACATCATGAGCATTGAATACGATGACATGCATCAACCAAGTCAGCGAGTCTGACAACCCGATCGCGTTAGTTGCCTCTTACGACAAGCGGGGCGGTCGGGTAGCCTAGTGGTTAAAGCGTTCGCTCGTCACGCCGAAGACCCGGGTTCGATTCCCGACATGGGTACAATGTGTGAAGCCCATTTCTGGTGTCCCCCGCCGTGATATTGCTGGAATATTGCTAAAAGCGGCGTAAAACCATACTCACTCACTCACTCTTACGACAAGCATGGGTCGCTGAAGATCGATTCTTACCCGGATCTTCATGGGACTTGGGACGTTTTTGTGCTGTTTGCATGTTTCATCGTTTTTTTGCTGAATACAGATTTCAGCGCAGTGTTTCATATTGTTACACTAGTGTAAAGATTTTGAGATGCGTTGAAAGTCTTTTCTGTTGTTTTTTTATAATTTCTGATTGTCAAAATTCAATTGACTAATGCCGGATACATAGTGCTAGGCCAGTGAGATACCATGAATAACATGACTCACGATACCCAACTCAGACACAGTATACTGACTCCGAGCCGACCAGTCCTTGTTCTAGCGCCAGGCAAGGTAATAACAAAAAACATCTCTTAACGTCTTTTGGTATGACGCGACCGGGGATCGACCCCCGACCCTCCGCTTTCCGGTTAGACGCTCTATCCACTAGACTACCCAGCATAGATAGACTTACTAATTGACAGTTGACAAGCAAGGTCAGTTCGTGTCTCCGTGTTTTTATGTGAAACATTACTTCTTTCTTCGTTTACTTGCGTGGCCTGAACACGATACGGTTATTCAGAAGGAAAGAATCTGTTTGTAATCATGTCGGGTTTTTTGTCTTCCTATTTGTCCCCTCCAACACGAAAATAGTAACAATCCAGAGATACTCTGACGAAAAAAAAACACAGAAAGAGTAGGAATGCTGTCCTTATCAAAGACGGTGCCAGAAGCGCTTGAATGAAACCAAAGATTGTTTATGTCGTCTGCAGACTCCCACTCACTGATTACAAGGGAGTGTGATCACATGATGCAAGGGGTAATGCCCGGCTTGTAGCTCAACTGAGATGGAGTCGGATAGACCCGTGGTGAAAACCGAAAGAAATGTATCATATGCATTCAGATCTTCATGGCTCCGTCTCAAAGCAACCGCAGCGCTGCCAGTGTCCTAACTCCCGTATCTTAACATCGGCTCACGATGTCCCTAATGCTGAAATAGAATTATGAAACGGACCAATGAATATCTGTGTTACCGCGGGTACATATGTACACATAGTTTACACGTGTGTTTATCCATGCACATTAATTGTACCTGGATCCATATACTGTGATGACGTCATATTTCAAGGCAAGCGTTAGGGAGCGAACCGTGTTTGCAGTTTCGTGGGATAACGGTTCATATACATTATGGCGGCTACTGCGGTATTTTCCAAATATTTTGAAAACACTATGGGACAGTCTGTAGCTTTATGTAGCGACAAGTCAATATCAAAGTCGTTTATAGGGAGCAGCATAGAAATACGGCCACCGCAGCTAGTATGACAGCGCGTAAGTGAGGTGAGTTTAAAGCCTCTTTGAACGGTTTTCCACTTATATCAGCTTGTCAGCTCGATATGCTAGGAAAGCCCGAAGTGATGCAGGTCTCAAACGTTTACATCACGAGCATGGCGCTGACAAACCGAAAAATTCGAACACATGCTGGAAACTTGTTGTTACCTTGCCTGGCGCTCGGCGTTAAGGGGACAAAACAAGGACTGGTCACTAGTCGGCTGAGAGCCGGTATTCTATGTCTCAGTGGGGTATCCATGTTAAAATGCGGCATGGCACCGCGAATGGACTGCATTGCTCCCATGACGATCCAAGGCTTTAACCGCTGTGCTACACACGCCCCTTGCGTGTAACACTTTCATATGAACAAAAGCGACAAAGCCGTTTCCATTCCACATTAATAGAAAACTCTACCGAAAGCAGAGTCGATTGTGCGATTCCGACTACATCATGGGCATGTGTTTATGCATCACTATCAAATTGTGATGATACCAGGTGTTCGCGAAAAGGTGAGCGTATCCTGTCCCACCGGTGGCACCCGTCACAAACACATGCAAAGGCAAGTCAATTGTGCACCAGAATAATCACGGGAACATGTGTTCCAAGTCAAAATAGGGAACTGCATCGGACATCATTCTTATTATTGATGCGTCAAAGCATCCCCCACATGTCTATCATAAAACTGTTAAAAGCTTTACTGAGGCCTTGAATGTTGTAACTCTGATCAAACAACCGCTGAGCTAGAGTCGTACGACGCTCTTTGAAATGTTACCTCAAAAGTTGAAATGTAATCACCAAAGGCTGGAGCTGCAGGAATATTGCCTGACATGAAGTTGAAGTACTGTGAAGAGTGTTGTATGCAAAGATCGAAATATGAAACAGATGAGGCGGTCTCACTTGGTCTCCTTTATTTCTAGTTCAGGTGGCTCAATCAGTGGAAGGAATTGGCTGTGTGACCGTTATTGAACGATATCATATCATCGATATACCTGAAGCTAAAGAAAAACTTCTTGGTCAAATTACCTTGGTTGTCTTTGCCAATCCCAGCAGAAATTCCGATTCATTTGTAAAAGGAAGAGATCACGAAGAAGGGGAGCACAACTGGTGCCCGCGGAGATCCCTACGAGGGGTGTTCATTAAAAATTTCCCCTGACCCACTTCCGATGGACCTAGTGGAATGAAACTTGGCATAGGTATTAGTCTTTCTCCACATAGGAACCAACAAGAGTTACACACTTCTCCCATCGTTTTATGCAACTAAGGAGACCTCGCTTGTAAAAGCCCTCATTTTGAGTCTCAAACCAAGACTTGACTTCAGAAATCAGCGTTTCATCATCTGTGAAACGTTTTCCCTTCAAAAATGACTTCATGGTTGGAAAGAGGTGGAAGTCAGATAGGCAAGATCAGGAGAGTAAGGAGGAGATGGAAGGATTTCATAGCCACAGGACCGCGTTTCTGTCTGGGCAACATGAGAGTTGTGTACTGGAGCATTGTCTTGCAGGAGACGGACACCCTTGGTCAGCATGCCACGCCTCTTAAGCTTGATAGCGTCCCGCAATTTCCGCAGCAGTGAAGCGTAATAAGCTCCTGTAATTGTGGTACTCTTTGCCAAGAAATCCATCATCACTACTCCGTGCTGGTCCCAAAACACCGTGAGCATGACCTTGCCTGCAGAGGGTTGGACACGTGCCTTCTTTGGGGGTGGTGACTCCACAGGCTTCCATTGCATCGACCGAACTTTAGTCTCAGGATGATAGTGATGGACCCATGTTTCATCCTGTGTAATAAGTATGTCAAAAAGTTTGCCTGGTTTTTTTTGCACATGTCCAAAAGATCCTTTGAGCAATTGACTCGTTCCTGCTTTTGGAAAGGTGTGAGCAGCCTGGGAATCCTTCATGCAGACACCTTATGCATGTTCAAATTGTCATGGATGATTTTTTTCCACAGACCCTACACTGATCTTGACATCTTGTGCTAACTGGCGAACAGTTATACGTCGGTCTGCCAAAATGGCGGTCACCACTTGATGGATAGTGTCCTCATCAATGGCTGAATGGGGGCGACCAGGAATGGCAGCTGTTTCCACAGATTTCCGACAACACTTGAACTGGCGATGCCAGTGTTTAACAACGTCATATGATGGGGCATCTTCCCCAAAAGTTGCTTTTATTTCATCGAAAGTTTCTTTTAGTGTGCGACCTGTCAAATATAAAAACCTAATCACTGCTCGGTATTCTACTGGCTCCATTGTTACACCCTACTCGATCATAGCACCTGTAAAAGTGGTAAGATTAATAGTTCGGTGATGCAATTTCAGGCATAACCCATTGATACATGTATCATTACACATGTGAAATTTCAACCAAATATGATAACCCTAAGTGGTTTAGGGGACATCTTTAATGAACACCCCTCGTACTTCTTGCCTTAATGTCTTTACCCACACATGTGACACAGATGTTATCAATGAGGAAGCCCAGCATTTCACACATTGTTTTGTCCGTTGGCATTTACTATCATGCTTGACAAATTGTCCTGAACCTCTAAAGATAGATATGTAACTGTATCGATGGTCACCAGGATTTGTAACAAAAGCCCCATGGTTCAAGGGATGAAGTTTGTCATGTGGGATAGTGGTGTACAAAGTTGAAAAAATCAAATGATTTGACAGAATTAAACCTGGTTCTTTTCTCAGATTGTAAACAGTTAAGTTTGTTTGTTTGTTGTTTAATGCCGCAAATCCTTTGGATTTTGGAAAATCAACATGGTATTAATTCCACTTGTCTCAAATACTTTCTGAGAATATAAAGAAAGTCCTTCCTGGATTGTGTTAAACGCGTTCTATACCAATGACTTCATTGTAGACTCGAACACAGTCTTGTCTTGTGCGACACACTAACCAGTATTGCCAACAACCCTAAATCCACGGAGCTCATCAACAAGTAGCAACATTATTGTACACCACAGAAGCATACCTGCAAGGTGCATGTCAAGAACTAATTAGCATCAGCAGATCGCGTGACGACCCTACCCGTGTTCTACTGACCCAAATCATGTTTGGCGCCCTCCCCAGCTTATCGTCTGCCATGTCTGCATGTGCCGTCCGCCATCTCCTCACCAGATGTTGGGCGATTAATGCCGATCAGATCTGATTGATTTCCGTTTACGCTGCCACCTGGCCGCCTAGACGTGATGTTTACCTCGGTATGGGGTCGGGGATTAAACACGGGCAACATGGGAATTCATGGCGGTATTTGTGGCGATGGGTTCTGCGCATAAAAATCAAGGGAAGGACTGGGAAAGCAGCTCTTTCCTTTCCTCGGTCACGTCAAGCCGCCATGATGCTAACCTAAACGTATTTCTTCCCCCCCCCCCCCCCCCCCCCCCAACAAGGAAGAACGCTTGGGTGGTACAGCAATAGACATGCAATACTTGTTCATTTACAGTCCGAGATTTAATTTGGTCTTTAACGTCTGACAATGTTGCGTCCGTATAAATGATTCTGGCTTATGAGGTATTTGGTGGAGGATTATTATCGTCAACATCATTAATATTTGTATTATTGTCGCTTAGTATTTTTTATTGTTTTTTTCATCGTCATTATTATTATTATTATTGTTATCATTATTATTGTGACGACAATAATGATTGTAAGATGTCGAATGTCAATAATAACTGAAATATGTTGTGGTCACTAATAAAAATCACTATCGCATGTAATCACAAAGGGAATTCGTACCGCAATCTTAAGCTCGATCACTGGTGAGTGTGGCAGGACAGTTATAATCTGAAATGTTGCTGAGTGCGCCGTTAAAAAATAAACAAACAAAAACAGAAACAACTATCGTCAAACACCGTATGGGAAAAAATCTGTGAACTGACAACATCAAGCTCAAACAGGCATATTTTACCTGTTGAGGATGGTGTAAGTGATTTTACGAATGCTTCCGTTAGAGTTACTTCCGCACACATAGCCTCATTCTTTATCCTATTGGTATCCTTCCGTTTCCCAGCCTCATTCTTTATCCTATTGGTATCCTTCCGTTTCCCAGCCTCATTCTTTATCCTATTAGTATCCTTCCGTTTCCCAGCCCCATTCTTTATCCTATTGGTATCCTTCCGTTTCCCAGCCTCATTCTTTATCCTATTGGTATCCTTCCGTTTCCCAGCCTCATTCTTTATCCTATTGGTATCCTTCCGTTTCCCAGCCTCATTCTTTATCCTATTAGTATCCTTCCGTTTCCCAGCCTCATTCTTTATCCTATTGGTATCCTTCCGTTTCCCAGCCTCATTCTTTATCCTATTGGTATCCTTCCGTTTCCCAGCCTCATTCTTTATCCTATTAGTATCCTTCCGTTTCCCAGCCTCATTCTTTACCCTGTTGGTATCCTTCCGTTTCCCAGCCTCATTCTTTATCCTATTGGTATCCTTCCGTTTCCCAGCCCCATTCTATATCCTATTAGTATCCTTCCGTTTCCCAGCCCCATTCTTTATCCTATTGGTATCCTTCCGTTTCCCAGCCTCATTCTTTATCCTATTGGTATCCTTCCGTTTCCCAGCCTCATTCTTTATCCTATTGGTATCCTTCCGTTTCCCAGCCCCATTCTTTATCCTATTGGTATCCTTCCGTTTCCCAGCCTCATTCTTTATCCTATTAGTATCCTTCCGTTTCCCAGCCCCATTCTTTATCCTATTGGTATCCTTCCGTTTCCCAGCCTCATTCTTTATCCTATTGGTATCCTTCCGTTTCCCAGCCTCATTCTTTATCCTATTAGTATCCTTCCGTTTCCCAGCCCCATTCTTTATCCTATTGGTATCCTTCCGTTTCCCAGCCTCATTCTTTATCCTATTGGTATCCTTCCGTTTCCCAGCCCCATTCTTTATCCTATTGGTATCCTTCCGTTTCCCAGCCTCATTCTTTATCCTATTGGTATCCTTCCGTTTCCCAGCCTCATTCTTTATCCTATTGGTATCCTTCCGTTTCCCAGCCTCATTCTTTATCCTATTGGTATCCTTCCGTTTCCCAGCCCCATTCTTTATCCTATTGGTATCCTTCCGTTTCCCAGCCTCATTCTTTATCCTATTAGTATCCTTCCGTTTCCCAGCCTCATTCTTTATCCTATTGGTATCCTTCCGTTTCCCAGCCTCATTCTTTATCCTATTGGTATCCTTCCGTTTCCCAGCCTCATTCTTTATCCTATTGGTATCCTTTCGTTTCCCAGCCCCATTCTTTATCCTATTGGTGATATGTATTTCTTCATTCTTGTCTAAACATGTCCCGTATGGAGCATCTGTTGTGCCATACACTGACACACGCCAGTCTCAATGTGCCCAGTACGAGTCTCTTTGAACGAACCCGACTCTTCTCGGCCCAGACATGCACCGTATCTAGCTCTTTTTAGGGAGACCCTACTCTTCTCAGCCCAGACATGCACCGTATCTAGCCCTTTTTTATGGAGACCCGACCCTTCTCGGCCAAGACATGACCTATATCTAACCTTTGTTGAGCGAGCCCCGACTCTCCTCAGCCCTACCATGCCAATTATCTAGCCTCTGATGAGCGAGCCCCTACTCTTCTAAATCTAAACATGCCTTTTATCTAGCCTCTGTTGAGTGAGCCCCTACTCTTCCCACCTTCTAGTCTCTGTTGAGGGATCCCATGGCACACGTCAGTCTAAACATGTCCCGTATCTAGTCACTGTTGAGAGACCCCATGACTTGTTGCTGGAAGACACACGTGAAGATGTGGGTAGAGAATTGGTCATCAGCAGCCCATGCTTGCCGTAAGAGGCGACTATCGGGTGGTCAGGCTCGCTGACTTGGTTGATGCATTTCATCATACACCAATTGCGTAGATTGATGCTCATGATATCAATCACTGGGTTGTCAGGTCCAGGCTCGATCATTTACAGACCGCCGTCATGTGACAGGAATATTGCTGAGTGCGGCATTAAACAACAAACAAACAAAACATTTCTGGGGGAAAATACGGAGCCCGTCAAGTAAGAGTTGAATGTGTGTCAGAGGTCGATTGATTGCCATCTCAGATTACCTTCAGCTCAATTCCTACGGCCGTCCATGTCGTCAGCTTACTGTGTTTCAATAACAAATATATACCTTCATGAAAAAAACACGCCTGTGACCGACCTACTTCTTTTCCGCATTTGTTATCAAAACCGTCATACATTAAGACGTTTATTGTGAAATTGCTTATTGTATAGACTTGCCTCAAACCATTTTTGTCAAAGTACCGCTGAAGTGTTTCCAGCATTCGAAGAGTCTCTTTAATTCCTTCAGCATGCGTGCAGGCGCGGTGTGCACGTACCTGTGGTGCCGACACCAAATCAGTCAGTATCTGCAGTCAGTCATTACTCGCGTGAATATACTCCCCTGGCCGACCCAGTCTCCGAGCGCACGTCTCTTGAAATTAACCCCTACTATCGAATCGGCCCTAAAATAGCTTCTAATCTCTCTACCCCGGTAGACCAAATCGAATTGCAATCAGGCACTGCAGCGTTTCACTTCCTTTATAACGGGTCAAGGGAGGCTATTTTTTTTACATAGTTATCACCTTTAAAGTTCAGTAGGTCAGATAGTATCAATATGTGTCTTTGCTCGGCGATGCTCTTCTATTATTAAACACAAGTTTGTTTCAGACTGTTGATTGACAATAGAAACTGCCTGCCGGAAAAATGACATTGTTGCCAGGTGTTTTTCTTAAATAAAATTCAGGCTCATGGCTTCAAATAAAAAAATAGATCTGGTTTTGTCGCTGTAGCGGGGAAAACTATTCTCAAAACATATTCAAGATTCGTTCCTATTGTGATCGCCAAACCCGAACCTATAATATTAGTTTTACCATCGCGTCAAACATTCTAAGTTAAGCTGACTCTCTGTGATTATCCGAAACAGTCACATACTCTCTTTGATAATATATAAGCATTCTTGGAGATGGTAGGAAACAGTTTCAGTTTTCAGTTTCAGTAAAACTGCACATGTGTGGCGCCTAGAAACTGGAAAACTACATAACGCGATGTTATCACGGAAGCGTCATTACGGGACGTCTCCTACTTAAACGTAGACATGGGATGGTTGCTTTGTACCGGGCATTGATCAAAGTGTTTCAATACAATGATGTGCTACATTCCTTTCTAATCCCACGTGCTCCCGTCACAGATACATGCATTCCCAGTGACAATAGATCGCAGAAGACCTTAGTTAGTTAAACAGATAGATGAAAACGTCTTTTCCACACTGAAAGTCCACAGGCCCATGGTAAAAATCTATTGTCGGGAGTAGTTGCAATTCAACAATTCAAATTTTAACTAACATAGCATGATACATGAACATTGATACTTTTTTAAGAGTAGAATTATTGACGTAAGCGATATAATGTTTGTTGAGTGGGATTTATGTAAAACGTCAGTTGTATATCTTTACTTCTTAGACTGTTATGGTGTTGCTGGAATATGTCTATGCTGTAAAACAATGGTCGTAAGTATTTTGGATACACGAAGAAAAGCGCACTTCTTCAAACACATTGCTCACAAACTCTCAATGCTCTCGCTATGCTTCTGTGTCTGCGTACTTAGTCAAACGAGAGCTACATTTATTTTGTGATAAGGTTATTCTTATCTTTTAAAAATTATATCAAACAAGTAGTGTTCTGGAGAAATTAGTTACAATCAATTATGCAAATATTAAAAAACTTCGAACAGCTGTGCGGCGTGTGAATGAACAGTTGAAATAAGTAATGTTTCGGATAAATTAGTTATGATTAATTATGCAAATATTTTTAAAAAATCAACCGTGAGTTCTTCAGTGGTGTAGTTTAAATGATGTAGATGCTATCAAACTATTGCAAAATGAACTAAAAATATAACCCCCGACAAACGTCTCTCAAACATTTTGTGCCTTGCTGTGGAGAACCTCTGTATGAGTGTGTTTGGGACGTGTCACTGCCTGGACAAAACAGACATATAGTGAAGGGGGCGAGAGACACTATATGACCAGATGTGCAACCTTCCCATACAAAATGTGCATTATATTAAAATTAAGTGAAGATAATGCATTTAAATGCATGGTTCCATGTGTAAATTGTATGAACCAAATTCCTATGGAATAAATTGTAGTTCGTTTTTTGTGTGTTTAAGGTTTTAGCAACCACGTGTTGCCGTATGCGAGATACGGGCAGTGAAGCGATGGGTTTTATTCGGTGTCAGGTTTCACCATAAGCAACTGCACCGTCAGGCAGTCGTACTCGGGTATGAGCGGGCTGGAGCTACTGTCGATCCTCTTTGTACATAAGCCGACATTGCCATTTCGGTTGCTCTATATTAATGCTATTATTACCACCATGACTACTTCTACCAGTTGAACAGCTGATGTTACTACCTGTGTCGCTGTTCCGTTTACCTGTCCTGCTGCAACATGTACTACAACTACTGCTGCTGCTGCTGCTGCTGCTACTACTACTACTAGTACTACCGCACAGGTGTCCCACTCGCTGTGCAGAGTTGCCTCCCTTGGGCACGCCAGAAACCTATGATTGTGGGTTCGAATCCCGGTTTGCCCCGATTATGTTTCTAGGTTTGTCAGCACCATACCTGTGCTCGTGGGTTTCCCCGAAGTGGTAAACGTGCGAGACGTGCATCACTTGGGGCTTTCCCCCAACATTAAGCTGACATGCCGTGATATGACTGGAATACTGTGAAAAGCGGCGTTATACCCAACTCACTCACTCACTCACTAACTCACTACTGCTATGGCTACTACTGCTACTATTGCTACTATAAATGTCAATCTACATGAGGCAGGTCGATTCTTGTTCACCATCTTGATGTTGGCATATTGCTAAAAATGACGTAAAACTAATCTCCCTACAATTATATATACCACAGTGTTCTTCTCCCTGCCAGCAGTGTTATCATCACTCCTTCCCCTGTTGACAATACAACTACTGTTAACAGTGAAACCTCATCAAACCGGTATCATTCTTATGAAATCGGCCGGATTAGTTATGGCATTCATACCTCGTGGTAGTGGCTATAAAAAGGCAAGCATAAGCCAATAATTTGTCATTCAATTGTCGAAAATGCCCAGACTCAGCGCTGCCGATCGGAACATCGCAGTAGGACGTTTCCAAAGAGGAGAATCGCAGTCTTCTGTTGCACGGCACTTCAACGTCTACCGCAGCACCATTTGCCGCCTTTGTGACCGATACACACAGTTCAATTCCGCTGCAGACCGTCCGAGAACCGGCCGACCAAGAGTTATCACCCCTGCACAGGATCGCTACATTCGACTGTTCCACCTACGCCATCGCAATGCCACAGCTACGGAGACTGCGGGACGCATCCCTGGTTTGAGGAGGATATCGGACCAGACTGTCAGGATCCATCTTCGCGAGGCTGAAATCCGACCAAGAAGACCAGTTATCGTCCCTGTTTTGCAAGAGATCCATCGACACCGACGCTTGCGTTGGTGCCATACCTTACAGCCTTTGTGACATTACAATGAACAGTTTTCGATGCCTTTGTACAACGACAACATGTGACTATCGAGCTTCCAAATTCCATATTTGTATCTATGATATTAAATTAAATATATCGACTTTATTAGGTACAACATATTTACTAAAAATCTACCTGTGCGTTTCTTTTTTTTAAGAGTGTATTTTAAGAATGACCTTTGAATATACGTGTCCTTTCTGCACGCGCATGTGGGTATATACACTTCTTAACCGGAACATTCAAAAACGGGTTTTCCGGGTAGACGAGGATACTTATAATGTATACTGATAAGTAGAAGATTATGGATTTTCTTCTTTATCTTTTGATCACTACGTTGATTAGGTAACTCAAGTATGCATTCTTGCTTATCTAATCCTAGAAAAGTGTTTGAACAAGCTCAACCCCTCATTATGGATAAAGTACAACCCTCCCCACTGAGGTAATTGTTCTTGACTGAAAACACCCTTCCCCCCTGAATGCAACTTGCCCCTTTTCACGCCATGTAACGCTTGAGACGTGCCAACCACCCAGGCGCTATCGTGTTGAGGACTTGGACCTAGGCCTTTGTCCCGTGGCATACCTCACACCCCCAGACAGTAACTATGTAACTAACGTGTCAAAGGGGTCACTCACCTCTTACCTGTCATATATTCACTTGATACCTAACGCATCATCATCATCTGCTTCTTCTTCTTTCTTCATTTTTCTCGTTCAGTCCGGACCCCCCTGCTGAATTCACTGTGCCCCGTCCGTCCCTTAGGGTGCCAGATACCGATCATGGGTTCGAATCCCGGTTCACCCTGCTTGTGTTTCTAGGTTCGTTAGCACCATAACCGTGCTCGTGGGTTTCACAAAAGTGCTATACGTCTGAGACCTGCATCAATTCGGGCTTTCCTCCCACATGATGCTGGCAACTGAAATATTTTTCAAAGTGGCGTTCAACCCAACTCACTCATTCAGATTCACGTATCTATATAGAAAAGCGTACCTCACACACTAATTGACGGGACCTACATCTGCGCATGCCTTACATAGTATGACGAGATAGGAAACAACCATGTCGCTGTTACAGTCTGATAACAACACCTATTACATGTATTACAATTCTCACATTCTTCGCGTGATGCTCTTTATCACCCCCGTGATGTGGCTGGCATATCGCTGACTGCGGCATTAAACAACTCTTACTGTCATTCGTCACGATTATCTGGTATGATTGTTATAACTTGAAGATACTTTCTATAGACTGCCATCTTCATCATCGTCGTCGTCGACCTCATCATCATCATCATCATCATCATCATCATCATCATCATCATCGTTGTTGTCGTCACCACAGTCATCATAATCGTCAACGTCGTTGTCGACATCATCATCATCATTATCATCATCTTCATCAACAACATCGTCTTCGTAGTCGTCACTACCGTCATCATCGTCTACGTCGTTGTCGACATCATCATCGCCATCATCATCATAATTATGTATTATTTCAGGTTAATGGTTAACTAATATCGTTTACCTTATTTACAAATCATGAGCACTGTTTGACCTTTGTTGCGTTCTTGTACTAAGGGCAATTAACGCCTAGGAGCTGATATCCATTTTAAAAATATTATTCCTCTTGTATACGAGCAAGGGGATTCGTTAAACCAATAGCTTTTAAGTTTATCGTTAACATGGTTGACGAAAATGTTCAGTTACTTTTAAACAGGCCAGGAATTTTTTCTCCACCATATGGTTTGTTTTTCATTCTATCGCAGTGTTGAGGTTTCGACTTAAAGAAGAACGGTCATTAATGTCAACAACGTTGATTTACAATTAGCCAATCAATCGTTAAGTTAACGCCAGGTGTTTACGGCGTTGTGTCAACAGGGGAGATAACTCTGATAAAAGTGCACGTGAGTCAGTAAACCCAGATTAAATATAGTCACCGCCAAAAGAAACGCGAATATCGTACATGTTGGTTAATATATGAAGAATAACTTACATTCAAGAGATATTAGATTGGTTCGATGCACAAACGAACATACTGTTATGTTGTGTGAACCGGCGCTCATGAACGCACCACACATGTCACATGTGACGTCAGAGTTCCATGACTCGAGATGCACCATTTGTCTCATGTGCAGCATATCGTGATAGAAATAAAGACACTCTGTGGTAACACTCGACTGATTGTTAATTTTGTCATTAGGTGGTACACATTGGAATCATTCCCTCTTAACATGCAGACTTTATGTGTTTCTGTGGTTCACGTTTCTTTTGGTGGTGAGTATTTATCCAGGTTACATACTAGTGACTCCGTGTTAGAATATTTCCCAAAATCCATGTGTCACGGTAAGGACGGTCGATCATGACCTTGATAACCTGCCATGTCACGTCGTTATCAGACAGTGCGTGACAGTGTGACACGTCTGGGTGTACCGAGACACACCACGCCAGTACATACCAAGTTGTTGTATAAATTGAAACGAAATAGTATTTCGATCTCGGAACGTCTTAAGACGGGCGAATACCTAGTAACAATACCGTTGAGGAATATATACATTTGCAACACACGGCACACCTTTTAGGCAGAACCTGCTGTCAGTGAGTCATTGGGATAAAGACACCGACTCATTCATCGCTCCTGTTATGGTGGCATTTGTGTGCACCATACAATTTTACACCTCTTCTGATACGACTATACGCCAAGTGTTAACCCTTGCCGGTTAACTAGATAGCCCTAACATAACCACTGCTTTGTCAAACTTTAATGAGCCGTTTACTACGTGGATGGTTCATATAGAACAATATATATATATATATCTGCTAACATGAATGTCTAAACCTTATGTCAAACTATTTTGTCTCAACCGAAAATACCTGACCCAAGTCACACTGTCTGCAATGGTAAAGTGGTCTATTCGTTGCGGAACATGGATGGATATAATTAGTTCTGGTGTTCCATTGTTCCATTACAGGAATACGTAGGTGCAGTAGTTCTATTGTTCCTTTCATAACACATATTTATTATCTATATTTGAAACTTGTATATGTGCAGTGATATCCAGCTATTAATAAGCACTCCAAATCAATCAAGCAACCAACACAATAAAAACTCCGGTAATGATCATATGACCATGAACCATCTGACACAATAGGATACGATCTCCGAATGCAATGCTCTTCAACAATGCCATATTCATCATACCGTTCAGCAACGTTAGAATACTTGACTTTTCTATCCATTTGTTAAAACATGTCATTATTACGTCAGATGCCTTGAACGCATTTGGTGCAGTTTTAAAGCGATTTTGATCACAAACGCCGTCCGCCTGGTAGGCCAATCGGAATACTCCAGATTCCTGGTATCACATTGCTTTTTCTTGCGTTATCATTTTCTATGTCTCAACGCAAACGTGATTCCCACGCCTTCAAGGCAAAACCTGCTTCAACACTAAGGTCTTATTGCAGATGTAGATTGAGATTTAGTCCAATATAACTTCTTTAGATAGTTGAAGGGGTTAGACAGGCATATAGTTTAAGCCCAGTTCTTTTCAAACAAAGTCTCGACACAATTGTATAGTCATAAAATTTCCTACCAATTTTCACGTTTCCTCCAAAATATTGTTTTGTACAAAAAATGCCTTTGTGTATATTTAATGTCTACCTAAAAGAAACCGTTAGATGTAAGGCAAGGGCGTGAAATAGTGTGCGATTCTGTGCCCAACCGGACGTTAAATACATCTACAGTTACCGACACAATAGATTAAGTATGGGATGCTATTCAGGTGTAAATGGCATTCATTGGTAAGTTAGTGCAACTTAGCTGAGTAGCACGAACTTACCAGTGAAGCCATTTAACACCAGAGTATGAAAGGCTGTTAGACGGTTGTTACCTGAGGGCTTTGCGCAGCTCGCACATGGATTACGCTCTGAAAATCATATTGTAGTGAGGTATGCTCTATTCATTGTTTCATTAGCGATACTTGTGATTCACTCTCTTCTTGAAGGTTACAATGAAGATATACAACGCAGTATGTGCACTGGGTCGGATCTTGTCGTTGCCGCTGTTGTTGAACGGAATGAATTCTCTCCGGAGTCCTGGGCCCACATGCACAAAGCGACCATAGCGCTAAGATGATTGTAACCCCCATACTTTAACATAGTCTTACGATAGTCTCAGCACTAAGATCGCTTTGTGAAAGTGGGCCCTGAACTCTACCAAAGGCTTAAATCTGTGTTAGAACCGGAAAAGTATCTACTTCACATAAAAAGCCATATACATGAAACGTGAGCACTGTGGAAAATGAGAAACATTTTTGTTTACAACAACAGGAATTCATATCTTCGAGGAGTAAAGACCATCTATGTTTAAATACCATCCTTTTATGCGTAACAGTGAAGTCGAAGCATGGACAAGCATATCTATATGTTAGCTTAATGTAAACGAAAGATTGGATAGAAAGACATTAGCAGTAATTGAGCGCTAATTCTGTGTATCCTTATCGGATTGCATACAAATTGTGGATGATGTCAATTTTGATTTAATATATTATCATTGTGTTGTATTCATACCTGTATATGGTAGAGGTGTTATGGACTGTGTGCTTTGATACGTATATATATTTACAGGGGCATAGCTGTGACCTCTGCTTGAATTCTTGTGTAGTAACACAATGCATTATGTGAACCATGGGCTAGATCGCCGACATTCTGAATAAACAGATGCCATAGAAGTCTCGTTGATGAGTTGGTCTAGCACAGTATAGGAATGTTGGCATCACTTCTATATGAGAACACTCGCCATCTCTGAGAGATGACACTTCTTCATCGTACAGGGCTAGCATCGGCGCCAGGGAAGTAGTAGCCTTGAACTTTATTGACCATAACGGCTCTTGCAGCTGTAATAACAATGTAGCAATATGGTATTTCTTTTAAACATGGGTTTTGGTGTAATTTAATAATTTACGTATGTATATAAATTAGTATTACAGTTTCTTAAAACAACTTTAATTAACACCACATTATTCCAATATCAACCATGCTATGTGTAGAAAACTGAATTACCGTTATATTGACATGTACATGTGTCAGATTGTCGATCACTGACGGTTCCTTTACAATCTTTGGAAGCGTATCTCCAATAAACCACCTCTTCCGCTTTGCTTTTGTCGAATATAAAACCAACCTTTGCTAAGGATCCCGTTTGGATGACAAAACAATCAGCCAACAAATAAATATTGAAATATCCCGGTATATAATGATTGGGTAACCCCAATAGGATCTCAATTTCACGATGAACGGACAGTGGCATGCCGTTATGGGCACAATGGGCACGAGGTGCTTGAAAACCTGTGTTTGGGTGTATCGTGACAGAATCGTTACACATCACTAACAGAGAGCACAACAACATTTGCTGCTGAGGATTGCAATAACTGAATGTATATTTGTCCCCTCAGTGTCACAGACGTCGTTTAACGACCGAAGAATTAGATAGACACATAGGCATGCTTGAAACACACCGTCACGTTGACGTTGACCGTCACGTTGAAAACGTCTTTGTTGTCAGCCAAAGTGTGATAACCAGGGGATGGAATCGACACCAGACGTTTGGATCAGATACCCAGCGACATGTAGGTGGTCAACATCGTTCCAACAGACAGTGGGATGACAGGTTCTCATGATTGCGGAAAGTTAACACTTCGTGACTGCCATCATACTCAGAAATGACCCGCGGAACGCCAGTGGTAACGTTTCTACTCAAACAGTGAGTAATCGTCTCCTGTCGTGGAGGGCATGCATTCGCATCTCGCTGACCGAACATCTTAGGCAGACATGCGTGGATAGGTCTGAAGACCACGTCAATTGGACAGACCCTGGCAGGGCTTCAGTTCTTTTCACTGATGAGTCGAGATACAGTCTACACTTCTCAAATCGCCGTGCCCAGTGTGGCGTGGGTAAGAAGAAAGATTTCAGGATTCCAACGAAGCCAAACATGACATGGAAGGGGCTCAATCATTACACTAGAACTGGAACCGATCTCCACGTCCCATAGCGGGGCACGATGACAGGTGTGCGCTTCAGGGATGAGATTCTGGATATATGCGTGAGATTGATTGTTGGTGACAATAGGACCGGACCTCATCCTCCTCATAGACGATGAGATAACGGAGCCAGGCTGTGATCGCATCAGGTGGATCACATACGCGCTACTGAGGGTCGTGGTTGTTTTTAATTTGCCGTTTCAGTTGATTATTGGTCACATGTTGTTTGTTGGCATTGTGTGGCACATGACACCGGACTTTTGTTTATTAAACATGTCTTCACGCAATATTGTCTTTGGCTATTTCAACAGTTGCACACAATTTGACGTATTTAAGTGTATATGTGTATATTGAAAAGAAATCCAACATTCGAAACGAGTTCAGTTTATTTTTAATAACTGTCAGCTGTAAAAATACTCCCATCATCAAATAACACATTTATTTTCTAAATGTCAACATCACAAAATACCAATAACTCCAAGCGCGACTGATATAAAACCTGATTTTATTTGAATAATCAGCTTCAAAGATTACTGTAAAAACACAATTCCTCACAATAAAGGTATATCTTAAAATTATGAGATTTAGCAATACATTCATTAAAAAGAGTTGCCCTGATATCGTCATATAATACGCAGTGAAACAAAACATGGACCTCGTCTTCAAGGCTGTCATAACAGTGAACACTTTTTCTATTTTGGACAGGTACATCTTCATACCGACCGGTTTCCACTCGAATAGGAGCCACGCCACACCAAAACTTGGCTGGTGCAATTCTATAGTTTCTGGGCATCTCATTTGAAACATAGTATTCTGTCCCATATACTTGTTTGTAACATCGGTACATTCTCAATTTATTAAGCCCATTTGCCCCTCTTCTTTTCTTAACATATCACTCCAACGGGTAACAGAAAACTTATCTGTAAAACCTGCTGCGTTTAACAGATGTCCTAAATCCATACTACTAAACTTCTTTCTTACCCTACCATACCAATTATAACAACCATTTACAGCGTACCCATCAGCCCAGATAAACACATGATTGTTTAACCTACCGGACACTTTTCCAATGTCTGACAACAGGCGGTATCTATCCCATGTCCCCATTTATAGCGACTTTAGGAGCGTATTTGCTGAGTCCCAAATAAAATCTAGTGGCACTTTGGTGTACAGCATATATTGCTGACACGTCATAATCACCCCAGATAAAACCCCGTAATCAAGAACTGACCAAACCATACTATCATACCATTTGGAATAGGTTTGGAAATGTGTACCGCCTATTGTCTTAACTTTGGAAACACGTGCACGTGCTATTGCAGTAAAATCTAACTGGTCTGTGAACAGTTGACCAAGATAATAATACTTAGCAGCAGTGTCTAAAATCCGACACTAAAAATATGCTTTCGTCTGTATGACAGACGGGTTTCAAAAATGGATTATTTACAAACCGCCGTCCTATAGCTGGAATATTCCTGAGTGCAACGTTAAACAACAAACAAACAAACAAACCTGCCCTTAAGGGATAAAACATGGTCTTTAAAGGTTTGTAGGGCTGGGCCAGGTCCACAAAACGATCTTCGCTTTAACATGGATTTACGGCATCATAAGATCGCCTTGTGGAACGGGGGCCTTTTAAAATGTTATGATGTATCGAGATTATGTCATCATCATTTTCCGTACTGTTGAGTGCGATGGTATTTTGATATCCAGGAAATATTTCACAGAAATAGATAAGGAAAAAGACCGCGATTCAAGTCTCACTTAAGTATCACTGCAGTAAGGTACTGCTGTATATAAAGTGAATCCTCGTTAGTTTAAACCGGAGACCTGATCATTGTTGGGAACGCTTCAAAGGACACTTCCTACTCTGTAATCCGGAAACTTGTTAATCCGGAAGGTATCACTGGGTTAGGTACCGGATTAATGAGGTCTCGTGGAATCACTATACCTGTTAACTGCGCTCAGGAAATCTTCTCTGGTAGTGTCGTGTTTGGGAAATATTTTCTTTTGAGGCTTCAGATTTGACTAGTTTAATCATGCACCCCCCACACGTGTGACCACATGAACATTACTGCCACATTAAATACTGTTTTACCACTCATATCTATAGTAATATGCAGTTGGAATAGTTCATGTTTTTCATTTATGGCCAACTTATTGCATTTAATCATGACGAGATAAGTCCTCGAACCTTAAAAACGTTGCTTGAATCAACACCTGTGCACATTAATTCAATTTCATTTTATTTCAGGAGATAATTTAGCCAAATGTGACTCACGAGCTGTATAACAAACACCGATCCCGTATGAAAATGAGAGCTGCATTAGACGAGACCGCGAGTTCTTTAACTGTTTACAAACATTTGAAATTCCATCTGCGAAAAATGTGAGAAAAAAAATCGTAATTTTCCGCATCCTTTAATTCACTGTGTTGTTAAAATGCAAACATGTTCTGTGTGTTTTAATACATTGTTTATGGTAGACATGTGGAGGACATTACCAAATTTGATGCATCATTGACAAAAATGATGTCATTTCCCTATTTCGATTTGTACCATATGTTCCTGCATTTTATTCCAGGTGGGCAATTGGCTTGCCTTTGCATGTGTTTGTGACGAATGCCACCATTGGGGAAGAATACGCTCAGCTTTTCGCGAACACCTGGTATCATCACCAATTGATAGTGATTCATAAACACATGCTCATAATATAGTTGGAATCGTATTATAGACAGATTTCTGATAAATATGGAAATGGTTTTGTGACTTTTAGTTATTTGTACAAAAAGAAGTTTTTGAGTTTTTGAGACTGTATTGCTTCTGTTGTGTATCTGCCCAGACTCCTGCTTTGAAAATCATTTTTATTGAATTGTTTGGGATACGGTGGCATGCATGAACCAAGTCAGCGAGCCTGATCACCCAATCCCGTCAGTCGCCTTTCACGACAAGCACATCCGCCTTTTACGGCAAGCATGGGTTGCTGAAGACCTATTTGAACCCGGATCTTCACGGGTTGATTTTTTAATGAAGGCGTATTCTTCTGGGAAGGCGCGATCCTGCGAAACTTTATTTCAAAAATGCTAAAGTGGTGATCAGTTGGTCAACATGGATATTCAGCATGGATAACACCGTGATACCCGTGCGGCTGGTCCACAGTGTGTGTCATGTTACTCCGACCCCGTGGGGTTCCGGGTTAGGACAGGTCTCAGGGACCTATTTCTATCTTGACTGGCCACGAAAAAGATCAGGTCAGACTCGTTGGCGCGGATCGTTTCTTATGAATGTCAATGGTTTGTTTGAACCAGACTCGTGTATTACAGACCGCTGTCATAAAGCTGGAATGCTGCTGAATTCGTGTTCAACAACGAAAAATCTGAACGGAACACGCATTGCAGCCCGCCTTAGTCACATCCACTTGTGATAAGGAATGGTCATTTTGTATAGCCTTTGGAATAATTCAAATTAATGTGCTGGGGAAAATCTTATAGTAAACTTTTAAGGCATATGCTCATACTTAGAATCTTTGTGGAGAATAACACGTAGAACAGAAGTTAAAATGGCGTGTGGCATTTCAGTGGTACATTGTGAGTTAGTGAGCTTGGTTTTACGTCACTATAAAAAGTATTTCAGTTTTATCATGGCCTGTCAACCTGAGATGAAGGCCTTAAGGGGGCTCTCACACTTTGCCAAGTTGCGTCCCGAGTATGGACCCGAGCTAACTCGGGGGTATTCGTATCGAGCTCGTAGCGAGGTCGTACTAAACTCGGGGTAACTCGGGATACCTCGTACTGATCAACGAGAGTGGTGGAACTGTTCAAAACACTCGGGCCGCCAGCCAACTCCTAACAAACTCCTAACAAACCCGTAACACACTCGTCCTACTCGTACTACCCTCGTGGCGACCTCGTGGTGCTTGTACAGAACTCGTATGAGGATTGTCTGCAACATTTATTACCGAGTTGACCGAGTCTAATACGAGCGATGCGAGTGTAATTCCCGCCGAATTATTTTGCAGCTCATAGCCACTTCGTGCCAAAGTCGTACCAAACTCGTACAGCTCGTATCGAGATCGTTGTGCTCGTATGTAACTCTTAATAGACTCCTATTGGACTCTTATGGGACTCATATGGGGCTCGTAACACACTCGTAGCGTACTCGTAAGATACTCGTATACATGTAGTCTCTTCCCGAGTCCTAACCCAGTTAGGCTCAGGAGAGCTTGGGAACCACCTCGACAAAGTGTGAGAGCTGCTATAGATCTTTACCACATTGTGAACCCCACGAGCACGGCTATGGTGTTGACAAACCTTGAAACACAATCAGTACTAATTTGAAACCACGATACAGGTTTCTAGGAAAGGCAACGCTGCATGGCGGTCGCGGTGCTTCCGACTGGGCCAGCCTGGATAAATTAGGTAGTACAAACGTATAACTGAATTTCAGTTAAGACCAAATATGAAACAATGCTGCTAGTTAGACGGTTGTTAGCGAAAACGTTTTGTTCAATTTACACGTGAAAATGGCAGTAGGGCACATGTAGAAATAAGTTATGGAAATGTAACACCCACTGTCACACACTGTTAGTGACGTAGTTAATAAATGCAAAGACTACCACTTAGGCGCTGTCAGTCAGCTGTCAGTCAAACAAACAAAATACAACATACACCATGAACAAGGAAGACAGTCGTTGAATTTTGTGTATGACCACGCCCATTTTTAGACGTCATCAGCACAACATATAAGAATGGGTCGTGGCATTCTGTGTTCACTGAAAATCACAGGACCCCTTGGTGAGTAAACAGTTCTATGTCAGTTAGGTGTACCGTACACATATCTATCAACTCATCCATATGTGCCGTAGTATGTTCATTTTGACACACACACGGATGGTGCAGGCAGCTTCAGGCATGTGACATTTGTAGTGTAGTTAAACCTGGCGAGAACAACATATCTGTATTTGACTTTGAGAAGTGCCAAGACAGTAATGACAGCATCTCTACTTTTAAATCTGATTTAGAGTTGCATGGTCTATGCATATCCGTCCAATCAAAACCTACTCCACCAGAAGAGCAGTGCAACAAGGTTGTGTTCTCTGTCCGTTTCGTTTTGTCAGTTCCGGTAAATATTTTTCTCCCGTAAACAGTATTATTTAATTATTATGCATTTTAAGACAAACTATTTGAGAAATGTTCATATACTTGTGTAACAACACGTGACATTCTCTGACCGCCCCATGGTGACGGTTCTCGTGGCATTATTGCCGGAGCTCGATACACCATGCCGCGCGTATTCTCTATCCTTCTTTGTATGTCTGAAAATACTTAGTCTAGTACTTATTCATTTTCAACAAAAACAAGATCTACCAAGTTGAAAGACGACACCATCGTGCTTCAGTTTCTCCTGATCGTGTGTTGACACTTCTTTAACCTGTTATGTATTTGCGTGGTCCACGCTTCATTTAACACGGACAATGAAAACCCCCGAATCGTGACGTTTAGGAGATGTGAGCTTCCATCATGTCGCTTGTAAAAGCGAGTATTTACAAAAAACAAAGACGCGTATTTCTCAATAACTTATAAAGTTAATTATATTTCCATATATAATAAACTAACGGGCAAAAGAAACGCCACCAAACAATTTTCTGGTCTAAAACAAAGCAGGTGCAAAATTTAGTTACAGTTGATGTTTTATTATAAAAAGACAATTATTCAAAAACGGTATTTGAAAATGACCAGATAAAAACATGTACTTAAAGTTCTGCAAACACGTTTATCATCACTGTCCAGTATTCGATCACACCCGCAGAATCAACGTCGATCTCTTTTAAAGTCCCATGCTACGCACATGGCTCAGCATCGGATGTGACTCCCTCTAGCAACGATGCAAGCCCTAACACGACAGAGTACACGAGTCTCCTGACATTCTGATGGCAAGGCAATTGCCAAAGCACCCTTCGTCAATGGCGGTTGTTGACGTTTCCGAATCCTGCTTCCAAGTTGGTCACATACATGTAGGTGCTCTATGGGCGACATGTCCGGTGATCTGGCCGGCCAGTGTAATACGGTCGCATTGTTTGCGTTCAGTCGCTAGTGTCCTGCTGAAACAGCGTTCGTTGGTGTCGTTGCAGGAAAGGCAGCACTACAGGCCGCAAAACCTCAGCAATATAACGACATTTCCGTCGATGATGACCAGATCTGTCTTCTGGTCCCCACGGATGCCACCCCAGACCATGACACTACCACCTCCATCAGGCTCCACTTCTTGGACGCAACAACGTGCCGTCCGTTTACCACGTCGATTCGAAACCGCCAATCAGGCTTGAAGAGCTGGCACCTACTCTCGTCGCTGAAGGGCACTCTTCGCCAATTTCTCTGCTACCACTGCCGTACAGTCCTGGCCCATCTCAGTCTGTGACGTCGGTGTAGAAACGTTAACGTCATGCCCTTGAAAGGTCGATAGGCACGGAGACCATACAGACGGAGTCGTCTAGCAACAGTCCTTCTGCTGACTGGATATCCAAGGCTGTTTGCGGATGATGACGTCTGGACATTAGGTGAAGCGTCCGTAAATACCGGTCTTCTTGTGGGGTCGTGACCTTGGGTCTTCCACTCCTCGGCCTGTCTGCAGTACTGCCAGTTTGCATGTGATGTGTGACAAGTCTTGCGATGACGTACTTGAAGCAGCCCATGGTCCTGGCAACGTGCTCCTGCGTCTCTCCCATTTGCAACATACCGATGGCTCTCTTCCTCTGCTCTGCGGTTAGTCGAGGCATATTCGTTGTTTCATGTTATGAGAGAGTACAATCCTGCTCATATTTTATACCAGGATTTAATACGGCTAACTTTGTGCACATTTTGCATTTTTTAGTGATTAAATTCACTTTTTCACAAATCACGTGAAGCACGTGCACATGTTCACGGGGAATAGGTAAGTTGCATTTCAGCCATGTGTTGTTCCCAACTGTTTGCGTGCTGTTTGGCAAATTTGTTGAAAACTGACGCCCATAATTTATTTGGTGGCGTTTCTTTTGCCCCATACTCGTATCTAAATTAGTTGTATAGCGAAAGATATGTATGTACAAACTGTTACACTCATATTGCAATATATAAGATATCTACGCGATAAATCGCAAAGAACAATGAAAAACGAAGAGGGCTTTTTGCACGATAAAACATTGTTGTATCATGACGTCATTTCTGCATTTTCGAATATGCGCTCGCATATATTGGACGACATCATTTCTGAGAGGGAAGTGTCTAGTAAGTAGTTGGGCTACGCAGTAAACGGCAGTGGCCGAATGATCACATCCAGAAGTGAGAGAGATATGACAAACGGTTTAGGAGAGAAAATTATGGACGTGTGGATTGTGAGAATATCCAGGATATTCTAAACGTAACCCACCTTTCATAAATGGACTTGTCCGACATTTCCGAGGTCGGATTCTATCCAGGGAGCCATCATTATTACAATTTGGGTAACTACTTTTTAAAGCTTGTACATGTTATCAACATCCTTAAATAGGCTGTACAGAATGTTGGTTTCTCATTCAAGAAATAAACGACTGCCCCCCTCATGGTTTATTCCACGTGCAGTTTATTCGATCTAACAAGTGTCATTGTTTATAATGGTTGTCCATTTTCCCCGTTTCAAGCATCCAATCAGTGTGACATAGTCATAAACTACATGTTCTTCAGCTGTTGATCACCCTGTCAAGATACTCAGACCTGTTGACGCTTGTTGGCATATGTTCACGTTTGACATCAAACATACCTTGGTGACCCTTTAATAATGACGCAAAGTATATTTCCAAACAACACATGGAAGTTGGGGGGATATTAATATTATATATCTACTTATGTAACACTTATCATTGTTCCGTTCACGAATTTAAAAAGATAATTGCACTATTTCAGTTTGAATTTTGTAAACGGATCTGAAACTGTTTCAGGGAAACACTGACCTCCGTGCACTCCAGTCATTATAATACGTATCCTTGATTCGTTAATCCGGATATGTGTTAACCCATTACTTTGCACAGTAATGATGAACCAGATAGGCATATCATGACTAGAATAACCGCCTGTGACGCCACAAGTTGTTTCAATCAGAAAATGCCTGATTTGGGTGGACGTCGAGTAATGTCCCACAATCAGAAGAGAGAAAAAACCCAAAAGATTTGTAAAAAATGTCCATTATTGATATAAGGAATACCCCTGGTAATTTAAACGACCAGCATGTTCAGTATTTACCAACTGAAGTGAATATATGTTCGGTTTTGCGCCATTGTCAGAACTATTCCATTGATATCGATGTAGGGTACGTTTAGAATTAGTTTCACGATGGGGAAAGAGACCAAGGTATCTGGCTTGACGAGCAAAAGTTTTAACAACAAAGTCTTGGCTACCCACACACTTACAAAATATCATAGCGGTTATAATTAGATTTGACAGACAATGGTATAGTATTCATGTATATATCTCAAGAATGCCTTTTGTCATCCTGTTAAGAACGTCCCCCGTCCCCCGAGTCCAATTTGCTACACAATGCTGCCGAATTCGCTGTGGTCCGTTGGACCCAGTCAGTCTGACCTTGGGTCTTGCGGTTAGTATCTGAACGCAAATGGGGGGTCAGATGCGTGGACTACCTGTTGTGCATTGGGTCACTCCAATAATAGTACCTAAGGCGTTTTTGTCTGAATATGCTTGTCAGTATATCTTAGACAATATGTCATAGAAACTGGACAAAAGTCTTGACTTTAATCACTTAATCTGATAACTAAACACAGTGGACTATTTATATAGAAAAATTTAGGAAAGGATCCCTATCGGTACAGTTGCCCCGAAGGACTGGCCGGTAAATATATATATAGCTAGGCAAGTCTAGATCAAAGTAACCCAAATCTAGTTTCCTTGATTCCACATGAAACAGCAGAAGTGGAAAGGTTCTTTTGAAAAAGATAAATTACAATTATTTGAAAGAAATGGCAGAATTGGTACAGTTCCGACACCCATAACGTGTCAGAACAAGAGAAACATCCACGTAAGGGAGAAGGGTTGTGATCACAACCCCTTGTAACGAAGATACAGTAATGAGAACATAGCATGTCTGGTTGAATCATCCACTGAAACTGGTTCACCCAACCAGACCCAGATATGAATCGAACTGTCGCTAAATATCTTTCCTACAACATTCACAAGGCCATCCAAATCACGTTGCGACTACATATCACTTGTGAAAGGACATAGGTCAAATGTTCCAGAGCGTAATGACATTGAACTTTAGACTATTGTTGAAACATGTGGCCCTATTTCTGACATTTGTAATAAAGGTATTCGTGCAAACGGGAAAATACAGTCCATATATTCTTGACCCTTCGTGTGACCATCATAGATGTATTTGATGCCAATATCATTAAAATCAGATATTAGTTCTCGGTAGCGAGTACTAAGATCTGATTTTAATGAGATTGACTTGATACTCTCTATCTCAAGAGGTCAACTCTAGCTGTTGGCAGGATAAGGTATTTGTCTTGCAATTGGCCTATTGACTTTAACACTGCTTACGGTATATTTACCTTTGATCGTATAGACCATACGCTTATGTATTCGCATTTTTAGACTGGTCTAGAAATTACAGACATTTTTTGTTAAATCATTTCAATGTATCTCGCCTCATCCTCATCCTGTTCACCTTTAGTCATTTAGTCCAGCGGGCAGTGTGTTCGCTCGTCATGCTGAATTTATTTGTTTGGTGTTGACTCATCTTGAAGTCCTACATAGAACAGGGACCGCCTCCATGGTCTAGTGGTAGGGCATCCGTTGGAGAACGGAAAGTCGTGGGTTCGATCCCCGGCCGCGTGATACTTAATGGCGTTAAAAGATGGTACTTGTTGTTACCCTGCCAGTTCGGCTTACGGGGCTAAAACAAGGACTGGTCGACTCGGAGACAGTATTCTGTGTCTGAGTGGGATATTCAAGTGGACCAACACTATAAAATCGGCATCAGTCCGGACTAGCACACACACACACACACACACACTCACACTCACACTCACTCACTCACTCACACACTCACACACGCTATATAAGTGCAGTAATGATGACCGCGACGTTAAACCCAATTTCACCTCACCTCACCTCACCTTGAAGTCCTCTATAGAACAGCACGTTATCTAAGGTATACGTCTTCGTTATCAACACAGCTTCAGCAAGTCATTTATCTGTTTCCTACACTCGTGTAAGCCTGTCTTACAACATGCCTAACTACCAAACATCCTTATCACAAAGTGGTCGTTCCACATGGCTGTGTAAACAGGGTTACGTGTTTCTCCTGTGTTTATACATTCTCCATTGACCGAGGCTGAGGGGGCTGCTTCTCACAGGGTTGTATAAGAATAGGCAATAGCTTTTTAATACAGATAACAAATGTGTAAGCCCAGTCTGCCTTGGGACATTTCTATTCATACCAAGCCAAGCTGAACACACACAAGTGAAAGAGTAGCTACTGCATACGGGGTGGACCATTTGATATGGCGGGGTTAATCATAATGTGTTTAACAAATATAAAACGTTCACTTGACACTTGCTGTTATGAAATAAGAGGTTTGCGTCCTTCTTTCAGGGAAAGGAATTGTATGCCTTGATGCTTTGACTGAAAAAAATTTTTGGAATTGAAATAAACGTCTCAGACACCACTGGAAAATTAAATGGACGGTCACATATAATTCGGGTTTTTTTCTATCATGGAAAGCGTTCATATAACAATGGCGTATCATGTGAGATGACTCGTTTTTATTGTGTAGTGCGATACTTGACTTGTTACCGACACCCATGACATGGGGATGGCATGAGGCGACAGGCTGGGTGGTGTCAGCCACGCGATACACCAAGATACGTTTCTCATTAGTCCTCATTAGTCCTGCGCAATGGCTGTGGAATATTTCCGCTAACAATGTAATAAAACAATATGAATATTTCATTTTTTATTTCTTGTTTCTATCGTTACCTATCGTATAGTTGGAATAACTATGTATTTTACTAAGAGCCTAGGCAAGGCTGGATCCAATTCAACTAAACCTTGAAAACAGCAGAAGAAGGAAGATTCTTTTGAACAAAATTATTTTAGAAATGAAATGTTTTCAAAGACTAAGTGTTAATCTAGTGTCTCATGTGACTCTAGCTTACTCTAAAATAAAAACTCTTTGTCCTGAAATACATTACTGATGATGATTAATAATAATGCCGATGTTGAATAAAGCTGACTAGAGCTGGCAAGACCTGCTTTACTATATCTAGACTGGTATTGTTTCATGAAATACATAAATTCCAGAGTGATGGTGCAGGACTATGGGGAATACCTACAAACATCGACACCCCCCCCCCCCCCCCCCCCTCCCCGGAATAGCTACCATCAGATCAGTTGTCTAGTATGATATCCGATTTATCATGACCTGTTATTGCCTACAGAATACTCAACCTTACAAACAGCATACCTTACGCGACCTCCTTAGGCAGTACGTATTTTGTCTGTGTTTCCTGTCTCTCGCCCGCCCAGAATGTTCATTCCGACGAAATAATACAACGTATTCGTGCCTAAATTTTCCCTGCCGCTATGGAAAAGTATACATCATGTGATAAAAACCTACTCCTAACATTGCACAGTCATAAAAATGTAGGGTCAGCTTAATCTTTCTCCAGCTATGTGCATTAAAAATTCCGAAGCAAAGCGTCCCGATCTACGGCATGAATTGATTAAAAGACTGGTAGCAATTATTTGTAATCGTCGCATTGTCATAAAATAAGTTATACAGTTGGTGAAAACAGTTTTTAAAATATTTTTTTTATTTTTTTAATATTCCATTTCGCCCGTCTGCTCTTTTGCTGGTTGAGGTTGGAGATGAGAAACACATAAAAAATATGGATGGCCTTACGTTAAGATAGCGTCAACTTCAATACCATACCGAGAAGACTAACATTTGTTTTCTTTGTTTGTTGTTTTATGCCGCACTCAGCAATATTCCAGTTATATGACGGCGGTCTGTAAATAATCGAGTCTGGACAAGACAATCCAGTTATTGACATCATGAACATCGATCCACGCAATTGGGATCGATGACATGCATCAACCAAGTCAGCGAGCCTGACCACCCGATCCCGTTCGTCGCCTCTTAGGACAAGCATAGTCGCCTTTTACAGCAAGCATGGGTTTCTGAAGATCTATTCTACCCCGAATCTTCACGTGTCCGAAGACTAACAAGAAGGTGCTTGCTCTTGGAGTGAGTTTGGTTTTACGCCGCGTATAGCAATATTCCAGCAATCTCACGGCGGGGACATCGGTACCCGAAATGGTTTCACACATTTGGGAGAAGAGGCATGTGGGGATGTTGCTATCGATCATCACGCGCAAACTGTCAACATACCGCATGAACGAAATTAAGTAGTATCAACGTTCGTGATCGAAAATCGGACAACTATTCGATAGGTAACGATAGAAACAAGAAATAAAAAATGAAATATTCATATTGTTTTATTACATTGTTAGCGGAATATGCTTTCTAATCATGCAACTTTTAAAGCTTAGCACAAAACAACTGTTACAGACTGTATGACTTATTCAAAATAATTTAAAAAGGATAGTCTGGAATGGAAGTCGCAAGTTTGAAACTGGTACCGGAAAGCTTGAGAAAGCTGCTTTCTTAGTGGCTAACGTTGACTTCCTGTTAGGCATTTCATTGGTCGGTCATAGTTCGCGACAGGTTGTTCTGATTTTAATGAGAATGAGGTAATCTAAGCATGTAATCCTGTATTTAAAGCATTAATTTGTTTATTGTTAAGCAAGTTTATCTCTGCATCCGTCGTAATATGCAGCTACCAGCCGATTCGTCTCGCATGAAAACACTGGCTGTCTACTCGTGGGCAGATGACCACGGAGTACGCTGATCACTGTGTCGGATTAACGAGACTGATTAATGAGTGATTTCGGTAATTCGTTGCAAATTTGGTGTGTCGGAGTCGGAGTGCGAGACTGTCGGATAAACGGGTCTAATTAGCACTGATTAATCGGTTCCCATCATTAGTGTCGGATAAAGCCGATTGTCGGATTAACGAGTGTCGGATTAACGAGACTTGACTTGACTTGACTTGTACGTCTGCTGCACTTGATGACCGTTACTTAGTATTGTTTGTTTGTTGTTTAATGCCGCACTCAGCAATATTCCATCTACATGATGTATACGACGTGGTTGTTACTTAGTAATTAGCAATGCATTTACATATGTCTAAAAAATAACACCCCATTGTTGTTCCCCGATACGCACAGATAACATACGTTACGTGTAAACATTATACCTACGTCAAAATAGCATACTTTACACGTAAACATGAAACATTACGTTAAAGATAACATACGTTACGAGTAAACACGTTAAAGATAACATACGTTACGCGTAAACACGTGAAAGACAACACATGTTACGCGTAAACACGTGAAAGATAGCATACGTTACGCGTAAACACGTTAAAGATAGCATACGTTACGCGTAAACACGTTAAAGTTAACATAAGGCACACATGAACACGTTAAAGATATCATACGTTACGCGTAAACACGTTAAAGATAACATAAGGCACACGTAAACATGTTACGCCTAAACACGTTAAAGATAACATACGCTAAGCGTAAACATTAAACCTTACGTTAAAGATAACATACGTTACGCGTAAACACGTTAAAGATAACATAAGGCACACGTAAACAGTATACGGCACGTTAAAGATAACATACGGCATACGTAAACATTAAACCTTACGTTAAAGATAACACATGCTCTATGAGAAGCAGCATTCCTTACGTTAAAGATAACACATGCTCTATGAGAAGCAGCATTCCTTATGTTAAAGATAACACATGCTCTATGAGAAGAAGCATTTCTCACGTTAAAGATAACACATGCCCTATGAGAAGCAGCATTCCTTATGTTAAAGATAACACATGCCCTATGAGAAGCAGCATTCCTTATGTTAAAGATAACACATGCCCTATGAGAAGCAGCATTCCTTATGTTAAAGATAACACATGCCCTATGAGAAGCAGCATTCCTTACGTTAAAGATAACGCATGCCCTATGAGAAGCAGCATTTCTCACGTTAAAGATAACGCATGCCCTATGAGAAGCAGCATTCCTTATGTTAAAGATATCACATGCCCTAAGGGAAGCAGCATTCCATATGTTAGAGATAACACATGCCCTATGAGAAGCAGCATTCCTTATGTTAAAGGGGGTAAGCAAGAGAAGGTAACACATATTTGTGCTGTCGCCATACATTATTTCTTTTGCCCAAACCAGCAGATCATATTTCCAAAGCATCATAACATACGTGTTTTACATTTAAAGCGTATCCCAGCTGAAACTCTGAAATCTCCACACATTGTTCCATAATCCATATGCCCGTTAACCCATGACCGTCTTAGTACGGTGCCCTGTATCTAACAACACTCTTCATACATCACATTCTAACCTGGCGTCCAACAACGGTAAACATGAAATCCAGCATCATCATCACACATACGACCAGTCACTGCAACCGTGCACGCGCCAGACACTGTTATCAATCATTGAATGTCACGTACAAGGCAGACGATACATTTAACCTGACGCATTATCCCAGCATGCTTCGCGCAACACTGGGCAGCTACCGAAGATGTCAATAGAAGCTTTGTCAACGACAATTAGAAACTTTGTTCATGGAGTCTATCGTCTGAACGGAGCGCGCTCCTTTCCCTTGAGACGCCAGATCCTCTACCATGAAGCTCCCCTTGCAGACTCCCTAACCGACACAGTTGTCAACCAGTAGCAGTTCGGTCACCTGGCTACCTCACTGAAGCGAGGACTGCCGCTCGAATTCTTCAAATGTTACTTCAGAGCGGGTTATCTCGTAGATCTGACACCCTACCTGTGGACACCGTGGAAGAGAGTCATTTCACCCGTGCATCGCGTGTAGTAGCGTCGTACTGAACTCTTTCCCTGGATAAACGCGGATTACACTAAACTAACAGGTAGGCTGCGGGTGATATCCTTTCTTGCTTTCTTTAATGTGTCTATATGCGGCAAGTGGTGAATGATGTTAGGTTACCAGCAATATGTTTATGGAGCTGCTTGCTTATCCTGTGTGTTATTTGTTCCTCTACAGTGTTGTACTCCCTTGTATCTGTATTGCGTTACGTTATTTTATTCATGAAGTAGTGAACAGCTTTCGTGTTCGTATATACATATTTAAAATGTGAATAATTATTACCATTATTGTTATCATCATTATTGTTATCATGACATATCGTTTATATTTTATATTGTACTGCTTTTTTCAGTTCTTATAGGTAGAAATAATTTAGATCGTTCAAGTCAATCGTTGTCAACACATGCTTTTATGGTATATGTGTTGATAAGTGTGCTGATAGTTGATAGTATGTGGAAACGCAGTGTGAGGTTTATTCCACAGAATACGATAGTGGCGGGGCGGGTGGGGTGGGAGTGTTCGTGTTTTCCTCTCTTTTTCACTCTCTATTTCTCTTTCTACTCTTGTTTTATTTTTCTAACCTTGTCTCTCGACTTTCTGTCACTGTCCTCCTTCTCTCTGTCCCTCCCTCCCTCCCCTCTCTCTCTCTCTCTCTCTCTCTCTCTCTCTCTCTCTCTCTCTCTCTCCTCTCTCTCTCTCTCTCCCTCCTCTCTCTCTCTCTCTCCCTCGCCCCCCCCCCCCCCCATACCTCTCTCTCTCTCTGGCTGTCCACCCCCCTGTGGGTCTGATCCCATACTTGCCGTACAAGGCGACTATACTTGTCGTACAAGGCGACTATACTTGTCGTACAAGGCGACTATACTTGTCGTAAGAGGCGACTAACGGGATCAAGTGGTCATGCTCGCGTGGATCGATGCTCATGATATTAATCACTGGATTATTTACAGACCGCCGTAATATAGCTGGAATATTACTGAGTGCGGTGTTAAACAACAAACCAAACAACCAGCCTCTGTGGGTCTGATAGAAGGCCGATGTGTAGTGTTGCGTTCCTTCGCCGTTCACGTATCCGCAGGTCATGGGGTTCGAATCCCAGGTTCGCCCTGATTATCAACTTCCTCTGTAAGAGCCATTCGAATTCCCCCGTAGGTTTCAGCCCCTATTTCAGATGCCCACCCCTTGTACAGGGAACGGCCCATGCATCTACCCCACAGCTGTAATTCTTCCGGATCGCTATGTTCTAACGTGACAGTAATCAACACGCTCCTTAGTGTTAAATCGATCATCTGCCCGACCTTACCTACTATACATGTATAGACTTCTAGTAATTGCTTATATATCGTAGAAATTAACCGAACTACAAAACCGATACAACACTCAGTCTAGCTTTGACAAAAGTATCTGGTTGTTTCTTCAAGGGTCGTTGTTTCCCGTCCTTCATGAGATGTTCTTTGTGTAGCGACGTACAGCGTATCGAATGTTCGTCAACCATTAGTGGCTGTATACCTTCCCGTGGAGGCTCGGCCAGCTGCTTATGTCCCTACTCTCCCAATGTTCGGACCTCCATATGTATGAGGAACATAATTAACGCCGACCTTGGTCGCGTCCGCGATTAACATCGATGATCGAGTTCCAGTAAAGATGGAAGGGATATTCTTCTGTGACCTATGTTTTTGCATATACTGATTAGAAGCTGTTTTATTCACACTCTTTTTAATTTTTTTTATGTACATATAAACCTCATTCACTGATGATGGACCAGTCATTAGATTGAGAGTTTTGTGGTTTAGCTCTGCACAGCGATCTTTCCCCGTCAAACGCTTTACGAGTGTGTCACGCATTGAGATGGAGCGCTGAGTATAGTGGCTCCTCACGATGACTTGGCAACGGCTTTTGACAGAACTAGATGTCACTTCTGCACAATCTATTTCCATCAGTCTATTCTAGAGGACACTCGTGTTCCATTCTTTAACGTCGTCTCCGCTAAAGGCAACATTAAGATGTCAAATATAACCATTTAGATACAAATACTTGTTTAAACAAACTCAATTGGTGCCTTTGAAAGATTAAAAAGTAATATCGATAATTGGACCATCTGTCGAAAAAACCCACAATCAAACTTTCTGGATGTGCATGGGTGAAATATATTGAAAACGCATTTAAAAACTACAGCATAGCATTTTCAGTTTTGAACATGCCTTAATGTCAATGTTTCTCAGCATTTCCACGACGCCACTTTAGAGTTCCAATGCAGACATTTTCGAAAGATAAACTTTCTGAATAAGAGCGTCGGTTCATTCCTTTGCATTCCTGCCCAACCATCCTGCTATCAAGTTCGGTAGAATTTGCGATAAGAAAAGAAGAAAAAAAAAACCGTCATAAGGTTAAAATGTTTTTTTAGTGTTCTTGCCCTGTTGGTTTTCTATCTTAGTCATGGGGCTTTGTGGGATGCCCTGGCAGTTGATTGTGAAGCTAATTCAGGGAGATTAAGTTTGTCAAAGTAAAATGTGTACGGGGTTAGTATTGTAAAGAACCACCAGACCACACAATAAGTCAAAGGGCTGCGTGAACCTGGTTTATGATTACATCGTTATCGTTCCTACCCCCGTATCACCGCGCCATGCGAGTAGAAGGCCGACTCGAGAAGACAACCAGGGGTCGATAGTCTCAGCATCGACCGATCTCCTCTGGTTTCTAGGCAAGAGAGCTATGCCACAGCCCTGCTTGGACCTTCTGGATTGTTCTAGTACAGTCCATACGCAGAGGAATTTGGGGTTTGTTATTCCCATGGGACATTCTGGGGGTAATAACCGCTTGCGCTAACTGCGGTGATCCTGGAGGGGTCAACCAGGATACTGCTGTCCTTACTCAGGGGTCAATCTGACCGCCAGACCCACTTTGGCTGCTCATGGCTGACCCTTCACAAGGCCCAGGAACTCCGCAGTGAGCGCAAGGGATTATTTACCCCGGAATGTCCCAGGGGAACAACAAGCCCCAAATGCCTTGGCTGTCCAGCAGGGATGGGTGCCGTCACAAACAATCGGATGAAGATTAAGATAACCTGTTTTTTCCGTCCTTATCCCGCCCTTTGAATCGATGAAACTTAAATCCGTATAATATCATTGTCTGTTCTGCGTTCAATTGTGGAGTAGCCATACTAGTGGTCGATACCATGCGCATCTAGCCGTATCACCATGGCATTGATAACACACAAAACGGCATGAACCAGTGAATATTCCTTAGAACTGATTATTGATGGTGCACTAAGGCCAACTGATCTCCATTCTCATCGGTCTTTATAATACAAAACGCTAACGCCAGACATTAAAAAGTCTCGATTATCCGTCGAAATAGATCCCATTAGGCGTAAAATGCAAAATAGCGGCAAAAATGATATGAATGGGTCACTTAGTGAGTTAGCACCGCTTTTATCCTTATTCCAGCCATACAACGACTGGCGTCACCATCATGGGCTTCACATGTTTTAAACATGTTGGAAATCAAACCGGGAAATTCAGCGTAACGAGCGAACACGTAAACCGCTATGCTAACCCACCTTCCCGAAAATAATGAAAAGTCATTTTCCCTTAATTAATAATTTTCTGTTCAATACATTTGCAGCAATTTCTGAAACAACAGTATAAACGTGGCAATATGTTAGTGTTCGTTCCCAACATCAACGCTGTTCAAATTGCTGTCCTATCTGTGCTCCATCTAGAGCTCAAGGCAAGCCACGTTAAACACATCAAGGGATAACGTGATATTTATTAATGGCCCTCCCCACTGATGTCGGTTGAATGATGTATCTAGGTGTCAAATGTAATTCGCTTACTCATTTCATTCTGGGGGTCGTGTCAAAGGTTTCACCTATTCTGGTACGTAACTAGGCGACGTTGCGACAGCATTGTATATCGTCTTTGACCTGTCCATTTTATGTTGATATATAAGGAAGAAATTATACATATACGCATGTAGGAACGTGTTATCTGTGATGTACTGGAGCGGCGATGCAGACCTGCTTGCCTACAGTGATGTGTTCATTATACATCTTCCGTTTGGATCTCGACTTTCATGGAGATTTTTTAACATACGACTCTTGCTCAGAAGTTGTTTGATCTAGGTTACAACATTCAAGGTCTCAGAAAAGCTTTCAAACTTTTTATGGTAGACATGTGGATGACATTTCCAAATTTGACGCATCAGTGACAAAAATCCAATCGCTATTTTGACTTGTACCATATGACCCTTGTTTTTCAGTTGAACAATTGACTTGCCTTTGCATGTGTTTGTGAGGGGTGCTACCTGTGGGGCAGGATACGCTCACCTTTTCGCGAACACCCGGTAGCATTACTATTTGATAGTGATCAATAAACACATGATCATGATATAGTCGGATTCGTACAATCAAATCTTTCCCTTGGATACAAAAGGGTTTTGTCGCTTTATTAACGCCCTTTATTCATATGGCTGGTGTCAGAATTATATGTCGTTCGTCCCGAATATCATCTTATACACTGTACACCCCTTGCACTTTACATGCCTTATGCACACCTTATGATACCTTGCAACGTGTATCCTATTATAGTTAATACCATGTACATGTTTAGTTGTATATAATTAGTCAGTGTCTTAAAAGCCGAATCTTTTTCTGTACACCTTGAACATACTTGAAACATACCTGAAACATGCCTTGAATATACCTTGAAAATACCTGAAACATAAATTGAGCATTCCTTGAACATACCTTGAAAATATATTGAACATTACTTGAACATATCTTGAAAATATCTGGAACATATATTGAACATTCCTTGAACATACTTGAGTGAGTGAGTGAATATGGTTTTACGCCACTTTTAGCAATATTCCAGCAATATCACGTCGGGGGACACCAGAAATGGGCTTCACACATTGTACCCATGTCGGGAATCGAACCCGGGTCTTCGGCGTGACGAGCGAACGCTTTAACCACCAGGCTACCCGACCGCCCCTAACATACCTTGAAAATACCGTTATGATTTGTACAGAACATTTAAGACTTTATTAGAGCCAGAAAAATATCTATCAGTTTTAACGAATAGTCACCTAAGAAATGTATATATTAAATACAGACTTGGCTTGTCAAAACTTATGATTAATCAGGACGGAAACTTATGATTAATTATGAACGGAATATATCACTTGAAAGAATACAAAGAATTTGTCTATTCTGTAACTCTGCTATAGAAGACGAAATACATTTAACCTTTGAATGTCCTTATTGTCATAGCGACTGATTTACGACATCCATTGTCTAAAGAACATTTGATTGCAAAGGCTCATTACCCTGGAGCCATGACATCTATATGCCTTGAAACACTTAATTGCTGTTATTTATAAGATGCTAATCCTATTTGTTAATCCCCATTTTTGTGTACATCGACCGTCTGCCATCCTGAACAGGATGTGCAAGTATGTCACTGATGATTTATTGTTTACATGTTGTGCATAAAGCGTTCCGGGACAGTGATGTCGATTTTGTCCTTTTCTGAATCTCTCTGGACCAAGGCTAATACAGCCAAGGTCACCTGACATTCAGTAAGTTATAAATATAAATGTTAACAGTAAATCATCAGTGACATACTTGCACATCCTGTTCAGGATGGCAGACGGCCGATGTACACAAAAATGGGGATTAACAAAGAGGATCAGCATCTTGTAAATAACAGCAATTAAGTGTTTCAAGGCATATAGATGTCATGGCTCCAGAGTAATGAGCCTTTGCAATCAAATGTTCTTCAGACAATGGATGTCGTAAATCAGTCGAGAGCAAGTATTCCGCTCATTGTGCAATTGTTGTTTATTGTTTACATGTTGTGCATAAAGCGTTCCGGGACAGTGATGTCGATTTTGTCCTTCTTTCCCCCAAGAGTTAATTCCCCGTCAACACATGCACGTTGACATTATTATGCAGAACTACGTACTAAATATATACCAGAATGTTTCTTATCTAAGACAAGTAGAATAGCGTTTGTTTCTATTTTGTCATCGAATGATGCCGACGTAATGTTTAAACTGTCTTTATTTACAAAACATGGGATGGAAATAACATGTTGAGTGGAAATTCAGAATTTTAATTACCTTACCCTAGAAAGTCCTGATGATTATCACCGATTGTTAAATGAATGTTATATTTTTATAATTTTTTTTGTATCTCCCAATCTGTAAATTCTCACCCACTGTATTTATCTGAACTTGTATATGGGCCGATGGCCTTTGATACAATAAACGTCTTTGACTTGACTTGACTTGAGTGAGTGAGTGAAAGAATATGGTTTTACGCCGCTTTTAGCAATATTCCAGCAATATCACGACGGGGGACACCAGAAATTGGTTTCACACATTGTACCCATGTCGGGAATCGAACCCCGGTCTTCGGCGTGACGAGCGAACACTTTAACCACTAGGCTACTCGACCGCCCCTAACATACCTTGATATACCTGTAACATATATTGAACATTCCTTGAACATATCTTGAAAATACCTGGAACATATATTGAACATTCCTTGAACATACATTGAACATACAGTGGCCATTCCTTGCACTTGTACTGAACGTGCATTGAACATTCTTTTAACATACATTGAACATCCAGTGGCCATTCCTTGCACTTGTACTGAACATTCTTTTAACATACATTAAACATACATTGAACATATAATGAACATACTACGAACATTCATTGAACATACATTAAACATGTCAGTACAGATCAGCGGGTACCATTCCTTCCCTCCACCAGCTGACAGACTGCCACCATTTCCTCCAACTAACGCTCCTCCATCTCCTGATGACTCCAGCACCAGGATTAAATATTGAGAGGGTAACGGGTTTACCGACACACTTCCAGGAGGCCAATGATCAGCAATCACGGCATGGCCTGTTTTGGTTTCAGCATGGGTCTGGTTGTGTCCACTGTGCAGTACATCTTCGGTGTAGGTCGAGACATGGACACGCCGGATGAAGCCACGGGTCTGACAGGACGCCAGAAGGACGCCATCAGAGCCAGCTGGGCTCTGGTCAGTATCAACCTCAAGGGCAATGGAGTAAGCTTCCTTATCAAGTAAGTGGGTTTCTAGTTATAACTGGAGAATAGACGGAGCAATTGTGTTCAGGTGGTCATACCGCCAGAGAAGTGACGTTTTAACGTTTGAAAAAAAGCTTATAGACACTATGAGATTTTTAATTGGATTCCCGTGACAAACCCGTAGTATGAGATGAGGTGAAAAGGGAACAAACGACGCCACCAAGGTTATTGCACTTATAGTCAGACATCAGTCCGTCAGTTTGGATAGTTGCTCCTGTTATCAACCACTGGTTTCTGTTCCAGGTTCGATTATTTATAGGCCACCGTGACATAGTTGTCATATTGCTGAGCTGCGCAGAACAATTCATTTGCCTAAAGATTGTCATTCAAGTGATTTTTCAAATCCGAGTGGAGAATACGCGTACGGTAGCGCTGCAATTAGCTGTGCAGAGTTGCGCCCCTTTGCCATGCCAGGTTCCTATGATCGTTGGTTAGAATACAATATTCACCCTGAAAATGATTCTAGCTTTGTCAGCACCAAATGCATGCTCGTGGGTTTCATCACTTCGGGCTGTCCTCCCAGGTCAAACAGACCGCATCCGTGGTCTAGTGGTAGAGCGTCCACCCGGAGAGCGTAAGGTCTGGGGTTCGATCCCCGGCCGCGTCATACCAAAAGACGTTAAAATATGGTACTGGTTGTGACCCTGTTCGGCACCCGGCATTAAGGGGCTAAAACAAGGACAAATCGGCTCGCAGTCAGTATACTGTGTCTGAGTGGGGTATTCATGTTAAACTGAGGCATGGTGTCTCAGTGCGATAGCACTATAAATCGGCATCAGTCCGGACTAGTACAAGCAGCCACACAAACACACACACACGAACATTCACGTCGCTATATAAAAGCAATAATCTTGGACGCGACAATAAACCCAATTTCACCTTACCTCACCTCACCTCACCTCACCCAGATCAAGCAGACAGGCCGTGGTGTATATAAATGAAATAGTGTTGAAAGCGACGACAAGCCCATCTCACTCAATCAGGACCGCCTCCGTGGACTAGTGGTAGAGCGTCCGCTCGGAGAGCGGAAGGTCCGGGTTCCAACCCCGGCCAAAGACCAAAGGACGTTAAAAGATGGTACTTGTTGTTACCCTGCCTGGTGCTCGGCATTAAGGGGCTGAAGCAAGGATTGGTTTGCTCGGAGTCAGCATACTGTGTCTGAGTGGGGTATTCATGTTAAACTGCGGTATGATATATCAGGCTAGCACTCTAAATTCGACATGAGTCTTGGACGCAACGTTAAAGCCTTTTCACCTCACTGAGTGCCATGGGTGAATGTATAACAGAGTATGAACAAATAGAAAGACACCACGCTTAATTCTTTTTTTCGTACGGCAATGTTATGTATAACAATTCTCAAATTAGTCGCATATTATCCTTTATCAGCGTGAAAGTATACCGTTCAAGGTTGCCTCACGTCACAACACACCGCTTCAGACCAACCGCTGTGAAAACTGAACTTTGATCAACACACGTACCACTCGCACACACAATAGGCCAAAGGTATTTTTTCATGCGTAGATAGAGTACGCCCACAAAGGTGTTCCCTGAAGGGTTAAATAACGTAAGGTTAATGTTAAAGAAGAGTCTGTCACCCTGAAACTGGTTTGCGGTCAGCCCCTGAAGGGTTCATTTAATCTTTCCAATTTCTTGATTTCCGCTTCAGAACATTTCAATGTGGTATGTAGTTATTGTGTTGCGTTGATAATGGGTCCGTAAAATCATAGAAAAACTGTGGCAGATGTAGTTAACGTCAAGGATCAAACGTGACGCTTGCAGGTCAGTTTACTTTATTGTCAAGGCCGCGACATAGACAGGCGTAGATATACATATGTAAGTATAAAAGCTTATATTTCATCGATTTTTAAGCGTGTTTGGTACATCCCATTTTCAAAACAGTTTGTGAGGCTGGAAAATGTACAAAAGCAATGAATGAAATGCGGTGAAAAATCAACGCCGCATCAGTTGTTTCCATTGTAATCAGACGGTACAAGTATACGTCGCCGTTTTAATGTGTAGCGGGGTCAAAGAGAAACCACACGTCAACATCTCTTCCCATTCAAACTGTTGTGAGTATCTGGGAAATGAAAATGGATATTGACTTACCATGTTAGTAAATCGAATTTTAAAGTTTTATTTTACCAAAACGTTAAAAAAAAACAGTCCAACTTCAGCCAAGTTGGAAACTGGTACACTTTAAATCTTACAAGAAAATATGCTACAATAAGAAGAGGATGACATTTACTTTTGTGTGTGTGTGTGTGGATCAGTTGGCCACAATGGCAGCTAGGTATGGACACCAGGACACGACTCTCCAGTGTGGTCTGATGAACAATGAGTCAGTATGGGCGACGTGACCCTTTGTATGTACAAGCAACCAGCGTATTCGATTGCATAAACGCCATCGTGTGTACATCCAGCTCATTCAGAAAAGAGCTAACTCACTCAGAATAGAACTCACTCAGCAAAGAGCTCACTCACTCAGTACAAAGTTCATAACTCGGATAACTACGGTAAGCCCAATACCAGGGGTAAGGTCTAAACAAATACCGTAGGTCCCTAAGAAAGTGACACTGATGAATGTAAAACGGGGAACATGTGTTTGAACGTCCTGATACCAGACCCGGTAGTTAATGCTGTACTACAGGAATTCCCCACAAGATGGCACGTAGACATACATGTGTATACAGTTATGAAGCTCGGCCAGAATTCTAATGTCTATATATGTAGATAAGTACCATAAGTAACGATTTTGTAACAACGCATCACTAGAAACATCCCCCCCCACAACCACACACACACACATACACGCGCTACACACATACACACGTGCCACACACACATAATCATACACGATACTCACACGCACACACACATGCACGCGCTACACGCACCTACACACGCGCCACACACACATAAACATACACAATACTCACACGCACACACACATACAGCACACGCACGCACACACACGCACACACACACGCACACATTATAATATTATATACAGTTGAACCTCGCTAGTCCGGAAACACTTCAATCCAGGCAATGCCTGTTCAGAACGTCTACACATACAAACGACATTTCTCCGAAAATCGTTAATCCAGGACTTTGGCTAAATGGATGATTTTACATGGAAAGATGCCATCCGGATTAGCAATCGAGGTGTAAATGAAAATGAAAGTTTTCGGAAGAATGCTCTTTCTGCCCTGATGTAGACGTTCCAGCCCAGAGCCTGCGATGCCCCAATTAACACAGGTCAGCACCTCAGTCTGACCCACATCGTGCTTATAACGAAACCATTCAATTTATCGTTTGAAAGGAAGCTGCTATCCTTTCACCATGGGTCTTTTTATTCAAGTAATGCCGACCCATTGAGAATACACAAACTGTTACTTAACTATGTCACCTGACCCAGATTTTCGTGGGAAGTCGAATTTAAGAAATATCCCTGCTTACTTTGTTTATAAACAACACATAAATATTTATAAAGCAACATCTCGTCATCTGCTGATGTGTATGCAATGCTGATAATGAAACAAAAGAAAGCGCAAATGCTTCTTTTATAAACTGATGGCATTTCTCCTGCTCAATATGAATGTCATTTCTAAAATTCACAATTTGATTTCATGTATTAACTTTGAAGCCACATTTCTTCGTATTATTTTTTATTTCGAAGGAATGAGAAATTACTTTTCATGCTCACATTACCACCACTGAATGCGAAGAATTTCTTTCAGTGTGCATTTCGCTGTCAATTATTTCGGATTTATTCGTTCGGGGACTTGTGACGCGTCATTAAATCCATTCAACGTTAATTATGTATTCCTTGTTTTACTTAGTCTTAAAATACGCAATATATGTTTTGTAAAAAGACTTTTACTGTACAATAACCAGTCTGAAATTGTCCATGGGTCTGGTTATCAGACATCAGCACGTCGTAATTCATGCAATCAGATATAGTTAGCGGCGTGTCGATACTGAGGGTTCAAAGGTTACCGCATGTTGGGCAGAGATTGAAATAAAACACCGAGCCAGACCACGCGATTAGTTTATAGCGTCAGAAAGTATTTACACCATGAAACAACACAAGGCATTTTCCGTAAGAAAAAAACATCTGCACCACAGAGCCTGAATATTGTTGAGAAGCATTCCATTGATGAAAGCCGTTCTTCCGCATGCTGATTGTAACATTCCAAATTCTACGTCAAGCTATAAACATCCCATAAAAAGATAAATTCTCAAAATATTGCAGGAGGTTCAACTTTAAACACTCTCAGTCTGTATATTTTAGTTTCATCTTAATGCCGTTTGCATCTGGTTTGTTTGTGTTGGGATTCACGTGCCTCATAACTTACGTTACAGCTTTCATTTGCATGTTATCACATACTTAGAAAAAACAAAATGGTATTTAGAACGTCCTGTCTTAAAGGGGAATACGCTAAGATCAAATGGCTTCATAGAAAGTTGGAAGGAAGACTTATGGACCCCACGTTTTTATCCGCTATCGAAATACTACGATGTCTATCAAGCTGACTTGTAAGGATTGCACTAATTGTACAATCGGAATGCCCCAGTCGTCAATCAAAAGACGTTAAAAGATGGTACTTGTTGTTATCCTGACTGGCGTTCAGCATTAAGGGGATGAAACAAGGACTGGTCGGCTCGGAGTCAGTATACTGTGTATTCATGTTAAGCTGTGGCATGGTATCTCAGTGGGCTAGTACTATAAAACCGACATTATGTTTTCTCTAGTGACGGAGAAGTGTTGAAATCACGATATTTCCGCTTTCATTCGGTAGAGCATACATAACATATTACGTCAGTCGACAGAGCATACGTAACATATGACGTCAGTCGACAGCATACGTAACATATGACGTCAGTCGACAGCATACGTAACATATGACGTCAGTCGACGAAGCATACATAACATATGACGTCTATCTAGACAAACGGAGTGACGGTGTTATGCCATATATATAGTGTCTAACGAGACAAACGGAGTTACGGTGTTATGCCATATGTTAGTGTCTAACAAGACAAACGGAGTGACGGTGTTATGCCATATGTTAGTGTCTAACAAGACAAACGGAGTGACGTTGTTATGCCATATTTTGTGTCTAACAAGACAAACGGAGTGACGGTGTTATGCCATATATATAGTGTCTAACGAGACAAACGGAGTGACGTTGTTATGCCATATATATAGTGTCTAACGAGACAAACGGAGTGACGGTGTTATGCCATATTTTAGTGTCTAACAAGACAAACGGAGTGACGGTGTTATGCCATATATATAGTGCCTATCGAGACAAACGGAGTGACGGTGTTATGCCATATATATAGTGTCTAACGAGACAAACGGAGTGACGTTGTTATGCCATATTTTGTGTCTAACAAGACAAACGGAGTGACGGTGTTATGCCATATATATAGTGTCTAACGAGACAAACGGAGTGACGTTGTTATGCCATATATATAGTGTCTAACAAGACAAACGGAGTGACGGTGTTATGCCATATGTTAGTGCCTATCGAGACAAACGGAGTGACGGTGTTATGCCATATATATATATATATAGTGCCTATCGAGACAAACGGAGTGACGGTGTTATGCCATATATATATAGTGTCTATCGAGACAAACGGAGTGACGGTGTTATGCCATATATACAGTGCCTATCGAGACAAACGGAGTGACGTTGTTATGCCATATATATAGTGCCTATCGAGACAAACGGAGTGACAGTATTAGACCATAATGCATATAAAGAATTTGCCAGGAAGATATCGCCACAAAGGACAATTCGAGTTAAAAGAGTATGTTTCACTGTATACTTTTTACGCAAAGTACATTCATTATATTTTACCATGATTGAAAAAAAAAAAACTCTTTTGAACTGGACTTGGTCCATAAGGCGTGCCAGAATCCTTCATCTTGGGGTCGAATCCCAGATTTGCACTGATAATAATCATGGTTTCACCAAAGTGGCAACGTCTCAGGCCTGCACAGTGTCGCCCTTTCCTCCGCCGTGGGATAGCTGAAACACTGTTCAAAGCGTCGTAAAACCCAACTCACTAACCAATCAAACTCAATTTTAATAGAAAATACACTGCCTCTGTCTTCTACCATTTTACAATTTAGGATCCCATACAAAGACACCAAATTTATTTCCCATTCCTCGACAACTTATAGCTCTCAATTTCGTATCACTGTCGTCCTCACTGATCAGAAGATATGTTTGAAAGTCGGTGAAGTGCACGCCATGTCAAGTTGGGTAAAGGAAGTGATTGTTGCGAGGGAGGTACGCACCAGTGCAAACAACTATAGGACGATAGAAGACAGCGTTCGCCTACAGTTTAATTGGCGTCGAGTTTTTTATCACGCATTTCAACTTGTATGCCTTGTCCTTTGTTCCCTTGTTTAGGGGTTTTGGGGCAAAATAACTTTTGAAAAATATTTTTGCTACACTGAATTAATATAGTAACCATCTGTTCTGAAAACATATAAAGGACAAAAAATGTAAATCACAGTACATACTCAGGACAGAGCAGAACTTTTTTACACTCAGGCCAAGGACCTCGGTATGTGAGGTACAACACAGAGACAACGGAGTGAGGCGTACAGAGAATGAGCCGGGAGCTGGATCAGCTTTCGTGATGATATCAGTATGTGTACAAAGTTTCATCTGCACAGATGTTTTAGGAGTTAAACAATTCTCTGCACTTAAGCATAATTATTTGGTTGATTCTTTTATGTACATGGTATATACAATTTACGAGTATCGTTAGAATATGTACATTGAAAAATACTATGGTATTCATCACCAATAGTTCATATCACATAATTTATCACTTTTTGGAATGCTATTCCATCTTCCTGTTTCAATAGGTAACCTGTGTCAGGATGTTTGAAAGAAGAGACATTTAAGGGCTTATGGTAGGGAATATTTAATAAATATGATTCAAGCTCATTGTCAATTTTGAAGATTCGATATGTTGAACAGTTAGATGAAATTGAAATACCTAATATGAATTTGAAATACCATGTTGACTGGTCCTGTGGCAAACAGTAATTGTTAGACACGCATATACAAATGAGAATGAGGTATAGTATACGCAATAAATATTTTGGCCTTGAATAAATAATTATCATGAAACGATGCGTGTTTATAGGCGGGTGGTCATTAACAAATTACCCAGGTTCCGGTTCCCAAAGCGATCTTAGCGCTAAGACGATCGGAGCTCCCATACCTTTAACACAGACACGATGGTCGTCGCTAAGATAACTATGTGGAGCCGTGCCCCGTATGTTTAAGGCTCCAACATTCGCAACATAATTCCATCCCTTTGAGACCAGGATCTCGTGATCATGGGTTTAACGCCAAGACCTCCCTAAAGCGATCGAAACGATTATCGGAAGTCTACGTTAACCTATACACGTCACAGGAGTCGTAGCTAAGGTCAGTGTCCCAGTGTGATTTTTTAGATAAAAAGCAAGATACCAGCTTAGGTTTCACACAATTAAAAGACGTATAGATCAAATTATGTTTTACTGATTTGGCACACTTGGGTTAGAACTACTTTAATACATTATAGTATAGAAAAATCTATTGTCTTTTTAAAGTCAAAGTCCCCAAAACAAATTTGAAAATGCTATGCTAGGACGTTTGAGTTTCCCTGCCTGGGAATCCCGGTTCGTTTTAAAAATCAATTTCACGAGCTCGATTTCTACTCTTTTTTTTACAACCACGTCTGTATTGTCGTACCAATTTGGCTTTTGCCTTGTGTTTGCAAGTTCTTTTTTTCAAAAGTTCGAGGGCTGTTCCTTTCTTAGGACTATTATTGAGGGAAAGGTGGGAAGCTGCTTTCTTTATAGACAAAAAGAGCTAGATTTAGACCGCGCGTGCCCAAGGGCACCTGTGCCCCCTGTGCCCCCTGGCACACTCTTGACATTCTCCCACCGAGCACATCTCGCATTTCAGCCGAGTTTACAATACCACGCCCACGTACGCCATCTTGAGCCCAGCTGCTCGGGGTATCATTATAACATAGGCGCGCATCGTTTGTGACATGTTGAGAAATAACTAGCCTCCATTATAACCTTGCTTCAAGCCATGTAAAATTATCCGTTTTGTATATTTCGTATTAAAGGTACAAATAAATAATGAATTGATAAAAAATCAAAGATTGTATTGTTTTTATATTGAAATTCGACCAGAGAATTATTTTCTTTTGTTTCTGTTTAAATTGTATAGCTGCCTACACCGAAAAGTCGTGCGAAATTTATATACTTTACTTTTGCTTACCAGCTAACGAAAGGTAGATGAGATCGTGAGACTGTTGTGATATTCTGGATGAAATACTCCCTAGTATGTTTTCAAAATGGATGCTCTTTCATTCGGAACAGCCAATCAATCATTTGCCTATAGTCAATATTCGTTGATCCACACACCCAATGATCTGGTTTGTTGGATAAGCAAGTCGTCCTGATTGAAGGGGCTCCAATGTCCCCTGTATGTGTGAAGCGAGATCGGGTGGTCAGGCTCGCTGACTTGATTGATGGATGTTATCGTATCCCAATTGCGTAGATTGATACTCATGATGTCAATCACAGGATTGTCTGATCCAGACTTGATTATTTACAGACTGTCGTCATATAGCTGGATTACTTGTGAGTGCGGCGTTAAACAAACAAAACAAACAAACAAACCAGAAGCGGAGGAGAACCCAGTTCACTCACTCGTCCCATCTGCTATTACGATAGTTATTTGTGTGCTCTCCATGTTACGGGATAGTTCACAGTGGATGCACTAGATCAACATTATTAATATCAATATTGCAAAATCAGCATTTGAACCTTCATCAGATGCGCTAAAGGAATTCCTGTCATTTTGTTTTTCTGTCCTCACCAAATCGCCACAGGTTATTTGATACTAATCAGATACGCTGTAGTTGACATTTGCTTGAAGGCAGCTGGCATTTAAATGTCCTTTTTCGCTGACTAAACAATTTCTTTGTTAGCATCTGTCCTCAGAAAAAAATGTTCAACTAGAAACCAATTAAGATAATAAGTAGGAATATATTTAATTCCACTGTTTTATTTATTTGTTTTTATATTTATTTGTTTTTATATTCACCTTAAAGTGATATAACAGAAGTAGCCTGATACATAAAGAGTTCTCTCGTCACACCGAAGCTCCGGGTTCGATTCCCAGCAAGATGACAATGTATGATGCACTTTTTTATGTGCTGGAATATTGCTAAAGCGGCTTAAACCCTTACTCCCTCACTCCCGCACTGTCGATTGATACAGGACATAATTGTTTATTTCAACATTTCGAACAAATATCAAGCAGTATATACTTTAAATACTTACAGCTACACATATTTTGAATAATTCTCATGTCGTAAAACTGTCTATGTGGAACATGCGTACGCGTCTTCCCCATCACCGGTCGCACGGGACGTGTGGATGTTGTTTTCAACACAGTATATTTATGATCGTCTTAAGATGTAATATTAATCTTGCATCCATTTCAGGTCATAAAGTTATTCTCAGGCAAACAATCTGTCACGATCTTCACATTTAGCATTGCTGAGCTCAACCTATTTTCCCCGGTGTTACAAAACCCTCAATAACCATTCCGGAAGGATAATATATGTTTGTCATTATAGGTAAGCTGTGTATTTCACCATCACGTTGCTGGTGAAATGTGTTGTGCTAGCTATCTTTTGAATACGAGATATGTTATACATGTGTGACTATCTGATATGCATATACACAGCAGCCACCAAACCATGTCCATACTCACATGAAAGCTCTGCTACATTCATTCAGAGTGAAGATCCAGGGTAGAATAGGTCTTCAGCAACCCATGCTTGTCGTAAAAGGCGACTATATGCTTGTCGGCTTAGGCGACTAACGGGATCGGGTGGTGAGGCTCGGTGACTTGGTTGATGCATGTCTTCGTATCCCAGTTGCGTAGATCGATCTTCATGATGTCAAACACAGGTTTGTCTGATCCAGTCTCGATTATTACAGATCGGCGTCATATAGCTGGAATATTTCTGCGTGCGGCGTTCATCAACAAGCACACAATCAACACATGATTCAGTCACAGATCTGTGTACGTGTGATTATATATAACATAGTTTATACCTGTTCCTGTGATACTGTCTGTAACTGTGTTACCTTGGGTCTGTGTGGTCTTTACGTGTTACACAGCGTCACAATTACGTGTTGGGTAAGAAAGATTGCATAGTTTTATAACATGGTATAACTGATGGTACAGTCGAAACTACGTTGTGTCGAAGTTGAAGGGGCCTTCGTAAATACTTCGAGTTCCCCGAGGTTCGACATAACCGAAAAATGAAGATTAAAAAAGTAATACACAGGGACCACGTTTTTACTTCGAGACAACCGCAAGATCGACACATCAAAGTTCGACACAACAGTGTTTGACTGTATATTCTTCCCAAAGCCATGCATAGGATATTTCGTTTCAAGCGACCTACTTCGATTCAAAATAGATGGTAAATCTAATAACACTAAGTTGATAGATAGCTCGCTGTCTAACTAAATTGATGACGTCAATCGACTTTCACAAAGTGTATTTATTTCTTATATATTCAATATGATGTCTTTTAACCAATTCCCCTTGTACCAACGTTATCAATATAACGATCAACCACTGGGTAAGGAGGTGAGTTCATCAATATTAACGACTATTTGTCATGTGGAGTTTATTATTACGATTAATTGGTCTGAAGGGTCTCACTTTAATGTTCGCATCACAGAATATCAGTTTCACAATACAGAGAACTGGTATTTACGGTATTTCCGTCTTCCTGGTGACACGCGGGGGGATTACTAGTAAACTCACAACAACACGTTATCCCTACGCGGGTCTAGGTTTTCACATTCAGTTGTTAATGCCCCGTTTGACAGGGGTACATTCTGCTTCTGTGTCGCTCATAAGTTCAAGGGTTCACTGAAACAACCTGTTCTGAATTTCGTTGATCCACGCCTGAGGACGGCTTGGACTGTCATTGATATTATCTGAAAGAGGACTATATTTTCGTGTCATGCTTCAAGCAGTATGAAGAAAAGAAGCCTTGTTATGTGAGATGTGATCAGCATGTCTCTGCGTCTAGACCAATCTCCCGATATAATCGCAAGGTGTCTGTATCGACTGTTAGCAGTCGCTGTTACCATTTGGCTGTCATATTTTGCAAGATGAATGTTGGAATGTTTTGTTTTTAATCCTTTTTGCAACTTCGATAACATAATATAACAGTTATAACATAAGGGAAAAGAAGGGCTCTGTGTCGTTGTATTAGCTCTATAGAGTGTGTGTGTCCTCGAACAGTACATATGTTTATCTATGAAAAGTAGAGACGGTGGGTTTATTTCAGTAAAGGGACCACCTGTCCGTTATAGATTTACAACTACTGGTGTGTCATGGTATACGTAGCACCAATATTTTAATCGACATAATTACATATCCACAGAGATGCGATATACAATAGAATGTTAATATAACTACAATGCGAAATTAGCTAGACATGTTGAGATGGTGATTGTGGTGATGGTTGTAGTGATTGTGTTAGCAGCAGCAGTACTAGTAGCAGTAGTAGTAGTAGTAGTAGTAGTAGTAGTAGTAGTAGTAGTAGTAGTAGTAGTAGTAGTTAATTATAGTGGAAGCGCAACCGAGTTAACTTCGTTCAAAGTAAGAAAAAATTAATTTAAGACACGCGTTTCATTTAGAAGTAGTTTAAAATATTAAAATGCCGTTTCTGATAATCAAATGCAGAGCATTTGTGTACAGTAAAGTGCATTTACTCCATGCTTCCACTGTCTGCGACATAATGGATCATTTAACGTTCAGTATGTACTCAACAACATCCAAGACATGCAAGGCGTTGGCCAAAATTGTCTGCAGTAAACAGTCTTCTATTAATAAACATCGGCCGGACGCCACCTTGAGCTGAAGATCTAATTAAAGAACGTCGTGCACAGGTTCTACTTGGAGTTTTATGATATCGATGGTTCAAAGATTATTCCGAAGTCTGTTTATCACCCATAATGCATAAGTAAATATGTAACACCGTTTTAAATTAAGAAACGTTTTATGACTCTGGGCAATATATGTATGAATATTTACCACCTCGCTTTCAAATATAAACTGGCTGGCGTTTATTAAGTTAACGTGGTTCGTTTTTTATTGTTTATTGAATACTAAATTACTTTGTGAAGCTGGTGTCAGGTTCCTGCATGAATGATCACATGACCTACCTAATGCCAGTTTGCCTTTCCCACAGAAACACTTGCACGTAATGGCGTTGAATGAGGGGGTCCGGTCTGGTTCAGTGTTCAACGACGATCACGTAAACACATACCCAGTCTCCCCTAAACACTGTTTACGTTTACTGCAGATGTACTAGTCCGTCTCGACCATACTGCCCTGGCTTCTGTGCGCCAGAGGGAGGCGGATCGGGGATATTTCGTTCAGATCTTGAGTTGTACAGTTCAATACCATTGTGTCGAGCTCTGACGTGTCGGATTCTCGGTTAATTGTGTCGAACTGGCGATCTGGTCTCGGCAAAGTTCGCTTTCATTATTATTATTTGAACCGAATCCGATTTGTCTATTTGTCGATTAACTCGAAGTAATTTTTTTGTTCAAAATAAAAAATGCACTAAATTGTTCCGATAAGTACGAATTGAAAATTGAAAATATGTTATTGCTAGTTTAACATAAACTATTCAATACTGCAAGCTACTGTAGTTCCTTTCGTTTTGTGAATTGCGTTGAGAATCTGTTTCGAATGTTTCACACACTCGGATAAGTCGTACATTTTCTCAGATTCTTTTGAGACGGCGTTCAACTGCATAAGGATAGATCGATTACATAGTTAAGGTTGTGCCTTGGTTCAAACCTTGAAGCACACAGTAGACTACTATATAGTGTCCCGTGAAAATCCAGGTTAGAATTGGTCTGAAGCAACCCATGCTTGTCGTAAGAGGATCCTAACGGGATCGGGCGGTCAGACTCGCTGACTTGGTTGATGCATGTCATCGTATCCCAATTGCGTAAATGGCACGCTAGGAACCTATGATCGTGGGTTTGAATCCCGGTTCGCCCCGATTATGTTTCTAGGTTTGTCAGCACCATACCCGTGCTCATGGGTTTCACCGAAGTGGTAAACGTCTGAGACCTGCATCACTTCGGACTTTCCTCCCAGATTAAGCTGACACGCCGTGATATAACTGGAATACTAATGAAAACGGCGTTAAGCCAAACTCACTCACCAGATTCACGCATGACTATTTCCAACTTATCAGGTGGCCACAATTACGGTGCTAACCTGTGACCTGATTGATCGTGTGTCGCGACGCAGAGTGAGTGCGTGCTCATTTTATCAACCACCGGTGTGCTAGATTCAGGTTCGACTGCATCACAAGGAATGTTTTATCGATATTCGATATTTTCAGCAACAGCTACAGAACCAGATAGGGCTTTTTGAAATGGTTGAATTCCCCCACAGAGCGCATTAGTTTCAATGTTATCCTTTGTATGTGGTTTACAATTATTGCAAACCCTCCTATAAAGCGTACTTGTCTTTGAAACTTGGTGTACTTGATGTTTCAAACGTACAATGTTCTAAAATCAAAGACAAGACAACGTTTTCATTATTGATGACGGGAATCGAACCTGCAACCTCACATATCGTGTTTAGTTTTGTAACCCACTGTCTTCCCACTGATCCACAGGTTCAGGTGATGAAAGGTTGTTCAATTTTTCATGTCAGGAATCCATTTGGTCCATGTTGCACGTGGTTTTTCTCTCACACGCATTGATCGAATTCCTTTCATACCGCGACACACTGTATGGTATCTCGATTATTTCTTGTTATCTGTGTGATGAGTCGCTTTATAAGTTGGACAAACCACTTCTCGTAGGGATTACTTGAGATTGTAAAGCCTGACATTCGGGAACATACCTCGGGGCCGTGGTAGAAGTGGTTTCTCCTTTACACATTAACCACTGTTTTGTCTGGCCAGGGTTTCGTCATTTTCATCAATTACATATAGGCAGCCTAGTGAATGAATGACTTCATTCCGTAAGGGGGCCACCGGCCCATTATACATTCTACATTAATCTGTATCCATTGTAACGATGGAGCGCCAGGTGATAACAGAGTATATAAAACTACCAATGGTACAAAAATAGAGCGGATCATACTAAAAAGATCATTTCTTGTCCACAGGGGTTTGTCCCAACCGATTACTTTATATGAAATTGTTTACAGTGCATAAATAAACAATGAAGCTTTGGAAAGTATCAGTACTTATTTACAAAAGGGTTTGTCACGGTAGATGTAGATAAGTACATAAATTCTGTTTACAGTGTATATATGAGCAATAAAGTTTGAAAAGTAGAGCAGAAAAGTAAATCCTACAAGAAACATCGGCAGCCTAGTGGTTAAAGCGTTCGCTCGTCACGCCGAAGACCCGTGTTAGATTCCCGACATGGGTAACATGTGTGAAGCCCATTTCTGGTGTCCCCAGCTGTGATATTACTGGAATATTGTTAAACGCGGCGTAAAACCATACTCACTCAAACATTCACTCATCATTTACATATAGTCGTGATATAGTCGGAATAGATCTGACTGTGGCACAAAACAACAGCGTCTCACACACTCCACTTGTTGTGACCTCAAAGATCTAACGTGAGACTACAGTGCTTGTATGAAACCTCTTAAACGAACAAATCACGCCTCTCGGCGCCATATTTGTCCAGCTTAAGTAGCTCGCGTTGATCCGAAAGATGATGGCATCTGTGAAAAAAACATCACCTTGTGAAACTGACCATCTTGACTTCTGTAACAACTCAAGATGTAAAAAGTCTGTTTCCTAGGGTCAAGTGTTTGCCCGGGCTGGCTTGAAGAAGGCAAGCTACATGAAAGTGTCCGACATTAAACAAGCTTGTGTATTTACTACTGCTGTGTCTGCCTGTGGTCGACACTGGCCTCCTTGTTGCAGACCCCGGCTCACTTCACCAGGTATTCCAGTGATGGAACTCACCTAGAATTGCTATAATATACTTTACACAGAAACCAAACGCAGTCTGTTGAATCTTACTTTGAGGAATGCAAACGCATTTGACTTGTGTCTGTGTGTGCATTGTGCGCGCGAGCTCGGATACAGCGTTTTGGGGAAAGGGGGCGCATTTAACATCCATTAATGCCAGATTATGTTTTTCGTCTAACTTCTTATTGAATGATTGTATTATTTAATCGAATGATTGTTTTATACATCTATATACTTGGTAAGCTTTAAAAACGGCTGATCGGCACCCCTGCTATCCCTCTGTGCTGTATCAGGGTGTAGTGGTTGGGGGAGGGGTGGGGAGGGGGTTGGGGGTGAATGAGTAATCTGAATCTGCACCCATTGATTTATTTTGTTTGTAAATTGAAATGTATGGTATAAAATACTAAAAAGTAACAAACGTTAATTACAGAAATATAGCAATTATTAATAGCCAATTCATAGCGTCGTTTACAAAGTCGTTGATACGTAACATGGCATCGCTTTTATTCGCAAAGTCTAGAACTACTCTTTGTGATGTAGAAACACGTGATCACCGCTCGGTAATATATCTAAATATTATCTTTTGTTGACTTATAAATAGAATTTGTCAATCAATATTTGTTATCAAAAGTTATCGAAGCGAATGTTAGACATGTGAACGTGATAAAGTACGCATTGTACGGACGTTCCTGGCTGTGTCGATCACTACGAACTGTCTCGGCGGTGAGATTTTGTCGCCGACATGAAGAACACTGAAGCGCGCGTAAAATACTTTGATAGCGGCCCGTATCGGTTCTCCTTATTTCAGTGTTAGACGTACACTGGTGACATTCATATTTGTTTGTTTGTTGTTTACGCCGCACTCAGCACTATTCCGTACGACATCAATAGGCGGATCCAGAGAGGATCCAGAGGGTCCCAACCCCACCTTTTGAAAACCAAATATAGTATGTTGTAGGCAGTAAAGTTATCTGAGAGGATTTTGACATTTTGGACTCTCCCTTTTAAAAATGCTGGATCCGCCTTTGACATTCCATTTGCTTCCTGTCTGGGGGTCTCCATTCTAGAAGGCGGCTTCAGGTAAAGATATGGCTACAATATATATCCAGACTGGAACGATTCCTCACCGATGGCATCATGCATCACGGCATCATTGTTGGCGAAATGTTCATTCGCTTCATTTCTTAATGATACATAACTTGTGCAGATGTATCATCATTTCTGTTAATATCTGCTCATTTACACTTTTGAAAACTAGTACTATTAATACAGGTGTTATATTCATCACTTGAAATATAACTATTATATTTAAATTATTGTCAATGTTATGCCTGATACAAAATATATTCATGCTGCTGTCCAATGGCGTCAGTGTTGGCCCTCGGTAGTAGCTCGGGGTGATGACGAATGACAAAACTCAGGGGTCAAGTTTAGGACGACAGCAGCCATGTTTATTGTTGATGGTTTGGAATAAGTCGAAAAGGCACATGTTGATTATAACGGGACAGAGCGCACACCGGGACGGAGTGGCCAATGTTCCCGGGTGGAGACTCGCTCTGTCACTTACCTTCTGACTGTCACTTACTTACTTACTTTGTAGATTTAACGTGCGCTTTCCGACTGATGCGTATTTCGCACACGGGCCCGGCCAGGCCATTTAATGTGTTTCCGAAAGGGGCGAAAGTGGTGTGTGCAACCCAAGAGGGGGCTTTAGGGGTTGCTTATATAGAATTTGGGAATTTTGAGATTTGGAATAGATGCCGATGGGGTAAGGGAGGAGAACTAAGGGAGCTGGGTATGGTGGATTTTTGTGTGTTTATGTAATTTTGATTTGGTGGATTATAGTGTTTTTAGATGCGTTTTATTAGTTCCGTTTTGATTAAGAATACGCCTAAGGCCTTGAAGTTTTCTAGTTTATTTTGTGGGTTTAGTATTGCTTCTAGAGTGAGAGCCTGGTTTAGATTGAGGGTGGTTTGTAATGCGGTTCGATGTGTTAGGTAGTGTGTGCAGTAGATGAGTGCGTGTTCTGGGGTTTCTAGTTGTTTGCAGTGTGGGCAGTTACCTGTAGTATGTTTTTTTATTTTTTTTAGATGGTTATTTAGGTTGGTGTGTCCTGTTTGGAGTTTAGTGATTACTCTGTCGATTTTTTTTGATGGATGGTGAATTTTTGGTTTGGTTAGTGGTTTGCTGAGTACTTTTTTGATTTGGCTATTTGAGTTTAGATATAGGTTATGCCATTTTTTGGTGATTTTTTGCTTATTTACACTTTTAATTTCTGATTTTGAGATGGGTAAGTTTAAGCTTATTTCTGGGATTTTGAGGGATAGTTTAGCTGCCTTATCGGCGTTTTCATTACCGTATATTCCTACGTGGGCGGGTATCCACAAGAAAGTTATTTGTTTGCCTGCGTTAGTTAGGTCGTTGGAGCTTTTAAGTATTAGATTTATTAATTTAGGTCGGTTTTTGGTATTTTTGTTTTTGAGGGCTTGCAGTCCACTTAGGGAGTCGGTAAGTATTAGGATTTTATTGTGGTTTTTGGATTCTTGACTATGGAGGGCTGAGGCCATGCCCATTAGTTCTGCCGTGAATATTGATTGGTTGTTTGGGAGTCGGAAGGATTGTGTAGTTTTAGTTGGTTGTGTGGTATGGACTCCGAAACCTGTGTGTTTGGAGGTCGGATCTGAAGATCCGTCCGTGTAAATGTGACACCAATTTGGCCAATTTTCGTGTATGTATGCTAGTGTGGTGGTTTTAGCTATGTTTGGGTCGGTTTGTTTATTTATTTGGCTAGCTAGTGTTGTGTCTATTTTGGGTATTTTAAGTTTAGGGGTGAAGATATTTGATTGTTTGCAGTTTTGTTTAAGATTTTTAATTTGGTGTTCATTTAGGTAGTTTGTTATTCTTTGAGATATTGGGGTAAGTAAGGGGTGTTTACGAGCTAGAGCTTGGTTTTTGGGGCTGATATTTTGGTTTATTAGGTTTTGGATGAGAGGGTTTGATTGGGATGCGGCCCAGAAATTTAAGCTTAGCTGTTCCCTGCGTAGACTTAGTGGCATTTCTCCTGTTAAGGCCTGGAGTGAAGTGTAGGAGGTGCCATGTTGGGTGCGTGTAATTAGTTTGAGAGCCTGATATTGTATTGAGTCAAGTTTTTTAGATAGAGAGTTGTTTAGGGTGTTGTATATGGCGCAGCCGTAGTCTAGTTTTGATCTAATTAGTGATATGTAGAGTGAGAGGAGGGTATCTTTGGAGGCTCCCCAGTTTGAGCCAGTGAGGCATCTTAGGGTGTTTAGGTCTTTACTGCATTTAGTTGTTAGGTTTTGGATGTGAGCATCCCAGGTGAGATGTTGATCGAAGATAAGTCCTAAGAATTTGGTTTGTTTTTGAAATTTGATTGTTTGGTTGTTTAGCTGGAGAATTGGGGAGGCGGGTTTCATGTTTTTATGTTTGAATACTATTCCTGTTGTTTTTTCTGAGTTAAGGGAGAAGCCCCATTTGTCAGCCCATTGTTGTATTTTATTAAGAGATTTTTGGAGTAAATTTTGGGCCATATTAATACTTTTTGTGCGGATCCAGAGGGCTCCATCATCCGCGAATTTGGATGTGTTTACTTTAGGGGATAGGCCCTCGAAGAGATCGTTTATCATTATATTAAAGAGTGTGGGGCTGAGGATACTGCCCTGGGGAGTGCCATTTTCTAGGGGACACTGGTCCGATAGAGTATGGTCTATCCCCACTGTTATTTTACGTTCGTTTAGAAAGTCCTGAATGTAGTTTATTATTTGTCCTTTTAGTCCTATTTTTTTAAGTTTTTGTATTAGCCCGTTGTGCCAAACCATGTCGAATGCTTTGGAGAAATCCAGAAAGATGCCTGTTGTGTATTGTTTGTTGAGTTGTCCCGTCTTTATGTCCTGTTCTAGTCGGGCGAGATTATCTAAGGTTGAGCGGCCAGGAGTGAAACCGCTTTGATCTGTGTTTATGATGTTATTTTGAGTTAAGTAGTGTTGTAGTCTATTTTTGGCCATAGATTCCATTACTTTACATAGGTTTGAGGTTAGGGATATTGGTCTATAAGAATTTGCCTGGTTAGTTGGTTTATCGGGTTTAGGGATAGGGATGACTAGTGCCTGTTTCCAGGGAGTTGGTACCTGTCCGTTTTGATAGATTAGGTTATATAGTTTAAGTAGTGCCTGGAGTAGGTTGGGGGGGAGTTTTTTGATTATTTGGTAGGATGTTAGGTCTAGTCCTGGGGCAGTTCCCTTTTTCCTATTTTGGAGTACGTACTGGAGTTCTTCCATTGAGTAAGGTTGGTTTATTTCGAGGTTATCATTATTTGGTACTTTAGTAGGTTTGGTTTCTGCTTTAAGTTTTTGTTGGAATTTTTCGCTGAAGTTATTGTTGCTGCTTATGGCCGAGAAGTGGTTTGCTAGGTTATTTGCCTTTTCGGTAGGGTTGGTTGAATTGTTTATGTTGGGTGTTTTTTTGTGACGTTTCTGACTGTCAACGTCGGTCGGGTTTTGTAGAGCGAGGAATTACGTAACATGTGGCAAGGTCATTGTCCCACATGTATGTATATACGTAAGATCCGGCGACGTAAGGAGGTGTTAATTGAAATTTATAGATAGCGCTAGAGATTAAGGGTCCTGTCCGGAGGGGCTTATGATAAGACGGAATACGCCGAATGTTAGCTGAATATATTAAACAGAAAACGGGCATAGATTTTCGGTGCATTTGGAAACATATTGAACCAGTTAGGTATTTAGATAAATGAAATGTTAAATAAGTATTGAAATGGTTTGCACTATTTTGAATAAAAGTATTGAAATGGTTTGCAATATAACAATACTTTACAAACAAATATCATATTGTTAGAAATGTATCGCGACACGCAACTATTGTCATTTAGATGTGTTCTATCTATAAAACAATATGAAGGGTCTCACATAACCACATACTGCCGATGTGACGCACTCACTCACTCTCACATAAACAAATGATAAGTACATGCTGCTGTCGGCGACAAAACTCACCGTGTAACATCAATAACAGACCCGTGAAGATACGGGGTAGAATAGGTCTACCATGCTATGATTGATGAAAAGGCGACTTTGCTTGTCGAAAGAGGCTGCTATCGAGATCGGGTTGTCAGACTCGCTGACGTGGCTGATGCATGTCATTGTATCCCAATTCCGTGGATCGATGCTCGTTATGTCAATCACTGGATTGACTGGTCCAGACTCGATTATTTACAGACCGCCGTCATATAGCTGGAATATATAGCGGCGTTAAACTACAAACAAACATCATAAACAATTCAGCGGTGTTTTTTCCAGCATCACCTATGAACTTAATTAACTAACTTTTACAATTTTATACATTTGTCTTTTAAAAATTATATCCATTTTCAGGTTTTTCCAGGATTACCCCGAAGACAAAGCCTTCTTTGAAGCATTCAAGGACAAGAAACCGGAAGAACTTGGTGATAACCCAAAAATGCGTGCGCACGCTTCGACGGTGATGCATGCGCTGACCTCGGTTGTGGATAACTTGGATGATCCCGAATGCCTCATTGACATCCTCAAGAAAAACGCCCAGAGTCATTTTGGACGAAACATCAGGATCCAACAGTACAAGGTAGGCCAGATCTGTGACGTCACAGGTTGTCCCACTCACTCGCTTACGCTACTTCGCGCGTTCGGGTTTTAATTGATATATTTGAATTTTTTAAGAGAGCAGTGCAAAGGTCGGATGCAATACGTTATTCCAAAAGTTTTGAGACATAAGGGGTTAACGTATTCATCCCTAGCAACGAGCCATTCTGACACCAGAGGGCCCTATACACTGCTAATGTTCTCCGTCTCTGCACATGCATATTTGCAAATTTGTTGATTTTTTTCCATTGGAAATTATTATTTGCGTCAGCAAAGAGGTAACGTAATTGTCTCTGTTGCGTCCCTTCCTTGCGGCGACAGGATCCTATGATCGAGGTTTCCAATTCCAGATGCTCCCTGATTCTTGGTTCGCCAGCACCATGCGGGTGGGAAACGTCTGAGACCTGCAACACTTTCCTCCTGTATCATGATGACACGCCGTGATATGTTCACAACGGAGTTAAACTCGCCCACTCACTGATTGTGTTAACACAAGTTAAATGTCTGATAGTGGTTTTTTTCATTTCAGGATTTGTTCGAGACCTTCATCAGATTCCTGCAGGAAGGTCTGGGGGACAAGTGCACGGACCTGACCAAAGAGTCGTGGGAGAAAGCTCTCGGTGTCGTGGTTTCAGTCATTGAGAGTGAAATGACAGCATTATCAAATGGCCCTACCAAGTAAACGAACTGTCCTGGAACCATAGCTTTGTGACGTCACACTGTTCGTCAGAGACGGTTTGCGCCACATCAGCGTTCTCTACGTTACCATGACACTGAAACAACGTGAGACAATTGTCTCAGGGTGGATGTCTCAGAGAAGTGGTATCATTTCCTGGGTATCTTTGAATTGTATCATCACCAATTAAATGTAATCAACCGTAGTGTGTACCACTGACGTGGTGCTGGTGGGTTCGACTCCCGGATTCGCCCTGATTATCGTTCAAGGTTTGTCAGCACCGTACCCATGCACGTGGGTTTCCCCAAGTAAACGGCACTTCGAGTTTTCCTCCCACAAGCTGACACGCAGTGGTATAACTGGAATACTGTTCACTGCAGCGTCAGGGGCGGTCGGGTACCCTCGTGGTTAAAGCGTTCGCTCGTCACGCTGAATACCCGGGTTCGATTCCCTACATGGGTACAATGTGTGAAGCCCATTTCCGGTGTCCTCCGCCGTGATATTGCTGGAATATTGCTAAAAGCGGCGTAAAACCATACTCACTCACTCACTGCGGCGTTAAGCGAATATCACTCAACCCCACTGACTTGGTGAGTCTATTGGTGAACGCAGGTTTTATGAGCTATCATCTGTGACCAAAGACCTTTGGGTACTAAGGTTTAAAGGATATTTAAATGGAACATGTTGAAGCGTTTCGTCAGATCATCACTTGTGAATTATTATTCTACACCACCGATATGTGGATAGGAATATTCTAATTGTGATATGAAAGTCATACTAAACATGTCCTATGTTTCATGTAAGGTTTATAAAACATATATTTACTTCTAGTTAAATGTTGTTTAATTTGCAATATTTCAAATGACAAACTGGTCAAACACAGATTGATGGCACGTTTAAATGACCTTCACCTTGCGTAACCTTTGATATATTTTAGACATAGTTCAAACATCTAGGACAATATAATTGTTTGAGTACAAATTCTCAGCAATAGGTACAAAATACACACACAGGAAACGGAGTCACGTGTTTATCATGCTTTCCGAGTTCAGGACGGGAAAGGTACCACGTGACCGAAGATTTCATGATATGGAAGATTGCGGGTCTATATAGTGCAGTGTTTTCATACTAAATGTACAATATCGTTATTCATATCCTGACATTTACGTCTCTGGGTCATGTGTATTTGATTGTGTGGAATAGTACTGTCTGAACTTATCGTCTTCATCCTGTGGATCGTCACGCCGATGACCCGGGTTCGATTCCCGACATGGGTACAATGTGTGAAGCCCATTTCTGGTGTCCCGCGCCGTGATATTGCTGGAATATTGCTAAAAGCGGCGTAAAACCATACTCACTCACTCACTCACTCACTCATCCTGTGGAAACAGTGCCGTATGATTTGTGTCCTTTAAATACAGAAATTAATTGCTTCCCAGTTTCAACATACATATATAAAACACGATGCGATATTTCGTAAATTATTAAATTAATTTAATAAAAGGTATCGTTAGATTGGAATGATACATTTGTCATATTAGGTACTGTTAAATTGATTTAATAACATGGACATTCTTGTCGCTGTACCTTTTGACGAGTATTCAAAATTATTGCTTGGTGAAATTAGTGGAACAATCTTGATGATGGGATGTTGTCACTGTGTGCTGAAGGCATTACACAACGCCCTGTGACATGTATAATTGTCGTACACGAACGTATGTTGCACATTGAATCGTAGTTACTGTAATGTACACAAGCTCGTGTTTTAGTCAGTTCATGGTACACCGTAATCTATCACCTGCACATCTCGATTAATAATTATTTTATCTTTTCGTGGATGTGGGATTTTATGTTGTCCAACTACGACATTGAAAGAGTAACAGGTTGTCTAAAGCACTGTGAAGAGTTGCGTGCCTTAGACGTGCAAGGATCCGTGGTTCTGGTTTCAAACATCATACCCGTATTCGATGTTATTTCCAAAGTGAAAGATGTATAAGACCGTATCACTTTCGGGCTTTTTTCCAAATCAATATCACCTTGTCTTCAAATTATTTGCCCGACTGATGAAAAAGGAGAGTAAGTTATTCCTTGCCCTGGGGCTGACCTTCACCTCTACGCAAGGTTCAAGGTTTACGTCTTTGCTGTCGTCTAGTTTGTGTGTATGACATGATATAATGCTGAACACAGTTACATTGTAACATTGTTACACAAGGCCTATTCCTTTAAATCAATGAAGGTTACGCCCAGGTCATGTACAGGGTGTTGTGCTTTTTGTATCTTTGAACGATGTGTTTGTTAATTAAGGACATGATGTAAAGCCAGTTTGTCCAAGGATATGCTGTAACACCTGTTTGTTCAAGGACGTGGTGTTACGACTGCTTGCTGAAGGGCGTGATGTTACGACTTCTTGTTCAAGGACATACACTAACACCTGTTTGTTCAAGGACGTGCTGTAACGCCTGTTTGTCCAAGGACGTGCTCTAACACCTGTTTGTCCAAGGGCGTGCTGTAACGCCTACTTGATCACGGACATGCTGCAACGCCTGTTTGTCCAAGGACATGTTGTAAAGCATTCTTGTCAAGGCATATGTTGTTGTAACGCTAACACTTTGTAACTATGTATCTACAGAATCTTTCACATATTTGGACTGTAAATTTTTATCATTTTCAATTTTATATTTGTGTTGTCTCGTTAATTACTGACATTTTTATACTTTTGTGATATCTGGATATGTTGCTGTGGAAGAAATACACTGTACTATTATTGTCTACATGTCTTGTGTTTATATCATATCATACCCTACCAATCCCTTACGATGTATACATAGGTGCACGGTCCAACCCTCTGAGCGTCGTTTTGAATAATGGTTATACACAATAGATCATACACCCACCTACATTTCGCCCAAAGCGCTTAATCTCTCTGTCCAAGGATCCCTAGAACGTGAGTTCGAATCCGACATTACTAGTTTGTCTCTACTACTACACCCGTGCTCAAGGATTTCACCAAGGTGTAAGAGGGACTAACGGGATCGGGTAGTCAGGCTCGCCGACTTGGTTGATGAATATCGTATCCAAATTGTGTGGATCGATGCTCATGATGTCAATTACTGGACTGTCTGGTCAAGAATCGATTATTTACAGACCAATGTGATATATTGTGCATGCGTGCGTGTGTGTGGCTGCTTGTACTAGTCCGGACTAATGCCTCTTTTATAGTGCTTGCCCACTGAGATACCATGCCTCAGTTTAACATGAATACCCCACTCAGACACAGTATACTGACTCCCAGCCGACCAGTCCTTGTTTAAGCCCCTTAATGCCGAGTGCCAGCAAGAGTTACAACAAGTATCATCTTTTAAGGTCTTTTGGCATGACGCGGCCTTGGATCGAACCCCCGACCTTCCGCTCTCCGGGCCGTAGGATTCTAGACCCAGATAGTCCGGCAGAGAGGACAAAATCCAAGAATTGGGGGATAAAGTTTTTTTTATTGCTGGATTTGTTTAAGTACACATTCTAGGTTATGAAATTGACTGATGACACTCTGTCATCTTTGTGCATTTTAAAATATTCAAGATGGCCGCCAAGATGGCCGCTAAAACATGAAAATATCTCTTCCGTGCTAATTGTATGGAATATGGGACTACTTTTGGTGCATATCACTATTGTTTTGCCATCAACATATTAGAATATGTTATTCTTAATGAAATAGTTTCATTTGGAAATGTAATTAATCAAAATAATAGGCAATATTGTCTATGAAAAACCCCAAATCAGTATATATCGTTATATATACATTTGTTATTATATTATTCAGTGTCAACTGGGATGCTTGTGGATTTTCTAACGATTGTTAATGTTCTATAGTTACAAAATAAGATAAATTCCCACTGCATTTTGAAATGAAATTATAAAAAACAATAAAGATAAATAAAAATAATAGTAACCTCAAAAGAGGTGCAAATAAAGCCAAACCTATTATGTCTGTTATACACATGGTTATGTTAAATTGTGTTAAATACTTTTAAGAAATTCATGCCAAAACAAACTGGGCCAAAAAAGATTGGGCCAACTTTTTTGGAAAAAAAGAATGGAACAATTAATGACTGGTCCCTTTCAATGGCTGCCTCAAAGCTTGAACTTGACATCTCAGCATGCACTGCAAACACGAAAACGACGTTTTTTTCCGTATATGGTCATTGGACGGAAAAACGACTAAAAAATTGCTGATAAGTCAGTTTTAGGATATGTAACATGTTAATGGAATTCAGACACGTGCCAAGAAGTCAAACCAAACCATGCTACCAAGTTTATTGAGATAACATATCCCTCCGCTATGAACAGTTACCTCTATCGGATAATGGGTTGTGTTTCATTTGGTTATAACAGTAACTAATTTTGTAATGTGAAGTTTACACGATATACGGCTTTTCCGTGGGACGAGAGGTGGGTCACATGACGTTTATCAGGTGAATGTATTCTTGAAATTACGTAAACACTGACTACTTCCACATTCCTGGGGAAAACCCTGGGAATTCCCAAGTAAGAATTCATACAGAAGCGGTTTTTTTCATCATTTAGACAATTTAATTTTGAACGTAGCGTCTTAGCATACTCTGGGATAAGTCATACAGTTTGGTTGCATGCCGTTCAAGGATACCCATCCTAGAGATTCCGGAATGGCCTATTAAAGCTAATAGTAAGTCAAGGCACCATGCGTTTATATGATCTGTTATTATATGTGTTTAACAAATACGGTTTTGGGCGTTAATAAAATACACTGACGCAAGTATATTCTAATCAAATCAATTGGATAATTGAATATGCTTTATTTTACATATTACATAATATCACTACACAAAATTTGGACAGTTGCAGTAACACACTACGGTGATCGCATTAAACACCACTTTGAACAGTATTTTAGTTATATCACGGTGTATCAGACTGATGTGGGATAAAAATCCGAAGTGGTTCAGGCCATCCAACGGGTGTTCGCGAAAGGTGAGCACGGAAACACACAATGATGCCCGTCCTCACTATTACCGAGCATGTATATTATATTGTCCGTCAAAAATATGGACGAGTATAAATATATGTTCCTACAGGTAATACATGTCATACATTTGACAAAATGTATTGGCTCAGAGCATTATTGTTCATCACAGCGTATAGACTCGGCATGCAGATGAACTCATCAGCGCATTTTTACACTTTATCTTTTAACTGGCATGTTAAACTTCTATTTCATAACTCAGTTTTATTTGCACGGATCACTATGGAATCTTGGAAGGGACATTGTCGCGTTGTCGTATTGCCGCATTGACGCCTTTACAAAAACAAGCAAAATGTGTCGAAATTAACCAAAGCACGACAATTCGACAACGCGATATTTTGGCAATTTGTCGCATTGTCGCGTTGTCGCATTGTCGCTCTTTGAATAATCTTTTTCTATATTTTACACAAGGGCGACAATGCCGTAACGCGACATTTTTCAATGTCAAAATATGTCTCGCTGTCGCATTGTCGCCCCATCACAAATATGTATAAAAGGCGTAATGTTCAGTTAATGTTACAGTTAGGAAGCAGTAACCAAGTTATAGCTGTCGTAGAAGTTCAACTTGATACATGTACGTCTTGAACTGAAAACACAAGTCCGTCCGCGAGTCCATAACGTTTTATGGTGAGCTCTTCTCTATAAGTGTTTGTGTTCAACTCCCAGTTTCAAACACGTTGTACCTCATCAACAATCCACATTCCTCTAGTGCTGTGATAGTCCGGAAGATCTTACTCTTGACCGTATCAGACAACTGACGAGTGCACGCCTGACCTGTGACCTCATTACACCCCCCATGAGGTGTTTGCCGAAGGGAGAGGGGCAGGAAATGTGTGCTCCAGCCCAGCGCGGAGCTCGCGACACACTGTATACTGCATGTTGTATACAGTAAATTGCAGTTGATATACTGTATACTGCATGTCATACTGATTTGCGGAAAAGCTGCAACTTTCAAGATTCAAGATTCAATTTGCATTTATTTCATATACAACAGGCTGCCGTCATATATCACTGGAATGCTGCTGAGAGCGGCGTTAAAACAACTTGTTTTCATAATGGAGCGCTGCAGTCATTTAAAATGGAACCGTATACATGTGTTGTACCAACTCAATCACTCTGTTTCGAATATTCAGCAGCAAAAATATGATAACCAGCTGTGAGGAGAGATATAAGATTTTTATAAGCAGTCAAATATGGATGATAAAGGACCCCTCACTGATTAGGTTCTTGTTTACTTAAGAGCAGAGTTGGACATGTTAGATGATATAACGGTGTCCTCCCAGATCGACTAATTTCTCCCCACAAGGTACCAAAATACAATTAGGTGATGTGGGTATGCCATGCCTGGATGAGATTTATAATTAGGTAATGTGTGTAGTTGGAATAGTCCACTTTACTGATTGAAGGGATGACAATACAGCCAGAGATACATAGTTTTACATATTTTAATCAACAATATAGTATAACAAGTAGCCTCTATCAAAAACTATGTGTCTCTGTGTTTCTTGTTGAATTAGCATCAGATAAGGTTGAGAAATAATTTGGAAAGTGTGTCGTCTCCTACCCCAGCTGGCGCCATCGCAAATCGTCAATCACCCACTGACCCATAGCCCCGACAACTGCTATTTTTCACAAATTAAACTACCAGCTGCGGTATTGATTTAAACATATTTGATTTCGGAAAACCAAATGGATTAGGCACAAGTGACACACTTACGAGGCCTTCTCCTATTACGTTGTAGCTCCAGTGTCTGCTTCAACCAACTCACTAACCATGTTGTTGATGATGATTGTATGTATGTGAAGAAAACCTTGAGCCAATATTCATTTTTGAAAGTTCAGAATTATCCTTAAAAAGAATGCCGTGCTTGTTGACTTTATAATGTTTCGACAGGCATTTTGCCAGTTATCTTGCTTATTTAAGAATCAAATTATGTTTTAAATGATACCAGTTCATTTAGAATACCATATTCTAATTAGTTGAAATCAAAATATTAGTGATTTGCTCCAAAAGTGGTATCATATTCCATACTGTTAGCAAGGAAGCGATATTTTCATGTTTTGGCGGCCATCTTGTCGGCCATCTTGAATATTTCAAAATGCCCAAAGATGACAGAGTGTCATCAGTCAGTTTCATAATCTAAAGTACATCATTAAACAAATCCAGCAATAAAAAAAACTTTATCCCCTAATTCTGGGTTGTGGGAAAATATTCATTTCTCTGCCGGACTAAGACAAATATCTACGTGTTAATTAACTGTCTTGCACCCATCCGTTATTGGTAGCATCTCTCGGCTGGGGGTTATATGTTCCTACGGGTAATACATGTCATACATTTGACAAAATGTATTGGCTCAGAGCATTATTGTTCATCACAGCGTATAGACTCGGCTTGCAGATGAACTCATCAGCGCATTTTTACACTTCATCTTTTAACTGGCATGTTAAACTTCTATTTCATAACTCAGTTTTATTTGCACGGATCACTATGGAATCTTGGAAGAGACATTGTCGTGTTGTCGTATGGCCGCATTGACGCCTTTACAAAAACAAGCAAAAATGTGTCGAAATTAACCAAAGCGCGACAATTCGACAACGCGATATTTTGGCCATTTGTCGCATTGTCGCGTTGTCGCATTGTCGCTCTTTGAATAATCTTTTTCTATATTTTACAAAAGGGCGACAATGCCATAACGCGACATTTTTCAATGTCAAAATATGTCTCGTTGTCGCATTGTCGCCCCATCACAAATATGTATAAAAGGCGTAATGTTCTGTTAATGTTACAGTTAGGAAGCGGTAACCAAGTTATATCTGTCGTAGAAGTTCAACTTGATACATGTACGTCTTGAATTGAAAACACAAGTCCGTCCGCGAGTCCATAACGTTTTATGGTGAGCTCTTCTCTAAAAGTGTTTGTGTTCAACTCCCAGTTTCAAACACGTTGTACCTCATCAACAATCCACATTCCTCTAGTGCAGTGATAGTCCGGAAGATCTTACTCTTGACCGTATCAGACAACTGACGAGTGCACGCCTGACCTGTGACCTCATTACACCCCGATCATGAGGTGTTTGCAGAAGGGAGAGGGGCAGGAAATGTGTGCTCCAGCCCAGCGCGGAGCTCGCGACACACTGTATACTGCATGTTGTATACAGTAAATTGCAGTTTATATACTGTATACTGCATGTGATACTGATTTGCGGAAAAGCTGCAACTTTCAAGATTCAAGATTCAATTTGCATTTATTTCATATACAACAGACCGCCGTCATATATCACTGGAATGCTGCTGAGAGCGGCGTTAAAACAACTTGTTTTCATAATGGAGCGCTGCAGTCATTTAAAATGGAACCGTATACATGTGTTGTACCAACTCAATCACTCTGTTTCGAATATTCAGCAGCAAAAATATATAATAACCAGCTGTGAGGAGAGATATAAGATTTTTATAAGCAGTCAAATATGGATGATAAAGGACACCTCACTGATTAGGTTCTTGTTTACTTAAGAGCAGAGTTGGACATGTTAGATGATATAACGGTGTCCTCCCAGATCGACTAATTTCTCCCCACAGTACCACAATACAATTAGGTGATGTGGGTATGCCATGCCTGGATGAGATTTATAATTAGGTAATGTGGGTAGTTGGAACAGTCCACTTTACTGAATGAAGGGATGACAAGACAGCCAGAGATACATAGTTTTACATATTTTAATCAACAATATATTATAACAAGTAGCCTCTATCAAAAACTATGTGTCACTGTGTCTCTTGTTGAATTAGCATTAGACAAGGTTGAGAAATAATTTGGAAAGCGTGTCGTCTCCTACCCCTGCTGGCGCCATCACAAATCGTCAATCACCCACTGACCCATAGCCCCGACAGCTGAATGTCCTGCTATTTTTCACAAATTAAACTACCAGCGGCGGTTTTGATTTAAACATATTTTATGTCGGAAAACCAAATGGATTAGGCACAAGTGACACACTTACGAGGCTGACACGCCGTGATACTAGTAACTGGAATACTGTTAATTGTGGCGCAAAACACTCACTCATTCATTCCTTCATCTGTACCCTTAATGCGGGTGTACAATAATGTAAATTGTCGAGCATCAGCCAAGAAATAAGACAACGTTTTTTTCCTTTCCGGAAGCGAAAGAGTGAGTGAGTTGGGTTCAACGCCGCTTTTAACAGTTATATCGCGGCGTGTCAGCTTAATGTGGGAGGAAAGCCCGAAGTGATGCAGGTCTCTGATATTTGCTACTTTGTTGAAACCCACGTGCAAGGGTATGGTGCTGACAAACCTAGAAACATATTCGAGGCGAACCGGGATTCGAACCCACAATCTACACAGCGAATCGCGTCGCCTTAGACGACTGGGCCACCCGTGCCCCCTGGAAGCGAAGCCTTGTTAAGCCAATGATACTCTCCATGCATATGGACCAACAGGATTATAACACAAGTGTTGAATAATCGAATATTGATTTTATTCAAATGGAATGCTCAGATTGCACATCAAAAGGTAACTATCGTCATTTCAGAATACGTTTTTGTTTGACTTTACCACTTCATGATTGTAAACTTCATGAATTATTTCATCATCAGTTTTAAAAAGAGCGGGTTTTTATGTCATAGAACACCGTGAATCCTATCAGTAACAAATATAGAACATTGTGGATTCTATCAGTACCAAACATAGAATATGGTTGATCCTTCAATACCAAACATAAAACATGGTGGATTCTACCAAAACCAAATATAGAATAACGTTGGTCCTACCAATACCAAACACAGAGCAGTATGGATCCTACCATACCAAATATAGAACATGATGAATCCTACCAATACCAAACATAGAACATGATGGATCCTATCAACCCCTAACATAGAACATGATGGATCCTCCAATACCAAACATAGAACACCGTGGATCCTACCACCACATGTCCAAAGTAGGAAGCTCAAACGACTCCCCGTCGTAGACTCAGATAACTCCCCAGACTCAAACGACTCCCCCGTCGTAGACTCAGATAACTCCCCAGACTCAAACGACTCCCCAGTCGTAGACTCAGATAACTCCCCAGACTCAAATGACTCCCCCCGTCGTAGACTCAGATAACTCCCCAGACTCAAATGACTCCCCAGTCGTAGACTCAGATAACTCCCCAGACTCAAATGACTCCCCGTCGTAGACTCAGATAACTCCCCAGACTCAAATGACTCCCCCCGTCGTAGACTCAGATAACTCCCCAGACTCAAACGACTCCCCCGTCGTAGACTCAGATAACTCCCCATGCTCAAACGACTCCCCAGTCGTAGACTCAGATAACTCCCCAGACTCAAATGACTCCCCCCGTCGTAGACTCAGATAACTCCCCAGACTCAAATGACTCCCCAGTCGTAGACTCAGATAACTCCCCAGACTCAAATGACTCCCCGTCGTAGACTCAGATAACTCCCCAGACTCAAATGACTCCCCCCGTCGTAGACTCAGATAACTCCCCAGACTCAAATGACTCCCCGTCGTAGACTCAGATAACTCCCCAGACTCAAATGACTCCCCCCGTCGTAGACTCAGATAACTCCCCAGACTCAAACGACTCCCCCGTCGTAGACTCAGATAACTCCCCATGCTCAAACGACTCCCCAATCGTAGACTCAGATAACTCCCCAGGCTCAAATGACTCCCCAGTCGTAGACTCAGATAACTCCCCAGACTCAAATGACTCCCCAGTCGTAGACTCAGATAACTCCCCAGACTCAAATGACTCCCCGTCGTAGACTCAGATAACTCCCCATGCTCAAACGACTCCCCAGTCGTAGACTCAGATAACTCCCCAGGCTCAAACGACTCCCCAGTCGTAGACTCAGATAACTCCCCAGGCTCAAACGACTCCCCAGTCGTAGACTCAGATAACTCCCCAGGCTCAAACGACTCCCCAGTCGCAGGCTCAGATAACTCCCCAGACTCAAATGAATCCCCCATTTGTTTTGAAGAATACAAATGTTTTGACACTAATTGTGCAACAATCTGTGAATGTCGTACACACATAATATTTTTTAGATGATACAGCACAGTATTTTCGATGATTGATAAATTTGAATTTGAAGGACATTATCAAGTAATTTCGTTTAGACTTTTTAAATACACATCAGCAACTTTATTTTCTGACACAATGGCTGGTATTGACGCTTTAATTTACTGCAATATTTGTTTAACTTAGAAAAGATTTGTATTCAATATTCTGTTTGAGTTACTAACTTTGTATTTCAAATAATACTGCACCTGATGTTTGATTGTAATGTTTGTAATATTTTGTAGAAAGATAATTATATCGGCACTAGGAACTTTTTGGCAATCTTATTTCTTCATGTAAATTGTTGATATGCATGCACAATCATAATGTAACAAAATTAATGAAAATCTATATTGTTTAAAACATATGAAAATAACTACTATACCTAAAGTGATATGTTAATCAGTTTCCTTTTTGGGGTTATTTTTATTGTCAAGTTAACTTAAAGTAAAGTTTAAGTGTGCTTTGTGTTCAGAAATGATTTCTTTGTGTACGAAGTCGGCGCGGTCATTGTTTTATTGGGGAGTAGGTGGTTGATACACTTATATCTCTTTATACACGAAAACTAAACGTCTTGTAAATTTAAAATATATTATGAGTTTTATTAAACTTATCTATTGTTTTAAATGCAGCAACTCGCCAGTTACAAAACACTAAATCTCGCTAGCTGGGCATTATAAACTGTGAGTAAATAAAATCAGATATATTTACCTTCCAGGCGAATTTTATAATAATTTGTATAATGTGGTATTTGTTATTTGTGAATCAAATTTTACCGAGTATTTGGGGAATTTGTTTTAACTGAGGGGAAGGGGTCAAATAATACAGATGCGTGTCCATGATTTTAAAAGGAAGTGTGAGTGGGTCGTCTGTTTGACAAATCTAACAAATGGTAGTCATAATCTCACAAACATTCGCTCTCTTCTTTAAATCTCAACCCTTGACTATTAATTGACTAGATTTTGAGCAGGAAATTCTCATAATGACTTGAAATGTTGAAAAACAGCTTTGTAAAGATTAAATTCTCGGATATCATGAGAAATATAGAGATACTGATGTATAAGACGACACAGAACTTTGAACGCGTATTGCGTCGATATGAAAAATAGATTTTGATAAGACGAAGTATGATTTCGATGAGATCCGTTCCTCTCCACCCAAACATATCCAGGTATCAGAGGACAGAAGGCAAACTTCAGAAGGAAGGCTTCTTACTTCGAGATCCTAAATTCGGAGATGCTTTACAAGCAGAAGATGGCTAGAAACTCGTCACAACTTTTCTACAAGTTTTGCGTTAGTTGTTGGGATAGTTGTAATGATACGGAGTTACCTACCCATATCTTACATTCGACATTTGGCGTGAGGTCGATAACTTCTTATATGCTGTATTCAATGCTAAAGGACACAAAATTAATAACTTCTTCGTCGGATTCGCTGCATCCGCTCCGATTTTAAAAACAAATTGTTGTTTTTTTCAGACGTGTATAGTGTTGTAGACGTCATGGTCACCGCATTTAGGCATGATATGGGGGTGACGTCACAGTATATGATGACGTCAGATCTTGCCACTTTTGACTCCATTACCCATTTGTTGAAAGACAGCGGCTCTCTATATGTAGCTCATTCCCCACAATATAGCTTTTAAATGATAGATAGTTAAGAATTATTACACTCTCATGCGTGGCATACTGATTTTACGAAACTCGATTCAGAAATCATATCTTTACAAATCAGTATATTCAACAATTTATGTTTTTATATGCTATGCAGTGCTATATGTTCTCTCCCAAACACATGACTGGCTCTGTACACTAAAATCTGTCATGAGAAAGAATAAAGTAGAGTTAACCACAGTGTCTTCTACTTTCAGTTCGCGACGTGAGAGTTGCCACCGACCACGCAGAGCGGATACGGATCGGGAAGATGTGCCATGAAGGGTGTGACAGCTCTACAGAGGCCAGGGCTATTGGTGGACACATTGGGAGAGACAAAACTCAGGGCAAGATATTGGAAAGATAACATAGTTTACGTTAATAGACGATTCTGTTTATTGGCCCAATAGAATCTGTGTTGTAGTGATACGAGCGATAAAAAACTGACACTGTTCCGAATGACTCGGAAATAGTTGATAAAATTTGTAAGTGAAAAAAGATCAAATATCTCAGATGGGAATGATGGGTTTCAATTCTAAAATAATAAAAAAAACTCATAAGAAAAGTTAAAACCCTTACAACGTAAGGTTCTTCAAAGAAACTTACACTTACATACATGAGAGATTATTTGATTTTGTATAACGTCTTTATAACAGATCAGATATGAGATTAACAAAGAGATCTTTATATCTATATTATGTATTCTATCATTATTTTAGTGGATACTCGATTCTGATTGGCTAATAAAAGGTTCGAATCTAAGATTGACTACCTTGTTTCCCTGCAGCTTTACCGAAGCGGAATTTGAATGAACACGAACGAACTTATATATCGCCATCTTAGGTTGGAGATTTGAAACAATAATACACTAAAGCAGAGCAGATAATCCGTATCAAGTTAACGTCGGGATATTGTTTTTCATGTGACAACAGATTAAAACAAACATAAGGGCAAAATAAAACCAAAAACGTCAATTCATTCTTCTCATATTTTGCGCCAAGTCGAATTTATCATGAAGTCGAGCGCGCTGTGACGTGACATTCCAAACTTACATATATAGGATGACGTTTTACGTAGGACGTAATAATGACAGCTAAGATGTCTCAATGGAGTATCAGATACTTGTATCCAACTTGGCATGAAGGGTGTATAATTACACCTTCTACTTACACTACTGCCAATCGGGGCGCTTGGCGACAAAAGCCCCTTTCTGTGTTATGACAAGTAACACGTGCTCATAGAGAGGTTGTCTGTAATGTTTTAATTACAACTTGTCGGTATTGAATATAAACAGCCTTGTAGCGTTTCCTTATAATTTTAAAGACTTTAATGTCTCATATGTCATATATGCCAATGGCCTCGCCGGCCATGGTTCTGAACTTAAAGCCAAATTCAAAATAGATGAAGGTCCCCATGTAGCTTGTATTCAAGAAACCAAATTCTCACATAAAACTAAATTCAACCTACCAAATTATAACGCAGTGAGAACCGACAGGTCCAAAACCATCCCAGGCAGAACAGGAGGAGGTCTAATCATCTACGTTAGAGAGGATATTAACTACGAGGAAGTTAAAGTAAACACTCCTAATCTAGAAGCTAATGGAATCCAAGTCACCATCAATAACCAAAAACTAAAAATCATTAACATCTATCACTCAACACAAAAACCAATTAAAGATACAGACCTAGATATCCTTTACCAATTAGGAAATAAATCAACCATCTTCCTAGGAGACTTCAATGCCCATCATCCTACCTGGGGCTTTGCAGATAAACTAGACAACCATGGACAACTAATATCAGAGTGGATCGAAAAAAATGACCTAATACTATTAAACAATAACCAACCAACTAGATACGACAAAATCCACCACACCATGTCGGCTATTGACTTATCAATATGTACGCCAGATTTAGCACAAAGTCTGATGTGGGACGTCCACCCAGTACCTCTAGGCAGCGACCACTTTCCCATAAATATAACCCTTGGAAATATAAAAATACCAAATCAAACCGCTAAACAGGAACCTAAATTTCAGTACAAAAACGCCAACTGGGACCAATTACAAGAATTATGCAACGAAGCTAATCTAAACGATTTAGAAACAACAGACCCCGAAACATTCTGTCAAAACCTAACTAACTTCATAATCAACGCAGCCAAATCCGCAATCCCCTTCAAATCATCCAACCCAGGAAAACCCACCGTCCCTTGGTGGAATGAGGAAATAGAGCTAACTAGACTAAAACGCAAATCAGCTTTCAACAGAGCTAAACGAGACCCCTCTCATCTCAAAACAGCTCATGAACTTAACCACCAAGTCCTAAACCTAGTTAAAACTGCAAAAACCAAAAACTGGAAAAAATTATGTGAGGAGCTAAACCACCACACCGACGCTAAGAAGGTGTGGCGCAAAATTCACGCCATCCGAGGCATCAAACGGCACAAAAAAAAGCCCCAATATAAACAACTCAACTAACCCCACCCAAAAGGCCAACAACCTAGCCAAACACTTCTCTAAAGTTAGTAGCAACAGTAACTTCAGTAAGAAATTCCAAGTTAAACTAAATAAAGGAACCAAATTCTCCAAAGAAAACAGACAAGACAACCTAGAATTAAATCAACCTTACACCATAGAAGAACTAAATCACGTACTAAACAATAGAAAAAAAGGAACAGCCCCTGGCCAAGATCTCACCTCTTACTAAATAATGAAACACTTACCTACCAAACTACTCCAAACTTTACTTAAACTATACAACCTAGTCTACCTAAACGGACAGGTCCCATCCCCATGGAAGGAAGCTCTAGTAATCCCAATACCTAAACCAAATAAACCAGCAGATCAGGCAAACTCCTATAGGCCCATCTCCCTAACTTCAAATCTCTGCAAAATAATGGAACTTATGACTAAAAATAGGCTACAGCACTACCTAGACCAAAACAACATCATAAACCCCGACCAAAGCGGCTTCACTCCTGGCCGATCAACTCTCGATAACCTTGCCCGACTAGAACAGGATATAAAAACAGGACAGCTAAACAAGCAATACATCATAGGCATATTCCTCGACTTCTCTAAAGCTTTCGATATGGTATGGCACCACGGGCTAATACAAAAACTAAAAAAAATAGGACTAAAAGGCCAAATAATAAACTTCATCCAAGATTTCCTAAACAATCGCAAAATTACCGTGGGTATAGACCATACGCTATCGGACTAGTGTCCCCTAGAAAATGGCACTCCCCAGGGCAGCATCCTCAGCCCAACCATCTTCAATATAATGATAAATGATCTATTCGAGGGCTTATCCCCTAAACTAAACACTTCAAAATTCGCGGATGACGGAGCCCTATGGATCCGCACTAAAAGCATTAAAATGGCAGAAAACTTAATCCAAAAATCTCTAAATAAAATACAACAATGGGCAGACAAATGGGGCTTCTCCCTTAACTCAGATAAAACAACAGGAGTAGTATTCAAACATAAAAACATGAAACCTGCCTACCCAATCCTCCAGCTAAACAACCAAACAATCAAATTCCAAAAACAAACCAAATTCTTAGGACTTATTTTCGATCAACACCTCACCTGGGAGGCTCACGTCCAAAACCTAAAAACTAGATGCAGCAAAGACCTTAACACATTAAGATGTCTCACCGGCTCTAACTGGGGGGCCTCCAAAGATACCCTCCTCTCACTATATACAACACTAATTAGATCAAAACTAGACTACGGCTGTGCCATATACAATACCCTAAACAACTCTCTATCTAAAAAACTTGACTCAATACAATACCAAGCCCTTAAACTAATTACACGCACCCAACATGGCACCTCTTACACCTCACTTCAGGCCCTTACAGGAGAAATGCCACTAAATCTACGCAGGAAACATCTAAGCCTTAATTTCTGGGCCGCGTCCCAAACAAACCCTCTCATCCAAAACCTAATTAACCAAAACATTAGCCCAAGAAACCAAGCTCTAGCTCGCAAACACCCCTTACTCACCCAATATCCCAAAGAATAACTAACTACCTCAATGAACACCAAACTCAAAATCTTAAACAAAACTGCAAAAAATCAAATATCTTCACCCCTAAACTCAAAATACCCCAAATAGACACAACGCTAGCTAACAAAATAAATAAACAAACCGACGCAAACATAGCTAAAACCACCACACTTGCATACATACACGAAAATTGGCCAAATCGGTGTCACATATACACTGACGGATCTTCAGACCCGATCTCCAACCACACAGGCTTCGGAGTCCATACCACACAACCAGTTATATCCACACAATCTTACCGACTCCCTAACAACCAATCTATATTCACGGTCGAACTTATGGGCATGGCCTCAGCCCTGCATAACCAACAATCTAAAAACAAACAAAAAAATCCTAATTCTCACCGACTCCCTTAGTGGACTACAAGCCCTCCAAAACAAAAATACCAAAAAACTAATAAACCAAATACTTAAAAGCTCCAACGACACACAAACCTAAATAACCACCTAAAACAACTTAAAAGACACACCACAGGCAACTGCCCCCACTGCAAACAACCCGAAACCACAGAACACGCACTCATCCACTGCACCCACTACCAAACACACAGAACCACACTACAAACCAACCTCAATCTAAATAAGGTTCCTACTCTAGATGAAATACTAAACCCTCAAAATATACTAGAAAACTTCAAGGCCCTAGGCGTATTCCTAATCAAAACAGACCTAATTAAGCGCATCTAAAAACTAGTTAATCTACCAATCCAAAATCCAATAAACATACAAACACCAACCTCACCCGGCTCCCTTAGTTCCCTCCTCCACCCATCTAGGCATTTATTCCAAATTTTAAAATTTCAAAAAATCAATATAAGCAACCCCTAAAAGCCCCCTCTTGGGTTGCACACACAACTTTCACCCTTCTCGGATTACACTAAATGGTCCGGCCAGGCCCGTGTGCGAAATACGCTGCAGTCGGAAAGCGCACGTTAAATCTTCTATATCAGTCAGTCAGTCAGTCATATGTCATACTGACCGGGCATTGTACATATCTACTCGAAGCAATTTCTATGCTTTACAATGCGTGACCTTGGAATACGAATCTTCTTCTTTGTGCATGTATGGCCACTCTCACGCGGGAAATGAAGTGAACATGCCAGGTTTGACACTTGTTATAGTACATATATTGTTCTTTATTTACTTATTTAAGCAGCAATTAGTAAAGAATTCAGCACGACAACCCTGAACACACTACCAAACTGTGCCTCTTAAAATATTTAAGTATTTGACGAAACTTATTTGGTCCAACCATGGAGTTTACAATAGATAATGTTATACAAAACATTAAATCGGTTATTTTACTCTAAAAACAACGGTGGCATATGAGAAGATACCATGCTTGATACTGATGTGATAGTGACCTGGTGAAGCCTCTGCGATAGAATATAAATACAACAATATGTAGAAATATTAAAGTACATTATTACCAATAGTGAAATATACTATACAATGTCGTCGCTATGAACTGAAAGATTGTTGATGTGGTGGTAAACTTGAACATTTTCACTAAACATGGAAGGTGTGGGAATGATTGACTCTTAGAAAATTCTATATATATACGTTGTCCAAGTAACTCATAAGATAAATCTAAGTTTATGAGAAAATTCAGACTTCAAACGTTGATTTTATAGTCTCTGTTAATTGAAAAACTACGTATGATCAAAGATGATGAGAGAGGCAGAATGACTGAGGTAACTCAGTAGTCTGTAGCTTGAATAAAATATATAGTGTCAACACCAGAGAACACTCAATCTCTATTTCCTGACGTTTTACACCTTCGATGCAATTAAAACATAAATTTCAAAATAAATGTTAATGTACAGTGCAAATACGTCTTCGTGTGCTCAAAACAGAATATACCCTTCTTTTTTAGGGATCCTAATTACATATCACGCAACAAGTACTTATGTTAAAGCTTTATGCCGTCATTATCACACAGCAGAACCCTACGGCCTGTGGTTGTCGTCATTCCCCTGGTCATCAGTGTATTGCTTTAAGGTGTAATTAGTGGTATCACCCGTCTGTCCCTGCCTTCAATGCGTGTGATCGGGCGATGGCGTCTGGTATATATAGCAAGCAGTGGTTCATATTTGGCGTTTTCTCTTCTCTGGGGGTACTTATTTAATGAACGATTGGGTTATTAATTTAGTTGTGACATTAAACTATATGAATATTTATACATAAAGCCCAGCGTATGAAGTTAAATGTAAATGCTTTTGACTATTCAACAGATGTCAACACCTTTTTACACCATTTCGATACAATCAAACGGTAGTAGCTGATACAGCATAACTTGAAATTGAAAGCACTGCAAACGGTGTATTTCGTATAATCGATGGTACAGAATGATATTTAGAAAACGTGGTTAACTCGTTATCAGATTAATATTGGTCAATTTTTGTTTTTATTTAAGACCTCTATTTCAATTCAGTTGCTTCACCGCTTTCCCGTTATTGCATTGTTAAACCGGGTATTATTTCCCACGAACAATTTCCCCCAAAAGCATGTAGCTGAAACCCCCAATCAACATGAACTTGTTCACCATGTGCATCAAGTTTTGTAGTCACGACGTCTCTGCACATTCAACCGCCGGTTTCATTTCGATACAGGTGTAGTTGGTTGAATTTGCGAGTTGGCTATTCGTGACCGTTGAATTATTTATGGCAAAGAAATACCCTCGTTCTTTCTTTATGAACATCATTTCATTATGTCATTACCTATTTGCTAGTCCATGAAATGAACAAACCAAAATTGTTTTTAACTTAATACATTCAAGTTGTCATTCAGAATGTATCAGTGATTGGACACCTCCCCACACAGACATTTTCCCACAATTCACTACGAATAGAGGGTCAGTTCCCCACACCCATCAATATATTTATGAATATACATGGATACATTTTGCTTTGCGAACTGTTTCTTATAACTAGTGGAGAATACTGGAAATTACCTAACATGGAGAAAGCATCAAACTAGTGACAGATGTGACAGATCGCACTGGCTCATTACCTTGAGATCATGTTAATGTTATTCTTACGCCATTCATGGTTACCGACTGCTTGTACACACTCGCTCCCGATATTGAATCCTCCACAGATTGTGTTCCTATGTTACAACACGATGAACAACAGTCACCAGCTTTGCTCAAGGAATAGGGGATTGCCTAAAAGTCGGGCGGCCGAATAGGGGATTGCCTAAAAGTCGGGCCAAGAAAAGTCGGGCCGGGCCGGGCCAGCGGGTAATACTAAAAATGGATTGCAGAATAATAAAACGAAACGCGCATATCTAGGCAGATCTCAAATGTCCACAAACGTATAGTTTTGCTCATTTAATTGAGTTTGAATAAAAATGCACCTTCAACAATGTAATAAACTGATGATTATGACTACATACCGTGAGTCTCGTAGAAAAGTCAGTGTCTTACTTACTTACTTACTTACTTTGGATTTTCGACTGATGCGTATTTCGCACACGGGCCCGGCCAGGCCATTTAATGTGTTTCCGAAAGGGTCAAAAGTGGTCTTGACAGTGTGTATTCTTTGATTAGAATGCTTCTCACCGACCTTGGCATGTAGCGGTGTGATGTCCTGGGCAGGAAACGACAGTGTTTTGACTACTCTTCTTTCATTAATTAACGTGTTGGGCATCCCTAATTAGCCTTTACTAAACCAACACAGGATGTTTTCTGGAAGTGGATATTCGCAAATGTCAAAGGACTGACACGACACATGTTAATAACTGTCCAAGCACTTCTAAAGTTCCTAACATTCTTTATATCTAAAGATTAGTATTATATCTAAATACATACCACTTTATTGTCTCATATTTCAGTAGTTAAAGAAAACACAGAGCTCAAAGGGAAGCCTTTTTCACTCTACATTCTCAACATAGTCTCCATCAGAAGTGTTTGGCTTGTGTTGGGTCCGACTTGGCCCCGGCTGTCAAAATGCACTTTAAACACACAAATGTATCATCAAATGTCTTTAAATCTATAGACTAGCATTATATCTACCTATATACAACTTTATAGTGTCTCAGTTCGCTGTATTTAAAGAAAACAAGGTGCTCAAAGTGAAGCCCTTTTCCCTCTACATTCTCAACATAGTCTCTGTAAAAAGTGTTTGGCTTGTGTTCGGTCCGACTTGGCCCGGGCTGTCAATATCAACTTTAAACACATAGAAGTATAATCAAATGTGTTTACATCTATAGATCAGTGTTATATCTACCTATATACCACTTTATAATGTATCAGTACATCGTCTTTAAAAAAAACTTGGTGCTCAAAGTGAAGCCCTTTTCCCTCTACATCCTAGACATAGTCTCTATCAGAAGTGTTTGGCTTGTGTTAGGTCCGACTTGGTCCGGGCTGTCAAAATCTTCTATAAACACAAAAATCTATCTTCAAATGTGTTTACATCTATAGATGAGTATTTTATCTACCTATATACCACTTTATAATGTTTCAGTACATCTCAGATCGCGGTTTTTAAAGAAAACAAGGTGCTCAAAGTGAAGCCCTTTTCCCTCTACATTGATGATACATCTGTGTGTTTAAAGTTGATTTTGACAGCCCGAGACAAGTCGGACCGAGCACAAGCCAAACACTTCTGATAGAGACTATGTTGATATCCTCGATACAGGTTGAGGAATCCGTAATGAAGTCAAAGAAAGTGATCATTTGCAACATTGTCAAACTTATTTTCATCCACAGAAACTACGGACCTTTTTCGCAAAACTAAAATTCAACTCAATCCTTCACTTGTTTTTCTGTCACAATGTTTATTGATAATTACCTGCGAAATACATTGCAATTAGTCATCGAGGTACATTTCAGTTAGCCACACCTTACACCTGTTGTATTCTGAATTGATCGTCTATGTAATCGTATATCTATGGATCTATAATACACATTCTGTTACTCAGTTTCATTTCGCTTATTGACTTTCTACATAGGTGAACAGGGCGATTTATTTTACATGCAAACAATATGTTATTCAGGAAAATATAATTACATGATAGGGGTTTGTGAACACACAAATAATTATTTATTCAAACACCTCTTCCTTTAAAAAACATATATATTAACACACACAAATGGTTTTTACAAACAATAGTTGATTTTATGCTTCCAAACAAACCACACGCAAGCTATTGTTGAATTTTAAAATATAGCCAAGGTAAATGTATCCACAATCATATTTAATCACAAATATCGTTCTGTTCTATATAAATGTAACAAGTGAACTAACCATTTCAGTGGATCTCAACATGGACAAAACTGTTGGAGATGTTCAATGAGTGAATGTTTATTTAATGAAATAAAAACGTAGATTCTTTCTTTTGGTAAATACATGTAGCTGTACATCTTATAGATGTTCCAAGAGAAAATAATATAATATCTACCTATATACCACTTTATAGTGTCTCAGATCGCGGTGTGTAAAAAAAACTTGGTGCTCAAAGTGAAGCCCTTTTCCCTCTACATCCTAGACATAGTCTCTATCAGAAGTGTTTGGCTTGTGTTAGGTCCGACTTGGTCCGGGCTGTCAAAATCTTCTATAAACACAAAAATCTATCTTCAAATGTGTTTACATCTATAGATGAGTATTTTATCTACCTATATACCACTTTATAATGTTTCAGTACATCGTATTTAAAGAAAACTGGTCCGTTAGTCAAACACTTTTGCTGTATTTTCTTAAGAAAGTCTCTATCAGAAGTGTTGGGTCCGACTTGGCCCGGGCTGTCAAAATCAACTTTAACCTCACAGATGTATATTCAAATGCATTCACATCTATAAACGAGTTTAATATCTACCTATATACCACTTTAAAGATTTCCCGTTCGCTGTATTTAAAGAAAACAAGGTGCTCAAAGTGAAGCCTTTTTCCCTCTACATTCTCAACATAGTCTCTTTCAAAAGTGTTTGGCTTGTGTTGGGTCCGACTTGGCCCGGGCTGTCAAAATCAACTTTAAACTCACGGATGTATCATCAAATGTGTTTATATATACCTTGTTTTCTTTAAATACGATGTACTGTGACGGGAACATAAACATTATAATGATAATGATGATGATAGTTGTTTATGATGAGGATGATCACCATATTTTAACGTCTATGATGTGATTAACAAGGAGGCCTTTCATGATTGAATTTAATCGTGCACTATTGCACATATCTATTTATCTGAAGACCCTTTTGTGAAGCATGTCAAGACTGAAAACAAGTCATTCAATGGATTTTCCTAAACGACCCATTGATGCAGTACTGAATATCAATGTTAATGTTTATTTTGTTGATGGTGCTGGACGGTAAAACTAATGAGATTCAGGAGAAACAAGGCAAAGGCAGTATGAGGACCGTACTAACGAAATGTCAAGCTAGCTTCCCAAGTTGTTATACTCGCCATTCATGACAAGAAAAATCACGTTTCCTGACGCTTAAAATAGTGTTTATATTAATTAAAATGCACACATTTCCAAATATTCGAAATATTCCAGTGTCCATACCGTCCACTATCCTTGAAGGATAATGATGACGTAGACGACAAAAACGACAACGACAACAACGATGTGCTGGATTGACTTTCAGAAAGCATATGATTATGTCTGTTTGGGAATGTTTGGACATGTTGTAGAAATTTTCGTCAGTGTCCACTTCGCCCACTATCCTAGAAGGTGTATCTTGCAACATATGTTTGCGGGTAGAGACACAAAACCAAATAAAGACATGACACATGTGTATGCATACAATTTGGAATAATATGGACAGTTTACAATCCTAGACACATTCCACATTAAGCCATGTTAGATCATGTTTACACTGCTGTTTTATGTATGAGAACACAAGAAAGTACGGATTTGTCAGTCATTCAAATCTCGGGTTCAGCAAAAGTTTTCGTATCTATTTTTAGTAAAAATCGTTAGGAGTTTTGCGATCAGGGTGTTAGTTGTCAATTTTAGGTGCTTAAACTGCACTTTAATGAATCCTTGGAGTCTGTAACCTTGAGAAACGTTGTAATGTTATTAATACAAAAATCAGTAAAAGATAAAGCATATATTTTGTGACCGGAACTAGCATGTTCGAGGTAAAGCTTACGTTTTGTGTACCATCAAAACCATGCTAGTGATGACATTTCTTCAAACCATGACAAAATCCCTATCATCCACAACATGAGAGATATTGACCACGAATGTGTGTACCGAACTCTCGAACCTATTCTCCGATCACGACCGCCTCACCATAAAAATACATATAGATTTGGACCTGTGAAGATCAGGGTTAGAACAGATCTTCAGCAACCAATGCTTGTCTTAAAAGGTGACTATGGTTGTCGTTAGAGGCGACTAACGGTATCGGGTTGGTTGTCAGGCTCGCTGACTTGGTTGATTGGATGCATGTCATCTTATCCCAATTGTGTGGATTGATGCTCGTGATTGATTGTCAGGTCCAGACTTGATTATTTGCATGACCTCCGTCATATAGCTGGCATATTGCTGAGTGTGGCGTTAAACAAAAAAAACAAAACAAAAAACATATAAATTTAACCGCTTATTTCAAATTCGAGATAAAAATACATAGTGCCATCTCGAACTCCCATCTGACTTTACAAGAGAACTGTGTACCATGATATCGAAGTTTGAATTTGCCACTGTGACAGCTTTAAGAAATCTTAATTAGAATTTTACCTGTAAACAATTCTCCTCGATAGAGGTTGAGGAATCCGTAATGAAGTCAAAGAAAGTGATCATTTGCAACATTGTCAAACTTATTTTCATCCACAGAAACCACGGACCTTTTTCGCAAAACTAAAATTCAACTCAATCCTTCACTTGTTTTTCTGTCACAATGTTTATTGATAATTACCTGCGAAATACATTGCAATTAGTCATCGAGGTACATTTCAGTTAGCCACACCTTACACCTGTTGTATTCTGAATTGATCGTCTATGTAATCGTATATCTATGGATCTATAATACACAGTCTGTTACTCAGTTTCATTTCGCTTATTGACTTTCTACATAGGTGAACAGGGCGATTTATTTTACATGCAAACAATATGTTATTCAGGAAAATATAATTACATGATAGGGGTTTGTGAACACACAAATAATTATTTATTCAAACACCTCTTCCTTTAAAAAACATATATATTAACACACACAAATGGTTTTTACAAACAATAGTTGATTTTATGCTTCCAAACAAACCACACGCAAGCTATTGTTGAATTTTAAAATATAGCCAAGGTAAAATGTATCCACAATCATATTCATGTTCAATGAGTGAATGTTTATTTAATGAAATAAAAACGTAGATTCTTTCTTTTGGTAAATACATGTAGCTGTACATCTTATAGATGTTCCAAGAGAAAATAATATAATATCTACCTATATACCACTTTATAGTGTCTCAGATCGCGGTGTGTAAAAAAAACTTGGTGCTCAAAGTGAAGCCCTTTTCCCTCTACATCCTAGACATAGTCTCTATCAGAAGTGTTTGGCTTGTGTTAGGTCCGACTTGGTCCGGGCTGTCAAAATCTTCTATAAACACAAAAATCTATCTTCAAATGTGTTTACATCTATAGATGAGTATTTTATCTACCTATATACCACTTTATAATGTTTCAGTACATCTCAGATCGCGGTTTTTAAAGAAAACAAGGTGCTCAAAGTGAAGCCCTTTTCCCTCTACATTGATGATACATCTGTGTGTTTAAAGTTGATTTTGACAGCCCGAGACAAGTCGGACCGAGCACAAGCCAAACACTTCTGATAGAGACTATGTTGAGAATGTAGAGGGAAAAGGGCTTCACTTTGAGCACCTTGTTTTCTTTAAAAACCGCGATCTGAGACACTATAAAGAGATATTTAGGTAGATATAATACTAATCTATAGGTGTGAATCCATTTCATGTTACATCTGTGAGGTTTAAGTTGATTTTGACAGCCCGGGCCAAGTCGGACCGAACACTTGTGAGACTGTTGAGAGTATGGGGAGAAGAGGTCTACTTTAACCAACGTGTCTGCTTTATACACGATGAACACTGACATTATTAAGTGGTATTTACATAGATATAGTACTATCCTATAAATATAAATGCTATGCCGACAGATGGAAATTTGTATCGCGATAGCTAGAAGTATTTGATACGTTTCAAATCTTATTTCGTTTAACGATTGCTCTTTTACATGTTACCTAGATCAGCGACGCTTACACACAGCTCCACTTTCTGGATTTCAAGCGATTTACTCCGGAATACCTAATTATGTTTCACGTTTTTGGTTGGTGATTGTTCATTAATGTCATGTGTGTATGTTGCATCAATAATATGTAGGTATGATCGCCGATAATGAAGTAATTAGCCAATAACACTTTGGCCCGTCTTGGCCCGGCCCGGCCCGACTTTTAGGCAATGCCAAGGAATAGTCTTTCCTTCGGACCCTTCGGTCGCACCCCGGCGGCCATCCGTCACCACTCGCCCCTTTCCGTAACTGCTATTCGGCTTGTCCCGGAATAATACGTGTTGGTCACGAATGGGCTGGCGGCCTCAGCTGACATCAAGCTGAAGCAGGCCGTCCTCATGAACTTCCTATATGGCGTCAAACCGGACCCTATCGCTCGATCGTCAGCAAAACAGAAATGACCGCCCGCTGTCCATACGCCAAGCATCAATCGCAACTTCAACCCTTGATAAACAGAAAGACAAACGCCCCTGCTCTACACAACCTACACAACCTAACTCAAACAACAATCTTATATAGTCTTTCTTCATTATGTGTTGTAGGCCACAGGCCCATTATACATTACAGAGTATACAGTGAGAGAGAAACAAAGGTAAATTTTAGGTGATTAACACAAGACGTAGTTTCATTGCTTTGTACATGAATACGGATAGATTTTGAATGATTGATACATTATTTGATGCCATCAAACTAGTAAACATATGTAAGGAGGGGTACAGATAAAACTTTTTGGGTCTATATTTTCGTCTTAAATGTACATATCGATCACAAATTATAATAAAATGAAATTCATCTTTAATTTGATTTTGATTGCAAGCCAGACACAACCTTTCAGATTTCAACTCTTTCTTTTACCTCCAAGTCTTAATTCGGAGCTGGTGGGAACAGCATCTAAATTACGGAAGGGCACGTCTATATTTAAACATTGATAATTCTTTTAAATATGCTTCTAAGCCGAAATTTGTATTGAATAAACTTGTAAAGAGTTGATTTTGAGCTCGATGAAAGAACTGCGTGCCCATTTTGTTCATAAGATAATTTTAGACGGAGTATAAATTCCGACAGAAAGCTGGAGATATTACTTAGACATTGTTTTTCCCCATATGAAACCAAAACCAGCAGAGAATAGGATGTGTTTTACGTTTGATGCCCAGTTAGTTTTACCATTACTACAGTCTAACAATAATAACTTATAACATTTCTTTACCAGACGTGATTCAAGCATATCAATTATTTTCCACCAATACTTAACAACACGTTTAAATGTAACTATGTAAATATGTACATGGGGTATCTTCTTCATTCTCCTCTAACAACGTGATTTGCGGATGACTGCTTACACATAAAAATCTCTTACAGGCAAACATTTGTACAACTTCCTATTTCTTCGCAATTATGAACACCCCAAACTTCAGAGCTATACAATAGAATTGGGCTGATTTTGGAATCAAAGAGATTTTTAAAAAATAGATCATGAGGTAAAGGATTTAACATATATAATGATTTAATAATTCCACACAGAACCATTTTTGCCTGAGTTGATGCGCTATTAACATGAGCAGACCACAGTAGTGATCTTGAGAATAATAATCCCAAGTATTTGTAACTTGTAACACATTCAACCTGGTGCTCGTTAAAATACCACTTTTCGACTCTTGATAAATTTCCACCATTTTTAAAAACAACGATTTTAGTTTTTGCTAAGTTAACAGACTGTTAACATGTGGTATTTATCACAAAAACAACTTAAAACATGAATTCGTTGTTGTAGCCCATAGACAGTATCTGCAAATAACAGCAAACATATCTGTATGATATCAGGATGCAGTTGCACCCCTGGCGCACATGAGGGATCTATTTGTTCAGCAAGCTCATTTATAAAAATAGAAAACGAAGAAGGAGCTCAACACGCAGCTTTGCCCGAGACCTGAGGCCTTAAGGGCAATTAAAACTTTCAGATAATATGTTATTTGATTTAACACACCCCTTCACACAACTATAGATATATATAGATTCAAGTGCATTTAACATATTGGGTGAAACTTCCCTGTATTTTAATATAAACCATAATTTAGATCCGTTAACAAAGTCGAAAGTTTTTTTGAAGTCAACAAAAGCGCATAAGACTTATAAATTACCACGCTTTTTTGAAAGGTAGTATTGAATAATAGTTTGTAAAATGAAAATATTATCTATTGTGCTATATCCTTTTCGAAATCCCGCTTACGACTCGCTAATTTTGTCGTACGAATTTACCCCAAACACTAAGCATTAAGACAGACAGACAGACAAACAGACAGACAGACAAATTTATTCGGTACCTAAGCCTTTTATAATTTGTTCGTTTTCAGCTGACATAAGTCTTATAAAATTTTCAAAAGAGGGAGGGGTAACGAGACGCTTGGGAAAAGAGTCTCTTCTTGCTCTGGAATACTGGTCACAAATCATAAGAACATGGAATTCATCTTCAACATGGTTATGTCCCTTCGAAAAACAGAAAGTGCAGACACGTTCATTACATGGGATGTTGTTGTGACGCCCCCGTTCAACAGCAAGTCTGAAATTATTATACCGTAACATGGCTCTAAGTCTACGTTGGTAAGAAGACATATCACAAGTAATATATGATTCCACATTTAGTAATGACTTGAACTGTGAGTAGTAATTGCATTTCGTTGATGATGTCGGGGAAAAGTGCCAATATTGAGTGAGGCAGTCGTAAAAAAATCTTCGTTTAAAATCTGTCATAAAATGTTGAATATTACCAATGTCTTGGCTTAGCCAAACAAAACCAAATGCAAACTAGAATAAAATCATTCTAATATGTGAGGCCTATGTAATTTTACCATTATCATCAAGAGATTTTAGTATATAATAAGCTTGGATGGGTAGCCTGTGTTGTTCCATCTGAATTAGCCTGCACCAGTACTTGACTGCTGTTAACATGTAGTTATACTTTAGGGGGGTCCTGCCACAGTCTCCTAGAACCATGTTGTTGTTGGTGAACTTATTTACTTTCAAAAAGGATTTGCAGAATCTGTTATGGACACTCTCAATAATGTTACAGTAGCTGGTTCCCCAGATCTCTGATCCATAACATAGGATTGGTGAAATCATAGCATCAAAAGTATCCACATTGTTTTGATAATTAGATATTGATAAAAGTGCTTTCCTTGCCTGGGCTGCTAGACATGCTTGGGCCTTGGTCCAAGATAAATTTGGTGAGAAAATAATTCCTAAATATCTGTACATGTTGACAGCTCCTATCTGTTGACCATTCAAAAACCACTTTTCATACCTGCGAAGAGGACTTCCATTCCGAAATACTATTATTTTAGTCTTATTCAAGTTGACTTTCAGCCAGTATCATCACAGAATTTCTCCAGGGTCTTTATTTTCTTTTGAAGCTGTAGAGCAGTATCATAGACGGTTGACACATCATCAGCAAATAACAGAGCAAATACATCAGGGATATGAGTAGATATAAACACACCTCTACCACCTTCTTCCTCCAACATTAAAACTAACAGATTAATAAATATGATGAAGATCTGAGGGATTAAGATACACCCCTGACGGGTACCCATGGTACACTTGAAGTATGGCGATAGTCCACAGTCAGTTCTCACTCATGCAAATAGTGTTGAATACATCTGAATAATGAACTTGAGAAATTTACCTTTAACTCCCAGTTGAAGGAGTCTGTTAAATAACATTTTGTGGTTCACACTGTCAAAAGCTTTTGAAAAGTCTATAAAAAGACAATAAAACCTTCCTTTTCTCTTTGATAAATATTTGTTGACCATAGCTTGTAGGGTAAATATCTGGTCAATAGTGGAATAATTTTTTTCTAAAGCCAGCTTGAAATTCAGATATAATATTGTTGTTATCACACCAATGTTGAAGTCTGTTGTTAACTACTGTTGTAAGAAATTTACACAATGAATTTATCAAGGAAATGCCTCTGTAATTATTTGGGTCTGAGAAGCCCCCTGATTTGTGTAGGGGACAAATAATACTCTTGCTCCAGCTACTAGGAAATATACCATTGTCGTAAAGTTTATTAAATAGTTTTGTTAATAATGGTGAGATATAGTTCTTAGTTGCTTTAAAGAATTCGTTAACTATGCCATCTGGGCCAGGAGATTTGCTTGTTTTGAGCAATTTCAAACTTGCATTAATTTTTCATTCCATTCACATAAATAGTCACTGTCATCTGCATCTGTGCACTGTAATCATAGCTACAGTCAGAATTACAGTTCAACAGGTTATTAAAATGTTCAAACCACCGATCTACTGTTATGTTGGAAGGATTCTTCTGATTTACTCTGCAGGATTTTAACTCTTTCCAAAAAGATTTTGAATCATGCCTGGATGCACTGAGAATTTCCCTCTGTTTATGGCAAAAATCTTCTTTTTTTCAAATAAAATGTTTCTTTAAATTTCCTTTTACATTCTATATATATAGCAATACCCTGGCCATATTTTCTATGGAGCCTTAGAGCTGCATATTTCTTTTGCTTCAATACTTTCAGTTGATCATCCCACCAAGGTGGCAGTGGTGATATGTCAGTTAACTTACTACCTTTGTACACTTTTTAAAACTCTTCTGCAGCACTATGGTAAAGGTCTATTAAAGTATCTACACTGTCTTCTACATTTTCTTCAATCTGTTTGTATATACTGTCACAATATGTTTAAGAACTGATGTATAAAGTTTACTAAAGTGCTTAAAAAGAAATACCTCTATAATTATTAGGATCAGATTTATCACCTGTCTTATACAAAGGGATATGATACCTGCACTCAGATGATTCAAAAATGACATTAAACAACAATTCCATGTATGGCAACAATATATCTGGAGATTTAGAATTTTTCAGTTTATAGATTGTTTCTCGTATATCATCTTGAGTGATGGGAGAATCCAGTATACAGGCGGCCGTATCATCAGCATTATAGTCAGTATCAGAATTTTCAGTCTGTTCTGGCAAATTACCGTCACATTCTTCAAATAAGTTCTTGAAATACGAAAATCACTCTGATATATTTACATTGTCCTTTTTTGACGACTTGGTTGTATATTTCTTTAGCACAGTCCAAAACTCTTTTGAGTTATTTATATTACCTAGTAAAATGTCTCTGACAGATGCATTATATAGTCTCTTTTGCTCCTTATTAGGTCATTATATTTATTGCGTTGAGTAATGTATAAATGTAGTGATTCACTGTTCTTTTATCTTCTGAAACATTTCAGTAGCCTCAGCATTTCTGATCGATTGAAATCACATTCTGAGTCAAACCAAAGTTGATCTGATTTTACAGGATAAGTTTTCTTGTTTTTCTTCATGTAGTCCGCAGCCTGGTGAATAGCATCAGTAAACACTTGATGGATATCGGTCAAGGTAAGAGTGCAACAGCCATTAAGCATAGATGATATGTCGGATGATAGGAAAGTGTCTCTAAATCTTTCAGCAAAATTATTATCCATAAAAATTGAAACCTTCCCCGTCTAGGTGAGTATCAGCTGACGAACTGGTGTTGATTTCATAGTCACGTGATTGAAATGTACAACTGACTGGCATATGACTCGGTCCGAGATCCTATATTAAAATCTGAGCACATTGCAAACAAATCACTTGACACAATGACATAATCTAATACACTCGCTCCTGTTGACGCAAGAAATGTACAGTCACCAACGGACGCATCTGGACCAGCTCGACCAACAACAATCAACATCTAATACTTCTAGCATTTAATACAGGTCCTAACCCACTCACCTTACTGTACACAAAAAAAACAGATTTGGACTTATAGTAAAGCAAGCTAATCTTAAATTCAAATTTATAAACAAAATAAACTTTAACCTACAATATGACCTCAATGTGGCAATGAAACAAACATCCATAGATGGCATCAATCTATCGTGACAAACTTCTCGTTGGCTATCTGAAACAAAAGGGGTCATCTACACCGACCCCGCGGAGTCTGACCACGACCTACAGGCTTACGTAATCAAATCAAACAAACTCCAAACTCAGCCTCAAATTACCAATATACTAAGGATCACCAGAAAAAAGGCCCCCATCAAACACCTCCACTATCATCCTGATTTCAAAGGCACCAGATTTCCTGACACAATAACATTTGGATCAATCTATTGCAAAGTGCCAAAAACTATAACAAAAATAGTCCAATGTACCATCTGCCACCTTTTTGGACACGCACAATCAAATTGTAAAAACCTGGACAGATGTTCCTAATGCAGCTCCGAGTTCCATAACAGCACTGAGTGCAATCAACAACCCTACTGTATAAACTGTGACCAATATGATCATATCGCCTTTTCAAACTCTTCCCCAGTCCGCAAAAAACAAATCCTATCAATAAATTAACACCTTACAGAATCTGACCTCCCTGCCCCTGTAAGGAAATCAAACTCCAAAATCTACAAGTGATACGACAGGAATTTTGACTCCCAACCCGTATCCAACTCATCCTCACTCAATGGCGACGACGTCAACCAAACTCACCCAACCCACACCCATCCACCCCAAATCCACCACCCCACCGCCAACCCAGGGTGCCCAAGCAGGCCAAGACCACCAAGCTCAGGTCGCTCTGCAAGTCTAGCGTCATCATGGGGTCGTAGGCAAACCCATAACAAAGGCAAAACCAAGACTCCAGCTACCACAGTCAGCCATGAACAACCGCACTCCACCACCAGTCACTACCAACGTAGACCCCAAACCCCCTAGATCAAACCCAAACCTCCGTACAGGACACACAACACATCCTCAGTATACACAGCAGAAGACACAATCGTCCAACTACAAAATATCCAACAAAACCTCATAGAATTCATCACTGCACTAACCCTCGCTCCAAACAACATAATCGAAACAATTCACCAGTATCTCCCCTAAACCTAACTATACACTCTCCCGTTGGTACAATTTAAACACGACGTCGTTAAATCCATCAACTATGATGGGACACCACAAACCCCTCTATAGCTGGACTACTAAAACCACACATACGTATTTAGAAATATACTATACGTGCGGGCACAACAAAACGACCTTATAATTTTTTAATGAGAAATCCCCTACCAGCTACAGCCCACAGGAAAACCAAAACTAACTCACTGCAATAGACCTGACAATAACTACTCCCAATTTGGCAAGTAAATCTACATTGGAAGTATTTGACGACCCATGGGGAAGTCAAACCCAACTTCCCAATGTCAATAAATATAAAATTTGGTCCAAATTATATACCAGAACAAACTTCCTGAGATCCCAAATTTAACTACAAAAAAAAGCAGACTGAAAAAATAGAAAACCCTAATTGACCAAACTAACCAACCACAAATTATAAATTCAGACCCCGAAATTGTTTCCAAAAATTTAACAAAAGAAATTATCACTATAGCCACCAAGTGTATCCCCAAAGCTAACCACAAACCCCAAAGAAATAAAGTTGCCCGATGGACCCCTGAAATCAAAGAGTCTAGAAGACAAAGTAAGCGAGCATTTAGACGCGCAAATCCCACCCACATGAACTCCTAAATGCAAAACAACTACGAAACAGTACACACATGCTTATAAAAAAAACTAGAAAAGAACACTGGGAAAATTCTGCAGTATCTTAGATTAACTTACACAACTAAAAACAATTCAAAGGCCACTTGGAGCTCTCCAAAGGCAATAAACGGAAGCACAAAATCATCACATATCCACAAAATAGACAACCTTACAGATAAAGTAGCATGAGCCTCATATATAAAAAAAAATGGATCTAGAATAGGGGGAGTAGTTTGAGCAAAATATTGATATGTCGACTAGATACATGGTTTGCTAAGTCATATATTGATATGTCGACTAGATACATGGTTTGCTAAGTCATATATTGATACGTCGACATGATACATGGTTTGCTAAGTCATATATTGATGAGTCGACTAGATACATGGTTTGCTAAGTCATATATTGATGAGTCGACTAGATACATGGTTTGCTAAGTCATATATTGATATGTCGACATGATACATGGTTTTTGGTAGTCGACGTATCAATATATGACTTAGCAAACCATGTATCATGTCGACATATCAATATATGACTTAGCAAACCATGTATCATGACGACGTATCAATATATGACTTAGCAACCATGTATCATGTCGATGTGTCAATATATGACTTAGCAAACCATGTATCATGTCGACGTATCAATATATGACATAGCAAACCATGTATCTAGTCGACATATCAATATATGACTTAGCAAACCATGTATCTAGTCGACATATCAATATTTTACTTAGCAAACCATGTCTTTTGTCGATGTGTAAATAAATCACTCAGCAAACCATGTCTCATGTCGATGTGTCAACATATGGCATATGACACGAGGCATCTGTGAAGATAAAGCACACAACACGAGGCGCCAAGTCAATCTATAGCACAGGACATGATGTACCCTGTTGATATGTCAATACATGGCATAGGACACGAGGCGCCTTGTCGGTATGTCAATATAAGCCTAGTGCACTGACGTATCTTCACAGGGCTTATGACCGCGTTACACTGTGGTATTCTCAGGGAACGGTCTATGACCCACCTCTGGTGTAAGATCATTGACTGCCACATTAAAACACATTAACCGTAGCGCATTAAGGTGCATTGGATGCATTGGCTGTAGCACATTAAAATGCATTAACTGCTGCGCATTGGGCCTGTTTTAGATTACAAGCCTACTATCAAACAATCTAAAAACATTCTTTTCGCTTGTGTTTGATGACGACTCATTCAAGCTGCTCATTCAAGAACGTCTCCTTTGATCAATAATCAACAGGGAATTAAAACATGTTCTTTATTTTCACCACTTTTTGCCATAAAGAAGTCCAGTTCTTATACTCTAGAAAAAACAACACAGACTGAAATGAAGTATGATGAACTCGCCCATTTTTCACATACTCGTGATGTCTCTTAAAGGAACTGAGTGACAATCCTGCTTTCTGCGCAAGAATACCAGTGACGAAAGTATCATCCACCCAATAGAATTTCGTGTCTTCAGACGCTTTACACAACGCTTTAACTTCATCCACAGACGTTATGTAGGCCAGACCCTCGCAGTAAGGAGGGTATAACTCAAATGGGTACTGTTCTTCAGGGGTGTACCATTTATCGCTAGTATTCCTCTTCGGTTTTGCTCTCCGAAAGGCGGAACAGTAAAGATTATTATGGTAGTGACCAATCTGAACAGAATAACTGACCAGCTTGAAAATATTGATGAGAACATCGTCATCAACCTTGACAACAGTTCTAACGTCATGGCATTGTGACGTGATCCAACAAAGAGCCAACACATGTTTGTAAGTCAGATTTCTGTACGAGTCCAGAAAGTTGCCTTGAACTATGTCACCATATGTACCAGATTCTCTGATTAGTTGTTCTTGTAGGGCACGGTCTGGTGTCTCTCCACACATAAACACAGTAGCAATGGATACATTTCCGTGCCTCTGTACAGATCCCCATGTGTCACGTATATCATTCCTTTTCTCAATGTTATTAGGAGCTGAGTGTACAAATATCAATATGTTAATGTCACCATTGCAAACCTTTGAGTTCAGATGATATACAAATTCATGTCTGTTAAGTAATACATCTTTTTCGGATTCATGCCTTACATGAAACCAGTTTTGGACATTTGCAAGAATTTGTTTAACCTCTTTGGGATGCATTTGTCTATGTTCTACCTTTCTGATTTGAGGGGAAACCTTGTTTAATGAATTCTTTGCTTTCGTTTTCTGGGTTTCATTATCTTGCCTGACTATCGCCCTCTCTCTATCACTTATATTGTTCATCAAGGGCCGTTCAGATCTTCTTCCATCGAAATGTTTGTTCATTTTCATCATATAGGGTTGATAAGACTGAATCCCTTTCCTGACGTGACGGTCACTGAACTTAGGCACTGCTATGTATGGATCATGTCCTCTTTTCTTTGTAGGATGTGTTGTGATCTTTGATACTTCATGATTATTAACAACGAGAGTTTTATGGACCCTGATTTCCAATTTACTCCGTGTACCTTTAGAAAGAATATCTCTACCCGATTTATAAATCCAGTCTGTCTGAGATTGATACCAAATATATACGAACAGCACTAGTACCAGTATAAATGCACATTGCTTCAAGACACGAATTCTGAGAAAAGGCATTGTTCAGTTTCTGGTCATGTCAAGTCCTATGAGTTGAGTACGTCTTCAAGTCTCCAAGCCTTCGGGGACCTCACGGACCTAAATCCAAAAAGGATTCCATCTGAAGAAACACAATCTGATATACATCGGATGTTTATGTACACTCTTCAAAAAATACCGCACACAAAATCCGGTATATAAATTGGATATATGTTATTGGAAAATGTGGATGGCCTGATATTCGACAAACGGTGCGTCACAACGCAGCCATTGTCGATTTGCAGTTTCTTAAACGGCATTGTCTTCACACTTGTTCAAAAATGTCATGGAGGAAAACAGTAAAGCAAAATGCATGGCATTCGTAACTCGTGGTAGTGGCTATAAAAAGCCAATAATTTGTCATTCAAGTGTCAACATTTTTCAAGTTCGAAAATGCCAAGACTCAGCGCTGTCGATCGGAACATCGCCTCAGGACGTATCCAAAGAGGGGAATCGCAGTTTTCTGTTGCACGCCACATCAACGTCCACCACAGCACCATTTGGGGCCGATACACACAGTTCAATTCCACTGCAGACCGTCAGAGAACCGGCCGACCAAGAGTTACCCTGCACCTGATCCCTACATTCGATTGTTCCACCAACGTCATCGCAATGCCACAGCTACGGAGACTGCTTGAAGCATCCCTGGTTCCAGGAGGATATCGGACCAGACTGTCAGGAACCATCTTCGCGAGGCTGGAATCCGACCAAGAAGACCAGTTATTGTCCCTGTTTTGAAACAGATCCATCGACAGCGACGCTTGCAGCCTTGGAATTTGAGAAACTGGAGACGTGTGGTTTAGCGATTAATCTCGATTTCTTCTTTAACATGTTTATCGTCGTCGAAATGAGCGTTTTGCCCCACATTGTGGCACAATTTCGGTGGCGGTAGTGTCATGGTGTGGGGGGCCATATCCAACACCATGAGATCTGACTTGGTTGTGGTTCAGCAAAATTTGACAGCAACTCGCTACATGAATCAAATTCTTCAACCTCACCTTCTTCCAATCATTGACCGCCAGAGGGAGCTGTTTCAACAGGACAATGCTTCACCGCACACTCGTGTCACGGTAGACTACCTTCATAATGCCAACATCAACGGCTTGCCTTGGCCGGTCGAGATCTCCAGATCCACACCCAATCGAACACCTCTGGGATGAACTCGATCGACGTGTACGTCAACGTCATAAAACGCCACAGACACTCCTACAACTGGCCATCGCGTTAGAAGCAGAATGGCGCAGAATGGCGCAGAATTCCGTAGGACAGAATTCGTACACTTATCCAGTCAGTGCCGATGAGACGCAGAGCCGTGGCCTCATGTGACATGATAATGAACAGTTTTCAATGCCTTTGTACAACGACAACATGTGACTATCGAGGTCCAAAATTTAATATTTGTATCTATGATACGACTTTATTAGATACAATACAATTACTAAAAGTCTACCTGTGCGTTTCCAATTTATATACCGGATTTTTTGTGTAGCCAGGTTCAATGAACTACATATTACCCGTGCGTTTCTTATTTTGAAGAGTGTATATTTTTGTAAATGAATGTAATGGTTTGCATCTATTTAAGATTGTCGTCCTCTATGTTGATAAATGAATATTTACTGTGTGCCGTCCCCTGTCTATATGAATCTTTATTTACCACGTGTCGTCCTCTATGTAAATGAAGTTATATTTGTATTCTATCATCCTCTTTGTAAATGAAGATGGATTTACTCTGTGTCCTCCTCTACGTATATGAGGACGTATATGAATGTATATTTACCCTAGCTGTGTCGTCCTTTATGCATCCTGTATATTCATCCTGTGTTATCCTCAACGTATATAAACGTATTTAACCTGTCACACAAAATGAATGTATATTTACTCTTTATCGTCTTTTATGTATTTGGATGTATATTTATGGTGTGTCGTCCTCTAAGCATTTGAACCTGTATTCAGAAACACCATGGCGCAACTGATATTCAACACTACACTACGCAGATATAACATTGGGATACCCAGAAAGAACACTATACTAGCCAGCTACAAGGCCACAATACTCAGTCACAACACTACTCCACTCCAACCCAGATACAACACAACACCACCAAGGCACAACGCTACGCCAACCAGATACAACATTACACCACCCAGATAAGCACAATACTACCCAGACACAACACTACTCCACCCAGATACAACACTACACCACCCAGATACAACACTACACCACCCAGATACAACACTACACCACCCAGATACAGCACTGCACCACCATGATACAACACTACACCACCCAGAAACAACACTACACCACCCAGATAAGCACAATACTACCCAGATACAACACTACTCCACCCAGATACAAAACTACACAAACCAGATACAACACTACACCACCTAGATACAACACTACACCACCCAGATACAGCACTGCACCACCATGATACAACACTACACCACCCAGAAACAACACTACACCACCCAGAAACAACACTACACCACCCAGATAAGCACAATACTACCCAGATACAACACTACTCCACCCAGATACAAAACTACACCAACCAGATACAACACTACACCACCCAGATACAACACTGCTCCACACAGATACAAACACTACACAACCCAGATACAACACTGCTCCACCCAGATACAGCACTGCACCCCCCAGATTAGCACAATACTACCCAGATACACCACAACAACACCCAGATACAACACTACTCCACCCAGATACAACACTACACCACCCAGATACAACACTACAGCACCCAGATACAACACCACACCACCCAGATAAGCACAATACTACCAACATACAACACTACTCCACCCAGATACAGAACTACACCACCCAGATACAACACTACACCACCTAGATACAGCGCTGCACCACCCAGATACAGCACAACACCACCCAGATAAACACAACAACACCCAGATACAGAACTACACCAACCAGATACAACACTACTCCACCCAGACACAACACTACACCACCCAGATACAGCACTACACCACCCAGATACAACACTACTCCACCCAGATAAAACACTACTCCACCCAGATACAGCACAATACTACCAAGATACAACACTACACCAGCCAGATACAGCACTACACCAGCCAGATACAGCACTGCACCACAAAGATACAACACTACACCACCCAGATACAACACTAAACCACCCAGATACAACAATACACCACCTAGATACAACACAATACAACCCAGATACAACACTAAACCACCCAGATACAACACTACACCACCCAGATACAACACTACACCACACAGATACAACACTACATCACCTAGATACAACACAATACTACCAAGATACAACACTTTACCAGCCAGATACAGCACTACACCACCCAGATACAACACAATACTACCCAGATACAACACTACTCCACCCAGATACAACACTACACCACCCAGATACAACACAATACTACCAAGATACAACACTATTCCAGCCAGATTCAGCACTACACCACCCAGATACAACACTTTCCCCCACACACTACACTACGCATATTCAACACTATGTATCCATATTTTCTATTTCAGTCCCTACGTCGTGCCTCGCATTGAGGAAACAAACATTGCATCAGTTGTTGCACTTCAATACAACAACGCTGCCCTTCTCAGTGCAGCACCGACTCCACCTAGCAGAAAGTAGAATGAGGAGCTGCGGCTCATCATGTTCTAATGACATGATTAATTCACGAGACACAGTGTGTTGGGAGATCTATTGCGTGTGATTGCAGCATCCCCAGAATGTCCCTCGGCAAATATTTCCACACAACATGACCTGAACATGGAATATTTATAGACAACTAGCTGTCGACTACCCTGAGTCACCAAACGGTGCATTTGGACTGCACAAATATCAATGATTTTCCTGCTTGAGAAATAATCGACGTTTTGAAACACGTCCATCACAGTTTGTTTAACATTACATTACTTAGATAGTTTAGCATGTTACCTGATCTAGTTGTCATCATATCCAAATGAACTGGTGTTAGGTTTTGACCAGTTTCAGGGGTGTATACGTACTGCCATAGATGCAATCTGTAATATAACCAAAGCAGCACAGAGGACTATAAGCTCACTCTATGGACTCTTTATTTCGTGGTTAAAAAAAACCCTGTTCACCCGGACACACTGTGTGAAGGCCATACCAGGGGAAACTTACAGAATACTGTGAATATTTATGTCAATAAGGCTTTTTAATGCTTTTAACATAGGCTATTTGATACTCTACATATCTGTCTCCAACGTATATGGGTGTGTTCTACAAGGGTGTGTTCCATGTCGCGGTAAGTTTCCATGTGAAAATGTTTCCATCATGTTTAACGGTTTTCATTTTAAACTTTATTTTAGGAGACATGTTGAAGTAACACGCTACCGAATGACAGGCTAAAGTGACTAGATGCATAATTTGGAAATCAAAATATAAGTGTAAGGTATAATTTGTATCATATTTTGTTTGAGTTACTTAAAAATAATTAAATTATTGTGTCAAGATTTACCTAAATTTTCAAAATATAATTCTTGTAGAAGTCTCTATCAACACGATTTCACAATTCAACCAATACAGTCACCGATTCAAATGAAACTTATCAGTTCGAATTTTGTGAAAAAAATCTATCTTCAGATCAAATCAGTCTAATAATGATCACATTACACCCTAATGTACAATTATCTGTAAGTAGAAAATACACTTACCGGTGACAGAATGGAGCTTTCTGGAGCCGAGCTTCCTTCCTGCAGCCAACATTCCCTATGATGCTTCTAACACTTCTAACGATCCTTCAACAGCTGGCGATGTATGGTTATGTGTTGTGTGCAATGGACAAGCAATCGATAGCTGTAGATTTCATAGATGTCAATCAATGTTTATTAAACACAAGTTCAGCGGAATGTACACACAATACTAATTTGCATAATCTCGCCCGGTTACACACAAAGTTCAGGTTTTATTCAGCGGGGTTTATTTAACCCACGTTCTCAATACACATCTCTAATTGGTACAGTTGTGTGCGAGTCCAATACTGTTTGAACACTGGTTGCAGGTGTATTATCCGGTGAAGTTAGCTACCTGTGCATCTGAAGGACTCTTGTTGACATATACTTACCTTGTTGACACTTCTTACAAACGCCCTTTCGTACATCTACTTGAATGACATGTTCGATTAGATGAGCACCGACACTGCGCGTAGTTGTCTCTGGGGTACCAGGATCCGCTGATCACTAGTTTGAATCCAAGATTTGCCACGATTATGAGAGTTGATCTGCTAGCCTTTGCCTTTTGGGGGACATTCCTCCCACATCAACTGACGGTGCGTGATACCACTGCATGCTGACCAAAAGGTGAAAACAAGACTTGCTCGCTATCCGGAAATAGGCTCGCATCCATATGAAAGCCATAGTCATAGCTAACGACCTAACACACAGGTCCCCACATTATGGCTACGCCTTCATGATCGATCAAACGTCTTCACTTACAATATCTATCAAAAGTTATGCTTGGAGAAGAACATATGTATCGGGTAACAAATTTTAAAACACTTGAATAGGTTTTACCAGACAATTGAGGAGTCTTTTATCCACACACCCCTCACACCCCCATCCCACCCCACCCCCACCCTATGAATTATGAACACCTCAAACTTCAGAGTCATACAATAGAACTGGGCTGATTTTGGAATCAAAGATTTTATAAAATAGATCATGAGGTAAGGGATTTAACATATATAATGATTCCACACAGAACCATTTTTGCCTGAGTTGATGCACTATTAACCTGAGCAGACCACAGTTGTGATCTAGAGAATAATAATCCCAAGTATTTGTGACATGAAACACATTGAACCTGGTGCTCGTTAAAATACCACTTTTCGACTCTTGCTAAATTTCCACCATTTTTAAAAACAACGATTTAAATTTAACAGACAGGTGATATTGATCTCAAAAACATCCCTTCACACAACTATAGATAGATTCAAGTGCATTTAACATCTTGGGTGAAACTTCCCTGTATTTTAATATAAACCATAATTTAGATCTGTTAACAAAGTCGAAAGCTTTTTTGAAGTCCACAGAAGCGCATAAGACTTATAAATTACCACGCTTTTTTGAAAGGTAGTATTGAATAATAGTTTGTAAAATGAAAATATTATCTATTGTGCTATATCCTTTTCGTAATCCCGCTTACGACTCGCTAATTTTGTCGTACGAATTTGCCCAAAATACTAATCTTGCATTATAAACTGATGTATAAAGTTTACTAAAGTGCTTTAAAGGGAAATACCTCTATAATTATTAGGATCAGATTTATCACCTGTCTTATACAAAGGGATATGAATGAAAAATTATGATACCTGTACTCCATGATTCAGGGAAATAAGATGATTCAAAAATGACATTAAACAACAATTCCATGTATGGCAACAATATATCTGGATATTAAGCATTTTTTAGTTTATAGATTGCTTCTTGTATCTCTTCTTGAGTGATTGGAAAATCCAGTATAAAGGCGGCCGTATCATCAGTATTATAGTCAGTATCAGAATTTTCAGTCTGTTCTGGCAAATTACCGTCACATTCTTCAAATAAGTTCTTGAAATACGAAAACCATTCTGATATATTTACATTGTCCTTTTTTGACGACTTGGTTGTATATTTCTTTAGCACAGTCCAAAACTCTTTTGAGTTATTTATATTACCTAGTAAAATGTCTCTGACAGATGCATTATATAGTCTCTTTTTGCTCCTTATTAGGTCATTATATTTATTGCGTTGAGTAATATATAAATGTAGTGATTCACTGTTCTTTTATCTTCTAGGACATTTCAGTAGCCTCAGCATTTCTGATCGATTGAAATCACATTCTGAGTCAAACAAAAGTTGATCTGATTTTACAGGATAAGTTTTCTTGTTTTTCTTCATGAAGTCCGCAGCCTGGTGAATAGCATCAGTAAACACTTGATGGATATCGGTCAAGGTAAGAGTGCAACAGTCATTAAGCATAGATGATATGTCGGATGATAGGATAGTGTCTCTAAATCTTTCAGCAAAATTATTATCCCATAAAAAATTGAAACCTTCCCCGTCTAGGTGAGTATCAGCTGACGAACTGGTGTGGATTTCATAGTCACGTGATTGAAATGTACAACTGACTGGCAAATGTGTCCGAGATCCGATATTAAAATCTGAGCACATTGCAAACAAATCACTTGACACAATGACATAATCTAATACACTCGCTCCTGTTGACGCAAGAAATGCACAGTCACCAACGGACGCATCTGAACCAGCTCGACCAACAACAATCAACATCTAATACTTCTAGCATTTAATACAGGTCCTAACCCACTCACCTTACTGTACACAAAAAAAACAGATTTGGACTTATAGTAAAGCAAGCTAATCTTAAATTTAAATTTATAAACAAAATAAACTTTAACCTACAATATGACCTCAATTTGGCAATGAAACAAACATCCATAGATGGCATCAATCTATCGTGACAAACTTCTCGTTGGCTATCTGAAACAAAAGGGGTCATCTACACCGACCCCGCGGAGTCTGACCACGACCTACAGGCTTACGTAATCGAATCAAACAAACTCCAAACTCAGCCTCAAATTACCAATATATTAAGGATCACCAGAAAAAAAACAAGGTCCCCCATCAAACACCTCCACTATCATCCTGATTTTCAAAGGCACCAGATTTCCTGACACAATAACATTTGGATCAATCTATTGCAAAGTGCCAAAAACTATAACAAAAATAGTCCAATGTACCATCTGCCACCTTTTTGGACACGCACAATCAAATTGTAAAAACCTAGACAGATGTTCCTAATGCAGCTCCGAGTTCCATAACAGCACTGAGTGCAATCTACAACCCTACTGTAAAAACTGTGAACAATATGATCATACCGCCTTTTCAAACTCTTCCCCAGTCCGCAAAAAACAAATCCTATCAATAAATTAACACCTTACAGAATCTGACCTCCCTGCCCAAGCAAGGAAATCAAACTCCAAAAGCTATAACTGATACGACAGGAATTTTGACTCCCAACCCGTATCCAACTCATCCTCACTCAATGGCGACGACGTCAACCAAACTCACCCAACCCACACCCAACCCAAACCCACCATCCCGCCGCCAACCCAGGGTGCCCAAACAAGTCAGGTCGCTCTGCAAGTCTAGCGTCATCATGGGGTCGTAGGCAAACCCAAAACAAAGGCAAAACCACCACTCTAGCTACCACAGTCAGCCATGAACAACCGCACTCAGGGCCTCCACCACCAGTCACTACCAACGTAGCCCCCAAACCCCCTAGATCAAACTCAAACCTCCGTACAGCACACACAACGTCCTCAGTATACACAGCAGAAGACACAATCGTCCAACTACAAAATATCCAACAAAATCTCATAGAATTCATCACTGCACTAAACCTCGCTCCCAACAACCTAATCGAAACAATTCACCAGTATCTCCCCCAAAACTAACTATACACTCTCCCGTTGGTACAATTTAAACACGACGTCGTTAAATCCATATTCTATGATGGGACAACACAAACACCTCTATAGCTGGACTACTAAAACCACACATACATATTTGGTAATAATACTATACGTGCGGGCACAACAGAACGACCTTATAATTTTTAATGAGAAATCCCCTACCAGCTACAGCCCACAGGAAAACCAAAACTAACTCACTGCAATAGACCTGACAATAACTACTCCCAATTTGGCAAGTAAATCTACATTGGAAATATTTCATGACCCATGGGGAAGTCAATCCCAACTTCCCAATGTCAATAAATATAAAATTTGGTCCAAATTATATACCAGAACAAACTTCCTGAGATCCCAAATTTAACTACAAAAAAAAAAGCAGACTGAAAAATTAGAAAACCCTAATTGACCAAACTAACCAACCACAAATTATAAATTCAGACCCCGAAATTGTTTCCAAAAATTTAACAAAAGAAATTATCACTATAGCCACCAAGTGTATCCCCAATGCTAACCACAAACCCCAAAGAAATAAAGTTGCCCGATGGACCCCTGAAATCAAAGAGTCTAGAAGACAAAGTAAGCGAGCATTTAGACGCGCAAATCCCACCCACATGAACTCCCAAATGCAAAACAACTACGAAACAGTACACACATGCTTATAAAAAAACTAGAAAAGAACACTGGGAAAATTCTGCAGTATCTTAAACTAACTAACTTACACAACTAAAAACAATTCAAAGGCCATGTGGAGCTCTCCAAAGGCAAAAAAGGAAGCACAAAATCATCACACATCCACAAAATAGACAACCTTACAGATAAAGTATGAGCCTCATATGTTAAAAAATTGGATCTAGAATAGGGGGAGTAGTTTGAGCCTGATACTCAAGACTCGGATGTAGAACAGAGGGAGTAGTTTGAGCCTGATACTCAAGAATCGGATATAGAATAGGGGAAGTAATATGAGCCTAATACTCAAGAATCGGATACAGAATTGGGGGAATAGTTTGAGCCTGATACTAAAGAATCGGATATAGGATAGGGGGAGTAGTTTGAACCTGATATCAAAGATTTGGATATAGAATAGAGGGAGTAGTTTGAACCTGATGTTAAAGAATCGGATGTAGAACAGGGGGGTGGGGGTGGGGGGTGGGGGGTGGGGGGGTGTTTGAGCCTGATACTCAAGGATCGGTTATAGAACAGGGGGATTAGTTTGAGCCTGATATAAAGAATCGGATGTAGAATAGGGCGAGTAGATTAAGCCCGAGACGTAAGAATTTTATGTAGAACAGGGGGAGTAGTCTGAGCCTGATATCAAAAATTTGGATATAGAATAGGGGGAGTAGTTTGAGCCTGATATTAAAGAATAAGATGTAGAATGGGGGGGGGGGGGGGGGGGGGGGTAGTTTGAGCCTGATACTCAAGAATCGGTTACAGAACAGGGGGAGTAGTCTGAGCCTCATATAAAAGATTTGGATATAGAATAGGGGGAGTAGTTTGAGCCTGATATTAAAGAATAAGATGTAGAATGGGGGGGGGGGGGGGGGGGGGGGGTAGTTTGAGCCTGATACTCAAGAATCGGTTACAGAACAGGGGGAGTAATCTGATCCTTGTATCAGATAATTGGATACAAAACAGGGGGAGTGTCTTGTCAATGTATTACAAAGCACACGAGGTACTCTGTCAATGTGTTAATATGTGGCATAGCAAACCATGTATCATGTCGATGTGTCAATATATGACTTAGCAAACCATGTATCATGTCGATGTGTCAATATATGACTTAGCAAACCATGTATCATGTCGATGTGTCAATATATGACTTAGCAAACCATGTCTTTTGTCGATGTGTCAATATATGACTTTGTAACCATGTCTCATGTCGATGTGTCAACATATGGCATAGGACACGAGGCATCTGTGAAGATTAAGCACACAACACGAGGCGCCAAGTCAATCTATAGCACAGGACATGATGTACCCTGTTGATATGTCAATACATGGCATAGGACTTGTCGGTATGTCAATATAAGCCTAGTGCACTGACGTATCTTCACAGGGCTTATGACCGCGTTACACTGTGGTATTCTCAGGGAACGGTCTATGACCCACCTCTGGTATAAGATCATTGACTGCCACATTAAAACACATTAACCGTAGCACATTGGGGTGCATTGGATGCATTGGATGTAGCACATTAAAATGCATTAACTGCTGCGCATTAGGCTGGGCCTGTGTTAGATTGCAAGGATACTATCAAATAATCTAAAAACATTCTTTTCGCTTGTGTTTGATGACGACTCATTCAAGCTGCTCATTCAAGAACGTCTCCTTGATCAATAATCAACAGGGAATTAAAACATGTTCTTTATTTTCACCACTTTTTGCCATAAAGAAGTCCAGTTCTTATACTCTAGAAAAAACAACACAGACTGAAATGAAGTATGATGAACTCGCCCATTTTTCACATACTCGTGATGTCTCTTAAAGGAACTGAGTGACAATCCTGCTTTCTGCGCAAGAATACCAGTGACGAAAGTATCATCCACCCAATAGAATTTCGTGTCTTCAGACGCTTTACACAACGCTTTAACTTCATCCACAGACGTTATGTAGGCCAGACCCTCGCAGTAAGGAGGGTATAACTCAAATGGGTACTGTTCTTCAGGGGTGTACCATTTATCGCTAGTATTCCTCATCGGTTTTGCTCTCCGAAAGGCGGAACAGTAAAGATTATTATGGTAGTGACCAATCTGAACAGAATAACTGACCAGCTTGAAAATATTGATGAGAACATCGTCATCAACCTTGACAACAGTTCTAACGTCATGGCATTGTGACGTGATCCAGCAAAGAGACATCACGTGTCCAGTAAGTTGCCTTGAACTATGTCACCATATGTACCAGATTCTCTGATTAGTTGTTCTTGTAGGGCACGGTCTGGTGTCTCTCCACACATAAACACAGTAGCAATGGATACATTTCCGTGCCTCTGTACAGATCCCCACGTGTCACGTATATCATTCCTTTTCTCAATGCTATTAGGAGCTGAGTGTACGAATATCAATATGTTAATGTCACCATTGCAAACCTTTGAGTTCAGATGATATACAAATTCATGTCTGTTAAGTAATGCATCTTTTTCGGATTCATGCCTTACATGAAACCAGTTTTGGACATTTGCAAGAATTTGTTTAACCTCTTTGGGGTGTATTTGTCTTTGTTCTACCTTTTGAGGGGAAACCTTGTTTAATGAATTCTTTGCTTTCGTTTTCTGGGTTTCATTATCTTGCCTGACTATCGCCCTCTCTCTATCACTTATATTGTTCATCAAGGGCCGTTCAGATCTTCTTCCATCGAAAGGTTTGTTCATTTTCATCATATAGGGTTGATAAGACTGAATCCCTTTCCTGACGTGACGGCCACTGAACTTAGGCACTTCTATGTATTGACCATGTCCTCTTTTCTTTGTAGGATGTGTTGTGATCTTTGATACTTCATGATTATTAACAACGAGAGTTTTATGGACCCTGATTTCCAATTTACTCCGTGTACCTTTAGAAGGAATATCTCTACCCGATTTATAAATCCAGTCTGTCTGAGATTGATACCAAATATATACGAACAGCACAAGTACCAGTATAAATGCACATTGCTTCAAGACACGAATTTTGAGAACAGGCATTGTTCAGTTTCTGGTCATGTCAAGTCCTATGAGTTGAGTACGTCTTTAAGTCTTCAAGTCTTCGGGGTGCTCACGGACCTCAATCCAAAAAGGATTCCATCTGAAGAAACACAATTATAGATACAATCTGATATAGATCGGATGTTTATGTACACTCTTCAAAACATACCGCACACAAAATCCGGTATATAAATTGGATATATGTTATTGGAAAATGTGGATGGCCTGATATTCGACAAACGGTGCGTCACAACGCAGCCATTGTCGATTTGCAGTTTCTTAAACGGCATTGTCTTCACACTTGTTCAAAAATGTCATGGAGGAAAACAGTAAAGCAAAATGCACGTGCAAGTTATGGCATTCGTAACTCGTGGTAGTGACTATAAAAAGGCAAGCATAAGCCAATAATTTGTCATTCAAGTGTCAACATTTTTCAAGTTCGAACATGCCAAGACTCAGCGCTGCCGATCGGAACATCGCCACAGGACGTATCCAAAGAGGGAATCGCAGTTTTCTGTTGCACGCCACTTCAAAGTCCACCACAGCACCATTTGGGACCGATACACACAGTTCATTTCCACTGCAGACCGTCAGAGAACTGGCCGACCAAGAGTTTCCAAGCCTGCACAGGATCGCTACTTTCGATTGCTCCACCAACGTCATCGCAATGCCACAGCTACAGACTGCAGGACGCATTCCTGGTTCCAGGAGGATATCGGACATGGCTGTCAGGAACCATCTTCGCGGGCTGGAATCCGACCCAGAAGACCAGTTATCGTCCCTGTTTTGCAGCAGATCTATCGGCAGCGATGCTTGCAGCCTTGGAATTTGACAAAATGGAGATGGGTGTGGTTTAGCGATTAATCTCGATTTCTTCTTTAACATGTTTATTGTCGTCGAAATGAGTGTTTTGCCCCACATTGTGTACCTGAATTCGACAATTTCGGTGGCGGTAGTGTCATGGTGTGGGGGGCCATATCCAACACCAGGAGATCTGACTTGGTTGGGGTTCAGGGAAATTTGACAGCAAATCGCTACATGAATCAAATTCTTCAACCTCACCTTCTTCCAATCATTGACCGCCAGGGGGAGCTGTTTCAACAGGACAACGCTTCACCGCACACAACTCGTGTCACAGTAGACTACCTGCATAATGCCAACATCAACGGCTTGCCTCTGGGATGAACTAGATCGACGTGTGCGTCAACGTCATAAAACGCCGCAGACACTCCCACAACTGGCCATCGCGTTAGAAGCAGAATGGCGCAGAATTCCGCAGGACAGAAGTCGTACACTTATCCAGTCAGTGCCGATGAGATGCAGAGCCGTGGCCTCATGTCACATGACAATGAACAGTTTTCAATGCCTTTGTACAACGACAACATGTGACTATTGAGGTCCAAAATTTAATATTTGTATCTATGATATTAAATTCAATATATCGACTTTATTTATTACAATAAAATTACTAAAAGTCTACCTGTGCGTTCCTTTTTTTAAAGAGTGTATATCCAATTTATATACCGGAATTTTTGTGTTGTCAGGTTCAATGAACTACATATTACCTGTGCGTTTCTTTTTTTGAAGGGTGTATATTTTTGTAAATGAATTTATGCATTAGGGTTTGCATATATTTAAGATTGTCGTCCTCTATGTTGATAAATGAATATTTACTGTGTGCCGTCCCCTATGTATATGAATCTTAATTTACGATGTGTCGTCCTCTATGTAAATGAAGTTATGACTGCTCTATGTCATCCTCTTTGTAAATGAAGATATATTTACCCTGTGTCCTCCTCTACGTATATGAGGACGTATATGAATGTAAATTTACCCTAGCTGTGTCGTCCTTTATGCATCTTAATGTATATTCATCCCGTGTTATCCTCAACGTATATGAATGTATATTTACCCTAGCTGTATCGTCCTTTATGCATCTTAATGTATATTCATCCTGTGTTATCCTCTATGTATATGAATGTATATTTACCCTAGCTGTATCGTCCTTTATGTATCTTAATGTACATTCATCCTGTGTTACCCTCTATGTATATGATTGTATATTTACCCATTGTCGTCATCAATGTATATGGATATATTCTTACCCATCGTCGTCATCTATGTATATGGATATATACTGACCCATTGTCGTCATCTATGTATATGAATACATATTTACCCATTGTCGTCATCTATGTATATGAATATATCTATACTGAACCGCAAAAGAAACATTGTATGAAAAGTTGTCATTTAAATATCTGGGTAATTTTTGTCAAAGTTTCTCAAATTTAACATTACCTTGTCCGGAAAAATGAAATTTGATGATAAAAAACCCAAAGCAGATGACAATAAAACCGATCGTCCAAATGCATCACGGCAACGGCCATGGTAACCCGATGCACGTGAGTTCCGTGCAAATTGAAATGCTCATGCGTTCTTGCCCGATAAAAATCCACCCAGATCGGATGACATTCATTCGTGATTGCATTGCTACTCACATTGCCAAGATTGACAAGAAATCAGCGACACCAAGCCCTTGGACGATTGCAAGCTGGACAAACCAGCCGGCAAGTAGCCAATGAATTTCAAGTCCATGTAAGTGAGTGAGTGATTATGGTTTTACGCCGCTTTTAGCAATATTCCAGCAATATCACGGCGGGGGACACCAGACATGGGCTTCACACAATGTACCCGTGTCGGGAATCGAACTCAAGTCCATGTAAGGACCATGTACAGGTTCCAGCAGCGGTACCAGACCACCGACACTATAGATGACCGACCACGTAGTGGAAGACCAAGGGTCACCACCCGACGTCAGGATCGTCAGATTGTGCGACAGCATCTTCAAGATCGCTTTGTTACTGCTGCGGAAACTGCTCGACAGACCATGGGGACACACCAGCGACACATTAGTGCGGACACCGTGCGTCGATGATTGATGAACAGACACCTCCACTGTCACAGGCCACACCGAGGACCCATTCTGAACACCACCAGGTAACCTAGCTCTACATTGAAAACACAGTATGTTTATCTCCTAATTGAGCACCTGTGGGACGAGATTCAAAGACGGCTGAATGACGTCCGACCAAGGCCGACAACTGCAGCTGAACTGCGTCAGGCGTTCCACGGAGTGTTGGCTTAAGTGCCTATGGGCTTCATCAACCGCCTCATCCATTCCATGTATCGACATTGCAAGGCAGGCATCAATGCACATGGCGGACACACGAAATACTGACTTGTGATGCCATTTTCTCAGAGACTAGTGTCGTGTTTCACTTAAAGAACATTTGACACTTTAATTTCATCCTTGATCATCAGTTTTGCCAAGTTTCATCTTTTTAATATGTCTCAAAGTATGTTTACAGTGTTTGGACCAATAAGGTTTCTCATATATCTGTTCATGGTGACATTTCTTTTGCTGTTCACTATATTTACCAATTGTCGTCAACTATGTATATGAATATATACTTACCCATTGTCGTCATCTATGTATATGAATATATATTTACCCAATGTCGGCATCTAGGTATATGGATATATATTTACCCATTGTCGTCATCTGTGTATGTGGATATTTAATTCCCTAAGCTGTATCCATCTTATGTATATTAATGTATATTTACCCTTAGTCGTCATCTACTTCAATGAATGCATATTTATCCTCTATATACATCAATTAATATTTACCCACTGTCGCCCTCTGTGTATATGAATTTATATTTATCCTGTGTCGTCATTCATGTATATGAGTGTGTATTTACCCTGTGTCGTCATACAAAATGAATGTATATTTACTCTTTATCGTCTTCTAAGTATTTGGATGTATATTTACCCTGTGTCGCCCTCTAAGTATTTGAACCTGTATTCAGAAACACCATGACGCAACTAATATTCAACACTACACTACGCAGATATAACATTGGGATACCCAGGTAGGACACTATACTACCCAGCTACAACGCCACAATACTCAGTCACAACACTACTCAACCCCAACCCAAATACAACACAACACCATCAAGGCACAACACTACGCCAACCAGATACAACATTACACCACCCAGATACAACACTACTCCACACAGATACAACACTACACCACCCAGATACAACACTACACCACCCAGATACAACACTACTCTACCCAGATACAACACTACTCCACCCAGATACAACACTACACCACCCAGATACAACACTACACCACCCAGATACAACACTACTCCACCCAGATACAACACTTCCCCCCACACACTACACTACACATATGCAACACTATGTATCCATATTTTTATTTCAGTTGTTGATGTCCCTCGGCAAATATTTCCACACAACATGATTGAACATGGAATATTTATAGACAACTATACCCAGATACAGCACTGCACCACCCAGATACAACACCACACCACCTAGATACAACACTACACCACACAGATAGAACACTACACCACCCAGGTACAACACTACTCCACCCAGATACAATACTACCCAGATACAACACTTCACCACCCAGATACAACACAATACTACCCAGATACAACACTACACCACCCAGATACAACACGATACTACCCAGATACAACACTACACCACCCAGATACAACACTACACCACCCAGATACAACACTACTCCACCCAGATACAACAGTACACCACCCAGATACAACACTTAACCACCCAGATTCAACACTTCCCCCCACACACTACACTACACATATGCAACACTAAGTATCCATATTTTTCATTTCAGTTGTTGATGTCCCTCGACAAATATTTCCACACAACATGACCTGAACATGGAATATTTATAGACAACTAGCTGTCACCAAACGGTGCATTTGGACTGCACAAAAATCAATGATTTTTCTGCTTGAGAAAAACATCGACGTTTTGAAACACGCCCATCACAGTTTGTTTCACATAGCATTGCTTAGATAGTTTAGCATGTTAACCTGGCCAGTTGGACACACCCGGACAGACTGTGTGAAGCCCATACTTGGGTCTGTTCTACAAGGGTGTGTTCCATGTCGCGTTAAGTTTCCATATGAAAATGTTTCCATCATGTTTAACGGTTTTCATTTTAAACTTTATTTTAGGAGACATGTTGTAGTAACACGCTACCGAATGACAGGCTAAAGTGACTAGATGCATAATTTGGAAATCAAAATATAAGTGTAAGGTATAATTTGTATCATATTTTGTTTGAGTTACTGAAAAATAATTAAATCATTGTGTCAAGATTTACCTAATTTTTCAAAATATAATTCTTGTAGAAGTCTCTATCAACACGATTTCACAATTTAACCAATACAGTCACCGATTCAAATGAAACATATCAGTTCGAATTTTGTGAAAAAAAATATATCTTCAGATCAAATCAGCCTAATAATGATCACATCCCCCCAATGTACAATTATCTGTAAGTAGAAAATACACTTACCGGGTGACAGAATGGAGCTTTCTGGAGCCGAGCTTCCTTCCTGCAGCCACGTTCTCAATACACATTTCCCAATGGCACAGTTGTGTGCGAATCCAGTATTGTTTGAACACTGGTTGTAGGTGTGTTATCCTGTGAAGTTAGCTACTTGTGCATCTGAAGGATTCCTGTTGACATACACTTACCTTGTTGACACTTCTTACAAACGCCCTTTCGTTCATCTACTTGAATGACATGTTTCTGTCAGTTAAGTTCGATTAGATGAGCACCGACACGTCATAGTTCACGTCATGACGTCATTGTTTCAGAGCGTCGTAACTATTGTTTCATGGGATGTCATCATGACCATCTATAAGTATGACGTCATGGAGATGTGGTTCGCTGCGCGTAGTTATCTCTCGGTTACCAGGATCCGCTGATCACTGGTTTAAATCTAAGATTTGCCACGATTATGACAGTTGATCTGCTAGCCTTTGTATTTTGGGGGCATTCCTCCCACATGAACTGACGGATCGTGATACCACTGCATGCTGACCAAAAGGTGAAAACAAGACTTGCTCGCTATCCGGTAATAGGCTCGCAATCCATATGAAAGCCATAGCCATAGCTAACAACCTAACATACAGGTCCCCACAATATGGCTACGTCTTCAAACGTCTTCACTTGGAGAAGAACATATGAATCGGCTAACAAATTTTAAAACGCATGAATAGGTTTTACCAGACAATTGTGGGCATAGACAGATTGGTGTCTGACTTTTCAGTGGCTGTAGTCAAATGAATAGCCCTTAAAGAGAGACTTTCAACGCGTGAACGCGCACGGATGTCAGTGTTCTGACCTTATCTCAAACTGAGTTTCGTGATGTTTCATTGGTCTTTCATAGAAACTGGGCGTGTTGGAATTTAAAGGGATCATTATCCTGTTCACACGATGTCTACGTGTACCAAACGTATCTCATGTCACTGACTGTCTGCACTAGTGTCATTATTTGTGCACTTTTATAAAGACAAACACGCATCGGTCAGGGCTTGTACAAACCTCAGGCCAGTGCTACAACACACGGAATGAAGTCGGCCCACCATACATTCGAGTTAAAGGTGAGGCGTGTGTAAAAGTTTTTAATGTACAAAAGGGCACATCACCTACAAAATAGTAAATTAAAATTACCCACTTTTTTGGTGTAATTCCCATCAGAAGGAAATTAAAAATGGCGGGTTAACCAAAGTGTCCGCTTGTTACGCCGTTTCCAGCGAAACCCTGTCAATAATAAAATCAGTGAAAAAGAAAGTATACCGAGTTTTATTATGTACTTGAAATTTGAAAAAAAATGTTGTTAAATTTGATTATGTCTATCTACCCATCACTCATTCCTGCAACAGTTTGTAAAAAGAAATCTGCGGCTACGTAATTTTGTGAAAAGAAGAAGGAAATTAAGAATGATGGGTTAACCATATGGTTAAAGGGTTCTCTCGTTACGCTCTTAAGGGTAGTTTGTCGCTTTTGACATAGTCCCTGAAGTGGAACATAGTCAGTGTATACAATCTTGCGCCTAATAAAAATAGAGTTTCTCAAAGCGTATAGAGAAATGTGTTTTCTATGGAACCCTTGAAGGAACATTGTCGTGTTGTCGCGTGACATTGAGCCAAATGGCCAAAATGTCACGTTGTCGCATTGGCTAATGTTGAACCCTTTTTGTTTGTTTTTGTAAGGGCGACAAGGCGACAACGCAACAATGTGCCATCAGGATTTCATAGGTTTTATTCACCTGTATGAACCAGTTGCTTCATTCATGAGTAGATCGTGTGGTGTTATCGCCGATCCTACAAATGGCTTTTTTCAATCAGCTTTTCGATTGACAGTACTTCCTTCAGACGAGCGAGCGTTGCGGTGGCGTTTGAGAAATGTAATAGTGTGTGTGTACGGCATATGCAGCGACGTCCAATAATCACTCTACGATTTTTGAATTAAATAATTGTTTGCAGGTCCAACTAGTTTATTCATAGTGTGTTCTGAATCATTTTACCTTTTATGATAAATATTTCATCACTTGTTGAAAACACATTACATTTACTAGCGTCTTTTTTACATCTAACGTCAATCAAAAGCTAGTGAGATTGGATGAATAAGTTCACGTCATTCTGTAGTGATCCGTGTAATAAAGGCTCCCATCTCACATCATTCTGTAGTGATCCGTGTAATAGAGCCTCCCATCTCACGTCACTCTGTAGTGATCCGTGTAATAGAGGCTCCCATCTCACGTCATTCTGTAGTGATCCGTGTATAGAGCCTCCCATCTCACATCACTCTGTAGTGATCCGTGTAATAGAGGATCCCATCTGACGTCATTCTGTAGTGATCCGTGTAATAGAGCCTCCCATCTCATGTCATTCTGTAGTGATCCGTGTAATAAAGGCTCGCATCTCATGTCACTCTGTAGTGATCCGTGTAATAGAGCCTCCAATCTCTCGTCATTCTGTAGTGATCCGTGTAATAGAGGCTCCCATCTCACGTCATTCTGTAGTTATCCGTGTAATAGAGGCTCCCATCTCATGCATTCTGTAGTGATCAGTGTAATAGAGGCTCCCATGTCACGTCATTTTGTAGTGATCCGTGTAATAGAGGCTTCCATCTCTCGTCATTCTGTAGTGATCCGTGAAATAGAGGCTCCCATCTCACGTCACTCTATAGTGATCCGTGTAATAGAGGCTCCCATCTCATGCACTCTGTAGTGATCCGTGTATAGAGCCTCCCATCTTCCATCACTCTGTAGTGATCCGTGTAATAGAGACTCCCATCTCACGTCATTCTGTAGTATTCCGTGTAATAGAGCCTCCCATCTCTCGTCATTCTGTTGTGATCCGTGTAATAGAGACTCCCATCTCACGTCACTCTATAGTGATCCGTGTAATAGAGGCTCCCATCTCATGCATTCTGTAGTGATCCGTGTATAAAGCCTCCCATCTCCCATCACTCTGTAGTGATCTGTGTAATAGAGGCTCCCATCTCACTTCATTCTGTAGTGATCCGTGTAATAGAGCCTCCCATCTCACGTCACTCTGTAGTGATCCGTGTAAAAGAGGCTCCCATCTCACGTTATTCTGTTGTGATCCGTGTAAAAGAGGCTCCCATCTCACGTCACTCTGTAGTGATCCGTGTAATAGAGCCTCCAATCTAACGTCACTCTGTAGTGATCCGTGTAATAGAGGCTCCCATCTCACGTCATTCTGTAGTTATCCGTGTAATAGAGCCTCCAATCTAGCGTCATTCTGTAGTGATCCGTGTAAAAGAGACTCCCATCTCACGTTATTCTGTAGTGATCAGTGTAATAGAGGCTCACATCTCACGTCATTCTGTAGTGATCCGTGTAAAAGAGGCTCCCATCTGACGTCATTCTGTAGTGATCCGTGTAAAAGAGACTCCCATCTCACGTTATTCTGTAGTGATCAGTGTAATAGAGGCTCCCATCTCTCGTCACTCTGTAGTGATCCGTGTAATAGAGGCTCCGATCTCATGCATTCTGTAGTGATCCGTGTAAAAGAGGTTCCCATCTCACGTCATTCTGTAGTGATCTGTGTAATAGAGGCTCCCATCTCACGTCATTCTTTAGTGATCCGTGTAAAAGAGGTTCCCATCTCACGTCATTCTGTAGTGATCCGTGTAAAAGAGGCTCCCATCTCACGTCATTCTGTAGTGATCCGTGTAATAGAGGCTCCCATCTCACGTTACTCTGTAGTGATCCGTGTATAGAACCTCCCATCTCACGTCACTCTGTATTGATCCGTGAAATAGAGGCTCCCATCTCACGTCATTCTGTAGTGATCCGTGAAATAGAGGCTCCCATCACGTCCCAGGTGCTTGTTGCGCAGGGTTACTTATTGGTTGTCCGGCTCGGTGAGTTGGTTGATTGCGTGTCATCGTAACCCTTGACGATGTGGATCGTAGCTCTAATATCAATCACTGGTTTGTCTGGTGCGGACTCAGTTATTTACATCTCACGTTATTCTGTAGTGATCCGTGTAATAGAGGCTCCCATCTCACGTCACTCTGTAGTGATCCGTGTAATAGAGGCTCCCATCTCACGTCATTCTGTAGTGATCCATGTAATAGAGGCTCCCATCACGTCCCAGGTGCATGTTGCTCAGGGTGACTTATTGGTTGTCAGGCTCGGTGACTTGGTTTACTGCGTGTCATCGTAACCCCTGACGATGTGGATCGTAGCTCTAATCGCTGGTTTGTCTGGTGCGGACTCAGTTATTTACAGTCCGCTGTGATATAGCTGAAATAACGCTAAATCGACGATGCGATAAGATGTCAGTCACACCAGCAACTTAGTAAGGGCGTGGCAATCGTGACCAACTCGTGTTATTCCGGGACAAGCCGATACGTTGCAAGTTACAGCCAGGGGCGAGTGGTGACGAATGAGCAAGTGGGTTTACCGCTGATTTAAAGCTATCACGCTGTCAACTTGCACGACTGAAAAAAGAAATATATTTCGTGTGAGTCCTTGGCATTTGATTGTCTGAGCAGGCAATGTTATTTTGCGTTTATAGTTACATAAACCTAAAATAAATAGACCATGCCCACACGCAGACCATTTACATCCTCGTGTTGCATTAGCCCCCAGAATATCAATTGGCTGGCCCCTTGAAAGCATAATAGTGGTAAAAAGATGTTCACTCTCTCAAATACCCACCAACCCAAAGTCCATCCTACTCACACACTCACTCAGACAATCACTCACTCACTCAAACAATTACGTTTGACTTGACAAATCGAAACAGAAAATAGCTAATATATCCAGTGCAATGACTTAATGCTAACTAATCCCTGTTACAGCGATGTCGAGGTCCAAACACCCACCGAGAACGCACTGGGACATTCGTAATCCATAGTTTATAGAGTAGTAGTTATAGGGGAAGTGTCTGTAAAATACCAACACGATGGCCTGTGGGTGTTTTAGTTCTGTCATGCGTTACGCAAATGTTGGGGTTCCACGTGTGAAATGATTGTAGCCACAGATCCCTAGAACATAGCATTATATCATAAGCACAAAGGAACAATATTTTTTAATACCAGAGTAAAATATTTTAATGGATCGAATGATTCTCGAAGAAAGTTGAATGATGGTCCGATAGTTCGCGAACACCTGGTATCATCACTTTGTGATAGTGATTCATAAACTAATGCTTATGAAATAGTCGGAAATTTTCCATTGACTCCGTTTTGACCAGAGATTTCTTGGAAAGGGTTTTGTCGCTTTTATTTACATGTTGAAGACATTAGATTTACAAACTTGTGAAGTGCTGGGTTACAATGGCGATGTCGTGCAAAGAAGACAGTCCTTAATGATGAATATGCTTAACTTACCAAAAGAAAATGATACTCATGTTTAACATTGTCAAGCCTAAATCTGACACTGACACAGTAAAGACGCAGTCCTTGTTCTGGATCTTCACTTTTTATTCCCATTTCTACCATTAGAGTGTAAGTGAGTGAGTATGGTTTTACGCCACTTTTAGCAATATTCCAGCAATATCACGGGTACACCAGAAATGAGCTTCACATATTGTACCGTTCGGCGTGACGAGCGAACGCTTTAACCACTAGGCTACCCTCTACCATTAGATTAAGAATAAGGACTGTTTTCACTAGTATCATTATATGTGCGTTGTTATAAAGACAGTCATGCATGGATCAGGGCTTGTACAAACCGCTGACCAGTGCTACAAAATACGGAATGAAGTCGGCCCATCATAGATTCGCGTTAATGTGGAGCTTGTGTAAACGTTTGTAATGTACAAAAGGGCACATCACCTACAAAAAACACGTCAATTAAAATTGCCCACTTTTGTTGTGTAATTCCCATCAAAAGAAGTTAAGAATGGCAGGTTAACCACAATGTCCCCGAAACCCTGTCTATAATAAACTCAGGGTCAAAAGAAAGTATACCGAGTTTATTTCTTAAGTAATAGAAATTTGAAAGAAGTGTTGTTAAATTTGATTATGTCTATTAATCATCACTCATTCCTGCAACAGTTTGTAAAAAGAAATATGTTGCTAGGTAATTTTGTGTAAAGAAAGAGGAAAATCAGAATGATGGGTTAGCCATATGGTTAAAGGGTTCTCTGGGAATCGGATTAGAATCTGCAAAGCAATTCTAAAATACAAAGGAGAAATCGTCCAAGTCACAGAGTTGAATACTTGTACGTGCTCTTCGCGGCCGGTACATTCATGTTCCTTTTATGTTCTAAACAAAATTAGGCATCATCATCCAAACTGTGGATGTTTCAGAAGTTATGATTTCCTTACCATAAACTTGGAATTTATTTCTGTAAGTAATATGGATTTGTCATGCTTGATTGGATTCGCAGAATTTGGTAATCTGGGTATAAAATCCTTTGCTCAATACTACAGAGTGTGGAATAACATAAGGATGACGCTATGTTGCAGGGCATTGTCATTTGCAGAAGCCCTAGGCCTTCCATTGACTGTCAGACGAAGATCGAGGGCTTCTGCAAATGATAATGCCCTGAAAAATAGCGTTACCGTAATTATAGCTAAAATGGATAGAATTCGTTATCAAATAAAAATAACCAACAATATCGGTTTTGAAACAGATACTGTAATCAACACGAATTTCACTGACCCACTTTAGTGAATATGGAAACGTCATAGAACAAGCCAGATGAGGTCTCTATTGAACATGACGTCACCTTACCCTATTCCCATGTGGACGTGATAATGGCCCGTCGTCAAGCAATATGAGGGCATTATCAAGTTCCAGTGGCCCGCTCATTGCTGATAACATGCTGGCGGTTTAATGATAATTCTATCCATTTTAGCTATATATGTGTATAATCAAAAGGCGTTCTTAAAAGTGGTTATTTGTCCCGTGTCCATCACTAGTGACGTGGTTCCAAACAACCTCGCCCCACCCCCACCGACTCATAGAAACAATGTAATACTGTAAGTGTCACTTCTAAACAATGCAGCAAAGAGGGTTTGGGTGATCCTGGCACAGTCAGGCTGGTTAGGCTCATCATCAGCTCAGGGCCCTTGCCTTACACGCAGCCCAGGGAGTCGGACAACTTGGTACAAATGTTGGGTGTTAGCGTAACATTTCGAAAGCGAGGTCCGCATGTGTGCCATGTTTTCCCTGAATCTTGCCAATCACATTAGTGTCAAAAGGGACAGAAAGTACAATGATATAAATGATTTCCTTGGATTTATCAAAAGGGACAAGATCAGGTTTGTTGGCCTGGATAGATCTGGGGCATTGTTTATCATTTTCCATGACACCATCTAATATTCTGGGACGTACCATTGGTTGGACCTCTCAGTCAAACCACAAGCATGACGAAGACGGTAATGAAAGGATCGAGCCACTCCGTCGGTTAAGATACCGTGTTTGTGCCAAAGCTGAGCATTCACAGATACTGTGTTGGACAGTTTCATTAAATTCTTTGCATTTTCAAAATTTCATGTTTGCATTTTGATGCAAAACAACACATTGACGGGAAGTGACTGGTCCTGAGCAGCAAACAGAAAGCCTTCTGTTTCACTTTTAAGGCCATCCAAGCGAAGGACTCTGATGGGTTGCTGATCTTCTCAACACAGTGCACATAAACTCGATGCAGTGGTCGTTCAGATAGTCACTCTTTGAAAAACTGAGTCTGGGCCGATTTGATATCGCATCTCGCTTGGTTGACATTTATTTCCTTACCGTCAGCAGTACAGAACCATCAACAAAATAAACAATGACATTGAGAAAATGACCCATATCCATGACTCGTTTAAGCAAACTGTGGAATGCCTTGTTTTCATCATGAGTCTTGACATGCTTCACAAGAGGATCATCAGACAAATAAATGTGTAAAAAGTGTAGTAATATCATTATGATTTCTGTCACATTATACACAAATAAACAGCGACATGCAATTATCTAAATATATGCGTGTATTAACGTTTCCTTCAAACGTTTGAAAATGAAAAAAATACTGTATTATGTAATATAATGAAATAATACTGTCATGAATAATACTGTCATGAGTATTCTCACTGGGATTTTTCGGAGAATATTATGCATTTCAAGGAAAAGCCATGATGCAATAGCTGCATGGGTGTTGGAACTTATACCACATGACTATATATACTCGTTACAGGTTAACGTTTTTGTCAAAACACATCCGCCATAATGACGTCCAATTATTTAATTCATGATAGAACATTGCGTTCATATTCAAACCTTCACTGTAATAGAATCGCGTATTTCAGACGCTTTTGTCAACATTTTCGCTTCATCCACTGATAAGTTTTTGAGAAAACCACGGTTGTCGATTTCCTTCCCAGTGAGAAGAAACGCAATACTCTTTTTATCATAAAATATTTTCCAACGAGTGAGCCACAGCACATCTAGGTTGAACAGCACTCAAACTTGACCTTTTCCCATAAAGAGGCTGACGTTTTGAAATCATGGAAAAAGAGAACATCATTTACTGAACTTTCATAGTCATTGTCTGACAAACCTGCTTTGGCAGATTTGTGTGTTTCAAGCAACTGTGTGTGACCAATTCCAGCCTTGTGTGCAAGAATACCTGTGACGTAAACATCATCTATCCAATAGAATCGCATATTTTCAGACGCTTTCGTCAACCTTTTTGCTTCATCCACTGATAAAATATAAGCCATACCTTCACAGTAAGTGGGGAAAAATTCGAAAGGATATTCCTCCCTACTGGTAATCCATTTCCCTTCTTTTCGAAATGGCCGACCAGTTTGTAAAACTGTGCAGTACAAACTGTTGTGCAAGTGTCCAGTAGTTAGCGAAAAGTTTACCAATTTGAAAATATTGACAAACACGTCATCGTCAACTTTGACAATAGTTCTCACGTCATGACATTGAGTAGTTACCCAATGAAGAGACATTACATGTTTATACGTTAAGTTCTTGTAACTGTCTTTAAAATTCCCTTGAACAATGTCCCCAAACAATATGGACTCTTGGACAATTTCTTGTTGAATGTTGTTTCGTTCTCCCATCATGAACACACACACAACTGCCGTATTTCTAAACGTGGTCACTGATCCCCATGTGTTGCGTATAACACTTCGTTTCTCAACATTGCTGGGATCAGAATGTACAACAATCAAAACACCGATAGAAACATTGAGACACTGTCTCGAATTCAAACCAAACACGAAGCTATGTTTGTTCAACAGTTTGTCCAATTGATTATCGTTCTTGATAATGAACCAAGTCATGATCAGATTCAGCAGTTTCTTGAAATAAAGGTTGACGAATCTTTTCTTTTCCAGCCGAGGTCTTAAATGAAGCCTGCCTGCAAGGTACCTCTCCTGTGTACGGTATTGCAAATGACGAAACTCCAACGCTCCGTAATAGATACCCATTAGTATCAGCGTGCCAAGGCAAAAAACACGTTTCTTGAATTTCCAGTACTTGAAGGCGACTGCCATTTTAGATATTGATTTCGTGCGGCTGTTGTCCAACGACGCATGTTCTGAGATACGTGCCTTGTGTACTAGTATCTATGTGTGCCTGTAAACTAGAAATACAAAGAATGAATGTACATGTATTTGGAAAATACTCGATCGTGATTTGCCAATTAGAGGTTTCAAATCACAATATCCCCTTCCTACTGAAACAGCTTATTTGACGGCCGCAGTACAGCAGAAACTAATATTAATGGAAAATAACTTGTTTCTAAATCATTACTGGTAGGCATTTTGTAATAATATATGTATAATCATTGGTTTCGGATACTACATTAGTCAAAGTGTGTGAGGGAATACTCGATGAGAATGAAGGAAACCCATAAAAATCAACTGAGAGAGTGTTTTTAAAGTTTTGCGGACAACAGTGAGCTAGATTGTAGAATTTGAAACCTCATGCTGCGAGGTCGGTCCCAAATTCAATTCAGCGCAGTTAAATCTACAGGTAGCCTTGCTCTAGATTTGAGCTTATTATGATAGGGATGTACTTATTATGATAGGGATGAACTTTTTTTATAGAGATGTACTTATTATGATAGGGATGTACTTATTGATAGGGATGTACATATTATGATAGGGATGTACTTATTATGATAGGGATGTACTTATTGATAGGGATGTACTTATTGATAGGGATGTACTTATTATGATAGGTGTGTACTTATTATGATAGGGGTGTACTTATTGATAGGGATGTACATATTGATAGGGACGTACTTATATATAGCGATGTACTTATTATGATAGGGATGTACTTATTATGATAGGGATGTACTTATTGATAGGGATGTACTTATTGATAGGGATGTACTTATTAAGATAGGGATGTACTTATTATGATAGGGATGTACTTATTGATAGGGATGTACTTATTGATAGGGACGTACTTATTGACAGGGATGTACTTATTATGATAGGGATGTACTTATAATGATAGGGATGTACTTATTGATAGGGATGTACTTATTGATAGGGATGTACTTATTATGATAGGGATGTACTTATTGATAGGGATGTTCTAATTATGATAGAGATGTACTTATTATGATAGAGATGTACTTATTATGATAGGGATGTACTTATTATGGTAGGGATGTACTTATTGATAGGGTTGTTCTTATCATGATAGGGATGTACTTATCAAATGGAAAATGCAACTGTGATCATGTTCATCTGTTAATAAATGAAAATATATATTTATTTCGATGACACTGACGTTACAGAGTGAAGAGTTTCTAGCTGTGGAACACGTCTGTATATCTGTAAAATGAATGACAGCAACCAGATACCGTAACCTTTCAAACTCGCATGACGGAATTCGAAGTTTTGAATTTGGGTACATTCCTATTTTCACGATATATCAATCTCTAGATAGACTTTGGGGTCCATTTCCAGCCTCACCAAACCTCAGTTCTCTTTAAATATTCAAAGACAGAAATAGTTAGGTGCTTCTTAAATAACACCTTATTGTAAATATTAACAACGTGGCTACAGGGAGCGGAAGGTCCGGGGTTCGATCCCCGGCCGCGTCATACCAAAAGATTTTTAAAGGTACCAGTTGTTACCCTGCCTTGAGTTCGGCATGAAGGGGTTAAAAGAAGGACTGGTCGGCTCGGAGTCAGTATATTGTGAAGTGAAGTGAAGCCCAAATTTAAATGAGAGCATATCATGTTGTTCTATAGCGCATATTTAAGCTACAGCAACAGCCTATGCCAGGCAAAACGATGTTGGGACACGGTGGCACATAACTGGCAAAGTCACACAGTCGGTGTTAACGACAGCACGGGGTAATGAGGATCTATTCTGCCGCTAAATCCTAACTGGATATTCCAAATATACTAACATATTGCGATTACCTAATAGAAAAAAGTCGTTGACTACCAATACCTAACAACACAGTTGTTAGTTACACCATACTGTTTATCGTTCGGATATTAAAATACATAATTTGGAGGACTGAAATGTTTGTAAATGAAATACTTAGAAACGAGTTGAGAAGTTTGTACTTAACATGCCTGTTCCTTCCACCGTGTCCCTCCTCTGCTGAATTGTCCAATATGCCAGAGACTATCATGTGCGCTGTTAAACAAAACAAAACATACATGGCCACCGCATCGATCGTTTGAGTACTCCATGGTAGTTTGAAGTGTGGGTAATTAACTTACACTTCCTCACACCCTGAATATTGTCAGTGAAGCGTCACCTGTATGTCTGATTTGACGCCGGTCGATATCCAGCAGGCTTGTCGTTAGACAAAGTGATGACTACATAAACACTGCACCCAAGTCACGCTGATGTCAGTCTAAGTGCAAATACTTCTCCTCCACGCCGCCATACGCCGTGACATTGCTGATATATTCGGAGGGGCGTAAAATATCATTCACTCCTTTGCTACATCTCCAGTAGAAGTCCACTGTGAATTGCCCCCGAGATGCCCGTACCTTGCAGGTCAACTCCACCCAGCATCTATCTCCCCCCTCCGGTCCAGCAGTAGTTGAACAGGTGTTATCTTACTGCTTTGGATTCAGTGACCGTTGGTGCTTATCATTTCTACGCCTCACTAGAACCTACATCGAAACGTCGCTCCCAATTGTAATAAAGAAGTCGTTCATCCATATATCTTATCCCTACTTAGTATTCCAACTTTGCTAAATGCCTCTCAAAGAAGTTATCACTAGAAGACTCATCCTCTAAATATTTCAATGGTGATTGATTCCAGAATACTGACGAAGAGGATGCTTGTTTGAGCATGTGCTTATTAAATGTTTATGAAGGGTCATGCACGGTTGGCACGTGTGTTAAGGTGATAAGTGTCCACGTAGACAGCTCGTCATTATTACTGTTTTGTTATTAGTACTGTATCCAAATGACGAAAGAGTCAGGCTAGGCGTGAGTGTTTAACTGCCTGACTGGCCACTTTGCTCCTAAACACGACCCTCCCTAAAATGACAAACGAACCATTGAATAACTTCCTTAAACCAGACCATCATCAGAGAATGATCAGATAGAATGACCATAAGACATTCAACATTCAACAGCATCGCATTCCTTCACAATAACAAGGATTTATTGTTTGTTTGTTTTTTTGTTTAGCGCCGAACTCAGCAATATCCCAGCTATATGTGGTCTGTAAATAATCGAGTCTGGACCAGACAATTCAGTGATTGACAACATGAACATCGATCCACGCAATTGGGATACGATTACATGCATCAACCAAGTCATCAAGTCTGACCACCCGATCCCGTTAGTCACCTCTTACAAGCATGATCGCCTTTCACGGAAAGCAAGCTGATATATTATGCAAATGTCTGGGTAACCCAACACAATTTTGGAAAGAGATTCAAAATATTAGCTCAAACCAATTGCAAAATTCGTCTCACTGAATGGTTTACACATTTCAAAGATGTCTTCCATATTGTTGATATTTATTCCACACTGTTGAATTTAAACAGTTCTGATACAGATACATCTATACATTTATGTTATCATGAGCATTATACTACTATTGATCGATCAATTCCAGATGCCAATATCAGTGCTGATGAAATTAATTATTGATGTAATTTATGTAATTTATTCTCTTAAGAATTTGAACGTCTCTTGGACTCATGCTATTGTTTGCTAATGATGGTATAGTTGTATCAGATACTGTTATGGGGTTTTAAAAGTTTACAAAATGCAAACTTACAGTAAACCTAGATAAAACAAATGTGGTTGTGTTTAGGAGAGGTAATCTACTCGCTATGTCCGAAAACTGGTTTTACAAAAAACACCCCAGTTTGTCTTGCAGATGGATTTAACAAATACCTGGGTATTCTATTTACTTAGACTTTGAACTTAAGAAAGACTGTCCAAAATTTAGCTGTAAGGGCCAAGAAAGCAATGATCATGTTACTTACCACTGGATCCAAATAAGAACCTGTTCCACGTGTAGTTTATATTAAGCTATATGATGTCCAAATACATTCGATCCTTTTATACGGCTCAGTGCTTTGAGGTTTGAAATAAGGACTCAATACTAAAGATACATTTATATGCATGTAAACAGTTTTTAAAGACAGGAATATCAGCTCCACACTGTGTAATTTGTAGCGAATGTGGAAGATATTCGATGAATATTAATGCATATATTCGTTGTTTTAAATACTGGTTTAAAATTTTAGAAATACATGAAGACCGCCTGCCTTAAAAGGCATACAAAATGCAACTTAATCTGGACATGGGTACACAACATGGGCATCAAATATTCGTTATATGCTATTTTATCACGGTTTCGGTAATTTGTTGTTGTATCCAGGTGTCGGTAAAACAGGATTGTTTAAGATTATTTCGTAGAAAGTCAAAAGATATCATGTTTGAGCAGAACTGGAGATCGACACTTGAAAACAGTTCTAGAAATGCTATGTACATTTTTTCCAAATCGTTAATTGAACCTGAATTGTAATTAAATGTTATAACATGCAAATCTCTGCGCATTGCATATTGACCTAAAAAGCAACTATGCCTGTCGTAAGAGACGACTAGCGGGATCAGGTGGTCAGGCTCGCTGACTTGGTTGATGCATGTCATCGTATCCCAATTGCGAGGATCGATGCTCATGATGGCAATCACTGGATTGTCTAGGCCAGACTCGATTATTTACAGACCGGCGTCATATAGCTGCAATATTGCCGAGTGCAGCGTTAAACAACAATCAAACCAACCAACATATTGAAGATTGTCTGAAATAATAGCTAAAATTGGACGACATCGTTCTATACCGAAGCCAGTGTGATTGTGCCCTTTCTGTCAAACTTATTTAGAGGATAAATTTCATATACTGCTTGTTTGTACTGTATATACTGATTTAAGGGAAGCAAATATCCCACAGAAATACCTGCGTTGTAAAATTTGTATGCATGTAAATCTCTGTTGAATTCTAATGATGGAAAACAAGTCGTAGGTTAGCACTAATTGTTCATCATGCACTTTGTCTGCTCAAGAATTTTATAGTATCGTGACGTCACTTCGTAAAATAATTGTGTACACCCACTTTGTAACATTATCTGCACAGATGTATTGAATGCAGCACGTGTCTACAGCTGTGTTGTACTCACTGATATGATCATTTTCTACTCTTGTTTTGTATATGGGCTCGGGGTCTTTAGAACAATGATCTTGATCTTGATGTAAGGTTTTTTAGGATGTTAAAAACATTATCAGAACAAGAAGTGGTACAGTACTTTCCCAAGAAGTGGTTCAGGCAGACTTCGAGTCAGCAATCATCCGTACTGAGATAATTGCAGTTTGGAAGTCTGTTTTTTTCAAAGATACTATTTGGTAAAAAAATAAAGAAAATTTGTCCAATAATTAGAGAATAATAATGGTCCTACTATATGATGAAATCAATGCTGGTAGATCCTTTGTGATATTATAGATAACTTTCTTATGTTTTGTTATGAAATCTAGATTCTCTCTTTAATAAAGTTGCTATTTTTCCGAAGCCCCCATTTCCCATGTAAGATGAATAAAGAAGGAAATGGCTTCCAAAGGCATACAGCTTAGCTATACATTTAGCTATACAGTGAGACATAGATGAAGAATTCGAAGCCGTACTTTTGGAGCTAGCCTCTTCAGAAGCTCAAAATATCGTGATTCCGAACCCAAATCCCTGCTCAGAATATTACCGCTAACTTACCAATTGTTTTTGTTTATTGGATCGTGTACACAAATACCAAGCGCCAAAACACGTTCAATCGAAGGCACCTGCCAGCCCGCCCATCGTCATGGTATAATGAATTTACGTTCAATTATTCGTCTCAATAAGTCCTTTGCCGTGACCAGTCCGCGATGGACGACCATGGCCTTGACATACCCCGCACTGAGAAAAGTCGCGCCATTCATTTTGCAAACGACCTAGAGGTAAAAATATTTTATTTATAGCCAATCAGATCGCTGGCTTTTTTTCAGTGCATATTTACACCACAAGTGGGAGTTGTTCATTGTACAGTAAAACATTGCAGGGAGAATAAACCATGAGGGACACAGTACCGAGTGGTTTATTCTCTCTGCAGCGTTTTATTATACGAAAAACAACGACCATGAGTCGTTTATTTCTTATATGAGATATCAACATTATGTACAGCCTCAGGATGTTGATGTACAATGTACAAGCTTTAAAAATATTTACCCACATTTTGATAATGATGTCTCCCTGAACAGAATCCGACTTAGGGAATGTTGGACAAGTCCATTTTACGAACAGGTGGGTTAAGTTTGGTATTTCCCGGATATTCTCACAATCCACACATCGATTATCTGCACCTTTTCTCCTGATACAGATTGTTATATCGCTCCCACTTTTGGATGCGATCGTTCGATGAATGCCCTTACCTGCGTAGCCCTGCAATATCTATAGGGAACAACTTTAATACTTGACACTTCCCTCCCAAAAATATATGACGTCATCAAGTCGCGAGCGCATATTCGAATCTCCAGAAATGGCGTCATGTTAGAACAATGTTTCATCGTCAAATAAACGTTAACCACGCTTCGTTCTTCATTGTTCTTCGCGATTTATCGCGTAGCTATGTTATATATGATACAATATGTATCTTGATTATCGATCAGATCATCTTGACTGGGCGCCGCCATTTTGTTTGAAGCAAATGATGTTAGAGGTGGAATCTGATTTGTTAATAGAAGGGATATAGAAGGGACATAACTCGTAACAGCCACTGCTGGTGCTACGATCGAGCCACGAAATTCCAGCGTAGTTCGGCAAGGGTTGAAAGGACTCTCGTTGTTAGTTAACACACTTGCCTAGGGAAGATGTGAACTTTTCTCCATTTTTAGGGTGCCGAAAACCATCTAATATTTCACTCTGAGTCTCAATTGCTCACCCCTGGAACCAAAATACTACTCTACAAAAATCTCAAAAGCATGGAGAAAAGGGTGCGATTTCAAGAAGAATTAATGAAAAAATATCGAATAAAGGCAATATATAAAGGAAAATTTTCCTTCCTATTATATGAGTCAGGGGCACGGGTGGCTCAGTCGTCTAAGGCGCCGCGATTCGCTGTGCAGAGTTGCGTCCCTTGGGCACGCCAGAAACCTATGATTGTGGGTTTGTCAGCACCATACCCGTGCTCGAGGGTTTGACCGAAGTGGTAAACGTCTGAGACCTGCATCAATTCGGGTTTTCCTCCCACATTAAACTGCCACGCCGTGATATAAATGGAATACTGTTAAAAGCGGCGTTAAACCCAACTCACTCACTCACTATTATATGAGTCAGTCTACATGAAAACAACATGCTCACGATAAAGTTTTATTCCACCGATTCATATATGCCTAATTAGTGCACACGCAACATGTATAACCTCATGAAAACACTGGGGCAAATTTGGCAAAAACTAGTATATCCAAGAAATATATTGAGAATTATTGTGTACATGTTGACATGTTGCGGTACCGACACATTTCTTTGGTTGGTGTTGCCAACGCACTTTCAATTCTTGATGCTCAAAGTGTTACACTATCTCAAATTATTACAAATAGAACTTAGAGGTAATTTTGCTATGAAATATAATTGTATAGTGCACCTGCCGGTATGTCGGTTTGTTTTAATTACTGCTAGATAACCCACGTTGCACACATACTGTTTCAGGATTTGAGACCAACAAAGTCAACTTTATATCCGATGTCACAGTTCTCCAAAATTGTCTAAGCCTACACCAACCAGGGCTCGATGTAACCACAGAAGACATGCACAAGTGCAACTTGAAATTGAAAAATGCAAACTATTATTTATGATGTAAACGTATTGTACATAATAAAGTCGATATATTTAATTTAATATCATAGATACAAATACGAAATTTTGATAGTCACATGTCGTCATTGTACAAAGGCACTGACAACTGTTCATTTTCATGTCACATAAGGCCACAAGGTTGCGCTGAACTCAGCACCTCGTGTGACCGCCCTAGGCAGCAATCATGGCTCAGCATCTCATCGGCTCTGACTGGATAAGTGTACGACTTCTGTCCTGCGGAATGCTGCGCTATCTGCTCCTAATGCGTTGGCCAGTTGTGGGAGTGTCTGCGGCGTGTTCTCACGTTGACGTACACGTCGATCGACTTCATCCCAGAGGTGTTCGATTGGGTTGAGATCTGGAGATTTCGACGGCCAGGGCAAGTCGTTGATGTTGGCATTTTGAATGTATTGTACCGTGCCACGAGCTGTGTGCGGTGAAGCGTTGTCCTGTCGAAACAGCTCCCTCTAGCAGTCAATGATTGGAAGAAGGTGAGGTTGAAGAATTTGATTCATGTTGCGATTTGCTTTCAAATTTCCCTGAACCACAACCAAGTCAGATCTCCTGTTGTTGGATATGGCCCCCACACCATGACACTACCGCCACCGAATTTGCCGAATTCACGTACCCAATGTGAGGTGACGACGATAAACACGTTGTCTTCCATCTCGGCGGTGAAGAAGAAATCGTGATTCATCGCTAAACCACACTCGTCTTCCAAGGCTGTAAGGTATGGCACCAACGCAAGCGTCGCTGTCGATAGATATGTTGCAAAACAGGAACGACAACTGGTCTTCTGGGTAGGATTCCAGCCCGCGAAGATGGTTGCTGACAGTCTGGTCCGATATCCTCCTCAAACCAGGGGTGCGTCCTGCAGTCTCCGTAGCTGTGACATTGCGATGACGTAGGTGGAACAGTTGAATGTAGCGATCCTGTGCAGGCGTGGTAACTCTTGGTCGGCCGGTTCTCCGACGGTCTGCAGTCGAATTGAACTGTGTGTATCGGTCCCAAAGGCGGCAAATGGTGCGGTGGTGGACGTTGAAGTGGCGTGCAACAGAAAACTGCGATTCCTCTCATTGGAAACGTCCTGTGGCGATGTTCCGATCGGCAGCGTTGAGTCTTGGCATTTTCGAACTTGAAAAATGTTGACTATTGGTTCCGCTTGCCTTTTTATAACTTCTACCACGAGTGACGAATGCCATCACTAGCACTTGCATTTTGCTTTACTGTTTTCCTCCATAACATTTGTGAACAAGTTTGAAAGCAATGCCGTTTAAGACATTGCAAATCGACAATGGCTGCGTTTTGACGCACCGTTTGTCGAATATCAGGCCATCAACATTTTCCAATAACAATATGCAATTTATATACCGGATTTTTTGTGTAGTCAGGCTCAATGAACTGCATACTACCTGTGCTTTTCCTTTTTTGAAGAGTGTATGTAGTTCCGAGCCCTGCCAACGTAGCATAGCGACAGTGTCCTGAAGTTGGTGGAATAAATCGCTATATCAACTGTTAACTACAATATTCAGAGAAAGAAGCATGGTAAAACTGAACAATCGTGTCATTTATGTAAATTATCATTACAACTGGAGTTGATTGATTTATTTTGCAGTGTAATACGATCTGGACAGTGAAGCAGTAGAATGATGTGCAGGTATTATACATTCACTTTTACAAATCAATATTATGACATGGGTATACGATTGAAACGTAACAGACACCAAAGAACCTTGAGACGATCGTTGTCATAACAAAACAGTCCTTTTCCGGTTAATGTTTAAAAATTCTATTGTTTGCCCACTTCACATCTACGTTCAAGTTGACGATATAATTATCTATTCATCAGGGGAGCACATTGAGACTGGGTCAATGAGAACTGTCTTTCCCCATGTTATATATAGGGACTCACGGTGACACTAGTATATAGAGTCAACCCGGTTTCTGATATAAAAACAGTCATCTTATTTGTTTATTTTGCATTATCGGATAAAAAAGATATTTCATACATTTTAGCACAATGTGATCTTTGTTTCAGCTGTAAAATGTTCGTTAAAGGGGTACTCTGCTCCACTAATTGGTGTCAAGGATTAGACTTTGTAGTTGGAGGTGAGGTGAAATGAGGTTTAACGTCGCGTTCAAGATTATTTCACTTACATAGCAACGTTTGATGCACTTGTGTGTGTGTTGTAATTGTAGTGAGTGAGTGAGTTGGGTTTAACGCCACTTTTAAAAGTATGCAAGTTATATCGCGGCGTGTCAGCTTAATGTGGGAGGAAAGCCCGAACTGATGCAGATCTCAGACGTTTACCACTTCGGTCAAACCCAGGAGCACGGGTATGGTGCTGACAAACCTAGAAACACAATCGGGGCGAACCGGGATTCGAACCCACAATCATAGGTTTCTGGCGTGCCCAAGGGACGCAAATCTGCACCTTGTAGGTTGGCAGGATTCGAAATCCTGGCCTAATGCCGAGTTTCTGCTTGTACTGGCCCACTGAGATACCATGCCGCTGTTTAACATGAATACCCCAGAGAGACACAATTTTACTGACTCCGAGCCGACCAGTCCTTGTTTTATCCCCTAACTGCCGAACTCCAGGCAGGATATCAACAAGTATTAGCTTTTAACGTCTTTTGCATGATGCGGATCCCCGGAACCACCGCTCTCTGCTTCACCACTTGACCACAGAGACGGTCGCATTTTAGTGGAAACACTGTACCAAAGAAATCATATGGAACCTAAACCTAGACACGGTCATTGCCGAAGTGCTCTCTGCTGTTAATATGCCTGACACAACAAACCTTTGGAATGAGTGGCGTTGTTTTTCAAAGGCATGATCATTTGCCGATAGTGGCCTTGCAGTCAATACGATACCTTCTGTTCTAACAATCGTTATATCAATCTCCTGCAGAACCAGGTGGGGAAATAGAATCAAGCCTAAGTCAGAAAAAGAAATAACTTGTTTGATAGGCATTACTTAGAAGTTGGCGGATGACAAGATAGACACACTTTTTATGGATAACAACTTCTTTAATACTGTAAAAAAGCGACGTTTCGGTATAGATCCTTATACCGTTGTCCAGCAAGACTGAATGAGGGACATAGTGCAGAATATATATAGCAAGTGGAGGATTAACAGTAACAACAAGGACATACATGAGTGGGATAACGTAGGTAGGTGTGACAACAAAGGATTAAAAGAAATGTCGATCGTTGTGTGATACCATTTACTTCTTCATGTGATCAATCGTATTTTCTTATTTGTTAATATCGTCAAATCCAAACACATGTATACATTAAATACTTGATTATCTGAATATTGTATCAAATTGCTTTGATAATCTAAAACGTTTTCATTCTGGACAATTCAAGACAACTTTAGGCATCAAAATGCGTTTAAGTTATGGACACACTGGGTTAACAAATAAATACTCAGCTTATACTGGAAACTTTAATGATCTGTGGTAACGGTCAGTGCAGAACTGCCAAGTACAACTCCTACAATGTGTTACTTATTACAATAATCACGTCACTGACGTGGTTTCTGCACACTACGGATCCTGTGCTGGCACTATGATGCAGTTATATTACCAATATATTATGGTAATCTTCCATTTACCTATGACCGAACTTTTAGAAACAAATGAAACATGGGATAAATAAATACCTTGTCATCTGGATTTCAAGGTAATATATGATCAGCATTTATGATTACTGCGCTCATCAGAAAATACATGAAAACGATGACCACATCTGCCAACCTCTGTCATGTATGTTCATACTCACTTTTATTTCATGACCTGCGTAATATACTGAACCGCAAGAAAAACGTCACCCCAAGTAACATTGCATGAAAAGTTGTCATTTATATATCTGGGTAATTTTTGTCAAAGTTTCTCAAATTTAACATCACCTTGTCCGGAAAAAAACCCACAGCAGATGACAAAAAAACCGATCGCCCAAATGCATCACGGCAACGGCCATGGTAACCCGATGCACGTGATCATGAGTTCCTATAAAAATCCACCCAGATCTGATAACATTCATTCGCTATTGAATTGCTGCTACCACATGCCAAGATTGACAAGAAATCAGCGACACCAAGCCCTTGGACGATTGCAAGCTGGACAAACCGCCCGGCAAGTAGCCAATACATTGTAAGTTAGGTAAGTCAGGCTCCAGCACGGTACTAGACCACCAACAGTACAGATGACCAACGGAAACAGCTCGACAGACCATGGGGACACACCAGCGACATATTAGTGCGTACACCGTGCATCGACGATTGTCGAGAATATACCTCCACTGTCATAGGGCACACCGAGGACCCATTCTGACACCACGTCATCGCCGGGACCGTCTTCAGTTGGCAACACAGTACCAGCATTGGCGCCACTAGCAGTGCAGAAGAGTTTTCTTCTCAGACGAGAGCCGGCACTGTATCTCAACAGCAGATGGCAAAGTGAGAGAGTCTGGCGACGCCGTGGCGAACGTCATCCGGATGCTTGTGTTATTGAGAGAGATTCGTGGGGTGGTCTAAGCATCATGGTGTGGGGTTGAATTGGTCTTGCACAGAGGGTCGGCCCTGAGGTCTTCCAGAACATCGGTCCAGGGAGAGGCAATGGTGTCACAGCAATTCGATACATTGATCAAGTCAGTAGACCACACGCCATACCTACTTTTGGCACGTCGCCGCAACCACGAGTTTCAGCATGATAACGCCCGTGCCCACACACAACAAAAGTCTTCCTCCAGCAGAATTGCATCAGAACCATGTAGTGGCCTGCCCTCAGTCCCGATTTATATCCCATTTAGCACCTGTGGGACGAGATTCAAAGACGGCAGAATAACGTCCGATCAAGGCCGACAACTGCAGATGAACTGCGTCAGGCGTTCTTCAGAGTGTGGGCTCAAGTGTCTATGGCCTTCATCAACCGCCTCATCCATTCCATGTATCGATGCACATGGCAGACACACGAGATACTGACTTGTGATTAGTGTCGTGTTTCACTTTAAGAACATTTGACACTTAAATTGCAACCTAGATGATCAGTTTTGCCAAGTTTCATCTTTTTAATATGTCTCAAAGTATGTTTACAGTGTTTGGACAAATAAGGTTTCTCATATATCTATCCATGGTGACGTTTCTTTTGCGGTTCAGTATATATGCATATGGTACACTTCCAACGTTGGTCACTTGGACCTCGGATTACACTTCCATTACCGAGTATGTATAAATCTGGAAAATACTGTCCCTTCGTGTGGTGATTCGATTTGAAAATGATTATATGAAGCAACATTCTTTCGACATCATACCCTGTATTCATATCTGTTTTTCTATTGCATTATAGATCGGTTTTAATGACACAAAACAATTAGCATACATACTATCGGTCCACCGTTTCCCCAAGATTCCTGATGATGCTAAGGATTTATTGTCTGTCTTATGAAATTTTGAAGAATCTAAGGTATTACGAGTTTTTGAGAAAACCACGGTTGTCGATTTCCTTCCCAGTGAGAAGAAACGCAATACTCTTTTTATCATAAAATATTTTCCAACGAGTGAGCCACAGCACATCTAGGTTGAACAGCACTCAAACTTGACCTTTTCCCATAAAGAGGCTGACGTTTTGAAATCATGGAAAAAGAGGACATCATTTACTGAACTTTCATAGTCATTGTCTGAAAAACCTGCTTTGGCAGATTTGTGTGTTTCAAGCAACTGTGTGTGACCAATTCCAGCCTTGTGTGCAAGAATACCTGTGACGTAAACATCATCTATCCAATAGAATCGCATATTTTCAGACGCTTTCGTCAACCTTTTTGCTTCATCCACTGATAAAATATAAGCCATACCTTCACAGTAAGTGGGGAAAAATTCGAAAGGATATTCCTCCCTACTGGTAATCCATTTCCCTTCTTTTCGAAATGGCCGACCAGTTTGTAAAACTGTGCAGTACAAACTGTTGTGCAAGTGTCCAGTAGTTAGCGAAAAGTTTACCAATTTGAAAATATTGACAAACACATCATCGTCAACTTTGACAATAGTTCTCACGTCATGACATTGAGTAGTTACCCAATGAAGAGCCATTACATGTTTATACGTTAAGTTCTTGTAACTGTCTTTAAAATTCCCTTGAACAATGTCCCCAAACAATATGGACTCTTGGACAATTTCTTGTTGAATGTTGTTTCGTTCTCCCATCATGAACACACACACAACTGGCGTATTTCTAAACGTGGTCACTGATCCCCATGTGTTGCGTATAACACTTCGTTTCTCAACATTGCTGGGATCAGAATGTACAACAATCAAAACACCGATAGAAACATTGAGACACTGTCTCGAATTCAAACCAAACACGAAGCTATGTTTGTTCAACAGTTTGTCCAATTGATTATCGTTCTTGATAATGAACCAAGTCATGATCAGATTCAGCAGTTTCTTGAAATAAAGGCCCATGAATTTATTCTTTCCATGTGACTCTTTTTTTACTGTGCCAAGGCTACTGTTGTTACTGGCTTCATTCCTGTCCCGGGGGATCCACAGAAGAAAAGCATAGAAGCAGGTCAGAAGTACTGTTGCCAGAAGTACCTTCTTTCTTCTATGTCTGCTGCATGGTGTCAACTTCATCACGCTGTTGTCATCTTCATCATAGTTTTGTAATATTCATCATAGTGTTGTCATATTCATCATAGTATTGCCATCTTCATCATAGTGTTGTAATATTCATCATAGTGTTGTCATATTCATCATAGTATTGCCATCTTCATCATGGTGTTGTCGTCTTCATCATGGTGTTGCCAAATTCATCATAGTGTTGCCATCTTCATCATGGTGTTGTCATCTTCATCATGGTGTTGTAATATTCATCATAGTGTTGCCATCTTCATCATGGTGTTGTCATCTTCATCATAGTGTTGTAATATTCATCATAGTGTTGTCATATTCATCATGGTATTGCCATCTTCATCATAGTGTTGTCATCTTCATCATGGTGTTGCCAAATTCATCATAGTGTTGCCATCTTCATCATAGTGTTGCCATCTTCATCATGGTGTTGTCATCTTCATCATAGTGTTGCCATTTTCATCAACGTATTGTCGTCTTTATCATTGTGTCGTCTTCTTCATTTGATCTGCAAAAACAAGAATAGAAATGTCAGACAACAGCAAATGTATGTATTTGAACCAACAACATGTTATCTACAATTGTTTGAACAGAAATAACAGATGAAGTAATGAGTACTATGTCAGAAAGCCTTTTGTGCCCAAATGTCTATTATTTCGTTTCGTTATTCAATTCCACTTATGTTATACTCGATCTCGTTTTCTTTACCCTTTTCTTATTTCCATATGTACCAAAATGGCAGCCTCCAGCCAGGAGTGTTGACCATGTGCTTGACCAACAGAAATACAGTCTTTTGTGTCTAAAACAGCCTTGGTGTCCTATATCCATCACGAACCGCCCAGCCCTCTCCCGTGCATCCAAGTTAATACATAGCGTCATAATCGATATTGTAATGACTCCTCGGGGCAGCTTACCCTATCTAATTTCATAGAGACCAAGTTTCTTGTTTTTGCGCTCAAGGCACTTTTTATGGTGCTTAACCTACAAAGAAATCGGCACCACAGATCCTGGTTACTAAGGATCCTAAGCTATTTTCAATGAACCTCAACATTCCAATCCTACTTATGTGTCATCCGAGAAACATCTTGTTATCGTAAACATGTTTTAATGCCAAGTTCAAATATTTATAACGCTGAATTAGATCAATCTACTATCCTTGTACTGTATGTTTACTTCCACGAACTACAATACTACTGTTACTGCCATTCCGCAATGTTTTACACTCTCTGTGATCAGCAGACTATGGAACAGGTACCAACAAACCTAACACGAACGACTCCGTTCAGAACGCCCCAGGGCATCTCTAACAGTAAAGGGTCGATTAATCCGAAACCAGGCCTACGAAATCGAGCTCAAACGGCGAATCAATAGCCGCAAACTTTCATCGGGCTACTTGAGTACGAGTTACGGGTCAGACGATTTGAAATCGTCTTCATGCAGCTCATCTCTATGCTCGACGGCCACGTGTTGTGACGCCCTTCACAAATCGTCACATTGCCATCCAACGTCAATGGTGTACACAACGTCGAAACTGTTGATCGTCACTGGTCACGTATTTCGTTTTCAGATGAGTCCCAATTTACTTGACAGGCGTGAAAAACTGTACACATGATATTGTTATGCTCAAATATGTTTCATAATTTTTTTAATATGGTATCCTCAAATAGGTTTCATAAATTGTTTTTGAATGTTACTCTGTATAAATGATCAAACTGTGTATGTATCAACTGGGTCTCGTCGCTATATGGCTGAAAAAATGCCGATGTTATCTCACTTACTGATAGGCGTGACCGTGTGCTGCGACGTCGAAATGAATGTCAAGTCAATGTCAACCTGAGACGTCATGACAGATTTACTGAATCGGTTATGGTGTGGGGTGCCATCACTATGGCTGAGCAAACTCCACTCCATATTTTGTAAGGTTTGAATATCCGGATTTGAAGTGGTCTTCAGCAACACGTGCTTGTCGTAAAAGGCGACTAAACTAGTCCTAAGAGGCGACTAACGGGATTTTATGGTCAGACTCGCTGACTCGGGTGATGCATGTCATCGTATTCCAATTGCATGGTTCGATGCTCACGATTATTTTCAAACCGCCGTCATATAAATGGAATACTGTTTTAGTTAAGTGCGGAGTTAAACAACAAACAAAGAAACAAAAATTGCATAGGGGCAAATAGGATGTATACTCTAGAGCTATGTTATATGCATCGATAGTACATGTAATCCTGTTTCTTACCTTCAATTGTTCTATCTCACTATTCATGTTCATGTTTCACCAGAAGTTCTAAAGTTGTCAGACAACGGTTATCTATCTCCCGGATGGTAAATGCTTGACTAAAAACAACAGCAATGGTTGCATGAGTGACAGAGCGATGCCTTTCATTTTGCCGTCTTTGATATGTAAATAACTTCCACGTTTCAGTGACTTTGTGATTGACTTAACGTTTGTATGTGGTCTTAAAGTGCACGAACGCTGAAGCAGCTAATTGATACACTTGAGCTTAAAATCATACACATTTTGTCAGCTGTCTACCGTGTGTGCGTGTGTGTGTGTGAGAGTGCGTGTGTGCGTGTGTGTGTGTGTTTGTGTGAGTGTGTGTGTGAGAGAGAGAGAAAGAGCGTGTGTGTGTGAGAGCGTGTGTGTTTGTGTGAGAGAGAGCGTGTGTGTATGTGTGTGTGTGTGAGCGTGTGTGTGTGTGTGTGTGTGTGTGTGTGTGTGTGTGTGTGTGTGTGTGTGTGTGTGTGTGTGTGTGTGTGTGTGTGTGTGTGTGTGTGTGTGTGTGTGTGTGTGTGTGTGTGTGTGTGTGTGTGTGAGAGAGAGCGTGTGTGCGCGGTATTCCCGAGCATGTATGTCTGTGAATTATATATGTATTTTCACTTTTTGGTGTCTGTAGGTGTGGTTTGTGTGCCTGTGTGGTGTCAGTGTGTTTGTTAAGAAGAACGGTTTTTTGTGTGCCTCTGGTGGAAACTGTGAAGAGGGCCGCATTGTCGTTCTCAAACCACACTCTACTCAAGCCAAAACCATTTGATGCAATAACTGGTTTCGTATTCTTAGTACGTAAACACAAACAATCAAATTAAAATCAGATCTTAGTTCTCGCTATCGCTAAACAAAGATCTGAGGACATCCCATTACGGGTCACGTCAGAACGACCTTTCGCGAATTTTGACCGACCAATGAAATAACTGACAAGAAATCAGAAGGCAACTACCTCGAGCTTTAGGACACTAGTTTCAAACTGGCGACTACGCTTCGAAACATATTTTGACGTATTCTCGATTAAAAATGGCTTATAGATGGCATTGATTGTATGGATATAATCATAAAACATGTAACTGTCGTTCGGAATACCCCGTGTTAAATATATCGTGGTTGCATGATTAGAAAACACATTCCGACTTTCACTTTCATGATCTGGTAAGCGACGCTCTGATTGGTTGGATGAAAGGTCGTTCTGACGTGACCCCTAATGGAATGTCATCAGATCTTCTTTTAGCGATAGCGAGAACTAAGATCTGATTTTAATGAGATTGTAAACACAAACGTCTTACAACTAGCAAAAAATCCAATTAAGCTGCGTATTTGCGTAAAATAGGCAAACAAAATACACCTAAACCCAATCAATGTTGAGTTGCCTGGGTACAGATAATCATGAAGAAATTCGATAACTCAACATACTCAAGTATACATGAGCATACATCAAGTATCTACTGCACATCTCGCTTATTGTATAACTGTTAGGGGCGGTGGGGTAGCCTTATGGTTGAAGCGTTGGCTGGTCTCGCCGAAGACCCGGGTTCATTTCCCACATGGGTACAATGCTTGAAGGTCCTTTTCCGGTGTCCCCTGCTGTGATATTGCTGGAATACTGCTAGAAACGGCGTACAACCATACATACATATATATCACTGTTATGAGGTCATGACCATATGCTAATTAGGTACCATAGCAGAGACGTTTTGTTTGTTTGTTGTTTAACGCCGCACTTAGCAATATTCCATCTATATGACAGCCGTCTGTTAATAATCGAGTCATCATGAGCATCGATCCATGCAATTGGGATACGATGAAATTCATCAACCAAGTCAGCGAGCCTGACCATCCTATCCCGTTATTCGCCTCTTTCGACAAGACCCGTGAAGATCCGGGGTAGAATAGGTCTTCGGCAACACATCCTTGCCGTACAATTCGACTATGCTTGTCGTGAGAGGCGACTAACGGGATCGTGTGGTCAGTCTCACTGACTTGGTTGATACATGTCATCGTAGCTTAATTGCATAGATCGATGCTCATGGTGTCAACCACTGGAATATCTTGTCCAGACTCGATTATTTACAGACCGCCATCATATAGGTGGAATGTTGCCGAGTGCGGCGTTTTCCTATCGGAAATGTCACAGACGTGGCGAGAAAAAAATTGGGCGCAAATCAAAGGACAGGTTGCATTTACTCAAATGTGTTTAGCTTTTCGAACTTAACAAATAACGGAATACAATTCATTACGTTGTGACACTGTCGTGTATTACATGTTCAAATACGATTAAGTGATGTTTTGGAGCTTTGATCTTAAAACATGAACGAAGGACTTGGACTGCCGACTTAAAGCCATGTACACGGTGTTTACAGAGTGTCTTGTTTTGTGGCAACCATTCATAAAATGGCACGTGTGCTCTATCCCTTGGGTTGATTGATAGTAAATATTGATGCCTCCCCGGAAAAGGGTATTTAAAACAATGGCGGCTTGACAATAAGGGATCATGTACTGTCATTTGCTAACGAGAAGCAGTCTTTGGTTCGTTAATGAGTCCTTTCATATGCAGACATGAATACTTCAAAGGCGGTGTCATTATATGAAAGGACACAGGTGGCCCAGTCGTCTAAGGCACCGGAATTTCTTGCACAGAGTTGCGTCCCTTAGGCGTGGCAGAATCCTATGATTGCTGGCTCGACTCTTACATTCGCCCTGATTATTTTTCCAGGTGTGACAGAACCATACCTGTGCTCGTGTCAAACGTCTAAAATCTGCATCCCTTCAGAATTCCCATCTCATCAAAACTATTAAACTCATTCATTCACTCACTCGCTTGATGGATTTGTTTGTCGTTTAACGCCACACTCAGCAATATTCCAGCTATATGACGGCAGTCTGTAAATAATCAAGTCTGGACCAGACAATCCAGTGATTGACATCATGCGCATTATTTACAGACCAGCGTCACATAGCGGGAATATTACATGATAGCGTACTCTGAGAATTGTCACAAACACATGCAAATGCAAGTCACGTGTTCACCTGAAAATATACAGGAACATATGGTACAAGTCAAAATATGGAATTGCATCGGACATCGTTTGATCATACAGCCTTGTGGGTAGTATTTTGTTTGAAATTGTATGCATACATTTAAATAGAAGACATATGAGGCGGTATCACTGATCTCCTTTAATTCTGAGCTCAGGGGGTTAAATGAGTGGAAGAGAATTTGCTATTTGATCATTATTGAACGACATAAGATCATTGATATACGAAAACACGTCAAGGCCTCTGGGAAGTTTGAAGTTTGAATTGCAGGAAGAATACTTTTAGATTTAATTTCTGAGGAGGTATTCCCATTCAAATCCTCATTTCAAAACGCTTCTAAGAACATCAGAATCATGGCACAGAGAAATACCAGTATTCCAACTGTATGGCATTTAAAGAATCGAATCTGGACCAGACAAACCACTGAGTGACGGGCAATCAGCCAATCCACTCATCTTGACCATGCGATCCTTTCAGTCTCTTACAACAATGTTAGGTTGAAAGGGATCGCAATCCCTACGAGGTCAGAAATGTATGCAGGTTAACTAGGTGGTCGATACTTCAGACATGCATTATGTTCTGACACACTAGTGTATCAGCGTAGCATGTCCATCGAACTCAACAAGTGTATCGATCATTCCTCTGGCCTGCTGATACCAAATACCGGGTGTTTGGGGGCCCGTGTCTGGGAAAATTCAAGATCAATATTCACCTAGAGTTGTAGTCAGACTTGGAGTTTATGTTTCAGCAATGACCTCGCCTCGGGTATTAGTTTACTTTAATGAAACACGTTATGGAAGAGCAAGTCACCGATCGTTTGACTTGGTTGATGAGATCTACAATGACCTACACAATGTAGTTAATGGGCTGGCGCCGCCGAACCCTCTGCAGTCTGCTATCAGATACATAAATAATATGCACGCGACAGACAACATTGAAACGACCTGTTAACGCCGCTTCTGTCCACTGGTTATATCATTTTGGTGAACCAAGAATGTGGGAATAGTTTTGACAAGCAAAGGCAAACCGGATCTTGGCTAGTAAAGGACACAATTCTGCACATCAAATTATGGCGCATTAACCGCTGTGACAAACGTGAACCTTCCCCCACCCCACCCCCCATCCCCCCACCCCCCAAGAGTTACACTAATTGTTCCCAATGTAATGGAATTGTTCAGCCGAAACATAGACGTTAATGGTGGATACTCACTTTGATTGAAAGGAAGAGAAACGCACCTGTCTCTTCTGCTACAAACAGCATTTCCAATGATAGAAGAGAGGAGCTGTATGCAGGTTTTACTATAAATGGTCTGGATGTGAGTTGAAACCCCCGTTAGTCTTCACCCAATGATTGCTCCGTGTCTATATATAATCTTAATTTGGGTCTTGGATTAACTCACTTTACCTTGCCTTGGTGCAGACACCAGATGGTAACTCACTTCACCTTACCTTTGTGCAGACACCAGAGTTCTAACTCACTTCCCCTCGACTTGGTGAAGACACCATATTGTAACTCACTTTACAGAGGTATAGACTGGATTACCACAACACCTCAACAGATGCAGACACTACACCATGGAACAGGTCATGCATTATATATCCAGTAGATACGTCGTTACAATGAAGTCACAACATATACTGAACGTTTCCCATCTTGTTGACGCAGCTGCAGACATGCGCTGCCATTACATAAACATACTGATGACATGTTTCACCTTCTGTAATGTGCAAAAAGATTGTTCAGGTGCAAGTCAGGTGTGTGTCTGTAGAGCGCATTCTGGTTATTACAGTCACGAGGAAAGCTTTTATCTTTACACATAAAGACAAAAACAAGTCTTGAAATTAATGGTTTTGATGTAGAATGACAATTTAGTATCGACATGTGTCCTGTCTTTTTGCCTGCTTTGCCGAGACGGGTCATGAGGTCCTCCTTGGATGTCAGTTTGCAGACATTTAGCAGCATTTTTGCAGCGTGAGTTGGTGATTGAGTGAGTATGGTTTTACGCTGCTTTTAGCAATATTCCAATAAGATCAGGGCAGGGGACACCAGAAATGAGCTTCACACATTGTACTATTGTATAGAATCGAACTCGGCGAGACGAGTGAACGATTTAACCTCACAACCACCCAACCTCCCAAAATGGCAACTAGAATGACAAGGGGCAAAACAATTGTTGAAGCCACTGAACACTGTGGTAATACGGTACTCTTCACTCTGGAGAAAATAGTGAATGAGTGAGTGAGGTGAGTTGAAATTGGGTTTAACGACGTGTACGTGTATGTGTTTGCGTGACTGCTTGTACAAGTCCGGACTGATGCCGATTTATAGTGCTAGCTCACTGAGATACCATGCCGCAGGTTAACATGAATACCCCACTCAGACACAGTACACTGACTAAGAGCCGACCAGTCCTTGATTTAGCCCCTTAATGCCAAGCAAGAGAGGGTAACAACAAGTACCATCTTTTAACGTATTTTGGTATGACGCGGCAAGGTTTCGAAGCCCGGACCTTCCGCTAACGGGGGTGAAGCTCTCCCTGAATGAGTGAGTGAGTTAACACGACTGTAAGTCTTCTTATATAAAAACACGAAGCACGCATTGTTGGTTTTAATGTATCCTTTTCACGCACATATTTCTCTTCATCCATTAAACAACCCGTGGATATCCGGGGTAGAATAGGTCTTCGGCAACCCATGCTTGCTGTAAGAGACGATTATGCTAGTTGTGAGAGGCGACTAACGGGATCGGGTGATCAGACTCACTGCCTTGCTTGATGCATGTCATCGTATCCCAAATGCATGGATCTTTGCTCATAATATCAATCACTGGGTGGTGGCCTGGTCCAGACTCGATTATTTACAGACCGCCGTCATATAGCTGGAATATTGCTGAGTGCGGTGTTAAACAAAAAAAACAAGTGAACAAACAAAACCATAAAGTAATACAATATCAAAATGATCTCATATAGTCCAGGTACATTGAATGATGACTTCTGTGTCAGGTTAAATTTTTATCCTTGTTTCAAATATGAGAAGAAAAAAATAAAGACATCTAATTCATTTTGTTTTTATTTTTTTATGACAAGCTTAGAAATGTTCTATTACATAACGTCTACGCCATACCAATTTTCGCATTGGTATTCCCTGATTTTAAGTAGCAATGCAGAGTTTAAGGTCGATGCAAAGTTTAATTTATAGCAGGGCAAACGTATATACATGTACTAAGAACGGGAGGAATTCTACGAATTGTTTTACTATATTTCTCTCCTCCTCTTTGATTTCCCTATTCTTCCATGTTGTCCGAACATACTGTACATATATTCGTAGAGGGTCTAGTTTATCATGATGCATTTCATATAATCGTAGAGGGTCTAGTTTATCGTGATGCATTTCATAAAATCGTAGAGGGTCTAGTTTATCGAGATGCATTTCATATAATCGTAGAGGGTCTAGTTCATCGTGATGCATTTCATCATTGAAAACACTGTGGAATCATTGGAGGGACGTTGTCGCGTTTATATTACATATTCAATAGGTAATCTTTTCCTTTAAAGCACAATTCCCATACTGAAACTCAACCGACCTTTGCATTTTCTCGAATCTATACTCGTATTCTAATTACTTACCTTTTTACTATGACCGGTCCTGCTTGGTGCTTCTAGTCGCCTTCAGCGCACGGTGGTACTTACACAAATATGTCTGTGGTCAGAGATGCAGCATGTAATACCGTGTCACCTATAAACTCTCAGATCAGGATTAGTAAACACATGATGAATGGATGGTCCATTGGCTAAACTGACTCAAACTGAATTTGAATAGTAAGAAGATCCATTGTGTAAAAACAATATCAGGGCAACGATTTCACAATGTTGAAACTACAAGAAAGGGAGCTATAACAGCCGAACAGGTGTTCACAACTGGTTATTGTTCTGAACACTATTCTATCCTTGACAAAGGAATCATAAGCCATTCAGAAAGTGATACGCTTTTATTATTTAACTTTATTCATTAGTCATGTAATGCTGATTGAAATACGGCAAACAAATATATAATTCACACAGTAACCACACTATGAAGTACCAGTAATGTGATGGATGAGTCACGGAAGAGTTAACATGTGTGACAGGATCCTAATGTACACATGGGACAGCGGCCTATCGATGGCAGAATTGTCGATGTTTGTGATAGTTTTATGATAAATCTATATGCTGACAATTTGCGGACATCAGATGTTTCCTGTTCAAGTTATTCAGACCATCGCCAGAGATATAATTCTAAAGACTTGATTTTGAAGATTTCTTGCCCCTCAGTAGGAAACCATTGGAGCTGTTTGTTTGTTTGTTTGTTTGTTTTATTTCGTGTTTCTTGTTTAACGCCGCACTCAGCAATATTCCAGCTAAATGACAGCGGTCTGCAAATGATCGATTCTGGACCAGACAATCCAGTCATTATTATCATAAGCATCGATCCACGCAACTGGGATACGATGACAAGCACTCTGACCGCCCGATCCCAATTAGATTTGACCTCTTAAACAAATTGGGTCATCATCAAGATTGGAAAATTTCAGCTTCACTGCATCATTTCTGTCTCGGGTGATGATGCAAAAATATAATATAAAACGTAAACCACAAGAGAATATTATCTGACAAAAACAGATTCTATTGGGCATAAAAGGCCAAATAGCAGTGAAAACTATAGGAATGGATCACCGAAAATCAGTGGTCATGCCAGGTGTTCGCGAAAAGGGCATTTTTTTCAGAGAATGCATTTGCAAAGAATTTAGGAGTATGGTCCAAATATAGGATAATTCAAGTTCACAAAATAAACTTTGCAAAACATTCTCTTAATTATCATGTCTCATTGAAAGCTTGATTGGTTCAGTGATGTCTTAGGAGAAGATGTCAGACCAGATGGGCTAATCATGTCATAGAGCATCGATCTACGCGTACATTATTGGGATACGATGACATGCATCTACTAAGACAGCAAGCCTGACAAACTGATCCCGTTAGTCGCCTCTTACGACAAGCATGGGTTGCTGAAGACCAATTACAACGACGATCGTCACTGGTTTATTGGGAATGTGTTGTTGAAAGAAATCAAATGACGCCAGTCACATTTGCTGATGAATGGGTCTACAAAGAGTCAGAGACTACAGTATCGACTACTAAGTATAGTCCTTGATACTGCTTTCAAAAAATAAATGGCCAAACCAGAAATAGACTGCACTTAAACTACCTTAAACTAAAGTAACATTCTCAAACAACATTCATTTCCCTAAATGTCCCTCAATATTTCAAATTTTAAGAACCACCAACTGTTCATTTTTCTATACGAAAACTATTTCTAACTAAAACTATTAGGAAAACGTTGCAGAACGTGGACTTGGCAGCTCCATGATACTGCCACCAACCTGTTGGTCACATAATAACAAGTGACTTCTCTGACAATAACAACCTTCGTCAGTTTATGAAAATCTGGACCAGAATATCGTGAACCACTTGCAGCTAATTGGGATCACCATCATTAGTTATGCAGTGCAAGCGTTTGCAAAAACAGGGCCAATAGAGAAGATACATTTTTGAATGGGTCGGTTAAGTCAGTGTGTGTTGTCGTCTCTGGTAGAATGCGATGAAAAGTGAAAACAGAATTTGTAATAAACCCATTCTGTATCTGTCGGTTAAATTTAAGGCCAGGCTGTCCAACAGGAAAGATCTTTTGTAGTTGTTCCCACTGACATGGACAAAATAACATAACAATTATATGTAAGCATCACGACATCATTGTTTGAAAAATAAAAATAAATGGTATAAGTGACCTATCAAATATTGCAACAACATATAAAATATTGCCACATATAAGGCCGATTTGTTAACTGAGGAAAAATAAAAACACGGGCATTAGTACCATCAACTTTTGGCTTGACCATAAATCCTGTACAAAGTTCAATTAATATAGTAGTACAAAAAGAAAGAAATACATTACTTGATCCAGCAATTGCTCCACCAAATCCCTGTCTCAAAGGTTAACCACAATCCTAAATACAATCAGGTGAGGACTTGGGGATGGGCATTCTCAAAAACTCAAATGATTTGCTTTAGTTATTACAATCTCAGAAAAAAAAACAAGTTTAGTTATGTCAAACCATTTTATTTTTTAAACTTTGCACACCATTATCTCAGACGACAAACTTGGAGGAAAACTTCATTCCTTGACCCATGAGGCTTTTGTTACTAAACGCGGTGACTATAGATATAGTTCCATCTTCAAAGATTCAGGATAATTTGTCAATAGCAATGCCATGGGCACCATTACCACTTGTGATCTTCACCTTTTAATTCGAGTTAAATCCATACAGCTCCAGCCTTTTGTGGAGGAGATCAGACAACCCTCTTACACTGGTACAGGTCACTGATCTGCTCTAAACTTGAGTACGGATCCATCGTCTATGGTGGAGCCTGTAAAAGTAATTTACAAAAAGCTTAATACTATCCACCATCGACTTTTTTGTCTGTTCATAGTCTATATGTGGAGTCGAGTGAGCCTTCCCTTAAACAACGCCGTCTGAAATATCATTACAATACATCACTAAACTATATTCTAATCCGTCAAATTAAGCTTTTGATTGCGTATTTAATCCTCTACGAAGATATTTACAATAAGAACATCTCTTGTTCCACCGCTCGATATCAGAATGAAATTTGCTATTTCTGCAGCTAAAATTAACCTTCAAGATCTAACTTCTTCCATCCATCTTTTGTCATAACGTCATTGGCAGGCCTCACAAATGTAGACCTCACATTAATTGAACTTAAAAAAACAAGACACAAACCCACTAATTTATCAACAAGAATGTAATCAATTAAAAAACGCAGATGGCACTTATAAATCTATATTTACAGATGGATCCAAGGATGATGGCGCAGTTGCTAGTGTCACTGTCACTGGATCCAGAACAGTAACTTCAGGATTACCAGATAACAGCTCCATATTCACAGCAAGAGCAAACACCATTTTTACAGTCCAAAAATGTTTGAATAACAAATATAAACATAGAAAATTTATATTTTTTCAGATTCCCTTTTTAAATTTATCATTTAAGTGTCCACATTTACTCGAAATTGTTGAACCACTGGCCAATACGACATCGTATTTTGTTGGCTATTCAGCCATGCTCATTGGTAACACACTGACCATGGTCAACAAAACTCTCATCACTCCTTATGCCACACTCTAATTATAAACCTGTTTATTACAAGTTAAAGATCAAAGATCTAATTTTAAAGAAGTAGGACACCCAAATAGGTATCAATAAGTAACATGAAAAATGTAATTAATTTGTTTTGTTAAAAAGATGTCGATTAAAGATTGGTAGATTAAATTAGCAACTGAGATTGTCAGTGGCGTTATCATTGAAAGGGGTTAAGGTACTGTAAAAAAAATGTCCCCCATAAGACAACGTAAGTTCCACATGTTTCAAAATAAATTTAGAAATATCGAAAAAAATTAATTGTAAAATATGTGTTGTTTTTATGTTAGGCTAACTTTGTCGATAATCGCCAGCACTTTGAGGTATGGTTTAAATCCTGCTGAGGTTCATGCAGGTTGAAAACTTACTGTAAGTTCCCTTGGTCTGCCTTCAGTCGCTGGCGATCAATAGCCCGTTTTTATCATGTTTTGTTATGTTTAGTGCTATCCTTTTTATGATTACATACTAGTTTTAAATCTTTTTCTGTGATATGTCTAGTTATTTTACTGTTATTTTTTATATAATCTAAATGTATTTATTATGTATAACTCTTGATAGTCACGATATGGTTCAAATATTGCTAATGTGACTTTGAATTTTAACTTACTCACTCACTCACTCACTCAGTCTTTTGTGTCTACATTTCACAACTTTATAGGTAAACTTTTAAAAGAAGATTTCAAAGAGCGTCATACGAACCTTGCTGTCAGATGTTGTGTGATCAGGGTCACAACATTCAAGGAATTGACAAAACTTCAAAAGTTATTCTGGTGGACATGTGAAGGACATTTACAAATCTGACGCATCAGTGACAAAAATGACGTCCGATGCAGTTCCATGATTTGACTTCAGCCCTATGTTCCCGTGTTTTTACGGGTAAACAATTGACTTGCCTTGACATGTTTTTATGACAGGAACCACCAATGGGGCAGGATACCCTCACCTTTTCGCGAAAACCTGGTATCATCACAATTTGATAGTAGTTCATAAACACTTGCTTATGATAAAGTTTGAAACGTACTATGGACTCCACTGGGCAGTGATTTCTCATAGTTATGAGAGGGGTTTCGTCACGTTTATGTCCACACCGGGACGGTCTCAATATCTGTCCATTTACTGGTGACCACAGATATCAACTTTAAAGTGTGACCTGTGGTAAATAGACATTCCCATCTACATTTGTTGAAACATGTTAATTGTTCAAACAGATACAAACTTTATTGAAAGACGCTCTATACGTAATTACTCGTAACGCAAACAAGCCGATAAGAATATTTTTATTCATATACCATCAACAATGGGTAAAACTTTATACATGTATCATCAGCATATTGGTGTAAGGACATCTATGTAGCATCAGCATATGGGTATACAATCATACATGTACCGTCAGCATACTGGTGTAAGGACATTTATGTACCATCAGCATATGGGTATACATTCATACATGTACCATCAGCATATTGATGTAAGGACATCTATGTACCATCAGCATATAGGTATACATTCATACATGTACCATCAGCATATTGGTGTAAGGACATTTATGTACCATCAGCATATGGGTATACATTCATACATGTACCATCAGCATACTGGTGTAAGGACATCTATGTACCATCAGCATATGGGTATACATTCATACATGTACCCACAGCATACTGGTGTAAGGACATCTATGTACCATCAGCATATGGGTATACATTCATACATGTACCATCAGCATATGGGTATACATTCATACATGTACCATCAGCATATGGGTATACATTCATACATGTACCATCAGCATACTGGTGTAAGGACATTTATGTACCATCAGCATATGGGTATACATTCATACATGTACCATCAGCATACTGGTGTAAGGACATTTATGTACCATCAGCATATGGGTATACAATCATACATGTACCATCAGCATATTGGTGTAAGGACATCTATGTACCATCAGCAAATAGGTATACATTCATACATGTACCATCAGCATATGGGTATACATTCATACATGTACCATCAGCATGTAGGTATACATTCATACATGTACCATCAGCATATGGGTATACATTCATACATGTACCATCAGCATATGGGTATATATTCATACATGTACCATCAACATACTGGTGTAAGGACATTTATGTACCATCAGCATATGGGTATACATTCATACATGTACCATCAGCATATTGGTGTAAGGACATCTATGTACCATCAGCAAATAGGTATACATTCATACATGTACCATCAGCATATGGGTATACATTCATACATGTTCCATCAGCATATGGGTATACATTCATACATGTACCATCAGCATACTGGTGTAAGGACATTTATGTACCATCAGCATATGGGTATACAATCATACATGTACCATCAGCATATTGGTGTAAGGACATCTATGTACCATCAGCAAATAGGTATACATTCATACATGTACCATCAGCATATGGGTATACATTCATACACGTACCATCAGCATATGGGTATACATTCATACATGTACCATCAGCATATTGGTGTAAGGGCATTTATGTACCATCAGCATATGGGTATACATTCATACATGTACCATCAGCATACTGGTGTAAGGACATTTATGTACCATCAGCATATGGGTATACATTCATACATGTACCATCAGCATATTGATGTAAGGACATCTATGTACCATCAGCATATAGGTATACATTCATACATGTACCATCAGCATATGGGTATACATTCATACATGTACCATCAGCATATTGATGTAAGGACATCTATGTACCATCAGCATATAGGTATACATTCATACATGTACCATCAGCATATGGGTATACATTCATACATGTACCATCAGCATACTGGTGTAAGGACATATATGTGCCATCAACATATGGGTATAAGTAAATACATGTACCATCAGCATATGAGTATAAGTACATACATGTAGCATCAGTATATGGGTATAACTTCATACTTGAACAAACATGTGTAAGAATGTAGCTCACATAGACCTTGACTCTTCGTGAACACTATTTACGAACAAGTGGAATGTAGTGATACATTTAGGATCAGTTTAGGTCCGCTTTGTGCATTCAACAGTGTGGTGTTTCAACTCAAAAGAGAAGTGACAATGGCACATCCGTACATCCACTTTGTCAATTACATCTCTCTAGAATTCAGCCATGTGTAGGGCTGGTGTAGGTCATCGTGGTTATATCGTTCTCGGGTGACAAACCTGAGCTTGATTGCACACATGGGCGCCGTGTGTAAGACCATTAGATAATGCTAGAATGTTGCTAAAAGTTTAGTCTAGTGATTAAAGCGTTCTGTCGTCACGCCGAAGACCCGGGTTCCATTCCCCACATGGGTACAATATGTGGAGCCCATTTCTGGTGTTTCGGCCGTGATATTGCTGGAATATTGCTAAAAGCGGCGTGAAACCAAACTCTCTTTCTCATTGCTAAAAGCATTGTAAAACCCCATCGTTTACTCGAAACACGTTAGTCTGATACAGCGATAGAATCTCTTTGTCCACTCTTTTTCTTTGTCTGATTATTCAAATTAAATGATAGAGAAAAATGTAACATTAACAGGTAAGAGCCTGACAAGACAATAAGCTCTTAACTAAATTTCTACAAGATTGTATGTTAGAAGGAAACATAGACAATCTGTGGATACGAGTGTTTTAGCCACTTACATCGTATACCTAATCATACGTTATGCCTGTAAAGGGTCGGGGTAGGATAGGTCTTCATCAACCATGCTTGCCGTAACAGGCATAAACGCTTGTAGTAAGAGGCGACAAAAGGATCGGGTGATCAGGCTCGCTGACTTGGTTGATACATGTCATCGTATCCCGATTGTGTAGATCGATGCTCATGATGTCAATCACTGGCTAGTCGGGTCCATACACGATTATTTACAGACCGTGGCATGTAGCTGGAATAGTGCTTGGTGCGGCGTTAAACAACAACCAAACAAACAAACAAAAATAATTATACGTTATGTAAAACAAGGGGAAATGTCAACCTGTTTGTATACTTTGTAGAGACCGCCTCCGTGGTCTTGTGGTAGAGCGTCCGCCCGCGTCATACCAAAAGACGTTTAAAGATGATACTTGCTGTTACCCTGTCTGGCGCTCGGCATTAAGGGGCTAAAACAAGGCCTGGTCGGCTCGGAGTCAGTATACTTGTAGTCAGCAAGGACGCCATGTTCAACCCCATTTCACTTCACCTCACTCATCGTCAGATAATTATGCCTCATTTATGCCTCGCTTCCTCACTTGAAAGCCCTTTCTGTTCGTCTTAGAAATCCACGTTCGTAAGAGCACATACGGACATGATTGATTTAATAACCAGTTGATTCACATTTGGAGCAAGGCAAATTTGTCGATGTAAAGTTAAGGATATCACAACACCACACACACACACACACACACACACACACACACACACACACACACACACACACACACACACACACACACACACACACACACACACACTATAGAGAGAAATACAATTCGTGAAAGTATTCAGCTGGGCCACCTTGCTCGTCACACCGAAGACCCGGCTTTGATTTCTCAAATGGGTAACGGGGCGGTCGGGTAGCCTCGTGGTTAAAGCGTTCGCTCGTCACGCCGAAGACCTGGGTTCGTTTCCTGACATGGGTACAATATGTGAAGCCCATTTCTGGTGTCCCCCGCCGTGATATTGCTGGAATATTGCTAAAAGCGGCGTAAAATCAAACTCAGTCACACTCAACCAAATGGGTAACAATGTGTGAAGCACATATGTGGTGTCTCCCGCCGTGATATTACTGGAATATTGCTAAAAGCGGCGTCAAACTATCCTCACTCACTCACTCTAATTTTAGAAACAATGACACTTGAGGGTTCATTAATACGCGAAGGTTCCGTTATAGAAGTTTTTAACCACCCACATAACTTTCTTTAGGGTTCCTCGTTTGTTAATGAACCCTGACAGCATTTTTAGATTAGATTATTAAGGGACTCTGATTTGTCCTTTTAATGAATGGTACAAAATTGCTTTATATAAGGAATCGCCCACGTTTGAAAGGAGTGTTTACAGCATAAAATATCTTTTATGTCGAAACATTTGAATGATAAATGATCAAAACAATGGAAAGGAGGCCTGCCTGAATGGTTAGTCCCGCAAAACATCGCCATGCATCATGGCGCGCACACACGTTGGAGATGTGGACAATTCGTCAACGAACAGGTGTTACACAAGGTCAGACTGTTCCAGCTACCGATCAATAAAATATTCAGCTTAAATGGGTTTTTTGCCAATTTGCTGGCAAATGCAGACAAAGAGACTAATCGGCTAATGTAAGCCAGTTGAACCAGACAAAATGGATCGTTGTCAAACTGGAGTAACTCGGTATGTATTATTACACAACAAATCGACTACAACCGGTCTTTTTTCGGCTCCACTGCTCTTCTGTTGGTTGATAACACTCTACCTTCATATAAGAGGCCGTCTAACTCGATGGAAAGTGAAGGCGAACTGAATTGGTTAAATGACCCCAACAGTATAAGACACCTTAGTGGTTAGACATATACGCAAAAGGTCCACTGTCTTGGTGTGTGTGCAAATCACCTTAGAGCAACGCATAAAGGTTTGAGAGAGATAAATTCTTGAAACCGAATCCAGTCACATTTAACATTTAGCTCAGTTTTCAAAATATGAAGCTATGAACCAATTGATCTTGCATGTCTTAAAATTACATATATTATTGTCTTGGAAACGCAAAATCTCAAAATTAAAAATATTATGAAAAAGGCATGCACCAGTCAAGTTTATATCTAATTTTGTTTACGTTTCACATAAAGACTGAAGTCACATGAGTTTTATGATGTCATTAAAGAGCCCTTACTTGATGGATAAGAATCTAATGTTCTCAAACATCACTCTTGACATGAAATGGTCCCAGATCTCCAGGTCCAGATCTCGGAAATATCAAAGTACAGATTGACCATGGCGGAATGCTGGTAGGTGTTCAAGTTAAACAAGAACAAGAACATATCGGACATTTCTGTAATACGGTGGGGTTTTTTTATTTTTGCAACTAACGACGAGAATCTTTTACAAAAATGAATTGTTATACCAAGAGACATTTAGCCCGTATTCTGATGAATTGGACGGACGGTCGTTAACTCGTTACGTCCCTCTTTACTGCATTTCCTAGCTGGGCAACTTCTAAATTAGATCCTAGTCAGCTGGTATCATCTCCCCAATAGTGAAAAAAAGTGTTGTGCATGAAAAATCTTCAGGTCTCTATCCCAATAGTGTACATAACAGAGTACTCTGATAAACATTCCAAGAACTCTTCTCATGTGAAAACTCTCACCGATTGGGTGAGATATATTGGGAACCGCAATATATATATTAAAATGTTTACTACCCAAGGACGAGTAAACTTTCATTTATACAGTCACATTTGTGTTTGAGCTTGCCAGGTGACAGAAGTTACTGAAACGTTCATAACATCCTCACAACAAACGTACAGTTTCCACAGCTTGTCGCCTTAACCCAACTGTCGGAGTCAGCAATCTTGATATCGATTTCCAGATGGGACACGTTTTAGATTTTCTTGTTTTCTTTTTAATTCACTCCAGGTGTTAAAATCCTTTTACCTTTGATAAAAATTATCAATTCTAATATAAACACTCAAATACAGCTCGCTTCGGTGGCCCAACACGTTGAAACACCATTAAAAGTTCCCGTGGAGACCCAGGCCAGCAAAGGCCCAGGCATTCTGTTGTTTGGGTGACCAATGTGTGAGGAGTGGTACGGCTTGGCTGACTGCGTGTCATCGCACCCAAGGGGCATACATGTACACTTCTCATAATGTCAGTCAGTAGTTAGTACACACCACAAAATAATAATTATCAGCAGAATAAATACGTTTCTTCTGCTGACGTCACTTCCTGTTGGTGCATTCTGGTGACGTTGTATTACGGGAATAAAGGCTATAACGATTATTTTAGTTTTGTGGTGTGTTGATAACGTGGGTTTCAGTAAACAGTTAATATTGCTTTACAAATTCTAACTTTTAATCTCATTACAGTGCAATGGAAGTATCTCTCTTTGATCCAAAATTGTACATCAATTACCTACCTGGTTGATGCATGCCATCGATCCCAATGTCTGGTCCAGACTCGATTATTCATAGACCGCCGTCATATAGCTGGAATATAGCTGAGTTTGACGCTAAACAATAAACCAACCAACCAACCAATAACCTACAGGATCGAAACCTACGAAGAGTTTCCGTAAATTTAGAATATCCTTTCATAACTTTAAGGTAAATAGGTCAAGACAATGTAAAATGTCCGATACTCTATGAACACATTTTAATTTAATAATTTTGTAATTAGGTATTTACCCCATTCTAGTTTTACAAGAACTCAGTCAATGGTAAATTTGCTAAATACTAGGAATATAAATCTCGTTAAATCTGTTGCTCTGTTCATAAAACATGGTTTTTTTCAATTATGGACTCTAACGTTACCACTTATATTGTCACGTTAAACTGTACTTTAGCCCACGTGACCATACTACTGAATAAAGTACTAATACTTATATTGCTCCGAGCGGCGTCAAACAAAATATCGACCCGTGTAGGAAGACCAACATGTAACCATGCGTGCTGTTTGCACGTGCAAAACTAGCACCCCGCCCTTGTGCAAAGTAAAACACATGATTAGTCACGCCTGTCCTGATGTTCGTCTGGATGATAAACCCTAGTTGTTAAAGTCCAGTGACAAGAAACGGTTTTAGTCATTACACAAAGTAATTATGGTTTAGGCCAAGCCTGAACATGAATTTGGTTTGTTTGATGTTTAACGCCACACTCACCAATATTCCAGTTCTACATAGTAGGTAGGTATACTTGTTGTTGTACATTGTCACATCCAGTTAATTCAAAGAATGTGTGGGTATGGTTTTATCACGACGGGGCACACCAGAAATGGGCTTCACACATTGTACCCATGTCGGGAACCGAACACGGGTTTTCGGCGTGACGAGCGAACGCTTTAACCACTAGGCTACCCGACCGCCCCTTATACTAAGAGAAAAAAAACATCAGTGGTACATGGGCATTTACATATATCTATATGAAAATACAAACAATATCAACAATTCTTTCTCATTAACTTGCATACACATGCAATGATTAATGGGTGATTAAATATTTAGCTAAAAGTAGTATTTTATTGAAATATACAGAGTTCTTTGTCGGAGAAGAGCATAGCATCTTAAATGATAGTGAAACTCATCTCCTACTGAAAGTTTCGTTGTTGTTTTTGTTGTTTAACACCAACACTCAGCAATATTCTATCTGTATGACGGCGGTCTGTAAATTGACGAGTCAGGACCAGACAATCCAGCGTTTGATATCATGAGCATCGACCTATTAGGATACGATGACATGCATCAACCAAGTCAGCGAGCCTGACCACCCGATCCCGTTAGTCGCCACTCACGACAAGCATGTGGTTGCTGAAGAGCTCTTCTAACCCGGATCTTCACGGGTCTCCTACTGAAATTCAATCACTGAATTGAGAGAGTCTCCCTTCTCTTAGTACTCTGCCATCGGCCAGTCTCAGTTATATTTTGAAGTACGAACAATTAATATCAGCATGTTCTTGCTTTTAGGGAGTAACAGATAATTTTCAATAGTGTTTATAGTAGATACCCTTCGGTATCCTGATCCTTAAATCTGTTCTACCGTTGACAGTAGCCATATTTGTACCGCATATGTATGGTTTATGAAATATTTTTCAGTTGATGTAACATCACTTAAATAGTATCTTTTGAACACACACCGTCCAGGGACAATTAGTTTTGTTTTCAGCTGGCTTCGAGATGATGTAACGGTACAAAGTCTCCGTTTCCCCAAAAAGACCTTACCCTCTGCATGGTGTACATTTCTCAGAGGCAGCACGGACTCGAACAACTCATGACTTGTGATCCTTCTGGACAATTTCACCGTGGCCGAATTCGATTTCAAAACGTCTGCAATTCTATTAATACACATCCGGGTTGGAAAAAGTGGCCTAAGGGGTTTTCAAGGACTAAAGTTCAATCCAACAATGTGTGTGTGTCTGCTATTTCAACTATTAGCAGCGATTGATGCAAAGGCCTGCTACCAGAGAGAAGCTTTGCGTAACATGTAGTTAGCTTTGTGTAACATGTAACTAGCCTTGTGCAACATGTAACTGGCCTTGTGTAACATGTAGCTAGCCTTGTGTAACATGTAACTAGCCTTGTGTAACATGTAACTAGCCTTTTGTAACATGTAACTAGATTTGTGTAACATGTAACTAGCCTTTTGTAACATGTAACTAGCCTTGTGTAACATGAAACTAGCCTTTTGTAACATGTAGCTAGCCGTGTGTAACATGTAACTAGCCGTGTTCAACATGTAACTATCCTTGTGTAACATGTAACTAGCCTTGTGCAACATGAAACTGGCCTTGTGTAACATGTAGCTAGCCTTGTGCAACATGAAACTAGCCTTGTGCAACATGTAGCTAGCCTTTAGTAACATGTAGCTAGCCTTGTGTAACATGAAACTAGCCTTGTGTAACATGTAACTAGCCTTTTGTAACATGTAACTAGCCTTGTGTAACATGTAGCTAGCCGTGTGTAACATTTAACTAGCCATGTTCAACATTTAACTAGCCTAGGGTAACATGTAACTAGCCTTGTGCAAAATGAAACTAGCCTAGGGTAACATGTAACTAGCCTTGTGTAACATGTAGCTAAGCTTGTGCAGCATGTAACTTGCCTTGTACAACGAATATCTAGCCTTGTGGTCGACTGCTGGACATAAGGCTATAATGAGTGAGTGAGTGAGTTTGGTTTTACGCCGCTTTTAGAAGTTTTCCAACAATATCAGGGCGGGGAATACCAGAAATTGGACTGGCCCATTGTACCCATGTAGCCCAGGTTTTTGGTGTGATGAGCGAAAGCTTCAACCATGTATTCACGGGATGTGGACGTGTACACTTGAAGTATTGACGTTTCACTCATTCACTCATAACTAGAGCAAATATGATTTTCATCATTTGTATTTCCAGCTTATAGATGCCTTTGGCACATAACAACATTGATTATACAAGGCATACATCTATCTTTTGTGATAATATAGTTAATTGATAAATGCCGTATTTACGAACTGCGCGCGATGTTACCAAAAGAGGTTTGCATACCGGTAATCGTATATGGCTCTGAGAGGTCCTATCATGTCTGCATCTCAACGGAATCCCATCGACCCCTAATGTTAACAAATATACGCAAACCGCTCCTCTTCTTTGGGCTAGAATCAACATCTGACAGAACCCATTGATTTGGTAGACGTTTGTGAAGGTGAAAAGACAATGAGGTTAATTGTCTTGCCCGCTTTGAAGAAAACATAATTAACCATATTATTTCCTTAGTAACCACTAGTTACATGGGCAGACTCCCTGTGAACCAACAAGCGCTATAGTAATGCAACACTACACAAACCGTGTTGGTTAGTGAGGTATCAGTTCATCATTAAAGTCAAGGAGAAAAATCAATGTTTGCCATTTGTTGACGTTCCAAATATTTTTGTTTGACGGACGTCTATTGAAGTGTACATGATCAAATCAATTACACCGTGGTAAATGTCTGTGTTAAACAGGCTTCTTCTTTTTCGTTTGAGCTGAAATGTGAAACCATGTTTTCAAATCAATGTGGTAATACCGATCTGGCCGATGTCTATTGTGTGATGGATTTGATGATGATCGTAAGGGTAACCACGGTAACAAAGACTCACGAAGGCAACCCCCGAAGTGGCAGTTTAACATTTACATTGGATGTGCCTAAACTCTATGTGCATAATGTTCCCCATGATGGCATTGTGTCAAGGTTCATTGGTTGTCGTTAGTTGTCTCTTGTTTCTAAGTGCTGAAACATACACAAAACATACAGTTACAATGGCGGTGGTGACAGCGTCTCCAGCTGTTCTGTCTCCAGTGATTGTGTCTTTAATGCTTGTGTTCCCAGTAACTGTGTTTCTAGTGTTAGTGTCTCTGGTAATTGTGTCTATTGATTGTTTCCTTTCCTTGGTATTTTGGTGTCTGCTGACTGTGTCTCAAGTTATTGTTTCCTTGGTAAGTGTGTGTCTGCTGACTGTGTCTCAAGTTATTGTTTCCTTGGTAAGTGTGTGTCTACTGACTGTGTCTCAAGTTATTGTTTCCTTGGTAAGTGTGTGTCTACTGACTGTGTCTCAAGTTATTGTTTCCTTGGTAAGTGCGTGTCTGCTGACTGTGTCTCAAGTCAGTGTTGCCTTGGTAATTGTGTGTCTGCTGACTGTGTCTCAAGTCATTGTTTCCTTATAATTGTGTGTCTACTGACTGTCTTTCAAGTCATTGTTTCCTTGGTAATTGTGTGTCAACTGACTGTGTTTCAAGTCATTGTTTCCTTGGTAATTGTGTGTCAACTGACTGTGTCTCAAGTCATTGTTTCCTTGGTAATTGTGTGTCAGTTATCAAGTCATAGTCGCTGTAGTAATGTATCCAGTGATATAGTTTTTATCTGGTGGTATTTTCTTTCTAACGACACAGGTTGGTAATGACATAAACGACACAGCTTATTAGTGATTAACGACACTGTTTGATAGAGGCTCCAACGACACTGCTTGTCAGTGACTCTAACAACACTGCTTGTTACTGACACTAACGACACTGTTTGCTAGTGACCCTAACGACAATGCTTGTTAGTGACTCTAACGACACTGTTTGGTAGTGACTCTCACGACACTGTTTGGTAGTGACTCTCACGACACTGTTTGGTAGTGACTCTAACGACAATGCTTGTTAGTGACTCTAACGACACTGTTTGGTAGTGACTCTCACGACACTGTTTGGTAGTGACTCTAACGACACTGCTTAATGGTGACTAACGACACTGCTTGTTAGTGACTCTAACGACACTGTTTGTTAGTGACTCTAACGGCATTGCTTGTTAGTGTCTCTAATGACACGGCTTGTTAATGGCCTAACGACACTGTGAGCAAAAGTCGTTTGTTCCAGGAAAAAACATGTACATGCCTCAAGTTCAGCTACAAAACGTAATCGCTGGGTATGCTGGTAGCCGGGTTGTGAAACTAAATGTTTGCCTCCTCCTCATACAGAAGCAATGCCAGCATTAGGGCCAAAGACCAAGTCATACCCACTCCCAGTAACCCTCACAGACCAACCCACCACCAGCAATCCCCACAGACCCAAGCACCCCTACCCCCAGCAACCCCAACAGACCCAAGCACCCCTACCCCCAGCAACCCTCACAGACCCAAGCACCCCTACTCCCAGGAACCCCGACAGACCCAAGCACCCCTACCCCCAGCAACCCTCACAGACCCAAGCATCCCTACCCCCAGGAACCCCGACAGACCCAAGCACCCCTACCCCCAGCAACCCTCACAGACCCAAGCATCCCTACCCCCAGCAACCCCCACAGACCCAAGCACCTCTACCCCCAGCAACCACCACAGACCCAAGCACCCCTTCCCCCAGCACCCCCAACAGACCCAAGCACCCCTACCCCAAGGAACCCCGACAGACCCAAGCATCCCTACCCCCAGCAACCACCACAGACCCAAGCAGCCTCCCCCCGGGCAACCCCCACAGACCAATCCACCCCTATTAACTGCTGGGTCCCTTTGTGTCTGTCACAAAGACGTTTGTGAGGGCAATTAGTAGTATAACAACGAGGCAAAATCATTAAGAAGATATTGATATTTACAAACAATTTGAAACAGTCAGTGATATTCAGTTGTGTGTATTCCAACTCAATATGGTTGTTAGTTATAAAGGCATTCAGTTCATCAGTTCATAAGTGCAAGTCATCGTGATCCGGTCGTTTCTTCTGCTTTCAGTTAAAACAATTATCGATACAACCATATATAGGGTCTCTACCAAACTGAAAGATATGGGTCTTGGCCATACATGTTAAATGGACTCTGATCATGAAAGCCGTCTGTTAATAAGAGCAACGAAAGAAGCAGTTTTTCAAGAGCATGAGAGGGGACAGGTAAACAAACTGACGGCTGGTACTGCAGGACGAGGAATGGAAGAAATAAACTACAGATATATAGGCTGTATAAACACGACTATATTAGAGTTTTTTAGTCAGTGTGTTAAGAAATTGGCGAACTTTTATAAAACTATGCACATGTTTATATGTTTATCGTCCAACCAAGACCTTCCCTGTTACGCTTCCAACGCCTGCAATGACACTTTATCCAAAAGACGTCAACTCACATGTATATGTATTTAAGTATCGAAATTACGTTTTGTGGTTATTTATTTGGTATTTTTAATAGTATACTCTCTCTCGTAAATCGCTGGGCGATTGGTCATAGGTATTTCACTGTGTGTACAAATTATGTTATGCATGTATCCTACGAGTGATATTAAATTTGTTGTTTCTATGGAGTCTTTTGTACACGTGGGATTCCGGGTACGAAAAGATGAACTTTGTTATTTATTTAATTCTCACAAACCGATGGTATACTATATACTTAATTTTACTGAATATAATCTTAAAACATTTCATTATTATGAACACACGATAGATTACCACGGCCCGACACCAGGTGCGGTGATTGCATGCCATTATTCGTACATCGTTCGTCGGAAGGACAGAATGTCGCGAGAGGACGATCTGCAGCTCGTTCCACATGTGTTCGATAGGGTCGAGGTCTGGTGACCAGGCTGGCCACTCCATGCGGACAATGGTCTCCTGCTCCAAGCAGGCATCAACAACCCTGGCACGAGGTCGTGCGTTGTCGTCCATGAGGATGAAGTCTGGTCCGATTGCACCAGGATACGGTCTCGCGGACACATCAAGAATGTCATCCTGTCACTGTGCCCCGCTACAGGGCACGGAAATCAGTTCTTCCAGCTCTACTAATCCCATCCCAAATCATGACTGTGCCCTCTCCATATCGGTCATGTTCGGTAACTTTGAAATCCTTGTATACGCCACACTCGTGCACGACCATCCGTGAATTATAGACAGCATCTCGATTCATCAGTAAAAAGTAGCGGAGGCCAGTCCTTGGCCAATCAGTTTACCTGACATGCCTTCCTGTCATGTCAGGTCAGAGGGATGCGGATGCATGACCTTCGTGACCAGAGACCATCCTCGCGGAGACGATTACGCTTTGTCTGAGTAGAAACGTTAACGCCAGTGGTGGCAGTCAGGAAGTGTGTGTTGTGGAATGTTGTCCACCACCTGCATGTCGCTGGAATACACGCGACCTATTATTATAATGAAAATATTTTAGACAATAAATATCATGTTCAATCGTGTACAGTTTGAATTAATAATTTACTGCATAGATGTTAAAGTGAGGTTCACTTATTTGTTTTTAGGTGTTTAAAGAATTGTGTTTTTTTATGGGTGTAAGCGATTGCTTTTCTGCTACAATGGTAGTTTCACCCCTGATAGGGATTACCCAACCATTGTGTACCGGGATATTTCAAACATTATTTGTTGAATGATTTATGTCATCCAAACTTAATCTTTAGCAAATTCTGAGTAGTATATATCAAAATATTTTGAACTGATATCGCCACGCTGATAATTAAATTAAAAGTTTAAAGTTGTCTGGTGCAAAACGTATTGGCCAAGAGACCTCGGTCTGTCTGTAGTCTACATTGGCATGGCAAATGGATGTAGCTCGATTGTATTATGTCTGTAGTAGGTCTATGAAGACTAATACAGAATGCAAAGCGAATTTGAAGCGCGGGGTGTGCTTATTTAGTTTAATGAGGAGATTAATAAATAGAAGAAATCGCGTCATGTGACGTTTTATGTTTGACCGAGATCACGGTTATCCAATCAAAACGAAAAGAACGTCAACCTTGTTCGACACACGTGTGATTTAGCATCTCATCCCATGGTGGGTCACACGTGATAACCACCTGAGTTACCACCCTTTGACAATTTTACTGAGAGAAAAAATTAAATAGGTCATAAACTACTCGGAACATATTCCAACCCAGGGGGATCTCGAGACAAAGATATATCAATACTTTGGTTTACATTACATTATTTTGACGTATCAGTGAATCGTCTATAAGTTGCTTTACCAATCCTTTTGGTGAAATAGTGGTAGTGAAGAAAGCCGCCTTGCAAAGTAGATTATTTATACATGTAGCAATCACTTAGAGAATAACTTGGGAAGTTTACCAAGGTGGAATTGTTTTAAAATCATTAAACTATTTGCTGTGTCAGGTGGATCGTTTTCACTCAGCAGCTCGCTGTTATTTCCTAATGGACTGCCGCAATGAAATTATTCCACCAACAGTTGTATCCGAAAATCAATGGTGTCACATCGCCCGAATGCAACCGATCTATCATAACAATAGCGTGTTAACATGGCATTTACCTGATTTTGTCTTCAGAAAGTGGCGGTCGCTGGCGACTCTGGCTGGAGTATGGTACACCGTCCGAGCGACCGTTGGTTGGGAAGGTGAGTGACCTTTATTGTTTCAAACTGATAAAGGGGACACGTAGGTTGCGATGTTTGACGGATTTGAGGTTATAGTTCATTCAATCTGTGCGAGAGATTAGCAAGGAATCACTTATTGATGCAGTGAACGAGATGACGTGACGTTGAACGTATTCATTCCCAACCGACTGCCTTCGGGTCTCGATCCAGACCTTGCTGTGGGAAAATATACACACCCGTCAACGCTGACTTATAGACAGTTTGTGAAGAAGCCAGGGTGTATTTGTATTCAACTAGAAACTAGAACTAGAAAACTAACAGTGGACTGAAATACTTTTTCTTTCAAACTAAAAGTCTTCAAGTATTATATCAGAGAGAGAAATTCCGCCATCTCCTCCTCATCCTCCTCATCCTCATCCTCCTCCTCCTCCGAGAGAGAGAGAGAGGGGGGGGGGGGGGGGGGGGGGGGGTAAAGGAGGAGAGATCCGCAGTGCCTCATGACTGTCGGGGAAGCGGACTTCATAATGGATCGTTTAGTTAGTCTGAGGCTGAGTAATTTGTGTAAAAATAAAGTGGAATAATGAAGAATTAAAATTATTGAGTTTCAAGGGTAAGATTCCAGGATACCAATCAGCAGTTGTGTATTATGCGAGTTTAAAAAAATAACATTTTAAAAACTAATGTCATGTAGAAGTATTCTTTAAGAACTAACAAAGTCCTAGTACAGTTGTTTTTTTAGATATTCAGATATTTTCAATTGAAAGTCAAACATATGATTAAATCAACTGAGCGGTATACTTTCTTTTGTCCATTTGTCTATATCAAAACGGCAACCTGTACAAGACACGTAATGTCTCCCGCCGTTGGGGTTCAATGACACGAAATCACTAAGTCACCCACCAAATACAGTTAGTCGCCTCTTACAACAAGCACACAGGACTTGTATAACATTGACTTACAACGCATGTGCAAGTTACGTGTACTCATATAGACCGGCCTGGTCCAGCAAGTGTTATACTGCACATATGTACTGATGTAGTCCGGCCTGGTCCAGCAAGTGTTATACTGCAAATATGTACTGATGTAGACCCACCTGGTCCAGCAAGTGTTATACTGCACATATGTAGACCCGCCTGGTCGAGCAAGTGTTATACTGCACATATGTACTGATGTAGACCGGCCTGGTCCAGCAAGTGATATACTGCACATATGTACTGATGTTGACTGGCCTGATCCAGCAAGTGATATACTGCACATATGTACTGAAGTAGACCGGCCTGATCCAGCAAGTGTTATACTGCAAATATGTAATGATGTAGACCGGCCTGGTCCAGCAAGTGATATACTGCACATATGTACTGATGTAGACCGAACTGGTCCAGCAAGTGTTATACTGCACATATGTACTGATGTAGACCCACCTGGTCCAGCAAGTGTTATACTGCACATATGTACTGATATAGACCGAAATGGTCCAGCAAGTGTTATACTGCACATATGTAGACCCGCCTGGTCCAGCAAGAGTTATATTGCACATATGTACTGATGTAGACCCGCCTGGTCCAGCAAGTGTTTTACTGCATATATGTACTGATGTAGACCGGCCTGGTCCAGCAAGTGTTATACTGCACATATGTACTGATATAGACCGAACTGGTCCAGCACGTGTTATACTGCACATATGTACTGATGTAGGCCGGCCTGGTCCAGCAAGTGTTATGCTGCACATATGTAGACGGGCCTTGTCCAGCAAGTGTTATACTGCACATATGTACTGATGTAGACCGGACAAGTCCAGCAAGTGTTATACTGCACGTTTGTAGACGGGTCTGTTCCAGCAAGTGTTATACTGCACATATGTACTGATGTAGACCGGCCTGGTCCAGCAAGTGTTATACTGCAAATATGTACTGATGTAGACCGAACTGGCCTAGCAAGTGTTATACTGCACATATGTACTGATGTAGACCGGCCTGGTCCAGCAAGTGTTATATTGCACATATGTACTGATGTAGACGGGCCTTGTCCAGCAAGTGTTTAACTGCATATATGTACTGATGTAGACGGGCCTGGTCCAGCAAGTGTTATACTGCACATATGTACTGATGTAGGCCGGCCTGGTCCAGCAAGTGTTATACTGCACATATGTAGACGGGCCTGATCCAGCAAGTGTTATATTGCACATATGTACTGATGTAGACGGGCCTTGTCCAGCAAGTGTTTAACTGCACATATGTACTGATGTAGACGGGCCTGGTCCAGCAAGTGTTACACTGCACATGTGTACTGATATAGACCGAACTGGTCCAGAAAGTGTTATACTGCTCATATATGTACTGATGTAGACTGGCCTGATCCAGCAAGTGTTATACTGCACATATGTACTGATGTAGACCGGCCTGGTCCAGCAAGTGATTAACTGCACATATGTACTGATGTAGACCGGCCTGGTCCAGCAAGTGTTATACTGCACATATGTAATGATGTAGACCGGCCTGATCCAGCAAGTGTTATACTGCACATATGTACTGATGTAGACCGGCCTGGTCCAGCAAGTGTTATACTGCACATATGTACTGATGTAGACCGGCCTGGTCCAGCAAGTGTTATACTGCACATATGTACTGCGTGGTGCCGTCAATGGAAAACCCACACGTGATAACGTACACTCACAAGCTTTCTGCATGAAAAGAAAAACGCTGACTTTGTTAATGTCATGGTATACGGGCTTCAAAGATCCATACAAATCAGAACTCTTTGTTAACTGTATCACTGAAAAGGCCTCAGCTTTACAAAATGTATTGCTTTTGCCCTTTGGATGCTCATTAAAAAGTCATATTCACTGCATGGGTGCATCTGCCAATTGAATGTATTCAAGTTGTATGCAAACGGTTTGAAAAGTAAAGTGTCCATGGCAGGGATAAAGTTATAGAAATCAGTTTTATTTGAATCATGAAAATACAAGTGATACTGGGACTTGATAGTTCAATCAGAATCGCGCAACGAAATCGATATCCGGTTCGTAAAATGCCGTGCAGATTTCGGTCGATTGAAAGATCTGTAAAACATGTGTACCGCCAACTCGGCGTCAGCAGATATTTTCCAAATCTTTTCATGTTTTGATGCACTTGGACACTTTGAAGTTAGACCCGTTTTATCACAATAAAGATTTAGATTACCTATCAAATTAAATCGTCTTGACTGGGCGACGCAATTTGTTTGAAGCAAATGCAAGTCATATATGAGAGGTGCAATCTTTTGATTGGTCAAAGGGAGCGACATAGAAGGGACGTAACTCGCAATAGCCCCTGGTGGCTCTACTATCGAGCTTAGACATTCCAGCCTAGTTCGGCAAGGGTGGAAACTGGACTTATGCACATATGATTTATGCCCATAACTTGACACGATTATACAGTGAGTAGCCAATCAACGGAGAGTAGGATCAAAACAATGTTCATAGGACCTGCCAATCAAGGCTAGAGGAGAGAAGAACTGCAACAGTCAGTCTCTAACGAACCGAAAGAAATATGTCCAGGAGACACCAGTTACCACCAGATTCAAACATTACTTCCCTGAAAACGGGTTGGAACAGTTGGAAAAATGCTAGTTAGAAATGAAACCCGCAGACATGAAAGTTGAACCGAGGCGTGCGGGATAAAAACAGGCGAGCGAGCCTGCACGTTTGCTGTTTCATTCCTTCTCGGCCTTCAGTTTCAAGAGGTAGGTTGGATAATGAATATGCATGAAAATCGCTAAAGGTCCTGTGCATGACGATACACGTGAGCAGAAAGGAATTCCCTCGACAGTAATATTGGGATTCCCCGACATTATTCCCCGACATTCCGCAGTGATAGAAGTTGTGCGCCTCGGTGGGCGTGGCTTAATTTTTTACATTCATTGGGAAATGAATGCAATAACACGTGACCAATTCAACTAATCAGAATGCAGGAATTCCAATGAACACAATGAAACTTTAATTATATAACTATAAACGTACTTTTTTCAAAAGTAAAGTGGACAAACAGTTGGAGAATGAACACCCTTAAGAGCCTAATGCACTGAATGATTCACAAAATAAACGTTGGTTCTTTTAAATGGAAAAGGGAGTGATCAGTCGTAATAAAAAGGAAGGGGGCAAACTGTATTATTTACAATTGTTATATAGGTCAAGGTGAAAGCAGTGACACAAGCGTATAGTTCAAGGTCATAATATAGGTCATAGAATAATATATAATAGCTAGCCAAAGGAAATATTAATCGTTGATTGAGTGAACAGTTAACTCCAGTGACCATTGAGCGTTATTGAGTATAACATAGACTAACATTTAGTCTCTGAAATCTTATATTACACAATATCCTTCTTGACTCTAAAAATAAAAAAGAATTCCCTATGCTGATGTCAGAGTTTGCTTTTGTACGCGTTTCTAGATTATTATATTTTCATAAAATAAATATATTCCACGGTCATGATGCAGGACTAAGTATAAAACAACGTTGCCTGCAAGAACCTACCTCACAGGAAACCGATTTTTGTTGTAAACATCCTTAAGAAATCCATTTTAAATTGAGTGTTACGATTGCCATCGCATGTTAAATTGTGTAGTACTGTTAAATGAGCTGTCTATAGGTGTGTATAATGTTGGCTTACAACCCGATCACCAGGATATGCCAAACCTCGCATCGCCTTTCAGGAGTCAGTCGACACGTTATCAAGTTCAATCAGGTTTTTCCCACTCAATGAATGCATTTTGTTTAATCAATACATGAAACCAAATAAGATCCACTTTGTGTGTTTTGGTTTCTCGGTAAAGATCCATTAATGTGTTTTCGAGCACTGCTATCTGTATCAGATAATCGATATCACTAAACAGGTATAACAGCGAGATAATTGCTCAACGATATGCATGGCTGAGAATTCCGTGTCGAATGCAGTCAATCAGCGCGAGCACGGTGTCATTGCTGGTTCACTGATGGTGCGTTGGACACACGGGGTCTGGGATAGACCACGAGACGATGTTAAAGGACGTCCAGATGCACGGGAGAAAGGCAGACTGACTACCATGTACAAGTGAGTGAATGTTGTTTAACGCCGTGCTTATTATTGTTCGAGCTTTATCACGGCCGCCTTAAGATAACGTAGACCACGGTGAGTGAGTGAGTGAGTGAGTGAGTGAGTGAGTTAGGTTGGATAAACGTCGCTATGAACAGTATTCCAGTTATATCACGGTATGTCAGCTCGATGTGGGAGGAAAGCCCGAAGTGATGCAGGCCTCAGACGTTTACCACTTTGGTGAAACCCACGAGCACGAGTATGGTGCTGTCAAACCTAGAAACGTAATCGGGGCGAACCGGGATTCCAACCCACAATCATCGGTTTCTTCCGTGTCCAAGGGACGCAACCCTGCACAGCGAGTTGCGGCGCCTTAGACGACAGAGCTACCAGTGTCCCAACCTTGGCTCAGAAACCAATGACTGAAAGCATGAGCAACGGTACACGGCGTTGGGTTGGGATGACACGCAGTCAAATAGTTAACAAGCTGACCATCCGATCCTCAATGTACCTTGTTCTCACGGGGCCAGAGGGGTCTATTCTTGCCTTGAATCCCGCGGTATTTAACAGGTACAAGAGCGGGTTTCAACCTGAACAATCCGGTTCTGCTCTCCACCGGTGTGGTACTGACTACTTATGTTGTATTTGTATTTTCATTGCTTTCAAGACATTTCCACATCAACACGCTGTAAGTCCAAACTTATAGAAACAAAACTCATTCACTTTGTCCGCCGTCCGCCGTCCGCCGTCCGCCGTCCGCCGTCCGTCATCGTCTTCGCGCGTAATTGGAAAGATTCACTTCATATGGACCACTAAAAATAATCAAGATGTTCCAACCCAGTTTTCAATACAACAGCAATCATTGTATATTATACAGATTTGGGATTCGTCCGCCGGTCCTCCCGTCAAGCCGACTTCAGTCAGGACAAGTGTTTTCCGAAACTGCTGTGCTACAAGAACGACAGTTGGCATACATATATATTTTGATCTAGTTCGAATTCCATCATCATAAATGCAGTTTTACAGAGTTATGGCACAGGACCCCCAATCGAAACAAGAAACCGGGCAAAAAAAACCACAGACCAATGTTGGTGGATAAAAATGAAACAAACAAAAAATGGTTATTCGAATGTGATGTATTTGATACGGGTATCATAATTGTATTTTAGACCCTTGGTTTCAGTGTTTCAGCGACGGTTTAAAGCGTTTTGTTGTTTGTTCAAATTCAAGTTTCAAGTGTATATTGTATTTCATGGCAGTTTACAAGAATGCTTCGGGGGCCTCGGGTGGCCCAGTCGCCTAAGGCGCCGCGATTCGCTATGCAGAGTTGCGTCCCTTGGGCACGCCAGAAAGCTATGATTTTGGGTTCGAATCTCGGTTCGCCCCGATTATGTTTCTAGGTTTGACAGCACCATACACGTGCTCGTGGGTTTCACCGACGTGGTAAACGTCTGAGACCTGCATGACTTCGGGTTTTCCTCCCACATTAAGCTGACACGCCCCGATATAACTGGAATACTGTTAAAAGCGGCGTTAAACCCAACTCACTCACTCACTACAAGGATGATTAAGTTTCAAACTCAGCTTCTTCTTTGTAAGTGTACGGAATATTGGCCATCGATTTTGTCTCTTTGCGAACTAATGCACGGTATAGATTTGTTTGAAAACCGCCATCGAAAATATATATTTTAACGTCCCAATTAAGTTCATACAAATGCGGCGAGAGTAGGGCGTTAAATATGTAACGCGCAGTTCAACGTGTGTGATTCCTTTATGTTTCTACCACAATAAAGTGACCGACACTATATATAATATCAGCAGTTAATAGCACCGGCCCTAGTGACCGGGCTAATAGGTGCTTCATTAATATTGGATTTGTGGGGGTATTGTTCATACATAGTAGGATTCTATACTAATTTAAATCTAAGGTCGTTCCGTTGGTAGATTTTTCTTGTACAACCTAATGTCGTCGATACCTAACGTCCACATGTATCAAATATTCATCATGGTAACCCACCGAAGACCTGCTTCCCGCGGCCTGAAGGGAAACTAGCCATGCGTTGCTAAAAGCCCACAAGACAGTCTGTAGTCAGTGTTTTGTGGTTAGCAGACACTGCAGTTCTGAAACATTTCGCCTGAGTTTGGTGGAAAATGATATCAGAGGTCAGTGAACGGTAAATGTCAAGGTCAATTAACGGGTTCATGTCAAGGTCAGTGAACGGTAAAGGTAAAGGTCAATGGACAATACAGACGGTTCGCTCTCTCGCAAAATGTACGATTCAAAGGTCGTTGAAAATGTTATTGCTATTAATTATTTGTTTCAGAAACGCAAAACACACCATATGCATTCACTAGCATCCTGGTAATGGTTTTAAAGAAACAAAACCTAACTTACAGTTTCCAACAGTTTTCCAATGTTTTGTTGACATTCATCATGTCTGGCGAACAATTACTGTTTTTGTTTTAAAAAAACCGGAGGTAAAACAAGCCCTTTGTGTAACAAAATATTTTTTTTAAAAAGAGCCCCAATGTGTTAAATAAATTACGGCAAGGCTATGGCACGTGTTTCACGAGAAATACTGCCGATCTAAGCTGAGCGCTCATTGGTCAGTGCGCGCGCTGGTTTGATTGACTTGAACCAGGCCAAGGTCGGATTCGATTGCACAGCTATATGACGGCGGCCTGTAAATAAATCGAGTCTGGATATCCAGTGATTGATATCATGAGCATCGCTCTACGCAATTGGGATACGATCACATGTGTCAACCAGTTCAGGGAGCCTGACCACCTTATGGCCTCTTAAGACAAGCATATGCCCTCTTACGGCAAGCATGGATTGCTGAACACCTTTTCTACCCCGGATCTCCACGGTTCTCCACAATTGTTTAGTGTTGGTGGCGATCGCTTCTAAACCTAGCCGACCACTCCACCAGCCTAACTGTGCAGTTATTCCGCGCCCTGGGCATGTGGAGGCTGCGGGTGTGCAGCTAAGGTTTCTCCAAATACACGCCCCTTACTATCTGCGAGCATTCGTATCTGAGTAAATGATCTGCTGTGTATTATTCCCCAGTAAGACAAGGGTACACATGGACACAGAAATGGAAAAGGACGAATACCGATGAGTCATCAAGTTTTTTACTTTAGAGAGAGGTACTCCCCAAGAAATTCCTGTCCGCATGCCACACATGTATAGAAACAAGTGTCCCAGCTAATCCACTGTTAAAATATTGGGGAGCTAGGTTTAAGGCTCAGAGAACAAGTCTAAGACATGGATCCATTGAAACTGTTATTCATGAACATTTACAGATGATAAGAATTCTGCTCGTTTGGTCCCAAAGTTCCTTAGTTCTGATCTTAAGGAAAAGAGAACTGACATTACCAGAGACCTAATTGAGGAAGATTTCGACAAATTCAAAAAGAGATTAGTAACGGGTGATGAAAAATGGGTCTACCACTATGATATGGGGTCAAAACGTCACCATTCCACTTCTCCGGCATCAATGGAACTCAAGTCTTCAGTGAAGAAGGTTATGACCACTGTATTCAGCAATGCAAAGACCCTTGTTGATTACTTAGAAACTCAAAAGACGATTACCAGTGCCTACTATACTGATTTGCTTCATCGCCTATAGATACTATCAAAGAAAAGCGGCGAGGAATGCTGACTGCTGGAGTTCTACTACTTCATGATAATCATAGTGCCGCTTCTCACACCTGACATGCAAAGGCTGCTATGCGTCAGTGTTGGTTAGAAGAGCTTTCCCACCCTCTATACTCGCCATACCTGGCACCAAGTGATTTCCACCTGTTTCCTAAACTGAAAGAACAACTTCGTGAGAAGCGCTATGACGACAACGATGACCTCAAAGGTGCCGTGAATGGGTTTTTAAGGGTGGCTTCAGAAAACATCTTCCTAACTCAGAGTAAAGGGTTAAATAATATTTGATGCTTGTTAGAGAATCTGTTGTCCTAGATTGTGATGGTTCTTGAAGCAAACACGAGACCCTTGGTCAGAATGGGTCTCCAGTACGCCATGCTTGTAAACACTGGCTAAAGTTGAGATTGCCTTCAGACATTGCTTTTCCTGTTTAAAGGGTTATCATTAACAGGAGGACGCGATAAGACTAATATATCTAGGGTGCGCAAGTGTATCCGTGTTCAGTAAAATTACTGTGCCAAACACGACAGAGGTACATCCCGTGTCTTCCATTCGTTCTGTAATGTCCGAATAATATCTCTCTTTATAAACCACTTGATTTTGCCAGGCTGATTCAGTGTCCCAGATACACAGTATCTAATCCATGTAACACGAATGGCTGTCACGGATTCTGCAAAGAGAATCGGGAGCAGTCATTTAATTGAAGGGGCGGGGGCGACACTATCTTTTAAAATGTGCATAAGTTAAGCTTCACTCGTCAGGATTGTCTCCCGGGTGCCTGATTGATAAAGATTTACGATGAACGATCCTGTGTCATAAGTAATTTATGTCATGCTGCAACTGGAGTGACAACGCTTGACTGCAGGCAACTTATAAGCGGGCGGTTCCACAGTGCGAGAAATCAGTTGCATGTGACTGTTCTCATGCGTCGATATATCAATAACTAATCATACTTCATGTCCATGATTAGTATTATTACCCTAGAGTAGCTGCGGCAGACACAAAAGAAACTGAATACGGCCATAGTTCGGTCATACCAATGTCTTTGTACAGGCCTTTCTTATAGAGAAAAGAGAATGTAGAAACATATTAAAAAAAGTGTTGCTTTGTACTGGATAAATGGGTTATGTATAATAGTGTGAAGAATTAGATTTGAGAGACCGTACCCCCTCGAAGCTCCCCAGCCTTCATAAACGATCAATAACCAATATCCATGCATATTGCATCAACTTTATCTTAAAAACGACATTGATCGACGGCATGAATATTCATCGGTCGTCACTCACCACCTGCTGCTGAATGTATAGGGTTAAATGATATTTGATGCTTGGTAGAGAATCTCTGTACTGGACTGTGATGGTCAGGACTGTTTAAGAAGAAGACATGAGACCCTTGGTCAGACTCGGTCCCCAGTACACTGAAAATGAGTTCGTTGTGTTTCCAGTGTGAATTTACAGGCATATTGTAACACAAATGCTTTACCATCAAGTACAATTCGTTCAGAATCTTTGCAGTGAAGTTGTCATTAATTTGTTGATATGTTTTCAGATCCTCCATGCCGACATCTCCTTACAGGCTTGTGTAAAAGCGAAGGTTTCTTGTCCGATGTTCCGTACTGGACACTGGGGTGTCGATAGGAACTACTGACCCATGCCGCATGTTTCAGCGTTCTCTGTGTGTAGCGGTAGAATGAAAAGGTGTTTGAAACTGATTGTGACAACTGTGCTTGTTCTCGCTGCTCGAGAGCTCTTTTATTATCGTAATGGTTTCCATAACAACGACGTGCGACATGGTGACCAGAGGCTCCACTCACAAGCATACGTAAGTCAGGGTACGAATCAGACGGAACAAATTTACAGGAGAGGTCATATAAACTATGCTCCTAAACTTGTGATTACCACAAACGTCAACCGCACATCATCGGTGGATGACCGTTTCATTCAGCGGAATAAATCAATGAATCTTCACGAAAACGACACATTAAATGGCGTGGCTGGAAATGTTACCAATACATCAGCAACGGAAAGAATGAACATCCGTATAAACAATTTTTTTCACATTGATAACGAATCTGAAAAAGATCCATTGCTTAATTTACATAAATTTGCATACGATATTGATTCAGCGGTATGCCAAAAGTACAAGCCAGACATTATTACCTTTATCCATTCGGCCACTAAGCACTATGAGAGACGGATGCTAGTGAGAAACACGTGGGGCAGGTCGACAGTCATTCGGGGTTTCGTGTTGTCACACGTGTTTATGGTCGCGCGGACAAATGATGCAACCATGCAGAAGAAAATAGACAAGGAGAATGAAACGTACGGAGACATAGTTCAAGGACAGTTTATGGACAGTTACAGGAATCTGACATATAAACATGTAATGGGAATTCATTGGGTGCTATCTAACTGCCCATCTGCCAAATTGATTGTCAAAGCTGACGATGATGTACTCATCAACGTCTTCAACCTCGTTGAATACATTTCCAAAAACGAGTTCCGTCAAAATTTCTTATACTGTGAAATTTATTATGAAGGACTTACACGGAGAGAGACATTAAACAAGTGGTATGTGAAGAGGAATGTTTATCCATTCGACAACTATCCGACATATTGTTCAGGAATGGCCTATTTAATGTCACCGGATGTTGCAAGGAAATTGTACAAAGCGTCTGAAACTACGCGATTCTATTGGGTGGATGACGTTTACGTCACCGGTATCCTTGCGCTGAAAGTAGTGCCGACGTTTCGGCCCATGGTGGAACATCACGGCTGGCGACAGATGAGGGTCTATTACAGGCGTCATATGAATCAGTTCATGTTTCTGCTAGGAACTCGTTTGTGGAAAATGCTTTGGAAAGCAACTTTGAACTTGACGCCAGAAAAGTGGAAAAGCGAAACGTAGATTTTCGAGGATTGCGTGTTTGCTTAACAGTGTTCAACATTGTGTTTTATTTTTGTTTTTTACATTGGTCGTGTGTTTTTATCTGTGGTCATGAAAGGTTTATAATGTTTAGAGTGATTATTTAATCTGCGGGTATGTCGAACTTGTTTTTTATAGTAGATGGCAATTTTCCAATAGGTAGTTTTATTTAAATGAAACGTTGATCAGTTTAGTTAATTCTTCTGATGATATAAATATTTTCAACAACATTTCTTAGAAATGTATTGTGATAAACGGGTTTATTTGTTATGCTATGACGGGGGTCTGTCAAAGGTTATCGCTTCCTACGACACGCATAGGAGAAAACAAGCAATCCCAACGGGACTTACTGTCAAGTACTATATTTTCTGAAAACAAGAAAATTTGAACGTTGACATGGCTACTTCACAAACATTTAATTAATAATGAAAATGATAATAATATGTGCATCGATAACAAGTAGATGCTCGCAGCGCTACACTACTATTACCCCGATCAATGGATAGGTGTGAACTCAGCTATTCTCAGCTCTCTGGCAGTATTCAAACCAAGCTGTCTGATAGGCGCTAGATTGTTACCAGCCACAATACCATCTCATCCTACCGGGTACCCATTCACCGCCGTCATATAGCTAGAATATTTCTGAGTGCGGCGTTAAACAACAAACAAAACATGTCATCCATCCGTATTACCTCTGAAATTAAACCGACGCATATGAACACGCCTACCTATTAAATTAATAAATTAATACTGATTCGTTTCATAGACCTATTTGTCAATATGTTAATGGCAACTTTACGAGCCGACGCTCCTGACTAGAGTAAGTCAATCCCTCAGTTATAATGCCAAGTTTTGGATAATTTCCTCTTATTTCTACACTGGACTAGTGTGTCCGTAGACAGATTAACCCCAGAAGGTTAATAAACTTTATGACATAAAGTTTTATGTCGTACCTTCATGCTACACAGAGAACTGTCAAGTGACAATGGCCATGTCATTATGAACATTAAGTATCAAGTATGTCAATACCTCAACAGCTCGGTTAACAGTTGCTCGGCTCGATGTGGTCATATACCAGATACATGTCAGGTGAAGGTCGCTGGTGGACGTTGGGGATGCTGTGGAGGTGGTTGGTGAGGTAAGTTACAAGGATGATGTCGACGTATTAGTTTTAATAGACGAGTTTCGGATTTTGAAGATGGGTAGTGTCGATCTATGTAGGGCCATGTGACTTGTATGAACAATGATACATGAAACAGCCAAAGCAGGTCTGTTACTGCACTGAGCATTACTGTCGAGTGGTGTATTGAATGAAGTGCTATACAGTAGAAGACTGCCACGCCATGTCTGCTACCAGCCTGAATCACACTGCGGTGCACTACGCTACACTATACTGCACTGCACCGCTTGACTCCTGGGAGTTTCTAGGGCTTCTTTCGTGCACCACACTGAAGCACATGTGATACACGTGGTGTCTCCTTAGTCAAGTGATTGATGGACATATGTGTCCATTCAGAGCTGTGTATGGTACCCGGTAGGATGAGACGGTAGTGTGATCGTTAACCGTCTAGAGCGCAACAGCCTAGGATATATCCTCCCCAGGTGACTCTGTTTGACACTCTCTACTCTACTGTCTAGTCGACCGAAAACATACAGTTCGACACTGTGTATTCTACTCCCTGCCTACATCAGTCTACATAGCCACGCTACACTACACAACGCTCGTTCTCCTTTATTGGCGGTGTGGCTTGCTACTCTTCTCGACACGTTCACATCAGTACCGTTATTCAGTCGATGAGCCAGATGGTACGTACCGCTATTCAAGGCCTGTGTTGTACACACGCCACCTCGGTCAACGACCTAACCATCGTATATCGTTATGTCGAAGACTTCCAGATACCATACCGCGTTACGGGGAATGTTATACGTACACAGACTCGAGCGATGTTTTGAGAAACACAACACAGTGGAAATCGCAAAATATCGATTATGTGCTTTCGACGCGAGTCTTTTACTGACGCTTCGCATGCTCTCTAATGATGACCGCGCGGTGTCGGCGGAGTGAGTGAGTTGGGCTTAACACCTCTGTGGACATAAGCACCACACAGATGAAACCCTCGAGCACCACATGAAACCCTTGAACACCAGACTAATGAAACCCTTCAACACCAGACTGATGAAACTCTTGAGCACCACACTGATGAAACCCTTCAACACCACACTGATGAAACCCTTGAACACTACACTGATGAAACCCTTGAACACCAAACTGTTGAAACCCTTGAACACCACACTGATTTAACCCTTCAACACCAAACTGATGAAACCCTGGAACACCACACTGACGAAAGCCTTGAACACCACACTGATGAAACCCTTGAACACCACACTAATGAAACCCTTCAACACCACAATGATGAAACCCTTCAACACCACACTGATGAAACCCTAGAACACCACACTGATGAAACCCTTCAACACCACACTGATGAAACCCTGGAACACCACACTGATGAAACCCTTCAACACCAAACTGATGAAACCCTTCAACACCACACTGATGAAACCCTTCAACACCTGGCTGATGAAATCCCTGAACACCACACTGATGAAACCCTTGAACACCAAACTGATGAAACCCTTGAACACCACAATGATGAAACCCATCAACACCAACATGATGAAACCCTTTAACACCACACTGATGCAACCCTTCAACACCACACTGATGAAACCCTTCAACACCACACTGATGAAACCCTTCAACACCACACTGATGAAACCCTTCAACACCACAATGATGAGACCCTTCAACACCACACTGATGAAACCCTTGAACACCAAACTGATGAAACCCTTGAACACCAGACTGATTTAACCCTTCAACACCACACTAATGAAACCCCTGAACACCACACTGATGAAACCCTGGAACACCACAATGATGAAACCCTTGAACACCACACTGATGCAACCCTTGAACACCACACTGATGAAACTCTTAAACACCACACTGATGAAACACTTCAACACCCGACTGATGAAATCCCTGAACACCAAACTGATGAAACCCTTGAACACCAACATGATGCAACCCTTGAACACCACACTGATGAAACCTTTGAACACCACACTGATGAAAGCCTTCAACACCAACATGATGAAACCCTTTAACACCACACTGATGCAACCCTTCAACACCACACTGATGAAACCCTTGAACACCACACTGATGAAACCCTTGAACACCATAATGATGAAACCCTTCAACACCACAATGATGAAACCCTTTAACACCACACTGATGAAACCCTGGAATACCATACTGATGAAATCCTGGAACACCACACTGATGAAACCCTTGAACACCACACTGATGAAACCCTTGAACACCACACTGATGAAACCCTTGAACACCACACTGATGAAACCCTTGAACACCACACTGATGAAACCTTTGAACACCACACCGATGAAACCCTTGAACACTACAAGAATGAAACCCCTGAACACCACACTGATGAAACCCTCAAACACCCTCGAGCACCAGACTGATGAAACCCTCCTCAAAGCAATCTTACTGCTAAGATGATCGTAACTCCAACACTTCAACATAGGGTTATGATAGTAGAAGTGCTTCGACGACCACTTTGTGGAACAGCCACCTGTCACGGTTCATGTAAGGCACTCAAAACCACTTTAATGTACTACTATATTTCCTGTACCGATCAATGTATCAGTTAACAATTACCCTAACTATACACACGCGCGCACGCACACGATATATATAGATATGTAATTTTGGATTTATATAGCGCTAGAATCCAGTAAACGAAAAAGTATATAAAACTGCTAAAAAAACTGCTCCAGTCTGAACGAGAACACATCCGAAACACGTATATGGACATCTTGACGTCTTCCTTCTTCTTCTGTGTCCTACATCTAGACAAGGTTCCTGTGCTGGGTCTCAGTCCATATAGGCACAGCTCTGTCCATGACGAGTCGACCTGGCATAACGTGATGGATGGTACTCAGTACAAGATCTGACATACCCTCTTCAAAAAAAAGAAACGCACAGGTAGTATGTCGTTCATTGAACCTGACTAGTAAACAAAAAACAGTATATGAATTGGATATATGTTATTGGAAAATGTTGGTGACCTGATATTCGACAAACGGTGCGTCAAAACGCAGCCATTGTCGATTTGAAATGACTTAAACGGCATTGCTATCAAACTTGTCATGGAGGAAAACAGTAAAGCAAAAACCACATGCAAGTTATGGCATTTGTAACTCGTGGTAGTGGTAGTTCCTTCGTTTTGCCCTAGCCGTCGAGATCTCCAGATCTCAACCCAATCGAACACCTCTGATATGAACTCGATCGACGTGTAAGTCAACGTAAGTTGATAATCTTGATCTGTCTAAATGAACCTGTTTTGGCTTTATGCTTTTTTTTAGTATTTGTACTCTTTCTGGATAACTCTTTTATATCACAAAGCGTATTTCTAATACTGTATTTCGGTATGTCTCGTCTATATCATAAAACCGTATGCATTCACGGCTAACCCATCGATTTGGGGCGCGAGGAACCAACAGTAGAATCTCGTTAACTGTCAATGCATACAATCTGTCAAACTTTGTGTTCGATGTCAGAATGTTGACAATTGTAAGTGTTGGGTTAATGAATACGTCTTCGAATATCTACAGGAACTGAGGGTAAGCTCAACAGTACACTTTGATATTGATTAATATTGACGTCTCGTGAGTATGTTGACGTTCAGATAAGTAGTAGCATTTCAGCATCATTACAAACATCAGCATCAGGACAGTCAAACATCAGCATCAGGACAGTCAAACATCAGCATCAGGAAAGTCAAATAACAACACAATCAAACATCAGCATCAGGAAAGTCAAACATCAGCATCAGGACAGTCAAATAACAACACAATCAAACATCTGCATCAGGACAGTCAAACATCAGCATCAGGACAGTCAAATAACAACACAATCAAACATCTGCATCTGGACAGTGAAACATCAGCATCAGAACAGTCAAATAAAAACACAATCAAACATCAGCATCAGGACAGTCAAACATCAGCATCAGGACAGTCAAGCATCAGCATCAGGACAGCCAAATAACAACACAATCAAACATCTGCATCAGGACAGTCAAACATCAGCATCAGGACAGTCAAACATCAGTATCAGCATAGTCAAAATTAAACATCAGCATCAGCACAGTCAAACATCAGCATCAGCGCAGTCAAAAATCAAACATCAGCATCAGTGCAGTCAAACATCAGCATTCAGGACAGTCGACACCTACCTACAATCACCCATGTACCTCTCGACATCTATCTACAATCAACCGTGTATAACTCGACATCTATCCACAGTCAACCGTGTATAACTCGACATCTATCTACAATCAGTCATGTATAACTCGACATCTATCTACAATCAGCCATGTATAACTCGACACCGATCTCGTCATTAATTAATATTTATATGTTCAAGCATGAACCTACAATACCCCCACTAGTACAAAAAAAGCAAAAACAATAGAATACAGCTGAAAACGTAACTGTATAGATTCATAGCTAGAAAACGGTTCGCAACAAAACATGTTAATCTCGGCCAAACTCGAAAGGTACCCCCGGATGGATTCCGGGTAGGAAAAGGTCCCCGATACCCCAAATACTGAAATGTAGGAGTTGGCACAATGTGTGATCAAGCTGAATGCATGGCTCAGTCTCAGTTATTAATGAAGGCCTATACAGCTGGCATGCGATGTAAAACAACAATCATTTATCAAGTTCACTCACTCATACATGACCAAATCCCACGTGTACATTAACACTTCATAGCTACACCTTCACAACCCCTCATGTCTCTCACTCCACTGTATGTATGTCGTATATACCATCGACCGTTACAGAATACATATCCTACATTCACAATCGATGTAGCTGCAAGCGAACAAATAAACGGACTTAGCCACATCTCGCCATCTGCAGTTATGTCGATACAGACTCTCGGCGGACAAGATTACATGTCACAGTTCTTCACCGGGTTTTCATGTCAGTGAATCGCCGGCGGTGTGTGAGAGCGCACGACGACCTGACTGCGACTGAAATACAGCACACGTAAGTACTCAAGGCTTGTATAATATCAAGGCACCGATGCCACCAAACCCGTGGGAACACAGGCTCAGAATACAGGTCAGAAGCAACGTATGTTTGTCACAAGAGGCGACTAAATAGACTAAAATGGCCTTGGTTGATGCATGTCATCGTATCCCAATTGCCTTGATCGATGCTCATGATGACAATCACTTGATTTTCTGGTCCAGACTCGATTATTTACAGACAGCCGTCATATAGGTAGAATAGCGCGGCGTTAAACAGCAAACAAAATAAACACTAACAATATCTAGAAGGGACATGGACCGCAGACTGCCGAGCATAGCCCGCTAAGTTCCGGAACCTGAACGGTTGATCGTAACAGTGGTCCGTATGTACGGCATGGTCCGTATGTACGTATGGTCCGTATGAATAGTAATCGACGTCGCACACCTATCTTCGCGTTGTTCTGCTTCGCGGTTCTTCTACATGTCAATGTGAAACGTGTTATTTAGTGTAGCAAATATTGACTAAAACCTCTTTTAAGATTAGTTGATTGATTTAGCAATATGCAGTAGGTTGAAGTGGAATTTCATCAGTCCGATATCACCTTGCTAAACAACCATTACATTACAAACGAAAGATAGCTCAAATACATGTAGTGAGTGTCATGGGTCTAACGCCGCTTTGAACAATACTCTAGTGACATCACGGCGTGTCAGCTTGATGTGGGATTATAGCAGATCAAATAGACTTACTGTTTAATCCGACTGTTTAACATTAAACCTAGGGACGTACAACTGTTTCGCGTGTTCTGCACTTTTTATTCCCCACAAAATAGGCCAAATAGTCACATGACAGTTTCGATAAAACACTTTCAACTGCTACATAATAAATTCAGCAGTTTTCGAGCTTTTATTTTTTTGGAGGAAAAAAAATAAGCAACCTGACAGTTTTCCCCACCGTATCGATGTTTGTTTATTGTTTGTCTCAACAAGATGTGTATTTTCAACACCAGACACCAGTTGCCAATTTCTGTTCTTTGCCATGCGCACCCATTTATAACATGCAGTACAACTAGACAGGCACCCAGTTGTAACATACAGTACAACTAGACAGGCACCCTCATGTAACATGCAGTACAACTAGACAGGTACCCAGTTGTAACATACAGTATAACTAGACAGGCACCCTAATGTAACATACAGTACAACTAGACAGGCACCCAGTTGTAACATACAGTACAACTAGACAGGCACCCTCATGTAACATACAGTACAACTAGACAGGCACCTCGTTGTAACATGCAGTACAACTAGACAGGCACCCAGTTGTAACATGCAGTACAACTAGACAGGCACCCATTTGTAACATGCAGTACAACTGGACAGGCACCCTCATGTAACATACAGTACAACTAGACAGGCACCCAGTTGTAACATACAGTACAACTAGACAGGCACCCTCATGTAACATGCAGTACAACTAGACAGGCACCCAGTTGTAACATACAGTACAACTAGACAGGCACCCTCATGTAACATGCAGTACAACTAGACAGGCACCCAGTTGTAACATGCAGTACAACTAGACAGGCACCCTCATGTATCATGCAGTACAACTAGACAGGCACCCAGTTGTAACATGCAGTACAACTAGACAGGCACCCTCATGTAACATGCAGTACAACTAGACAGGCACCCAGTTGTAACATACAGTACAACTAGACAGGCACCCAGTTATAACAGTTTTTATGTTTGTATGTTTGTATGAACTCTGGAAACATACAATGTAATGTAACCTCGTGAACTCGAAGTGATTCGTGGAATCCGGGACAGTAACGGTCCCCAATATCCAAGACGATTAAACTGAGCATCGGATCTTTGCAATGGCCAATAACCTACATGTCATTGTCCCCGGGTACTGTTTGGGTGGCTGGCAGTGAATGGCGCTGACAGTGGCCTAAAACAATATTCATACATTGGTTTCGATATTTGACAAGCAATTCATATGAAACAAATCACATAATAAACGTTACAATATGATTCGAAGTCAAGTGTTTTTTTGTGTGAATACATGCCTTCACATTCTCTCACACTAATTCCAGTGTATGTTTACAAATGAATGCCAAACTATATATTCAACTGGACAAAAGTTAAGCAAAGCAATCTACATTTGAAATTTATCTCATAAGTCCAAGATACCCCCGACACCTCTTGGGCAGGAGGTACAAGAACACAGTATGTTCCTCCAGGTGGTTGCAAGTACTGGGTCACACAATATGTTTTCAAAAGGAGAGGACAGTCAAACAATTATAACTGTTACAGAACATGTCTTTTGACAATCGAATTTGTTTTCAGTAAACTATTACAATACATACACTTTAGAAATATATATATAGATATATATATAGAATGAGGACCGCATTTTTTTCCATGTGTATATTAACACATACTTTGTTATACTAGCTGTGTAGAATATCATGTGATCTGTTTAAAAAATAAATTATGTGACGGCTTCAACAGCTGTCTTTTTAGGATGGTTAAGCTCTGAATTGTCATACATAGTAGTTACATTATGAGGGCGAAATAATAGACGACAGATGATGTCAAAACACGTTTCGATTCTTTTAAATGTTTGTTTTTCTTGTACAATGATTTCATTAGACTTACAATTTCATTACTATACATATCCAAACACATGCCCTTTCAACTGATTGTGCCCTGAATCCAACAAGTTGAATTCCAAGATATCAGCTCTCAACACCTACCTTGTTACATGTACGTTAACTGATAATTGTTCGGCTTTTGTAACTGTAGCTTTGACAACGCCGTTAGCGACGGCTTGTGGCAGCGTTATTACTAATCGTTTGTAACTATAACTTTGGCAAGGCCGTTAGCGACGGCTTGTGGCTGTGTTATTAATCGTTTGAGGATAGTAGTTAGGTTGTCTGTTTCAGCTGTTACACCATCGAGTCATACAATCAGACAACCCATATATCAAGCCTAACACACACTAAGGATTCAATATATGAGACAAAAGCACTGAATGTTTAGATCCATCGCCTCTTCCGACAAATCGACTCACCCGACGTTGTGTTCTGTGGAAACAAATATATTTCTCTATATTTCACTTTTGCTAATTTTCACTATTTTCGTAATCAGTGAAACCTAATATTATAAACTCCTTTTAACTCGATATATCGACGATTATCTTCACATTCCAGCAGTATCCATATCATCAGTATGGTTCTAAAATGGAGACTCTACTACTAGTAACTACGACTCTCCTAGTAACTCGACATATATATACAACGAGTAACTCGACATATATATATATTACTAGTAACTACGACTCTCCGAGTTACTCGACATATATATACAACTAGTAACTCGACATATATATATACTACTAGTAACTTGACATATATATACCACTAGTAACTCGACATATATATACTACTAGTAACTCGACATATATATACTACTAGTAACTACTACTCTCCAAGTAACTCGACATATATCTACAACTAGTAACTCGACATATATATACTACTAGTAACTCGACATATATATACTACTAGTAACTCGACATATATATACTGCTAGTAACTCGACATATATATACTACTAGTAACTCGACATATATATATACTAGTAACTCGACATATATATATACTTCTAGTTACTCGACATATATATACTACCAGTAACTCGACATATATATACTACTAGTAATTCCACATATATGTTATGATCCGGTTTTCCAGTTAACCAGGTATGAAAAACGTCTTTCAGTACCGATAGAAATATTTAAAAATTATTTTTTTTTTATAAAAAATATATTTTTCCAGTTTATTCAATTCATTTACAATGCCTTGGATTTATTTTATAAATATATTTGTTGACCAGAGACTGTTCTAGTTCAGGTCACATGGTAATTCCAGGTAACATCGTCTCTGTGCAGTAATATGTCGAATTACCTGTACTCCACACCATTTATCTATTTCAGCGATCTGCCCTGACAGATGACCATTGTTACACCGGAAGTCTGAATGCCTGTTAAAATATAGGCATAATGAACAGACGCACAATAAATATGTTCCCAAAGTTTCTCCTGAGAAGATGGCACATGTTCTTTTGGATGATAACAGCGACATCGGTTTTCTTCTGGGTTATTTTGCTGGCTAAACGACGTCATGAGACGCAGGTTGTCTTGAACAATGGCTTATATGGGCGGAAACTGAGAGACGAAGGCCATCAGCCTGGCAACCCTCATTTAAAGAAACCTTTGATGAAAATTGAGAATTCGGAACTTCACAAAACGATAATGAATGCCAGCAAATTGTTAACGAATCAACTTTTTGAAAATCTGCCTATGGATAAGATAGGATTGATATATAAAGACATTCTCAACTGGAGTCATATTGTCAGTGATGATGAATTGGACCCGCTGCTGAACCGTCATAAATTTGCCTACCATCTGACAACAAGCACGTGTAGAGATGGTTCCCCAGACATTCTAATATTTGTCCATTCGGGGTGTGATCATTTTGCCAAGCGACAGCTGGTGAGGAAAACATGGGGGTCGGTCAAGACGGTCAGAGGTCTGTCTTTTCGAACTGTCTTTATGCTCGGTGAAACTAGAAATCAAACTTTACAAAAGGTCATTGAAACCGAATCCTTACTCCGCGGTGATATAGTTCAAGGGAATTTTGCAGACACCTATAAAAACCTAACTTACAAGCATATAATGTCATTAGGTTGGATCCTGAAGGAATGCCCGGCAATAAAATTGATTGTAAAACTTGACGATGACACCATGCTGAATACATACAATCTGGTGGACTACTTTCATCTTCCTGGGGCAAAGGACAGACTGTTATACTGTTCTGTGTATTACCGACAAGGGCCGTTGAGGCACAACAGAACTAAATGGTACGTCAGCCCAAGCGAGTACCCTTTTCAGAAGTTCCCGAATTATTGTGAAGGATTTGGTTACGTCATGTCACCGGATGTCGCAAGATCACTGTACAAAGCGTCTGAAGATGCGCGATACTTCTGGGTGGACGATGTGTACGTCACTGGTATCCTTACGTTGAAAGTAGGCCTGACTTTGTCCGACTTCATCGGCGGTTTTTCGTATAAAAGGGATGCAACAAGTAACATGAATATCAAAAGAGCCATGTTTATGTCGGGAGTGAGGAACTGGGAGTCCATGTGGAATGACATCTTTCCGAATGTTACTTCTGTCTAGAAGCAATCCAGAAGAACGAATGCTAAATCTACGTATGCATTATCGGTGAGATTAACTGTGGGACATAAACTGCCCATGTTTGACGGTGGCTCAAAATGACTGTTTTCAGTTTTATAACGTTTGAAGCGTTTTGGTCAAGTCCAATTTTCAAGTGTATACTTTCTTTTGCCCAGCAGTTGTTTTTTTGTCTTCTGCAGACGTAAGCCGTCTATTGAAAGTCCCTCTCTAGATTCTGCTGAAGTAAAGTTGATTCTCGGTGATGAGCATATCAGGGACAGAACTACAAATATATATGTATGTATTGAATTGAAAGTGTCTGCGTTTCCATTTTGTTCTTACAACTTTCGATTTGGGAAATTATATTTATGGCATTTCAATGGGAAATAAAGCAAGTATTTTTTGTTACAAGAACCGTGTCATCTGGATGAAGGAAAATCTTCAACTTCTTGAAATTCAGCAAATGTTCAGTTAAGCTATTCTGCTCTTTTCTTGAACATGTGCTGAATGTATTCAATGTCTAAGTAGAGCACATTCTTCACCGACCCGCGAAGAGAATAGGTCTTCAGCAACCCATGCTTGTCCTAACAGGCGACTAACGGGATCGGGTTGTCAGGTTTGCGTGGATCGGTGCTCATAATGTCAATCACTCGATTGTTTGGTCCAGACTCGATTGGTTCCAGACCGCAGTCATATAGCTGGGATATTGCTGACTGCGGCGTTAAACAACAAACCAACATAGCAACAGAAGGGAGACACAGGTTCAGTCGTTTGAGTTGCCACAGTACGACAAATAAAAGATACCGAAATCATTAACGATTTCCAGGTCAATAATTATATGTACACAGTTATAATGAATATTGAACTATCATATCTAACCGATATGGAACAAAATGTTTAGCTAATTGAAGATATGGGTTTTATTTTAGACATTGTAACAGTTGTATTTTCATAAGTAAGTCGACGTGAACAGTGGATACATTATATACTGAAGCAAATTAAAAACTTCACAATCCTAAAAATTTAACATTATGACAGTTATCATTGTGGGTCCTTATTGTGTATTTAAACAGTAATGGCCACGTATTGTCTCCAGATAACAACCGTTTTTGTGCAGATGAATCGATCAAAATCATGTGCACAGCACTATAGTGGCAAAAGTGTTTTTTCACGTGCAACTGGTCACGTGGCCATACTACCGCACGTGTTTTCAGCCATACTTGTTAGCAGTCATTAACAAAAAAAGAAAAACACAAGAACACAAAAGTCTTTACGGCCATTTGCCATGCCACGCCTTTCAAATGTGCAACGTGAACGTGCCATCGGCATGTTGCAGACGGGAACGTCCGTAGCTGAAGTCGCAAGGACGATGGGTTGTAGTCGACGGACTGTTTATGATTTACAGACGCGTCTACAGCAAACGGGTACCACCGCTGATCGCCCTCGGCCAGGTCGACCACGTGTGACGTCACATGCAGAGGATCGTCAGATTGTCTAACGTCACCTCCGTAACTGATTTTTGAAGGCTACACCAACCAGAAATGAACTGTTTAGGGGTAGACTGAGTGCGCAAACTGTTCGAAACTGTCTGAGAACTGCTCACCTTCAAGCACGACGGCCATACTGCGGGCCGATTCTGACTCAATTACACAGACGTCAATGTCAGTTGTGGGCACAGCGACACTTACGATGGACGCAGAGGAATTGGAATCAAGTCGCCTTCAGTGATGAATCCCGATTTGATCTTCGATTTGCTGATGGTAGGGCGAGGCTGTGGAGGCGCCGTCATGAACGTTACGCCCAGTGTTGTGTACAGGAAGTTTACAGATTTCGAGGCGGAAGTGTCATGGTGTGGGGTGCTTTCTGTGGCAATGCACGTTCCAGGCTTCTTGTCATCCGTGGCAACCTCTACGCTGCTGCTTACCGCGACCAAGTACTGGCACCAGAACTTCTGCCTTTTATGGCAGCACATGGACCCGGTTTGATCTTCCAACACAACAATGTCAGACCCCACACGGCAATTTTGACAAGGAATTTGCTTCAGAATGCGGGAGTCAACGTCATGGACTGGCCGTCAAGGTCTCCCGACCTCAATCCCATCGAACACGTCTGGGATGCTCTTGGCAGAAGCCTGCGCACTCTCCAGAATCAACCACAGAATTTGCAAGATCTTGGCACCATTTTGCAGCAACAATGGCGTCGTCTTCCGAATCATGTGTTCACAAGCATCACAAGGTCCATGCGGAGGCGTTGTGTGGCAGTTGTCAACGCACATGGTGGCCATAAACGCTATTGAACTTGTGTGCCATCAGATTCTCGTGCTTGGGACTTATGATTTAAACTGTTGATGTTATTACCGAATACCGTAGGTGCTTGGAATAAATTATGGTTACCACCGTTATTTAATATCCTTCTTTAGACATTAATGATAAAAATTACCTTCTCTGATACATTTGTCCGTTGTATATCATATATGGGATTCCTTTTAAAAATGTAAGGTTTTTTAATTTGACTCAGTATATTATATTACATCACCTCAGTAAACTGTTTCTTCATATCCAATTCGCTTAAGTATGAGCAGATGTCAAAACCTTAGAAACTTCAGTAGTGTTATTATGGTTTCGTGGTGCAATTATTTAATTATGAGAATTGAACAATTGCGTTGAATTAATGATCGATGTGACAGTTTGGTTAAATGCCTCTTTGAGCAGTATTCCAGTTAAATCACGGCGTATCAGCTTAATGTGTGAGGAAAGCCCGAAATGATGCAGGTCTCAGACGTTTACCGCTTCGGTGAAACCCACGAGCACGGGTATGGTGCTGACAAACCTAGAAACATAATCGGAGCGGGTCTCGGATTCTAATCCACAATTATTGGTTTCTGGAGTGCCCAAGGGAAGCAACTCTGTACAGCGAGACGACTAGGCCACCCGTGCCCCCGCCTATGCTAGAGCATGCTCTTATCACCTTATTATTTCCTATGCGTGCTCAGATTATCGACATGGGTGTTCAGAGAATTCTGTGAGTTTAACCCTAATTGCGTGTCTACAAAGGTGAGGTCAGGTGAAATGGGGTTTTACGTCGCGTCCAAGATTATTGCACATATATATAGCGACGTGCATGTACGTGTGTGTGTGTGTGTGTGTGTGCTTGTACTCGTCTGGACAAATGTTGATTTTGTGAGATATCATGCCGCAGTTTAACATGGATACCCATTCAGACACAGTATACTGACTCCGAGCCGACCAGTCCTTGTTTTGTCCCCTCGATACTTAGCGCCAAGCAGGGTACTAGTACGATCTTTTAACGTGTTTTGGTATGACGCGCCCGGGGATCGAACCCCCGACCTTCTGCTCTCCGGTCAGACGCTCTACCACTGGGCCACGGAGGTCGGTTGGTTGGTTAGTTGTTTTACGCCGCACTCAGCAATATTCCAGCTATGTGACGGCGGTCTGTAAATAATCGAATCTGGACCAGACAATCCAGTGATTGATATCATGAGCATTGATCCATGCAATCAGGATCGATGGCTTGCTTCAACCACGTCAGCGAGCCTGACCACCCGATCCCGTTAGTCGCCTCTTACGACGAGCATAGTCACCTTTTACGGCAAGTATGGGTTGCTGAAGTTGCTATTCTACCCCGGATCTTCACGGGTCGGGACATGGAGGAGGTCGTGTCTATGAAGAGAAAAAGATCTCCGCACACTGCATTTAATACAACCTCTAGACCTTCAGATTGACGATTGTAAGCATTGGTTAAGAGGCCAAAGACACGCGAGTGTGATATCGAAATATATAGAGGGCCTTCAACAATCCGCAACTATCCGAGGCACATTTGACGCTACACATGCTCTGCAAATCCTGGACACAACAGTCGCCATGTTGTTTATGAAGCGATTGTCGATTTCCTTCCCTCGATTTTGATTGAACTATGTATAGACTCGTTACTCCAGCCAAAAGCTTAAGATAATTCCAGCCCAGGTTCGGCAGGTTGGGAACTGGGATTTTATTGTCAGTTAAGTCCCTTGCCTCGGGAGGATAACCAGTGTGAAATACTTGACCTAGGCTGGACAGGGGACCAGGCCATAAAGCATCTCGGTATGTTAATAACGGGGCTTAGTAACGACATTTCGAGTCGAATAAGTATTTGATTATAAATCAAACGTTCATAAACCAACATATTAGCGTGACGAAAACGACTTCAATCCGCTGGACAACGTGACGATATGCGACTTGACAACGTACAAACTACATTATATTTGTGGTGTTCTATAGATATAATAAAAAATAATCTTTCACATTTATATGTATTTTAGAATATGAGTATAAGATATCTTATTCATAATCAAATGAGACAATTCATCATTAGGCTTTGTCAGCAGTCCCCGGAACAATAATGATTTTACGTCCGCTTTGTACGCTGCGCGTTTCATGTTGTTGAACAATACATGATTGTTATTTTGTTTGTTGTTTGTCGTATTGCTGAGTGAGGCGTTAAAAAACAAACAAACACTCGTTTAAAGTCATTAACAAGATATTTTGCCTATCAAAGACGGTCGAATAAATCTAACTTAGTATGAATTAAAAAGATCAACCTTCTATTCAACAAAATCAACTTTTCAGAGTCCTTCCAGTTCACGTCAATAAATAGCATCTCTAAGCGTCATATTTTCACAAGATGGGGGATGGGGTCACAAAACTAAATTAATTTCGTTCTTATCCAACATCGAAAGTTTTGAACCGATCTCTATATCTTTGATTATTATGTTTATCAGTAGGCATGATTGAAGGAGAAAAACTGCAGCATGGAAACATGGAATTATTTGTTATTTGTTATGAGTCCCGACATTGTAACCATCTGATCCTCATTCTAATCGCCTCTTAAATAATGACTGGCCGGCTTCATCGACTGCTTTGCGTGGAGTCATTAGGCGGTGAGCTCGACCTTTTTGCCAAATTTGTTTTTTTTGTCTATTTCTGAAGAATACATAGCTGTAAATCTACAAGATATATATCAATGTATCTTTCTCCTTTGTTTGTTTGTTTTTTGTTGTTGTTTTTGGTGTTGTACCGTTGGGGTACGATGACCCGCAACTGATCAAGTCACAGAGTCGGACCACCCGATCCATTGTGTAGTCTCGGGCTGCCAGCCTAGGTTCCGCGGTTTGCTCTCAATTAAATGTGTAATATGTACCGAAAAGTAAATGAAAAAAAGGATATATTTTTTAATGTGAAATTTACACGATCATACGGTTTTTACATTGGGCGAGAGGTCAGTCACATGACCGCGAATTTGACGTTCATAAATTATGAACGACACAATTAGACGTTCATACGTTTTCCACTAGACTGTATTCTTGAAATGACGTAAACACTGACGGACTACTTCCACATTTCTGGGGGAACCCCAGGGGATTCCCTGGCACTAAAACATACAAAAGCGTTTGTATTTTTTATTTGGACCCTTTAATCTTGAACTCAGCGTTTAGCATACACTTGTCGTGAGAGGCTACTAGCGTGATCGGGTGGACTTGGTTGATGCATGTCATCGGTCCCAATTGCGTGGATCGATGCTCATGATGTCAATCACTGGATTGTCTGGTCCAGACTTGATTATTTTCAGACCGACACACACATTGCAACAATGTATCTTTGGTGGCAGACAGTTTCCAACAGTCTGAAGTATAATTCTTCACGAATTGTCTGAGACAAATTCTTTTTGGCGATAAAAATGGTCGTAGATGATACATCTATGAGGATGATACTATATTTTTTTATAAAGGGGATTACTTTAATAGTGTTAATTTAATTAAATGTTTGGGAGCATGTTGGCTGTTTTTTTCAACATGTCAAACTATTACCGCTAAAATAAAAAACACAAACTGCAGAATTGTACCTTCAGTGCTTTATAGGATGATGACGAGTATTGGTTTGATATAGGTTTATAGTTTGAGTGAGTCTCATCCATTCACTTCACGGTCTACCTCTTAACCCTATTTTCCGTCATGGAGAAATCACGAGGGTCAACATATTCCTCCAGCTTTAACCATGTTATGGTTGATATATAATTTCGCTAAAGTTTTGAATAATGATCTATAGCTGTTTATTTGTTTGTAGTTTGGAGAACATGTTGTGCTCTCCTATCTTTATTACGGTTGTAAGAGAGTGTGGCGTGTGTTTTTCTCCAGTAACTTGAAATGAAGATTTACTTTATACAATGTGTAGATAATACCTCAGTAAAGACGTGTCAGTGTAGAAAGTCAAACAAATGGGTCATTATTTATTAAGCCAGTGGTTATATATAACTGACCCGGAACTAGCGTTGATCACTCGAGAAAATATTGATACCTAGATGAAAGCAGTATCATCATCAGTATCATCTACGTAGATAATAGTATCTTCATACTAAGGCCTCGTGCGATTACACTGAGAATTTCTGCTAACTAATTATACGTGTAAACATGTTGACGTCTAATCGCTGTGGTCTGATATATGTGTAAGAACATTACTTGGAATATTTTTATGAAGAAAGAAACACGTATCCTACACGTATCTGCATGTGGTAAGAAAAGTTATATCATGTATTGAATTCAAACTTTTTCCAATTTTTCCAATTTTCATTACAACTATCAACTTGGTAGAATGTGTATTGATGATATTTCAATGGAAAATTGGCAAATATCTTTGTTAAATGAATACTGTAATAAAATGTCATCTTGATGTATTATTAATATAATACCGTATTAATGTGAACAGTATTCCTGAACTTGTGAAACATATTGTACCAACTGCTTATATACCAGCATGCTTTGGGGAAAATCTCCAACTTATTGAAATGAAGAATGGGCCAGTGGCCTTACATTACTGAAATACATCTATGTCTATGTCTGTGAAATCGTCAACCTCTTCAACTTCGGCAATGTTAAAGGTAAGCTTTTCAGCTCTTTCTTCACAAGAAGGGAGACACGGGTGACCCAGTTGTCTAAGGCGCCGCAGTTCACTGTGGAGAAATGCATACCAGAAACCCAACATCGTGGGCTCCAATCCCAGATTCGTTCTGATTATATTTCCAGGTTTGTCAGCACCACACCCCAATCTCATTAAAATCAGATCTTAGTTCTCGCTACTGCTAAACAAAGGTCTGGGGACATCCTATTGCGGGTCATAACAGAATGACCTTTCGAGAACTTTGACCAATAAAATGACTAACAAGTCGACATTAGCCATTTAGAAAGCCGCTTTCTCGAGCAAAACAGCGCTAGTTTCAAACGGACGACTACACTTTCAAAAATAGTTTGACAAAGTTCTCGATTCGAAATGTGAAAACTTAACAAAAGAACATACTGGACTGTCCAAAAGATGGCCTAGATTATATGGCACTACTTCCCACGGACAATGCAAAGTCTCTTCCGTTCAAATGTTCATCTCATTGAAGCTGGGTGTGTATATAGAGACCTCTTTGTATTGTTTCCCTGCATTGAATCGACAGATATACGATGTTCTTGACTGATTCAATCGTAAAGCCTGTAACTATCGTTCTGAATATCCCCTGTTTAGCATTTAGACTGGTCGATAATTTCTAGTGGATGAACTAAGAAAATAAATGGATGCTGCCACTAGTCATAAAGCTTGACAAAATATATACCAGAGCATGGAGACGAGATTTCGCGAAAATGTATCACAAAGATCTACAAGTAGCGAACGTCGAAATACAGAAGGATCACACAACAAGGAGATAAAGTTCAATAATGAGTTTATTAATTAATCACTGAACTGAAAAATCTGTACAAAGTATCGAGATCGCGAGACAAGATACCGGCTGTCAACTTTACTGGAAACATCAGTCGCTCGTCATTGTCCGTCACATCGTCGCTCTGGAATCCGGTACTTGTCTGTATCCCACCCTCCACTGACATTTCTGAACTGTTAAAATAATGAAATTGTACCAATTAACTTTGAAACTTCAAAATGTATAAAGTTGGCAGAAAACAGAACTGGATCCATATAATGTAATGAATACATCCCGGAAGTCGCGTGACCCAGAATGAATGCCGAGGACGCCACATCTCCTACAGCTGTCGAAGCGATATAAGTAATTAAAGCATGGGAATACTTAATAATCATATAGGATCGATTCTAGAACGATCCCTGTAGACATTGGTAGGTAAAAGCCCTTGACTGTGGCGGTCGGAATGACCTTGGGCCCACGGATTAAAAAATCTGTAAACTGTAATATTTTATAGGGACCACAAATCACTAAAGACTTGTGATAACTGTAACTTGTATACTTGAATCATTACAATCTTGGAATATTTTGGTGAGGTAACAAAACATAATTAATTCAGCTATATTCATTTTTTAACTGATGTTTTCCATCAATAATAGCTGTTCAGATTCACTCAGCAAGATTTTTGTTTACCAACAGGCATGATACGTGGGAGTTCAACGTTCACATTTCAACCTCCGGGCTCTGTAAGAGATAATTGCAGTATGGGATACATGAGTTATTTCAATTAGGAGTTCCGACAGTGTAACCATCCGATCCTCATTGTAATGATCTCTTAAATAACGAGTGCTTGGCGTGGAGTCTTTGGGCGGGAGCTCGACCTTTGATTTTTCTGTGCTGACATACTGAACAAATCCTTGAAAAATCAAACAACATTTCATCTACCCGATCCCCATTTTGACCAACTCTTAAAAAAACAATAGTTTAGTTGAAGCAACAATTTGACATGGACCGCCTATGAAGCCATCTCTCGCTTTCAGTTTTCATAACAAGGAATGCAGAAAACATGAATGTATAAGACAAATTCTTCAAGCAACAGAGTTTATCACATACATTTTAAGCAGAATATTATATAAATTTTAATTCATGTATGAAACAAAGTGTATGTTATCAAAAATAGTCCAAAATAGTCCAAATGGTTCATCCGAAAGGTCCTAAAACTAGTAGTTCACACAACACTGGCACAGAAAACAAGTCCAAGGTCTATCTCTCCGTGAAGAAACTTTGGAACATGTATTTCACACAGGACACAAGGACGGCCGAGCACGACTGGGGCTGCTTGGATTCTTCACCAAGATCTATCTCCACAACTTGAGGGCGGGCTCTGGGGTTGGGGAGGGAGGTCTGGGGGTCGGGCTGGGATGAGAGGGGGTTGACGGTGATCGTGAAGACACTGGAGCGCTTTTAGAGAGGAAATAGATTTCTTTAAATCATTGAAATTAGTATCAATCGACAGTTTAGCGTGTATGAAAAAAACATGAAAAGGTCGACCATTTTGCACCTACTTTATCTGGATATTTAAACAAATAGCAAGTGAAGTGTACCACCTACCGACTAACATAGAGAAATGTGACAAAAACATTTCTATAATCACAGAACATCTGTATTTGTACGCTTCCTAGAGTATCACGAGAGTCAGGGCACGATTTAGGAACTTGATATAGCTTGCACCTAGTGCAAGTTGACACCCCTACCATTTTTCACTAGACTAAACCGATTGCTTTCATAACAGAACCTATTACATAATAAAGAAAATATCATCCAAATCCCAGAATGAAATCAGTGTCGATAATGATATGAAATTTACAGTTCACTGACAAGATCACTTTGAATGGGATCACTTATACATTCGTTTGCATTCTTGCTTTTATCATAAGACTGACCTGATAAGATTCGTGGCATCAAGCCCAAAGGACAATATAAAATTACATACAACACTGGGAATGTGATGAAGTATGATACACAAAGTGTAGAGAATTCATAGATTTACGTGTAGAAACCTTATTTAGTAAGGCAGTAACGAAGTTGTACACATAATATTTTGACATGCACTGGTTGCATATAGAGATAAATAATAGGCTGCATTTTTCAATATCAGGTGGCACTTGTGCCTTTATTTTTGTTAAATCGAGCCCTGGTCATGAGCATGTGTTTTTCAATCACTAACAAATAGTGGTGATAACTGTTGTTTGTGAAAAGGTCATGTATCGGGAAACTTAAGTAGTTTTATCATATATATTACAGAATAAAGGAGTGGTAAAATAATGCAAGTCACCTTTCTTGTGTTGTTTGTTAGAAACGACTCCTGATTATTGAAAGCTTCATGAATATATAACATGTATAGTTGTCTAAATAACGTTTAACACAGATGACTTGTTTCAAACTATTGCCAGTTAAAATGGTTCTCGAATTGTTTTTCTAATAGGACACATTCAAACAACTTGAACCTAACGATGACCTACAGGATCAGGGACAAGAAGAGTCTTTTGGGAGGCGGGGGCCTGGTAGTTCCTAAACCTGTGGAGATCGTCCTGAGCTAAAATGGAAGAAATAAAATAAAAAAACAACATCATCATTGTGTAGACTTTAACATAGACTTTGTTTTTTTTATTGAAACATGATTCCTGTGTGTTTTTAAGGAGATTAAGCAAATTATGCCAACGTTGCAGGGTTCTGTGCCAGGAAGTCCGGTTTAGGTAAAATGGTCTCTGGACATTTTGGAACAAGAGAGACCTATTCTTTACAAGTCCCACCCCTTGACAACAAATATGAAAACCTACACAAATCATGTTTCACTTTGTGGATCCCATTGCCACGGGAAGGAAAGGGGAAACATAGAACTATTGTTACTTTGATCATATATCATGATACGTTGACAGTGATTAATATGATTTTACCATAGGAATTTAATTGTGCAATTCATATTAATAACACCCATACACATTCACTGCACAAAAGATCAATTGTAAAACACAGAGTACATAAACATATACGCGGGACCGGCGAAGTACATATGAAATGTCCCAGCTGTGAATGAGTCTGTTCGTCATTCTCTTTCACTTAAATGTTACCAAATGTTTACGACAGATTCAAGTCTGGGAATACAATCCGTCAAAAGGTATCAATCTGTAAGCTTTGAAATCAAGAAAAAAAACAAAAATAATTTAACACTGAGAGCTCTGCTAGATACCTTGATGATAAGCCAAAGCAACAGCGGCATACATCGTGCAGAACGTGAGATACGTGCGGGATAAAGAGCAAAATGCAAACACAGACGTGGAAACAAAGTGCAGGAGCAACAACCAAAATGGCGTCGTTTGTGAATAACGGAAGTAGCAACGGTCTCCAAGGAGATCTATCAGCGATCGCTGCCTCTCGCTGCTTTCCGTAAACAGACCCTTTCCGTAGCCTGCTTGTCCCGGAATTATTGTCACAAATGATATCCCTTTGATCACGACTGGGAAATCTGTTATACCCTGAATACATGGTGCATCGTGAGTTCTCACGCGATGATTCCATACACAGTTATTTTCTGTGTCGATACTAGACTGGGGTCCTGTCTACTGAAACTAGTATATCGTGCTAAGCTTGCATCGCGTACCAACAGTGGAACCAGTTTATATCGACACAAGACGATGCACTTCCTAAACTTACCACTCGTTTAATGAATCCAACTGTTTTGTCAGTTAAATATCGCAAAACGTGTTCAAGTTAGCGTTTCAAGTTCACTACTAAAATAGCGGCTTCGAACATGTGTTTTACCTTTTGAACCTGCCCGGTAATATTTCTAGTCAAGAGTTTTCTACGCGATTTGACTAAATATGGGTATCACATTCCGTATCTTATTGTGACCTAATATGTATCTAGATAGTATCGTATAGTGACCTTGCTGTATGACCCCTAGATCTATATTGTGGGTTCTACTGTACATTTCTGGCCACAAAACCGAGTGGTTTCCACACCACGATTATGACTAATGAGCAATAGCGATTTGTTTGATATGCATTACTTAGAAGTTGGCGGATGACAAGATAGACACAATTTTATGGATAACAACTTCTTTAATACTGTAAAAAGCGACGTTTCGGTAAAGATCCTTATATCGTTGTCAAGCAAGACTGAATTAGGGTTACTTACTTACTTATATTGGAGATTTAACGTGCGCTTTCGTACTGCAAGCGTATGTCGCACACGGGCCCGGCCAGGCCATTTAATGTGTTTCCAAAAACGGGAAAAGTGAGTTTGTGCAACCCAGGAGGGGGGCTTTAGGGGTTGGTTATATAGTAATTTTGAAATTTTGAGATTTGGAAAGAATGCCAAGAGTGGGTAGGGAACGAACTAAGGGAGCTGTGTGTGTTGGATGGTTATCAAATAAGGTAGTTTTGGTTTTAATATTTTATTTGGGGTTTAAATGCGGCTAATTAGTCCTGTTTTTATTAGGTATATGCCTAAGGCTTTGAATATTTCTAATTTATTCTGTGGATTTAGGATTGATTCTAGTGTAAGTCCGGTTTTAAGATTTAGGGTGGTCTGTAGTGTTGTTCGGTTTGTTTGGTAGTGTGTGCAGTGAATGAGTACGTGTTCTGGTGTTTCTTATTGTTTGCAATGTGGGCAGTTTCCTGTTGTGTGTAGATTAGCTATTTTACGGTGATTATTTAGTTTGGTATGGCCCGTTAGTAGTTTGGTAATTATTCTGTCGATTTTTTTGGATGGGTGTAGTATTTTTGGTTTATTTAGGTTTTTTTTGAGTACTTTCCTGATTTGGCTATTTGAGTTTTGGTATATATTTTGCCATTTTTTGTTGATTTTTTGTTTAGTGACACTTTTGATTTCTGATTTTGAGCTGGGTAAGTTTAAGCTTATTTCTGGGAGTTAAAGGGATAATTTTGCTGCTTTATCTGCCTTTCCATTTCCAAAGATTCCTACGTGGGCGGGGATCCAAATGAACTCTATTTGTTTACCTACCTTAGTTAAGTTGTTTGAGCTATTGAGTATTTGATTTATTAGTTTGGGGCGGTTTTTATTTTTTTTATTTTTGAGGGCTTGTAGTCCACTGAGGGAGTCGGTTTGGATGAGGATTTTTTGGTGTTTTTTGGATTGCTGATTGTGTAGTGCTGAGGCCATGCCCATTAGTTCGGCCGTGAATATGGATTGGTTGTTTGGGAGTCGGTAAGATTGTGTGTCTTTGGTTGGTTGTGCGATGTGGACTCCGAAACTTGTGTGTTTTGAGATCGGATCTGAGGATCCGTCTGTGTATATGTGACACCAATTTGGCCAATTTTCATGTATGTATGCTAGTGTGGTGGTTTTAGCGATGTTAGGATCGGTCTGTTTATTTAGTGTATCGGCTAGTGTTGTGTCTATTTTTGGTATTTTAAGTTTTGGAGTGAAGATATTGGATGATTTATTGTTTTGTTTAAGATTATTTATTTTGTGTTCATTTAGGTAATTGGTTATTCTTTGGGAAATTGGAGTAAGTAGTGGATGTTTCCGGGCTAGGGCTTGGTTTCTAGGGCTAATATTTTTTTTTATTAAGTTTTCGATTAGTGTGTTTGATTGGGACGCGGCCCAGAAGTTTAGGGTAAGTTGTTCCCTACGTAGTTTAAGTGGCATTTCTCCTGTTAAGGCCTGGAGTGAGGTGGAGGAGGTGCCATGTTGAGTTCGTGTGATTAGTTTTAGGGCCTGATACTGGATTGAGTCTAGCTTTTTAATGAGAGAGTTGTTTAAGGTGTCGTAAATGGCACTGCCATAGTCTAGTTTGGATCTAATTAGTGATATATAGAGTGAGAGGAGGGTGTTTTTGGAGGCCCCCCAGTTGGAGCCGGTTAGGCATCTTAACCTGTTTAGGTCTTTGCTGCATCTGGTTACAAGGTTTTTAATGTGAGCATCCCAGGTGAGATGTTCATCGAAGATTAATCCTAAGAATTTGGTTTGTTTTTGGAATTTGATTGGTTTGTTGTTTAGTTGGAGGTTTAGGGAGGCGGGTTGCATATTTTTGTGTTTAAATACTATACCTGTGGTTTTTTTTAGGGAGAAGTCCCATTTGTCAGCCCATTTTTGTATTTTATTTAGAGATTTTTGTAGTAAGTTTTGGGCCATTTTAATGCTTTTAGTGCGGATCCAGAGGGCTCCATCATTTTCACTAATTTTGATGTGTTTACTTTGGGGGATAGTCCCTCGAATAGATCGTTAATCATGATATTGAAGAGTGTTGGGCTTAGGATGCTGCCCTGGGGAGTGCCATTTTCTAGGTCCGATAGCGTTTGGTCTATGCCCACGGTGATTTTGCGGTTTGTTAGGAAACTTGGGATGTAGTTAATCATTTGACCTCTAAGACCTATTTTTTTTAGTTTTTGTATTAGCCCGTTATGCCAAACCATGTCGAATGCTTTGGAGAAGTCTAGAAAGATGCCTGTAGTATATTGTTTGTTAAGTTGGCCTGTTTTAATGTCCTGCTCTAGTCGGGCGAGGTTATCTAAGGTTGAGCGTCCAGGAGTGAAACTGCTGTGGTCTGGATTTATTATGTTGTTTTGTTTTAAGTAGTGTTGTAACCTGTTTTTTGCCATTGATTCCATTACTTTGCATAAGTTAGAAGTTAGGGAGATTGGTCTGTATGAATTAGCCTGGTCAGCTGGTTTATTGGGTTTGGGGATTGGTATGACCAGGGCTTGTTTCCAAGGTGATGGGACCTGTCCGTTTAGATATATGAGGTTATAGAGTTTCAGGAGAGTTTGGAGTAGTTTGGGTGGTAGTTGTTTAATTATCTGATATGAAGTAAGGTCTAAGCCTGGGGCTATGCCCTTTTTCCTATTTTGTAGGACGTGGAGTAGTTCTTCCATTGTGAAATGGAGATTAATTTCTAGGTTATGATCTTATGGCTCTTTGGTAAATTTGGTTTCTGATTTTAGTTGTTCCTGGAATTTTTGGTTGAAGTTGCTATTGCTACTGACGGCCGAGAAGTGATTTGCTAGGTTATTAGCTTTTTCAGTGGGGTTTGTTGAATTGTTTATGTTGGGAGTTTTTTTTATGACGTTTAATGCCCCTAATGGCGTGGATTTTGCGCCAAACTGTTCTGGCGTCTGTATGATGGTTAATTTCTTCGCAATTTTTTTTCCAATCTCTTATTTTAGCTGTTTTAACTAAGCTTTGTACTTTGTGATTTAGTTCATGTGCTATCTTAAGGTGTTTGAAGTCACGTTTGGCTTTATTGAATGCGGATTTGCGTTTACGCCTAGTTTGTGCTATCTCCTCGTTCCACCAAGGAACCGAGGGTTTGCCTATGCTGGTTGTTTTGAAAGGAATGGAGTTTTTAGCTGCGTTTATTATGTAGTCAGTGAGGTTTTTACAGTAGATTTCGGGGTCGTTACTTTCTAGGTCTGTTAGGTTAGCCTGGTTGCAAATTTCCTGAAATTTGTCCCAGTCGGCTTTCTGGTTTTGGGTTGGTGTTGGGATGTTTACGCCTCCTATAGTTATATTTATGGGGAAGTGGTCACTACCTAGTGGTACCCCGTGTACTTCCCATTGAATACTTTGGGCTAAATCTGGGGTACATATGGTTAAGTCGATAGCCGACATTTTGTGGTGTATTTTGTCGTATCTAGTAGGTTGGTTGTTATTCAGTAGTATTAGGTCATTTTGTTCTATCCATTCTGAGATGAGTTTTCCGTGTTTATCTATTTTATCTTCTATTCCTGGTAGGGTGGTGGGCATTAAAGTCTCCTAGGAAGATTGTAGATTTATTGCCTATTTGGAGGAGGGTGTTTAAATCCTCAGGTTTGACCTGTTTTTCTACCCAGTGGTATATATTTATGATATTAATTTTTTGATTGTTATTTGTTATTTGGATACCGTTTGCTTCTAGGTTTGGTGTGTTTATTTTTAGTTCTTTGTAGCTTAAATCTTCCCTGACGTATATGATTAGGCCGCCTCCGACTCTACCTGGGTTTGTTTTGGCTCGGTCAGTTCTTATTGAGTTATAGTTTGGTAGGGTAAATTTAGATCTGGTAGAGAATTTATTTAGTTTCCTGTATACAGACTATGTGTGGACCTTTGTCTCGTTTGAATTTAGCTTCCTGGCCGTGGGAGGCTAATCCGTTGGCGTTCCACTGAAATATATTTAGTCCTTCCATTTTGGGGGATGAGAGGTTATTAGTTTGTTTTGAGTTTTAGGTTTTGTTTAATTGGTAGCTTCCCTAAGTTGGGAGAGAAATAACTCAAGGGAGAGAGTTGTGAGTTTTAGTTTTTGCGCTACTGAGTGAAAAGCTTTAGTACTAGCATTTGGTGAGTTTTGCTTATGCATGTAGGCTAGGAGTAGTGTGAGGTTATTAAGAGTTTTAGTGCTAGTTAATTGAGGATTTTTGCGCCTGAAGTTTTTGTTGGTTCTAGGGACTGAGAAAGTGATTTCATTTATTTCCTCGGTGGAAGAATACTCGTCTTCGTCGGTTAGGTTGTTTTTTATTGTTTGAGTTTTCATTGGGGAGGCTTGTGGAGGTGTTTGTGGTGTGGGGTGTTGAGTTTGTGCTTGCGTGTTGGGTGTAGCTGTGGTTTCCTCAGTGTTTGAGTTTTTTTGTTGTGCTTGCTTGTGGGGAAGTGTTGTTGCCTTGTGGGCTGTAGAGTGTCTGGCTGAGGGTCGTTGTGTGTCTGTGGTTTTGCTGTTTGCTTTGCATGCGGGTGTTGATGTTATGGGGGAGTTGGTAGGTAGCTGTGTGAGGTGATGTGTGGAAGTGGTGGGTGCGGTTTCTATGTGGTTGCCCCAGATTGAATCCGAGAGTTGACCTGTTTGATGTATGGTTTAACTTCTAGTTTAGTGTGGGCACCGAAAGAGATGTGATTAGGGGCTTCAGGAAATTTAGCAGTTTTTTTTAAGTTTACAATAACGATTGATGTAGGGACCGTTTTGCCGTTTCTGTTTGTTGTTATCCTGCGGGTGCTGGTTATTTGGGGTTGAGGGTATTGTGTTTGCTTCTTCGGTGTAGAGTTCTAGGTCTTCGGCTGTTTCTCTAGGGTTTACTCTTATTACCCCTCGGGTGAATTGCTGCCAATTTGGAATTTGTTTTGTTACGGTTACGTGAAATATTTGTACTAATTTTTTTAGCTGCATTGAATGAATCTTGATTTGGGAAGATTATTTGGTAACTTTTATTTGCTTTTTTGATGTTGCTGTAATGGATTTTTTCGCGTTTAAACCTATCCTGTCTGCTGAGAGTTGTTTAGTTAGGATTGATGCTGAGCCTGCGGCGAAGAAGTATAGTGCGAAGGTGGTGATGAAGGAAGCCGGGGTTGGTTTGGGAGAAGGTGGTGGAGTCGAGCTTACGTTTTGGGGGGTTTGTGTATTGTGGAGGCGAGTTGGCTGGTTTGGTGGGGGTGGTATGTTCCATGTCTGAGCCATACTCGTCCGGAACAATGTTTTCGACTGTCCTCCCGGAGGTGTTGTGCACTTCCGCGGGTGTGGGTAAGTCAGGATCTGGGGTGTCTGCGTGTGAGATGATGCGTGTGTCTGTCATGTTTTGGGGTGTTTGGTTTGGGTGAGTTGAGATGTGTGGTGCCTGAACCCTTACTTACTTACTTACTTTGGAGATTTAACGTGCGCTTTCCGACTGATGCGTATTTCGCACACGGGCCCGGCCAGGCCATTTAATGTGTTTCCGAAAGGGGCGAAGGTGGCCTGTGCAACCCTAAGAGGGGGCTTTAGGGGTTGCTTATATATAATTTGGGAATTTTGAGATTTGGAATAGATGCCGATGGGGTTGGAGAGGAGAACTAAGGGAGCTGGGTATGGTGGATGTTTGTTTATGTGATTTTGATTTGGTAGGTTATTATGTTTTTAGATGCGTTTTATTAGTTCCGTTTTGATTAAGAATACGCCTAAGGCCTTGAAGTTTTCTAATTAGTGATATGTAGAGAGAGAGGAGAGTATCTTTGGAGGCTCCCCAGTTAGAGCCAGTTAGGCATCTTAGGGTGTTTAGGTCTTTACTGCATTTAGTTGTTAGGTTTTGGATGTGAGCATCCCAGGTGAGATAATAAGTCCTAAGAATTTGGTTTGTTTTTTAAATTTGATTGTTTGATTGTTTAGCTGGAGGATTGAGGAGGCGGGATTCATGTTTTTATCCCCTTATGTTTGAATACTATTCCTGTTGTTTTTTTCTGAGTTAAGGGAGAAGCCCCATTTGTCAGCCCATTGTTGTATTTTATTAAGAGATTTTTGGAGTAAATTTTGGGCCATTTTCATGCTTTTAGTGCGGATCCAGATGGCTCCATCATCCGCGAATTTTGATGTGTTTACTTTAGGGGATAGGCCCTCGAATAGATCGTTTTTTTGTCATTATATTGAAGAGGGTGGGTGTGTTGTTTTGTTTTTTAAAGATTTAGGGTTTTTGTGATTAATTTGGTGAGAGTGATAAGAGTATGTGAGTAAGGATGGAAGGATAACGTGATAATTACCGATGGTGGAGTTTCCTTGGCTGGCTATCAGGCAATGCTCTGTGCTGGCTTGGGAAGTGTTGCTCGCTTGAGGTACACACTGCAACTGATTGTCTGGCCAAGACTCGATTTTTTACAGACCGCTGTATTATAGCTGGAATATTGCTGGTTTCGGCGTTAAACAACAAACAAACAAACGGTGAGAGTGATTTTAAGAGTATGTGAATAAGGCTGAAAGGATAACGTGATAATTACCGATGGTGGAGTTTCCTGGGCTGGCTATCAGGCAATGCTCTGTGCTGGCTTGGGAGGTGTTGCTCGCTTGGAGTACAAACTGCAACTGAGAGACATAGTGCAGAATATATATAGCAAGTGGAGGATTAACAATAGAGGATTAACAGTAACAACAAGGGCATACATGAGTGGGATAACATAGGTAGGTGTGACAACAAGGATGATGCTATCACAACACGATGGACAGAAAACACATAGCTGGAAGCCAATGGGGCATGAAGCCAATAAACAGGTGATTATTGTTTGATGAGTTCATAGTAGGCGGATGGGATGAAATAGCCTTGATCTCTGTTGATTGATGGTTTGTGGCGGCGAATGTGGACAAAATGTGTTACAAAATGTACCTGGAACAAATACCTTGTTTGTGTATTTCTGTTGTAAGGCGTGCTGTGTTTAGCATCCCAGCACAATGACCGTGACCTTTTCCTGTCAAGGGCAGTTAATTCATATAGAGAGTCGAGTGGTTTCCCTTTGACTACGAGTACACAAGCTCCTTCCCAGCGCGTAACGCCTTCGTTACCCTCTCGGTAAAATCACTGCCCATTCATCGCCACTCGCACCTTTCCGTAACCTGCAATTCGGTTTGTCCCGGAATTACACGAGATGGTCTAGAATGATCACTGTAGTCAGTGTGGAAGCGGCCATTAAGTACAGCGATAAGTTGAGGTGAGATGAAATGGGGTTAAGGTCGCGTCCAAGATGACGTGTGTGTGTGGCTGCTTGTACTAGTCCTGACTCTATGCCGATTTATAGTACTAGCCCACTGAGATACCATACCGCACTTTAACATGAATACCCCATTCAGACACAGTATACTGACTTGGAGCCGACCAGTCCTTGTTTTAGCCCCTAAATACCGAGCGCCAGGCAGGGTAACAACAAGTACCATGTTTTAACGTCTTTTGGTACGACGCGGCCAGGGATCGAACCCTAGACCTTCGCTCACCGATAAGGAATATTACTTACAGTAATGACAAAGTGAGCTTTTCAAGAAATATACATTTTGTTGGCGATATCATTGAGTTTTGATCACGTGGATAATTCCTGATTTTGTCCACGCCTGGGATTTTGTATGGAGGCTGGGTATTTTTTCAGCTACAGCTGCAAAACCAAAACTTTTTTTAAAAGAAATCTATGAGCGTAAATATTTGGGGGTTTTAAAACACATCTTGGAACAATATATTTTTTGTGGCAGACAATTTCTTTCTTACCAAACAGTCTGAAATATGAATTTAAACGCATTTTCTGAGACAATTTCTTTATGACGTTAAAAAAGATCAGTGCCTTAGGTATGGAAGTGTATCAGCGCCACAGTCTAGAAAAGATTGACCATCTACGTAGGTCGTACTTTAGTCCCCGTATGTGATATTATAATCGAACGTATCGTTTCTCAGACAGTGATATTGTCCGATGAAGTTGCAATACCAGTTGGATACAAAAATTGGTATTTAAAATCAAGGTGATTACTTAAATACTGTTAATTCAATTCAATGTTTCGGAGGATGTTGGTTGTTGTTTTCAACGTGTCAAACTATTACCGCTAAAATAAAAAAAACACAAACTGCAGAATTGTACCTTCAGTGCTTTATAGCATGATGACGAGTATTGGTTTGATATAGGTTTATAGTTCTCACCCCTTCATTTTCACGTCTTACTTCTTAAACCTAATTTCCGTCATGGAGAAATCACAAGGATCAAAATATTCCCCCAGTTTTAACCATGTTATGGTTGATATATAATTTCGCTTAAATTTTGAATAATGGCCTATAGCTGTTTATTTGTTTGTAGTTTGGAGAACATGTTGTGCTCTCCTCTCTTAATTACGGTTGTAAAAGAGTCTGGCGTGTGTTATTCTCCAGTAACTTCGACATATTTACATGAAGATTTACTTTATACAATGTGTAGATAATACCTCAGTAAATACGGGTGAAACAAATGGGTCATTATTTATCAAATATTTATTATTTATTGATAAAGCCAGTGGTTATATAAAACTGACCCGGAACTAGCGTCGATTAGTCGAGAAAATATTGACACCTAGATGAAAGCAGTATCATCATCAGCATCATCTACGTAGATGATATTTTTTTTTAGACTGTTGCACTAATACCCTTCCATACTAAGGCCTTGTGCATTACAATGCAGAATTTCTGCTAACTAATTTTACGTGTAAACATGTTGACGTCTAATCTCTGTGGTCTGATATATATGTAATAACATTACTTAGAATATATTTATGAGAAAAGTAACACGTATACTACACGTATCTGCATGTGGTAAGAATAGTTATATTATGTATTGAATTCAAACTTTCTGAGATTCCAATTTTCATTAATGTGTATTGATGATATTTCAGTGGAAAATTAGCAAATATCTTTGTTAAATTAATACTGTAATAAGTTGTCATCTTGATGTATTATTAATAATAATACCGTATTAATGTGAAAAATATTCCTGAACTCGTGAAACATATTGTACCAACTGCTATTATACCAGCATGCTCGGAAAAAAACCTCCAACTTATGGAAATGAAGAATGGGCCAGTGGCCTTATATTACTGAAATACATCTATGTCTATGTCTATGAAATCGTCAACCTCTTCAACTTCAGCAATGTTAAGGGTAAACTTTTCAGCTCTTTCTACACAAGAAGGGAGACACAGGTGACCCAGTCGTCTAAGGCGCTGTGGAGAAATGCATACCAGAAACCCAACACAATGTGCTCCAATTCCAGATTCGTCCTGATTATATTTCCAGGTTTGTCAGCACCACACCCCAATCTCATTTAAATCTGATCTTAGTTCTCGCTACTGCTAAACAAAGGTCTGGGGACATCCTATTGCGGGTCGTAACAGAGCGACCTTTTACGAACTTTGATCAATGAAAGGACTAGCTTGAGCTATACGCCACTAGTTTCAAACGGATGACTACACTTTCAAAAATAGTTGACAAAGTTCTCGATTCGAAATGTGAAAACTTAACAAAAGAACATACTGAACTGTCTAAAAGATGGCCTAGATTATATGGCACTACTTCCCACGGACAATGCAAAGTCTCTTCCGTTCAAATGTTCATCTCATTGAAGCTGGGTGTGTATATAGAGACATCTTTGTATTGTTTCCCTGCATTGAATCGACAGATATACGATGTTCTTGACTGATTCAATCGTAAAGCCCGTAGCTATCGTTGGGAATATCCCGTGTTTAGCTTTTAGACTGGTCGATATTTTCTGGTGGTTTAACTAGGAAAATAAATGGATGCTGCCACTAGTTATAAAGTGTGACAAAATAAATACCAGAGCTTGGAGACGAGGTCTCGCGAAAATACATCACAAAGATCTACAAGTAGCGAACGTCGAAACTGTCGAAACACAGAAGGATCACACAACAAGGAGGTAAGGTTCAATAACGAGTTTATTAATTAATCACTGAACTGAAAAATCTTGTACAGTGTCTCGAGATCGCCAGACATGATACCGGCTGTCAACTGTCTTGGAAACATCAGTCGCTCGTCATTGTCTGTCACATCATGGCTCTGGAATCCGGTACTTGTCTGTATCCCTCCCACGATTGATATATCTGAACTGTTAAAATAATGAAATTGTACAATAAACTTTGAAACTTGAAAGTGTACGAAGTTGTCTGAAAACAGAACTGGATCCATGTAATGTAATGAATACATCCCGGAAGTCGCGTGACCCAGAATGAATGCCGAGGATGCCAGATCTCCCAGAGCTGTCGAAATGGGATATAAGTAATTAAAGCATGGGAATACTTAATAATCATATAGGATCGATTCTAGCACGATCCCTGTAGACATTGATAGGTAAAAGCCCTTGACTGTGACGGTCGGAATGACCTTGGACCCACGGATCAAGAAATCTGTAAACTGTAATATTTTAAAGGGACCACAAATCACAAAAGACTTGCGATAACTGTAACTTGTATACTTGAATCATTACAATCTTGGAATATTTTGCTGAGGTAACGAAACTAAATTAATAAGCTTTTATCCATTTTTTAACTGATATTTTCCATCAATAATAACTGTTCAGATTCACTCAGCAAGATTTTTGTTTACCAACAGACATGATACGTGGGAGTTCAACGTTCACATTTCAACCTCGGGCTCTGTAAGAGATAATTGCAGCATGGGAAACATGAGTTATATTAATTAGGAGTTCCGACCGTGTAACCATCCGATCTTCATTGTAATGATCCTTAAATAACGACTGCTTGGCTGCAGCAACTGCTTGGCATGGCGTCTTTGGGCGGAGCTCGACCTGCTTCGAGGTTTTGATGTTTTGATTTTTATGCGCTGACATACTGAACAAATCCTTAAAAAGTCAAGCAACATTTCATCTACCCGATCCCCATTTTGACCAACTCTTAAAATAACAATAGGTTAGTTAAAGCAACAATCTGGCATGGACCGCCTATGAAGCCATCTCTCGCTTTCAGTTTTCATAAAAAGGAATGCAGAAAACATGAATGTACAAGACAAATTCTTCAAGCAACAGTGTTTATGGCATATATTTTAAGCAGAATATTATATAAATTTTAATTCATGTATGACACAAAGTGTATGTTATAAAAAATAGTCCAAAATAGTCCAAATGGTTCATCCGAAAGGTCCTAAAACTAGTAGTTCACACAACATTGGCACAGAAAACAAGTCCAAAGTCTATCTCTCCGTGAAGAAACTCTGGAACATGTATTTCACACAGGACACAAGGACGGCCGAGCACGACTGGGGCTGCTTGGATTCTTCACCAAGATCTATCTCCACAACTTGAGGGTGGGCTCTGGGGGCGGGGAGGGATGTCTGGGGGTCGGGCTGGGATGAGAGGGGGTTGACGGTGATGGTGAAGACACTGGGGCGCTTATAGAGAGGAAATAGATGTCCTTAAATCATTGAAATCAGTATCAATCCAAAGTTTAGCGTGAATGAAAAAAACATGAAAAGGTTGACCATTTTGTACATACTTTATCTTGATAATTAAACAAATAGCAAGTGAAGATATACCGCCTACCGACTAACACAGAGAAATGCGACAAAAACATTTCTTTTATCACAGAAAATCTGTATTTGTACGATTCCTACAGTATCATTGAAAGCTTAGTGACTATATAACATGTATAGTTGTCTTAATAATGTTTAACACAGATGACTTGTTTCAAACTTTTGCCAGTTAAAATGGTTCTCGAATCTGTTTTTTAGGACACATTCAAACACTTTGAACCTAACGATGACCTACAGGATCAGGGACAGGAAGAGTCTTTTGGGAAACGGGGGCCTGGTAGTTCCTAAACCTGTGAAGATCATCATGAGCTGTAATGGAATAAAAAAAAAACATCATCCATCCTCATTGTGTAGACTATAACATAGACTTCGTTTTTTTATTGAAACATGATTCCTGTGTGTTTTTAAGGAGATTAAGCAAATTATGCCAACGTTGCAGGGTTCTGTACCAGGAAGTTCGGTTTAGGTAAAATGGTCTCTGGACATTTTGAGACAAGAGAGACCTATACTTTACAAGTCCTTCCCCTTGACACCACATACCACAAACCTACACAAATCATGTTTCACTTTGTGGATCCCATTGCCACGGGAAGGAAAGGGGAAACATAGATCTATTGTTACTTTGATCATATATCATGATACGTTGACAGTGATTAATATGATTTTACCATAGGAATTGAATTGATACAATTCATATTAATAACACCCACACACATTCACTGCAGAAAAGATCAATTGTAAAACACAAAGTACATAAACATATACGCGGGACCGGCGAAGTACATGAAATGTCCGAGGCTGTGAATGAGTCATTCTCTTTCACTTTTATTGTTACCAAATGTTTACGACAGATTCATGTCTGGGAATACAATCCGTCAAACGGTATCAATCCGTAAGCTTTGAAATCACGATAAAAGACAAAAATTATTTAACACTGAGAGCACTGCTAGATACCTTGATGATAAGCCAAAGCAACAGTGGCATACATCGTGCAGAACGTGAGATACGTGCGGGATAAAGAGCAAAATGCAAAAACAGACGTGGAAACAAAGTGCAGGAGCAACAACCAAAATGGCGTCGTTTGTGAATAACGGAAGTAGCAACGGTCTCCAAGGAGATCCATCAGCGATCGCTGCCTCTCGCTGCTTTCCGTAAACAGCCCTTTCCGTAGCCTGCTTGTCCCGGAATTATTGTCACAAATGATATCCCTTTGATCACGACTGGGAAATCTGTTATACCCTGAATACATGGTGCATCGTGAGTTCTCACGCGATGATTCCATACACAGTCATTTTCTGTGTCGAGACTAGACTGGGGTCCTGTCTACTGAAACTAGTATATCGTGCTAAGCTTGCATCGCGTACCAACAGTGGAACCAGTTTATATCGACACAAGACGATGCACTTCCTAAACTTACCACTCGTTTAATGAATCCAACTGTTTTATCAGTTAAATATCGCAAAACGTGTTCAAGTTAGCGTTTCAAGTTCACTACTAAAATAGCGGCTTCGAACATGTGTTTTACCTTTTGAACCTGCCCGGTAATATTTTTAGTCAAGAGGTTTCTACGCGATTTGACTAAATATGGGTATCACATTCCGTATCTTATTGTGACCTAATATGTATCTAGATAGTATCGTATAGTGACCTTGCTGTATGACCCCTAGATCTATATTGTGGGTTCTACTGTACATTTCTGGCCACAAAACCGAGTGGTTTCCACACCACGATTATGACTAATGAGCAATAGCGAGTTAACAACAGATGGGGGGGGGGGGGGGGGGGGGCGGTAACAATCATTCCATACAAAATGTACCTGGAACAAAATACCTTGTTTGTGTATTTCTGTTGTAAGGCGAGCTGTGTTTTAGCATCCCAGCACAATGACCGTGACCTTTTCCTGTCAAGGGCAGTTAATTCATATAGAGAGTCGAGTGGTTTCCCTTTGACTACGAGTACACAAGCTCCTTCCCAGCGCGTAACGCCTTCGTTACCCTCTCGGTAAAATCACTGCCCATTCATCGCCACTCGCACCTTTCCGTAACCTGCAATTCGGTTTGTCCCGGAATTACACGATATGGTCTAGAATGATCACTGTAGTCAGTGTGGAAGCGGCCATTACAAGAGCATTGAAATTTGGCCCCTAACCTCAAATGTAGTCGTTTATATTTTGGTTAATGTCTTTGGGAATGCCATCATAATGACTTTTGATATTATGACTGACTAGATTTCCCAGATGAATTTAACTCTAGGCTGCTTGTACTAGTCCTGACTCTATGCCGATTTATAGTACTAGCCCACTGAGATACCATACCGCACTTTAACATGAATACCCCATTCAGACACAGTATACTGACTTGGAGCCGACCAGTCCTTGTTTTAGCCCCTAAATACCGAGCGCCAGGCAGGGTAACAACAAGTACCATCTTTTAACGTCTTTTGGTATGACGCGTCCAGGGATCGAACCCTAGACCTTCGCTCACCGATAAGGAATATTACTTACAGTAATGACAAAGTGAGCTTTTCAAGACATATCCATTTTGTTGGCGATATCATTGAGTTTTGATCACGTGGATAATTCCTGATTTTGTCCACGCCTGGGATTGTGTATGGAGACTGGGTATCTTTTCAGCTACGGCTGCAAAACCAAAACTTTTTAAAAAGAAATCTATGAGCGTAAATATTTGGGGGTTTTAAAACAAATCTTGGAACAATATATTTTTTTGTGGCAGACAATTTCTTTCTTTCCAAACAGTCTGAAGTAGGATTTTAAACGCATTTTCTGAGACAATTTCTTTATGACGATAAAAACGATCAGTGCCCTAGGTATGGACGCGTATCAGCGCCACAGTCTAAACAGATTGATCATCTACGTAGGTCATACTTTCATCCCCGTATGTGGTATTATAATCGAGCGTATCGTTTCTCAGACAGTGATATTGCCTGGTGAAGTTGCAATACCAGTTCGATACAAACATATATATTTTAAATTAAGCTGATTACTTAAATACTGTTAATTTATTTAAATGTTTGGAAGCATGTTGGTTGTTGTTTTCAACGTGTCAAACTATTACCGCAAAAAGACAAAAAACACAAACTGTACAATTGTACCTTCAGTGCTTTAAAGGATAATGACGAGTATTGGTTTGATATAGGTTTATAGTTTGAGTGAGTCTCACCCCTTCATTTCACGGTTTACCTCTTAAACCCTATTTTCCGTCATGGAGAAATCACGAGGATCAAAATATTCCCCCAGTTTTAACCATATTATGGTTAATATATAATTTTGCTTAAATTTTGAACAGTGGCCTATAGCCTCTATTTATTACGGTTGTAAAAGAGTGTGGCGTGTGTTATTCTCTATGTAACTTCGACATATTGAAATAAAGATTTACTTTATACAATGAGTAGATAATACCTCAGTAAAGACGGGTGAAACAAATGGGTCTTTATTAATTAAATATTTATTATTTATTAATTAAGCCAGTGGTTATATATAACTGACCGCGTCGATTAGTCGAGAAAATATTGATACCTAGATGAAAGCAGTATCATCATCAGTATCATCTACGTAGATGATATTTTTGTTTAGACTGTGGCACTAATACCCTTCCATACTAAGGCCTTGTGCGATTACATTGCAAAATTTCTGCTAATTTTACGTGTAAACATGTTGACGTCTAATCACTATTGTCTGATATATGTGTAAGAACATTACTTGGAACATACTTATGAGGAGAGAAACACGTATCCTACACGTTTCTGCATGTGGTAAGAATAGTTATATTATGTATTGAATTCAAACTTTCTGAGATTCCAATTTTCATTAGAACTACATGTATCAACTTGATAGAATGTGTATTGATGATATTTCAATGGAAAATTGGCAATTATCTTTGTTAAATTAATACTGTAATAAGTTGTCCCCTCGATGTATTCTTAATAATAATACCGTATTAATGTGAACAGTATTCCTGAACTTGTGAAACATATTGTACCAACTGCTATTATACCAGCATGCTTGAAAAAAAACCTCCAACTTATTGAAATGTAGAATTGGCCAGTGGCCTTATATTACTGAAATACATCTATGTCTATGTCTATGAAATCGTCAACCTCTTCAACTTCAGCAATGTTAAAGGTAAGCTTTTCAGCTCTTTCTTCACAAGAAGGGAGACACAGGTGACCCAGTTGTCTAAGGCGCCGCAGTTCACTGTAGAGAAATGCATACCAGAAACCCAACATTGTGGGCTCCAATCCCAGATTCGCCACTAGTTTCAAACGCACGACTACTCTTTCAAAAATAGTTTGACAAAGATCTCGATTCGAAATGTGAAAACTTAACAAAAGAACATACTGGACTGTCTAACAGATGGCCTAGATTATATGGCACTACTTCCCACGGACAATGCAAAGTCTCTTCCGTTCAAATGTTCATCTCATTGAAGCTGGGTGTGTATATAGAGACATCTTTGTATTGTTTCCCTGCATTGAATAGACAGATACACGTCTTTGACTGATTCAATCGTAAAGCCCGTAACTGTCGTTGGGAATATCCCCTGTTTAGCTTTTAGACTGGTTGATATTTTCTAGTGGATTAACTACGAAAATAAATGATTGCTGCTACTAGTTTTTAACGTGTGACCAAATAAATACCAGAGCTCCGAGACGAGGTTTCGCGAAAATACATCACAAAGTTCTAAAAGTAGCAAACGTCGAAACTGTCGAAACACAGAAGGATCACACAACAATGAGGTAAGGTTCAATAACGAGTTTATTAATTAATCACTGAACTGAAAAATCTTATATAATGTCCCGAGATCGCCAGACATGATGCCGGCTGTCAACTGTACTGGAAACATCAGTCGCTCGTCATTGTCTGTCACATGCTGGCTCTGGAATCTGGTACTTGTCTGTATCCCTCCCACGATTGATATATCTGAACTGTTAAAATAATGAAATTGTACCAATTAACTTTGAAACTTGAAAGTGTACGAAGTTGGCTGAAACCAGAACTGGATCCATGTAATGTAATGAATACATCCCGGAAGTCGCGTGACCCAGAATGAATGCCGAGCACGCCACATCTCCTAGAGCTGTCGAAATGGGATATAAGTAATTAAAGCATGGGAATACTTAATAATCATATAGGATCGATTCTAGAACGATCCCTGTAGACATTGGTAGGTAAAAGCCCTTGACTGTGACGGTCGGAATGACCTTGGACCCACGGATTAAAAAATCTGTTAACTGTAATATTTTATAGGGACCACAAATCACTAAAGACTTGTGATAACTGTAACTTGTATACTTGAATCATTACGATCTAGGAATATTTTGGTGAGGTAACAAAACATAATGAATTAAGCTTTTATCCATTTTGTAACTGATATTTTCCATCAATAATAACTGTTCAGATTCACTCAGCAAGATTTTTGTTTACCAACAGGCATGATACGTGGCAGTTCAACGTTCACATTTCAACCTCGGGCTCTGTAAGACATAACTGCAGCATGGAAAACATGAGTTTTTTTAATTAGTTGTTCTGACCGTGTAACCATCCGACCCTCATTGTAATGATCTCTTAAATAACGACTGCTTGGCTGCAGCAACTGCTTGGCGTGGAGTCTTTGGGCGGGAGCTCGACCTCCTTCGAGGTTTTGATGTTTTGATTTTTATGCGCTGACATACTGAACAAATCCTTAAAAATAAACCAACATTTCATCTACCCAATCCCCATTTTGACCAACTCTTAAAATAACAATAGGTTAGTTGAAACGACAATTTGGCATGCGGCACCTATGAAGCCATCTCTCGATTTCAGTTTTCATAACAAGGAATGCAGAAAACATGAATGTACAAGACACGTTCTTCAAGCAAACAGCGTTTATCACATACATTTTAAGCAGAATATTATATAAATTTTAATTCATGTATGAAACAAAGTGTATGTTATCAAAAATAGTCCAAAATAGTCCAAATGGTTCGTCCGAAAGGTCCTAAAACTAGTAGTTCACACAACACTGGCACAGAAAACAAGTCCAAAGTCTATCTCTCCGTGAAGAAACTCTGGAACATGTATTTCACACAGGACACAAGGACGGCCGAGCACGACTGGGGCTGCTTGGATTCTTCACCAAGATCTATCTCCACAACTTGAGGGCGGGCTCTGGGGGTGGGGAGGGAGGTCTGGGGGTCGAGCTGGGATGAGAGGGGGTTGACGGTGATGGTGAACACACTGCAGCGCTTATAGAGAGGAAATAGATGTCCTTAAATCATTGAAATCAGTATCAATCCACAGTTTAGCGTGTATCTGGATATTAAACAAATAGCAAGTGAAGATATACCACATACCGACTAACACAGAGAAATGCGACAAAAACATTTCTGTAATCACAGAAAATCTGTATTTGTACGATCGCGACAGTATCATGAGAGTCAGGGCACGATTAAGGAACTTGATATAGCTTGCACCTGGTGCAAGTTGACCCCCCTACCATTTTTCACTAGACTAAACCGATTGCACTTCTAACAGAACCTATTCACTGAAAAGATCACTTTGAATGGAATCACTTATACATCCCACATATTCATTTGCATTTTTGTTTTTATCATAAGACTGACCTGATAAGATTCATGACGAAATGCCAAAAGGACAATGTCAAATTACTCAAAACACTGGGAATGTGATGTAGTATGGTACAAAAAGTTTATTGATTTCAAAGATGTAAGTGTAGAAAGCCTTTTTAATAAGTCAGTAACAAAGTTGTAAAATTTTGACATGCACTGGGTTAAATCGAGCCCTGGTCATGAGCATGTGTTTTTTAAATCACTAACAAATAGTGGTGATACCAGTTGTTTGTGAAAAGGTCATGTATAGGGAAACGGAAGTAATTTTAGACTTTTTTTTTCTAATAGGACACATTCAAACAACTTGAACCTAACCTGTCCTTAAATCATTGAAATCAGTATCAATCGACAGCGTGTATGAAAAAAAACATGAAACGGTCGACCATTTTGTACAAATAGCAAGTGAAGATATACCGCCTACCGACTAACATAGAGAAATGCGACATAAACATTTCTGTAATCACAGAACATCTGTATTTGTACGATTCTGACAGTATCATGAGAGTCAGGGGACTATTTAGGAATTAGATATACCTTGCACCTGGTGCAAGTTGACATCCCAACCATTTTGCACTGGACTAAACGGATTGCACTCATAACGGAACCTTATTGACTATTAGTGTGGATGTATATAATTAAGAAAATATCATCTCAAATCCGAGAATGAGATCAGTGTCGTTAATATTTCGAAATATTTAGCTCACCGACATGCACTGGTTGCATATAGAGATAAATAATAGGCTGCATTTTTTAATATCAGGTTGCACTTGTGCACGTCTTATATAGTCAAATCAAGCCCTGTCATGAGCAAGTGTTTTTGAATCACTATCAAAGGGGGTAGTTTTATCATACATAACAGAGTAAGGGAGTGGTAAAATAATGCAAGTCACCTTTCTTGTGTTGTTTGTTAGAAACGACTCCTGATTATTAAAAGCTTCCAGACTATATAATATGTATAGTTGTCTTAATAATGTTTAAAACAGATGACATGTTTTCAAACTATTGCCAGTTAAAAAGGTTCTCGAATTTGTTTTTTTCTGATAGGACACATTCAAACAACTTGAAACCAATGATGACCTACAGGATCAGGGACAGGAAGAGTCTTTTGGGAGACAGGGGCCTGGTAGGTCCTAAACCTGTGAAGATCATCCTGAGCTATGATGGAATAAATAAAATAATAAAACAACATCATCCATCCTCATTGTGTAGACTATAACATAGACTTTGGTTTTTTTTATTGAAACATGATTCCTGTGTGTTTTTTAAGGAGATTAAGCAAATTATGCCAACGTTGCAGGATTCTATGCCAGGAAGTTTGGTTTAGGTAAAATGGTCACTGGATATTTTGGGAAAAGAGAGACCTATACTTCACAAGTCCCTCCCCTTGACACCAGATATGAAAACATACACAAATCATGTTTCACTTTGTGGATCCCACTGCCACGGGAAGGAAAGGGGAAACATAGATCTATTGTTACTTTGATCATATATCATGATACTTTGACAGTGATTATTTTAATAACCGCCATACAAATTCACTTCTCAAAAGATCAACCGTAAAACAAGTACATAAATATATACGAGGGACCGGCGACGTACATGAAATGTCCCATCTGCTAATGAGTATGTTTGTCATTTTCTTTCACTTTTATTCTTACCAAATGTTTAGGACAGATTCAAGTTGGGAATACAATCGGTCAAAAGGTATCAATATGTAAGCTTTGAAATCAAGATGAAAAGCAAACATAGGTTAACACTGAGAACACTATTAGATACCTTGATGATAAGCCAAAGCAACAGTGGCATACATCGTGAAGAACGTGCGATACGTGCGGGATAAAGAGCAAAATGTAAACACAGACGTGGAAACAAAGTGCAGCAGAAACAACCAAAATGGCGTCGTTTGAGAATAACGGAAGTGGCAATGGTCTCCATGGAGATCCATCAGCGATCGCCGCTTCTCGCCGCTTTCCGTAAACTGCCCCTTTCCGTAACCTTCTTGTGCTGGAATAATTGTCACAAATGATATCCTTGCATGTCCAAACCACGATTAAGACTAATGCCTGACAGCGAGTTGACAACAGATGATGGGTTAACAATCATTCCATACGAAATGTACCTGGAACAAATACCTTGTTTGTGTATTTCTGTTGTAAGGCGAGCAGTGTTTTTGCATTCAATCACAATGACCGTGACCTTTTCCTGTCAAGGGCAATTAATTCATATAGAGAGTCGAGTGGTTTCCCTTTGACTACGAGTACACAAGCTCCTTCCCAGCGCGTAACGCCTTCGTTACCCTCTCGGTAAAATCACTGCCCATTCATCGCCACTCGCACCTTTCCGTAACCTGCAATTCGGTTTGTCCCGGAATTACACGATATGGTCTAGAATGATCACTGTAGTCAGTGTGGAAGCGACCATTACAAGAGTATTGAAATTTGGCCCCTAACCTCAAATGTAGTCGTTTATATTTTGGTTAATGTCTTTGGGAATGCCACAATGGTGAATTTTGACATTTTGACTGACCAGATTTCCCAGATGAATTTAACTCTAGAACAAACGTAGGACAATATCTGAATAGCAAAATACACTTTCAGCACATTATTGGTGTCCATACTGTAATGTCTAGTAATGAAGACACGTGGCTGGCACTTTATTCGGAGTGGTCTCCCCTTACACGTATTATGCCAAGCTCCTTCCCAGCGCGTGACACCTTCGTTACACTCTCAGTAACATCGCTGCCACCAGTGTGGGCGCGGCCATTTCAAGAATCTTGAAATTTGCCCTCCAACCCCATATGTAGTAACGTTTATACTTTTGTTTATGTCTCTGGGAATGCCATCATATTTCAATTTGAAAAGGTTTACGACTGACCATGTTTTCCAGATGAATTCACTTTGTTGTTTTGATAATCGGATTGGTTCGAGATTGCAGACTAACGGAAAATCAACCAACTTCTCCCTTACATTCTTACTATATCAATAACACGATAGTTTTAATGAAACAGAAATTCAAATTGACAAACGAAGAAAGTAATTTAGCAGCGATAAGTGTATTCGGCGTCACGACAGTCGTCACTTGTTTGTAAACATAACGGTCATTCGGTTGCGAGTTCAACTCCAAGCATGGTTGTGGCCACCTATTCACAGTGGGGAGTTTTGACTGGTGGCAGCGATAGTATAGAGAGCTCCGGGAACGTACTATCGCTGTGAGGAGCTTGGTATTATGCTTGTGGGGATAATGGGACTAACATGGGTACTTTAGGAGTGCTTCACAACATATATTACATCCCTCTTTTTCTGACAAACACACGTTTTTAACAGTCCAGTACTGAAATTAATATATATTTAAATGCAACATTAAACCGATGATAATGAATTGCATTAAATGCAATATTAAAATGCCACTGCTCAATAACTTGTTTGTTGTTATTCACTGTTTTAAAGTCTTTCTCAAAGTATCTGAGCACACTTTATAGACCATTCTTAGCCAATATGCATGACCTCGAGGTCAAATCGAAAACGAGGGTAACGTAGGCAGTCACTCCCTGGAAATAGCGACCTCGAAAAGGAAAGATTACTGCTGTGTGCCGTTGTGTAGAAGTGATGCCCACAGGGACTTTACAGTGTATTTCCACCGCATTCCTATGGATAAGACCGGAAGGCAGTGTTTGGCGAAAATACGCAGAGATCCTGGAAAGTCATTCACAGTAAGTACTTACTAGGCCTAATAATGATACCGTATTTCCTCTATTAGACGCCCGGGCTTCTATTTATTTCGGACAAGCCTTTGACCCGGCGTCAATTAGAGGCCCGGCGTCTATTGGAGGCCCGGCTTCTATTAAAAACCCCATTTCACTATGACCACGAATGTCCCGAATCGTCACGAAATGAAGATATTGTGTGTTAGTAGATATCCGTAGATATATCTTAAAGGGGAAGTGTACACGCAAAAATCACTTTCTTTCTTTTTCTAAACAAAACGCAATTTTAGAATAAGTTAGTATCTGTGTTTGAAAATATACACTCATTTTTTTTCACAGTGAAAGTAGGAAGCTCACAATAGTGTGAAAGTGATATGCCGTTATGAGGCCTTCGTTTTACGAGCGAAATAGGCCTGAGTTATCCCCCTTAGATTATGACGTAATTGGTGCCAATTCAACTGGGTCCCTGTCTATTCTCAACGCAAACGATATCAAGGACCAGTTTGCGGTAAAACAACATGGTCTACGACACACTCCGGCGCAGTGGTGACTCAGCATAACACAATTCTGGCTGGCATCTGAGATGCTAGAATCACAAAACTGTACCTACACCACGTGAAGCGGCTCTAACAAAGCATGATGACGTCATAATGTTTATCAATTGGCACCAATGACGTCATATTGCAAGGGACATAAGCCATGGTGTTTTTGTTATGGAAATAGAACACTTGGTAAATGTGAAAAATATAAATCGTTTTAGTGCAAAAAATATGTTAATTAAATATGATGTTTTTATATTTTTGTCTATGTCACTTCTAGGTTAACACTTTTAATGTGGAAAAAGTACAAGAAAAAAAGGTTCATTTCCGTGTGAACTTGCCCTTTAATCAGTTCTCGAAGTCCGTACTTGAATCGTGACACTCTATACGAGTTGCACTCGTGACATATCGGATCGAGGACCGTTTTCCGACACACGTGGGGTTACCGGAAGAGAAAGGAAGTCCACATTATGTAATTTAGGTCCCCAAAAGGGATCATTAATTGTATCATTTGATTGACCCGACGTCTATTAGAGGCCCGGCTTCTATTTTTGCACTGAACAATTGACCCGGCGTCTATTAGAGGCCGGCGTCTAATAGAGGAAATACGGTATGTCACGTAGACATCGCGAAACATATTCAAACTGTTCAATATTCAAGATCAAAATGACATTCATCCACCCAAAGACATGTTATTTTATATAGTCTATAAGCTGACATAAAACATAATGAAATTCGTTTTTCAGTAGTTTGTGAACATGTCATACAAGTAAATGTGGAGAAATGCCGATTCTGACGAGTATGTGTAGGTGGTCTAGACCTGTGTAATGTTTAGGCCAGTGTTGGTAGAAAAATCCTATTTGTGTTAGGCCAAGTGAATTGTAAGTACTAGGTACGCCTAGTAGCTACATAGACATTTAAGCCTTTGGTAAATATAAAATAAGATGCGAGATAACATGGATTTTCGGATGTATTGCTGTCACCGACCTAATAAATGTTTTTTATTGAATTGAAGGTTTTATTTTAACTTAATTAAGTATAGTTTGTATAATAGTAAAGTACATTATGTACAGGCCTCAAAGTTTATTTTTTTACCAAGTAGCCATATTGCTACAAACATTTTTTTCCAGGTAGCCAGTTGTAAAATCAAGCAGTCTAGCCAATTTTGTAGGTAGCCAAAAACATCTTTTATCAAATAACTATTTTAATATGTACAAGTCATAGCACTAGTCTTGGAATTGTATATTAGTGGAAACTGTACTTGATTTTTGTTATTGGTGACTCAAACCATGATGCAATTTATGTTACAATACTATTTAAGTGTATCATTGCTTATCAAACTGAAATAAAATACTAATTCCATTAATATTTATGTATTTCTGTTCATAGTCGACTATAGAGGAATTATACATAAGAACAATTATCAGCAGACATGTTTTCCACAATCAGCTTTAATTTATTTTTTTGACTTCAGATGTGAAGCAATAGAATTTAGTTGCCACAATATATTTTTCAAGGTAGTCATTTGGCTACCTCTGCATTTTAGACAGTAGAAATTTGAAATTTAGGTCGAATTTGCGACCGTTTAGTCGCAACTTTGAGGCCTTATATATCTACATTGATATTGAAGACATTGATATTTTCACTAGATACATCTATAACATGTGTTTACTATCTTATTTTTTTATTCAAAGATAACCACAAACACAGTTGTGTGCAGCAATCATTTCATGAAGGATGACCTCAAATGGACACCTAACAGTAAGACTCTGTAGCCAGGTGCTGTTCCCTGAGTGTTTCAGCGGACTGTGAACAGTGGGGCTGCTGGCAGGAGGCCACCCTCTTGGATACACTCATGCCATAGAGGTAAGGAAATGTTAATTGTAACCAGTCTGTATATCAGTGAAATAAGATTTGCTGCAAGTCTTCGTAATATTTCAAGTACATATGACACACATGTAGGTAATAAATAAACTTTACTAAATACCCTAAATACACTGACCAGTGACCACTACTTCAGCAATATAGGAAATATGATAGGGCAAGTTAGTGACCGTAACAGAAATATATTTACTTTTCAAATATGTATTTCAGATGATGTTGATCAAGAGATTCAGAAAATTTCACCACCTGAGGAAACTCCCACAAGAAACCCACCACAGTCACCATCAAAGATATAGTAAGAATGACAATCATATTAAATTAATTTTGCCTTATTTGTAATTCCAGAAACATATTTATTGTTATTTGTGTGTTTAAGAAGTAATAGGGATCCATCATAATTGGTGTGTTACAGTGAAGCAGAATGTGATGCAACGGTCTCTGACCACAAGGGTACATAGACCAACTCAATGAAAAACTATGTGAACAAGAGAGGCAACTCAAGGAAAAGGATGACAAGATTGAAAAACTAAACAGACAACTTGAACTTGAAAAGTTCGGAGTTCGTAAATTCATGTATGATGATAAATTGCTGGAACATTACACAGGATTTCCATCATTTCAAATATTGCAAGCATTCATTTTATTTTATCAAACCTACAGCATCTAACATGAGAGGTATGTATTATCAAGGTGAATCCTGTCTTCCAAAACCAAACAATTCTCACTCTATTCCATTATTTGAGGAGTTATTCATGTTTCTTGTCAGAATTAAGCTGGGTTCAAGTGAAGTAGGTTTATCATGTCTCTACCATAAACAGAAGGGGTTTGACTTGGTGCAGTTATCTCTATTTTGTTTTGGGTAGCATTAACATTTGGCCTCCTGCCTGAAGACTTCCGATTATTATACCCTAGAACTCGAGTCATCATTCACTTCACAGAAATGTATACCGAGAGACCCTCCTCTGTACATTTAGGTTCCCAAATGTATTCTCATTACAAGAGCAGGAACACATGGAAAGGCCTGGTGGGTATTGCTCCTCATGGGGCATTAACCTTTGTATCTGCCATGTTCTCAGGTTGTGTGTCTGACATTGAAGTCACTGAGTGGACTGCTGGGATTGCTTCAGCCAGGGATGTCATCATGGGTGACAAGGGTTTTCGTATAGGGAAGCTATTGGAAGGAACTGGTGTGTCAATAAATACTCCTCATTTCTTGAGTTCTGCTGGTCAGTTTGAGCAAACCGAAATTGAAGAAAATCAACAAATTTCCAGTCATAGGATCCACAGTGAAAGGCATATCAAACGAGTAAAAGAGTACCATCTACTAAATGGTACAGTTCCCTTATCAATGGCTGGGTCAATAAATCAGCTGTGGAATGGAGTAAACTTACTAACTCTGTTTAGAAGGCCCCTTATAGCCAAGTGAGACAAGCAATATCCAGCATGTTACATCTCTTAGCCTTGAACATCAAATGTTGATATCTGATTGTTTTAACAGCAGTTTCACCAACATTTTGTTCATGTGATATTGGGTAGCTGGTACATATACTCTTGTACTCATGGAATATCACCCCAAGTATGAGTAATACCTTGCCCAAGGGTACCAGCACAAAGCGAGGTAGACATATAAATGTAAATGAATTTCTTCTGTAATATAAAGTCTGAGATAACTGTTGTAATACATTGATGGGTTAGATGAGTATTAATCATGTTAATGAAAATGTCACTTTGTTTGATATGTAACGTACGTGTTGTTCAATTTCAACTTCATAAAATAGATAATTCCACCTTTTGTATTTGAAAAGAATTTGGTTGGGAATCGGAAGAATTTCATTTATATGAAAGAGATTATGATGTGGTGTAAGGGGAGACAACCTGTGATAAATTATGATTTGTTGATATTTTCACTAATAGTAACAGGCCCATGAAACCAGTTGTAATTGTAATTTATCTGATCAAGACGAATGTATGGCAGATTTTATATTTTGTTTCACAGACAAACATTTGCTATGAAGTATTATTACATGTGCTCACACTGTGTTTCAGCAAATTATGTATTGTAAAATCCAACTTGACTGTCACTTGAGCTATTGTGTAAGTGTATTGTTGCTTAATGTCAGCATTTTTTCTGCTATTTGCAGTTAACAAAGTTTAATTATGAATAATAATGGGCTTATGAAGATGAAACACTGCATTATGCTAGCTGTACATGACATGTAATTTCAGATCTTCAAGTCCTTTATGATGATTGTCTATTAATGCTATTAATGCTGTTTTTTGTCAATTATTTTGTATTTCAAAACAGTGATTATGTTTACACATGAATGTTTGTCCTGCTTTGTTTTGCGATACATTGGTAAGCTGGGTCCATACATTTTGCTTTATTGCTTACCATTTCTTAATCATGGATGAAAGGAAAAGCCTGAGAAGTGCTGATGGAAGTTATCTCCCCTGGGTAAAACATTTGTGATTTAATATTTAAGATGACATTTTTCAATTTTCGAATATTTGTACCCAAAATAAACTCTGAGAAGTAATTGCAATTTGTATCCTGAAAATTAGATTGTTATTTATCAGTAATTCATATACAGTGCTTTCCTAGTGCAAGTGTGTCTATTGTTATTACACTGTTGTTAATACACAAATTAGAAATAAATGTGTATTTATTGTACTTCATGTGTTTGTTATTTATGCTGGTTAATTGTATTGCTGTATGTTACTGAATCCTGTTATTTTGATCTGATATCAGTTCTCTTCAAAAGGTTTTAGTAACTATGCTATAGAATAACTGAAAGAATTCAAAAATAAATCAATTTAATAGTACAGTAAAAGAGTATTTACAATAATTTTAATATTCCGCATGTGGGTATCAAGTCCATTCAGGTAAAATTGCTTTTCAGTTGCCAAGTAATAAGACATTGGCGGGGGGGATTGGAAACAAGTTGCTACAATCATCTACTAGAGTATTTCTAAGATTAAAGTACTTGATAGAAATTATATGTTTGTGTAATCAAGGTAGAATATTTTTATTCTCACATCAGCATAGGTTTTGGTTGCAGTTGGCTCACATGCTAAAACATGTCTCATTGGTGCTGTCGTGATCTTCTTTCCAGTTTTTAAGAAGGTGGCATAGCTATCAAATCCTGAAAGTTAGTTATGAATAAAGATCAGGATGATTTCTGTTCACTGATAGTCATTGTTTAATGTTTCTCCTAAGCACATTGACATGACAACATATACAAATAATAAAAAAAATGTTTAAATTTACCTCTCTTTTTCTTTATTTTGCACCAGCAACAGATGCAGTTAATCTGGATTGTCTGACTTTGTGCCACTTGGGAAGAGATGGCACTGTCCGAGTTGATTTCTCAATCTCAATACTTTGATCAATAGTCACAGAGAGAGCTTCTAGGTTGACTGTTTGTGAATCACTGAGATCTGTTGGAATACTTGAGGGACCAATACTGTTTTTGGGTGGAAAGTCTGGAAAGGTTGTGTGACTATCATCATTAATAATGGTACCCTTTGTAAGTCCTTGCTGATACGATAACACACTACCTTTTGGAAACATGCCAAATTTTGTTAACACTTCAGACTTGGAATTTGGTACAGCGACTGTCAGAAGTAACAGATCTGGTCTAATGTCACTTAGTAAAACAACTTAGTTTTGGATTGGTGGTAGAGGTGATTGCAAAGGATTGTAGAGGTTCAAATGGACACCTTTAGTGACACGAGTAGGGTTCTCAGTGTCATACCCTTGAACAACTCTGTTATCTGACTGAGCTCCCTTAATTTTTCTCCTCTTGGAAGATGCCAGGTTTGGGGAAGTGAAGTTTTGCAGACATCATCTGGAATGGCAGTAACACCAAGACACTTGTAGTTTGCTATCTGGTACATCACACCTGTGATGAGGCCACAACTCTGACTCTGGCAGTAACACCAAGACACTTGTAGTTTGCTATCTGGTACATCACACCTGTGATGAGGCCACAACTCTGACTCTGGCAGTAACACCAAGACACTTGTAGTTTGCTATCTGGTACATCACACCTGTGATGAGGCCACAACTCTGACTCTGACAGTAACACCGAGACACTTGTAGTTTGCTATCTGGTACATCACACCTGTGATGAGGCCACAACTCTGACTCTGACAGTAACACCAAGACACATGTAGTTTGCTATCTGGTACATCACACCTGTGATGAGGCCACAACTCTGACTCTGACAGTAACACCAAGACACATGTAGTTTGCTATCTGGTACATCACACCTGTGATGAGGCCACAACTCTGACTCTGACAGTGACACCAAGACACATGTAGTTTGCTATCTGGTACATCACACCTGTGATGAGGCCACAACTCTGACTCTGGCAGTAACACCAAGACACTTGTAGTTTGCTATCTGGTACATCACACCTGTGATGAGGCCACAACTCTGACTCTGGCAGTAACACCAAGACACTTATAGTTTGCTATCTGGTGGCCACAACTCTGACTCTTACAGAAAGTGGATGACAATCGAAATATATCTGGAAGAAAAAAATGAAATAAGAATTACTATTTATAATTTTAATCACATTCCTTTTCACAATCATTTAAAAATAGATTATACCACAGTAACCAGTAGCAACTGATTTCAAAATGCTGAGTTATAGATCTAATTATTAACACAGTCACATGAATTGAAACAAAGTAAGTATAATCCTGGTGAAAGTGACAAAAAATCACTGATGAGTATTGTAAATAACTTTAACTGATACAATATGAATGTAGGCCTGTTCATTATATATGCAGGGATAATTCTAGGCTGGGGCCTTGTTCCTAAATTTGAAAAAAGGCCCACATTTTCAAATACGATGGGTCATTTTAACATGATGTATGGGCAAGTGTGGGTGTCTCTGGACATTTGAAATTTTCACATTCATTTCAGAAAATTCCTAGAGTGAACCCTGTACGGTACATGTCTTCAAATAAAATTAACATTACTTTAACACCATATGTTATAAATACCTCAACTTGATGAGGGGATTCGTTTTTCCTCTATGATCTGTAACAAGATGCTGTTACACGAACAACGTCATCACCTGTAGGAACCACTGAAAACAAAATGTGCAAAATGGCTGAAATATTTAAACAGGAAAAACAAAAACAAATAATTGTACCACATTAAGAATACAAAATATCTACTGGAGTAGAGCTATCTTGATCAAGCATATGCTTATGCTTACTTATGATCTCCATTATCCAGCTCAATCAATATACTGCTTGCTTGAAGAATTTCGAATCGGAATTGAAGGATTCGAAACCTGGACAAATTTTCCGCTTTGACCTCAAATCACGAGGGCGATGTCCACATGTATAAAGACAAAAAGGGGAATAACTCCGCAATTCTTAACCTAAGTCATTGTAAAACTTGGTATCCGTCATGTCCGCGGTGAGCATCTGCTTTTGATCAGGACAACATTTCAGATTTCGTTTTAATATAGAAGAATGACCTACAAAAATCCTGAAAGTGCCCTTTTGCCAGTTGAAACCAGATACTTTTAGCTTATATCCCAATTTATAAGAAACGTTAATATCGGTACCACAAAAAAGTAACAGTATATTACCACTAATATTCGTTCATAGAATAGAGACCGACTCCGTGGTCTAGTGGTAGAGCGTCCGCCAGGAGAAGGTCCGGGGTTCGATCCCCGGCCGCGTCATACCAAAAGACCTAAAAAGATGGTACTTGTTGTTACACTGTCTGGTGTCCCACACTCCACCCCCACCCACCAACGCACACCCAAACCCCAACAGACCATGACCCACCTCCACCCTGGAATCTCAAATGGTCGGCCCCTATTTTGAAACGCGCACCTGATGTACTCTTTAGCTGTCAATGTTCCGCCAATTAAACGATAAAATCCAAATGTAAAACAAATAGTTGTCCACACATACATTAATAAAAATATATCGTATAAATATAATGAAGGGCATGTTTTATTCAACCTGTCTATATAAATTTGCCACAATTAATATTTCACAATTCTCCAAAGGAAGTATGTATATGCTGCAGTGTGGTACATTCGCAAAGCAACCTATGGGAACACGATGAATGTCAATTTCTGTGATTAAAAAAACCCTGATTATTATGAGTTTCATAAATTCTATGGCATTTTAGATAAAATATTAGTAACAGTACTACATACATGTACCCATTTTGCAGCAGTGCATTAATTTACTGGGTGAAAAGAAAGATATAGAAGAGTTATTCAAATTATGATTGAAGATTAAAAAAACCAAAAAACTTCATGAACTGAATGCGTTGTGTACTAGTTTACCCGCACCTCAAAGGAAGTAACAAATATGTACAACGATGTTGATGTTGATGTTGACGTATACTGATATGACATCACTACCGGTAACTTCCCGTCATAACATAGCGAGTTCACTGATAGCAGTACGCGGAATGTTTGGAGTAGGTTTTACCGTGATGCTGGGATCACATATATACATAAATGAGTCAAGTAAGTTAAGAAATCAGAGTCAATCTGAAATCAACAAGTTCTGGGTTTTTTTTATGTTCCATTCTCGCCTTGATACTACGTGGAAGGCAGACCGTCGTCAGTGTGTGTGATTTTGCGTCAATATCATGGCGTCACGTGGAACGATTTCTGTTGACTTTTCCAAGAAAAGTATCTAGACTCTAATTATTCATTCCTCAATTTTTGCAAGGATTGCATATTCGTAATAATCCGAGCTAGTGTAGGCAACAAATTGACGACTAAATCTCTCGGAATAATAGAAAATTTTATTAAAATCAGACCTTAGTTCTTGCTACCGCTAAACAAAGCGTTAGCGAGAACTAAGGACTGATTTTAATGAGATTGATGTTAAGTAAAACTAGAAATTTGCTTTGTTTACATTTTTTTAAATGAGAAGGCCCACTTGGTAGGTTTCAGAGCACAGGGTTTTGTTTCACACTTGAATATTGCGGTTGATTTCATTTGGACCGTTTGTATTAGTGACTTAGACAAAATGTCAAATGATTCTTAATGGTATGATGAATTCGGGGATGTATGTATCGTAGCGTGTGTGAAATACATGTGATGTGATATAGGCATCTCGTCTAACGCGAAAGGAACCGTGATTTTCCAACGCTATCAACATGGCGGTTCGGTTTTTATGTTTCGAAAACGAATAGAGGGTTATTGGAGTCTTTTCGGAATGATGATTGGTGTTTTGACAAAGAGCAGACACCCAATGGTTTTGTAATTGAAATTCTCATGTAGCTAGACTATATACCTTATTTGAATAAATAATTACATTTAGAACAGTGAATTGGTAACATGCGAAAATTTCAATATTTTCGCTGTACACTATTTTCAGATGTCGTTAATGATACAGATGCTTTGCCTAAAATAGTTGTTAATGGCATCACATAATAGATACTTTCACACAGAATCTACAACTGTGACGTGTATTTGTGTGTGTGATGTATTTTAAGTTTTAGAAACGTATTATGGACCTAATCTAATCTTGGTCTACACTACAGTACACGTACAGTCACATAGCCTGTCGTTTCAAATAACACTATGAACTGTTTAACCTGGAGAATTAGACCGATGCAAATGTCAAAATATATAATAATAGGGATCTATATGATCTTTTTTTTAACAATTTGTACACACCTTTACGCCTTTCCATTTGATTGGAGCTAGTGCGGGCTGCTTGTTGTGTGCTTGAATACACACTGTTTAGCATGTTTAGCGAACTTGTCAAATTAACTGCTTGAATATTGCGGACCATTGGCGCTTAGGTATTCCATACCTTGACATTTGACTATTCCGATAGCTGCATGAGCTGAATTTGTCTCATTTTCCAGTTTAGCCATTTCTGGCCATTTTGAGAAATAATCCACTGTCAACAAGTAATGATAACCTTTGTGTTCAAACAGATCTGTAGCAGTCTTGGACCATTGTCTATCAGGTAACTCAGCTGGTATCATAGGTTTCCTGGTGTTTGATTTCTTATGGATTCCACAGGTTTCACATTTTGACACCATATCTTCAATTGCAGTGGACATACCTAGCCAATATAACACATCTGTGCATTTTATTTTTCACAATAACCAGGTGTGGTTCATGGATAATATGAAGCATTTCTCGCCTCATACACTTCAGAACGATGAGCTTGTGTCCCTTGAACAACAGACCATTTATACTGGAGATTTCATCTCTGTAGGCCCAGTTTGCATTCAGTTCAGTTGAAAGTTCTGCTTTACTTTCTGGCCATCCACTTTGAATTACTCGCTGTAACTCTTGGAGAACTGTATCTGCTTTCGTCGCTATCTGAAATTCTTCTTGTTTTTGAGAGACAGGTAATTATGAAAACAATGTGACTGTATTCACGTCAACTTCTGGAACTAGATTCTCTGTTGTCTCATGTAGATAGAACCTGCTCAACATGTCTGAAATCTTCATTTCTTTACCCGGCTTGTATTTCACCTTTATGTCGTATTTCTGTAGTGCCAAAGGAAGTCGTAGTCATGCTGGTGCGTCAAGGAGTGGTTTCCTGAATGTTGACTCCAGCGGCTTGTGATCAGTCTCAACTCGTAGTGATCTTCCGAACACATAGTGATGGAACTTGATACACCCAAATACAATCGTTAATGTCTCTTTTTCATCCTGGGCGTACAACTGTTGTGCTGCTGTCAACGCTCGTGAAGCATAGGCTATTGGCTTTGACTTCTGTAGCAACACTGCACCAAGGCCTTTTGAACTTGCATCTACATTCAGTGTGAGCTCTTCAGACTCATCATAGTATGACAATACTGGAGCGTTTAATTGTTCTTTGTGTATGGCGTTGCTTAAGTCTTTTGGATCGATGCAGATTCTTACTTTGTTAGGCTTGATAACTGTCAGCATACTGTTCACCCATGGAGCAGGTTCATTCTGCTGCACGATCATACCTAGTTATTCCATCCTCTCGATTTCTTGTTTAATCTTGACCTTGAGGACGACTGGAACTTTCCGAGGTGGATGAATTACAGGTTTGACGCTTTCATCCAGTGTGATTGTGTGTTCTCCGGGTAGACATCCGATACCATTGAACCCGTGAAGATTCCAGGATAGAAAAGGTTTCCAGCAACCCATGCTTGCCGTAAAAGGTGACTCTGCTTGTCGTAAAAGGCGACTAACGGGATCGGGTGGTCAGGCTCGCTGACTTGGTTGATGCATGTCATCGATCCCAATTGCTTGGATCGATGCTCATGATATCAATCACTGGATTGTCTGGTCCAGACTCGATTATTTACAGACCGCCGTCATATAGCTGGAATATTGCTGAGTGCGGCGTTAAACAACAGACCAACCAACCAACCGTGGAACAAATCTGGGTGAGCTGCTGGAATGTCTTCTCGTATCAATGTATCTTTGTCTTGAATGTGATATACTCGCTTGACCAGTCCAATTTCTTAACAGGACTTGGCTCCGATAATGGAAGGGTAAACTCAATCCACAATGTGAAACATTATGTGATTACATTATGGATTTCACCTTTATAGTCACCTGGTAACTTCACTGACCCTACCGACTCTATCACGTGACCTGAAAATGACTTGAGACAGACTGTAGGCTTCTCAAGAGTGTCTAACTGCAATGTCACTTTTCTGCCAAAGTTCTCATATCAATCATTATTCTCTGCATGTTCATTTGCTTTGTTTACCATTCCCATGAAGACTGTTTCTACTTCAGTTTCTGTTTTTTCTTCAGTTTCTGTTTTTTCTTCAGTTTCTGTTTCTTCTTCAGTTTCTGTTTCTTCTTCCGCCGGAGTTTCAGATTCAACACCTGGCAGCTCTTCAACATGATGAACTTTCGTACTTGATTTCTTCTGTGGAGCTGGATACTGCTTAATTTTACTGTATTTGCACACAGATGCAAAATGTCCAATTTTTCTGCAAATTTTACATTGTTGACCTTCACCTGGACAATAATTATCTCTGACATGTTCATAACCACATTTATTGCATTCTCTATCAACTTTTCTGTGTGTTGATTTGCTTCTGTAACCAGTTTTTCATCTTACTTCATATTCTGACTTTTGTTTCTTCTGCTGTTTATGAACTGCACTTTCTGCAGGTCCCATAGCCTTTAACTGCTCTTGTGACATTTCCTGTGTCTGCACAATGTCTATGGCTTTATCTAGCGATAAATCAGATCCCTCGGATCAGTTTTTCACACACTCTAGAGGAATTAACACCAAAAACAATTCTGTCTCTGATCATTTCAACCATATGATCTCCACAGTCAGCTGCAAGCATTTTCCGTTCTGTTATAAACTGAGAAACTTTGTCCCTGCACTTTACACTGGAACTTGCATCTTCAAAATACTCTGTTGGATTTTGGTTTCACAAAACTCTCAAACCGATCATAGTAGCTTTTAAGTACTTTACAGTCATCTGCATTCATATTCCAAGTTTCTAATACGGTTCTGCCTTATCTCCAACCCATAACATCAAGAAATTACATCTTTCTGCTTCTGCTTTGCTTTTCAGAGGGCCACCAAACATGAAATCAAAATACGTTTTAAACTGTTTCCATGTTGTCGGCAAATCTCCACTGTCCCAGTTCATAACTGGGTTTGATCCAGCCATTCTAGACATTTTGATCACATTTTCATAGTAAAACACATCAAACTTTTTTAAATTTGTGTGAGATACTGTTAAATAGATCCTAAAGTTTATACCTGTCCATGTATTTTACCCATGTCATCGATGGGTTCGGATTTCGGACACCATGTAATGTCTAGTAATGAAGACACATGGCTGGCACTTGCAAGACCCTTTATTCGGAGTGGTCTCCCCTTACATGTATTATGTGGGGATAATTGGGCTAACATGGATATATCAGGAGTGCTTCACAACATATATTACACATACTAAGTTTGACGAGTTGCCTTCTAATAGGAATGTTCTTGCAAGAAGTGGCGTTAAGCTAACAACAATCGTCTAGACTGGGAGCCGGAATTTGTTTAAAGCAAATTCAAGTGATATGAGAGGTTGAATTTCCATTGGTTAATGGAAGGGACATAACTCGTATTAGCCACTGGTAATACTACTAGCCCAGAAATTACAGCCCAGCTCGGCAAGAATGGAAAATGAAGTTTTACATTCAGTTAACTCCCTTGCCTCGATAAGATGCGAAGATAGCTGCATGTGTAATAATGCTTATTAAGTGAACAGATTTTTTTAAAAAGTCCAGCGATAAAGTGAGCGGAGGTGAAATGGGGTTTGACGTCGCGTCCAAGATGCTTGCACTCATATAGCGACGTGCATGCACGTATGTCTCTGGCTGCTTGTACTAGTCCGGATTGATGCCGATTTATAGTGCTAGCCCACTGAGATACCGCAACAGTTTAACATGAATACCCCACTCAGACACTGACTCCGAGGCGACCAGTCCTTGTTTTAGCCCCTTTATGTCGAGAAATATCCTTTTTGTTGGCAATATCATTGAGTTTTTATCAAGTGGTTAATTCTTGATTTTGTCCACACCTGAGATTTTGTTTGGGTATTTTTTCAGCTACAGCTATGAGCCTAAATATTTGGGGTTTTTAAAACACACATCTTGCAACAATGTATATTTTGTGGCAGACAATTTCTATTTTTTCCAACATTCTGAAGTATAGTTCTAACCGCATTTTCTAGTGCTACAGTATAGAAAAGATTGATCATCTACGTATATGACACTAAATTCTACGTAGATGATACTTTCATCAACGTAGATGATACTTACATCTACGTAGCCGATACTTAGATCTACGGAGACGATACTTACATCTATGGAGACGATACTTAGATCTACGGAGACGATACTTACATCTACGGAGACGATAATTACATCTACGGAGACGATACTTACATCTACGGAGACGATACTTACATCTACGGAGACGATACTTAGATCTACGGAGACGATACTTACATCTACGGAGACGATACTTACATCTACGGAGACGATACTTACATCTACTTAGGTCATACTTTCATCCCCGTATGTGATATTATAATCGAACGTATCGTTTCTCAGACAGTGATATTCTCCGGTGAAGTTGCAATACCAGTTGGATACAAACATATATATCTTAAATTAAGGTGATTACTTAAATACTGTCAATTTAATTAAATGTTTGGGAGCATGTTGGTTGTTTGGTTTTGTTTTCAACGTGTCAAACTTTAAGCGCTAAAATAAAAAACCACAAACTGCAGAATTGTACCTTCAGTGCTTTATAGGAAGATGACGAGAATTGGTTTGATATAGGTTTATAAATTAGTTTGTGTGATTCTCACCCCTTCACTTCACGGTCTACCTCTTAACCCTAATTTCCGTCATGGAGAAATCACGAGGGTCAACATATTCCTCCAGCTTTAACCATGTTATGGTTGATATATAATTTCGCTAAAATTTTGAAGCGTCGATTACTCGAGAAAATATTGATACCTAGATGAAAGCAGTATCATCATCAGTATCATATCATCTACGTAGATGATATTTTTGTTTGGACTGTGGCACTAACACCCTTCCATACCAAGGCCTTGTGCGATTACATTGCAGAATTTCTAACTAATTTTACGTGTAATCATGTTGACGTCTAATCAATGTGGTCTGATATATGTGTAAGAACATTACTTGGAATATTTTAAAGAAGAATGAAACACCTATCCTACACGTTTCTGCATGTGGTAAGAATAGTTATATTATATATCCAGTTTTCATTACAACTATCGACTTGGTAGAATGTGTATTGGTGATATTTCAATGAAAAAATGGCAATTATCTTTGTTAAATGAATTCTGTAATAAGTTGTCATCTTGATGTATTATTAATGATACTACCGTATTAATGTGAACAGTATTCCTGAACTTTTGAAACATATTCTACCAAGTCCTAATGTACCAGCATGCTTGTATTTGGTTTGTTTTGGCACTCAGCAATATTCCAGCTGTATGACGGCGGTCTTTAAAAAATCGAGTCTGGACCAGACAGTCCAGTGATTAATATAAGGAGCACCGATCCACTCAATTGGATTGATGACATGCATCAACGAAGTCAGCGAGCCTGACCACCCGATGCCGTTAGTCGCCACGTACGATAAGCATAGTCGCCTTTTACGGCAAGCATGGGTTGCTGAAGACCTATTATTGAAATGTACTTATTGAAATGTAGAATGGGTCAGTGGCCTTACATTACTGAAATACATCTATGTCTATGTCTATAAAATCGTCAACCTCTTCAACTTCGGCAATGTTAAAGGTAAGCTTTTCAGCTCTTTCTTCACAAGAAGGGAGACACAGGTGACCCAGTCGTCTAAGGCGCTGCAGTTCACTGTGGAGAAATGCATACCAGAAACCCAACATCGTGGGCTCCAATCCCAGATTCGACCTGATTATATTTCCAGGTATGTCAACACCACAACCCAATCTCATTAAAATCAGATCTTAGTTCTCGCTACCGCTAAACAAAGGTCTGGGTACATCCTATTGCGGGTCATATCAGAACGACCTTTCGCGAACTTTGACCAATGAAATGACTAACAAGAGTTTCCACTAACGTGGCTATATCCCCCTTGTTGCAGAATTTATGACATTATTAAATCTAAACAAACCCTTACCTTTTTTAACCGAGGTGGAACTTGTCATTGAAATTGTAAAAAAAAAGAAGAGTTTGGAACCTAAGTCCATCTTGCTGCCATGGAAACGTAAAAAATAATAATTTCTTAAATTTCTAAATAGCAAAAGGCAAAGTTTGATGAAAAAGAATTGTACGGTTTCTGAGTTATGCTCCTGAAACGAAACGTGACGGACGAAGGAAGCCCGTTTCTCTATCGCCCGCATACTTTGTTGGGCGGGGGATAAGTCGACATTAGTCATTCAGGAAGCAGCTTTCTCGAGCAAAACAGCGCTTGTTTCAAACCGGTGACAACACTTTCAAAAATAGCCTGGCAAAGTTCTCGATTCGAAATGTGAAAACTTAACAAAAGAACATACTGGACTCTATGAGATGGCCTAGATTGTATGGCACTACTTCCTACGGACAATGCACAGTCTCTTCCGTTCAAATGTTCATCACATTGAAGCTGGGAGTCTACATAGAGACCTCTTGTGTTGGCTCCCTGCATTGAATCGACAGATAGACCATGTTCTTGACTGATTCAATCGTAAAGCCAGTAACAGTCGTTCGGAATTTTCCGTGTTTAGCTTATAGACTGGTCCATTATTTGTGGATACTACGAAAATAAATAGATACTGCCACTTAGCGAAAATACATCACAAAGATCTACAAGTAGCGAACGTCGAAACTGTCGAAATACAGAAGGATCACACAACAAGGAGGTAAGGTTAAATAACGAGTTTATTAATTAATCACTGAACTGAAAATCTTGAACAGTGTCTCGAGATCGCCAGACATGATACCGGCTGTCAACTGTCTTGGAAACATCAGTCGCTCGTCATTGTCTGTCACATCATGGCTCTGGAATCCAGTACTTGTCTGTATCCCTCCCACGATTGATATATCTGAACTGTTAAAATAATGAAATTGTACAATAAACTTTGAAACTTTAAAGTGTACGAAGTTGGCTGAAACCCAAACTGGGTCCATGTAATGTAATGAATACATCCCGGAAGTCGCGTGACCCAGAATGAATGCCGAGGACGCCACATCTCCTAGAGCTGTCGAAATGTGATATAAGTAATTAAAGCATGGGAATACTTAATAATCATATAGGATCGACTCTAGAACGATCCCTGTAGACATTGGTTGGTAGGTAAAAGCCCTTGACTGTGACGGTCTGAATGACCTTGGACCCCCCGGATAAAAAAATCTGTAAATGTATTATTTTATAGGGACAACAAATCACGTGCGACTTGTGATAACTGTTACTTGTTTACTTGAATCATTACGATCTTGAAATATTTTGGTGAGGTAACAAAACTAAATTAATTAAGCTTTTATCCATTTTTAAACTGATATTTTCCATGAGTAATAACTTCAGATTCAGACAGCAAGAATTTGTTTTACCAACAGGCATGATACGTGGGAGTTCAACGTTCACATTTCAACCTCGGGCTCTGTAAGAGATAATTGCAGCATGGGAAACATGAGTTACTTTAATGAGGAGTTCCGACAGTGTAACCATCCGATCCTCATTGTAATGATCTCTTACATAACGACTGCTTGGGCGGGAGCTCGACCTCCTTCGAGGTTTTGAATTTTCTGCGCTGACACAGTGAACAAACCCGATCACTCTTAAAATAGCAATAGGTTAGTTGAAGCAACAATCTGGCATGGACCGCCTGTGAGGCCATGTCTCGATTTCAGTTTTCATAACAAGGAATGCAGAAAACATGAATGTACAAGACACGTTCTTCAAACAACAGCTTTTATCACATACATTTTAAGCAGAATATTATATAAATTTTAATTCATGTATGAAACAAAATGTATGTTATCAAAAATAGTCCCAAATAGTCCAAATGGTTAGTCCGAAAAGTCCTAAAATTAGTAGTTCACACAACACTGGCACAGAAAACAAATCCAAAGTCTATCTCTCCGTGAAGAAACTCTGGAACATGTATTTCACACAGGACACAAGGACGGCCGAGCATGACTGGGGCTGCTTGGATTCTTCACCAAGATCTATCTCCACAACTTGAGGGCGGGCTCTGGGGGCAGGGACGGGGAGGGAGGTCTGGGGGTCGGGCTGGGATGAGAGGGGGTTGACGGTGATCGTGAAGACACTGGGGCGCTTACAGAGAGGAAATAGATGTCCTTAAATCATTGAAATCAGTATCAATCCACAGTTAAGCGTGTATGAAATAAACATGAAAAGGTCGACCATTTGTTCCTACTTTATCTGGATATTTAAACAAATAGCAAGTGAAGATATACCGCCTACCGACTAACATAGAGAAATGCGACAAAAACATATCGATAATCGCCAAAAATCTGTATTTGTACAATTCCTGCAGTATCATGAGAGTCATGGCACGATTGAGGAATTAGATATACATGTAGCTTGCACCTGGTGCAAGTTGACATCCCAACCATTTTTCACTAGACTAAACCGATTGCACTCATAACAGAACCCATTACATAATAAAGAAAATATCATCTCAATTCCTAGAATGAAATCAGTGTCGTTTATAATTTGAAATTTTCATTTCACTGACAAGATCACTTTAAATGGAATCATACATCCAATATATTCGTTTGTATTCTTGTCATTTATCATAAGACTGACCTGATAAGATTCATGACGAAAAGCACAAAGGACAATGTCAAATTACACAAAACACTGGGAATGTGATGTAGTATGGTACAAAAAGTTTATTGATTTCAAAGATGTAACTGTAGAAAGCCTTTTTAGTAAGTCATGAACAAATTTGTAAAATTTGTACATCCACTGGGTGCAAGTACAGATAAAAAATGGAATCACTTATACATCCCATATATTCGTTTGTCACTTATCATAAGACTGACCTGATAAGATTCATGACGAAAAGCACAAAGGACAATGTCAAATTACACAAAACACTGGGAATGTGATGTAGTATGGTACAAAAAGTTTATTGATTTCAAAGATGTAACTGTAGAAAGCCTTTTTAGTAAGTCATGAACAAATTTGTAAAATTTGTACATCCACTGGGTGCAAGTACAGATAAAAAATAGGCAGCATTTTTCAATATCAGGTGGCACTTGTGCCTTTATTTTTGTTAAATCGAGCCCTGGTCATGAGCATGTGTTTTTCAATCACTAACAAATAGTGGTGATAACTGTTGTTTGTGAAAAGGTAATGTATAGGGAAACGGAAGTAGTTTTATCATATATGTTACAGAATAAGGGAGTGGTAGAACAATGCAAGTCAACTTTGTTTGCCAGACATGAGTTCTGATTATTAAAAGCTTCGTGACTATATAATATACACAGTTATCTTAATAATGTTTAACACATATGACTTGTTTCGAACTAATGAAAGTTGCAAAGGTTCTCGAATTATTTTTTCAGATACTAATAAGACAAACTCAAACAACTTGAACCTAATGATGACCTACAGGATCAGGGACAGGAAGAGTCTTTTGGGAGACGGGGGCCTGGTAGTTCCTAAACCTGTGGAGATCGTCCTGGGCTATAATGGAAGAAATAACATAAAAAACATCATAGCCGTCCTCATTGTATAGACTATAACATAGACTTTGTTTGTTTTTATAGATACATGATGCCTGTGTGTTCTTTTAGAAGCCTAGGCAAATTATGCCAACGTTGCAGAGTTCTGTGCAAGGAAGTTTGGTTGAGGTCACTGGACATTTTGGGACAAGAGAGACCTATACTTTACAAGTCCCTCCCCTTCACACCACACTAAGTTAGGATAATCCGATATGGTATATGAAAACCTACACAAATCATGTTTCACTTAGCTGATCCCATTGCCACGGGAAGAAAAGAGGAAACATAGATCTATTGTTATTTTGATCACTGATCATGATACTTTGACAGTTATTAATATGATTTAACCATGGGAATTGAATTGGTACAATTCATACTAATAACATCCATACACATTCACTGAACAAAAGATCAACTGTAAAACACAAAGTACATACACATATACCAGGGACAGGCGACGTACATGAAATGTCCCATCTGCTAATGAGTATGTCTGTCATTCTCTTTCCCTTATATTGTTACCAAATGTTTACGGCAGATTCAAGTTGGGAATAAAATCGGTGAAAAGGTATCAATCTGTAAGCTTTGAAATCAAGATAAAAAGCAAACATAAGTTAAAAATTGAGACCACTTCTAGATACCTTGATGATAAACCAAAGCAACAGCGGCATACATCGTGCAGAACGTGCGATACGTGCGGAATAAAGAGCAAAATGCAAACACAGACGTGGAAACAAAGTGCAGGAGCAACAACCCAAATGGCGTCTTTTGTGAATAACGGAAGTAGCAACGGTCTCCAAGGAGATCCATCAGCGATCGCCGCGTCTCGTTGCTTTCCGTAGGCTATAATTGAAACAATAATTGACACAAATGATATCCTTTTGATCACGACTAGAAAATCTGTTATACCTTGAATACATGGTGCACCGTGAGTTTTCATGCGCCGATACCATACACGAAACGTTAAAATCTGTGTCGATACTTGACTGGGGTCCTGTCTACTAAACCTAGTATATCGCGCTAAGCTTGCGTCGCGTACCAACAGTGGAGCCAGTTTATATCGATACAAGACGATACACTTGCTAAACTTACCACTCGTTTAATGACTCCCACTGTTTTGTGCCAGTTAAATATCGCAGATGTGTTGAAGTTAGCGTTTAAAGTTCACTCACAAACATAGCGGCTTCGAACATGTGTCTGCTGCAACTGTTACCTTTACAACTATTTTTGTTGTAACACGAGCCGTGTTTTTGCGTTCCATTACAATGGCCGTGACCTTTTCCTGTCAAGGGCAATTAATTCATATAGAGAGTAGAGTGGTTTCCCTTTGATTACACAAGCTCCAAGCTCCTTCCCAGCGCGTGACACCTTCGTTACACTCTCGGTAACATCCCATTCGTGACCAATTCGTGTTATTCCGGAACGAGCCGAATAGCGACTCGTGCCCCGCTCGTGGTCATTTTTGCAACCTGGTTCCGTCTTAGCGCAAACGGGGATACCTAAAACAATAGTCAACTCGTTGCGTAATGGTTCACATATATTTTCCCCATGTATTATAAATATTTCAGATGCTATTTAAAACGCATCGGGACATGCGGAATTTACAGTATGATTGAACACATTTATCTGTGTTTTGGCTATATTTTTAGATGCAAGACATATGTAAAATCAAATATTATTTCTGAAGGATTCGTTGACGAAGAACTTGAAATCATACGCGCATTCTAATTGGTTTGTCGTATTTTCGCACATTACATACACCGATAGGGGGACGAGTGTTCTTTGCGGGTTACAGAAAGGAGCGAGTGGTGACGAATGCACCCATGCATCGCCACTGGCCACTTTCCGTAACCTGCAATTCGGTTTGTCCCGGAATTACACAAATGATCACTGCCATCGGTGTGGAAGCGGCCATTACAAGTTTTTTTAAATTTGGCCGTTAACCGCAAATGTAGTCACGTTTATATGTTGGTTTATGTCTTTGGGAATGCAATCATAGTGAAAAAAATAACTTCCCCTTTACATTCTTACTATACCAGTTACATGATAGTTAAAATGAGAAAATGATTCAGCTGGGGTAAGAGTATTCGGCGTCACGGCAGTCACAACACCACCACAACAGGCTAATTTGCATATCACACGACCCGACTTTTCTCTTATTATGAAATCAGAACTGATTTGCCTAATGCAAGTTTTTTGGGCGCTTTACATGTTGTTTTACATAACTACATACATATCTTCCTACAACTGAGACATTGAGGTGCATGACAATATATCTTTATACATCAAATTGGCCGTATTGCTCTCTCTCGGTACGGGTTTGATGACAGCACAACCAATGTAAACAAAGGATAATTACGCAAATGGAAAGTTCTTTACGTATTAGGACGTTTTCTTAATGAAATTAACCATTCCATGCCAAATGTTTATCTAGATGTGAAGACTTGTCAAAAATAAAATTGAACGGACTGTGTAATACCCCGAACACCTCTCTCCATATGTATGTATATTTGCACACGTGTGTTATATACATACGTGACTATACTTGTCATGTGATCGCGTTTACTCACGTATGTATATTAACACCAGCAGCAAATTTACATGATGTCTGGAGCAGGTGCAAATGTAAATGTAAATTTGCCCTGTATGGATATGTTGTAATGTGAATGTTTATGCCAACGTCAGAGGATGATCAAATTACTATATATCTGTTGTTTTGCCCATAACAAACACGTTGTAAACAGTTCTCCATTCTGAAAATGACACTTTTCAGACTACAGCAATGCCAACCTTTATGCTGACATTCAGAGCTGGGTGGACGGTGTTAATTTATGTAAGGCAACTCTCTTATCATGATTCGAAAACAACTTTTTCATGTTGAAAGTCGTGAACAAACCCATGAATATGTGTGCTTTACGCAATTTACATACCTTATTTACACACTTAAGTTACTTTTCATGTGAACGCATAGTAAATTTAGTTACACATGTGCAAAATTACTTATGTGAGTACTATACTGGCGGAAGGAGCTCTGGGTAGGACAGTCGGTCAGTCGGATGGGAGTTCAACTCCAAGCATGAAACCTCTAGCCACCTATCATGGTAGGGAGCTTTCGTGGCAGCCATAGTATAAGAGAGCTCCGCGAACGGGCTATCGCTGTGAGGAGCTTGATTAGTACAACGTATGGAATCTAGTGTCTAATGGTTGGTTGTTTAACGCCGCACTTACCAATATTCCAGGTATATGACGGCGGTCTGTAAATAGTCGAGTCTGGACTCGACAATCCAGTGATTAATATCATGAGCATCGATCCACGCAATTGGGTTCGATGAAATGCATCAACCAAGTCAGCGAGCGTGACCACCAGTTCCAGTTTGTCCCCTCTTACGACAAGCATAGTCGGCTTTTACGGCAAGCTTGGGTTGCTGAAGAACTATTCGACTCAGGATCTTCGCGGGTCGATCGCGTCTAATGGAATGAGTACTCTACCGATTGTGTTCAACTGGGAGGCATGCTGTTTGAAAATCATTTAGTCCATGAATGAATTTAGATTATGAATGATACTAAAAACCCGATGGAAGTTTATTGTCAACAAAAATATTCAAGACATACGGTTTGCAATCTAAGTAGGTTGATTCCGATAACATTTCTTACCAAATTATCGATTGCATAAACCATTGACGCAAAATTGAAAGAAATATTTGATACAAAACAACGCCTGTCATATTAGGAGAGATAGAGAGTAAAAGAAATATTAAAATATATACAGTATACACATAAAAGTGATTTCCATATGATAAGGCAACAGTATGTATGTAAAACAATATGACATATAAATAATATAAAATCACACATAATGATATATACTACCATACACCTAATTCAGGAATGTTCTGGCAAGAAGTGGCTAAGTTAACAACAATCGTCTTGACTGGGCGCCGCCAATTTCTTTGAAGCAAATGCATGCGACATGAGCGGCGGAACCGCACTGGTCACTGGAAGTACACTCAGTTAACTCCCTTGCCTCGGGAAGAGTTGGGTGGGTTTAACGCCGCTTTTGACATTATTCCAGTTATATCACGGCGTGTCAGCTTAATATGGGAGGAAAGCCCGAAGTGATGCAGGTCTCAGACGTTTACCACTTCGGGGAAACCCACGAGCACAGGTATGGTACTGACAAACATAGAAATCGGGGCGAACCGCCTTAGACGACTGGCCCACCCGTGACCCTCCCTCGGGAAGATGCGAAGATAGCTGCATGTGTAATACTGCTTATAAATTGAACAGATTTTCAAAAAGTCATTCCAGCGATAAGGAATGTTACCGACAGTAATGATAAAAATTGCAAAGTGCGCTTTTCAAGAAATATTCGTTTTGTTGACGATATCATTGAAATTTTATCACGTGGCTAATGCCTGATTTTGTCCACGCCTGGGATTTTGTATGCAAAACCAGATACTTTTTAAAAGTATTAAATATTTGGTGTGGGTTTTTTTAAACACACATCTTGCAATAATGTACTTTTTGGAGGCACATAGTTTCTTTCTTTTCCAACAGTCTAAAGCATAATTTTTCACGCATGTTCTGAGACAATTTCTTTTCAATAAAACGGTCGGTGCCTAAGGCCTTGTGCGATTACGTTTAGAATTTCAGCCAACTAATTTTACGCGTAATCATGTTGATGTCTAATCACTGTGTTCTGATATATGTGTGATGACATTATTTGGAATATATTTATCCTAAACGTATCTGCATGTGGTAAGAACAGTTGAAATGTAGAATGGACCAGTGGCCTTACATTACTGAAATACATCTATGTCTATGTCTATGAAATCGTCAACCTCTTCAACTTCAGCAATGTTAAAGGTAAGCTTTTCAGCTCTTTCTTCACAAGAAGGGAGACACAGGTGACCCAGTCGTCTAAGTGCCGCAGTTCACTGTGGAGAATCGCAAACCAGAAACCCAACATCGTTGGATCCAATCACAGATTCGACCTGATTATATTTCCAGGTTTGTCAGCACCACACCCCAATCTCATTAAAATCAGATCTTAGTTCTCGCTACCGCTAAACAAAGGTCTGAGAACATCCCATTTGAAATGTAAAACTTAACAAAAGAACATACTGGACTCTATTAGATGGCCTAGATTGTATGGCACTACTTCCTACGGACAATGCACAGTCTCTTCCGTTCAAATGTTCATCACATTGAAGCTGGGAGTCTACATAGAGACCTCTTTGTGTTGTCTCCCTGCATTGAATCGACAGATAGACTATGTTCTTGACTGATTCAATCGTAAAGCCCGTAACTGTTGTTGGAATATCCCGTGTTTAGCTCTTAGACTGGTCAATATTTTCGAGTGGATAAACTACGAAAATAAATGGATGCTGCCACTTTGCGAAAATATATCACAAACATCTACAAGTAGCGAACGTCGAAACTGTCGAAACGCAGATGGATCACACAACAAGTAAGTAAGGTTCAATAACGAGTTTATTAATTAATCATTGAACTGAAAAATCTTGTACAATGTCTCGAGATCGCCAGACATGATACCGGCTGTCAACTGTACAGTCGCTCCGCATTGTCTGTCACATCGTGGCTCTGGAATCCGGTACTTGTCTGTATCCCTCCCACGATTGATATATCTGAACTGCTAGACCAATGAAATTGTACCAATCAACTTTGAAACTTTAAAGTGTACGAAGTTGGCTGAAACCAGAACTGGATCCATGTAATGTAATGAATACAATCCAGAAGTCACGTGACCCAGAATGAATGCCGGGGACGCCACATCTCCTAGAGCTGTCGAAATGTGATATAAGTAAATGAAACATGGGAATACTTAATAATCATACAGGATCGACTCTAGAACGATCCCTGTAGACATTGGTAGGTAAAAGCCCTTGACTGTGACGGTCTGAATGACCTTGGACCCACCGGATTTCATCTACCCGATCCCCGTTTAGACCAACTCTTAAAATAGCAATAGGTTAGTTAAAGCAACAATCTGGCATGGACCGCCTGTGAATCCATCTCTCGATTTCAGTTTTCATAACAAGGAATGCAGAAAACACGAATGTACAAGAAGACACGTCCTTCAAGCAACAGCTTTATCACAAACATTTTTAGCAGAATATTATATAAATTTTAATTCATGTATGAAACAAATTGTATGTTATCAAAAATAGTCCCAAATAGTCCAAATGGTTAGTCCCAAAGGTCCTAAAACTAGTAGTTCACACAACACTGGCACAGAAAACAAATCCAAAGCCTATCTCTCCGTGAAGAAACTCTGGAACATGTATTTCACACAGGACACAAGGACAGCCGAGCACGACTGGGGCTGCTTGGATTCTTCACCAAGATCTATCTCCACAACTTGAGGGCGGGCTCTGGGGGCAGGGACGGGAAGGGAGGTCTGGGGGTCGGGCTGGGATGAGAGGGGGTTGACAGTGATCGTGAAGACATTGGGGCGCTTAAGGAGAGGAAATAGATGTCCTTTAATCATTGAAATCAGTATCAATCCACAGTTAAGCGTGTATGAAAAAAAAACTGAAAATGTCGACCATTTTGTACCTACTTTATCTAGATATTTAAACAAATAGCAAGTGAGGATATACCACCTACCGACTAACATAGAAAAATGCAACAAAACCATTTCTTTTATCACAGAAAATCTGTATTTGTACGATTCCGACAGTATCATGAGAGTCAGGGCACGATTTAGGAATTAGATATAGCTTGCACCTGGTGCAAGTTGACATCCCAACCATTTTTCACTAGACTAAACTGATTCCACTCATATTGGAACCTATTACATAATAAAGAAAATACCATCTCAAATCCCAGAATGAAATCAGTGTCATTAATATTTTGACATTTTCAATTCACTGACAAGATCACTTTGAATGGAATCACTTATACATCCCACATATTTGTTTGCATTCTTGTTCTTATCATAAGACTGACCTGATAAGATTCATGACGAAAAGCCAAAAGGACAATGTCATATTACACAAAACACTGGGAATGTGATGTAGTATGGTACAAAAAGTGTATTGAGTTCAACGAAATAAGTGTAGAAAGCTTTTTTAGTAAGTCAGTAACAAATTTGTAAAATTTTGACATGCACTGGGTGCAAGGATAGATAAATAATAGGCTACATTTGTCCATATCAGAAGGCACCTGTGCCTTTGTTTTTGTTAAATCGAGCCCTGGTCATGAGCATGTGTTTTTCAATCACTAACAAATAGTGGTGATTCAAGTTGTTTGTAAGAAGGTCATGTATAGGGAAACGGAAGTAGTTTTATCATATATATTACAGAATAAGGGAGTGGTAGAAAAATGCAAGTCAACTTTCTTATGTTGTATGTTAGAAATGAGTTCTGATTATTAAAAGCTTCGTGACTATATGATATGTATAGGTGTCCTGTTAATGTTTAACACAGATGACCTGTTTCGAACTAATGAAAGTTGCAAAGGTTCTCGAATTTGTTTTTTCTGATACTAATAGGACACATTCAAACAACTTGAACCCAATGATGACCTACAGGATCAGGGACAGGAAGAGTCTCTTGGGAGACGGGGGCCTGGTAGTTCCTAAACCTGTGGAGATCGTCCTGGGCTATAATGGAAGAAATAACATAAAAAACATCATATCCATCCTCATTGTATAGACTATAACACAGACTTTTTTTTTTTTTTATAGAAACATGATGCCTGTGTGTTCTTTTAGGAGCCTAGGCAAATTATGCCAACGTTGCAGAGTTCTGTGCAAGGAAGTTTGGTTGAGGTCACTGGACATTTTGGGACAAGAGAGACCTATACTTTACAAGTCCCTCCCCTTCACACCACACTTAGTTAGGATAATCCGATATGGTATATGAAAACCTACACAAATCATGTTTCACTTAGCTGATCCCATTGCCACGGGAAGAAAAGAGGAAACATAGATCTATTGTTATTTTGATCATTGATCATGATACTTTGACAATGATTAATATGATTTAACCATGGGAATTGAATTGGTACAATTCATACTAATAACATCCATACACATTCACTGAACAAAAGATCAACTGTAAAACACAAAGTACATAAACATATACCAGGGACAGGCGACGTACATGAAATGTCCCATCTGCTAATGAGTATGTCTGTCATTCTCTTTCACTTATATTGTTACGGCAGATACAAGTTGGGAATACAATCGGTGAAAAGGTATCAATCTGTAAGCTTTGAAATCAAGATAAAAAGCAAACATAAGTTAAAATTGAGACCATGTCTGGATACCTTGATGATAAACCAAAGCAACAGCGGCATACATCGTGCAGAACGTGCGATACGTGCGGGATAAAGAGCAAAATGCATACACAGACGTGGAAACAAAATGCAGGAGCAACAACCAAAAGGGCGTCGTTTGTGAATAACGGAAGTAGCAACGGTCTCCAAGGAGATCCATCAGCGATCGCCGCGTCTCGTTGCTTTCCGTAGCTTGCATGTCCCGGAATAATTGACACAAATGATATCCTTTTGATTACGACTGGGAAATCGGTTATACCTTGAATACATGGTGCATCGTGAGTTTTCATGCGACGATACGATACACGAAACGTTATAGTCTGTGTCGATACTAGACTGGGGTCCTGTCTACTATACCTAGTATATCGCGCTTAGCTTGCGTCGCGTACCAACAGTGGAGCCAGTTTATATCGATACAAGACGATACACTTGCTAAACTTACCACTCGTTTAATGACTCCCACTGTTTGTGCCAGTTAAATATCGCAGATGTGTTGAAGTTAGCGTTTAACGTTCACTCACAAACATAGCGGCTTCGAACATGTGTCTGCTGCAACTGTTACCTTTACAACTATTTTTGTTGTAACACGAGCCGTGTTTTAGCATTCCATCACAATGGCCGTGACCTTTTCCTGTCAAGGGCAATTAATTCACATAGAGAGTAGAGTGGTTTCCCTTTGACTACACAAGCTCCTTCCCTCCCGGTAAAATCCATTCGTGACCAACTCGTGTTATTCTGGGACAGGCCGAATAGCGACTCGTGCCCCGCTCGCGACCATTTGTGCAACCTGGTTCCGTCTTAGCGCAAAAGGGGATACCTAAAACAATTGTCAACTCGTTGCGTAATGGTTCACAGAGTGGTGACGAATGCACCCATGCATCGCCACTCGCCACTTTCCGTAACCTGCAATTCGGTTTGTCCCGGAATTACACAAATGATCTCTGCCGTCAGTGTGGAAGCGGACATTACAAGATTTGGAAATTTGGCCTCTAACCGCAAATGTAGTCACGTTTATATGTTGGTTTGCGTTTGGGAATGCCATCATAGTGAAAAAAATAGCTTCCCCTTTACATTCTTACTATACCAGTTACATGATAGTTAAAATGAGAAAATGATTCAGCTGGGGTAAAAGTATTCGGCGTCACAGCAGTCTCAACACCACCACAACAGGCTAATTTGCATATCACATGACCCGACTTTTCTCTTATTCTGAAATAAGAACTGATTTGCCTCATGCAAGTTTTTGGGGCGCTTTACATGTTGTTTTACATAATAACATACATATCTTCCTACAACTGAGACATTGAGGTGCATGACAAATATCTTTATACATCAAAGTGGCCGTATCGCTCGCTCTCAGTAGGGGTTTGATGACAGAACAACCAATGTAAACAAAGGATAACTACGCAAATGGAAAGTTCTTTACGCATTAGGACATTTTCTCAAAGAATGTGTATATTTGCACACGTGTGTCTATATGCATAAATGACTATACTTGTCATGTGAACGCGTTTACTCACGTATGTATATTAACACCAGCAGCAAATTTACATGATGTCTGGAGCAGGTGCAAATGTAAATGTAAGTTTGCCCTGTATGGATATGTTGTAATGTGAATGTTTATGCCAACGTCAGAGGATGATCAAATTACTATATATCTGTTGTTTTGCCCATAACAAACACGTTGTAAACAGTTCTCCATTCTGAATATGACACTTTTCAGACTACAGCAATGCCAACCTTTATGCTGACATTCAGAGCTGGGTGGACGGTGTTAATTTATGTAAGGCAACTCTCTTATCATGATTCGAAAACAACTTTTTCATGTTGAAAGTCGTGAACAAACCCATGAATATGTGTGCTTTACGCAATTTACATACCTTATTTACACACTTAAGTTACTTTTCATGTGAACGCATAGTAAATTTAGTTACACATGTGCAAAATTACTTATGTGAGTAAATGGTGTGCATGTGAACGGGGTATAAGATGTGACTACTAAATCGTCATATGGCGCTGGCCTGTGGCAGAGGTACTATACTGGCGGAAGGAGCTCTGGGTAGGACAGTCGGTCAGTCGGATGGGAGTTCAACTCCAAGCATGAAACCTCTAGCCACCTATCATGGTAGGGAGCTTTCGTGGCAGCCATAGTATAAGAGAGCTACGCGAACGGGCTATCGCTGTGAGGAGCTTGATTAGTACAACGTATGGAATCTAGTGTCTAATGGTTGGTTGTTTAACGCCGCACTCACCAATATTCCAGCTATATGACGGCGGTCTGTAAATAATCGAGTCTGGACCAGATAATCCAGTGATTAATATCATGAGCATCGATCCACGCAATTGGGATCGATGACATGCATCAACCAAGTCAGCGAGCCTGACCACCCGATCGCGTTAGTCGCCTATTCTTGACCTATTCTACTCAGGATCTTCGCGGTACTTTGAGTACTTTGCCGATTGTGTACAACTAGGCGGCATGCTGTTTGAAAATCATTTAGTCCACGAATGAATTTCTATTATGACTGATACTAAAAACCCGATGGAAGTTTATTGTCAACAAATATATTCAAGACATACGGTTTGCAATCTAAGTAGGTTGATTCCCATAACATTTCTTCCCAAATTATCGATTGCATAAAACTCGTCGCAGTTACGGGACATTCTGTAAATGAATCCAAACTTCATTTCCACATGAAATCAACTTAATTGTTGCCTTAGAAACGTAGAATGCCTTAAATGGTTTCAGCACATTACGTGTATGCATACAAAGTTTGACGAGTTGCCTTGTTTTAAGAATTAACGCCGGTGAACTTACACAACATTGACGCAAAATTGAAAGAAATATTTGATACAAAACAACAAAGAAATATGAAAGTGTCGCACGTCGTATCTTTTACATAGAAGAAATACGTACATACTGTATACACATAAAGTGATTTCCATATGATTAGGGAAACAGTTTATTTAAAACAATATGACATAGGGTCATAACTCGTTACACTCAGTTAACTCCCTTGCCTCGGGAAGAGTGAGTGAGTGAGTTGGGTTTAACATTATTCCAGTTATAACACGGCATGTCAGCTTAATGTGGGTGGTAAGCCCGAAGTGATGCAGGTCTCAGACGTTTAACACTTCGGTGAAACCCACGAGCACGGCTATGGTGCTGACAAACCTAGAAACAAAATCGGGGCGAACCGACTTAGACCGTGCCCCTGCCTCGGGAAGATGCGAAGATAGCTGCATGTGTAATAATGCTTATAAAGTGAAAGGATTTTTAAAAAGTCATTCCAGCGATAAAGAATGTTACTTACAGTAATGACAAAAATTGCAAATATTCGTTTGTCACGATGTCATTGAAATTTGATCACGTGGCTAATTCCTTATTTTGTCCACGCCTGGGATTTTGTATGCAAAACCAGATACTTTTTAAAAGGAAATTATGAGCCTAAATATTTGGTGTGTGTTTTTTAAACACACACTTTTACTTTTTGGAGGCACATAGTTTCTTTCTTTTCCAACAGTCTAAAGCATAATTTTTCACGCATGTTCTGAGACAATTTCTTTTCAATAAAAAGGGGCGGTGCATAAGGCCTTGTGCGATTACACTGAGAATATCTGCTTACTAATTTTACGTGTAATCATGTTCACGTCTAATCACTGTGTTCTGATATATGTGTAATAATATTATTTGGAATATATTTATGAGGAAAGGTAAGAACAGTTGTATTTATGTTTTGAATTCAAACGTTTTGAGGTTCAAATTTTCATTACAACTATCAACTTGTGTATTGATGATATTTCAATTGAAAATTGGTGATTATCTTTGTTACATGAATACTATGATTAGTTGTCATCTTGATGTATTATTAATAAAATACCGTATTAATGTGAACATTATTGCTGAACTTTTGAAACATATTGTACCAACTGCTAATACATGTATACCAGCATGCTTGGAAACAAAACCCACCAACTTATTGAAATGTAGAATGGACCAGTGGCCTTACATTACTGAAATACATCTACGTCTATGTCTATGAAATCGTCAACATCTTCAACTTCAGCAATGTTAAAGGTAAACTTTTCAGCTCTTTCTTTACCAGAAGGGAGACAAGGGTGACCCAGTCGTCTAGGTGCCGCAGTTCACTGTGGACAATTGCAAACCAGAAACCCAACATCGTTGGATCCAATCACAGATTCGACCTGATTATATTTCGAGGTTTGACAAGCACCACACCCCAATCTCATTAAAATCAGATCTTAGTTCTCGCTACCGCTAAACAAAGGTCTTAAGACATTGCGAGTCATAGCAGAACGACCTTTCGCGAACTTTGACCAATAAAAGGACTAACAAGTCGACATAAGCCATTCAGAATGCAGCTTTCTCGAGCTATACAGCGCTTGTTTCAAACCGTTGACTATACTTTCAAAAATATTTTGACAAAGTTCTCGATTCGAAATGCGAAACTTAACAAAAGAACATACTGGACTGTCCAGTAGATGGCCTAGATTGTATAGCACTACTTCCAACAGACAATTTAAAGTCACCTCCGTTCCAATGTTTATCTTATTGAAGCAGGAAGTCTACATAGAGACCTCTTTGTATTGTTTCCCTGCATTAAAACGACAGATAGACTATGTTCTTGACTGATTCAATCGTAAAGCCCGTAACTGTCGTTGGGAATATCGCATGTTTAGCTTTTAGACTGGTCGATATTTTCTTGTGGATAAACTACGAAAATAAATGGATGCTGCCACCAGTCATAAAGTGTGACAAAATATATACCAGAGCTTGCAGACGAGGTCTCGCGAAAATATATCACAAAGATCAACAAGTAGCGAACGTCGAAACTGTCGAAATGGAGAAGGATCACACAAGGAGATAAAGTTCAATAACGAGTTTATTAATTAATCATTGAACTGAAAAATCTGTACAAAGTCTCGAGATCGCGAGACACGATAGCGGCTGTCAACAGTACTGAAAACATCAGTCGCTCGGCATTGTCTGTCACAATCCGGTACTTGTCTGTATCCCTCCAACGGTTGATATATCTGAACTGTTAAAATAATGAAATTGTACAATAAACTTTGAAACTTGAAAGTGTACGAAGTTGGTTGAAACCAGAACTGGATCCATGTAATGTAATACATTCAGGAAGTCACGTAGCCCTGAACGAATGCCGAGGACCCCACATCTCCTAGAGCTGTCGAAATGCAATATAAGTAATTAAATCGTGAGACTAAACAATCATATAGGACTACTTGGCGTGGAGTCTTTGGGCGGAAGTTCGACCTCCTTCGAGGTTTTGATGTTTTGATTTTTCTGCGCTGACATAGTGAACAAATCCTTAAAAAATCAAGCACCATTTCATCTACCCGATCCCCATTTTGACAAACTCTTGAAATAGCAATAGGTTAGTTGAAGCAACAATTTGGCATGGACCTCCTGCGAAACCATCTCTGGATTTCAATTTTCATAACAAGGAATGCAGAAAACATGAATGTACAAGACACGTTCTTCAAGCAACAGCGTTTATCACATACATTTTAAGCAGAATATTATATAAATTTTAATTCATGTATGAAACAAAATGTATGTTAACAAAAATAGTCCCAAATAGTCCAAATGGTTAGTCCAAAAGGTCCTAAAACTAGTTGTTCACACAACACTGGCACAGCAAACAACTCCAAAGTCTATCTCTCCGTGAAGAAACTCTGGAACATGTATTTCACACAGGACACAAGGACGGCCGAGCATGACTGGGGCTGCTTGGATTCTTCACCAAGATCTATCTCCACAACTTGAGGGCGGGCTCTGGAGGCAGGGACGGGGAGGGAGGTCTGGGGGTCGGGCTGGGATGAGAGGGGGTTGACAGTGATCGTGAAGATACTGGTGCGCTTATAGAGAGGAAATAGATGTCCTTAAATCATTGAAATCAGTATCAATCGACAGCGTGTATGAAAAAAAACATGAAACGGTCGACCATTTTGTACAAATAGCAAGTGAAGATATACCGCCTACCGACTAACATAGAGAAATGCGACATAAACATTTCTGTAATCACAGAACATCTGTATTTGTACGATTCTGACAGTATCATGAGAGTCAGGGCACGATTTAGGAATTAGATATACCTTGCACCTGGTGCAAGTTGACATCCCAACCATTTTGCACTGGACTAAACGGATTGCACTCATAATGGAACCTTATTAACTATTAGTGTGGATGTATATAATTAAGAAAATATCATCTCAAATCAGAGAATGAGATCAGTGTCGTTAATATTTCGAAATTTTTAGCTCACCGACATGCACTGGTTGCATATAGAGATAAATAATAGGCTGCATTTTTTAGTATCAGGTTGCACTTGTGCACGTCTTATATAGTCAAATCAAGCCCTGTCATGAGCAAGTGTTTTTGAATCACTATCAAAGGGGGTAGTTTTATCATACATAACAGAGTAAGGGAGTGGTAAATTAATGCAAGTCACCTTTCTTGTGTTGTTTGTTAGAAACGACTCCTGATTATTAAAAGCTTCCAGACTATATAATATGTATAGTTGTCTTAATAATGTTTAAAACAGATGACATGTTTTCAAACTATTGCCAGTTAAAAAGGTTCTCGAATTTGTTTTTTTCTAATAGGACACATTCAAACAACTTGAACCCAATGATGACCTACAGGATCAGGGACAGGAAGAGTCGTTTGGGAGACGGGGGCCTGGTAGGTCCTAAACCTGTGGAGATCGTCCTGAGCTATAAAGGAATAAATAAAATAAAAAACAACATCATATCCATCCTCATTGTATAGACTATAACATATATGGGTTGTTTTTATAGAAACATAATTCCTGTGTGTTTGTTTAGGAGCCTCAGCAAATTATGCCAACGTTGCAGGGTTCTGTGCCAGGAAGTTAGGTTTAGGTAAAATGGTCACTGGCAAGGTTAGAAACAGTTTTTGTCCACTAGTCCTTATAATGATAACAAATAACAAAACCCTTAAAATGGGCCAATTTCTACTCGTCCTTAGGATACCTTTACTATTGGGCAGTTTGGTAAGGACTACAGAACTAGTGCCAATTTCTAACGCTGCACTGGACATTTTGGGACAAGAGAGACCTATACTTTTCAAGTCCCTCCCCTTGACACAACATATGAATAGTTGAAAACCTACACAAATCATGTTTTACTGACTGCATCCCATTACCACGGGAAGAAAAGGGGAAACACAGATCTATTGTTACTTTGATCATATATCATGATACTTGACAATGATTAATATGATTTTACCATAGGAATTGAATTGGTACCATATTAATAACATCCATACACATTCACTTCACAAAAGATCAATTGTAAAATACAAAGTACATAGACATATACCAGGGACCGGCGAAGTACATGAAATGTCCCATCTGTAAATGAGTATGTCTGTCATTCTCTTTCACTTTTATTGTTACCAAATGTTTAGGACAGGATTCAAGTTGGGAATGCAATCAGTCAAAAGGTATCACTCTCTAAGCTTTGAAATCAAGATAAAAAACAAAATTAAGTTAACACTGAGACCACTACTAGATACCTTGATGATAAACCAAAGCAACAGTGGCATACATCGTGAAGAACGTGCGATACTTGCGGGATAATGAGCAAAATGCAAACACAGACGTGGAAACAAAGTGCAGCAGCAACAACCAAAATGGCGTCGTTTGTGAATAACGGAAGTAGCAACGGTCTCCATGGAGATCATCAGCGATCGCCGCGTCTCGTTGCTTTCCGTAGCTTGCATGTCCCGGAATAATTGTCACAAATGATATCCTTTTGATCACAACTTGGAATACCTTAAATATATGGTGCACAGTGAGTTCTCACGCGACGATACGATACACGAAAAGTTATTTTCTGTGTCGATACTAGACTGGGATCCTGTCTACTAAAACTAGTATATCGCGCTAAGCTTGCGTCGCGTACCAACACTGGAACCAGTTTATATCGATACACGACGATACACAAAAGTCTTGCTAAACTTACTACTCGTTTAATGACTCCCACTGTTTTGTGCAGTTACATATCGCAGATGTGTTGAAGTAAGCGTTTAAAGTTAACTCACAAACATTGCGGCTTCGAACATGTGTCTGCTGCAACTTTTACCTTTAGAGCCTGCTCTGAAATATCGAGTTTCCACGCGATTTTGACCTAAATATGGGTATCGCGATACGTATCGTATCGTGACCTAATATGTATCGTGATACGTATCGTATAGTGTCCTTGCTGTATCGTTTGACCCCGATATTGTTGGTTCTACTGTATATATTTCTGGCCACTAACCGAGTGGTGTCCACCTTGCATGTCCAAACCACGATTATGACTAAAGCCTGACAGCAAGTTGACAACAGATGATGGGTTAACATACATGGGTTCCATACCAAATGCACCTGGAACAAATTACCTTTTTTTGTGTATTTCTGTTGTAACACGCGCCGTGTTTTTGCATTCCAACACAATGACCGTGACCTTTTCCTGTCAAGGGCAATAATTCATATAGAGAGTGTAGAGTGGTTTCCCTTTGACTATGCGTACACAAGCTCCTTCCCAGTGCGTGACACCTTCGATGTCGCTGTGAGGAGCTTAACGAGTACAACGTTTGCAATATATATGTAGCATCTAATGGATTGAGTACTTTGCCAATTGTGTGTAACTGGATGTCATGCTGTTTGAAAATCATTTAGTCCATGAATGAATATTCCATTATGAATGATACAAAAACAAAACAAAAAACCGATGGCAGTTTATTGTAAAAAAACAATATAAAAAATACTCAAGATATATAAGGTCGGTTTGCAATCTAAGTAGGTTGATTCCCATAACATTTCTTCCCAAATTGTCGATTGCATAAACCACGTGGCAGTGACGGTACATCCTGTACTTTATGTGTGTATGTTTCATATAATGCCATATAATGCACGTATTTCTTGTGCTGGTAGATCGTGTATCTACCCTGTTAAGCACTTGCTTAATAAGTATGTGAAGTTTTATATGAATATTAAACAGATTATGACTACTGCTCCGGAAAAGAATCCAAACTTCATTTCCGAATGAAATCGACAGAAATTGTTGCCTTGGAAACGTAGAACAAAATCTGAATAGCAAAATACATTTTCATCACATTACTTGTGTATATACTAAGTTTGACGAGTTGCCTTGTTTAAAGAATATACGCCGATGAACTGACTCAACATTGACGCAATATTGAAAGGAATATTTGATACAAAACAACGCATGTCATTTATTAGGAGAGATGGAGAGTAAAAGAACTATTAAAGTGTCGCACGTCGTATCTTTTACATAGAAGAAATACGTACAAACTGTATACACATATAAGTGATTTCCATATGATAAGGCTTCAGTTTATTTAAAACAATATGACATATAAATAATATGAAAATATAATATAGATAATATTACCACAAACCTAATTCAGGAATGGTTTTCCAAGAAGTGGCGTTATGCTCACAACAATCGTCTTGACTGGGCGCCGCTATTTTGTTCGAAGAAAATTCATGTGATATGAGATGTGGACTCTCACTGGTCAATCGAAGGGACATAAGTCGTAATAGCCACTGGTGGCTCTACGATCGAGCCCAGAAATGCCAGCCTATTTTCGCAAGGCTGGAGAGTGGAGTGAATGGAGTGTAATAATGCTTATAAAGTGAAAGGATTTATTAGAAGCCATTCCAGCGATAAGGAATATTACTTATATTACAAAAATTGCAAAATGCGCTTTTAAAGAAATATCCATTTTCTTGGCGATAAACATCACCATTGAGTTTTGATCACGTGGTTAATCCCCGACTTTGTTTGTTGTTTAACGCCGCACTCAGCAATATTCCAGCTATATGACGGCGGTCTGTAAAAAATCGAGTTTTTTGTGGCAGACAATTTCTTTTTTTTACAGTCTGATTCATACACTTTCACGCATTTTCTGAGTCAGTTTCTTTTCTTCGATAAAGAAGATCGGTGCCTAAGGCCTTGTGCGATTACATTACATCTCTGCTAACCAATTTTACATGCAATCATGCAAGAAATAATATTAATTTGTGATACAATAATGACTGATTTCCAGAACCTGTGGTATTTAGCCATGGACCCTTCGTACAGTAAACATTTTTTAACGTTGAGTAAGTGATACATTTTGTTTTGGACAAGACTTGATGAATATAATAGGATTTATCATATAATGGGTGGGTTTCTCGGCAGGAAACTATGTCCGCTGGGGTCATATGCGGATAGAGATGCAAGTAGGGACTACTTTCACTGTTTATAAACGATTGTGCAAGCCAACTTTATGTCATAATAAGTTTCTTTGAGAGACATTTAGAAGTATGAGTACCAAGTAAGGACAAGATATAATATGGATGAACAACTTCCTTATTACGATTAGGAGCGACGTTTCGGTGTAGGTTCTAACACCATTATCAAGTTTAGTATTTCATAATAAGTTGATTTCCTACAACTCAGAATGACAATCCAAAGGAAGCAAACTTTTTTTCATATGAAAGCTTATGTACTTTTTCAATTTCGCAACATCTTTGATAGCCTGAAACCCACATTGCTACTTGTAGGTATATTTACATGGGTATCTGGGATACTGGACATAGAACGACCTTTCGCGAACTTTGACCGACAAGTAGTCGACATTAGCCATTCAGAAAGCAGCTTTCTAATGTTTCTCATTGAAGCAGAGAGTCTATATAGAGACCTCTTTGTATTGTCTCCGTGCATTGAATCATATTTTCTAGTGGATAAACTACGAAAATAAATGGATGCTGCCACAAGTTATTAAGTGTGACAAAATAAATTCCAGAGCTTGGAGACGTGGTTTCGCGAAAATATATCACAAATATCTACAAGTAGTGAACGTCGAAACTGTCGAAATGCAGAAGGATCACACAACAAGTAGGTAAAGTTTAATAACGAGTTTATTAATTAATCATTGAACTGAAAAATCTTGTACAGTGTCTCGAGATCACAGGACACGATACTAGCTGTCATCTGTACTGGAAACATCAGTCGCTCGGCATTGTCTGTCACAACGTGGCTCTGGAAACCGGTACTTGTTCGTATCCCTCCCCCGATTGATATATCTCAACTGTTAAAATAATGAAATTGTACAATAAACTTTGAAACTTGAGGACGTCACATCTCCTAGAGCTGTTGAAATGCGATCTAAGTAATTAAAGCATGGGATTAAATCATCATATGGGATCGATTCTAGAACGATCCCTGTAGACATTGGAAGGTGACTGTGACGTCGGAACGACCTTTGACCCCCCGGATAGAAAAATCTGTAAACTGTATTATGTTATAGGGACTTGTGATAACTGTAACTTGTTTACTTGAATCATTACAATCTTGGAATATTTTGGTGAGGTAACAAAACTAAATTAATTAAGCTTACATCCATTTTTGAACTGATGTCTTCCATCAATAATAGCTGTTCAGATTCTGACAGCAAGATTTTTGTTTACCAACAGGCCTGATACGTGGGAAATCAACATTCACATTTCAACCTCGGGCTCTGTAAGAGATAATAGCAGCATGGGAAAGCATGAATTATAGTAATAAGGAGTACCAACAATGTAACCATCCGATTCACATTGTAATTATCTCTTAAATAACCACTGCTTGGCCGCAGTGACTGCTGAGTTTTTGTGCGGGAGCTCGACCTCCTTCGAGGTTTTGTTTGTTTTCATTTTTCTGCACTGACATAGTGAACAAATCCTTAAAAAATCAAGCACCATTTCATCTACCCGATCCCCATTTTGATCAACTCTTAAAATAGCAATAGGTTAGTTGAAGCGACAATTTAGCATGGACCGCATGCGAAGCCATCTCTTGATTTCAGTTTTCATAACAAGGAATGCAGAAAACATGAATGTACACGACACGTTCTTCAAGCAACAGCGTTTATCACATACATTTTAAGCAGAATATTATATAAATTTTAATTCATGTATGAAACAAATTGTATGTTATCAAAAATAGTCCCAACTAGTCCAAATGTTTAGTCCAAAAGGTCCTAAAACTAGTAGTTCACACAACACTGGCACAGAAAACAAATCCAAAGTCTATCTCTCCGTGAAGAAACTCTGGAACATGTATTTCACACAGGACACAAGGACGGCCGAACATGACTGGGGCTGCTTGGATTCTTCACCAAGATCTATCTCCACAACTTGAGGGCGGGCTCTGAGGGCAGGGACGGGGAGGGAGGTCTGGGGTTCGGGCTGGGATGAGAGGGGGTTGACAGTGATCGTGAAGACACTGGGGCGCTTACAGAGAGGAAATAGATGTCCTTAAATCATTGAAATCAGTATCAATCCACAGTTAAGCGTGTATGAAAAAAACATGAAAAGGTCGACCATTTTGTACCTACTTTATCTGGATATTTAAACAAATAGCAAGTGAGGATATACCGCCTACCGACTAACATAGAGAAATGCAACAAAACCATTTCTGTAATCACAGAAAATCTGTATTTGTACGATTCCGACAGTATCATGAGAGTCAGGGCACGATTTAGGAATTAGATATAGCTTGCACCTGGTGCAAGTTGACATCCCAACCATTTTTCACTAGACTAAACCGATTGCACTCATAATGGAACCTATTACATAATAAAGAAAATATCATCTCAAATCCCAGAATGAAATCAGTGTCATTAATATTTTGACATTTTCAGTTCATTGACAAGATCACTTTGAATGGAATCACTTATACATCCCACATATTTGTTTGCATTCTTGTTCTTATCATAAGACTGACCTGATAAGATTCATGACGAAAAGCCAAAAGGACAATGTCATATTACACACAACACTGGGAATGTGATGTAGTATGGTACAAAAAGTGTATTGAGTTCAAAGATATTACTGTAGAAAGCTTTTTTAGTAAGTCAGTAATAAATTTGTAAAATTTTGACATGCACTGGGTGTAAGGATAGATAAATAATAGGCTACATTTGTCAATATCAGAGGGCACCTGTGCCTTTGTTTTTGTTAAATCGAGCCCTGGTCATGAGCATGTGTTTTTCAATCACTAACAAATAGTGGTGATTCAAGTTGTTTGTAAAAAGGTCATTTATAGGGAAACGGAAGTAGTTTTATCATATATATTACAGAATAAGGGAGTGGTAGAAAAATGCAAGTCAACTTTCTTATGTTGTATATTAGAAATGAGTTCTGATTATTAAAAGCTTCGTGACTATATGATATGTATAGTTGTCCTGTTAATGTTTAACACAGATGACATGTTTCGAACTAATGTAAGTTGCAAAGGTTCTCGAATTTGTTTTTTCTGATACTAATAGGACACATTCAAACAACTTGAACCCAATGATGACCTACAGGATCAGGGACAGGAAGAGTCGTTTGGCAGACGGGGGCCTGGTAGGTCCTAAACCTGTGGAGATCGTCCTGAGCTATAATGGAATAAATAAAATAAAAAACATCATCCATCCTCATTGTATAGACTATAACATAGATAGGTTGTTTTTATAGAAACATAATTCCTGTGTGTGTTTAGGAGCCTCAGCAAATTATGCAAACGTTGCAGGGTTCTGTGCCAGGAAGTTAGGTTGAGGTAAAATGGTCACTGGACATTTTGGGACAAGAGAGACCTATACTTTACAAGTCCCTCCCCTTGACACCACATATGAAAACCTACACAAATCATGTTTTACTGACTGCATCCCATTACCACGGGAAGAAAAGGGGAAACACAGATCTATTGTTACTTTGATCATATATCATGATACTTGACAATCATATATATGATTTTACCATAGGAATTGAATTGGTACCATATTAATAACATCCATACACATTCACTTCACAAAAGATCAATTGTAAAATACAAAGTACATAGACATATACCAGGGACCGGCGAAGTACATGAAATGTCCCATCTGTAAATGAGTATGTCTGTCATTCTCTTTCACTTTTATTGTTACCAAATGTTTAGGACAGGATTCAAGTTGGGAATGCAATCAGTCAAAAGGTATCACTCTCTAAGCTTTGAAATCAAGATAAAAAAACAAAATTAAGTTAACACTGAGACCACTACTAGATACCTTGATGATAAACCAAAGCAACAGTGGCATACATCGTGAAGAACGTGCGATACTTGCGGGATAATGAGCAAAATGCAAACACAGACGTGGAAACAAAGTGCAGCAGCAACAACCAAAATGGCGTCGTTTGTGAATAACGGAAGTAGCAACGGTCTCCATGGAGATCATCAGCGATCGCCGCGTCTCGTTGCTTTCCGTAGCTTGCATGTCCCGGAATAATTGTCACAAATGATATCCTTTTGATCACAACTTGGAATACCTTAAATATATGGTGCACAGTGAGTTCTCACGCGACGATACGATACACGAAAAGTTATTTTCTGTGTCGATACTAGACTGGGGTCCTGTCTACTAAAACTAGTATATCGCGCTAAGCTTGCGTCGCGTACCAACACTGGAACCAGTTTATATCGATACACAAAAGTCTTGCTAAACTTACTACTCGTTTAATGACTCCCACTGTTTTGTGCAGTTACATATCGCAGATGTGTTGAAGTAAGCGTTTAAAGTTAACTCACAAACATTGCGGCTTCGAACATGTGTCTGCTGCAACTTTTACCTTTAGAGCCTGCTCTGAAATATCGAGTTTCCACGCGATTTTGACCTAAATATGGGTATCGCGATACGTATCGTATCGTGACCTAATATGTATCGTGATACGTATCGTATAGTGACCTTGCTGTATCGTTTGACCCCGATATTGTTGGTTCTACTGTATATATTTCTGGCCACTAACCGAGTGGTGTCCACCTTGCATGTCCAAACCACGATTATGACTAAAGCCTGACAGCAAGTTGACAACAGATGATGGGTTAACATACATGGGTTCCATACCAAATGCACCTGGAACAAATTACCTTTTTTTGTGTATTTCTGTTGTAACACGCGCCGTGTTTTTGCATTCCAACACAATGACCGTGACCTTTTTCTGTCAAGGGCAATAATTCATATAGAGAGTGTAGAGTGGTTTCCCTTTGACTATGCGTACACAAGCTCCTTCCCAGTGCGTGACACCTTCGATGTCGCTGTGAGGAGCTTAACGAGTACAACGTTTGCAATATATATGTAGCATCTAATGGATTGAGTACTTTGCCGATTGTGTGTAACTGGATGTCATGCTGTTTGAAAATCATTTAGTCAATGAATGAATATTCCATTATGAATGATACAAAAACAAAACAAAAAACCGATGGCAGTTTATTGTAAAAAAACAATATAAAAAATACTCAAGATATATAAGGTCGGTTTGCAATCTAAGTAGGTTGATTCCCATAACATTTCTTCCCAAATTATCGATTGCATAAACCACGTGGCAGTGACGGGACATCCTGTACTTTATGTGTGTATGTTTCATATAATGCCATATAATGCACGTATTTCGTGTATCTACCCTGTTAAGCACTTGCCTAATGTGTATGTGAAGTTTTATATAAATATTAAACAGATTATGACTACTGCTCCGGAAAAGAATCCAAACTTCATTTCCGAATGAAATCGACAGAAATTGTTGCCTTGGAAACGTAGAACAAAATCTGAATAGCAAAATACATTTTCATCACATTACTTGTGTATATACTAAGTTTGACGAGTTGCCTTGTTTAAAGAATATACGCCGATGAACTGACTCAGCATTGACGCAATATTGAAAGGAATATTTGATACAAAACAACGCATGTCATTTATTAGGAGAGATAGAGAGTAAAAGAACTATTAAAGTGTCGCACGTCGTATCTTTTACATAGAAGAAATACGTACAAACTGTATACACATATAAGTGATTTCCATATGATAAGGCTTCAGTTTATTTAAAACAATATGACATATAAATAATATGAAAATATAATATAGATAATATTACCACAAACCTAATTCAGGAATGGTTTTCCAAGAAGTGGCGTTATGCTCACAACAATCGTCTTGACTGGGCGCCGCTATTTTGTTCGAAGAAAATTCATGTGATATGAGATGTGGACTCTCACTGGTCAATCGAAGGGACATAAGTCGTAATAGCCACTGGTGGCTCTACGATCGAGCCCAGAAATGCCAGCCTATTTTCGCAAGGCTGGAGAGTGGAGTGAATGGAGTGTAATAATGCTTATAAAGTGAAAAGATTTATTAGAAGCCATTCCAGCGATAAGGAATATTACTTATATTACAAAAATTGCAAAATGCGCTTTTAAAGAAATATCCATTTTCTTGGCGATAAACATCACCATTGAGTTTTGATCACGTGGTTAATCCCCGACTTTGTTTGTTGTTTAACGCCGCACTCAGCAATATTCCAGCTATATGACGGCGGTCTGTAAAAAATCGAGTTTTTTGTGGCAGACAATTTCTTTTTTTTACAAGTCTGATTCATACACTTTCACGCATTTTCTGAGTCAGTTTCTTTTCTTCGATAAAGAAGATCGGTGCCTAAGGCCTTGTGCGATTACATTACATCTCTGCTAACCAATTTTACATGCAATCATGCAAGAAATAATATTAATTTGTGATACAATAATGACTGATTTCCAGAACCTGTGGTATTTAGCCATGGACCCTTCGTACAGTAAACATTTTTTAACGTTGAGTAAGTGATACATTTTGTTTTGGACAAGACTTGATGAATATAATAGGATTTATCATATAATGGGTGGGTTTCTCGGCAGGAAACTATGTCCGCTGGGGTCATATGCGGATAGAGATGCAAGTAGGGACTACTTTCACTGTTTATAAACGATTGTGCAAGCCAACTTTATGTCATAATAAGTTTCTTTGAGAGACATTTAGAAGTATGAGTACCAAGTAAGGACAAGATATAATATGGATGAACAACTTCCTTATTACGATTAGGAACGACGTTTCGGTGTAGGTTCTAACACCATTATCAAGTTTAGTATTTCATAATAAGTTGATTTCCTACAACTCAGAATGACAATCCAAAGGAAGCAAACTTTTTTTCATATGAAAGCTTATGTACTTTTTCAATTTCGCAACATCTATGATAGCCTGAAACCCACATTGCTACTTGTAGGTATATTTAAATGGGTATCTGGGATACTGGACATAGAACGACCTTTCGCGAACTTTGACCGACAAGTAGTCGACATTAGCCATTCAGAAAGCAGCTTTCTAATGTTTCTCATTGAAGCAGAGAGTCTATATAGAGACCTCTTTGTATTGTCTCCGTGCATTGAATCATATTTTCTAGTGGATAAACTACGAAAATAAATGGATGCTGCCACAAGTTATTAAGTGTGACAAAATAAATTCAAGAGCTTGGAGACGAGGTTTCGCGAAAATATATCACAAATATCTACAAGTAGTGAACGTCGAAACTGTCGAAATGCAGAAGGATCACACAACAAGTAGGTAAAGTTTAATAACGAGTTTATTAATTAATCATTGAACTGAAAAATCTTGTACAGTGTCTCGAGATCACAGGACACGATACTAGCTGTCATCTGTACTGGAAACATCAGTCGCTCGGCATTGTCTGTCACAACGTGGCTCTGGAAACCGGTACTTGTTCGTATCCCTCCCCCGATTGATATATCTCAACTGTTAAAATAATGAAATTGTACAATAAACTTTGAAACTTGAGGACGTCACATCTCCTAGAGCTGTTGAAATGCGATCTAAGTAATTAAAGCATGGGATTAAATCATCATATGGGATCGATTCTAGAACGATCCCTGTAGACATTGGAAGGTGACTGTGACGTTGGAACGACCTTTGACCCCCCGGATAGAAAAATCTGTAAACTGTATTATGTTATAGGGACAATAAATCACATGCGACTTGTGATAACTGTAACTTGTATACTTGAATCATTACAATCTTGGAATATTTTGGTGAGGTAACAAAACTAAATTAATTAAGCTTATATCCATTTTTGAACTGATGTCTTCCATCAATAATAGCTGTTCAGATTCTGACAGCAAGATTTTTGTTTACCAACAGGCCTGATACGTGGGAAATCAACGTTCACATTTCAACCTCGGGCTCTGTAAGAGATAATAGCAGCATAGGAAAGCATGAATTATAGTAATAAGGAGTACCAACAATGTAACCATCCGATTCACATTGTAATTATCTCTTAAATAACCACTGCTTGGCCGCAGTGACTGCTGAGTTTTTGTGCGGGAGCTCGACCTCCTTCGAGGTTTTGTTTGTTTTCATTTTTCTGCACTGACATAGTGAACAAATCCTTAAAAAATCAAGCACCATTTCATCTACCCGATCCCCATTTTGATCAACTCTTAAAATAGCAATAGGTTAGTTGAAGCGACAATTTAGCATGGACCGCATGCGAAGCCATCTCTTGATTTCAGTTTTCATAACAAGGAATGCAGAAAACATGAATGTACACGACACGTTCTTCAAGCAACAGCGTTTATCACATACATTTTAAGCAGAATATTATATAAATTTTAATTCATGTATGAAACAAATTGTATGTTATCAAAAATAGTCCCAAATAGTCCAAATGTTTAGTCCAAAAGGTCCTAAAACTAGTAGTTCACACAACACTGGCACAGAAAACAAATCCAAAGTCTATCTCTCCGTGAAGAAACTCTGGAACATGTATTTCACACAGGACACAAGGACGGCCGAACATGACTGGGGCTGCTTGGATTCTTCACCAAGATCTATCTCCACAACTTGAGGGCGGGCTCTGAGGGCAGGGACGGGGAGGGAGGTCTGGGGTTCGGGCTGGGATGAGAGGGGGTTGACAGTGATCGTGAAGACACTGGGGCGCTTACAGAGAGGAAATAGATGTCCTTAAATCATTGAAATCAGTATCAATCCACAGTTAAGCGTGTATGAAAAAAACATGAAAAGGTCGACCATTTTGTACCTACTTTATCTGGATATTTAAACAAATAGCAAGTGAGGATATACCGCCTACCGACTAACATAGAGAAATGCAACAAAACCATTTCTGTAATCACAGAAAATCTGTATTTGTACGATTCCGACAGTATCATGAGAGTCAGGGCACGATTTAGGAATTAGATATAGCTTGCACCTGGTGCAAGTTGACATCCCAACCATTTTTCACTAGACTAAACCGATTGCACTCATAATGGAACCTATTACATAATAAAGAAAATATCATCTCAAATCCCAGAATGAAATCAGTGTCATTAATATTTTGACATTTTCAGTTCATTGACAAGATCACTTTGAATGGAATCACTTATACATCCCACATATTTGTTTGCATTCTTGTTCTTATCATAAGACTGACCTGATAAGATTCATGACGAAAAGCCAAAAGGACAATGTCATATTACACACAACACTGGGAATGTGATGTAGTATGGTACAAAAAGTGTATTGAGTTCAAAGATATTACTGTAGAAAGCTTTTTTAGTAAGTCAGTAATAAATTTGTAAAATTTTGACATGCACTGGGTGTAAGGATAGATAAATAATAGGCTACATTTGTCAATATCAGAGGGCACCTGTGCCTTTGTTTTTGTTAAATCGAGCCCTGGTCATGAGCATGTGTTTTTCAATCACTAACAAATAGTGGTGATTCAAGTTGTTTGTAAAAAGGTCATTTATAGGGAAACGGAAGTAGTTTTATCATATATATTACAGAATAAGGGAGTGGTAGAAAAATGCAAGTCAACTTTCTTATGTTGTATATTAGAAATGAGTTCTGATTATTAAAAGCTTCGTGACTATATGATATGTATAGTTGTCCTGTTAATGTTTAACACAGATGACATGTTTCGAACTAATGTAAGTTGCAAAGGTTCTCGAATTTGTTTTTTCTGATACTAATAGGACACATTCAAACAACTTGAACCCAATGATGACCTACAGGATCAGGGACAGGAAGAGTCGTTTGGCAGACGGGGGCCTGGTAGGTCCTAAACCTGTGGAGATCGTCCTGAGCTATAATGGAATAAATAAAATAAAAAACATCATCCATCCTCATTGTATAGACTATAACATAGATGGGTTGTTTTTATAGAAACATAATTCCTGTGTGTGTTTAGGAGCCTCAGCAAATTATGCAAACGTTGCAGGGTTCTGTGCCAGGAAGTTAGGTTGAGGTAAAATGGTCACTGGACATTTTGGGACAAGAGAGACCTATACTTTACAAGTCCCTCCCCTTGACACCACATATGAAAACCTACACAAATCATGTTTTACTGACTGCATCCCATTACCACGGGAAGAAAAGGGGAAACACAGATCTATTGTTACTTTGATCATATATCATGATACTTGACAATCATTAATATGATTTTACCATAGGAATTGAATTGGTACCATATTAATAACATCCATACACATTCACTTCACAAAAGATCAATTGTAAAATACAAAGTACATAGACATATACCAGGGACCGGCGAAGTACATGAAATGTCCCATCTGTAAATGAGTATGTCTGTCATTCTCTTTCACTTTTATTGTTACCAAATGTTTAGGACAGGATTCAAGTTGGGAATGCAATCAGTCAAAAGGTATCACTCTCTAAGCTTTGAAATCAAGATAAAAAAACAAAATTAAGTTAACACTGAGACCACTACTAGATACCTTGATGATAAACCAAAGCAACAGTGGCATACATCGTGAAGAACGTGCGATACTTGCGGGATAATGAGCAAAATGCAAACACAGACGTGGAAACAAAGTGCAGCAGCAACAACCAAAATGGCGTCGTTTGTGAATAACGGAAGTAGCAACGGTCTCCATGGAGATCATCAGCGATCGCCGCGTCTCGTTGCTTTCCGTAGCTTGCATGTCCCGGAATAATTGTCACAAATGATATCCTTTTGATCACAACTTGGAATACCTTAAATATATGGTGCACAGTGAGTTCTCACGCGACGATACGATACACGAAAAGTTATTTTCTGTGTCGATACTAGACTGGGGTCCTGTCTACTAAAACTAGTATATCGCGCTAAGCTTGCGTCGCGTACCAACACTGGAACCAGTTTATATCGATACACAAAAGTCTTGCTAAACGTACTACTCGTTTAATGACTCCCACTGTTTTGTGCAGTTACATATCGCAGATGTGTTGAAGTAAGCGTTTAAAGTTAACTCACAAACATTGCGGCTTCGAACATGTGTCTGCTGCAACTTTTACCTTTAGAGCCTGCTCTGAAATATCGAGTTTCCACGCGATTTTGACCTAAATATGGGTATCGCGATACGTATCGTATCGTGACCTAATATGTATCGTGATACGTATCGTATAGTGACCTTGCTGTATCGTTTGACCCCGATATTGTTGGTTCTACTGTATATATTTCTGGCCACTAACCGAGTGGTGTCCACCTTGCATGTCCAAACCACGATTATGACTAAAGCCTGACAGCAAGTTGACAACAGATGATGGGTTAACATACATGGGTTCCATACCAAATGCACCTGGAACAAATTACCTTTTTTTGTGTATTTCTGTTGTAACACGCGCCGTGTTTTTGCATTCCAACACAATGACCGTGACCTTTTTCTGTCAAGGGCAATAATTCATATAGAGAGTGTAGAGTGGTTTCCCTTTGACTATGCGTACACAAGCTCCTTCCCAGTGCGTGACACCTTCGATGTCGCTGTGAGGAGCTTAACGAGTACAACGTTTGCAATATATATGTAGCATCTAATGGATTGAGTACTTTGCCGATTGTGTGTAACTGGATGTCATGCTGTTTGAAAATCATTTAGTCAATGAATGAATATTCCATTATGAATGATACAAAAACAAAACAAAAAACCGATGGCAGTTTATTGTAAAAAAACAATATAAAAAATACTCAAGATATATAAGGTCGGTTTGCAATCTAAGTAGGTTGATTCCCATAACATTTCTTCCCAAATTATCGATTGCATAAACCACGTGGCAGTAACGGGACATCCTGTACTTTATGTGTGTATGTTTCATATAGTGCCATATAATGCACGTATTTCTTGTGCTGGTAGATCGTGTATCTACCCTGTTAAGCACTTGCCTAATGTGTATGTGAAGTTTTATATAAATATTAAACAGATTATGACTACTGCTCCGGAAAAGAATCCAAACTTCATTTCCGAATGAAATCGACAGAAATTGTTGCCTTGGAAACGTAGAACAAAATCTGAATAGCAAAATACATTTTCATCACATTACTTGTGTATATACTAAGTTTGACGAGTTGCCTTGTTTAAAGAATATACGCCGATGAACTGACTCAGCATTGACGCAATATTGAAAGGAATATTTGATACAAAACAACGCATGTCATTTATTAGGAGAGATAGAGAGTAAAAGAACTATTAAAGTGTCGCACGTCGTATCTTTTACATAGAAGAAATACGTACAAACTGTATACACATATAAGTGATTTCCATATGATAAGGCTTCAGTTTATTTAAAACAATATGACATATAAATAATATGAAAATATAATATAGATAATATTACCACAAACCTAATTCAGGAATGGTTTTCCAAGAAGTGGCGTTATGCTCACAACAATCGTCTTGACTGGGCGCCGCTATTTTGTTCGAAGAAAATTCATGTGATATGAGATGTGGACTCTCACTGGTCAATCGAAGGGACATAAGTCGTAATAGCCACTGGTGGCTCTACGATCGAGCCCAGAAATGCCAGCCTATTTTCGCAAGGCTGGAGAGTGGAGTGAATGGAGTGTAATAATGCTTATAAAGTGAAAAGATTTATTAGAAGCCATTCCAGCGATAAGGAATATTACTTATATTACAAAAATTGCAAAATGCGCTTTTAAAGAAATATCCATTTTCTTGGCGATAAACATCACCATTGAGTTTTGATCACGTGGTTAATCCCCGACTTTGTTTGTTGTTTAACGCCGCACTCAGCAATATTCCAGCTATATGACGGCGGTCTGTAAAAAATCGAGTTTTTTGTGGCAGACAATTTCTTTTTTTTACAAGTCTGATTCATACACTTTCACGCATTTTCTGAGTCAGTTTCTTTTCTTCGATAAAGAAGATCGGTGCCTAAGGCCTTGTGCGATTACATTACATCTCTGCTAACCAATTTTACATGCAATCATGCAAGAAATAATATTAATTTGTGATACAATAATGACTGATTTCCAGAACCTGTGGTATTTAGCCATGGACCCTTCGTACAGTAAACATTTTTTAACGTTGAGTAAGTGATACATTTTGTTTTGGACAAGACTTGATGAATATAATAGGATTTATCATATAATGGGTGGGTTTCTCGGCAGGAAACTATGTCCGCTGGGGTCATATGCGGATAGAGATGCAAGTAGGGACTACTTTCACTGTTTATAAACGATTGTGCAAGCCAACTTTATGTCATAATAAGTTTCTTTGAGAGACATTTAGAAGTATGAGTACCAAGTAAGGACAGGATATAATATGGATGAACAACTTCCTTATTACGATTAGGAACGACGTTTCGGTGTAGGTTCTAACACCATTATCAAGTTTAGTATTTCATAATAAGTTGATTTCCTACAACTCAGAATGACAATCCAAAGGAAGCAAACTTTTTTTCATATCAAAGCTTATGTACTTTTTCAATTTCGCAACATCTTTGATAGCCTGAAACCCACATTGCTACTTGTAGGTATATTTACATGGGTATCTGGGATACTGGACATAGAACGACCTTTCGCGAACTTTGACCGACAAGTAGTCGACATTAGCCATTCAGAAAGCAGCTTTCTAATGTTTCTCATTGAAGCAGAGAGTCTATATAGAGACCTCTTTGTATTGTCTCCGTGCATTGAATCATATTTTCTAGTGGATAAACTACGAAAATAAATGGATGCTGCCACAAGTTATAAAGTGTGACAAAATAAATTCCAGAGCTTGGAGACGAGGTTTCGCGAAAATATATCACAAATATCTACAAGTAGCGAACGTCGAAACTGTCGAAATGCAGAAGGATCACACAACAAGTAGGTAAAGTTTAATAACGAGTTTATTAATTAATCATTGAACTGAAAAATCTTGTACAGTGTCTCGAGATCACAGGACACGATACTAGCTGTCAACTGTACTGGAAACATCAGTCGCTCGGCATTGTCTGTCTGGAAACCGGTACTTGTTCGTATCCCTCCCACGATTGATATAACTCAACTGTTAAAATAATGAAATTGTACAATAAACTTTGAAACTTGAGGACGCCACATCTCCTAGAGCTGTCGAAATGCGATCTAAGTAATTAAAGCATGGGATTAAATCATCATATGGGATCGATTCTAGAACGATCCCTGTAGACATTGGAAGGTGACTGTGACGTCGGAACGACCTTTGACCCCCCGGATAGAAAAATCTGTAAACTGTATTATGTTATAGGGACTTGTGATAACTGTAACTTGTTTACTTGAATCATTACAATCTTGGAATATTTTGGTGAGGTAACAAAACTAAATTAATTAAGCTTATATCCATTTTTGAACTGATGTCTTCCATCAATAATAGCTGTTCAGATTCTGACAGCAAGATTTTTGTTTACCAACAGGCCTGATACGTGGGAAATCAACGTTCACATTTCAACCTCGGGCTCTGTAAGAGATAATAGCAGCATGGGAAAGCATGAATTATAGTAATAAGGAGTACCAACAATGTAACCATCCGATTCACATTGTAATTATCTCTTAAATAACCACTGCTTGGCCGCAGTGACTGCTGAGTTTTTGTGCGGGAGCTCGACCTCCTTCGAGGTTTTGTTTGTTTTCATTTTTCTGCACTGACATAGTGAACAAATCCTTAAAAAATCAAGCACCATTTCATCTACCCGATCCCCATTTTGATCAACTCTTAAAATAGCAATAGGTTAGTTGAAGCGACAATTTAGCATGGACCGCATGCGAAGCCATCTCTTGATTTCAGTTTTCATAACAAGGAATGCAGAAAACATGAATGTACACGACACGTTCTTCAAGCAACAGCGTTTATCACATACATTTTAAGCAGAATATTATATAAATTTTAATTCATGTATGAAACAAAGTGTATGTTATCAAAAATAGTCCCAAATAGTCCAAATGTTTAGTCCAAAAGGTCCTAAAACTAGTAGTTCACACAACACTGGCACAGAAAACAAATCCAAAGTCTATCTCTCCGTGAAGAAACTCTGGAACATGTATTTCACACAGGACACAAGGACGGCCGAACATGACTGGGGCTGCTTGGATTCTTCACCAAGATCTATCTCCACAACTTGAGGGCGGGCTCTGAGGGCAGGGACGGGGAGGGAGGTCTGGGGTTCGGGCTGGGATGAGAGGGGGTTGACAGTGATCGTGAAGACACTGGGGCGCTTACAGAGAGGAAATAGATGTCCTTAAATCATTGAAATCAGTATCAATCCACAGTTAAGCGTGTATGAAAAAAACATGAAAAGGTCGACCATTTTGTACCTACTTTATCTGGATATTTAAACAAATAGCAAGTGAGGATATACCGCCTACCGACTAACATAGAGAAATGCAACAAAACCATTTCTGTAATCACAGAAAATCTGTATTTGTACGATTCCGACAGTATCATGAGAGTCAGGGCACGATTTAGGAATTAGATATAGCTTGCACCTGGTGCAAGTTGACATCCCAACCATTTTTCACTAGACTAAACCGATTGCACTCATATTGGAACCTATTACATAATAAAGAAAATATCATCTCAAATCCCAGAATGAAATCAGTGTCATTAATATTTTGACATTTTCAGTTCATTGACAAGATCACTTTGAATGGAATCACTTATACATCCCACATATTTGTTTGCATTCTTGTTCTTATCATAAGACTGACCTGATAAGATTCATGACGAAAAGCCAAAAGGACAATGTCATATTACACAAAACACTGGGAATGTGATGTAGTATGGTACAAAAAGTGTATTGAGTTCAAAGATATTACTGTAGAAAGCTTTTTTAGTAAGTCAGTAATAAATTTGTAAAATTTTGACATGCACTGGGTGCAAGGATAGATAAATAATAGGCTACATTTGTCAATATCAGAGGGCACCTGTGCCTTTGTTTTTGTTAAATCGAGCCCTGGTCATGAGCATGTGTTTTTCAATCACTAACAAATAGTGGTGATTCAAGTTGTTTGTAAAAAGGTCATTTATAGGGAAACGGAAGTAGTTTTATCATATATATTACAGAATAAGGGAGTGGTAGAAAAATGCAAGTCAACTTTCTTATGTTGTATATTAGAAATGAGTTCTGATTATTAAAAGCTTCGTGACTATATGATATGTATAGTTGTCCTGTTAATGTTTAACACAGATGACATGTTTCGAACTAATGTAAGTTGCAAAGGTTCTCGAATTTGTTTTTTCTGATACTAATAGGACACATTCAAACAACTTGAACCCAATGATGACCTACAGGATCAGGGACAGGAAGAGTCGTTTGGCAGACGGGGGCCTGGTAGGTCCTAAACCTGTGGAGATCGTCCTGAGCTATAATGGAATAAATAAAATAAAAAACATCATCCATCCTCATTGTATAGACTATAACATAGATGGGTTGTTTTTATAGAAACATAATTCCTGTGTGTGTTTAGGAGCCTCAGCAAATTATGCAAACGTTGCAGGGTTCTGTGCCAGGAAGTTAGGTTGAGGTAAAATGGTCACTGGACATTTTGGGACAAGAGAGACCTATACTTTACAAGTCCCTCCCCTTGACACCACATATGAAAACCTACACAAATCATGTTATACTGACTGCATCCCATTACCACGGGAAGAAAAGGGGAAACACAGATCTATTGTTACTTTGATCATATATCATGATACTTGACAATCATTAATATGATTTTACCATAGGAATTGAATTGGTACCATATTAATAACATCCATACACATTCACTTCACAAAAGATCAATTGTAAAATACAAAGTACATAGACATATACCAGGGACCGGCGAAGTACATGAAATGTCCCATCTGTAAATGAGTATGTCTGTCATTCTCTTTCACTTTTATTGTTACCAAATGTTTAGGACAGGATTCAAGTTGGGAATGCAATCAGTCAAAAGGTATCACTCTCTAAGCTTTGAAATCAAGATAAAAAAACAAAATTAAGTTAACACTGAGACCACTACTAGATACCTTGATGATAAACCAAAGCAACAGTGGCATACATCGTGAAGAACGTGCGATACTTGCGGGATAATGAGCAAAATGCAAACACAGACGTGGAAACAAAGTGCAGCAGCAACAACCAAAATGGCGTCGTTTGTGAATAACGGAAGTAGCAACGGTCTCCATGGAGATCATCAGCGATCGCCGCGTCTCGTTGCTTTCCGTAGCTTGCATGTCCCGGAATAATTGTCACAAATGATATCCTTTTGATCACAACTTGGAATACCTTAAATATATGGTGCACAGTGAGTTCTCACGCGACGATACGATACACGAAAAGTTATTTTCTGTGTCGATACTAGACTGGGGTCCTGTCTACTAAAACTAGTATATCGCGCTAAGCTTGCGTCGCGTACCAACACTGGAACCAGTTTATATCGATACACAAAAGTCTTGCTAAACGTACTACTCGTTTAATGACTCCCACTGTTTTGTGCAGTTACATATCGCAGATGTGTTGAAGTAAGCGTTTAAAGTTAACTCACAAACATTGCGGCTTCGAACATGTGTCTGCTGCAACTTTTACCTTTAGAGCCTGCTCTGAAATATCGAGTTTCCACGCGATTTTGACCTAAATATGGGTATCGCGATACGTATCGTATCGTGACCTAATATGTATCGTGATACGTATCGTATAGTGACCTTGCTGTATCGTTTGACCCCGATATTGTTGGTTCTACTGTATATATTTCTGGCCACTAACCGAGTGGTGTCCACCTTGCATGTCCAAACCACGATTATGACTAAAGCCTGACAGCAAGTTGACAACAGATGATGGGTTAACATACATGGGTTCCATACCAAATGCACCTGGAACAAATTACCTTTTTTTGTGTATTTCTGTTGTAACACGCGCCGTGTTTTTGCATTCCAACACAATGACCGTGACCTTTTTCTGTCAAGGGCAATAATTCATATAGAGAGTGTAGAGTGGTTTCCCTTTGACTATGCGTACACAAGCTCCTTCCCAGTGCGTGACACCTTCGATGTCGTTGTGAGGAGCTTAACGAGTACAACGTTTGCAATATATATGTAGCATCTAATGGATTGAGTACTTTGCCGATTGTGTGTAACTGGATGTCATGCTGTTTGAAAATCATTTAGTCAATGAATGAATATTCCATTATGAATGATACAAAAACAAAACAAAAAACCGAAGGCAGTTTATTGTAAAAAAACAATATAAAAAATACTCAAGATATATAAGGTCGGTTTGCAATCTAAGTAGGTTGATTCCCATAACATTTCTTCCCAAATTATCGATTGCATAAACCACGTGGCAGTGACGGGACATCCTGTACTTTATGTGTGTATGTTTCATATAGTGCCATATAATGCACGTATTTCTTGTGCTGGTAGATCGTGTATCTACCCTGTTAAGCACTTGCCTAATGTGTATGTGAAGTTTTATATAAATATTAAACAGATTATGACTACTGCTCCGGAAAAGAATCCAAACTTCATTTCCGAATGAAATCGACAGAAATTGTTGCCTTGGAAACGTAGAACAAAATCTGAATAGCAAAATACATTTTCATCACATTACTTGTGTATATACTAAGTTTGACGAGTTGCCTTGTTTAAAGAATATACGCCGATGAACTGACTCAACATTGACGCAATATTGAAAGGAATATTTGATACAAAACAACGCATGTCATTTATTAGGAGAGATGGAGAGTAAAAGAACTATTAAAGTGTCGCACGTCGTATCTTTTACATAGAAGAAATACGTACAAACTGTATACACATATAAGTGATTTCCATATGATAAGGCTTCAGTTTATTTAAAACAATATGACATATAAATAATATGAAAATATAATATAGATAATATTACCACAAACCTAATTCAGAAATGGTTTTCCAAGAAGTGGCGTTATGCTCACAACAATCGTCTTGACTGGGCGCCGCTATTTTGTTCGAAGAAAATTCATGTGATATGAGATGTGGACTCTCACTGGTCAATCGAAGGGACATAAGTCGTAATAGCCACTGGTGGCTCTACGATCGAGCCCAGAAATGCCAGCCTATTTTCGCAAGGCTGGAGAGTGGAGTGAATGGAGTGTAATAATGCTTATAAAGTGAAAAGATTTATTAGAAGCCATTCCAGCGATAAGGAATATTACTTATATTACAAAAATTGCAAAATGCGCTTTTAAAGAAATATCCATTTTCTTGGCGATAAACATCACCATTGAGTTTTGATCACGTGGTTAATCCCCGACTTTGTTTGTTGTTTAACGCCGCACTCAGCAATATTCCAGCTATATGACGGCGGTCTGTAAAAAATCGAGTTTTTTGTGGCAGACAATTTCTTTTTTTTACAAGTCTGATTCATACACTTTCACGCATTTTCTGAGTCAGTTTCTTTTCTTCGATACATTACATCTCTGCTAACCAATTTTACATGCAATCATGCAAGAAATAATATTAATTTGTGATACAATAATGACTGATTTCCAGAACCTGTGGTATTTAGCCATGGACCCTTCGTACAGTAAACATTTTTTAACGTTGAGTAAGTGATACATTTTGTTTTGGACAAGACTTGATGAATATAATAGGATTTATCATATAATGGGTGGGTTTCTCGGCAGGAAACTATGTCCGCTGGGGTCATATGCGGATAGAGATGCAAGTAGGGACTACTTTCACTGTTTATAAACGATTGTGCAAGCCAACTTTATGTCATAATAAGTTTCTTTGAGAGACATTTAGAAGTATGAGTACCAAGTAAGGACAAGATATAATATGGATGAACAACTTCCTTATTACGATTAGGAACGACGTTTCGGTGTAGGTTCTAACACCATTATCAAGCTTAGTATTTCATAATAAGTTGATTTCCTACAACACAGAATGACAATCCAAAGGAAGCAAACTTTTTTTCATATGAAAGCTTATGTACTTTTTCAATTTCGCAACATCTATGATAGCCTGAAACCCACATTGCTACTTGTAGGTATATTTACATGGGTATCTGGGATACTGGACATAGAACGACCTTTCGCGAACTTTGACCGACAAGTAGTCGACATTAGCCATTCAGAAAGCAGCTTTCTAATGTTTCTCATTGAAGCAGAGAGTTTATATAGAGACCTCTTTGTATTGTCTCCGTGCATTGAATCATATTTCCTTATGGATAAACTGCGAAAATAAATGGATGCTGCCACAAGTTATAAAGTGTGACAAAATAAATTCCAGAGCTTGGAGACGAGGTTTCGCGAAAATATATCACAAATATCTACAAGTAGCGAACGTCGAAACTGTCGAAATGCAGAAGGATCACACAACAAGTAGGTAAAGTTTAATAACGAGTTTATTAATTAATCATTGAACTGAAAAATCTTGTACAGTGTCTCGAGATCACAGGACACGATACTAGCTGTCAACTGTACTGGAAACATCAGTCGCTCGGCATTGTCTGTCACAACGTGGCTCTGGAAACCGGTACTTGTTCGTATCCCTCCCACGATTGATATAACTCAACTGTTAAAATAATGAAATTGTACAATAAACTTTGAAACTTGAGGACGCCACATCTCCTAGAGCTGTCGAAATGCGATCTAAGTAATTAAAGCATGGGATTAAATCATCATATGGGATCGATTCTAGAACGATCCCTGTAGCCATTGGAAGGTGACTGTGACGTCGGAACGACCTTTGACCCCCCGGATAGAAAAATCTGTAAACTGTATTATGTTATAGGGACTTGTGATAACTGTAACTTGTTTACTTGAATCATTACAATCTTGGAATATTTTGGTGAGGTAACAAAACTAAATTAATTAAGCTTATATCCATTTTTGAACTGATGTCTTCCATCAATAATAGCTGTTCAGATTCTGACAGCAAGATTTTTGTTTACCAACAGGCCTGATACGTGGGAAATCAACGTTCACATTTCAACCTCGGGCTCTGTAAGAGATAATAGCAGCATGGGAAAGCATGAATTATAGTAATAAGGAGTACCAACAATGTAACCATCCGATTCACATTGTAATTATCTCTTAAATAACCACTGCTTGGCCGCAGTGACTGCTGAGTTTTTGTGCGGGAGCTCGACCTCCTTCGAGGTTTTGTTTGTTTTCATTTTTCTGCACTGACATAGTGAACAAATCCTTAAAAAATCAAGCACCATTTCATCTACCCGATCCCCATTTTGATCAACTCTTAAAATAGCAATAGGTTAGTTGAAGCGACAATTTAGCATGGACCGCATGCGAAGCCATCTCTTGATTTCAGTTTTCATAACAAGGAATGCAGAAAACATGAATGTACACGACACGTTCTTCAAGCAACAGCGTTTATCACATACATTTTAAGCAGAATATTATATAAATTTTAATTCATGTATGAAACAAAGTGTATGTTATCAAAAATAGTCCCAAATAGTCCAAATGTTTAGTCCAAAAGGTCCTAAAACTAGTAGTTCACACAACACTGGCACAGAAAACAAATCCAAAGTCTATCTCTCCGTGAAGAAACTCTGGAACATGTATTTCACACAGGACACAAGGACGGCCGAACATGACTGGGGCTGCTTGGATTCTTCACCAAGATCTATCTCCACAACTTGAGGGCGGGCTCTGAGGGCAGGGACGGGGAGGGAGGTCTGGGGTTCGGGCTGGGATGAGAGGGGGTTGACAGTGATCGTGAAGACACTGGGGCGCTTACAGAGAGGAAATAGATGTCCTTAAATCATTGAAATCAGTATCAATCCACAGTTAAGCGTGTATGAAAAAAACATGAAAAGGTCGACCATTTTGTACCTACTTTATCTGGATATTTAAACAAATAGCAAGTGAGGATATACCGCCTACCGACTAACATAGAGAAATGCAACAAAACCATTTCTGTAATCACAGAAAATCTGTATTTGTACGATTCCGACAGTATCATGAGAGTCAGGGCACGATTTAGGAATTAGATATAGCTTGCACCTGGTGCAAGTTGACATCCCAACCATTTTTCACTAGACTAAACCGATTGCACTCATAATGGAACCTATTACATAATAAAGAAAATATCATCTCAAATCCCAGAATGAAATCAGTGTCATTAATATTTTGACATTTTCAGTTCATTGACAAGATCACTTTGAATGGAATCACTTATACATCCCACATATTTGTTTGCATTCTTGTTCTTATCATAAGACTGACCTGATAAGATTCATGACGAAAAGCCAAAAGGACAATGTCATATTACACACAACACTGGGAATGTGATGTAGTATGGTACAAAAAGTGTATTGAGTTCAAAGATATTACTGTAGAAAGCTTTTTTAGTAAGTCAGTAATAAATTTGTAAAATTTTGACATGCACTGGGTGTAAGGATAGATAAATAATAGGCTACATTTGTCAATATCAGAGGGCACCTGTGCCTTTGTTTTTGTTAAATCGAGCCCTGGTCATGAGCATGTGTTTTTCAATCACTAACAAATAGTGGTGATTCAAGTTGTTTGTAAAAAGGTCATTTATAGGGAAACGGAAGTAGTTTTATCATATATATTACAGAATAAGGGAGTGGTAGAAAAATGCAAGTCAACTTTCTTATGTTGTATATTAGAAATGAGTTCTGATTATTAAAAGCTTCGTGACTATATGATATGTATAGTTGTCCTGTTAATGTTTAACACAGATGACATGTTTCGAACTAATGTAAGTTGCAAAGGTTCTCGAATTTGTTTTTTCTGATACTAATAGGACACATTCAAACAACTTGAACCCAATGATGACCTACAGGATCAGGGACAGGAAGAGTCGTTTGGCAGACGGGGGCCTGGTAGGTCCTAAACCTGTGGAGATCGTCCTGAGCTATAATGGAATAAATAAAATAAAAAACATCATCCATCCTCATTGTATAGACTATAACATAGATGGGTTGTTTTTATAGAAACATAATTCCTGTGTGTGTTTAGGAGCCTCAGCAAATTATGCAAACGTTGCAGGGTTCTGTGCCAGGAAGTTAGGTTGAGGTAAAATGGTCACTGGACATTTTGGGACAAGAGAGACCTATACTTTACAAGTCCCTCCCCTTGACACCACATATGAAAACCTACACAAATCATGTTTTACTGACTGCATCCCATTACCACGGGAAGAAAAGGGGAAACACAGATCTATTGTTACTTTGATCATATATCATGATACTTGACAATCATTAATATGATTTTACCATAGGAATTGAATTGGTACCATATTAATAACATCCATACACATTCACTTCACAAAAGATCAATTGTAAAATACAAAGTACATAGACATATACCAGGGACCGGCGAAGTACATGAAATGTCCCATCTGTAAATGAGTATGTCTGTCATTCTCTTTCACTTTTATTGTTACCAAATGTTTAGGACAGGATTCAAGTTGGGAATGCAATCAGTCAAAAGGTATCACTCTCTAAGCTTTGAAATCAAGATAAAAAAACAAAATTAAGTTAACACTGAGACCACTACTAGATACCTTGATGATAAACCAAAGCAACAGTGGCATACATCGTGAAGAACGTGCGATACTTGCGGGATAATGAGCAAAATGCAAACACAGACGTGGAAACAAAGTGCAGCAGCAACAACCAAAATGGCGTCGTTTGTGAATAACGGAAGTAGCAACGGTCTCCATGGAGATCATCAGCGATCGCCGCGTCTCGTTGCTTTCCGTAGCTTGCATGTCCCGGAATAATTGTCACAAATGATATCCTTTTGATCACAACTTGGAATACCTTAAATATATGGTGCACAGTGAGTTCTCACGCGACGATACGATACACGAAAAGTTATTTTCTGTGTCGATACTAGACTGGGGTCCTGTCTACTAAAACTAGTATATCGCGCTAAGCTTGCGTCGCGTACCAACACTGGAACCAGTTTATATCGATACACAAAAGTCTTGCTAAACGTACTACTCGTTTAATGACTCCCACTGTTTTGTGCAGTTACATATCGCAGATGTGTTGAAGTAAGCGTTTAAAGTTAACTCACAAACATTGCGGCTTCGAACATGTGTCTGCTGCAACTTTTACCTTTAGAGCCTGCTCTGAAATATCGAGTTTCCACGCGATTTTGACCTAAATATGGGTATCGCGATACGTATCGTATCGTGACCTAATATGTATCGTGATACGTATCGTATAGTGACCTTGCTGTATCGTTTGACCCCGATATTGTTGGTTCTACTGTATATATTTCTGGCCACTAACCGAGTGGTGTCCACCTTGCATGTCCAAACCACGATTATGACTAAAGCCTGACAGCAAGTTGACAACAGATGATGGGTTAACATACATGGGTTCCATACCAAATGCACCTGGAACAAATTACCTTTTTTTGTGTATTTCTGTTGTAACACGCGCCGTGTTTTTGCATTCCAACACAATGACCGTGACCTTTTTATGTCAAGGGCAATAATTCATATAGAGAGTGTAGAGTGGTTTCCCTTTGACTATGCGTACACAAGCTCCTTCCCAGTGCGTGACACCTTCGATGTCGCTGTGAGGAGCTTAACGAGTACAACGTTTGCAATATATATGTAGCATCTAATGGATTGAGTACTTTGCCGATTGTGTGTAACTGGATGTCATGCTGTTTGAAAATCATTTAGTCAATGAATGAATATTCCATTATGAATGATACAAAAACAAAACAAAAAACCGATGGCAGTTTATTGTAAAAAAACAATATAAAAAATACTCAAGATATATAAGGTCGGTTTGCAATCTAAGTAGGTTGATTCCCATAACATTTCTTCCCAAATTATCGATTGCATAAACCACGTGGCAGTAACGGGACATCCTGTACTTTATGTGTGTATGTTTCATATAGTGCCATATAATGCACGTATTTCTTGTGCTGGTAGATCGTGTATCTACCCTGTTAAGCACTTGCCTAATGTGTATGTGAAGTTTTATATAAATATTAAACAGATTATGACTACTGCTCCGGAAAAGAATCCAAACTTCATTTCCGAATGAAATCGACAGAAATTGTTGCCTTGGAAACGTAGAACAAAATCTGAATAGCAAAATACATTTTCATCACATTACTTGTGTATATACTAAGTTTGACGAGTTGCCTTGTTTAAAGAATATACGCCGATGAACTGACTCAGCATTGACGCAATATTGAAAGGAATATTTGATACAAAACAACGCATGTCATTTATTAGGAGAGATAGAGAGTAAAAGAACTATTAAAGTGTCGCACGTCGTATCTTTTACATAGAAGAAATACGTACAAACTGTATACACATATAAGTGATTTCCATATGATAAGGCTTCAGTTTATTTAAAACAATATGACATATAAATAATATGAAAATATAATATAGATAATATTACCACAAACCTAATTCAGGAATGGTTTTCCAAGAAGTGGCGTTATGCTCACAACAATCGTCTTGACTGGGCGCCGCTATTTTGTTCGAAGAAAATTCATGTGATATGAGATGTGGACTCTCACTGGTCAATCGAAGGGACATAAGTCGTAATAGCCACTGGTGGCTCTACGATCGAGCCCAGAAATGCCAGCCTATTTTCGCAAGGCTGGAGAGTGGAGTGAATGGAGTGTAATAATGCTTATAAAGTGAAAAGATTTATTAGAAGCCATTCCAGCGATAAGGAATATTACTTATATTACAAAAATTGCAAAATGCGCTTTTAAAGAAATATCCATTTTCTTGGCGATAAACATCACCATTGAGTTTTGATCACGTGGTTAATCCCCGACTTTGTTTGTTGTTTAACGCCGCACTCAGCAATATTCCAGCTATATGACGGCGGTCTGTAAAAAATCGAGTTTTTTGTGGCAGACAATTTCTTTTTTTTACAAGTCTGATTCATACACTTTCACGCATTTTCTGAGTCAGTTTCTTTTCTTCGATAAAGAAGATCGGTGCCTAAGGCCTTGTGCGATTACATTACATCTCTGCTAACCAATTTTACATGCAATCATGCAAGAAATAATATTAATTTGTGATACAATAATGACTGATTTCCAGAACCTGTGGTATTTAGCCATGGACCCTTCGTACAGTAAACATTTTTTAACGTTGAGTAAGTGATACATTTTGTTTTGGACAAGACTTGATGAATATAATAGGATTTATCATATAATGGGTGGGTTTCTCGGCAGGAAACTATGTCCGCTGGGGTCATATGCGGATAGAGATGCAAGTAGGGACTACTTTCACTGTTTATAAACGATTGTGCAAGCCAACTTTATGTCATAATAAGTTTCTTTGAGAGACATTTAGAAGTATGAGTACCAAGTAAGGACAGGATATAATATGGATGAACAACTTCCTTATTACGATTAGGAACGACGTTTCGGTGTAGGTTCTAACACCATTATCAAGTTTAGTATTTCATAATAAGTTGATTTCCTACAACTCAGAATGACAATCCAAAGGAAGCAAACTTTTTTTCATATCAAAGCTTATGTACTTTTTCAATTTCGCAACATCTTTGATAGCCTGAAACCCACATTGCTACTTGTAGGTATATTTACATGGGTATCTGGGATACTGGACATAGAACGACCTTTCGCGAACTTTGACCGACAAGTAGTCGACATTAGCCATTCAGAAAGCAGCTTTCTAATGTTTCTCATTGAAGCAGAGAGTCTATATAGAGACCTCTTTGTATTGTCTCCGTGCATTGAATCATATTTTCTAGTGGATAAACTACGAAAATAAATGGATGCTGCCACAAGTTATAAAGTGTGACAAAATAAATTCCAGAGCTTGGAGACGAGGTTTCGCGAAAATATATCACAAATATCTACAAGTAGCGAACGTCGAAACTGTCGAAATGCAGAAGGATCACACAACAAGTAGGTAAAGTTTAATAACGAGTTTATTAATTAATCATTGAACTGAAAAATCTTGTACAGTGTCTCGAGATCACAGGACACGATACTAGCTGTCAACTGTACTGGAAACATCAGTCGCTCGGCATTGTCTGTCTGGAAACCGGTACTTGTTCGTATCCCTCCCACGATTGATATAACTCAACTGTTAAAATAATGAAATTGTACAATAAACTTTGAAACTTGAGGACGCCACATCTCCTAGAGCTGTCGAAATGCGATCTAAGTAATTAAAGCATGGGATTAAATCATCATATGGGATCGATTCTAGAACGATCCCTGTAGACATTGGAAGGTGACTGTGACGTCGGAACGACCTTTGACCCCCCGGATAGAAAAATCTGTAAACTGTATTATGTTATAGGGACTTGTGATAACTGTAACTTGTTTACTTGAATCATTACAATCTTGGAATATTTTGGTGAGGTAACAAAACTAAATTAATTAAGCTTATATCCATTTTTGAACTGATGTCTTCCATCAATAATAGCTGTTCAGATTCTGACAGCAAGATTTTTGTTTACCAACAGGCCTGATACGTGGGAAATCAACGTTCACATTTCAACCTCGGGCTCTGTAAGAGATAATAGCAGCATGGGAAAGCATGAATTATAGTAATAAGGAGTACCAACAATGTAACCATCCGATTCACATTGTAATTATCTCTTAAATAACCACTGCTTGGCCGCAGTGACTGCTGAGTTTTTGTGCGGGAGCTCGACCTCCTTCGAGGTTTTGTTTGTTTTCATTTTTCTGCACTGACATAGTGAACAAATCCTTAAAAAATCAAGCACCATTTCATCTACCCGATCCCCATTTTGATCAACTCTTAAAATAGCAATAGGTTAGTTGAAGCGACAATTTAGCATGGACCGCATGCGAAGCCATCTCTTGATTTCAGTTTTCATAACAAGGAATGCAGAAAACATGAATGTACACGACACGTTCTTCAAGCAACAGCGTTTATCACATACATTTTAAGCAGAATATTATATAAATTTTAATTCATGTATGAAACAAAGTGTATGTTATCAAAAATAGTCCCAAATAGTCCAAATGTTTAGTCCAAAAGGTCCTAAAACTAGTAGTTCACACAACACTGGCACAGAAAACAAATCCAAAGTCTATCTCTCCGTGAAGAAACTCTGGAACATGTATTTCACACAGGACACAAGGACGGCCGAACATGACTGGGGCTGCTTGGATTCTTCACCAAGATCTATCTCCACAACTTGAGGGCGGGCTCTGAGGGCAGGGACGGGGAGGGAGGTCTGGGGTTCGGGCTGGGATGAGAGGGGGTTGACAGTGATCGTGAAGACACTGGGGCGCTTACAGAGAGGAAATAGATGTCCTTAAATCATTGAAATCAGTATCAATCCACAGTTAAGCGTGTATGAAAAAAACATGAAAAGGTCGACCATTTTGTACCTACTTTATCTGGATATTTAAACAAATAGCAAGTGAGGATATACCGCCTACCGACTAACATAGAGAAATGCAACAAAACCATTTCTGTAATCACAGAAAATCTGTATTTGTACGATTCCGACAGTATCATGAGAGTCAGGGCACGATTTAGGAATTAGATATAGCTTGCACCTGGTGCAAGTTGACATCCCAACCATTTTTCACTAGACTAAACCGATTGCACTCATAATGGAACCTATTACATAATAAAGAAAATATCATCTCAAATCCCAGAATGAAATCAGTGTCATTAATATTTTGACATTTTCAGTTCATTGACAAGATCACTTTGAATGGAATCACTTATACATCCCACATATTTGTTTGCATTCTTGTTCTTATCATAAGACTGACCTGATAAGATTCATGACGAAAAGCCAAAAGGACAATGTCATATTACACACAACACTGGGAATGTGATGTAGTATGGTACAAAAAGTGTATTGAGTTCAAAGATATTACTGTAGAAAGCTTTTTTAGTAAGTCAGTAATAAATTTGTAAAATTTTGACATGCACTGGGTGTAAGGATAGATAAATAATAGGCTACATTTGTCAATATCAGAGGGCACCTGTGCCTTTGTTTTTGTTAAATCGAGCCCTGGTCATGAGCATGTGTTTTTCAATCACTAACAAATAGTGGTGATTCAAGTTGTTTGTAAAAAGGTCATTTATAGGGAAACGGAAGTAGTTTTATCATATATATTACAGAATAAGGGAGTGGTAGAAAAATGCAAGTCAACTTTCTTATGTTGTATATTAGAAATGAGTTCTGATTATTAAAAGCTTCGTGACTATATGATATGTATAGTTGTCCTGTTAATGTTTAACACAGATGACATGTTTCGAACTAATGTAAGTTGCAAAGGTTCTCGAATTTGTTTTTTCTGATACTAATAGGACACATTCAAACAACTTGAACCCAATGATGACCTACAGGATCAGGGACAGGAAGAGTCGTTTGGCAGACGGGGGCCTGGTAGGTCCTAAACCTGTGGAGATCGTCCTGAGCTATAATGGAATAAATAAAATAAAAAACATCATCCATCCTCATTGTATAGACTATAACATAGATGGGTTGTTTTTATAGAAACATAATTCCTGTGTGTGTTTAGGAGCCTCAGCAAATTATGCAAACGTTGCAGGGTTCTGTGCCAGGAAGTTAGGTTGAGGTAAAATGGTCACTGGACATTTTGGGACAAGAGAGACCTATACTTTACAAGTCCCTCCCCTTGACACCACATATGAAAACCTACACAAATCATGTTTTACTGACTGCATCCCATTACCACGGGAAGAAAAGGGGAAACACAGATCTATTGTTACTTTGATCATATATCATGATACTTGACAATCATTAATATGATTTTACCATAGGAATTGAATTGGTACCATATTAATAACATCCATACACATTCACTTCACAAAAGATCAATTGTAAAATACAAAGTACATAGACATATACCAGGGACCGGCGAAGTACATGAAATGTCCCATCTGTAAATGAGTATGTCTGTCATTCTCTTTCACTTTTATTGTTACCAAATGTTTAGGACAGGATTCAAGTTGGGAATGCAATCAGTCAAAAGGTATCACTCTCTAAGCTTTGAAATCAAGATAAAAAAACAAAATTAAGTTAACACTGAGACCACTACTAGATACCTTGATGATAAACCAAAGCAACAGTGGCATACATCGTGAAGAACGTGCGATACTTGCGGGATAATGAGCAAAATGCAAACACAGACGTGGAAACAAAGTGCAGCAGCAACAACCAAAATGGCGTCGTTTGTGAATAACGGAAGTAGCAACGGTCTCCATGGAGATCATCAGCGATCGCCGCGTCTCGTTGCTTTCCGTAGCTTGCATGTCCCGGAATAATTGTCACAAATGATATCCTTTTGATCACAACTTGGAATACCTTAAATATATGGTGCACAGTGAGTTCTCACGCGACGATACGATACACGAAAAGTTATTTTCTGTGTCGATACTAGACTGGGGTCCTGTCTACTAAAACTAGTATATCGCGCTAAGCTTGCGTCGCGTACCAACACTGGAACCAGTTTATATCGATACACAAAAGTCTTGCTAAACGTACTACTCGTTTAATGACTCCCACTGTTTTGTGCAGTTACATATCGCAGATGTGTTGAAGTAAGCGTTTAAAGTTAACTCACAAACATTGCGGCTTCGAACATGTGTCTGCTGCAACTTTTACCTTTAGAGCCTGCTCTGAAATATCGAGTTTCCACGCGATTTTGACCTAAATATGGGTATCGCGATACGTATCGTATCGTGACCTAATATGTATCGTGATACGTATCGTATAGTGACCTTGCTGTATCGTTTGACCCCGATATTGTTGGTTCTACTGTATATATTTCTGGCCACTAACCGAGTGGTGTCCACCTTGCATGTCCAAACCACGATTATGACTAAAGCCTGACAGCAAGTTGACAACAGATGATGGGTTAACATACATGGGTTCCATACCAAATGCACCTGGAACAAATTACCTTTTTTTGTGTATTTCTGTTGTAACACGCGCCGTGTTTTTGCATTCCAACACAATGACCGTGACCTTTTTATGTCAAGGGCAATAATTCATATAGAGAGTGTAGAGTGGTTTCCCTTTGACTATGCGTACACAAGCTCCTTCCCAGTGCGTGACACCTTCGATGTCGCTGTGAGGAGCTTAACGAGTACAACGTTTGCAATATATATGTAGCATCTAATGGATTGAGTACTTTGCCGATTGTGTGTAACTGGATGTCATGCTGTTTGAAAATCATTTAGTCAATGAATGAATATTCCATTATGAATGATACAAAAACAAAACAAAAAACCGATGGCAGTTTATTGTAAAAAAACAATATAAAAAATACTCAAGATATATAAGGTCGGTTTGCAATCTAAGTAGGTTGATTCCCATAACATTTCTTCCCAAATTATCGATTGCATAAACCACGTGGCAGTAACGGGACATCCTGTACTTTATGTGTGTATGTTTCATATAGTGCCATATAATGCACGTATTTCTTGTGCTGGTAGATCGTGTATCTACCCTGTTAAGCACTTGCCTAATGTGTATGTGAAGTTTTATATAAATATTAAACAGATTATGACTACTGCTCCGGAAAAGAATCCAAACTTCATTTCCGAATGAAATCGACAGAAATTGTTGCCTTGGAAACGTAGAACAAAATCTGAATAGCAAAATACATTTTCATCACATTACTTGTGTATATACTAAGTTTGACGAGTTGCCTTGTTTAAAGAATATACGCCGATGAACTGACTCAGCATTGACGCAATATTGAAAGGAATATTTGATACAAAACAACGCATGTCATTTATTAGGAGAGATAGAGAGTAAAAGAACTATTAAAGTGTCGCACGTCGTATCTTTTACATAGAAGAAATACGTACAAACTGTATACACATATAAGTGATTTCCATATGATAAGGCTTCAGTTTATTTAAAACAATATGACATATAAATAATATGAAAATATAATATAGATAATATTACCACAAACCTAATTCAGGAATGGTTTTCCAAGAAGTGGCGTTATGCTCACAACAATCGTCTTGACTGGGCGCCGCTATTTTGTTCGAAGAAAATTCATGTGATATGAGATGTGGACTCTCACTGGTCAATCGAAGGGACATAAGTCGTAATAGCCACTGGTGGCTCTACGATCGAGCCCAGAAATGCCAGCCTATTTTCGCAAGGCTGGAGAGTGGAGTGAATGGAGTGTAATAATGCTTATAAAGTGAAAAGATTTATTAGAAGCCATTCCAGCGATAAGGAATATTACTTATATTACAAAAATTGCAAAATGCGCTTTTAAAGAAATATCCATTTTCTTGGCGATAAACATCACCATTGAGTTTTGATCACGTGGTTAATCCCCGACTTTGTTTGTTGTTTAACGCCGCACTCAGCAATATTCCAGCTATATGACGGCGGTCTGTAAAAAATCGAGTTTTTTGTGGCAGACAATTTCTTTTTTTTACAAGTCTGATTCATACACTTTCACGCATTTTCTGAGTCAGTTTCTTTTCTTCGATAAAGAAGATCGGTGCCTAAGGCCTTGTGCGATTACATTACATCTCTGCTAACCAATTTTACATGCAATCATGCAAGAAATAATATTAATTTGTGATACAATAATGACTGATTTCCAGAACCTGTGGTATTTAGCCATGGACCCTTCGTACAGTAAACATTTTTTAACGTTGAGTAAGTGATACATTTTGTTTTGGACAAGACTTGATGAATATAATAGGATTTATCATATAATGGGTGGGTTTCTCGGCAGGAAACTATGTCCGCTGGGGTCATATGCGGATAGAGATGCAAGTAGGGACTACTTTCACTGTTTATAAACGATTGTGCAAGCCAACTTTATGTCATAATAAGTTTCTTTGAGAGACATTTAGAAGTATGAGTACCAAGTAAGGACAGGATATAATATGGATGAACAACTTCCTTATTACGATTAGGAACGACGTTTCGGTGTAGGTTCTAACACCATTATCAAGTTTAGTATTTCATAATAAGTTGATTTCCTACAACTCAGAATGACAATCCAAAGGAAGCAAACTTTTTTTCATATCAAAGCTTATGTACTTTTTCAATTTCGCAACATCTTTGATAGCCTGAAACCCACATTGCTACTTGTAGGTATATTTACATGGGTATCTGGGATACTGGACATAGAACGACCTTTCGCGAACTTTGACCGACAAGTAGTCGACATTAGCCATTCAGAAAGCAGCTTTCTAATGTTTCTCATTGAAGCAGAGAGTCTATATAGAGACCTCTTTGTATTGTCTCCGTGCATTGAATCATATTTTCTAGTGGATAAACTACGAAAATAAATGGATGCTGCCACAAGTTATAAAGTGTGACAAAATAAATTCCAGAGCTTGGAGACGAGGTTTCGCGAAAATATATCACAAATATCTACAAGTAGCGAACGTCGAAACTGTCGAAATGCAGAAGGATCACACAACAAGTAGGTAAAGTTTAATAACGAGTTTATTAATTAATCATTGAACTGAAAAATCTTGTACAGTGTCTCGAGATCACAGGACACGATACTAGCTGTCAACTGTACTGGAAACATCAGTCGCTCGGCATTGTCTGTCTGGAAACCGGTACTTGTTCGTATCCCTCCCACGATTGATATAACTCAACTGTTAAAATAATGAAATTGTACAATAAACTTTGAAACTTGAGGACGCCACATCTCCTAGAGCTGTCGAAATGCGATCTAAGTAATTAAAGCATGGGATTAAATCATCATATGGGATCGATTCTAGAACGATCCCTGTAGACATTGGAAGGTGACTGTGACGTCGGAACGACCTTTGACCCCCCGGATAGAAAAATCTGTAAACTGTATTATGTTATAGGGACTTGTGATAACTGTAACTTGTTTACTTGAATCATTACAATCTTGGAATATTTTGGTGAGGTAACAAAACTAAATTAATTAAGCTTATATCCATTTTTGAACTGATGTCTTCCATCAATAATAGCTGTTCAGATTCTGACAGCAAGATTTTTGTTTACCAACAGGCCTGATACGTGGGAAATCAACGTTCACATTTCAACCTCGGGCTCTGTAAGAGATAATAGCAGCATGGGAAAGCATGAATTATAGTAATAAGGAGTACCAACAATGTAACCATCCGATTCACATTGTAATTATCTCTTAAATAACCACTGCTTGGCCGCAGTGACTGCTGAGTTTTTGTGCGGGAGCTCGACCTCCTTCGAGGTTTTGTTTGTTTTCATTTTTCTGCACTGACATAGTGAACAAATCCTTAAAAAATCAAGCACCATTTCATCTACCCGATCCCCATTTTGATCAACTCTTAAAATAGCAATAGGTTAGTTGAAGCGACAATTTAGCATGGACCGCATGCGAAGCCATCTCTTGATTTCAGTTTTCATAACAAGGAATGCAGAAAACATGAATGTACACGACACGTTCTTCAAGCAACAGCGTTTATCACATACATTTTAAGCAGAATATTATATAAATTTTAATTCATGTATGAAACAAAGTGTATGTTATCAAAAATAGTCCCAAATAGTCCAAATGTTTAGTCCAAAAGGTCCTAAAACTAGTAGTTCACACAACACTGGCACAGAAAACAAATCCAAAGTCTATCTCTCCGTGAAGAAACTCTGGAACATGTATTTCACACAGGACACAAGGACGGCCGAACATGACTGGGGCTGCTTGGATTCTTCACCAAGATCTATCTCCACAACTTGAGGGCGGGCTCTGAGGGCAGGGACGGGGAGGGAGGTCTGGGGTTCGGGCTGGGATGAGAGGGGGTTGACAGTGATCGTGAAGACACTGGGGCGCTTACAGAGAGGAAATAGATGTCCTTAAATCATTGAAATCAGTATCAATCCACAGTTAAGCGTGTATGAAAAAAACATGAAAAGGTCGACCATTTTGTACCTACTTTATCTGGATATTTAAACAAATAGCAAGTGAGGATATACCGCCTACCGACTAACATAGAGAAATGCAACAAAACCATTTCTGTAATCACAGAAAATCTGTATTTGTACGATTCCGACAGTATCATGAGAGTCAGGGCACGATTTAGGAATTAGATATAGCTTGCACCTGGTGCAAGTTGACATCCCAACCATTTTTCACTAGACTAAACCGATTGCACTCATATTGGAACCTATTACATAATAAAGAAAATATCATCTCAAATCCCAGAATGAAATCAGTGTCATTAATATTTTGACATTTTCAGTTCATTGACAAGATCACTTTGAATGGAATCACTTATACATCCCACATATTTGTTTGCATTCTTGTTCTTATCATAAGACTGACCTGATAAGATTCATGACGAAAAGCCAAAAGGACAATGTCATATTACACAAAACACTGGGAATGTGATGTAGTATGGTACAAAAAGTGTATTGAGTTCAAAGATATTACTGTAGAAAGCTTTTTTAGTAAGTCAGTAATAAATTTGTAAAATTTTGACATGCACTGGGTGCAAGGATAGATAAATAATAGGCTACATTTGTCAATATCAGAGGGCACCTGTGCCTTTGTTTTTGTTAAATCGAGCCCTGGTCATGAGCATGTGTTTTTCAATCACTAACAAATAGTGGTGATTCAAGTTGTTTGTAAAAAGGTCATTTATAGGGAAACGGAAGTAGTTTTATCATATATATTACAGAATAAGGGAGTGGTAGAAAAATGCAAGTCAACTTTCTTATGTTGTATATTAGAAATGAGTTCTGATTATTAAAAGCTTCGTGACTATATGATATGTATAGTTGTCCTGTTAATGTTTAACACAGATGACATGTTTCGAACTAATGTAAGTTGCAAAGGTTCTCGAATTTGTTTTTTCTGATACTAATAGGACACATTCAAACAACTTGAACCCAATGATGACCTACAGGATCAGGGACAGGAAGAGTCGTTTGGCAGACGGGGGCCTGGTAGGTCCTAAACCTGTGGAGATCGTCCTGAGCTATAATGGAATAAATAAAATAAAAAACATCATCCATCCTCATTGTATAGACTATAACATAGATGGGTTGTTTTTATAGAAACATAATTCCTGTGTGTGTTTAGGAGCCTCAGCAAATTATGCAAACGTTGCAGGGTTCTGTGCCAGGAAGTTAGGTTGAGGTAAAATGGTCACTGGACATTTTGGGACAAGAGAGACCTATACTTTACAAGTCCCTCCCCTTGACACCACATATGAAAACCTACACAAATCATGTTATACTGACTGCATCCCATTACCACGGGAAGAAAAGGGGAAACACAGATCTATTGTTACTTTGATCATATATCATGATACTTGACAATCATTAATATGATTTTACCATAGGAATTGAATTGGTACCATATTAATAACATCCATACACATTCACTTCACAAAAGATCAATTGTAAAATACAAAGTACATAGACATATACCAGGGACCGGCGAAGTACATGAAATGTCCCATCTGTAAATGAGTATGTCTGTCATTCTCTTTCACTTTTATTGTTACCAAATGTTTAGGACAGGATTCAAGTTGGGAATGCAATCAGTCAAAAGGTATCACTCTCTAAGCTTTGAAATCAAGATAAAAAAACAAAATTAAGTTAACACTGAGACCACTACTAGATACCTTGATGATAAACCAAAGCAACAGTGGCATACATCGTGAAGAACGTGCGATACTTGCGGGATAATGAGCAAAATGCAAACACAGACGTGGAAACAAAGTGCAGCAGCAACAACCAAAATGGCGTCGTTTGTGAATAACGGAAGTAGCAACGGTCTCCATGGAGATCATCAGCGATCGCCGCGTCTCGTTGCTTTCCGTAGCTTGCATGTCCCGGAATAATTGTCACAAATGATATCCTTTTGATCACAACTTGGAATACCTTAAATATATGGTGCACAGTGAGTTCTCACGCGACGATACGATACACGAAAAGTTATTTTCTGTGTCGATACTAGACTGGGGTCCTGTCTACTAAAACTAGTATATCGCGCTAAGCTTGCGTCGCGTACCAACACTGGAACCAGTTTATATCGATACACAAAAGTCTTGCTAAACGTACTACTCGTTTAATGACTCCCACTGTTTTGTGCAGTTACATATCGCAGATGTGTTGAAGTAAGCGTTTAAAGTTAACTCACAAACATTGCGGCTTCGAACATGTGTCTGCTGCAACTTTTACCTTTAGAGCCTGCTCTGAAATATCGAGTTTCCACGCGATTTTGACCTAAATATGGGTATCGCGATACGTATCGTATCGTGACCTAATATGTATCGTGATACGTATCGTATAGTGACCTTGCTGTATCGTTTGACCCCGATATTGTTGGTTCTACTGTATATATTTCTGGCCACTAACCGAGTGGTGTCCACCTTGCATGTCCAAACCACGATTATGACTAAAGCCTGACAGCAAGTTGACAACAGATGATGGGTTAACATACATGGGTTCCATACCAAATGCACCTGGAACAAATTACCTTTTTTTGTGTATTTCTGTTGTAACACGCGCCGTGTTTTTGCATTCCAACACAATGACCGTGACCTTTTTCTGTCAAGGGCAATAATTCATATAGAGAGTGTAGAGTGGTTTCCCTTTGACTATGCGTACACAAGCTCCTTCCCAGTGCGTGACACCTTCGATGTCGTTGTGAGGAGCTTAACGAGTACAACGTTTGCAATATATATGTAGCATCTAATGGATTGAGTACTTTGCCGATTGTGTGTAACTGGATGTCATGCTGTTTGAAAATCATTTAGTCAATGAATGAATATTCCATTATGAATGATACAAAAACAAAACAAAAAACCGAAGGCAGTTTATTGTAAAAAAACAATATAAAAAATACTCAAGATATATAAGGTCGGTTTGCAATCTAAGTAGGTTGATTCCCATAACATTTCTTCCCAAATTATCGATTGCATAAACCACGTGGCAGTGACGGGACATCCTGTACTTTATGTGTGTATGTTTCATATAGTGCCATATAATGCACGTATTTCTTGTGCTGGTAGATCGTGTATCTACCCTGTTAAGCACTTGCCTAATGTGTATGTGAAGTTTTATATAAATATTAAACAGATTATGACTACTGCTCCGGAAAAGAATCCAAACTTCATTTCCGAATGAAATCGACAGAAATTGTTGCCTTGGAAACGTAGAACAAAATCTGAATAGCAAAATACATTTTCATCACATTACTTGTGTATATACTAAGTTTGACGAGTTGCCTTGTTTAAAGAATATACGCCGATGAACTGACTCAACATTGACGCAATATTGAAAGGAATATTTGATACAAAACAACGCATGTCATTTATTAGGAGAGATGGAGAGTAAAAGAACTATTAAAGTGTCGCACGTCGTATCTTTTACATAGAAGAAATACGTACAAACTGTATACACATATAAGTGATTTCCATATGATAAGGCTTCAGTTTATTTAAAACAATATGACATATAAATAATATGAAAATATAATATAGATAATATTACCACAAACCTAATTCAGAAATGGTTTTCCAAGAAGTGGCGTTATGCTCACAACAATCGTCTTGACTGGGCGCCGCTATTTTGTTCGAAGAAAATTCATGTGATATGAGATGTGGACTCTCACTGGTCAATCGAAGGGACATAAGTCGTAATAGCCACTGGTGGCTCTACGATCGAGCCCAGAAATGCCAGCCTATTTTCGCAAGGCTGGAGAGTGGAGTGAATGGAGTGTAATAATGCTTATAAAGTGAAAAGATTTATTAGAAGCCATTCCAGCGATAAGGAATATTACTTATATTACAAAAATTGCAAAATGCGCTTTTAAAGAAATATCCATTTTCTTGGCGATAAACATCACCATTGAGTTTTGATCACGTGGTTAATCCCCGACTTTGTTTGTTGTTTAACGCCGCACTCAGCAATATTCCAGCTATATGACGGCGGTCTGTAAAAAATCGAGTTTTTTGTGGCAGACAATTTCTTTTTTTTACAAGTCTGATTCATACACTTTCACGCATTTTCTGAGTCAGTTTCTTTTCTTCGATACATTACATCTCTGCTAACCAATTTTACATGCAATCATGCAAGAAATAATATTAATTTGTGATACAATAATGACTGATTTCCAGAACCTGTGGTATTTAGCCATGGACCCTTCGTACAGTAAACATTTTTTAACGTTGAGTAAGTGATACATTTTGTTTTGGACAAGACTTGATGAATATAATAGGATTTATCATATAATGGGTGGGTTTCTCGGCAGGAAACTATGTCCGCTGGGGTCATATGCGGATAGAGATGCAAGTAGGGACTACTTTCACTGTTTATAAACGATTGTGCAAGCCAACTTTATGTCATAATAAGTTTCTTTGAGAGACATTTAGAAGTATGAGTACCAAGTAAGGACAAGATATAATATGGATGAACAACTTCCTTATTACGATTAGGAACGACGTTTCGGTGTAGGTTCTAACACCATTATCAAGCTTAGTATTTCATAATAAGTTGATTTCCTACAACACAGAATGACAATCCAAAGGAAGCAAACTTTTTTTCATATGAAAGCTTATGTACTTTTTCAATTTCGCAACATCTATGATAGCCTGAAACCCACATTGCTACTTGTAGGTATATTTACATGGGTATCTGGGATACTGGACATAGAACGACCTTTCGCGAACTTTGACCGACAAGTAGTCGACATTAGCCATTCAGAAAGCAGCTTTCTAATGTTTCTCATTGAAGCAGAGAGTTTATATAGAGACCTCTTTGTATTGTCTCCGTGCATTGAATCATATTTCCTTATGGATAAACTGCGAAAATAAATGGATGCTGCCACAAGTTATAAAGTGTGACAAAATAAATTCCAGAGCTTGGAGACGAGGTTTCGCGAAAATATATCACAAATATCTACAAGTAGCGAACGTCGAAACTGTCGAAATGCAGAAGGATCACACAACAAGTAGGTAAAGTTTAATAACGAGTTTATTAATTAATCATTGAACTGAAAAATCTTGTACAGTGTCTCGAGATCACAGGACACGATACTAGCTGTCAACTGTACTGGAAACATCAGTCGCTCGGCATTGTCTGTCACAACGTGGCTCTGGAAACCGGTACTTGTTCGTATCCCTCCCACGATTGATATAACTCAACTGTTAAAATAATGAAATTGTACAATAAACTTTGAAACTTGAGGACGCCACATCTCCTAGAGCTGTCGAAATGCGATCTAAGTAATTAAAGCATGGGATTAAATCATCATATGGGATCGATTCTAGAACGATCCCTGTAGCCATTGGAAGGTGACTGTGACGTCGGAACGACCTTTGACCCCCCGGATAGAAAAATCTGTAAACTGTATTATGTTATAGGGACTTGTGATAACTGTAACTTGTTTACTTGAATCATTACAATCTTGGAATATTTTGGTGAGGTAACAAAACTAAATTAATTAAGCTTATATCCATTTTTGAACTGATGTCTTCCATCAATAATAGCTGTTCAGATTCTGACAGCAAGATTTTTGTTTACCAACAGGCCTGATACGTGGGAAATCAACGTTCACATTTCAACCTCGGGCTCTGTAAGAGATAATAGCAGCATGGGAAAGCATGAATTATAGTAATAAGGAGTACCAACAATGTAACCATCCGATTCACATTGTAATTATCTCTTAAATAACCACTGCTTGGCCGCAGTGACTGCTGAGTTTTTGTGCGGGAGCTCGACCTCCTTCGAGGTTTTGTTTGTTTTCATTTTTCTGCACTGACATAGTGAACAAATCCTTAAAAAATCAAGCACCATTTCATCTACCCGATCCCCATTTTGATCAACTCTTAAAATAGCAATAGGTTAGTTGAAGCGACAATTTAGCATGGACCGCATGCGAAGCCATCTCTTGATTTCAGTTTTCATAACAAGGAATGCAGAAAACATGAATGTACACGACACGTTCTTCAAGCAACAGCGTTTATCACATACATTTTAAGCAGAATATTATATAAATTTTAATTCATGTATGAAACAAAGTGTATGTTATCAAAAATAGTCCCAAATAGTCCAAATGTTTAGTCCAAAAGGTCCTAAAACTAGTAGTTCACACAACACTGGCACAGAAAACAAATCCAAAGTCTATCTCTCCGTGAAGAAACTCTGGAACATGTATTTCACACAGGACACAAGGACGGCCGAACATGACTGGGGCTGCTTGGATTCTTCACCAAGATCTATCTCCACAACTTGAGGGCGGGCTCTGAGGGCAGGGACGGGGAGGGAGGTCTGGGGTTCGGGCTGGGATGAGAGGGGGTTGACAGTGATCGTGAAGACACTGGGGCGCTTACAGAGAGGAAATAGATGTCCTTAAATCATTGAAATCAGTATCAATCCACAGTTAAGCGTGTATGAAAAAAACATGAAAAGGTCGACCATTTTGTACCTACTTTATCTGGATATTTAAACAAATAGCAAGTGAGGATATACCGCCTACCGACTAACATAGAGAAATGCAACAAAACCATTTCTGTAATCACAGAAAATCTGTATTTGTACGATTCCGACAGTATCATGAGAGTCAGGGCACGATTTAGGAATTAGATATAGCTTGCACCTGGTGCAAGTTGACATCCCAACCATTTTTCACTAGACTAAACCGATTGCACTCATATTGGAACCTATTACATAATAAAGAAAATATCATCTCAAATCCCAGAATGAAATCAGTGTCATTAATATTTTGACATTTTCAGTTCATTGACAAGATCACTTTGAATGGAATCACTTATACATCCCACATATTTGTTTGCATTCTTGTTCTTATCATAAGACTGACCTGATAAGATTCATGACGAAAAGCCAAAAGGACAATGTCATATTACACAAAACACTGGGAATGTGATGTAGTATGGTACAAAAAGTGTATTGAGTTCAAAGATATTACTGTAGAAAGCTTTTTTAGTAAGTCAGTAATAAATTTGTAAAATTTTGACATGCACTGGGTGCAAGGATAGATAAATAATAGGCTACATTTGTCAATATCAGAGGGCACCTGTGCCTTTGTTTTTGTTAAATCGAGCCCTGGTCATGAGCATGTGTTTTTCAATCACTAACAAATAGTGGTGATTCAAGTTGTTTGTAAAAAGGTCATTTATAGGGAAACGGAAGTAGTTTTATCATATATATTACAGAATAAGGGAGTGGTAGAAAAATGCAAGTCAACTTTCTTATGTTGTATATTAGAAATGAGTTCTGATTATTAAAAGCTTCGTGACTATATGATATGTATAGTTGTCCTGTTAATGTTTAACACAGATGACATGTTTCGAACTAATGTAAGTTGCAAAGGTTCTCGAATTTGTTTTTTCTGATACTAATAGGACACATTCAAACAACTTGAACCCAATTATGACCTACAGGATCAGGGACAGGAAGAGTCGTTTGGCAGACGGGGGCCTGGTAGGTCCTAAACCTGTGGAGATCGTCCTGAGCTATAATGGAATAAATAAAATAAAAAACATCATCCATCCTCATTGTATAGACTATAACATAGATGGGTTGTTTTTATAGAAACATAATTCCTGTGTGTGTTTAGGAGCCTCAGCAAATTATGCAAACGTTGCAGGGTTCTGTGCCAGGAAGTTAGGTTGAGGTAAAATGGTCACTGGACATTTTGGGACAAGAGAGACCTATACTTTACAAGTCCCTCCCCTTGACACCACATATGAAAACCTACACAAATCATGTTATACTGACTGCATCCCATTACCACGGGAAGAAAAGGGGAAACACAGATCTATTGTTACTTTGATCATATATCATGATACTTGACAATCATTAATATGATTTTACCATACGAATTGAATTGGTACCATATTAATAACATCCATACACATTCACTTCACAAAAGATCAATTGTAAAATACAAAGTACATAGACATATACCAGGGACCGGCGAAGTACATGAAATGTCCCATCTGTAAATGAGTATGTCTGTCATTCTCTTTCACTTTTATTGTTACCAAATGTTTAGGACAGGATTCAAGTTGGGAATGCAATCAGTCAAAAGGTATCACTCTCTAAGCTTTGAAATCAAGATAAAAAAACAAAATTAAGTTAACACTGAGACCACTACTAGATACCTTGATGATAAACCAAAGCAACAGTGGCATACATCGTGAAGAACGTGCGATACTTGCGGGATAATGAGCAAAATGCAAACACAGACGTGGAAACAAAGTGCAGCAGCAACAACCAAAATGGCGTCGTTTGTGAATAACGGAAGTAGCAACGGTCTCCATGGAGATCATCAGCGATCGCCGCGTCTCGTTGCTTTCCGTAGCTTGCATGTCCCGGAATAATTGTCACAAATGATATCCTTTTGATCACAACTTGGAATACCTTAAATATATGGTGCACAGTGAGTTCTCACGCGACGATACGATACACGAAAAGTTATTTTCTGTGTCGATACTAGACTGGGGTCCTGTCTACTAAAACTAGTATATCGCGCTAAGCTTGCGTCGCGTACCAACACTGGAACCAGTTTATATCGATACACAAAAGTCTTGCTAAACGTACTACTCGTTTAATGACTCCCACTGTTTTGTGCAGTTACATATCGCAGATGTGTTGAAGTAAGCGTTTAAAGTTAACTCACAAACATTGCGGCTTCGAACATGTGTCTGCTGCAACTTTTACCTTTAGAGCCTGCTCTGAAATATCGAGTTTCCACGCGATTTTGACCTAAATATGGGTATCGCGATACGTATCGTATCGTGACCTAATATGTATCGTGATACGTATCGTATAGTGACCTTGCTGTATCGTTTGACCCCGATATTGTTGGTTCTACTGTATATATTTCTGGCCACTAACCGAGTGGTGTCCACCTTGCATGTCCAAACCACGATTATGACTAAAGCCTGACAGCAAGTTGACAACAGATGATGGGTTAACATACATGGGTTCCATACCAAATGCACCTGGAACAAATTACCTTTTTTTGTGTATTTCTGTTGTAACACGCGCCGTGTTTTTGCATTCCAACACAATGACCGTGACCTTTTTCTGTCAAGGGCAATAATTCATATAGAGAGTGTAGAGTGGTTTCCCTTTGACTATGCGTACACCAAGCTCCTTCCCAGCGCGTGACACCTTCGTTACACTCTCGGTAACATCGCTGCCACCAGTGTGGGCGCGGCCATTTCAAGAATCTTGAAATTTGCCCTCCAACCCCATATGTAGTAACGTTTATACTTTTGTTTATGTCTCTGGGAATGCCATCATATTTCAATTTGAAAAGGTTTACGACTGACCATGTTTTCCAGATGAATTCACTTTGTTGTTTTGATAATCGGATTGGTTCGAGATTGCAGACTAACGGAAAATCAACCAACTTCTCCCTTACATTCTTACTATATCAATAACACGATAGTTTTAATGAAACAGAAATTCAAATTGACAAACTAAGAAAGTAATTTAGCAGCGATAAGTGTATTCGGCGTCACGACAGTCGTCACTTGTTTGTAAACATAACGGTCATTCGGTTGCGAGTTCAACTCCAAGCATGGTTGTGGCCACCTATTCACAGTGGGGAGTTTTGACTGGTGGCAGCGATAGTATAGAGAGCTCCGGGAACGTACTATCGCTGTGAGGAGCTTGATGCGTACACAAGCTCCTTCCCAGTGCGTGACACCTTCGATGTCGTTGTGAGGAGCTTAACGAGTACAACGTTTGCAATATATATGTAGCATCTAATGGATTGAGTACTTTGCCGATTGTGTGTAACTGGATGTCATGCTGTTTGAAAATCATTTAGTCAATGAATGAATATTCCATTATGAATGATACAAAAACAAAACAAAAAACCGAAGGCAGTTTATTGTAAAAAAACAATATAAAAAATACTCAAGATATATAAGGTCGGTTTGCAATCTAAGTAGGTTGATTCCCATAACATTTCTTCCCAAATTATCGATTGCATAAACCACGTGGCAGTGACGGGACATCCTGTACTTTATGTGTGTATGTTTCATATAGTGCCATATAATGCACGTATTTCTTGTGCTGGTAGATCGTGTATCTACCCTGTTAAGCACTTGCCTAATGTGTATGTGAAGTTTTATATAAATATTAAACAGATTATGACTACTGCTCCGGAAAAGAATCCAAACTTCATTTCCGAATGAAATCGACAGAAATTGTTGCCTTGGAAACGTAGAACAAAATCTGAATAGCAAAATACATTTTCATCACATTACTTGTGTATATACTAAGTTTGACGAGTTGCCTTGTTTAAAGAATATACGCCGATGAACTGACTCAACATTGACGCAATATTGAAAGGAATATTTGATACAAAACAACGCATGTCATTTATTAGGAGAGATAGAGAGTAAAAGAACTATTAAAGTGTCGCACGTCGTATCTTTTACATAGAAGAAATACGTACAAACTGTATACACATATAAGTGATTTCCATATGATAAGGCTTCAGTTTATTTAAAACAATATGACATATAAATAATATGAAAATATAATATAGATAATATTACCACAAACCTAATTCAGAAATGGTTTTCCAAGAAGTGGCGTTATGCTCACAACAATCGTCTTGACTGGGCGCCGCTATTTTGTTCGAAGAAAATTCATGTGATATGAGATGTGGACTCTCACTGGTCAATCGAAGGGACATAAGTCGTAATAGCCACTGGTGGCTCTACGATCGAGCCCAGAAATGCCAGCCTATTTTCGCAAGGCTGGAGAGTGGAGTGAATGGAGTGTAATAATGCTTATAAAGTGAAAAGATTTATTAGAAGCCATTCCAGCGATAAGGAATATTACTTATATTACAAAAATTGCAAAATGCGCTTTTAAAGAAATATCCATTTTCTTGGCGATAAACATCACCATTGAGTTTTGATCACGTGGTTAATCCCCGACTTTGTTTGTTGTTTAACGCCGCACTCAGCAATATTCCAGCTATATGACGGCGGTCTGTAAAAAATCGAGTTTTTTGTGGCAGACAATTTCTTTTTTTTACAAGTCTGATTCATACACTTTCACGCATTTTCTGAGTCAGTTTCTTTTCTTCGATACATTACATCTCTGCTAACCAATTTTACATGCAATCATGCAAGAAATAATATTAATTTGTGATACAATAATGACTGATTTCCAGAACCTGTGGTATTTAGCCATGGACCCTTCGTACAGTAAACATTTTTTAACGTTGAGTAAGTGATACATTTTGTTTTGGACAAGACTTGATGAATATAATAGGATTTATCATATAATGGGTGGGTTTCTCGGCAGGAAACTATGTCTGCTGGGGTCATATGCGGATAGAGATGCAAGTAGGGACTACTTTCACTGTTTATAAACGATTGTGCAAGCCAACTTTATGTCATAATAAGTTTCTTTGAGAGACATTTAGAAGTATGAGTACCAAGTAAGGACAAGATATAATATGGATGAACAACTTCCTTATTACGATTAGGAACGACGTTTCGGTGTAGGTTCTAACACCATTATCAAGTTTAGTATTTCATAATAAGTTGATTTCCTACAACTCAGAATGACAATCCAAAGGAAGCAAACTTTTTTTCATATCAAAGCTTATGTACTTTTTCAATTTCGCAACATCTTTGATAGCCTGAAACCCACATTGCTACTTGTAGGTATATTTAAATGGGTATCTGGGATACTGGACATAGAACGACCTTTCGCGAACTTTGACCTACAAGTAGTCGACATTAGCCATTCAGAAAGCAGCTTTCTAATGTTTCTCATTGAAGCAGAGAGTCTATATAGAGACCTCTTTGTATTGTCTCCGTGCATTGAATCATATTTTCTAGTGGATAAACTACGAAAATAAATGGATGCTGCCACAAGTCATAAAGTGTGACAAAATAAATTCCAGAGCTTGGAGACGAGGTTTCGCGAAAATATATCACAAATATCTACAAGTAGTGAACGTCGAAACTGTCGAAATGCAGAAGGATCACACAACAAGTAGGTAAAGTTTAATAACGAGTTTATTAATTAATCATTGAACTGAAAAATCTTGTACAGTGTCTCGAGATCACAGAACACGATACTAGCTGTTAACTGTACTGGAAACATCAGTCGCTCGGCATTGTCTGTCACAACGTGGCTCTGGAAACCGGTACTTGTCCGTATCCCTCCCACGATTGATATATCTCAACTGTTAAAATAATGAAATTGTACAATAAACTTTGAAACTTGAGGACGCCACATCTCCTAGAGCTGTCGAAATGCGATCTAAGTAATTAAAGCATGGGATTAAATCATCATATGGGATCGATTCTAGAACGACCCCTGTAGACATTGGAAGGTGACTGTGACGTCGGAACGACCTTTGACCCCCCGGATAGAAAAATCTGTAAACTGTATTATGTTATAGGGACAATAAATCACATGCGACTTGTGATAACTGTAACTTGTATACTTGAATCATTTCATCTACCCGATCCCCATTTTGACCAACTCTTAAAATAGCAATAGGTTAGTTGAAGGGACAATTTGGCATGGACCGCATGCGAAGCCATTTCTTGATTTCAGTTTTCATAACAAGGAATGCAGAAAACATGAATGTACACGACTTGTAACTTGTATACTTGAATCATTACAATCTTGGAATATTTTGGTGAGGTAACAAAACTAAATTAATTAAGCTTTTATCCATTTTTGAACTGATGTTTTCCATCACTGTTCAGATTCTGACAGCAAGATTTTTGTTTACCAACAGGCCTGATACGTGGGAGTTCAACGTTCACATTTCAACCTTGGGCTCTGTAAGAGATAATTGCAGCATGGGAAAGCATGAATTATTGTAATTAGGAGTACCGACAATGTAACCATCCGATCCTCATTGTAATGATCTCTTAAATAACGACTGCTGGCCGCAGCGACTGCTTGGCATGGAGTCTTTGTGCGGGAGCTCGACCTCCTTTGAGGTTTTGTTTGTTTTCATTTTTCTGCACTGACATAGTGAACAAATCCTTAAAAAATCAAGCACCATTTCATCTACCCGATCCCCATTTTGATCAACTCTTAAAATAGCAATAGGTTAGTTGAAGCGACAATTTAGCATGGACCGCATGCGAAGCCATCTCTCGATTTCAGTTTTCATAACAAGGAATGCAGAAAACATGAATGTACACGACACGTTCTTCAAGCAACAGCGTTTATCACATACATTTTAAGCAGAATATTATATAAATTTTAATTCATGTATGAAACAAAATGTATGTTATCAAAAATAGTCCCAAATAGTCCAAATGGTTAGTCCAAAAGGTCCTAAAACTAGTAGTTCACACAACATTAGCACAGCAAACAACTCCAAAGTCTATCTCTCCGTGAAGAAACTCTGGAACATGTATTTCACACAGGACACAAGGACGGCCGAACATGACTGGGGCTGCTTGGATTCTTCACCAAGATCCATCTCCACAACTTGAGGGCGGGCTCTGGGGGCAGGGACGGGGAGGGAGGTCTGGGGTTCGGGCTGGGATGAGAGGGGGTTGACGGTGATTGTGAAGACACTGGGGCGCTTACAGAGAGGAAATAGATGTCCTTAAATCATTGAAATCAGTATCAATCCACAGTTAAGCGTGTATGAAAAAAACATGAAAAGGTCGACCATTTTGTACCTACTTCATCTGGATATTTAAACAAATAGCAAGTGAGGATATACCACCTACCGACTAACATAGAGAAATGCAACAAAACCATTTCTGTAATCACAGAAAATCTGTATTTGTACGATTCCGACAGTATCATGAGAGTCAGGGCACGATTTAGGAATTAGATATAGCTTGCACCTGGTGCAAGTTGACATCCCAACCATTTTTCACTAGACTAAACCGATTGCACTCATATTGGAACCTATAACATAATAAAGAATATCATCTCAAACCCCAGAATGAAATCAGTGTCATTAATATTTTGACATTTTCAATTCATTGACAAGATCACTTTGAATGGAATCACTTATACATCCCACATATTTGTTTGCATTCTTGTTCTTATCATAAGACTGACCTGATTAGATTCATGACGAAAAGCCAAAAGGACAATGTCATATTACACACAACACTTGGAATGTGATGTAGTATGGTACAAAAAGTGTATTGAGTTCAAAGATATAAGTGTAGAAAGCTTTTTTTTAGTAAGTCAGTAACAAATTTGTAAAATTTTGACATGCACTGGGTGCAAGGATAGATAAATAATAGGCTACATTTGTCCATATCAGAGGTCACCTGTGCCTTTATTTTGTTAAATCGAGCCCTGGTCATGAGCATGTGTTTTTCAATCACTAACAAATAGTGGTGATTCAAGTTGTTTGTAAAAAGGTCATGTATAGGGAAACGGAAGTAGTTTTATCATATATATTACAGAATAAGGGAGTGGTAGAAAAATGCAAGTCAACTTTCTTATGTTGTATATTAGAAATGAGTTCTGATTATTAAAAGCTTCGTGACTATATGATATGTATAGTTGTCCTGTTAATGTTTAACACAGATGACATGTTTCGAACTAATGTAAGTTGCAAAGGTTCTCGAATTTGTTTTTTCTGATACTAATAGGACACATTCAAACAACTTGAACCCAATGATGACCTACAGGATCAGGGACAGGAAGAGTCGTTTGGCAGACGGGGGCCTGGTAGGTCCTAAACCTGTGGAGATCGTCCTGAGCTATAATGGAATAAATAAAATTAAAAAAAACATCCATCCTCATTGTATAGACTATAACATAGATGGGTTGTTTTTATAGAAACATAATTCCTGTGTGTGTTTAGGAGCCTCAGCAAATTATGCAAACGTTGCAGGGTTCTGTGCCAGGAAGTTAGGTTGAGGTAAAATGGTCACTGGACATTTTGGGACAAGAGAGACCTATACTTTACAAGTCCCTCCCCTTGACACCACATATGAAAACCTACACAAATCATGTTTTACTGACTGCATCCCATTACCACGGGAAGAAAAGGGGAAACACAGATCTATTGTTACTTTGATCATATATCATGATACTTTGACAATGATTATTATGATTTTACCATACGAATTGAATTGGTACCATATTAATAACATCCATACACATTCACTTCACAAAAGATCAATTGTAAAATACAAAGTACATAGACATATACCTGGGACCGGCGAAGTACATGAAATGTCCCATCTGTAAATGAGTATGTCTGTCATTCTCTTTCACTTTTATTGTTACCAAATGTTTAGGACAGGATTCAAGTTGGGAATGCAATCAGTCAAAAGGTATCACTCTCTAAGCTTTGAAATCAAGATAAAAAACAAAATTAAGTTAACACTGAGACCACTACTAGATACCTTGATGATAAACCAAAGCAACAGTGGCATACATCGTGAAGAACGTGCGATACTTGCGGGATAATGAGCAAAATGCAAACACAGACGTGGAAACAAAGTGCAGCAGCAACAACCAAAATGGCGTCGTTTGTGAATAACGGAAGTAGCAACGGTCTCCATGGAGATCATCAGCGATCGCCGCGTCTCGTTGCTTTCCGTAGCTTGCATGTCCCGGAATAATTGTCACAAATGATATCCTTTTGATCACAACTTGGAATACCTTAAATATATGGTGCACAGTGAGTTCTCATGAGACGATACGAAACACGAAAAGTTATTTTCTGTGTCGATACTAGACTGGGGTCCTGTCTACTAAAACTAGTATATCGCGCTAAGCTTGCGTCGCGTACCAACGCTGGAACCAGTTTATATCGATACACGACGATACACAAAAGTCTTGCTAAACTTACTACTCGTTTAATGACTCCCACTGTTTTGTGCAGTTACATGTGTCTTTGACCGACCAATGAAATGACTAACAAGAAGTCGACATTAGCCATTCAGAAAGCAGCTTTTTCGAGCTTTAGCGCATAACTAGTGACAACGCTTTCAAATATATTTTGACAAAGTTCTCGATTCAAACTTTAAAAAACTGAACATATTTGAATGTCTAATAGGTTTGTATGGTAGTACTTCCCACGGGCAGCGCAAAGGCTGTTCCCCTCAAATGTTTCTCATTGAAGCGGAGAGTCTATATAGAGACCTCTTTGTATTGTCTCCGTGCATTGAATCAACAGATAGACGATAGACCATCGTTCGGAATATCGCGTGTTTGGCTTTTAGACTGGTCTATATTTTATAGAGGATAAACTACGAAAATAAATAGATGCTGCCACCAGTCAAATAGTGTGACAAAATAAATACCAGAGCTTTGAGACGAGGTTTCGCGAAAATATATCACAAGGATCTACAAGTAGCGAACGTCGAAACTGTCGAAATACAGAAGGATCACACAACAAGGAGGTTAAAGTTCAATAACGAGTTTATTAATTAATCACTGAACTAAAATTTTTTTACAAAGTTTCGAGATCGCGGGACACGATACTAGCTGTCAACTGTACTGGAAACATCAGTCGTTCGGCATTGTCTGTCACGTCGTGGCTCTAGAATCCGGTACTTGTCTGTATCCCTCCCACGATTGATATATCTGAACTGCTAAAACAATGAAATTGAATGTACTTGGTCTGCTCTCGTTAATCTTATTACTTTCAGGTGCGGAAACGGCGGTCATCCCTGCAGCAACTACTTCACAGAGTCAAGATACGACTTGAGCAAGTCGAAAAGAAAGACGCAAGGCTTGCTGTGGGACCCTAATTGAATTCTGTAAATAGCATCAGAGATGGAAATGTAAAAAGGCCCTTACCACTTCATGTGTAACTTGGGAGAAAGTCCTTTGTAGCGCCCGTTAAAGAGGCACCATACTTTGTCCCCAATTGAAAAGGATTTGCTGCCTAAATGTCTGTCATAATTCTGTGACCGACATCTTTCAAGTTGATCCTCGACTGATCCCATACATCTAAAACAATTCTTTTATTTTCATGGAATAGTCTTCAACTCTGTAGATGGAATCTGTATCATCACATCGAGAAGCATACATAGCTGACCTTGATAAAACAGGAACTTTAGTTTCAATATTCTAAGCTAGGGACAATATGCACGCCTATTGTCCTCGCAACTTGACAGAGAATCACAAAATATCGCGAGTATTAATTAATTATAATTAGCTGCTGGTCGTTCTAATAGTTATTAAGTGAAAAGAAGACATTCCGTCGATAAGGAATTTTATTTCCAGTGATGGCAAAAATTCAAAAGTGCGCTTTTCAAGGAATATTCATTTTGCCAGCGATTGTGATTCCAATGTGGGTAAATGACTGCGAGCGGCTGTATTTACCTGTATTTAGCAGCGAGTGTCGCGTACGTCGATTCTTATCCAGATTGTAACCGCGTGATGAAAACTCAATGGTGATAAAGAAAAGTATGTTTTCGATCAAACATTAATCAAAATTTAACACGACTTTACAATAAATAGTATATCTAATCGTCATATTTTGAGATATCTTCACCAGTAAGTAAGTTATGGGGTGGTGTGACTTTACAAAACTAAATTAATAAAGCTTTTATCCTGCATCGAATTTTTTTAACTGATGTCTTCCACCAATAATAGCTATTCAGATTCTAACAGCATGATTATTGCTTACCGACCGGCATGATACGTGGGAGTTCAACGGTCTCATTTCTACCTGGAGCTTCCTTATACATGGGGTCTGTAAGAGATAATTGCAGCATGGGAAAGCATGAGTTATTTTAATTAGGAGTTCCGACAGTGTAACCATCCGATTCTCATTATAATGACCTCTTTAATAACGACTGCTTGGCGTGGAGTCTTTGGGCGGGAGCTCGACCTCCCTCGAAATTTTGTTAGTTTTGATTTTTCTGCGCTGACACAGTGAACAAATCCTTATTAAATATGGGAAAATCAAGCATTCAAAATCTCCATTTTGACCAACTTGTAAAATAACGATAGCTTGGTTGAATCGACTGTTTGGCATGGATAACGTGCTAAGCCATCTCTCGATTTCGTGTGTCATTAATCTTCACAACAAAGAATGCAGAAAATATAGAATATACAAGACACGTTCTTCAAGCAGCAACGTTTATCACATATACTATAAGCTGATTATTAAGTAAATTTTAATTCATGTATGAAACAAAATGTATGTTATCAAAAATAGTCCCAAATAGTCCAAATGGTCCGTCCGAAAGGTCCTAAAACTTGTAGTTCACACAACACTGGCACAGAAAACAACTCCAAAGTCTATCTCTCCGTGAAGAAACTCTGGAAAATGTATTTCACACAGGACACAAGGACGGCCGAGCACGACTGGGGCTGCTTGGATTCTTCACCAAGATCTATCTCCACAACTTGAGGGCGGGCTCTAGGGGCGGGGAGGGAGGTCTGGGGTTCGGGCTGGGATGAGAGGGGGTTGACGGTGATCGTGAAGACACTGGAGCGCTTACAGAAAGGAATTGAGTTTCTAAATCATTGCAATCAGTATTAATCGACAGTATAATCAATTAGCGTGTATGAATAATATGAGAAAGTCGACCGTTTTGTACCATGTGTTTCTAATTCTCAATCAAATAGTGCCAATACCATTTGTTCGTGGAAAGGTCATGTATTCTGAGCAGGAATAAGAACTTTTATTATGTAAGGAAGGATGTAGAGTAATACAAGTCACCTTCCTTGTGTTGTGAGTTACCAATGAGTACTAATTATTAGAAGCTTCGTAACCATTAAATGTCATGTAATTTTTGTCTTAATATTGTTTCAACACAGATGACTTGTTTCGAAATATTGCCAGTTGCACTGGTTCTGGGGTTTTGTTTTTTTCTTACTAAAAGGCCAAATTCAAACAACTTAAACCTAATGATGACCTACAAGATCAGAGACGGGAAGAGTCTTTTGGGAGACGGGGGACTGGTAGTTCCGAAACCTGTACAGGTCGTCCAGGGCTATAATGGTATAAATAAAATAAAATACAAAACCATATCGATCCTCATTGTTTTGACTATAAAATAGTCTAGCAACTTTGTGTTTTTGAGAAGCCTAATCAAGTTATCACAACATTACAAGCTTCTATGCCAAGAATTTTGCGGTAAAATGGTCTTTTGACGTTTGGGGACTTAAAGACCTATCCTGCATATGGCATGTCCCAAAATGTCTATTTACTGTATATTTGTCTTTCGTGACCCCAAATGTCTATTTACCTTATATACCCTTCATGTCCTGAAGTGACCATTTACAATTTATGTCTTTCTGGTGCAAAAATCCATTTACAGTATATTTGTATTTAATGTCACCAAATGTAGATCCTATAGCCAGGTGAGCTCACAAAGGGCGTAGAAACATGGCTCTGCATTTACTGTCAATTTGATCATTTATCACGTCTCTAGACGTTTGGGGACTTGAAAGACACATACTGCATATGACATGTCCATAAATGTCTATTTACTGTATTGTGTCTTTCAGGTCCCAAAATTTCCGTTTACCCTATATGTATTTCATGTCCCCAAATGATCATTTACTGTATATGAATTTCATCTTCCAAAACGTCCATTTACTGTATGTCTTTCATGTCCCAAAATGTCAATTTACTGTATGTCTTTCGTGTCCAAAAATGTCCATTTACTGTGTCTTTCATGTCCCAAAATGTCCATTTACTGTATTCTTTCAAGTCCAAAAATATCCATTTACTGTATGTATTTCATGTCACACGTGTGTGTGTGTGTGTGCGTGCGTGCGTGCGTGTGTGTGTGTGTGTGTGTGTTTGTTCTTTCCCATAGAGGAATAAAAACAAATACTAGTTCAAATATACATGCTTTTGACCTCCCAGCGTTCATCAGGCACACTGTTTTGATTCAGACAGGATATCGTATAAATTAACGAAATATTCTCACAGCCTCTCTACGTAATTGGGGGTCCCATTCAACAAAATCTGGTGTAGGGTGGGAGGTCGAAAGCGTGAGACTATGTATAAAAATATAAGAGGGAAATATGCATTCACAATCCTACAGATTCACTTCGGAAAAGACAAATATCTGATCAGTTGTAAAACAAAAGAAATCCCTAAAGTACATCAATATACGAGGGGCCGAGGAAGTACATGAAATGTCCCATCTGCTAATGAGTCTGTCCGTCATTCTCTTTCACTTTGTTACCAATTTTTTAGGGCGGATTCAAGTTGGGAATTACAATCCGTCAAAAGGTATCGATATGTAAGCTTTGAAATCAAAATGAAAAGCAAAAATAATGTAAAACTGAGAGCACTGCTAGATACCTTGATGATAAACCAAAGCAACAGTGGCATACATCGTGAAGAACGTGCGATACGTGCGGGATAAAAAGCAAAATGCAAACACAGACGTGGAAACAAAGTGCAGCAGCAACAACCAAAATGGCGTCGTTTGTGAATAACGGAAATAGCAACGGTCTCCATGGGGATACATCAACGAATCGGCGCCACTCGCTCTTTTCCGTAACCTCCCTTTTACCGGGACGACACGATTGATCACAATAAACATGATAAAGAGATATCTGTTATAACCCTTGATGGAATCTTCCTAACTCACAACGTAATTTCCCCTTATCCGTCTTTTCGTTGAAATATAACTAGAGTTTGGCAATGTAGTGTGTAGAGGAGGAATATTCTTCTAAACATCTGGCTTTTAAACAAAGTTCACATTTATTTTTTGCCACAGCAAAAAACGATTCAGCACTTATAAGAAAATAAATCATTGAATCGGCGATTATGATCACGGGAAAAATATTTGTATTCATCTAAGTTAGAGAGGATCAATACGGCTATTTGTCTTTCATTCAAAAGCAGAAAAAAACAGGCAACAAATAAACGACCGGACGGAAAATGCGAAGATTTTTCAGTCGTTGGTCCCTGGCTGACGTCCACAGGTGATACTACTAGGGGAGATCACTCTCGTTTGTGTTATCTTGGCTGGTACGCAGAGACCCCTGCTTTGTGTTAAAACTACCGTGAATCAAAGAATAAACGCCGGTTTAACCGACGCAACAAAGAGGCACTGAAGAAAAACATTTGAAGAAATAATGAAAGAAATATTTGATACAGAACCACTCCTGTCAGATTAGAAGAGATAGAAAGTGCGGAAGTGAGAGAAATATTGTGACTCGATCTTCGCATCTTTTACATGAAAGATTTCGGGACGCACACACGCACACACGCACACGCACACACGGACGGAACCCATTTCTATATCCCCCGCCAACTTCGTTGGGGCGGGGGATAATTATATCTCCCCCTCATTATTATAGCAAAATGTCAAATAGAAATGCTGGACTTTTAGGCGTCTTAAAAGATATCTTTGATATATATTTATAATAAATAGACGCCATGTATACCTGACAAATTTGACATTTGTGCGAGTGGCACTGACTATTAATAACCTAAATAAATGAAATAAATTTCTAAATAAATGAAAGCTAGTGTTTCAGTCTGAAAACTGTAAGCATCTTTATTAAATCAGACAAATCTAGTAAACCCCTACAGACATTTGTTTAAATAGGGATAATATATCTTCATATACTCATTTCTACTCTCTCTCTCTCTTACGCATCTTAGTGTGTTTAGTACAACAATTAGATAAGAGTAATCATAACGCTGTTATCCAGAGGGACATTTCCTTTTCCGCCTCAGTATTATCACATGTACAGATCGAAACATGAGGAATACGAACGTTACAGATACATGATATCAGATAAATGCCGTCGCTGGTGTTGAACTTGTGTTTGGATTTTGTTTAGAAGATTAGTAATAACCGGTTTGAGTTCTGGTGGTGCCTGTTTAAAATTGTTGTTTGTCACAGTGACACACGCACTCGTGTCGAAAAGTTACTATATTTTTGCTTTTGAACAGATAGATTCCGTACCAGCAGTTGAAGTTGAAGTTTATGGTTATCAGAACGTCCTATAAAACAAGTACTAGTTGTAGAAGAGAATTTTTGAAACTCTTTCTTAAAGGTCTACATGAACATTCCATACTAGTTTAAATCAGCGATGGCACAAGGACATTATCTATCACGATGTGGTCTTAAACTGATTTCTCTTTTATATGGTCTCTAATTAAAATCCTAAGTTGTTGTTTTTTGGACAATAAAACGAAATAATTTTTACTGCACCATTCAGTAAATTTCAACTATCACAGCTGATATTACAAATACCATTTTAATTGATGAAAAACCCTGCTTATGTCCACTTGTGTCATCATTGTGTTTTGACGTCAAAAACACTTTCAATTTGATCGGAATTCTTTATTGGTTAATTAAACTCGTAAATAGTAGCACATTTAGAATATCAGCACTTTCTCCGCCGACTGAAAAAAGGCACATCCCTTTCTTGTTTTTTTTACCAAGTTTTCTTGGTCTAATTTTCCTCTGGATTTTTTTTTATTCCACGGTCTATTTGTAATGGTCCTTGAAAAGTCTGTGGGCTCATAGGGGTTTGTGGATAATTGTATAGGAAATTCATGCATTTCATATTTTGTCTACAGTTGCCTGTGACAATTCAGTTTTGGTATATATGTATGTTTTACACATTACCATTATGTTGTTAGTTGTTCAATTTTATTTTAACACTGAATTCATAACATGTGTTTGAAGAATTGTCACAAGAATGAAAAGGAGAACCTGAATAGTCCACCGCGGTCATTCCACGGAGTTCCAACGGTGTAAATGAGGGGAGGTAACTGCATATGAGTTAACAACAATTGTGAAACGTATAAAAGTAGAACTAGTAAACGGATATTGCATTCCGAATAACTTATTTTTCTATTTGTAATAGTTTATAAATCGTCCATTGAACATTTGGGTAACTGATATATGGCCTTGTGGGTAATAAATTTAAAGTACATGCAAAATATATCACTTTTGGTCTATTGTTCTTAAAATTCGCAATATTTTGTCAGTTTTAATTTTATTCAGACCCTTAAATGCCATTTGTTAGAAAGCTTACCGCAAAATAGAGAGGAATTTAGTGAAGCTGCCAACCCCCTTTTGGAACGCGGGATTCCGGGTAGGTCTGGGACGAGTCCAAATTAACTACCCGGGTACCCACCCGCCTATTACAACACCCTACCCGAGTACCCACTGTAGGTCTCAGGAGATGTCTCAAAATGTCCAAATGGGAACATTTTTAGCATAGCCCTGGCAAAACGTATTAAGATACATGTATTAAACAATCTGGTCATTCATTCACTGAAGTTGAATTAAGTTATATCTATATTCAACCATATGAAAAATCAGAAGGAATGGGTGCATAGTCAGAAAGAAATACGAACATTAGTGACTTGTAGTGTAACCATAGAGTCCTAGATAATTTTGGTCATTAAACAATTTATCACGTAAGTAACCACGGGTCCGGGTAGTCCTTTGGGTACCCGGGTCCTACTCAGTACCCACCCGACCCGTGTACCCGAGGGTCCCGTCCCAGACCTAATTCCGGGGTATTCGGGAAGCATCGGTGTGGTACGCGGGAAGCAAACATATAGTATTTGGTACATTCTAAAAACGTTACGGTGGACGTAACATATTCCTTTGTATATTATATTGTATTTTATATATTTTTTCATTAACTTCATTAATTCAGCTTCAGATCTCACTCATGTATGACCTAGAAACGTGTTGTGTAGATTTTCGTCTGTTTCTGGCATACGCCATGACATTCTTGACTTATTCGTGACAAATTCCGGGACAAGAATCAATCTCATTAAAATCAGATCTTAGTTCTCTCTACCGCAAAACAAAGATCTGAGGACATCATATTAGGGGTAACGTCAGAACGACCTATATATATATAGTACATTATATGTGTTCATTACAATAAGTTTAGGAATAAAGGAATAAAAAACTGAAGGAATGTCATATCCGCTATGTCTAGATATCTATAGAAGTGTTTCTAAATACAGACAACATTGCAAGACCAGTTTAATATTCAAACCCTGTGCAGATTCCCAAGTATAGCCAGTGTGTGTCGTTATCGGTAGGCTGGTCACATTCGGTGAATAGGTGGATTGCGTGTCATCGTACCCCGTGGATCGTTGCTTACAGTATCAAGTACTGGTTGGCCTGGTCAAGTCTCGATTATGTCCTCAAGTGGAGACAAATAGCTGAATACGAAATATTTGCTGGATACAGCTTGGGTAGAGTTGGTATTTAACTAAAGAAACTGTGAAGAAATACTGTCATGGCAATCAAATCAAGTTAAATGTTTTACAATTGAGTTACACTGTGTCACAAATAGGAACGTTGTAACATACGCCATGGAACCGCTAGGTCACCACAGTGGAGCAATGAGCGACGGCAAGGCAACACGAGAGTTAATAATTATACCAAGATTCACTATTTTTTGCTAAATTTGTGAAATCATTTTCTGTTTTATATGTTTATGATGATATATGTGTCGTATTTCTGGAGCGGGTCTAGTGGGTAAGATTGACATGTCAATAAAAATCTTGAAAAGGATCTTACATTGGACAATATCAATGCGTCACAGAGGTATGACGTCATAAACGAATACGTCACAGACTCTTAATCACCTTTATAAGCGCGGGCCTGGCGACAAATGCGTCACTATCGGCACCGCTCAGCTGTGACAGCACGTACGTAAACGGTTTCCTGGCGTCTTTATTTCCAAATACTTCCAATGTGAAACGGACACTATGAAGCTGCTTGATGGAGCCTTCGTCGCCACTGTTGTGTGTTGATACTCTTCAATATATGAATCTGTGTGAGGCCGTTCGATGGAGCCTTCGTCGCCATTGTTGTGTGTTGATACTCTTCAGTATCTGAATCTATGTGAGACCGTTTGATGGAGCCTTCGTCGCCACTGTTGTGCGGTGATACTCTCTTCAATATCTGAATCTGCGTGAGGCCGTTTGATAGAGCCTTCGTCGCCACTGTTGTGTGTTGATACTCTTCAATATCTAAATCTATGTGAGGCCGTTTGATGGAGCCTTCGTCACCACTGTTGTTTGTTGATACACTTCAATATCTGAATCTGTGTGAGGCCGTTTGATGGAGCCTTCGTCGCCACTGTTGTTTGTTGATACTCTTCAACATCTGAATCTGTGTGAGGCTGTTTGATAGAGCCTTCGTCGCCACTGTTTTGTGTTGATACTCTTCAATATCTGAATTTGTATGAGCCGGTTTGATGGAGCCTTCGTCGCCACTGTTGTGTGTTGATACTCTTCAATATATGAATCTGTGTGAGGCCGTTTGATGGAGCCTTCGTCGCCACTGTTGTGCGGTGATACTCTTCAATATCTGAATCTGTGTGAGGCCGTTTGATGGAGCCTTCGTCGCCACTGTTGTTTGTTGATACTCTTCAACATCTGAATCTGTGTGAGGCTGTTTGATAGAGCCTTCGTCGCCACTGTTGTGTGTTGATACTCTTCAATATCTGAATTTGTATGAGCCGGTTTGATGGAGCCTTCGTCGCCACTGTTGTGTGTTGATACTCTTCAATATATGAATCTGTGTGAGGCCGTTCGATGGAGCCTTCGTCGCCATTGTTGTGTGTTGATACTCTTCAGTATCTGAATCTATGTGAGACCGTTTGATGGAGCCTTCGTCGCCACTGTTGTGCGGTGATACTCTCTTCAATATCTGAATCTGCGTGAGGCCGTTTGATAGAGCCTTCGTCGCCACTGTTGTGTGTTGATACTCTTCAATATCTGAATCTATGTGAGGCCGTTTGATGGAGCCTTCGTCACCACTGTTGTTTGTTGATACACTTCAATATCTGAATCTGTGTGAGGCCGTTTGATGGAGCCTTCGTCGCCACTGTTGTTTGTTGATACTCTTCAACATCTGAATCTGTGTGAGGCTGTTTGATAGAGCCTTCGTCGCCACTGTTGTGTGTTGATACTCTTCAATATCTGAATTTGTATGAGCCGGTTTGATAGAGCCTTCGTCGCCACTGTTGTGTGTTGATACTCTTCAATATCTGAATTTGTATGAGCCGGTTTGATGGAGCCTTCGTCGCCACTGTTGTGTGTTGATACTCTTCAATATATGAATCTGTGTGAGGCCGTTTGATGGAGCCTTCGTCACCACTGTTGTGTGTTGATACGCTTCAATATCTGAATCTATGTGAGGCCGTTTGGTGGAGCCTTCATCGCCACTCTTGTGCGGTGATACTCTTCAATATCTGAATCTGTGTGAGGCCGTTTGATGGAGCCTTCGTCGCCACTGTTGTGTGTTGATACTCTTCAACATCTGAATCTGTGTGAGCCCGTTTGATAGAGCCTTCGTCGCCACTGTTGTGTGTTGATACTCTTCAATATCTGAATCTATGTGAGGCCGTTTGATAGAGCCTTTGCTGTCAATGTTTTGTGTTGATACTCTTAGTTGGCTGAATCTGTGTGAGGCCGTTTGATAGAGCCTTTGCCGTCAATGTGCCGGCCAAACAGCAGTGTAATTTCCACTCTGAAAGGGGGGCACGGGTGACCCAGTCTTCTAAGGCGCCGCGATTCGCTGTGCAGAGTTGCGTCCCTTTGGCACGCCAGAAACCTATGATTGTGGTTCGCCCCGATTATATTTCTAGGTTTTTAGCACCATACCCGTGCTCTTTGGTTTCACCGAAGTGGTAAACGTCTGAGACCTGCATCACTTCGGGCTTTTCTCCCACATTAAGCTGACACGCCGTGATATAACTTGAATAACTTGTTAAAAGCGGCGTTAAACCCAACTCACTCACTCAGTCACTCACTCCACTCTGAAAGAGTGACGATCTACTTTTCTTTTACGGTGATGTCATGAAAAAGGTATGAAGGGTTGTGAAAACGACGAAAAGCATCTTTTATCATCTTTAGAATAACGTATATAGACAGCTGTAGGACTTCCACCTCCTCACCACTACATTAACAAGCTCAATCCTTATATTCACGGTTGAAGTTCATGTGTGTATTCATGCGTTTCCACAAGTGGAGCGACAATATGCAAATATAATCTCCGACATAACGAGAAGCGATTGGACATAGAAGACATATTAATGCAACTGGGCAACCACTTTCTGATGTTATGAGTGCTTGTCTATGAGTGGATTGTGCTCACAGGAATACGAATTTCCGATTGAGATATTGCCATTTATGTATTCTTTACTGTCAAACACCCTCTCTTCAGAAAATATGTTTTTGTTTTGCGCACCTCCCTATTGTTTTACTGTAGGTTTTACTGGCCAATATATACAAACGGGACGTAGTTAAGAACGTTTTGTATGTATTTCCATATGAAATATAGTCATTTTTAAAATATGTACTGTCTTACTTGTCGGACGAAACACAGTTCTTCCAGTGAATAAAGTGACACACTCTTATAGAAATACATAAAGTGAAATCAATTGTCTGATGACATGTAATTGTTTCATGGAAATAGTTATTTGACCACTCTTCCAACTGCTTCCGCTGTTTCTATGCGTCACGCTGTCGATCAGAAAGAACATGTAGGCAGCCATGGTATATCATAGATATTTATCAATGTACACAATTATTAGTACACACGCTTGTTTCTCCAATCACTGTATTAACTCTACCGGTCGTGTAATGTCAAGCAGGAATATTGTTTGAAGTGGCGTTAACCCCTTAATCACTCATTCGCTCACATTTTTTTCTACCGATGTAATTAATTTATATACCATCCTCGGGGTCCAGCTATACATTGTCTTAATTCAATTACAGAAGCGGCCTGGGCGTGATCTGTTCTGTCCCACGACACCCATGCAAAGATCGAACTGGTCAATCGATAACCCTTTCAAGGCTTTCACTGCACATATACAATTGGATATATTTCAACAATCAACTATGGAAGCGCGTGTGCACACATCTCAGTACATGAGCCCAATTAAATAAATAGCCAATGTGAGTAATAAAAGACATTTCACTACATCAATACAAGGAAATATTTCAAGTACATATTATTGCTTCTTTGATAGGCATTTAGAAGTTGGAGTACTAAGTAAGGATAAGAATTTATGGATGAACAACTTCTTGTTGTTCATCCATAAATTCTTATCCTTACTACGTATTATTGTCGGACTTAGGGGTTCATCTAGGTATCCAAATCAATGGGGCGTTTTGTATATGTTTTGTATATGTATCGTTACTCTGTACTTCCACCACTTACTGTACGGTTGAAAAGTACAACACGGGGAATGTATTTCAGCACTTTATTCTGTGGTCTATACTCTCTATGCCCAACTCAACCCAGGCCCAGCTAGATATCCGTGACCTCTGACCCCATCAGGTCACCGGCCGGTCACCCCCGGACTCCAGCCTGCTACACACATACATTAATATATTATGTCTATTCTACACATCCACTACAAATTCTAGACTGCGTTCCCTACTGCGTTACACTATACAATGGCATTTATACAACATTGTCATTTTAACATAAATCACGTAAGTCATTTCTATAATACTTATCACTCACGTGTACACTTTGTATCAATACGATATACGTATGAAAGTTTACTGTTCAAGGAGACGAAAAGCCAGTGAAATAAACTTACATGCCAGGCTTTGTAACTAACTTGCCGTTTTGATAAATATAAACTCATTCAATTACTAAAATACATGCATTAGCTGACTACATTGAATACCAGTCATGGATTTCCCTATTGTATCTTTTTAACTATGTACAACTCTGAATACACAACGTCTTACTATGTCGACCCCATCTCATTTTATTAGTTTTGTATTCAAATATTTCCAGTGGGCTCTAAAATTTCAAGAGTGCCCTTAAACTTCAGTCACGTGAAGACGCGGGTTACAATAGGTCTTCAGCCACCAATGCTTGCCGTAAGACCCGACTATGCTTGTCGTGACGGGATTGGGTGGTCAGGTCCGCTGAATTGGTTGATGCATGTCTTCGTATCCCAATTGCGTAGATCGAAGTTCATGATATCAATCAATGGATTGTCTGGTCCAGACTCGATTATTTACAGACTGGCGTCATATAGCTGGAATATTGCTGAGTGCGGCCTTAAACATCAAGAACCTCCTCTGTTACAAAATAGGAAACAGTAGTTTTACACAAATATATATTTTCAAAACCCATATTTATTATGAATGTCCTGCCTGAATACGTTGATACACAAATACATGGGAGAAACCCTTACACACATCAACACCAGATTCAAAGAACATCAGACCACTGTTAACAAACGAGACCTGAAATCCACTATTTCCAAACACTTCCTCAAGACCATAACATCATGTTGGAAGCCATCAAAGTCATGTCTACCATCAAAAGCTGCATGGCGACAAAGAAAACTACAAGAAACCATTGAAATCAGGAGACAAAAGTCCTTTCAGCCTTGTATCGTGACCTGGGTGTCGTTGTACAAAACAACCTTAGCGCTACGACTGTCGTAAATCTATGTTTAGGTATGGGACTTACGATCACCTTAGCGCTAAGATCGCTTTGTACAACGACACACAGGAACCTATCTGCCCCGTGTAAGGGTTTTATTGTTTTGATCATTGTCGGTGCTAATCTGTCCATTACTGCTTCCGTTCTATTACCATCAGTGCTAATTGCCTCCAGCCTCCCGTTTGCCCAGTGTCCAATCAATGATAATATAAGTCCTGGCTTCCGGCTGACCATCGCTATCAACCATCATTTACTGTTAAGTGTTGTCTTCCATTTGTCCATTGCTGATCACCTATCAGTGCCAAATAACTGTTGACTAACTGTTGTTCTTACAGGTACATATATATGTTCGCTGCCTCATAGCATTTATTCACCAGATGAAGGAGTAAGTACATAATCCGAAACGTTGTGTTCTTCATATAAAGAAGTTGACATCCATAACTTCTCTTCAGTATTTATTTGTTTTATATATTTCGTTGAATAAGTGAAGTTTGAGAAAGTCGTTTCTATACAGCTACGAATTCCTGTGGTTTTAAACATACGTGTTTATATCTGCTAAAACGCAGCTACACTGTCCGGATATTACTACCCCATCAGACACTCAGTGATGTAGAGTAATAGCTGTTCAGTTTCTGTACACAAGTCACGACGTCGCAGCCTTGAGGCTGCTTGTGAGAGTGTTTGATTTAGCGCATCTTTCAACAGCATGTCAGTGATAGCATGATTGATGCAGGACCACGGGTCGACCCCACGATCATAGTTTTCGGGAACGCCTAAGGGGCGTAACTCTGCACGGCGAAATGGGGTGCCTCAGACGACTGGATCACATGTGCGTCCTGAGACAAACTGTGGCTTTACCGTCATGTCATTTTATTGTATAATGTTTTTGCTAGTACAAGGTTATATGGTAATTGGGAGTATCTTTAATAGTAAAACTTTCACTAAGAATGTAAATCACATTTTCAAAAACCGACTTCACGCAAACATTCCTGCATTCACAAATCAAGCTAGAACGTCCCACGTAAATTGAAGGGACGAAATAGGCTGGCTGATCTATATGTACGCTTAAACAAACTCATTGCATTTAATGCGACCATGTCATGTCTTCCCTCTCATCATGACAAGGTGTGTGTGTGCATGCGCGCGCGTGCGTGCATGTGTGTGTGTGTGTGTACAATATATCAATAGATATACGTGAGAAGACTAGTAATCTTTTGATCGTTTAACTACGAGCCTCATCTATTACTATAGATTTGGAGATGTTTCGAGACCTATACATGGCTTATTGTGTCCCCGTGTATATATAACGCCTTGTTGTTGCTTTCATCCGCGCTGGTTTGAACTGCATAACCTCGAATAGTAACGAAAAAACGCACTCGTAAAATATAGCTGCGTAGAATACACACTGCATGGCGTAAAACAACATTCATCCACTCATTTGACCAGACTATTTCAGTGATATATAATAGCGTGTCAGCTGCCATTGTGACAGGAAATATTAATTATTGTAAATGTATTGTCACGTGACATATGCGTATATTTTTTGGTAACCATGGTGATATTGAATATACGGATCAATGTTATTGTTGGCATGAAAAATACATGTCGGAAATCGTGTCGTGGCATGTGCTGCATACAGGTTTTGTATGTTTAACGTGTTCACCCATCTGGCGACACAGTCGGTTACACATTATCTGTCTGATTCACTGTATACATATACTGATGGAAATGAATAAGGGAACTCTTAGTTTTAGACACAGTATAAATGATATGATATCATGGGTTTCCAGCCTTGTCTACCAAATACGTGTTGGAGCCAATGCACGGAAACACATCTCAACATTTTGAATCTGACATGTGTTCATTTTGTATGCGCGCTAATATATATATAAATATATATATTAGCGCGAACACCATATGACACCACCTTAAATTTGTCCACAAATACTTTTATAATTATACTATCCCAGGTACATAGACGCAATATTTCTTTATCAAAATACGAAAACATTCGGTTAGTAGCAAAAACTCAAAAGGGTGTGTTGTACGATAAACTGGCGTGCCTATTAGAGTTTGTGCTCGTGACAATTTATCACACTACTGTTGTGAAACCCATATACATTGGATTTTTAACAGTAAAACCACTTGCTAATTTATGCATGACCACTCCCGAGGATACGTATGAGAAAAAAAAATTCAAATAGCCAAAGATACGAGTTCTTTTTAACCAAAATTACGTTAAGTAGTATAATTATAATTTTCTAACAAAATATAATATTCCCCTTGTATAGTATCATTTCCTGCCCGAAGAAGGGACATCTAAATCTGCCCTACTGGTCGACATTTTAGATTTGATAATATTCAATTTGCAGTGATAAAACAGTGATAAATTACAGAAAGAAAATCTTCAGCCAAAGTCACTATGACCTTGACCCACCTGTTTTACATAGAAAGGTCAATTTACTGAGTTCGCCATTGTACATAGCGTCAGACGATAGACGAGGCTTGTGTTAATTTCTGGAGTTATTTTACACTTTTCCTACTTCTGAAAATGGCTAAAGTTTTAGGTGTCGCCGTTGATGGCAGCGATATCGCCGAGGCTGCTTTTAATTGTAAGTATATTTCTCACGATTGCTGGAAAAGGTGTTACTTAGGCTCCCGGGTCCAATCGAAAGATCACCTATCTTCCACACATACACGACCAGTTGTTTTTGTGTCGAAAATGGTACTTTGAAAGTACCTTATCAATATAAATGAACATTGTTAAATACAGGGAATGCATGCTTCGGAGTAGTCAAGATATTGTCAACAAGGTATGTTCGATCATTGCTTGTAATTCTATACGACCCACAAGGCCTACTGCGTTAGTATCTCACTGGGGTCGCTGTGCGGATATTGGCCGCGTCAGTATCTGTCCCTATCTTGTGCTCGCGGAACTTTGCCTTTACTATGGGGACTAGGTCTACTTATAAACTGATATAACCTGTTAGCTAGTTTGTTAGTTACATGGTCCTGTGGCCTAATGCACAAGGGCTTGGGCGGGTAACTAGGGTACTCGGGTCGGTTGGTTACTGAGTAGGACCCGGGTGCCCACAGGACTACCCGGACCGTGGTTAGTCACAAGATATAGGCCTAATGATTAAAATTATCTAGAACTCTATGGTTACACTAGATCTACAAGTCACTAATGCTAGCACACTCTACATATAATGTTCACATGACTCTTAATAAATAAAATCACGGTTACGTGCTCTAGCATTCTAGACTATGGAATTCGTAGCTAGTAACGTATTGTAACGGTCCCATCGTAATAGACCAGCCAGGTAGCGTGTGAACATGGCTGTAAGGTGACCTAGGCTATGCCCCTCTACTTTTACAGTAGTCTGGTAGATGTCAGGGTCACCTCCAAATTGTTTATACTGGGATTGGGTAAGGTTGAGTGCACTGGTAATTTTGTTACCTGTTTACCTTTGTGTAAAGTGAACATCCCTTCACAAATGACAGGGAACCTAAATATTATTGCTCAACCTAGCTTTCGCAAATGTCCACTGTCCATTGTCCAAAAATTCAAGAAGTCTTCTGCCCGTCTGCTCCGTCAGATGCAGCAGACTCCCTCCAACTCTCTGTACACTGTTCTAATTTGGGGGAGCAGCACTTAAGTCTAACTGGGTCAGCTTAGCACCTTCTGACTTCTCAATCCCTTGTACCAGTTCCACAAATCTGAAGAAGTTGGGTGCTGATGTGGGAGACTGTTTCACACGAGCATGGAAACCCCTACATATACTACATGTGGGATTATACGCAAAGGATGTTTTTTTTTGTAAAAGAGGTTTCTTACATAATAGGGAAAAGTGGTTTGTAAATGGTAAAGAGCTAGAAGTGGTAGGTGAATTTGTTACTTTTCTGTAGGCCATAGTGTGTTAGCGGGTAAAGTTCTAAAGGCCATCAGTTGAAGGAGTAAGTATATACTCTGAAATGTTGTGTTCCTCAAAATAAAGAAGTTGACAGCCATAAATTCTCTTCCTTAATAAATCATTGTAATATGTCACAAAGACTCATTTGTCATGTTCATAACTCAGTGTTATCCTCTGTCACCTTCACCAATGTCAACACCGCATGGCCAGCTGAGTGAAAGTAGAACAGCCTAAGTATTATTTGTTTCTAAAAATGTTAGGATTATTGGGCAATTTATTTTATGATCACAGTGTTGTTTGCATACCAGAGCAACTTGATAGCGACATCAGATTGGAACACAGATGTAGTATTAATGGTAGGGATAAGTTAGCTTGTTTAATGTTAAAGGCATCCTGGGGGCTTGTAGAAGTTTTAAGGTGTGTCCTTATGTGGTATTTCCTTTTGAGTCTTATATTATATGATAACTATCTTAGAAACAAATATATTCCGTGAAAACATTATGTCCATCCTACATTACATAAATTTAACATATTGTTGTCATCATGCCATACTGAAACCATGAAAAACCTCTCAGTATATATATTCCATGCCATGAATATCAGAAGCTTGTTAATGTCCATGGACTTGACTATCTAAATGCAATGGGCAGATGGCCTACAGTGCAAATAAAAAAAATCTATATCAATATAATAACAAGATGCATATTCAGCCTCATTTGCAGATTTATAATTATTTGGAAGCAAGCCTGCTGTTAAGTTCCCTTTCTGTTTAGATTGGAAGATATCAATTCTGTCTTTGCCAAACGGTGTATCTTGATGTGTCATGAACGGTATGTCAGGATATGTAGAATTGGGCTCAGTTCAACCCTATTTTGGAGTAATCCAAGCAAAATGTCTAATCATGACTTGTTGATGTGATGCTTGGAAGCCAGAAATAGACCATGATAGTAATTATATGATATGTATCATAATACAATCATGACAGAGAAAGAAGTCCTTCGCAGATAATGATAGTTTATTATAAGCAATATTTTTTTAGCAAGAATCCACATTTTGTGTAGTAATTTAACAAACGTAAACGGTAATGACAGAGGTCAAATGGTCTTATACCATGTGTATTAGGGCTGGGATGATACTCTGACTGTGCGATCCTATATGTATCTCGATACATTTCACACGATCCGATACGTATCATGCTGCTTGCATGTGCTCTGATGTATGGTTCGTACACCACCTTTTTCATAGACAGTATGACCAAATAACTGGCACACTGACAATTTACAGCTGGTAGTATCAAGTATGGCACACTAGATGAAAATCTTTACGTTTGACTACTAATTTTCACTACTATTTAGTGATTGGGTCTCACTACTATTTAAGAAAGGATATTTTTTACTCAGTATGCGACTGTGATTGATACTTGTATCAAGAAGTTAAAAATTGCAATGCATCCGTGTATCGTCCAACCACTAATGTGTATACATATATTCAATTGAATGTTTCAGTTTAATATGTAAAGAGATAGTTGCACACAATAATGTTGGTTTCTGTGTATTAAAAATGTCTTGTATTACAGAGAATATGATTGAAATTGTAATTTCTAGTCATCTTTTATAGCCAATTTACATTACTCAGCATCATGTACCAGAAAGACATTTTCTCAGTAGTGTCCTGAAATAGGGGTTGCACATAATGCTTGAGTGCTCATTATACACTAGAATCGTGGTATTGCCCACCTAGCTCCTTGTTGAGGTGTGACCTGCCTGTTTCAGATGCTATAGACAGCCTGTACAAGCCAGGGGACACTGTGGTGGTTATCCATGTGGCTGAGTATAACATCAGCATTCCTGCAGGTAGGTTCACAATGGACAGACTAGTGTCACAAGTCTTTCATCTTCCCACCAACTAATAAACAAATAAAGAAAATGACTAAAACATTCCTAAGTCAGAGACAGTAGGAACTGCGTTGTCATAACCTCGGTATTATGCATGTATACTCACTGCCAAAAGAAACGCTGAACAAAGAAACATAGAGAAGTATGTATGTTGAGAAGAGATGTTTCCAGTGTGTACCACTTAATGACAAAACTAACAATCAGTCCAGTATAACCACAGATTGTCTTTATTCTTTTGACGATATGCTGCACATGATTTCAAAACTTTACACGCTAATAGTGCACGAGACAAATGGTGCATCTCAAGTCATGGGTCTATGACGTCACACATGATGCGTTCTTGAGCATTGATCACACAGCATACCAGTATGTTTGTTTGTGCATCAAACCAATTTATTATCTCTTGAATATGAGTAAATCTTCATATATTAACCAGTGTGTATGGTATTCGTGTTTCTTTTGGTGGTGATGTTCATACCATATTTCTGTTGTGAGTGTCATTGATGTAGATTCTATGGTGATTTTATTTATGTATATAATTAATTATAAATTTCAATAATAGGTAATATTTTTGTAATCTTTACTGTTGTCCAGATAAAAAAATTCTGTTGTAGTTTGTATTGGTACAAGGACAATTTTTGACAATCAGCCTTCCTCCAATTGTAATTTAAAAAATGAAGTGTTGTGTTATTCACTGTGTTGTAGTTGGTTCATCAGATGTTGAGAAGTTATGTCAAGAAATGAAAAGACGTGATGACGAGATTGCTTCCTTGACGGCCACTTACACAAAAGTGTTGAGAGAGAAGGGAGTAAGTTATAACTCGCTGGTCACACTGATCAGAATGAGCACCAAACATTTTTCACATGAATACATTCGATTCACTGAACGTTGAGTTGCAAAACTGTGTCACAATACAGGTATTGTATCAGTAGATCAATACAAAATTAAGCGTTTTTATATCAAGCTGAAATGTAAGTTGTTTGAAAATTAAGTGTAAGATAGTACTTTCTGCCAGTGTATACAACAATAGTTCACAAGCCAAATCCACTGAATATGTTTTGGTTGGATTTCATTTCATCCTCTGCCATGATCAGATATGTCTCCTAACATGCAAGGATAGTATTTTTATGTATCTTATTATGTATGATATTGCAGTGTTACTAGACTAGTAGGGGTGATCGGGTAGCCTAGTGGTTAAAGCGTTCGCCTGTCACGCCGAAGACCTGGGTTCGATTCCCGACATGGGTACAATGTGGGAAGCCCATTTCTGGTGTTCCCCGCCGTAATATTGCTGGAATATTGCTAAAAGCGGCGTTAAACCATACTCACTCACTCACACTCACTCACTCACTCACTCATTCATTCAGGGATGGTTCATTCATTCATTCATTCGGGTGTTGTACCAAAATAGTTGCTGGAATATTCCTAAAAGCGATGTAAAACAATACTCACTCTCTACTAGACTAGGATGATCTAGACTAACATAGACTGTGGAAATCATTCATATTTCCCTGTCTTCTGCTGTTCTTAAAACCACCTTTTCCCCCCAATCATAGCGCTCATTTTGTGGAATGGTCCTAATTTTGCTGATAACACTTTCTGAATTCTAGTTTGTGAGGAGCTTGTTTCTTGCTCTTTATGTACTATATACTATATACAATGTATGATCAATTTTCATTTAAATAATTTCAGATAAATGGCAAGACTGTGAGACCGACTGGAGGCAGACCTGGAGAGGTGATTGTGAAAACATGCAAGGAAGAGGATATCACGCATATTGTCATGGGAACAAGAGGTCTTGGGGCATTTCAGAGAGCTATCTTGGGTAGTGTCAGCCAGTTTGTCTTAAACCACACTTCTATTCCTGTAACTATTATACCTAAGAAGGCTTGAGCAATAGATTGAATGAAGGGTATCATTGAGGATATCTCTAGTTTTGAACATTTTAAAAAAAATTAAAAGCAGATTTTTAGAGGGAAAATTGAATTATAATATCAGAGATTTGTTACTGGTGTTGAGAGGCTTAGTGGTTACACGTTAAGGATTATGAAACACTTGATTTCGTGTCTCTCGACATGGATCATGGAAAATGTGTGTGGTATAGATCCAAATAGTCCACTAATCAATTCGGGCTGGTGGTTTATGTAATATAAATTTTGAGATGCCGTTTCCCTAGTATCAGACAAATTGGCCTAGTGGCAATGTCTATTGCTGTAGATGTGATATCATAATTAATTACTTTCTTTTGGCATTGCTTTGTGAACAAAATTGTAACTCTATTTTTGATGTGCTACCTTAACTACTACTTAACTTAAATCAGATTGAAAGCAGTTATAATGATCCCTCGTTACAACGCCACCTTCGGGGTCCAAATAATTGATAAGCGTTATAGATGATCAGCGGTTTAACGAAGGTTGAGTCGTGAGGCATAGGTGGTAGATGACCAACAAAACAGTATACATGCTCTGCCTACCTTACACAATCTACATTGCACGTTTCAGAGTTTCAAAAAAGATTAGAATAGACGTTATGCATTGGGAATGAATCCCTGCCATATTTCAAGTTTTCCTTTTTAATCTTGCTTTAGCCAACACAAACATTTGCTTGTAATTTAATACCCACTTTCTTATGGCTAAATTTGTTGTTAGAAACTAATGCTCAGAGATGTATGACTTGGGTCAACATGACCCGACAGTGATTTTCAGTGTAATCGGATTTATCAGTACAGATAGATAGCAAGTACTGGAGCAGTATTCAAGATTTTTGTTTGTTTACCCATTGCCATGGTAACATGAAAAAAGATCATGTGAAACAAGGATTTAGATCTAGAGAGCAAAAACTGTGAATTCTATTCAAGACAAGTACTTCATCTGATTCTGGTAAGACCACTACTGCACCTACAGAAAAGTTGTGTATGTTCATATTCATGTAATACTCTGGCACTTTTGTCAAATCTTGTTACCATGGCAGTAGGAATAATTGTTAAGTTTTTGTTCATATTTTTTCCTTTAATGTCTTGTTTAGCAGTTCATGCATTTGTAACTGGAGGAGAGAATTTTTATTGGTATGCAGGCAATTTATGCAATTGTTTACACAAGCCTTTATGTTCATTTTTGCTCACCACAACAACAGAACAGTGCAAATAATTTTCATTTCACATGAAAAATTAACTATTTGCATTAACATGAACATGATGAATAACCATCTTAGGCTATAGGTACTGATTAGAGAATGCTTATTTATCAAAAGGAGTCCAACATTCCACTCATTAGTATGAGATTACAGCATGATATCAGTATTTCTAGTTAATTTACAATCTTGTTTTTGAGTCCGTCGCCAGAAAGGACTGTCATGCAGATTTTACACAATGTACTCTTGAGTTTAAAGTTTCATATTACTGATGTGTTCATAATGATTTTGTTATAGAGATGATATTTTATTTCTCAGGAGGCCACACGTTAATTTTACTTATATTTTGTGTGAACTAATCATTCCTTGTCATGGTGTTAGACATATTTCACTGCACTGAACATCAAAAAGTGTCTTTTCCAATCAAAGTTATAATCATATCAAAAACCTGAATACCCTCCCTACAAGAGAATGATTGCCAACCCTATGGAAAATGCAAGACTAATATTACTAAGGCTAAACAATGCTGGACACATTATCGGTCATTCTTTCTTGTGAGTGGTTCTTAGCAAGTGGTTACCATTGTGATCTGTTTAACAAACCTATATATATATCATAAATATCTATCCTTCCATAAGAAAATGCCAATAAATGCATCGTATATTGCAACCTGCCACTAGTGTCTTAAACAAGGTTACCTTTTTCCTATCATAATAGATTGTATGTTATCAAAGCTGTTAATGTTATGGACTATATCATATCATCTCTTCAAGGATGGATGCTATGCTTCTCTACCTACACCCTGTACAAATTGTTAGCAATGATTGTCACATTTGTATTCATGTAGCATTTAATAAATTTTCACCGCAATTGTGTATTTTGGTTGTGACTTTACACAGCAGTTATGAGGCTATTATCAGTTACATCAGTATGTCCTTCATGCTGCTGAAAAAGAAAGGTGAGCATTGTGCTTGCAGGACAAAACCTTGAGGTCTGGAGAGTTTGAGCTGCTCCCTGATTTGAGTAGAAAAGCTTGAGGTCAGGAGAGTTTGAGCTGCTCCCTGCTTTGAGTAGGAGAAAACCTTGAGGTCAGGAGTGTTTGAGCTGCTCCCTGCATTGAGTTGGAGGACACCTTGAGGTCAGGAGAGTTTCAGCTGCTCCCTGCATTGAGTAGGAGGACACCTTGAAGTCAGGAGTGTTCAGCTGCTCCCTGCACTGAGTAGGAGGACACCTTGAGTTAAGGAGTGTTTCAGCTGCTCCCTGCATTGAGTAGGAGGACACCTTGAGGTCAGGAGTGTTTCAGCTGCTCCCTGCACTGAGTAGGACACCTTTAGGTCAGAAGAGTTTGAGCTGATCCCTGCATTGAGTAGGACACCTTTAGGTCAGGAGTGTTTCAGCTGCTCCCTGCATTGAGTAGGACACCTTGAGGTCAGAAGAGTTTGAGCTGATCCCTGCACTGAGTAGGACACCTTTAGGTCAGGAGTGTTTCAGCTGCTCCCTGCATTGAGTAGGACACCTTGAGGTCAGAAGAGTTTGAGCTGATCCCTGCATTGAGAAGGAGGACACCTTGAGGTCAGGAGTGTTTGAGCTGCTCCCTGCATTGAGTAGGAGGACACCTTGAGGTCAGGAGTGTGTGAGCTGCTCTCACTGTTGCTGTATTTATAAACGTTACCTGTTAACCAATACCCAATACCTCCAAAGCCATCCTCTATTATACTGTGTTATAGTTTGCCATTCAATTCATCACAAAATAGAATGTCGATTCTATATCCCTGATAATCCGCTGTTTAAAGGTAAGGTGTTTGATAAAAATGCTGGACCGAACTTAAACGTGATTAAGCAACCAATTCTGTTTAAACACCATGTTTAAATATTTTGACATAGGGTTGTTTGATAGTAAAAGGCATATATTGTCATTGCTTTAATCGGGTCTCCAGAGGAGGATGACCTGATGAACATGTGTCACGTCAGTTTGTCTGCATATGTGACATCAACCGGCGCCAGTTGCACCTAACACAATATGCTTAACTTGTGAACTGTGCATGCCTCAGAGGCCCTATACTATGTCATCTGACGTGCTTACTGCCTGTACACAGACTGTGCCCAAGTCACACGCGAACTATTGTAGTCCAGAGAACAAGCGTTGTTTTCCTGTTCCATCCGATTTCACAGCGATCACTATGAGCTGGTGGGGTTCCTTTCTAGACACTGTCGTCTCGTAGGCGTGTGGGGGATTGAGATAACGTTTTAAAATAAATATAATAACTACATCCTGTTAAATTAAATTATATTAGACAAGAGATACGGGCTTCATGCTATCTAATACACGTACTGGGCTATAAAAGTCAGTTAACTCTCTTGCCTGGGGAAGATGCACCCTTCCTAGACCCGGCCTTTATTTCTGCCCAGTAGACCCTTACTAGACCCGACCTGTATTCCTTCACAGTAGACCCTTACTAGACCCGACATGTATTCCTTCACAGTAGACCCTTACTAGACCCGACCTGTATTCTTTCCCAGTAGACCCTTACTAGACCCGACCTCTATTCCTTCCCAGTAGACCCTTACTAGACCCGACATGTATTCCTTCACAGTAGACCCTTACTAGACCCGACCTCTATTCCTTCACAGTAGACCCTTACTAGACTCGACCTCTATTCCTTCACAGTAGACCCTTCCTAGACCCGACCTGTATTTCTTCCCTGTAGACCCTTACTAGACCCGACCTGTATTCCTTCCCAGTAGACCATTACTAGACCCGACCTGTATTCCTTCACAGTAGACCCTTACTAGACCTGGACTGTATTCCTTCACAGTAGACCCTTACTAGACCCGGACTGTATTCCTTCCCAGTAAACCCTTACTATACCCGACCTGTATTCCTTCACAGTAGACCCTTACTAGACCCGATCTGTATTCCTTCCCAGTAGACCCTTACTAGACCCTACCTGTATTCCTTCCCAGTAGACCCTTGCTAGACCCGACCTCTATTCCTTCACAGTAGACCCTTACTAGACCCGACCTGTATTTCTTCCCAGTAGACCCTTACTAGACCCGACCTGTATTCCTTCCCAGTAAACCCTTACTAGACCCGACCTGTATTCCTTCACAGTAGACCCTTACTAGACCTGGACTGTATTCCTTCACAGTAGACCCTTACTAGACCCGGACTCTATTCCTTCCCAGTAGACCCTTACTAGACCCGACCTGTATTCCTTCCCAGTAGACCCTTACTAGACCCGACATGTATTCCTTCACAGTAGACCCTTACTAGACCCGATCTGTGTTCCTTCCCAGTAGACCCTTACTAGACCCTACCTGTATTCCTTCCCAGTAGACCCTTGCTAGACCCGACCTCTATTCCTTCACAGTAGACCCTTACTAGACCCGACCTGTATTTCTTTCCAGTAGACCCTTACTAGACCCGACCTGTATTTCTTCCCAGTAGACCCTTACTAGACCCGACCTGTATTCCTTCCCAGTAGACCCTTACTAGACCCGACCTGTATTCCTTCCAAGTAGACCCTTACTAGACCCGACCTGCATTCCTTCCCAGTAGACCCTTACTAGACCCGGGTTTTATTTATTCCTCTGGACCCTACCCAGACCCAGCCTTTATTTCTGCACGCTTGGGTGGTTTTACATTATTTCTTCATAGTAGACTCTATGCTTTAAGTTGGTTATTGGGAGAAATATGCAGTTGGGGATTAGGACTTATATTATACTGTATGCGTTCGCCAAGGAAATCGAGCCTGGCTCAAGTGAACAATAGCGTGGTCAGAGATCGCCAGGTACACAACGTGTCTATAAGAGTGAGTGAGTATGGTTTTACGCTGCTTTTAGCGATATTCCAGCAATATCACACATTGTAAGCATCTCGGGAATCGAACCCGGGTCTTCGGCGTGACGAGCGATCGCTCTATCCACTATAGGCTGCCCGACCGCCCCACATGTTAATAAGAATTAGCGTCACATATCCTCTCTGGTCACCCACCCATCTGGACGCTGTCTCACTATGTATAGGCCTACGCTACAAGGACTGAATGTATCAGGTAAGATGTATGTTGTGGGCGTATTCTACATCGGAATCACTACATTGCGGTGTTCACTGCACACAAGTGGATGGCGTGAAGCACTATCGAACCAAGCCACAAACATGGGGAGGTAATGGATAAGGACGGCGTCGTGTGTGTGTGTGTGTGTGTGTGTGTTTACAAAACACAAGGTTTGGTTGAATGAACAAAAATAACAATACAATGACAAAGCCAATGAGTAAGGATTAATTGACAGAAGATTCAAATAAGTACACTAAAGTGGTGAAAGTGGTGACAAGGATCTGCTATTTGTGGCCCAAGCAATAAGGTAACCAAGATGTAATATAGATGACGTGATTATAGCACCGTGGAGTACACAAAGGGCAGGTAGATACCTTGGTCTCTGTGAATGGCTGGCTTCTTTCTTTGGATTTCGATGCTTTCTTGAAGTTTCCTCTTTTTCCAATGACTGATGTTGGTATGGAGAATCTTGGTTTCTGTCATGTATTCATAACTGGCGACTAAAGTGTCGAATTAATAATACCAGATTGACGCAGCCGCCATCCACTGGTATATGTAAAAGTATGTATATATGTCAGAGTAAATACACCGCAAGTTGTGCGGTTTAGTTCATCGTGTCTGTGGATAGTGTAACGTGATCATATAAGCACCTCCCGCTGTACACTTCATATAACCATACATTATAGGTGACGGACGTCTGACCTTAAAATGTGATTGGATTGGAAAAGTTAAAAAGTAGTATTTCTAAAACACCTCAATGTAGCTCGGTTCTGTATTGCTTCAGGGTCTGGATGTTGCAGTAACATTGAATGAGAGGGGATTTTTCATATACTGAACAACAAAAGTTCCTGTGACATTGAATAAGATTTAATGCAAAGTTAAGTTTTTACCAAATCAGAAACAATTTCGGTTTGCAACAGATAAAAGACTCCTGTAAGTGTTCAAATGGTTTAATTTGCCATACTGACTTCAGAAAATGCGTGATTTCATAAAAAAACAACCATGAACATGCCAAAATGTCAAATTACAAATCAATAGCGTGTGTGTCCACACATTTTCGTCTCATGGAATGGACCAGGCGTCGCACAAAGTCCTGTGGGATATCTGTTCGTATCTGCTGGAGCATGTTTCGAAGTTCCTGGAGTATCTGTGGAACACGTGGTAGACGTCGATCCATCTCATCCCACATGTGCTCGACTGGTGAGAGATCAGGGGAGCGAGCCGGCCAGGGGATGTTTTGTTGAAGAGAATCCTGAACAAGTAGAGCAATATGAGGCCGGGCGTTGTAATGTTGAAAGGTAATGCCTGGGCCATTACGACGCAAAAGCGGTAGAACAACAGGGCCGATGATCTCGTCGCGGAAGCGCTGTCCATTGAGATTTCCCTCTACCACTATCAAACGGGTCCTCTGTCTTGCTGTAATCCCACCCATACCATAACGCTGCCGACCCCGAGCCGATCTTCTTCCATGACACAATGATTGACCTTACGTTCACCTCGACGTCGGTACACTCGAATCCGTCCATCACTGTGGCTGAGCTGAAAACGAGACTCGTCAGAGAATAGAACTTGTCCCCAGTGCATGGCCGTCCAGCGTAGACGCTGTCTGCACCACTGTAGACGTGCTAGGCGGTGGTTTCCTGTCAAAATGGGACGTCTGGCGGGTCTTTTGGCGACAATCCCTGCACATATGAGGCGACGGCGTACGGTTTGCGAAGATATTCGTCGAAGGCCAGGGATGCTTCTTGCAGTCACTGTTGCTGGCTGGAATCAATTTCGTAGGAGTGTTGTTCGAATCCAGTTGTCTTGTCGATTATTGGTTACGTGTGGCTGCCACTCCGAGAATGGTCTCTGACTGCATTCGTCTGTTGCCAACGTTGTCATAAACACCAAATGGTGTTTCTGTGGACGTTAAATTGTCTTGCAACATCACGTTGACTCGATCCTGCTTCAAGCATACCAATGGCTCACAGACGCTCGTTTTTGGACAGGCGTGGCATTTCATATAATGTTGGATAATTGCGTAATTTTGTTGTTTTTCTAAGTGGTTGTTGTCAGCACGATGCTAAACAATGCATATGGAATCCCGTTAACGAACATGTTTTTATACCCATTCTTGGGTAGTGAAATGCATGGGGCTTGTATAAAAGTCAACTTTTGCATGGAATGCATGCTTTTCTGTAGCAGTTGCGTTTTTGTGACTTGATTCCATATATGTACTACAATATTGAAAAGCAAACTTTACTTGTTTGAAAAATACACTAAAATATTGGTGTTACAGGAACTTTAGTTGTTGAGTATATTTTGGACCCTTACCACTTAAAACCGCTTTATAACGGTGTTAGTATCTACACCGACACGTTGCAGTCATTTTAATAAAGAAGTTGTATATTAATAGAACTATATCCTTTGTTCAAAACAATGTACTGACCAACATCGACTATGTAGACCCACATCTCCTCAGTACCATAAAACACAGACCTAATACAGACAGGCGACTTATATTTACCAATGCATATGCTGAGTCCATATCTAGTAAGTTATGTTCCAGTGTTAGCTGTGTTTATATCCCTACATATAGCAGACACTTGGAATATATACACTTAGAGAGTTTAATCTTTTGTTTTTAAATCGAGAAAAATGCTATCTAGCACCTAGTGAAAAGAGGGTTAACCAACTGGTTTAATCCTAGTTAACGATTTCAGGATGTGACCTTTGTATGTCAAGTTCTCGTACTCAACGACTGAACTACACAGGTATAACGAAATGGGCTGTTTCAGCAGGGAGGTTGGGTGTATGCTGGACCGGTGTAGTCTTACACATCATGAAGTGACCGAGATGCCCTCCATCTGCATGGGCACGGCAGTCAGACATTGTGCCCACCCGATATACATCATACGTCTCTGGTAATATTAAAACCTGATTTATGCACATCCCAGAACCCGTAGAATTAAGACGTCATTATTGAGCTACAGGAACAGACGTCACCATCTCACCTGTAGATAGAACCGCCACCGTTGTAGCTGTGTTGTGTAACTGTAAGAGATTCACAGAATTTGATTGGCTAACCAAGCAATTTGTTTCTGTTTGTTTCGTAAACCCATTCGTCCATAAATATGGCCCTTACTCTATGGGGGTTCACACTCCAATGAACTCACACAAAGTGAAAGTTATTTATTCAAGAAACGATATGGGAGCACGGTTGGCCATGTCGCCTAAGGCCCTGCAATTCGCGTCCCTTGGGCACGCCAGAAACCTATGATTTGTTCGAATCCCGGTTCGCCCCGATTATGTTTATAGGTTTGTCGGCACCATACTCGTGCTCGTGGGTTCACCTAAGTGGTTAACGTCTGAGACCTGCATCACTTCGGACTTTCCTCCAACACTGAGCTGACAAGCCGTGATATAATGGAATACTGTTAAGAGCGAAGTAAAACCCAACTCACTCGCTCACTCACTCACACAAGAAACGACATGCCGAGTATACATTATCGCAGTTAAGTGCACTTGCGAACTATGACTCCCAAACCGATATATATCAAGATTTAGTGTACTACCGCAGTTCACTTGCAATAAGAGAATAAACCTTCGTTGTGTAGACTTCCTTGAGTGAATCCCGACTTCCATGCACACACCACAGTGTATAAACAAGAGTGATACATGTTCACCTCCGTGCATTCCATGTGTTCCTGAAGTAAGCTGAATACGACAGTATCACGTAGGCTTGGTTTGTGCTTCACTGTGACTCACAGTAGCAGAAAGAAATATGACAGTGCCCGGGGCGTGAAGGGACAGCTCGACTGGCCATCTTGGTGAAACGGGGGTAGTAAAAGAACACCGACATTGTCACCACTGAAATTAAAGCCGGGCTTATCGAAAGTTACCTAATCGTGTAAGTGCCATACGGCGAGAGTTGTAAATAAAGGGAAGTTTCCCGAGGGTACTTAGGAATATGTGGTATATTAAACTCCAGGTGGCGAGTGATTAATGAGGTAGCTCCAGAATATATGACGCATCTCAATGCATTGTTTTAAATGTCTTTTGTGGACCGAAGATGAATGGTGACTGTGCTGGGTGCACCTCCACACGGGCGGATCAGGATGGTTTTATGTAATTAGTATTGTGCAATAAAATTGCCATATATATCGTTTGATGGAAGAACGTAACGTTTCATGTCTTAATTTAACCACATACTTGGATACACATGAAATATAGGGCAATGACCATTAGACAATCCCTGTTATATTGCAGTACTGCAGACCAAAGACATATATAGAATTGTATATACGTCCGTCTACAGACTAATCTGATTGTCTATACAACAACACATCATCAAAATTACTTCGTTTCAACTATTCGTTTTAAATAAGTCATTTCATTGTCAATCATAACGCCTGATGTAGTGTGATTTTTTTTTCTACATATCCCACTAGTGGTGCATTCTACTTGTGACTTCAGCCTGTTGCCGTTAATTTCCATCTCTCCATGATAATTACGTTTGTTAGAAGAGTATCGCATGATCTCGGCAAGGTCGCACGTGTCTGCAACAGGTCCGCCATGTTGACATCTGTTGCAGACACGTGCGACCTTGCCGAGATCATGCGATACTCTTCTAACAAACGTTGAAGGTGACAGCCCCTCTACTGAGTTACCTGTCTGTTTGCTGTCCCCCAACTCGCTGTTGACACACAGCATCATAAATATTAAACCTGGAAGAGGTTGTATTCACAAGCTTCGTAGCGGTGCTTCAGTTATGACAGCGTGACCTACAGCAGAAGTGAATACTGTAACTTCACTTGACATACATTATAGTACATCTCAGATCACTATCAGACTTCCATTAAATTTTCACATTCCTGTTGACAGTGTGTTACAAAATGTATGACCTCCACTGACATCAAAATACTGCTTGCACTTCTAGTGTAGTCAATTACCCGAATTTACCATTGGTCGTTTAAGAACGTTTGATTGGTTTATCGTTGTCTCCTGTTTTGCAAATAAAAGAAAAATGAAACGTGGCATAAATGTAACAAGTATTTATTCAGTATAAAAAGTAAATATTGGACGGATGCAAATCTTTAAAGATTTAACAAACACAAATGCATTTTGTTTTGATTAGAAACGTTTTTGCTTACATGGCAATTAGTGAATCAATAAGAAAAATATATTCTTATTTACCATAACAGTTTAGTAATAAATTGTTACTTATTAATATGAGGAATACGAACCATAATAAAATGTAGAAACATCAGTAGACTGATGAATCTAACACATGATTACCTTACAACAAATGCTTTTCATTCCAACTGGCATGTACAGTGTACATATATTATAAATGTGTTAAAATAATGAAAGTAACAAGCATACTTAAAGTAGCCTACCACATTTCAAGAATAAACAATAGAGAAGTCTTAGAGTGTGAAGGGTCCTGCCCTAGGTGTATTTCTTTACATGTATATTTGTCATTCGTAAATAAAAACTGCAAGACAACAATGCCAGTGTAACTGGTCAACAGTCAGGCTAACTATTTCATATTAATGTCTTCTCTCAAAATGGTCTATATTGCAATACCACAATTAATTGCACCAAATAAATTCAATAAATAGACACTCTGATCTCAACTTAAATTCCAAGTTATACTTATTTTCTCTTTGGGCGTTCTGTGAAGCCTCAGACAAATTTGAAGGATCAGTTTTGTTTGCCTTCACTTTGAAAAATAGTTAAGGTATATGACTACATATGAACAGCTTGATGTGGGAAAGTCTTAAGTGATGCAGGTCCTTGATGCTTACCACCTTATTGAAACCCACGACCATGGGTATGATGCTGACAAACCTAGAAACATAATCAGAGCAAGCCAGGATTCGAACCCCTGATCATAGGTTTCTGGTGTGTCTATCAGTTGCAACACCGCAGAGGACAAGGAAGCCAATCAACAGTACTCTCACCACAAAGAATAATGTTTGATAATGATAATAATCGATTGATAAATGGCAGCAGCGTGTCACAGAAAAGTTGACATTTTCTATTTTTGTGTTTACAAAAGGTTAAAAAACTGACATAAGACATGTGGCCAACTTCTCCCAATGATCCCTAAATGTTCTTCACATTTAACTAGGCAAGCAGAACACTTGAGCTGTTGTCTTCATTTCAAGGACACATGAAGATTTATTTAGGGACCGGTCTATCTTTTCTAGTGAGTGTTTCCCCAAGGCAAGACCAGCTGTATGTTTGGATCAGCAGGTATAAAGAAACTTTTCTTTGGAGCAGCAGTACAAATGTTATATCTGGCAATGTCAAACATGGAAAAACTATTTGCTCTATTGCTAGATTGTGTGTATCACAGAGTGCTAGTACCACAGAGTCGTTGAATGGTAAGAAACACCATATCCCTCATGTATACACTGTATACAGGTCAAAGTATAAACATTAAATCCAATACAAAAAGCCAATACATCTCAAATGAATGAAAAAACAAAGATTGTATCAAACAATATAAATTGTAAAGTTCTGACATAATGATCAACAGTATCGAAACATAGATACGTCCACTGTCCAAATTTGAGAGTGTAAACATTACAATGAAACATAATGCTGATATGGTTATTGGTTGCAGGTTCGAAAGTTTGTTTTTTCATTATCTACTTTACATCAACCAAATACAGAATTGAAGTTGAGTCTCGTTAAGGATGCCTGTAAGTGTGTTTAGTTGACGAGGATGCTATCCCGTTTGTTTAGTTGACGGCGATGCCATCAACTATCCTGATCTTGGCATGACTCCGGGCTTTGCGGCAGCTGACGCTGATCACCTGAAATATACATGGATACATGTCATATGCTTTCCTGTTAACATCCCGTCATATTTCACACGATACAGATCTATTACCGGCAAATTCTACAATGATTGACACAACAAGCAGAAGCTATTTATGAAAATATTCAATAACGCAATCTAGTAAAATCTAGTTTTGTGTGAATTTGAATAGTTGTATTCTGGAAATGACTTATCTTCCGTCGTAAACTGACCCCTGATAATTATAAAGTTACATTTGTGATAATGCACACAAACCATGAACTTTCGTAAATCACAATAGCCCATGAAATTAAGGGGTATATCACTTTTTATTTCAACAACCAAGATTTTTGTTCTCCAAGATTTGGAAACATGTAGGGATTAAAGGCGTAACTATTCACTGTATATGTGGTCCGTCATGATCCTCTGTGCCATGAGAAGAGTACTGTATCAGTTGGTCATGTACCGATACAAAACGATGCAAGTATATACAGGTGATACACGGAATGGAACACTGATAGAACGAACATAGATAGAGCAAACAAACTGTTACACAATCCCTGATTTATCTCATATATTTTGTAATGTACTGGCATCGATCGATAATGTGAGTAGGTCAGCGATCGGACCAATTTTTCTCCCGAAAAACTTAAAATATGACAACATTTATTTAGATTCTACATGTATAATATCCATTCTTAAAATAATACAGACTACTTTGATTAATTTACACAAAGTATTTATTTTTTTTACGCATGCATTTTGAATCATCGTCCATGATCAGTGTTACATAGATCTACATGTCCCATGCCACTGTGAAATAATTGCGCCACTGTTCCATTCACTACCATCATTACGTAATGTGAACCTCAGCAAGGAATATCTGTACTACGCTCTTTCCTACACCGCGGGGTCAGTTTCTTGGACCCCGATGACAGCGTTATATCGAGGGATCACTGTATATTATCATATAAAATGTATGTACATAAGAAACTCTCTATAGCGAATTAACACATATAGCGAACTGATATCTGATCCCCAACAAGCCCAAATACCACTAATTAGCGACATGTATAGCAAACTGAGAAATTTCACTCAGTCTCAAGTTTCATTTACAACTGGCCATAGACATTCAGCAAATCAACACAATCACGACAAATAAAAAAATCAGTGGTGACGATTCAACCTTGTTAAACCTTGACAACTACCTGTGCACACAAATGCGCCTCATCTAATGAACATTAAAGTTGTGTTTCTACCACCCAACACAACATCTAAGATCTAGTCAATGGACCTTTGGATTATCGCCAATGCTGCAATTACTGAGTTTTGTCTTATCCAAGATGACAGGCATTTCTGAGAGAAAACGTATCTAATGAACAATGTACGTAACAAACTGTGCTTCAATATATCCACATTCAACTGTGCTCTTTTCTGTTGTATGTATAACAACTCTCAAGCTAATATGTTTTAGTTTCATATTTTCATATCTATTCATAATGAAAATGTTTCCTTAACATGTCATGTGTCGAGTTCAAGTACTGTAACCTGTGGCCTACTATCAAGACACCTATCATATTGCACTAGAGTATATTGTTACAGCCCATGTTGGGATCCCTTGGCCTACAGTCACTGTAGCCCCGAGTACTGAGGACGCACCTTCTTCCCAGACTGCTGCTGGAACAGGAAGTTGGGATGTCGGATGGAGGCGTGCGCCTGGAAGGACTCGCGGAACTCCTGGGCTATCATGCTCTGGGACCACTTGTTCCGGATACGCTCACTGTTTTTCTGAAATTCATGATTTAGCCTACATTGACAACATATTGGTTTTGGTATCTTCTTTGTTTGTTAATTACCACCACACTAAGCGATATTTCAGTCATAGGACAGGGACAGTAAATAATGGAGTCCGCACCAAATATACCATAACTTCACAGGAGTGGAGTCCCAAGCCATCAGGATACGATAATGGCAGTTAACCGGGTTCCCGAGCCTAATCACCGGATCCAATTAGTTGTAGAACAAGCACAGGGGGACCTATTCTAACCTGGAATCCACACTAGGGGTTGAAAATTGTACGAGCAGTAACACAGACACAGTATTGTCTTATCAACTACACTTACTGATAGATCACAGTAACCCCACAGACACATTCCAGTTCAACTATGCATACCAGATCTGCAAGCTTGTGTGTCCCATGGTAGCCTCGTTCTGGATCCAGGAGGTCAAGGTCAACAATAACTTGTCCCAGAGATTCATTACCTTCCTGTTGGCTCTCATCGATCACATGGAGCACAACATATCTGTACAGAGAAGAGCATCTTGCATTGGGTCTCAACATCAAGCATAAACAGACATAATATCCCTCTTCATAACATGTTGATAATGAAAAGTACCAGCTGCTTGCAACAAACCATGTTTTTATCCATAGCATTTTGGTAACACCTGGCATAATGAGTCATTACACACATTTCTAACATCCATAGATAAGTAAAGCGTGTTCGTGAAGAGCGAAAAGACAAAGTTGTATAGTCATGTTCTATAAGCTGTTATGTTCTGACTGTATCTTACTGACTGATTGACTGACTGACATGTCCACAAACTTTCAAAACTCAGGTTTTTCAGACCATGGCCTTTGAAAAAGGATTGAGACTTTAACGTTGCGATTGTCTGCACCAGAAATGAACACACATTGTATCCACATGGGGAATCGAACCTAGGTCTTGTGGCATGTTGAGCGAAAACTTTAACCATTAAACTACCCACAACCCCTTTTTATCAGGAGCAAACAAGTCTATCTACAAATAGCATACAATCATTTGTTTGTGGGGATGTTTGGTTAGAGTGTGCCTGTACCATCATATAAAGGACACACACCAAGTTATTTGTCATCATAACAGAATGATGACATCTACAGAAACTATCAAAAGTTCTTTGACACAACATGTTTGACAACAATTGAAACTGTCACCAATCCATTACAACACCAGTTTTTTGCACAGGAGTTGATTGCACAAATTATCAGTATGAAATAAAATTTCAATTCAAAATCAGCTGCAAAAAATCTGTGACAGCAAGAATGACACCGACGATGTGTGTACCTGAATGACAATTCTTCATATGGCACTTGAAAGTCAAAAGTCTCTTCCCATACTGGATTCAGAGTATTCTTTTGCACCTGAAAGATAAAATTTACCTGTTTGCAAAGGCACTTTGGTATCCTAATGTCATCATACAGAAATTGATAATCCTGATATATACATTTCATAATGAACATCTCTTTGCAAATAGATTTTCATTCAGAAAATATACGATGTTCAGTTTGAAACTTAAGAGCTAAAACAAAATATTTTGTCTCTTATTGTTTAAGCATGCCATTCCACAAGCAACAAAACTGATATTCAATGTTGTAAGGATAACAACACTGCTGTTTGTCAAAACCGCGTCATTGGACCTTGATCAAGGGTAGACAACTCTTATCTCTGCTTATAGTGAGGTGAGGTGAAATGGGGTTTAACGTTGAATCCAAGATTATTGCACTTATATAGCGACATGCATGTACGTGTGTGTGTTTGTATGGCTGCTTGTACTAGTCCGGACTGATGCCGATTGATAGTGCTAGCTCACTGAGATACCATGCTGCAGTTTAACATGGATACCTCACTCAGACACAGTATACTGACTCCGAGCCGACCAGTCCTTGTTTTAACCCCTTAATGCCAAGCGCCAGACAGAGTAACAACAAGTACCATCTTTTAAGGTCTTTTGGTATGACGCGGTCAGGGATCGAACCCCGGACCTTCCACTCTCCGGGCGGACGCTCTACCACTAGACCACGGAGGCGGACCATGCTTATAGTGACTTGACTTCTAATGATATTTATGATTGCCATAACAATACCAATAGAAACATGCCATGTCACAACACCACATGAACCACCAGAAATTCAAATTTTAGTCCAATTTCAAAAGATAATAAATAAATGCTCAAGAGATATATTTGCTATGTCGTCAATCGAGTCTTAACGAACCCATCTGAACAATGCTGAATGGGTTTCACATCTAAATCTTGTCATTTCCTTCAGACATCCCATGTCTCACCTCAGATTTGCACACCATTCCCACACCAGGGACACTGACTTTAACAAAGGGTTCAGCGAGGGTGCTGTCATCCCTGGGGGAGAGGTTCGCCGCCCCGTGGACCGTCACGTACAGGTGGTCCGGAGCCTGGAACGCCATGCTGATGTCTATCTCCCCACTGATGCTGAGGTCAGTCTGAACACCGACAGAAAGTCAACTCAAACAGGTGGCACTAGTTGGCAATGATATTTAACCAAGGTTCATACAGATGTGGAACACTAAAATTCAAAGCCTTTTAAAGGCTATCAAGTGGCATTTTCAAGGCTTTTTTAGTGGAGATATAAGCCTTAGTCAGTCAATAGTTTATTAAAATCCAGCCTACTATATATTAGTCATAAGATCTAAAATGCAGTATGAACATCACAATTTTTTTAACAAGATTTATTGTCACAACCAACAAATAAAATAAATTATGCCTGTCATGAATTCTTCAAGGTCTTTGGCACACAAATCTATCATTGTGATAAATCAAACTTAAAGTTTTATCTACAAGTACATGCATATGTCACTTTGCACAAATTCAAAGCTTTTCATGTTATTTTGTACTGATACATTTAAGTCAAGAAAAAAGTCAATATCAAGAGAAAAAGAAGACGTGAAATATTCTGCATATGTGATGAATGAAACAAAGATCAGGGAGAAAGTGAGTGAGGTTGTACGCCACTTATATAGCTTTTGCAACATCATGACAGGCAAAAGGCATAAAATATTTTAAGGGAATCAAACAAGATATTAGGCATATCAGTTGAACACATTAATCACTGGGCTACTTGACTAACCCAATCAGTAAGAGCAGAGGCAAACATACCAAATCTTTAATTGAACCATGCCTATTGTGCCTTTATATCTCCTAAAAAATATACAAACACATTAAATATATAACCATGCATTTTTATCCATAAGACCAATGTAACCAACCGTACCTCCATTTTGAGTGTATACCAGGCCGTATGCACTGGTTCCTCCTTGAAGTTGAATGTTGTCATGTCAATGATCACCTCCCCCAGGAAGTCATCTCGGTTAGACACGTCGTAGTCCCAGACCTGGACGATCAACTTGGAATCCAGCAGCTCAAGTTCTGTCTTTGTAAACGCAAATATCTCGTTGAACATGGGCTCGTTCGTCTCCACAACAATCTGAGTGGTCTTTGCTCCCTGTCCCCGACTGTCAGGGATTAATGCCAGCTGGAATTACAAATGGCGACAGATACTGTGTACTATAATCAAGCAATACCTGATTCTAATAATAACTCTCAGATTTTATTTTCCTTACTCGTATTTCCTTTCAATGACAACAGCAAGTCTTTGTAGGATTATTAGCCATGCATGGGGATGTTCAATAAACAGATCATACGAATATAAGGCAGCAAATGTATGCACTAATGTTCGTGTGTACAACTTATGTACATATATATCTTCATCGTGACTTCTTCAAACTGTCTTCAGTCTATTAAAACCCATGCTTTTAATCAAATCTATATGATTTATATGGATGTTTATTTATTCATTTCATATACTGAATTAAATAAAATGCATGCATGTGATCCCCTGAACCAGAGATACTGAAACAACACACATACTCTGATATATGGATCAGAGGCTTTGGATCGGACATCCCTGTTCCTCAACTCCCTGCACCGGATGACCTTGACCAGCAATAGGTCCCGATTGAAGTCATACTTGAATGACAGCTGCACTTCCCCATTCACATCCAATGTAGATTTCATGATAGTGGGATCCAGCCTCTTGTAAATTCCTTTCAGAATCTTCATACTTTGCTGAAAATGAGAATTGGCTGCTCGCTAGTCCAAAATGGGAGATAATTCAGCATAACTGCTTGTACCATTTTCTATATGCTGACATGGAATAGTGGTAATCTTTCTCAGGAGTGGCCACACTTTCTAACAATTGTTTGGTGATATTCACATTGTCTAAAGCTAATGAGTCAAAGTACAAATATTGCTGACAACTGATAATGTATGAGCACACAGGAAGAAAGCCCTTCTCCCATAGCATGGTTGAAGCGTAAACTGACCTGACATATTTCTACTGCCATATGTAAAACACTTTTTTTATTATTCAAAGCTCCAACTGAAATAATGAATCAACATGATCAGCACAATATATGACACAATGTGAAAACTATGGTTTAATAGTGTTTCAGTATATATTACATGCATCATTTGATAGGGTATATGTTTGACAGGAAAGGATTCCCTGGCATGGTGTGTACCTTATCTTGTTCATGCTGACTGAATTCTTCTGCACTAACTAAACTTTTCTGAGTTCCTTGTCTAGCAGAGAGATACCGAGCAATTCTTGCAATTTTTTCAGGGTCCTGTCTTAGCTTCCTCTCTTCTGGCATCAGCTGATCATGTGACTGACTTGCTCCCATTGTAACGTCTTGAGACTGCCATTAAAATGAAAAGATAGAATTATTTCAGTAATATTTACAAATATTAACAGAATTAGATATATAGATTCATATATTCAAATATGAATATACATTAAAAGCTACATATTTAAATGTATATGCACAACCATAATGACATCTGAAACAACATGATTTTTAGAGTAGATATAATTTAGTAGCACTGTACAAAATTAAAGCATTTAATCTCGTGTAACCATGCAGCGATTACACATTATGTTATGAAAATTAAAATTAGTACAAGACACATGCCATAGATGCTATTCCACATTCAGTTTTTGGGACATAAATCACTGCTGTTTTGAGATAATTACGTGTTGTTTGGGAAAATTACGTTTGTTATCAAAACCTTTTGCTGACATCGGTAACAAAGTATGTTATGTTATGGTAGACTTGAGGCCTACGACGTCGCCGTAGATCTATAATCAGTCATAAAAAACAAACTGTGATTTACTTAATTCTATAGCTTAAAGCAAAGATTTTCCGCTGCTTGAATAAGTAGAAATACAGTAAAGTTAGTCAAGTATATCAATTACCAAGTCTGTAAATAATAGTGTCAACTTGTTTCCCGAGGCCCTATCGCTCCTTGGCAGGTGCCCGCTCCGCCATATTGTTTACCGTGGAAATGGTCATGACGTCATAATTACCGCTATGAAAACAATAGACACAGATTAAATATACCTCTAAGCATAAGATCAGATACTCATTTCAGAAGTAATCATGTGTGACTACCATAAAACAAAATAGTTCGACCAATAAAATTTGAAAGAACCCACGTAGCACGTCACGTGACCTTTCTTTTAAGAGACGCATCCATACTTTTGTGTGCAGGTGGCCTGTCCCCGGACATTCATATAGAAAATTTGCGTCTGTAAACATCTTTAAAGTTCATCAAAAGTGATCGGTGGCAACATCCAACTATGGGGAGTAAGTATACGTCATATTTTATTCCTTGATCGTGTATTTGTCGCAGTAAACATCCCTTCTACCGGCGCTAGTGTCCTTGCTTACGTGGCTGTTAGAAATGTGGTGTCGTTTTGTAAGACTTGTCAGAATCCCCATCATTATCCGTGATTTTCCCCATCTCTTGGTAGAATAAGTCACTCTAGTTGTTTATTTATGTGTTCCTTTTGATTTCAGTTAAATTCCTGGAATTTGTAAAGCCGTTTTGTGCGGTTTTACCAGAAATAGCCAAACCGGATAGAAAGGTATGTATCACAGCTGTCAACTCTCTAAATACACAATCGTGACATTCAAAATAAGTATGTTATCAATATTGTTGTTTTGTTATAAGTTTTCTATTTAAATATGGCGATTTAGAATTGTGGTGTATTTTTGAACATATGGTGAACTTATAACAGTGTTAGTTATTTGTTGCATCATTCAAATAGTCAAAGTAGTTTGGAGAACATTCTTTTTTAAATTGCCATTTCAACTCACAACTGTTTACAAACAGCTCCGATAATTAAACATTGAATTACACACAGAATATACCATCAAGAAAATGCTTGTTTTCTCATCATTTGGTCAGCACCCCATAAGCATATATAAACATTATTTATGTTTCAGATCCAATTCAGAGAGAAGGTGCTATGGACAGCCATCACACTTTTCATCTTCCTTGTCTGCTGTCAGGTATGTTGTGTAGATATTACCATAATTTTGTATTTGTTTTGTTAGTGCAAGTACACAATCATTTTCAACTTATCCATCACCATTCGGTATGGCTTGTGGAGAAATAGATGAGATTATGGCATGAACAAATTTATCAGGGGGAGGGGGGGTCCACACAGAATCTGTTTGATACTGAATGAAAATATGTATATTCTTAGCACATACCTATATATTCTTAGCACATACCTATTTCAAGGGCAACATTAAAGTGAATTTCTTATATCTGATGAAAGTATTCCAATATTGGACAAAAGATTATCATTAGCATCTCCATTTTGTCAGCTGCTACAGTTCAATCTGTTTTCGATTCATAGCCAATATTCACTTTGGCTCAACATGTGACGATTGTTTTATTTCAGATTCCCTTGTTTGGAATCATGTCTTCAGACTCCGCCGATCCCTTCTACTGGATTCGTGTCATCTTGGCTTCAAACAGAGGTGGGTTCTTCAAATTTAACTCTTGTTATTTCCACCAAATATGTTATATCAATTCACATCAATAAGTTTATGGTATTTAGTGCTCCGATGAATTACACCTTTCTAGTGTGTTTCTATAGATATAAGACTGCCTCCGTGGTCTAGTGTCCGCCCGGAGAGCGTAAGGTCCGAGGTTTCATCCCCAGCTGCTTCATACCAAAAGATGCTAAAAGATGGTACTTGTTGTTACCATGTCTGGCGCCTGACATTAAGGGGCTAAAACAAAGACTGGTCAGCTTGGAGTAAACTTACTGTGTCTGAGTGGGGTATTTGTGTTAAACTGCGGCATGGTATCTCAGTGGGCTAGCACTATAAAATCAGCATCAGTCTGGACTAGTACAAGCAGCCTTCCCCCCCCCCCCCCCCCCCCCCCCCCCCCCCCCAACACACACGTGCATGCACGTCGCTATAGAGGGGCAATAATCTTGGACACAACGTTAAACCCTCTTTCACCTTACCTCTAAAGTTAAAGATTAAGTTCTGTGGTTAAAGATAAACCTTTTCATAAAATGTTGTATTTGTGCAGGTACATTGATGGAGTTGGGTATTTCTCCCATTGTGACATCTGGCCTCATCATGCAGCTGTTGGCCGGAGCCAAGATCATAGAAGTTGGTGACACTCCTAAAGACAGAGCACTCTACAATGGAGCAAATAAATGTAAGCATGATGATAATCTAAGTTCAAGACTTCTGTAAAAAAATAGAACCTTTATTACCCAAAAAATAATTCTTAATTCAGGAAGTAAGTTTGTTTTTAAGAAATGTCCAATTATTTCCTCATTTTTGACAAGATTGTGGTAACTTTTCTTTCTCCTTGATCCAGTGTTTGGTATGGTGATCACGGTGTGTCAGGCCATCGTTTACGTGATGACAGGAATGTACGGTGACCCTGCAGAGATCGGAGCTGGTGTCTGCCTTCTCATCATCATCCAGGTGAATTTTCTCAAGCTTTGCTTACAAGTGTTTGTTAGCGATGGAAAATAGAACATTTAAATTGGTGACACTATGTCAGTTTGTGAAAGATTGTAATGTTCCTGTACATACACAAATATCCTCTAGTCTGTGTCATAAGATAGCAGGGCAAGGTTGAGAACGTGATATGCTTGTCATAGATATTCAAAATGGATTTGACTAAGTGCAGTTTTAAGTCAAGCTTTTTGCATCTATGAAGGGATTATCATCGAAATACAAGTTGATCATGTTCCGGAACTTAAGTAATGTTGTGTAATTATGAGACATATTAGTCATCTAGGGAGGTATTTTAGGTTACTGCGTTACCACAATGGTTGACTATACACGGCTAGATTTAGGAACCAGATATAGCTTGCACCTGGTGAATGTTGACTGGTGCATGTATTGAATTAAAAGACTCATATGTTGTGTTGGGTGCATGTAGATATAAATAATAGGTTGCAGTTTTCAATATCAGGTTGCATTTGTGCATGTTTTATGTGGTTAAATCAAGCCCTGACTATACCTCAGTAGTCGTTGTTCAGTGGTCATGATTTCCTGCCTGTGTTTCAGCTGTTTGTTGCTGGTCTGATTGTGCTGCTCCTTGATGAACTGCTCCAGAAAGGCTACGGTCTTGGCTCGGGTATCTCACTGTTTATCGCCACCAACATTTGCGAGACAATTGTGTGGAAGGCATTCAGCCCTGCCACTGTCAACACTGGAAGAGGTAAGTTTATCATTGGCCTTGATACAGGGTACCTTGTTACTATACTTTGCAACATACCACTAAGTCACATTTTAATAGTATATGTAAGACAAAGCTTTTAGTTTATTTTAAAATTAACAAGATGGTGATGTTGTAGTGATGTAAGCTTTGTGGGATAGTCAAGTATAGTCTGATTTGCATATGCCCCCTACCAGTAATGTGTGATTGTTGTTTACAGGCACAGAGTTCGAGGGCGCCATTATTGCTCTGTTCCACTTGCTGGCTACAAGGAACGACAAGGTCCGCGCTCTGCGTGAGGCTTTCTACAGACAGAACCTCCCTAACCTCATGAACCTCATGGCCACCATCTTTGTGTTTGCCATAGTAATATACTTCCAGGTATGTCAAACATGATAAGTTAGGCTGATTATGATGAAATAATGTGAAAGTACTTTTCATAGCTTCAATATGGTGAAAACCATGACATCTAAGGATTAATTGTAGTTAGTGTGTAGTGTAAGGGATATTTTTATGACATGCTTTTGTTGTTAATTTTGAATTCAGAAATAAGATTAGAATTTGAAGTCTATGTAATTACTTATGCTGACAATTGAGATAGATATTTTTATTGACCTGTTTGATTTTCAGGGATTCCGTGTGGATCTTCCTATCAAGTCGGCTCGCTACAGAGGACAGTACACGTCATACCCCATCAAGCTGTTCTATACGTCCAACATTCCCATCATCCTTCAGAGTGCCCTAGTATCCAATCTCTACGTCATTTCACAGATGTTGGCTACAAAGTTCAGTGGAAACTTTTTCGTCAACTTGCTCGGTGCTTGGGCTGTGAGTATTTGTTTGGTTGATTTTAAATAATTGGAGGGTCACAAACTAGACTGTTTTCAACACAACAGTCTTGAAGTGTTTTTGCCTTTGCTTGGTTTCAATAGAGTGTAGATTCATGGATGGAGCCTTGCTTCCAAGAAGTGAAACAAAATTGGACAAATTAACATTCAAACTAACAGACCAGGAAGAGATTTACAAGACTTCAGACTAGTTACTAAGGTTGCGGATGAGATTGTTTTTTAAAAAAAAGACAAACATTGCTTCATATATTTTGTGCATAGATTCAATTTACTTGATTATGTGTTATAAATGTTTATTGGCGTGTGGTGTGGCTCTGAATGTGAGTTTTCTATGTGCAGGATGTTGGAGGTGGCGGCCCAGCCAGGTCTTACCCTGTAGGAGGTTTATGCTACTACTTGTCTCCGCCGGAGACGTTATCACATGTAGTGGAAGATCCTATCCATGCTGTTCTCTACATAGTCTTTATGTTGGGATCATGCGCATTCTTCTCTAAAACCTGGATTGAAGTCTCAGGGTCTAGTGCTAAAGATGTAAGTACCAAGTTATTGTTGAGATGTATCTAACAACATACTCACTGTTGTTCAATGTAAAATATTGTATCTGCATACATGTGATCATATTGGTTACACTGGAAAAGACAAATGAAGATCCAGGATAGAATAGGTCTTCAGCAACCCATGCTTGCCATAAAAGGCACTATGCTTGTCGTAAGAGGCAACTAACTGGAACATGTGTTCAGGCTCGCTGACTTGGTGGTTGATGCACGTCATCGTATTCTAGCTGTGTAGATTGATTGCAATAGCTTTGAATGATATTGTATGTTCTTCAAGCTACACTTCACATACACTGTATATATGGTGTATCGGTTATGTTAAATGGATTACATTTTCTGGCAGCTCGGTTGTCTAAGGAAATGGAATTCTGAGTTAAACAGTGATAACATGCTAATGCCAACGTATTGACTGTTATCTTAATATTGCAACAGGAATATCTACAATGTTTCTCTAATTTTCTAGGTTGCTAAGCAACTGAAGGAGCAGCAGATGGTGATGCGAGGTCACCGAGACAAGTCCATGATCAAGGAGCTGAACAGATACATCCCCACAGCTGCTGCTTTTGGTGGTCTGTGTATCGGAGCCCTCTCCGTCATGGCCGACTTCATGGGTAAGTGTGCTACAAGGAATCAATCTCCATTAGTTGGGATGAAGTTGACCAAGTTGCTTCAATTCATTGAGCAGAGTTGCATCCCTTAATCCTATGCTCATGGGTTCAAATCCCAGATTCCTCCTGATTATTTTTGGGTTTTTTTCAGCTCCACATCTAAGCTCACAGGTTTCTAAGATCAGCAACACTTTCGGTTTTCTTCGCATTAAGCGGACACTGATATATTTGAAAGACTGCTTAGCGCAGCGGTAACCCCAACTCCATCACTCACACACACATTGATATCAACCTGTTCAGTCATGTATATTTTAAATGAACTTCTATGTGTAGAGTACAATTTCAAACAGTTACTTGTTACAACTATCATCAGACTTCAGGAGTGTCAAATATTTGAAAGATTCTCAGCATTGAGATACATTAAAATGTACCAATATCTGATATTTATCAGTCACATAAGCTGTCCATTATTTGCTTGTTGATGTATGATAGGAATCTGATGGTATATATTTATTCTTTGCTTTTTTCAGGTGCCATTGGCAGTGGAACTGGAATCTTGCTGGCTGTAACAATTATTTACCAGTACTTTGAAATTTTCGTCAAGGAACAGAGCGAAATGGGCGGCATGAGCACACTACTCTTCTAGACTTTCGGATACGGATAAACAATTAATGTTAATATTATTATTATTCTGCAGCTATTTTTGAATCTGCAGCATTTGTACATATTTTTCTTGTCACATGAATCCTTGTCATTAGATATTAAGATATCATTTGCAATCCACAGATCTCGGTGGAATCTGTTAAGTAGAAAATGACCACAGCTCGATTGTTTTAATGATTTATTTGCCAAAGATATTTTATAAGGGAATATAACGTAGAGGGGAAAAGATTTTAAGATAATGACATGGATACAAATTTGAAGAACAATCTCTGTGGTCATGGAGAAAGTTTATAAGTTCATCTTTGCAAGTAGCCTCATGACTTCATTACATTATTTTTATCAACAATGAAGGGACTACATGAGCATAGTGACATCAAAATGTAGTTCAAGAATTTGTTATATGAAGCAAACTTATTTTAGGCGTCTCAGTTTCTGAAGCATTTCTTTTGTTTTGAAGAAAGTGTCGTATGTTGTTAGATTGGGTCGGTATGAAAGAGACATTCTGTATCACGAGTCCTCAGTGTTGAAAAAATAACAATAAAAAACTTTGTGTAAACTGGACTTCCTTGTTTTGTACTTGATTGCAACTTCAATGCCTATTTACTCAATGGAGCAGTTTCTTGAGGGGTGGGTTGGTACTTAGGTTCATTCAGCACAAGTGTGCTGAATGAACCTAACAAGTAGAAGTTGCTCTGGGCATATACAGATTGTTTAATTCCCTGCATGGACAGTGATGGGTACAACATGTGAAGGTAGATGTGCCAGTGTGGCTGAAATAGTGCTGAATTGCAGACTGCCTTGTGAAACTGGGCCCACTCTCTCTGTCGGCTACAACTACTGAAAGTAGAGATTGCTATAGGTTGTAGTGGGAAATCACTGCTGTGAACCATGTGGGGTATTCGGCTCTGTAAGTAGGGCTGTCTCCCTTCATTGATCATTGCCAGAATTGACTGATGGGAATATGACATTTCACAACTAACTATCCATCAGATCCTTTACATGCCAGGGAAACTGACTAACCCCTTCTTGGAGCTCCAGGGTCTGAGTATGTCCCAAGAAGCCCACACTTGTCCCGAGGCAAGGGAAATGACTATAATATTCCAGTTTCCACCCTTGCCGAACTAGGCTGGAGTTATGTTTTGGCTGGACTAACAACTCTATGCACAGTCCAATCAAAATCTCGTAACGAAATGGAGATTGGGCTCGTAAGCAATGTGGCGATTGCTGTGCAGATTTTGGTCGACTGCAGGATTTGCAAAACTTGTACCGTAAATTGGGCATTGACATATGTTTTCCAAATCTTTTCTTGTTGTTAATCAAGGGAGTTGATGTACTTTACGAGGTAAGACCAATTGTATTACAATAAATATCTTGATTATCAATCAGATCGTCTTGACTGGGTGCCACCCTTGTGCAAGTGATATGAGAGATGGAATCTGATTGGTGGTACTATGATTGAGTCACATTTGGCCAGGGTGGAAACTGGACTTTTAGTGTCAGTTAACTCCCTTGCTTCGAGAAGATGAGGTTGTTTCTAATTAAGTCGCCCACTATGTTGCCAAGCTTGTTCTGCAGGGTAAACCATCACTCCCTCCACAATACCCCATACACAACACAAACTGCCAAGCTACAAGAGATACATATTTTAATATCAATGAGAAACAAATCAATACAAATGCTGGTTTTCTTGAACCGGTGTATGTAGTCATACTACATCATGAGGACGACAGTGATGAAAATAGTATTCACAATTCTATTGTAATGAAAATGTGACAATCTTGAAAAGACAATTCCGAATGTTCAGTTCACCAGCTGATTTCATAGCTTATATATATACCAGTACACACAAGTTGTGTACATTTCAAACATGTTCTGAAATTCATAGTTCACTCTAACAATCAGATCACCGTATTTAGAGGATTCACAAGTACCGGAACTGATAATGGAATAAGCTGTTTGATGATGTTCATGAAAAGCCTGAACAATGCCGAAGGTTGAATGTCTATGTACATGTTGATTGAATGGTGGGAACACTCGTTTATTTCATGTATTTGTCTTCGTGTGCTGCAAGGATCTTTGCTGATGATTTGGCATCGTAGAACAGTTTGTGAATCTCGTCTATGTCTTCCTTGTTTATTGATTCCTTGCCGTTTATCCTGGCAAGGATGTTGCTTGGGGTCAGCAGCTGAACGGCGTATCTACAAAAAAGGAGCATGTCAGTCAATGTGCATGCTGACGTCCATGTCATCCGTAACTGCTCATAAACATAGTGAAACTCTAGTATCACTCTAGTATCACAAATATTGTTCATGAAGAAGGTGAATGTTGACTTTCAAAAGCATTCCAGATGATAAATGTACTCAATACAAGCAACTTACCAAAACATACACTCAAGCAAGTGTGAAAGACATTCATATTTGAATGTTCACTGTCCATCGACACCACAATTTATTGTTCATACACATGAGAATTCTGAACTGTACACTGTGTAAGCCAAATTATGTTCATGTCCTGTCTCGTAACCACATCCAATAATAGTCTATACATTAACACTAAAATCTGCAGAAATGATACCAAGAAAAACAAATATTCCGGCCAGCAGGAATACATTTTTTTTTTCTTTTCACCCATTGACTACAGTAAATGGGCATCAGCGGATTATAATGTGTGACCTGGGTCCCATTCCACAAAGCGATCTTAACACTTAGACTGTCGTAAGTCTACGTTAAAGTATGGGAGTTACGATCGACTTAGTGCTAACATTTCTTTGTGGAATGGAGCCCTGGCCCACCATGCTGATATGTGCCATTTCTTGAAAGCACAAATTATAAATGATGTTCTCAACCACCTACTGTCTGGTGTAAACTTATACATGATGTATTGGAGTAAATATTCAAAGCACCATATCACTTATCACAGATGATACATATGCTTACCTAAGTGTGGAGTTTGTTCCAATGCTGCCCAGCTCCTGCAGGGATTCGTCATCTATCTGTATACTTTCTGTTTGTGACCGGATCTTCAGAATCTGTGTAACCAAAGAATCAAGTCAAGAATTCGTAAAAATTGGATAACCTAGACTTGGTCTCATTCTACAAATATATCATCTCTATTAATGAAATTATAGTTTGATCAATACATAAAATGCTGGTAGTTGTACATACAGCGACCATTTCCTCCAATGAGTATGGCAAGGTCCTGATGATCATGACTCGGTCCAGCAGATCCAGGGGCATGCCGTGGGGGGCAACAATGTCCTCGGTCCCCCTGTAACAGAAACACACACACATCAGTATCATACACCTGCTGTCCTGTGAGAACAAAGGCTGTTGGGTTCATCAATGACAGGGATCTCAAGAGGCAATGTTACAATCTAAGGGCAGATAACTCTTTGCAGACCTCCCTTCCTGGTACTCTCTGTTCAATATATGGATGACAAGAAGAAATGCAGACAGTAAAATTCTGAATAAAGTCATATGGGATATATCATAAAACGTTTCAACATGAAGGATGCTTTAGAGTTAATTGTGGATTCATATTTGAATACCTAAGATTTGATTTGTTTGTTTGTTGCTTAACGCTGCACACAGCAATATTCCAGTTACATGACGTCAGTCTGCAAATAATTGAGTCTGGACCAGACAATCAGTGATACACATCATGAGCATCGATCTACGCAATTGGGATACGATGACATGCATGAACCAAGTCAGCGATCTCGACCACCTCATTCCGTTAGTCGCCTCTTACTGCAAGCAGGGGTTGCTGAAGACCTATTCTGACCCCGATCTTCGTGTGTTGATTTGATTTACAGAATAGATCAGGAAACAGAATCTGTTATTAACATGATTAAAATAACTTGTAAAATCATAAAATAAACATCAAATAGAACACTGTTCTTACTTTATTGTGCACTTTCCTCTGTTTGTGGCAAAGATAACAATGGGTGCAATTGTGGACTCCAAGGCTCGATGGAGGTATGTGAAGCACTCAATATCCAACATGTGCACCTCGTCTATGAACAACACACCCGGCACCAGCTCTGCTATACCCTGATCGATGTACTTGTTCACCACCTTGTTGATCTCCTTCCGAAGCTTATCTGCAAAATACAACAAGAAAAGTGTCACCATAATGGCCTGAATCTTGTATAGAATACATTGTAAGCTTATTCAACATTTCAATTTGATAAAGTTGATCCCAGCCAAAATGGTGATAAGGCAATTCAAAAGTACATAAAAACTGTAAAACTGTAAAACTGTAAAACCATTACTGTTTTGAAAATAGATGGATTATTATTTAGCCCATAATTATTTAGTCCATACATGTCCCATTATTTTGATAGACCAAAATAATGAAGGAGCTTTCGAAAATACTAAATTCCTAATCAGAAATTAATATCTCAAAACTATAAATGGGGACATTTATCATGCTGTGCTTCAAGCAACTCTCAGTTATACAGAGTCCCAGAGATCTTCTGGATGTTTTTCCACAATCTTATTAAAATCAGATCTTGTTCTCGCTACGCTAACAAACATCTGAGGACTTCCCATTACGGGTCATATCATAACAATCTTTCACCTGACCCATCAGAGCGTCACTTACCAGATCAGGAAAGTGACAGTAGGAATGTGGTTTCTAATCATGCAACCTTGGAAAGTTAAACGCAGGGTATGCTTAACCTCGGTTACAGGCTTTACGATTGAATCCGTCAAAAACACAGTCTATCCTCACTTCAGTGGAGTAAACATTTGAAAAAAGAGACTTTGCATTGCCATGGGAAGTACTGCCATACAATCTAGGCCATATATTAGAAAGTCCAGTATGTTTTTTTGTTCAGTTTTCAAATTCTGAATCAATATTTTTCAAAGCGTAGTCACCAGTTTGGCACCAGTGCCGTATAGCTCAAGAAAGCTGCTTTCTGATTGGCGATTGGTCATTTCATTGGTTGGTCAAAGTTTGCGGAAGATTGTTCTGACATGACCCGTAAGGGGATGTCCTCATCTCTTTTGCTCAGCAGTAGTGAGGACTAAGATCTGATTTGAATAAGATTGGTCTTATCATGGTTACTAACCAGTGATTTCTGTCTTCTTTGGTTTCATCAACTGCCCCATCATCGACATAATATCCTGGCCTCCCTGCAATCAAAGTGGTATCACATGAAATACCCCAAGTACAAACCATGCAGAGATACAGTGAAGATGAAAACACCACAGACAGGAACAATATTAAACTCATTGCACAAACAAGTACTTTTGACGAGGTCAATATGCAAAAAAAACAAACACCTGAGGACCAGACCCCTGAGGTGGTCTGTCCTGTCGGGACTGGTAGGTCCTTTTTTTTTTTAACGCATATCAATCTCGTCAAGAGTAAACATTCATTTTGATATACCGAAATTCCCTTTAAAGTTTATGAAGCCTTTCAACCGTCCTGTTTCATTACATATCTATATACATCTTTGATTACAGTAACTTAACAGCCATCTGTGAAATGTTAGTAACAGATGCCATCTTGTTTTCCAGTAGAAGAGTCAATATTGATCCCGTGACAGGTCAATACTGATCATGTGAAATGTCACTTTTCAATGTCAGTGTCAGTCACATGATCTGGGGTGTCTACATTGAAATGTATTGTTTCCTCACGTGGTACGGAATAACCAATGGAAGATTCTTAGTAGAGGTATTACAATCTTGCTAAAGTGAAGGTCAGTACCTGTGGCCTTGCATTAGCGACATCTAGGTCATGTAGAGTGACATCCTGAATGACCTCCTTCTTCTTGTGCACATCACCTTTAGGTAGCGGCACATACTCTTCTGCCTCCAGATCATACTCGGTTGCGTAGTTGTCAGATCGGCCTTGTCTCTGTAAGATGGAAGAACAGTGTTAATAGCCTCTTGGAGTTTTCTTTCTAAGCACCTGATAAAAGCAAGATATTTCTCAGATGGACCATCAACCTGCCAATTAACTTCTAGGGGCAATATTTGAAATTCAGAGACGCCTTGGATTATTGGGCCAGAATGTTTTAATACACTATGTTCCATAGACACTTGGCCAGTGACAACTGTAGGTAGTAATTCTTTGTCATTGTTGAAGTAAATTTAGCTAATGGTTTGAAACATATCACCAGTTATTTTGAAGGATACAATAAATATGCTTAAACAAAAGAACTGATGTAATGACTCAATGGGACGAGGAGAGTATTCCTGGATTACACAACACTACAAAGGTCATGACATGATAGAAGGTACTGGAAAATTTGGCACTTATCATTAAATTGTGTATGAAAAGATGATCTCACAAAATTAAATGAGACATTGATATCTTGGCAACAATACAACCACTTGAAACAAGTGAGTGAGTGAACGAGTTGGTTTTAACGCTTCTTTGAACAATATTCCAGTTATATCACAGCATGTCAGCTTAATGTGTGAGGAAAGCCTGAAGTGACTCTTGAAACGAGTGAAGAAAATCAATAATACAGGCAAAAGTGAATGCATTATGAACGCAATGTGACAAGTCATACACCACTGTTTGTTTGCTGTCTTTAGCTGCTGTCAGCAATATTCCATCCATATATGTATTTTCATTATTTTTTCATTATCTAAGCCAGAAGGCAAACTCTGGAATGTCACACATGTCTCAGTCAGATGTCAGCATATAATGATCACAGGCTGAGGTATCCATGGTAACAAAGATCGGTAAAACTACCCCAAACAAGAGTCAGAAGATAACATATCCAAAAGAATAAATGCCCCAAATCATCCATATATCATAATATGTAAATAAAAAATAAACAATATAAACAACATATATAAATAATGTCTGGGCCATGCTAACCACAATTAACCAGTGGTTGATGACATGAACACAAACAGCCAAGTCACAGAGCCTGACCACCCAAGACCCTTCTAGCTGGCTCTCCAGCAAGCATGAGGTATTTTACCACACACAACTCATGTTTATTCACATCCAACCTGCATTCCTCACCTTGACGGCGCCGCTGTTGGCCTCGATGTAGATGACATCGCCCACCTCCACCTTCTCCTTCTGTAGACTCTCATAGATAGACGGGTCAAGCTTCAACTGCTTGGTGCCTTTAGCTGTCTTCAAGCCGATCACCACATGGCTTACGGTCTTGCCATAACCTGCAACAGGGTACCAGTACATGCATGTCATGATGTCGACAGTCATTGTCTATAGATTACACCAGAGCTAGTGGATAGGACATTCATAAACAAACATGGTTAACATCAAGAGACCCATTCCATGGAGTCATGTCTTGTAATGGTTCACCTAAGCTGCTGTGCTTTGTGATAGTCTGGACCACTACCATCGTCCCGAGGCAAGGGAGTTAACTGACTATAAAAGTCCAGTTTCCACTCTTGCCGAACTAGGCTGGTATTATGTAGCTACATTTGAGCTGGACTAACGAGTCTATGCATAGTCCAAACAAAATCGTGCAACAAAAATAAAAATATGGTTCGTAAACTGTAATACAGATTTCGGTCAATCGCAGGATTGCAAAAGCATGTGCACCGCCAACTCGTCAACAGATATTTTCCAAATCTTTTCATGTTTTTAATCAAGGTGCTCAAGTGATTTGATGCACCTCACGATGTGACCCGTTTTATCACAATATAGATCTTGATTATTGATCAGATCGCCTTGACTGGGTGCCGCCATTTTGTTTGAAGCAAATGCAAGTGATATGAGAGGTGGAATCTGATTGGTCCATAAAATCCCAAACAACTAAAAGGCACAAGTTCACCACTAGACCTATCTATGTGCCAAGTTTGGTTATAATATATCTATCATGGTTTTCGCGTTCTGCTCCAGAAACAAAACGTGACAGATGGATGGATGGACGGGCGGAGAGCACCCATTCTAATATCACCCTTTCACTTTGTGGCGAGGGATAATGTGTTTTTCAAAATTGGGACTTTCTTTAAAGTCCTTTTTTTTTAAATTCAGGGGTACTTTAATTTTTCATTCAATGCAAAAATGTACCATACATTAAAGCCTCTTCCTGATTATTAACCCCGTTATCACTGAAATGCAAGTCACCCCTGCAAAGCAATAACATTAGTTATAACCAGCTGATTACAACAATAAGTTATAACCAGCTGATTACTACAATAACATTAGTTATAACCAGCTGATTACTACAATAACATTAGTTATAACCAGCTGATTACAATAACTTTGGTTATAACCAGCTGATTACTACAATAACATTAGTTTTAACCAGTTGATTACTACAAAAACATGACATGTCAAATTATAATATGTATGCAAGTTTGGTGTTTTTAACCCAAAGTGCACAATTTTGACAAAATCCTGCCAAACCATCCCACTACATGGATGGATGTCATTTGTACAGTACAAAACATTTTACCAGTAAATATCTGATGAACTGAGTCACTGTTAAGTGGGAGTGTACCCTTGAATACATACCTCCCATAGGATTCTCTGTCTCTACAGGTGACAGTTCTGTCACCTCTCCTTCATACACCTCTTTTGTCTCCTTGATTCGCAACCCTATGGCTCTTCGGAAGTTCTCCATCAATACTTCTGTTTTCTTGATTTCTGAGGAGTACACTTCACTTCCAACCATTGGACAAAAAGGGACTTTGGATCCCAACTCCTGAGCAATAGCTAGAGCAATAGCAGTCTGAGAAAAATACAAAGTAAGTGTTACAAATGATCAAATTATTTGCTGAAACAATGTTTGTGAAGTAATTAATGTCAAAATGTCTTCCTTTAACTATATCATCAATAATACACTGTGATACAACTGGAATATTGTTCAAAGCAGCTTTAAACCCAACTCACTCACTCACCAAAATTTACTTTAAGACATAGTGAGTTCACAGCAGTAGCAACTGTAAATAAATAACTAGCTCTTCAAAACCATGACAATGGTACTTTGTTGTTACAAATACTGTCATAGTTTACCTAAGTAATACCTAAAGTTGACATTCAGAGGAGTATATATTATCTCTGAGAATTTTCTGAAAGTGTTTGTTCTACATCATCTCATCTTCCCAAGGCAAGGGAGTTAACCAACATTAAAGTTCTGTTTCCACCCTACCCGAACTAGGCTGGAATTATGGAGTTATATTTTGGCTGGACTAACAAATCTATGCATAGTCCTATCAAAATCCTTTTACGAAATCCACATCCAGTTCATTAACAACATAGCCACTGCTGCGTTGAATTCGTTCAATTGCAGGATTTGCAGGGCATGTGTACCATCAACTCTGCATCAACAGATATTTTCCAAACCTTTTCATGTTTTTAATCAAGGTGCTCAAGTGATTTGATGCGCTTCACAAGGTAAAACCCATTTTACTACAATAGAGATCTTTATTATCGATGAGATCATCTTGACTGTGCATTTTGTTTGAAGCAAATGTAAGTGACATGAGAGGTGGAATCTGACTGTCCAGTAGTGGGGAATGGACAAAACTCGTAATAGCCCCTGGTAGCGCTATGATCATGACCAGACTCCAGCCAAATTGGGCAAGGTTGGAAACTGGACTTTTAAAATCAGTTTACTCCTTTGCCTCGGGAAGATGACTTCATCTTTATTCTACTGTACTGTACAGGTGTTTCTTACATGATTAAAAAGGATTTGACAAGGTCTCCTCCTACATTAAACAAATACCAATTTGAATCATTAAGTTTGTTATATTTAGATTTTTCTTACTTCTAATTATCCCTTAATTAGCAATATAACACTTCTTCTGGGTTAAAAAGTTCTATTTGATAATATTTACAAAAGATCTCAATGAAACTGTCAAAATTTAGTAATGTCCAGTATATTCTTGTGCCAATCGGAAATGTCACCATCAAATAAAAACAAAAATATATAAAAGCCTAACCAAGCCAACAGTACAAATCACACTTTGATTAAAATTAACATGTTTATGGTAAACAAACAAATGAGAACATAACTGATTAAACATAAATATACCTTTCCTGTTCCTGGTGGGCCAGCAAGTAGCATTGCTCTTCCTGCCATCTTTTTGGATTTGATGAGCTCCACAACAACCCCTGCAGCCTGATGATGGAAGAGGCATTACTCTGGTTACCAAGGAGATTGGTTAGTTAACACAGAATATTTATACCTGCTGAAAATGATCATTTCGGTCATAACTGTGATTTTCATTTGAACAAATTACGTTAACTCAACCCAATCAGGGAGATACTTCAGATTGATTGATATGATATTTCTTTCTTTGGAAATACCATTAACTGACTAGGTTTACACACTTTTGAAGAATGTTCTAGATAAACAATAGTGAATAAACGTACTTCACGTGCAAGCTCTTGGCCGACAAGCCCTGCTGCGGTTTGAATGGCATAACCATTGCCATCTAATCCAAGACCTTTGATATGACTGTGGGAAGCAATACGCTGAGCCTTGGCTGTACTTTTCACTTCTTCGATCTTCATCTTGATTCTTCACACAAGCATTGACAAACTAAAACTTGAGCAGACAGAAACACGCTTTTAGCCGGGTACTACTAATAGTACAACTTACTACTAATCATCATTGACACTAGAATTCGTGTTCCTTTGGAAAGTCATTTTATACAAAAATATCACGTTATTTTACATTAATATATGTTACTATCCTTGAATTATTTTCATACGGTTACTATAGTATTTTACCTAAACCAGAAATCAATTTAATCTCTATGCTCGTCTTAATAATATTAGTGATTGCGAATACAGTATAAAGTTATATCTTGCCGAAAACAGGACTTAATGTTGTTAAACACGTTTTGGATTATTCAGATTGATAAAACTTCTTCATTCGTGCTGAAATAAAATATTTGGATATACTCCAAAAGGTTTAAAGATGTTTATATTAACTTATGTTATTTAACACAAAATTTAACATTTTACGTTATTCCCCATGCTCCATCTGAGCATGCGCAGCATGCATGGTAACTGTTGTTAATGTAAACCAGCCATATTGGATGTGCAAATAATTCATGAAGCTTCATCTTCTCAATGTATCTCCTGAAGGTAATCACGCACTACGGCATGATACTAGCAAATCGATCAACGAAATCAAGACGGACCGTTTAATTATTCATCATATCGTTTAATGTGATTATGGAGTAATTTATAGGTGTTAGTTATCTAACATCTGTAAGTAAACAAATCCATTTTCTCTTTTTTGTTTGCGTTTTCACATCATATGTTTGTCATAAATATTTGTCAGTTGTCATTATTTTTAGAGGTGTATATATTCTCCTATGGGAATAAATATGCTACATAATATGTCAGAATAATAGAATATAATACCTTTAAATTACTTCTTTAGCTCACATAGATTTTGTTGAAATATGTATGTATGCATTAATTGACATCCAATTTTGTACAGTCAGCAAATTGCAGCAGAACTAGAATGGTTGTTTCTTTTGGTAATTTTGGAGCAATTTCTTTATGAAGGTGTAGGGTTCTTCAAGGGATGTTCTACATTGTGGTGAAATATATAAGGTCTGATTTCATGGTTTGTGACTTTTAAAAAAAATCTTTTCTTAAGTAAGCATTGCTAATAATTATTATTTTCCATGATTAAGACTGAAATAAACTAAAATTGTTGTCAGAAAACCTGTTTGAGCTAATATACTCAAAAGTGTTTGGCAGCGATTGATTTTAGCAAACAGAAACTCTAATTATTCATTGGATGGTGGTCCATGCCAAGTCATCGCAAATCTTAAGCTTGTTAATATTTAATTATTAAGTTCTGAAAGTGTTTCAGGATTGCTTTCAATACGGATAAGTTATTTGGAAGTTTAAATAACTTTATGAAAATTTGATTAATTGAACTGAAACAGGTGAGTTTCAGGTACAGTCTGTTTAGATTAACTCTACATCTCAAATGAGCTTTCTTCTTGAGGAACAATACGTACACTCTAATTTCCTTATGCACTCTGTGTGTATCCATTTTCTCTAATTGCACCACCCTGTTACGTGTCCTTGTCAATCAAATAAATGTGATTGACATTTTATGATGAATAGAAATCCAAATTATTTATCAGTTGGTTTTGGTCTAATTATCTTGTCAGCAGTTTATTGACAGCCAATTTCTTTAGCTTGAGAAATTCATTGTTAATTCAGAAACATTTGTCGGTGATAGAGTAGTGAAAGTGACACTATTGGTTTCTTCTGAGTTCACCAGTGACAGAGGAGTGTAGAATGTGGTCAGTCATGCAGGTTATTTCTGTTATAGTTATGAATAATACTTATTCATTACAAGTATGTTGGTGATAAAATACTATTGTGAACATTATTTTCTATACAAAATAGGTTTCTTTAAGTGAATTGTAACAACATATGGGTTTATCTTGTTTCTTTTCACAAAACCATCATTCATTCTAATTTAAAAGGAGAAAATATTTTTTATATGTTGAAACATGTATAGTGTATTGCTTTCGTAAGGAAAAAACATGAAATAGATATTTTAGAATAAATTTCTCTTTAAGAATGTCTCCTAAAGTGTTATAATCAGCTAACTTTTTCTTTTGTTTGTATTATTTGTTTGACAAGCGATTTTCATTGATTTAATGTTGGATCTAAATTTGGATATATTATGCCAGGAATGAGTTAGCTGGTTGTCTGAGGATGAGTGACGCGGGAGGAAGCGACAGGGAGGAGGAGGAGGAGGTGTCGGAGTATGTCCCCCCGATAGCACCCCTTCCTCCCAAGGTCATTAAACAGGAAGAGAGTCAGATAGAAGTCTCATCAAGCCCTGCTTTCCAGTGTTTGGATGAGGTGAGTTATTGTTGCAATGATGTTAGATCAGAGCAATGTGTGTTTTAGAGCATTTTAATAGTAGTGATGATTCTACTCTATATCAGTCATTTTTTTTAAAAATATATCAAGAGATATATTTATGCCTCTGGACATATTGAACTTGGTAAGAAACTCTGTTAAACAAGAAAGTTAACTTGGCTGGCCTTAGTGGAATATCAAAGTGATATAGTTTTATCAAGATTCAAATTGACAAATTCTGTGTTTGTTTATGATTGTATCTCAAATGCAATAGCAATGAAAAAGTAATGGCCAGTAGGTTTAGCTAATTGCATCATGTATCAGGAGTTTGTGAATAAGTTTTCAAAACTTAAAAACATCATAGTTTATGCTATTTAGAAATGAATGACTTACTTGTTAAATTTCGTGTTCCAGTTATTTCAGCAAGGAAAGTTAACTGGGACAAAGGTTGCTCTACTGAAATCTAAATACACAGAACTGCATGAGACACTTAAAAAGTAAGTTATCCTCCTGTTGAATAATAATGTAAAAAGCATATCTGAATCTCTCAGATCTTTTTCCAAAGATTATCTCTGACTTTTTTTCATTGGTAATACATATCTTTTACACATTTTGTACTCATAGCTTTAGTGAATACCTTACATTATTGTGAAGCAAGAAATAACATATTCTCTTTACCACCATCCTTGTTTGACAGTATATTATTTCTGTAATGCAAGAGATGAAAATGACACTAAATTTGCTTACTTTTACCAACATACTCGACACCAATTTTGCATAATTGTTTTTACCTGAGAATCAATTGTTGATATTGTTTCAGCTTTGCATTATGTGTCTATCGCTGTGTGACAAATTGTTTTTATTGACATCCAGCTCCAGACTTAATGAAACAACACTACTCCGTCAAGCCAAGGACTACACATCAGATCTAGAGAAACAGAGAGCAGAGTTAGAGAAAGGGGATAACTTCCCAGAGAGTTCCAACACAGAAGTCACCAAACTCCGTGAACAGTTTCTCAAGTACAACAATGATCTGGTGGAGACAGAAGAAAGGCAGTATCAGCTGGAGTACAAGCTGGAGAGGTGAGTCACTCAGTGTTAGGTTTGTTTGTTGTTTAACGCCACCCTTAGCAATATTCCAGCTATATGACAGCAGTCTGTAAATAATCGAGTCTGGACCAGACAATCCAGTGATTGACATCATGAGAATTGATCCACGCGGTTGGGATACGATGACATGCATCAACCATTTCAGCGAGCCTGACTACCCGATCCTGTTATTTGCTCAAGACCTATTACCCATATCTTCATTGGTCTGTTGGGTAGCACTTGCTCCCTGGTTTTGAGTTGTAGTTTGAAGGTAAAAAGATTAGGTTTGAGCCAATGTGTGTTTGTTTGAGATGGGCTATTCAGGGAATCAGGGATGATGGGTGACCCTCACATGAAAGCTGCTCTTGATGTGATGAAAAGTATGAGAGAAGCTAAAACACGCTGTTATCCCAATATATATGCTAGCTATTGGAAATTTCTACACAGTGCACTCACCATTCTAGCGGTACTAGAACATTCCACAAGTGTCTCTAACAGATTATCACTGTCCAAGATATACCAGACCGAAAGTTTACACACCACACTTGTATCTAAATATAGTAACTATAGTGACAACTGCTTACACCAAATCTTGACAGAAACAATGTAACACAGTTACAATCATTGTAACAATCATTTTTTGTCCCTAGAGTTAGCGAGGTTTGAAGTGGGGTTGCCCTATACACAGGGTAGAAGAGTTTTGATGTTATTTGCCCCCCAAACACAGAGACATTACCGTGAGCATGTAACCGGCTGGTAGCACCAAAAATACCATCGCAACAAATCCGCAATGAAGTACGCAAATTAATCATGTGATTACACTGTCTGGTTATAGAAAGTAGTCATTGTATATCTGGACTTATGTTTGTAACCTTTTTTATTAATTTTATTCAAAATTTCATATTGAGTGAGAAGTGATTGCACAACTCACCATTATTTACAGCAACCACGGTCAGATTACCACTACTGACACCTTGAAACAACTTTAGTTGACAGATAATGGATACATATATCATGCCACACGCTGACTCCTTAAAAGTAATATTTATTGTAGTTTGACTAATATATGTGAACATAAAGTTTTCGCGAGCGTGTGAGCCTCGACGGTGATTTGTCAAATTGTTCCTTACGTGAAAAAACATCCAGTAATAGGAATCAGCTGTACCAATGTGCTATACTTATGGTTATTTTTATTTCAAATATATATAGTAAAGCTTCAACTAAAATAACACAATATTGGAATATATTATTCCTGATAAAATAATAGTTTCAGATTCAGTTATTCCGATAATTGTATCAAAATTCTTTAAAGTTATATTAGGTGTAAAAAGTAATAGAATTGGTTCTCAGGTAATGACTTTTGAGAACATATTACAGGCGAGCAGTCTTTTTTTTTTTTATTCCGAGAAATCGTGTGTCCAGCTGATTGCTGTTTCTGGCTTAGTTACGAGACAACACACACAGTATCTCTACACATAAACAATAGACAGTCTCCATGGTCTAGTGGTAGAGCATCCGCCCAGAGAGCGGAAAGTGCAGGCTTTGATCCCCGGCCGCGTCATACCTAAAGACGTTAAAAGATGGTACTTGTTGTTACCCTGTCTGGCGTTCGGCATTAAGGGGTTAAAACAAGGACTGGTCGGCTTGGAGTCAGTATACTGTGTCTGAGTGGGTATTCATGTTAAACTGCGGCATGGTATCTCAGTGGGCTAGCACTATATATCGGCATCAGCCTGGACTAGTACAAGCAGCCACACACACGTGCATACACGTCGCTCTATAAGTGCAATAATCTTGGATGCGACGTTAAACCCCATTTCACTTCACAGAATTAATACCTAGCAGAATAGGAAGTACAATTTAAATGGTAAATCCTTGTATCTAGTAATGTTTTATCTCAAATGTCAAATTTGTATTGACCAAGTCATCATCTGTTCGTTTGCCTGAATCCACTGGAAGGATATGATGTTATTTTTTTTCTGCCTACTTGATTTTCCCCTCCTCCCTTTTATGGCTGATGTTGGGTTTGTTTATGTGCTGGTGATGTGCTTCATTCCAGATAGCTTTATAGAGAGGGTATATGAATTAACATCGATTTTGAAGGCCTGTACGGGGGGCCTTATAGGCAGCGATATACAGTATTACTGAAAGCTTGGGGGGCTTATTTCACTCACTCACAGACTCTGAATGATTCTTGTAGAAACACATTCCTGAATTGAAAATCCAAAAGTATTTCTGATAATGAATAAGTAAGTAGGAATTACAATTACTGTGATAACATTGCTTTACATTTGGGAAATGTATGATTTTTTTGTGTTATATGAAATTGACATGACTATAAGTTGTATGAGGACCACGAGGGGGACATATTGTTTTATGCGTCCCGGAGGCTCAGGGTGTAAAACCCTATGAGGGACGCATAAACCCCCATGTACCCCTCGTGATACTGCTATTACAAATCAATCAGATTCTTACCGACATGTTTTAAGGTGACATTGTAAAAGAATTAAAACAAATTCAAAATTGATAGAAAACAGCTGTTCGATCGAATGGAGGTTAACTTGTGCTCTGTCTTCCGTTGACTTGGAAAAAGGGTGCAGCTTTTTGCTTTGAAGCGGGGTGTAAGGTATTTATTTTGCCTCTCAGAAGTCCATGTGCAGCCCTACTTGTTCGTGGCGGGGTATAAGAGATTTATTACCCTGCTAAGAAATTTATTACTCTCCAAAACGGATTATATAGTATTTTTTCAAGATCATGTGGACCGATCAGAACTCACCATTCTGACAGGAGGTGTGATAATGTGGTTTATTTATTGTTTCAGTTTGACAGAAGAGAAGAAAATAATTGAAAGGGAGTATGAACGGCTCCCTAAACAAGGGGTGAGTATACTTTGTGCTGTTCTGAATGCATTATTTTTTTAAAATGATTCCTATTTTAGTTGACAATTTTTATTTAATGTTGACATTGTTACTTTAAAGATTGGACATATAAAGATGTAAGTGCTCATTTAAAGGCGTCTCAATAGTGATTGTATTGATGATTCAGTTATGCATGGTTTTTTTTATGAAATACTGTTTTGCTCATAATTTTGGTCTAAGAAAGGCTTACTACTCCCAGTGATGGCCACGAAGATTTCTGGAGCACATATATTATATATACTTTTTAGAATGCGATACCAATAATCGGTCCACACTTGTCATTTGACATCAGTATCAATATACATTAGTGTCTATGTATGCTAAGCCTAATAGATCAAAAGAAATTTAATAACACTGGCAACTCCATATATACTGACTGCAAAAATAAGGGATAATATGGAAATAAGTAAACAAAATAAAATTTTACAGAAGAATTTACACAGCTTTTTCATACAAGACTTCATATCAACATACAAAACACACTGTGGTATGTTTGTACAAGGAAGGGCACAGCCCATCTTCCTGAGGCAGGGGAGTTAACTGACTATAAAGTCCTGTTTACACCCTTGCCGAACTAGGCTGGAACGATGGAGTTCTATTTTGGCTTGACTAACAAGCCTATGTATAGTCCAGTCAAAATCACGTAACAAATTCAAAAATTGTAAATTGCTGTGTAAATTGCAGGATTTGCACAGCATGTGTACCGCCAACTTGGCATCAAAAGATATTTTTCAAATCTTTTCATGTTCTTAATCATGGTGATCACATTATTTTAAATTCTAACCTCGTTCGTTAAGGGTAGAAACTGGACTTTTAAAGTCATTTAACTCCCTTGCCTCGTGAAGAAACTGACTCTAAACCTTGTTTTTAGTTTTCCCTTGTCATCCTGAAGGCCGTGTTTGATTCCTCACGTTGGTACAATATCTGAAGTTTATTGTAGGTGTTGCTGTTGTAACATGTTTGACAGGACAGGGGTCAATTTAACTGCTGGCCCGTTGGCCTGTGGCCAGTTACTGAAACATAAAGTAGATGGCCTGTTTGGCTAGTCAAAATTTCACCCCTTCTCCGTGTATGTTTCATGTTTTCATTTGGATAATCTCAGTAGAAAGACAGCAGGCTGCTATTTTGTAATGTTGTGTACAACAACTTCTTTATTTGCTCGTAAATTGCCACAAAATGAGGCTAAATAGAAGCCAAGATTTAATCTCCAGAGTGCAAGAAACAGTGTTTTAGGGGTGAGGAGTTCTAACATTTTCAGAGAATTTCAGGCTAAGTGACCTCATGTTTGGCAACTTTGCAGCCTCCACCATTTAGTTGTAGGCCAGTTAGTTTGGAGAAGGGGGAGTCACTTTTAAAAGGAGCAAGCCCTGCTGGCTACATACAAATTTGTTGTGAAATCTATGCAACTAAGAGTGTGATTGGTCTCTTCTCACTCCAAAAGGACGTGGTTTATTTCTCTATTATTGACATTGAAGGAGATCGAGAAAAAGATCAAGCAGCTTCAAACTGCCTGTGATGAAATGAGGAAGGAGATTGGACAGAGTCAGAATGAGGCCAAGAACCTCCGTGAAGACCTCGAGACCAATCAAAGACAGCTGGGCCTCGACAACAAGGAGTATGAGGAGTTGACCGAGAAGATGGAGAAGTTGAAGGTATGCATTCTTTCATTCCTTGCTTTAATACATGTAATGGATTGTGTATAGATACTATAAACCAAGGGCAGATCCACTCGGATTGTCTACAATATATTAAATTTGGATTTCAAAAGTAGGGGTGGGGGGCAGACATTTCTTAATGTATTATATTTTGTCAATAAAAACAAACATTATCAGAAATGAATGTAATCCACGTAAATTCTACTGTTGAAATTCGTTTCATATTGTCATTTTCATCTTTTATTTTTTCAATAATCTGACGTTTGTATATCTTTGTTTGAATACATTACAGATTAATTCAATCACCCCATTAACTCCAATAATGATAATGTATAGCCCAATGTTTGTTATGCAGGTAGACAACAGGGGTACAAATGAGTAGGTAGAAAAGTTGGGTTTATATCAAAATTAAATCAGGCGCATTATTTTGTGCCTTGTGATATTGAAAGATGCTCCTGTTTAGGGACATTTTTCTAAAGCTTGGGTCAAAGTTGTTGAACTACTTACACTTGCAAAATACAATAATGAATAATTGTTTTAATTTCAGCTAGACTATATGAACATATCGGTGATTCTTTATTTACTATTCTATTGCAAATCTTTATTTGTACTGTAGTCGGAATTTTTGAAGCTAAGCAGCATGTTAGCCATACACATTTTACATGTAGTAGCTCCAGACAGGGTGTAGTTATGTACATGTATTTCAGCATCTTCCCAAGGCAAGAGCATCCACTAGCCTATTCATCAATGTCTATTTACACCCTTGCCACATCAAGCCCAATATGATTGGACTATAGCACATATGGATAGTCCAATCAGAGAATGTTTCATAAAATCAACATCCGGGTTCTGAAAACATGGCTGCTGCCATAGCTTGTTGAAGTTGTGCTGAAGTTCTTTTAACAATGTAGCGAAGACAAGTATTTTCTAAGTCTTCCAAGTTATACTTTTAAATCAAGGTGCCCAAGTACTGCACTTAAAGGCAGTATGATGATGAGAACAATCAATTCACAGAACTGGTACACATTCGTATGAAAGTGATTTACCACTGCCTGTCTTTGTTGACATGAATAGGTTTTCTTCCCATCAATGATTGCTTTTGTTTGTCTGTCACGGATGAAATCACGAATGTTTTCGTTTTCTGATCGAACGGGTCTTCATCTATGGTACTCGCTATCTTTGTAACTATACGAGTGAGTGAGTATGGTTTTACACCGCTTTTAGCAATATTCCAGCAATATCATGGCGGGGGACACCAGAAATGGGCTTCACACATTGTACCCATGTAAGCATACTAGCTAAGAACAGTGATCTGATTGGATCTGATCTCATTTTCATTACAAGGCTCACTGACTTGCGTGGATCGATGCTCATGATATCAATCACTGGATTGTCTGGCCCAGACTTGATTATTTACAGACCGCTGTCATATAGCTGGAATATTGCTGAGTGTGGCGTTAAACAACAAACAAAAACAAATCATTACAAGGGTCACAACTAGTGATCTAAGCGAGGTGCAACCATTGTACGGGCCAAGAAAAGTGGGCTTGATGTGGCAAGGGTCAAAACTAGGCTTTGATATCGGCTACTGGACACATTTGCCTCGGGAAGCTGATATTTCAGTGCTCCATTAAGAATTGCTTCTAGTGCACATTCCAATTTCCATTTTCTTTGGTGACTAAATGAGGGATCACAAGGTCACATTGGCTGCCACATATGGACAGCACTGTCTGTTTGTTTCTTTGCACACTATAACCGTGACCCACTGCTGGCAACTACAGCTAGCATATTACAGACTATGGCACAGTATCTGATTCACTCTTCAACTTACTTAAAAAATCATTATACATTCTTTACTTCACAAATATATTTAGCTGAAGAGCAACAGTTGTAATGACTATTCTTAGTTCTTTGCAGATAAATTCTTTCTTTTTTGGTGCACCATTTATAAGCTTTTTAATATGCTCATTGTAGTGTTTGTAGAGGAATGTTATTGTTAGTCAAATTGTGATCATTTACATTTTACAGGTATGACTTTGTTTCATGTGCTTGCGCTATGTCCCTAGATAGTTACCTAAAGGTTGAACAAGCAGTAGATCGAGCCAACATTATGTAGCAAGATCGGTAGTCAGCCCCCTGATATTGTTTGTTTTCTACAGCTGAGAGATAATGTTCCTCTGGGGATTCCTGAGCAGACTAGGTCCCTAAAACCCTTTAATTTTTCAATCTCAATAAAATCATCTTTTAGTTCTTGCTACCGCTAAACAAAGATCTGAGGACCATTACAGGTCACATCAGAAATGCCTTTCATATGACCAATCAGAGCGTTGTTTACCAGGTTTGAAAGTGACATTTGGAATGTGTTTCTTAATCATGCAACCTTGAAAAGGTTACCACAGGGTATTCTGAGTAACAGTAACGTGCTGTATGACTGATTCCATCAAAATCATTGTTAATCTCTCCCTTCAGTGGGATAAACATTTGAGACAGAAGAGACTTTCCATAGGTTGTGGGATGTACAGCCATACAATCTCAACCTTCTATGAGACATTACAGAATCTTTTGGGTCAGTATTCAAATTTGAATCAATTTTTTCCAAAGCGTAGCTTAGAATGGAAGTCACAGTTTGAAACTTGTGCCTTAAAGCTTGAAAAAGCTACTTTCTGATTGGCTGATATTGATTTTTTGTTAGAAATTTCATTGAACAGTCAAAGTTCACAAAAGTTCATTCTGATGTGACCTGTTATCAGATGTCTTCAGATCTATGTGTAGCAGTAGTGAGCACTAAGATCTGATTTTAATCAGATTGGTACATGTATAAAGAACTGGGTGATTTGATCATTGCTCATTCTATCAACCACTGGTTTGCCTTGTCCAGACATGATTATTGACAAGCTATCGTGATGTAGATGGACTATAACCATTTGTGGTGTAAAACAACATTCACTCACTTACCCAAAGGGATACTTACGTTACACATTTTTCCAGTTTTGGGTCCAAATAAAATTAGATTTGCTAAGCTTGGTAAAATGTTTTCATTTGGCATGTATTTATTTCTTTGTCGTCCTCAGAAGAGTTTTGCAATAGCTAGAGACTACATTCAATGCTATTGATCAATTATTATTGAAAATGTTAAATATTTACTTCAATGGTGTATGACTTTTAAAGCTTTTTCTTTTTGCAGCAAAGATAGATTGATCAGGATTTGGGCTTTGGCTTGATGAATCCTAAAGCTTAGATTAGACAATAGTGTCCCCATTTCCTGGTCCATGCACCTGATGAAATATGAGATCTAGCTGCAAGAAAATGAAATAGTATTATCTGTAGACATACCTTCATATTGCTTGTGTTTTGTACATTTTCTTATTGCTGAAAATTGTTTGTGGAGGTTGTTCTCAGGAACCTTTTACCAGCCATATATATGCTGGTGGGTACAATGTATTAGCTACAGTCGTAGCTTCTGGGGAAAAGTCTTATGATATAACTCTTCAAGTACCGGTAACCATATTTATGTGGGCAAACAAATAGAGAAATACTGTACATGTGTGTGTTTGAATAAAAGTGATTTATCTCACAAATGCTTAGCTTTCATAGACTACATGAGAAACATACTGATGAAAGGAAATACAAGTTCACAGTCTATAGCCAGATGTTGGATGTTACTGTTTTTCTGATATTTTGTCTGGTGCATGTATGTCTTTCTTGCATCAAACTGTTCCTTTGAAAAAGTGAAAGATTTTGAAATTACTTTTGTTTGATTATATATATATGTATATATACTCAATACTTAAGCATGGTTTGTGTAACAGAAGTGTATTATATAGTCTGTGTGAATTGCATTGCAGGGCGACCTGGTTCAGATAAATACTGTCCCAGGCCAGATTGCCAAGGAAGCTGACAAAATTGCAAGACAGAAAAAGTAAGATATTTGTACATATGAATACTGTAGTAGATCAGTTGATGAGATCTTTAATCAGATCTTTTATTCCAATATGATACCTCTCTGTGTGAAAACATGACAAACCCTCCACATTAGACTTCCAAAACAAAATGAAGGATGTGTGGGTTCTTGAGCCAATCAGATGTCAGCTTTCTAAAAAGATTCAGTTTATTTATTTACCACCTTTATTTGAAAATTTTGATCTTAATAAAAGAAAACCTTCTCCCTTATGGGCTTAGATACAACAGAAACAGGTGATAAAATACTCCAACAAAAAAAATTATTATTTCCATTTGGAACTTGCTGTTTATGTTGATGTTTTTGTATACAGAAATCAGATATGCTGCTCTGAATGTTTTGCTCGCTAGTTTTGATAATTGGAAGCCTTAACACTGATTGGCTAATTAGAAAGTTCACCTCATGTGACCTTCCAGGAAGACTTGAATGTTCATGCAGAGTGATAGCATATCAGGGGAAAGATCTGATTTTAACAATACCTATAGCCCCTTCTTGCAAGTTTTGATTTTTTAATGTCAAATATGATAAGATGGGTGAAATGTTGATGTTTGTGAAGATATTTTCCTAACTTTGAAAGCAGGGATGAGAGCCGTGCAAATTTTCACTTATCAGAGGGACATATAAAGTATTGATCTGGACTACCAGTCGTCGGACTTCCATTTCTTGTGGAAGGCTCAGTAGCTGAGTGGGTTAGATTGCTGATTGTCTGTGCTGGCGATAAGGTGCCTCACTCTGTGAGTGTGGGTTCAAATCTAGATGGGAAATGTACTAGAATGTGTACTTTACCAAGAAAGTGTTATCCCAAATATAACATTTGTTGTAGCGATAGTAGTTATTCAAATGAGTTAACAGTCAGTGTTCAGAGCTAGAATAAACATGCTATGCTGGAATGTGATTGTCAGTTTTTCAGGTCGAAATATGTTACATTGAGATATTGGTGTTTCAGTGAAATGGACAACAAACTCCAGACTCTGGCATCAGAGTATGACGAATTAAATGAGGCATCCAAAATCCTAGAAACAAAACGGAGGAAGTTGGAAGATGAAAAATTAGAATTTGACTCGGAATTAGAAGAACAGCGATCCATATTGAACGAGCGAGAAAGAGAGCTGGATTTATTACAGAAAGATTATGAGCATGCAAAGGAACGTGAAGCAATGCTGCTTGGAGATAGGTGGGTGTATTTGTGTGAGCTTATGATTGATAAATACTGTATGTTACATGAGACCAGACTGTTACGAGTCACAGTGTCTCAAGTAACGAAAGGAAGGACCCAACTCAACAATATTTAGTTATTACGAAAACCTACAATTATTCAATATTTACACAATTGCGAATACTATCTAGCAAACTCACATATGTGGCAAAGCAAAGCAGGTGAATACTCAACGTGATACAGAAACTCCACCAATCAGACACAACCTGGATCCTGGTCACAAACATATTCCGAGCACAGTTCAATTATCCAACGACTCTGTCTAACTCAAATCACAGTTCCACTTTCCTGTCCCTCACAAATGACTGACATGGCTGAATATGTCACAAGATTCCACTGGTAGGAATGTCACAGACCGATACGGTCCCGATATGGTCCCATTATGGTCAATACAGGGACCTAGTAAGTGTGAGATGTCTGTCCTGGACCCATGTCAGCTCTCAAAAAACAAAACTCTCCCAACTCTAATGCCTGGAGGTAGGTATACACAACCAGGCCCCCTCCAACTCAGTCACATGTCCAAGCCTCTAAACAACACAACATATTTTGCTTACAGGGTTACATAAGCAACTCAATGTAGCAGCATACCAACCCACCACAGTGGCAAAGCTAATCAATCACAGGTCAACCTCTGGTCCACCTTCACTATAACCTCAACCTCTTTGCTTACAATACATGGTAACTCTTTGGTTAATATAAATAATGCTCTCATATGACAATACTCAATGAATATTTTGGGAGGTGGTCCAGAACCCCAAACCAATGTTGTTTGAAAGTATTTTACAGGGACACCTGTTTACAAAGAGCAACAGATAGAAATCTGCCTCAGAATATTTGAAGTTTCTTGTCTGTTTATACAATGTTACAACATGCATCGGAAGAATTCCCAGTACTAACTTTTGATAAAACTCAAAACCTATGCTCCTAGTGTCAAACTGTAAACATGGTCAATTATAACACTCATCAGGCTTCGTGGGTTGTGTTGATTATCTGTGCTGAATTCTCAGATGAATGTTAATGTTTGAAAGAAATTTGATTTTGTTAATGTGTGAAACAACATTACATAGACAATGTATGTGGAGTTATTTAATTCTTTTATTACAAATTCACTAGATCTATTTACTACAATAGCCTTGGTTTGAGTCTGATTCAAATGATACTAGAAAAAAGATGTTCAATATTATTCGTACACTCATATGGGTGAGAGAATTCAATGGGGAGTAACTACCTTAACAAAGCTATCATAGAGAATGTCCAGGTAGTCTAGACCCTGAAACAAATATATCCAATACAGCCAATGCTAGTCTATAACGTTTGGCAAGTCTAGATTACTGCAGTGTCAGTCTGAAAATGAAGGGGGCACGGGTGGCCCAGTCGTTTAAGGCGCCGCGATTCGCTGTGCTGAGTTGCGTCCCTTGGGCACGCCGGAAACCTTTGATTGTGGATTCGAATCCCGGTTCGCCCCGATTATGTTTCTAGGTTTGTCAGCACCATACCCGTGCTCGTGGGTTTCACCGAAGTGGTAACCGTCTAAGACCTGCATCACTTCGGGCTTTCCTCCCACATTAAGCTGACACGCCATGATATAACTCGAATAATGTTAAAAGCGGCGTAAAACCCAACTCACTCACTCACTCACTGAAAATGAAGAAAGTCTCTGGACTCCTTTTTATTATATTTGATAACTTTGTTTGTTTGGTTGTTGTTGTACACTGCATTTAGGAATATTCGAGTCCAGTGATTGACATCATGAGCATCAATCTGCGCAGTTGGGATACAATGACATCAACCAAGTCAGCGAGCCTGACCAAACGATCTCGCTAGTCGCCTTTTATGGCTAGCATTGGTTGCTGAAGACCTATTGTCTCCCCAAATCTTCACGGGTCTATTTTATAACTATAATTTCACATATGTTTTTTTAGTAAAATATTTTTCTAGATGTTAGTCTGGGGTCCAGGGTGTTAAGCATTATAAGATTGAGATATAAAACACTGGATTATCAAGGAGGGTCTCCAATTGCATGATGGGCAGGGGTGGCTCAGTCGTCTAAGCTGTGGATATTCGCTGTGCTGATTTGCATCGCTTGGACACACCAGAAAAATATGATCATGTGTTCGAATCTCGGTTCGCCCCGATTATGTTCTAGGTTTGTCAGCACCATACCCATGCTCATGGAATTCACCAAAGTGGTCAACATCCCAAAACAATCCAGTTAGTCACCACTTACAACAAACATAATTGCCTTTTACAGCATGCATGGGTTGCTGAAGACCTATTCTAACTCAGATCTACACAGGAGAGTCACATAAAATATTACTTTTTTGTGTACAGGGCAACACTTGACTTGAACTTGAGGCACGTTCATCTGGAGAAGAAAAATCTTCATGATGTTCATTCCCGCAAGAGTCGAGAAAAGGATCGAGACCTCCGTAACCTCAAGAAGGCTGAATTACAACTCCGCGTGGCCGATGAATCACTCAACCATACAAAGTCTATCCATGAAAAGATCAAGTCACAGGTAACGGACTTCAGTTGCAACAAGTCGTTGTCAATAATTTTGATTATTCATACATGGATAAAGAATGTTGATTGTAAGTGGGGGACATTCTTTGTCAAGTCGTCCATCTTGACATCAGCTCCACAAAAACACATTCAGATGTTGCAGTTTTTGTTACAACAGTGATATGTACACTGCCAGATGTGACATGATGGGTTTCAAACAGGTAAGAGTGAACGACTGTCATTGTGTAATTTCTACTTCAGGTCGATGGACTCCCGCGAGATGATGGCTCTCTGGTGAAGAAGAGGGAAGATCTGCAGAAGGAGGTGGAACAAACCAAGAGAGCTCTTGCTCAGCAGGTCAGTCTCTAGAGGTCGTGGTGAATATACAAATGACTAATGAAGAGTCTTACAGAAATGTGCAGTCCTACAATTTTAGAGAAGGGCTTCTGCATTTTGTGTGTTAGAGGCGACATAACAAAGATGTTTTAAGAACTTGTACTTTCTAAGGACATTTTTTTTTAACAACTTTTCCTTTTATTTTCTTTGTTAGTTGGAGTTTGTTGATGATTAGATAACTTGGTTATAGGTTACCGGTAGTTATATTTCAGATTTGATAATAATAGTTCAAATAAGTTCAGTTTTGTAAGCAGATTGTTTTTTCAAATAAGGAAGTTAGAAAAATACATATACAAGAAGTGTGAGAGTTACTGTTGTTAGACCTGGAACTACCAATCAGTGTTCAACACTAACACTGGTCTGCTGGTCCAAGTCTAGCGTATTTTCTTAAGGGCCAGAAAAATTAAATAAATGCTGGTCCAGTGGTCTAGTGTTGTTTTGGGGACTCTATATTCTAGGCAAAGCCAGCAATGTAAACAACCCTGCGTGGTACAGTGGTTATCATCCTGGCTGGTTTCTCATTCTAATTGCACAATAAAGTAACACCTTTTAAAACCCTTTTTGGTCAGGACCACTGACAAATTTTGGTCAGTGTCAAACACTGCCAATGAATGTCCACACCATACCTCTCTGTTTGTGCTGGAGATGTAGATATACTGCATCATCCACCATACACGGACTACACCGATGTGCTTGTTTACAGAATTCCCTGACGGCGGTGGAGCATGTGAAGCTTGAGGCAAGTGCAGCCGATGAGCAGAACCTGTTGTTTGAGCAGAGCGATCTGCGCATTGAAGTCGTGGAGCTCACCAGACTCGCTGCTATCAAGGTCAGTATGTGATAGTGATGGTTATCCCTTTGAATATTTCCATCAATAATCAGAACTCTCACATCATTCATTAATCAAACATGATTGATTAATTCTCATTATGACAAACAGACAAAACAGTGACATGACTGAAGTGACTGAGGTGTGACATCAATTCATTTTAAAGCAACTTTACCTTGATAGGAAGAGACAAAGCCCAGTTCACTGAGATGATATGTGCATCAAATGATATTGAAAATACTAACTTCCTTATGAAAGCCCCAGTGAAGATCCAGGTCTGAATTGGTCTTCAGCAATCCATGCTTGCCTTAAGACACAACTAACGGGATTGGGTTGTCTGGCTCACTGACTTGATTGATGCATGTAATTGTATCCCAATTACGTAGATCGATGCTCATGATGTCAATCACTGGATTGTTCGGTATAGACTCAATTATTTACAGACTCCCTTCATATATGGGTATCTGAAATATTTCTGAGTGTGGTGTTAAACAACAAATAAACAAACAAACAAATCCTAATGAGTTGTCCACAAACAGATATTTTTGGTGATTATGTTTATCATCGCCATACCCATGCACGTGGGTTTCACTGAAGTGGTAAACATCTTTGTCTTGCATCACTTTGGGATTGCCTCCCTTGTTAAACTGACACGCCGTGATTTAACAGGAGTACTGTTAAAAGCAACATTAAACCCAACTCACACATACTCATGTCTCATAATTGAGACAATTTCACTTGGAATGATTGTGTCAGATTGTTTTACAAACTACTGTAAACAGCGTTATTTCTGCGCCGTTAAAATATTGCGAATACCACGCCAAAGACAATACTGCGACGAGATATTTTTGCGAGTTGCCGTGTTGAGGTGACCCCTCGCGTACCAAACAATAGACAGCTTCTCTCCGAAACTAGTTTTTCTGAGTTGGCCGGAAGGTTGACCGGAAGAGATTGCGACTAATTATCAAATACGATAATTGACTCAACTCAGTGTCATGTCATGTGTGGACAAAATTGCAAAGGACACTGACGCAATCAAGCGAGGTTGGAAGAAGGCAGGATTACTGTGAGGTAACAGTGACACTAACTGGTCTGTTTACACTGTCATTTGTGATGTATTGTGTGACCATTCTGCATTCATTTGTGTTTTTAACTTATTGAGTAACTTGTAGTTCTGGTTGATGACGTGTTGCAATGAATAAAGTTTGTATGTATTATTTATACTTATTTTTGCGTTTTTAATTTTTGCGATTGAGTCTCATTCGCAAAACTCGCAATAATAAAACGGTCGCAAAAAATTCGCTGTTTACAGTATGTGCTTGTTTTACTAGGCTGATGAGAGAGAGCAGAAGGCGCGGGACTTCATGAGGGCAGAGATGCGCTTCCACCGGGCTGTGGAGGACCTCAAGACCAAGCAGCTGCAGATACAAGACCACCAGAAAAAGCATCAGGAGATGCAGCAGAAGTGAGTGAATCTCCAGTAATCTTACATGAGTTGTGTCCCTTAGTGCTGCTAGGATCTGCTGATTGTTTGTTTGAATCTCAGATTATGCAATTTTTAGACAACAATGATGGTGGTGAGTTTTTAAGTGTTGAAATATTTCTTCAGACTGAAGGAGTTTGCCAAGCTGTATGACGTCATCAAGAATGAGCGAAACAAGTGTGTGAACCTCATCCAGACCAGCACCCAGAAGGCAGCTGAGATGAAGGAGAAGATCAAGATCCTGCAAAATGAGATCGAGATCCTCCGTACAGCAGTCATGCAGAAGGACAGGTGAGAGTAGAACGAGGGCAGATAGTCAGTGAATCATTGCTTTGCACCAATTTTCATTTGTTTTCCCTGTCTTTTCTTATGTACAAGAGTAAAGTTTAGTGAAAATGGCCCCAGTAGTAGGTACATAGATATATTACACTTATTTGATAAAACCTTTGCTTCCACTAGACAACTTCAGAAACATCGCCTGAAACACCGCGCAAGTCTTGAGCTGCGTGACAGTATGCGAAAAGAGGTTGCTAAGCAACAGCGTGTGGAGGAGGCCATGCGGGAGAAGCAAGAGCAGCAGAAGATGGACATCTCCAAACTGAACCTGATGATCAACCAGGCCGAGGAGCAGATGGTGAGACTCCGGAAGCGATACGAGAGAGCAGTGCAGCATCGCAACGACAGGTGAGGAGGGAGATGTTTCATGACAGTCAGAAATGTTGCTTCTTGCATTCGATTTCAAAACCCTGGACGACCCAGGTGAACCAAGGTATAACCCAAGTTAACCTTGGTTGACCAATGTTGACTCATGTTAACTCATTTAAGTCAGACTTTTGTTGACCTAAGTTGTCCAAAACTACTGGGGTGTGGTACTCAAGTCAGCTGCCTCCAAGTGACCTTGTCATTAAAACTAATTAGTTTCATTTATAGATTCAATCATGAATAAAGCATTCTAATGAATATATTAACTAGGTATTGAAAGTATATGTGTATTCTAATATGCATCGGGGAAATTGATTACCGTATTAGACGTAATAAGTGCCCAGGGCGCTCTCAAAATTAGAAATAGGGGGCTCTTATTAGAATATTATTTTGGTGAAAAAGTTAAATCTCCTGGTTATGCTGACAGCCTGAAATGTTTATGTACGACAGATATATTTTTCCAGAATTTAATTGCCCATAATTAAGAGTGCATGTAACACACGAGTGCGTATTATGCATGAATGAATTAGTCTTGTGTACATTGATCAATAGGAAGGGGTGCTAATTGGGATTGTTCACCAGCCAATATATTAGCAAATGTCACTGTGGGCGCTTATTAGAGCGGAGCTCATTACGTCAAATACGGTAACTTCTGATTGTTGATACAAATACCTTACATTAGATAATTCGGCTTTGATGATTTTGCTTCCCATTTGATGTTCTACATGTTATTTTGAACTTTCTTGTGTTACATGGATTGAACAGAAAACTTACCATGGCAGCTTTGTCAAGCAATGAAACACTTGTTAACCTCTCGTAGTTTTGTGTTATAGCATTCAGCTGTTATGTTGTGTCTCCTTATACTGGCAGCCATTATATCTAATGTCGTAAATTTGGTTGACTCAGGCCACTCAAATAATCAAACACATATACAGGTATATCATGGCAACACGTAAATAATCAAGTGTGGGTCATTCGAAGCAACTAGGGGGCCACACATCATGTCGACAACACATGTTCTTGTATGTGCAGGGGACACGGGTGGCCCAGTCGTTTGAGGCGCCGCGATTCGCTGTGTTCGGTCCCTTGGGCACACCAGAAATCTATGATTGTGGCTTTGAATCCTGGTTCACTCCCATTATGTTTCTAGGTTTGTCAGCACCATACCCATGCTCGTTGGTTTCACCAAAGTGGTAAACGTCTGAGACCTGCATCACTTTGGGCTTTCCTCTCACATTAAGCTGACACGCCGTGTTATGACCGGAATACTGTTAAAAGCGGCGTTAAACCCCACTCACTCACTCACTCAAAGTAACGAACTATCAATATCTGTTGGGTTACTGACTGGTCACACATATCAGTGCAAGGTGAACTTTGGTTTCTTATTCTGCATCAGAATCCACAAAATCTCAAAAATTATTTTCAGATCTCTTTTCATAAACCATGGTGGAGACTTGTATGCTGATATGGCACGGATATTGTTGGTAAACTAAATAACATGACCCATCATAATAGCAAATGACATTCACTCCCGACATTTTCAGGGGCATTAAGTTGATTGAGAGGAATGAAGAAGTGTGCATCTTCTATGAGAAGGTTAACATCCAAGGTGAGTACCCGTGACCCGTAAAGATCCAGGGTACAATAGGTCTTCAGCAACTCATGCTTGCCGTAACAGGCGACTGCTTGTTGTAAGCGGCAACTAACGGGATCCGGTGGTCAGGCTCACTGACTCTGCATTGTCACGAAGAAGCTTAAACTTGATCCCACCAATGATGACAACTGAAATTGTTACTTAAGCATGTGACCCATGAAGATCTGGGGTAGAATAGGTATTCAAGTATTTTGCTGTAAAAAGCGACTATGCTTGTCGAAAGAAGCGACTAACGGGATCAGGTGGTCAGGCTGATACATGACATTGTATCTCAATTTCTTGGATCGATGCTCATGATGTCAATCACTGGATTGCCTGCCCCAGACTCAATTATTTACATACCGCTGGAATATTGCTCAATGTGGCGTTAAACAACAAACAAATCAAAACAAAAAAGTGACGCATAATCCTTACACAGTCACAAAGAAGCTGAAACTTGATCCCACCAAAGGTGGCAGCTGAAATTGTTCAAAAGATTAAAATACAGTTTTCAATTTTGCAGCCATAACAGCCATATTGAAAAACCTATTTATTGTTCAGTCGTTTTTGTCCACCTTTTGGATATGATACTTATTACCAGTTTTAGCTAACCTGAACTGAATGTTGTCTGTCATGTTTCGGTCCCATTCCATCCAATTTAATCAATTGTTCAAGGCAATATGCATTCGAGCTGTATGGAATTTGATACCATATTGAACATTTGGACGTTGATAACATTTTGAGGCGACTGTGCTTGTTGTAAGAGGCGACTAACGGGATCGGGTGGTCGGGCTCGCTTCTTGGTTGATGCATGTCATGTATCCCATTTGCATGGATTGATGCTCATGATGTCAATCACTGGATTGTCTGGTCCAGACTCAATTATTTACAGACAGCCATCAAATAGCTGGAATATTGCTGAGTGTGGCACTCAACAACAAACAAACAAATAAACCAATCAGTGTACGGATATTTGTATTTTTAGCTCCCCCGGGGAGTGTCAGTAATTCAGAAGTCCTGTCAGATGATCATTTGATTTAGTTATTTTTTAGTTTTTTACCAAAATACTAAGAAAATAGAAAATACAGTGTATATTGGTGCAAGACACTGTTTGTGTGCATCAAGGGGGATAACTCCTGTTAGAATTGTCAAAAAGCTAAAGCATATTTGATTCTGTCTCCAGATCAGATGGTTCGTAACGGAGAAGTGGAGCTGAAGGCGAGAGAGGAAGAGATTAGGTTCCTCAAGATGCAGCTGAATGAGGAGAAACGAGGTCGGGAGGTCATGAGGAAAATGGAGCCAAACAAGCGTGCTTTTGAGCAGGAACTCGTCACAATGCAGATCCAGGTGAGAAAACCTCTCAAAAACATTTGGTCTAGTTCAATTAATATTTTTCTGTAATTCCTAAGACATAATTTGTAAGTTATTTTCATATATTTTAACCTCTCTGTATAATTAACTGTTCATAGTTATTCTTCAGAAAAATTGTCAAACACTTTGATACACAGTATGCTATAGTATGTATGATGATGATGATGATGATGATGATGATGATGAGTGAGTGAGTGATGTCTCGTGTTACAGCTGCAGCAGTGTCAGGACCGGATGTTGGAGCTGGAGAAGGACCTGGAAAACCCTTATGATGAGACCCGAGTCCGATACCTGGAGGGTCACGACCCTACTCCAGCAGATATACAGACCAAAGTGGAGGAGGTAGGAGTTACAGGCAGTCTTACAACCCTGGAAAAGTCATGGCATGTAACTTAAATATTTCAAGGTTTCGGATAATAAAGTTATCATGGAGCAGTATATTTTGATCAAATGGAAGTTGTCATTAATGCAAGAGGAAGATTTAACATATTTGAATTAAGGAAGGCCAGGTTTCTGTTTATTTAACATCAGCTGGAGATCAGAAATACCGTATTCGATGTAATAAGCACCCAGTACGCTCTCAAAATTAAAAATAGGGGCTCTTATTAGACTATAAAATTTTGTTTAGTTTAAAAACGAGGTTGAAAGATTGTAAATTTTGTGGTGTATGCTGACAGCCTGAATCTGTGTGTATTATACACGATAGATATATTTTCGAGAAGTTAATTGACCATAATTAAGGGTGTATATAAAAAATGAGTGCGTATCATACACGAATAAATAAGTCTTGTGTACATTGATCAATCAGAAAGGGTGCCAACTGGGATTGTTCACTAGCCAATATATTAGCAAATAAAGCCGTGGGCGCTTATTAGAGCGGGATGCTTATTACGTCGAATACAGTACATCTAAACTAGAAGTAAAATGTCACATCTGTCAAAATAATAATAATAATTTGATGTTGTTATATTTTTTCGTAAATTGTCATGTAACATTCTTTGAACTCCTACAGTATTCTCAGACTTCCCACTCTGTTGTACCATCTTCCTGAGGCAAGGGAGTTAATTGACTGTAAAATGCAGTTTCCACCCTTGCTGAACTTGGCTGAAATGTTTGGGCTAAATCGTAGCGCCACCAGTGGCTATTACGAGTTTTGTCCCTTCTATATCCCTCCTATTGACCAATCAGATTCCATTTCTCATATCACTTGCATTTACTTCAGTCAAGGTGATCTCATCGATGATCAAAATCTATGTTGTAATAAAACTTGTCTTACTTTGTGAAGTACATCAAGTCACATGAGCACCTTGATTAAGAACATGAAAAAATTTGGAAAATATATCTTGATGCCAAGTTGGCGGTACACATGTTTTGCAAATCCTGTAATCGAAAGATGCAGTTGGCATGTTGCCGAACCAGATGTCAATTTCATAACTGGATTTTGATTGGACTATGCATAGACTCGTTAATCCAGACAAAGTATAACTCCATAACTCCAGGCTAGTTTGACAAGGGTGGAAACTCTCTTACCTCAGGAATTTTGTGCATCAACTTTTTGAAAATCCTACATCCGCCTCTGAAGCAATGTCATATCATACCGTGTTGTCCTAATGCAAGTGAGTAGAGGTTTCATGTTTCTTTTCTTCTCATTTTCAGCTTGAGATGAGATTAGCTGAGAAAGAAGAGCAGCTTCTGGAAAAAGACTTGATCTTTGAACAGGTCAACCGGCTAGCAGATCGCATCCGAGGGAAAGCTGAAATCGGGAAACAGGACACCCTAGATCTAGCCAAGAAGGTTGGTGTCTCGTAACATTCCTTCCTATTCCATGAAAACTGAACTATATGGTCATGGAGCCAAAGCAAGGTGGTTTGCTGCACACATTACTGACCACTTTTTATTTCCAAGGGTCAATTACTTTTCAAAGTTTCCTGATACGGTTGCATTATTGCTGTCTACAGTGTATAGCAGTATTCACTGACTCACTCACTCGGGCGGTGGGGTAGCCTAGTGGTTAAAGCGTTCGCTTGTCACCCTGAATGCCCGGGTCTGATTCCCCACATGGGTACAATGTGTGAAACACATTTCTGGAGTCTCTTGCCATGATATTGCTGGAATATTGCTAAAGGCGGCCTAAATCCATACTCACACACTCCCTCACTCACTCATTCACACTCTCTACAGGTTAATGATGTGCAAGCAAGGATCAAAGAAACGACACGGAAGATGATGGCGCTGGTGTCGGAGCTGTCCATGAACCAGGCCAATGCCATGAAGCTACAGCAGGACCTGCGTGGACGGGAGACGGAGCTGGAGCAATGCTACATGAGGATGGAGAAGGGAGACCCACCATCCGAGGAGTGTGAGAGGGAATGGCTGCGAATGGTCCGAGATGAGATGAGAAGGATACAGGACAAGGATGACATCAGAGCTGTGAGTGGATGTTTAGTAGGGTCAGAGGGCATTGGAATATATTAATATATCATTGAACTAGGACATGTAGTGTAAATTATACATGCAATTTGAACAATATAAGGGCTACATCACAGGTTTTGTGATATTAGGTATTGACAATCACAGTGCTAAGAATACTATGTCAAAAAGTGCCATGTAATATTATATTAATGGTAATTGACATTGAGATGATATATCAAGTAGGCATTGTTTTAATACTTCAGTGATGGTAACTTTTGATACTCCATCAAACATTAGTTCATTCCTGTATTTTGCATTGAAAAGGATCATAGAAAATTAAGATTAGTAGTATAACCAAGAGGAAACTGATACTTATTACATTGGGACCTTACAATAATACCGATGGCCTCCGTGGTCTAGTGCTGGAACATCTGCATAGAGAGCGGAAGTTCCAGGATTCAATCCCCGGTCGTGTCACACCAAAAGACGTAAACAGATGATTAAGAGGCTAATATAGCTGAAATATTGCTGAATATCCCGGGCATTTTATCAATACAAATTTCATTTATATTGCAACATATGAATGTTTCTCACTTAAAATTTATTTTGCATTTGAACACAATGTAATGAAATGTAAAATCAAATGCCAAAATGTTTGCTTTATATTCCCAAAGATCAAACATGCAACCTTCGTATCTGTAGCCCAGTGAGTGTACCACTTGGCTACAGAGGCACTGATAAGTCACAATGTTTTTAAGAATGTTTTAAGTACTGTTTGCCAGCAACAGATATTTTACATCCATTTCCTATGGTCCGTGGAAAGTATGTTTGAAAAATACAAATGTTGATAAATATTAAATCACATAAAAACCTTCTGGCATGTTTTATCCTACACAAACAGACAGTTTTTAATACAGACATTTAGTATGAATCATTGTGAGAGACCAACACTATAAGCCACCACCTTACTCTGTTCTCAGGCCGCAGAAGAGGAAGAGCAGTACAAGCTGGCTGGGGGCCTGTACACAACTGCCGAGCCTCGCCCCAACGCCTACATCCCTGATGATGATAGTGAACTGCCAATACCCAGACCATATGGCTCTCATGCTCCGTTCAAACCAAATGAAGCTGGCTCAACTATGAGACATATCAGAAAACCTGTGCCTAAACCCATTGAGATCTAAACTTTGTTTCCTATTTTCTCGAATCGTGTGAGTGGAGGAATGTATGGTGCTGGAAATATGTGAAGCAAGTTATGAAGTGGAAGGATGCATTTTAAAGTCTCAATACAGGCTTTTGTCAAGTATCTAATTGTTATCAATGAATCAATATTGTCATCTGATTTTTGAATGAGACGGTTTAAAGTGGTATTTTTGTTAAATTCTTAATTGAATCCTATCACATAGACGTATGGTCAAAAGGAAAAAATCGTGAACAGTTTCAAGAACCTACCATGAAGTCATGAAAATAAGGAATTTTTGAACTAACCAATCAAAATTGGACACAAAAACCAGACTCTGTATATATTTTAACAATGGATAGTTAGACATGTTGTAAGAGATATACTCAACTACTCATATACCTGAACTGTTTATCCACATCTGACCAAATATATGATAATATATCACTTCCTTCTTAAAGTTTTGCAGTTATTTATTTTAGTAATCATTGCTTCAGTAAACACAATAGTTTCTGTACATATGTAGAATATTAGCTCCTCTTACTGTGATATAACACTGAAGTCCCTTCACACGTGTTCCACAAAACCATTCTGTTGCTATTTACAGAGCTAAGTACCTACCCTTGTATCAACTTAGAATGTCTTAGTTTGACCATGGATGCCAAACATTTGTGAGTGTGCTTGTTTTATATCATTTGTAAAAGTCACTATTCTGGTGATCTGAGGTCTAGCTGTATTGACATTTGACACAATCCATATTTAAAACCAATAAAAGATAAATGCCATTATTACGTATACTGGGTAACTGAAAAAGAATTCATTCTTTTATCATTGCTTGAGTAAATATAAGTTGTCAAAGACATGAATGACGATGGGACTACAACACCTTGTTGTATGATTTATTACAGGCTTCAGCTGGTGATCGTCGTAAAGAAACATTGACAGGCCACAACATAATGCACCTTCCTCCACTTCCCATGCCAAATTTGCCCAAGCTCAATGTCACTGATACACGTGAATAGCGTGAAGAGAATTTAATTTTTATCCCTTTTATGATCCATTCCCTACCTTCACACAGTATTAAGCATGCGTACATGGCTGGCTGCACTTGTACAGTTACATGCCTGCTAGTGACATGTACAACTGTCGTCAATGTCATGTACATTTCAACCTCCCCTCCCTGCATGTGCCTATAACCTGTCAGCATTCCCTTGTCATTGCCTTCCCTTCAATACCAAAACTGTTTGTATATCTATTGTACATGTCTGTGATTGTATTATTGTTAACTTATTTTGAAACAAAGCAATTCAGTTTTGACAGTGATGTTTGTTGATTTATCTATTTTTCCAAAGCAAAATGATCCGAGTGTTGTTGAGCAGTTGAATTAATTTTTATTGTATTTAAACACCAGATTTATTTATATCACTTGAATATGACTGTGAAATTACAATATATGAAGTCGGTATTTTCGCTTTTAATTTGTACAGACTCTTCCATTGCCACAGCATTGCTAATATCAACACATATTACAGAGTTAAAATATCAGATAACAAATTATATCTATGTTCACAAAGGAAGTCATACATACATATAAATATTAATAATAAAGATAAGTGTCTGATGTAAGGATTTTAATAATAAAGGTTACGATTGTAAATAAATATTGTGGAATATGTATGCGTGTCTGTTTTTTCTCCCAAAAAGATTGAATGTGAGTTGGGTTTAACCCTTCTTTGAAAAGTATTTCAATTTAATACATTGGGAACGGGCCTACCAATGAAAACTGACAGATTGCAACAGAACGCTGTCATATGTCTACAATACACAAGGAAGAGCTTACTGCCGAAAACTTGGAAATGGCAGTACTAAAACACACATACTGCAGCCTTTCCAAATTAGGCATGTGCAGAGCAAGTAGGAAGTTGACAGTCTAAGAACTCCGAAGACTGCACATGAACGTCGCCATTCTACAGCAGTTGATGAAACCAGACAGCATGGTGTCAGCTTTGCCGTCAAGGACCCAATGCTTTGAATGATAGAGACAGGCAAAAATGAAAAGGAGGGACTATTGACCCTACAACTTGTCATATCCAACAGACCTAATCAGGATGTATGTTCCTACCCGAAGGACGAGTTCCAGTTCTACGACCAGCTCCAGACCAACATCAATGGTGGAACAGCTGCTACTGTTCACTTCAGTGAAAGAGTGGGTACTGACTAGGGGTGACTATTGGTCTGGAAATCACTATTGCGATAACTATTGATATTGAAAGAAACTATTACGATAACTATTGATATCGGCAGCACCAATTCTTTATCACAGTCTAAGCCTCGATACAAGGTGTCCTGGAGACACCTTAGTCCAAGCTCTGGCACCAACTGTACCTGATCATCACAAAAAAGTGCTTATCTAATTTTCGTACCTCAGTGCCGACTATTAGGATCAGATTCAAGTCAAAGAGGATGCGGGGCGGTCGGGTAGCCTAGTGGTTAAAGCGTTAGTTCGTCACGCCGAAGACCCAAGTTCGATTCCCGACATGGGCACAATGTGTGAAGCCCATTTCTGGTGTCCCCCGCCGTGATATTGCTGGAATATTGCTAAAAGCGGCGTAAAACCATACTCAGTCACTCAAAGGGATGCACCACACTAAGCTGGAGGGAAAGACTCGTATCCGTGTGAGCAAGACCTCACACCCGCAGAGATTGGACTCCTTTACTAATGCCCTGTTTGGTTATCTGGTTACAGATCCATGACAAGCAAAGATGGGGTCATCTGAGAGACACAATTTACCGAAAATAGCAAAAACATTCGTGAATAACAACTTCCTGCCTGTCTGATGAGAGCATTCAGTTATCGATCATCCAAGGTGTGGACAACAGCATCAAGAAAGACATGAGTCCAACTCAAAACAAGACAGTGCTCATGATATCTGCAACGGGCAAAACGATCAGTGATCGAGGCAAGCAGATGGAGAGATAGGTTGAGCACTGCTCCACTCTGCTTAAGTGAAAACAACATCTCTGACTCTGCACTGGAACCCATGTAGCACCTGCCAGCAATGGAGAAGGAGGACGAGAAATCGTCCATGAAGGAGGTGAGCGCCAAAGAATGATAAACGCCAGAAATACCAAAAAATTACAGTTTGATTTGTTTATTCACTAAAAAGAAAATTGAACACCTGTTTACATTGAAAAAAAATAATGTTTGTTACGACAAATGGCTGATCTAAAAAGTCCTGTCCCCTACGGAGGAAAATCAAATGGTTGCTCCCTTATGCAGGACAAAGCATTGGTATTGTTTTTGAGTATCAGCACGGGTTCATATAGTGTCGGGTATTGGCAATTATGACGGTTCCACTACAGCATAAGGTACATAGCGGTTTCATATACTGAAGGGCTGAGGGTGAATTTGTAACCATAGAATTTGTTACTAATTCCTATCCATAGATTCAGATATTGAAGAGTATCAACACACAACAGTGGCGACGAAGGCTCTATCAAACGGCCTCAGACAGATTCAGATATTGAAGAGTATCAACACACAACTGTGGCGACGAAGGCTCCATCAAACGGCCTCACACAGATTCAGATATTGAAGAGTATCAACACACAACAGTGGCGACGAAGGCTCCATCAAACGGCCTCAGACAGATTCAGATATTGAAGAGTATCAACACACAACTGTGGCGACGAAGGCTCCATCAAACGGCCTCACACAGATTCAGATATTGAAGAGTATCAACACACAACAGTGGCGACGAAGGCTCCATCAAACGGCCTCACACAGATTCAGATATTGAAGAGTATCAACACAAAACAGTGGCGACGAAGGCTCCATCAAACGGCCTCACACAGATTCAGATATTGAAGAGAGTATCAACACACAACAGTGGCGACGAAGGCCCCATCAAACAGGCTCACACAGATTCAGATATTGAAGAGTATCAACACACAACACTGGCGACGAAAGCTCCATGAAACGGCCTCACACAGATTCAGATATTGAAGAGACTATGAACACACAACTGTGGCGACGAAGGCTCTATCAAACAGGCTCACACAGATTCAGATATTGAAGAGTATCAACACACAACAGTGGCGACGAAAGCTCCATCAAACGGCATCACACAGATTCAGATATTGAAGAGTATCAACACACAACACAGGCGACGAAAGCTCCATGAAACGGCCTCACACAGATTCAGATATTGAAGAGACTATCAACACGCAACTGTGGCGGCGAAGGCTCCATCAAACGGCCTCACGCAGATTCAGATATTGAAGAGTATCAACACACAACAGTGGCGACGAAGGCTCTATCAAACGGCCTCAGACAGATTCAGATATTGAAGAGTATCAACACACAACTGTGGCGACGAAGGCTCCATCAAACGGCCTCACACAGATTCAGATATTGAAGAGTATCAACACACAACAGTGGCGACGAAGGCTCTATCAAACGGCCTCAGACAGATTCAGATATTGAAGAGTATCAACACACAACTGTGGCGACGAAGGCTCCATCAAACGGCCTCACACAGATTCAGATATTGAAGAGTATCAACACACAACAGTGGCGACGAAGGCTCCATCAAACGGCCTCACACAGATTCAGATATTGAAGAGTATCAACACAAAACAGTGGCGACGAAGGCTCCATCAAACGGCCTCACGCAGATTCAGATATTGAAGAGAGTATCAACACACAACAGTGGCGACGAAGGCCCAATCAAACAGGCTCACACAGATTCAGATATTGAAGAGTATCAACACACAACACTGGCGACGAAAGCTCCATCAAACGGCCTCACACAGATTCAGATATTGAAGAGACTATCAACACACAACTGTGGCGACGAAGGCTCTATCAAACGGCCTCACACAGATTCAGATATTGAAGAGTATCAACACACAACAGTGGAGACGAAGGCTCTATCAAACGGCCTCAGACAGATTCAGATATTGAAGAGTATCAACACACAACTGTGGCGACGAAGGCTCCATCAAACAGGCTCACACAGATTCATATATTGAAGAGTATCAACACAAAACTGTGGCGACGAAGGCTCCATCAAAATGCCTCACACAGATTCAGATATTGAAGAGAGTATCAACACAAAACAGTGGCGACGAAGGCCCCATCAAACAGGCTCACACAGATTCAGATATTGAAGAGAGTATCAACACAAAACAGTGGCGACGAAGGCCCCATCAAACAGGCTCACACAGATTCAGATATTGAAGAGTATCAACACAAAACAATGGCGACGAAGGCTCTATCAAACGGCCTCAGACAGATTCAGATATTGAAGAGTATCAACACACAACTGTGGCGACGAAGGCTCCATCAAACGGCCTCACACAGATTCAGATATTGAAGAGTATCAACACACAACAGTGGCGACGAAGGCTCCATCAAACGGCCTCACACAGATTCAGATATTGAAGAGTATCAACACAAAACAGTGGCGACGAAGGCTCCATCAAACGGCCTCACACAGATTCAGATATTGAAGAGAGTATCAACACACAACAGTGGCGACGAAGGCCCCATCAAACAGGCTCACACAGATTCAGATATTGAAGAGTATCAACACACAACACTGGCGACGAAAGCTCCATGAAACGGCCTCACACAGATTCAGATATTGAAGAGACTATGAACACACAACTGTGGCGACGAAGGCTCTATCAAACAGGCTCACACAGATTCAGATATTGAAGAGTATCAACACACAACAGTGGCGACGAAAGCTCCATCAAACGGCATCACACAGATTCAGATATTGAAGAGTATCAACACACAACACAGGCGACGAAAGCTCCATGAAACGGCCTCACACAGATTCAGATATTGAAGAGACTATCAACACGCAACTGTGGCGGCGAAGGCTCCATCAAACGGCCTCACGCAGATTCAGATATTGAAGAGTATCAACACACAACAGTGGCGACGAAGGCTCTATCAAACGGCCTCAGACAGATTCAGATATTGAAGAGTATCAACACACAACTGTGGCGACGAAGGCTCCATCAAACGGCCTCACACAGATTCAGATATTGAAGAGTATCAACACACAACAGTGGCGACGAAGGCTCTATCAAACGGCCTCAGACAGATTCAGATATTGAAGAGTATCAACACACAACTGTGGCGACGAAGGCTCCATCAAACGGCCTCACACAGATTCAGATATTGAAGAGTATCAACACACAACAGTGGCGACGAAGGCTCCATCAAACGGCCTCACACAGATTCAGATATTGAAGAGTATCAACACAAAACAGTGGCGACGAAGGCTCCATCAAACGGCCTCACGCAGATTCAGATATTGAAGAGAGTATCAACACACAACAGTGGCGACGAAGGCCCAATCAAACAGGCTCACACAGATTCAGATATTGAAGAGTATCAACACACAACACTGGCGACGAAAGCTCCATCAAACGGCCTCACACAGATTCAGATATTGAAGAGACTATCAACACACAACTGTGGCGACGAAGGCTCTATCAAACGGCCTCACACAGATTCAGATATTGAAGAGTATCAACACACAACAGTGGAGACGAAGGCTCTATCAAACGGCCTCAGACAGATTCAGATATTGAAGAGTATCAACACACAACTGTGGCGACGAAGGCTCCATCAAACAGGCTCACACAGATTCATATATTGAAGAGTATCAACACAAAACTGTGGCGACGAAGGCTCCATCAAAATGCCTCACACAGATTCAGATATTGAAGAGAGTATCAACACAAAACAGTGGCGACGAAGGCCCCATCAAACAGGCTCACACAGATTCAGATATTGAAGAGAGTATCAACACAAAACAGTGGCGACGAAGGCCCCATCAAACAGGCTCACACAGATTCAGATATTGAAGAGTATCAACACAAAACAATGGCGACGAAGGCTCTATCAAACGGCCTCAGACAGATTCAGATATTGAAGAGTATCAACACACAACTGTGGCGACGAAGGCTCCATCAAACAGGCTCACACAGATTCAGATATTGAAGAGTATCAACACAAAACAATGGCGACGAAGGCTCCATCAAACGGCCTCACACAGATTCAGATATTGAAGAGTATAAACACAAAACAATGGCGACGAAGGCTCCATCAAACGGCCTCACACAGATTCAGATATTGAAGAGTATCAACACACAACAGTGGCGACGAATGCTCCATCAAACAGCCTCACACAGATTCAGATATTGAAGAGTATCAACACACAACAGTGACGACGAAGGCTCCATCAAACGGCCTCACACAGATTCAGATATTGAAGAGTATCAACACAAAACTGTGGCGACGAAGGCTCCATCAAACGGCCTCACACAGATTCAGATATTGAAGAGTATCAACATAAAACAATGGCGACGAAGGCTCCATCAAACGGCCTCACACAGATTCAGATATTGAAGAGTATCAAAACACAACAGTGACGACGAAGGCTCCATCAAACGGCCTCACGCAGATTCAGATATTGAAGAGTATCAACACACAACAGTGGCGACGAAGGCTCCATCAAACGGCCTCACGCAGATTCAGATATTGAAGAGTATCAACACACAACAGTGGCGACGAAGGCTCCATCAAACGGCCTCAGACAGATTCAGATATTGAAGAGTATCAACACACAACAGTGGCGATGAAGGCTCCATCAAACGGCCTCACACAGATTCAGATATTGAAGAGTATCAACACACAACTGTGGCGACGAAGGCTCCATCAAACTGCCTCACACAGATTCAGATATTGAAGAGAGTATCAACACACAACAGTGGCGACGAAGACCCCATCAAACAGGCTCACACAGATTCAGATATTGAAGAGTATCAACACACAACACTGGCGACGAAAGCTCCATGAAACGGCCTCACACAGATTCAGATATTGAAGAGACTATCAACACACAACTGTGGCGGCGAAGGCTCTATCAAACGGCCTCACACAGATTCAGATATTGAAGAGAGTATCAACACACAACAGTGGCGACGAAGGCTCTATCAAACGGCCTCAGACAGATTCAGATATTGAAGAGTATCAACACACAACTGTGGCGACGAAGGCTCCATCAAACAGGCTCACACAGATTCAGATATTGAAGAGTATCAACACACAACAGTGGCGACGAAAGCTCCATCAAACGGCATCACACAGATTCAGATATTGAAGAGTATCAACACACAACTGTGGCGACGAAGGCTCTATCAAACGGCCTCACACAGATTCAGATATTGAAGAGTATCAACACACAACTGTGGCGACGAAGGCTCCATCAAACAGGCTCACACAGATTCATATATTGAAGAGTATCAACACAAAACAATGGCGACGAAGGCTCAATCAAAATGCCTCACACAGATTCAGATATTGAAGAGAGTATCAACACAAAACAGTGGCGACGAAGGCCCCATCAAACAGGCTCACACAGATTCAGATATTGAAGAGAGTATCAACACAAAACAATGGCGACGAAGGCTCCATCAAACGGCCTCACACAGATTCAGATATTGAAGAGTATTAACACAAAACAATGGCGACGAAGGCTCCATCAAACGGCCTCACACAGATTCAGATATTGAAGAGTATCAACACACAACAGTGACGACGAAGGCTCCATCAAACGGCCTCACGCAGATTCAGATATTGAAGAGTATCAACACACAACAGTGACGACGAAGGCTCCATCAAACGGCCTCACACAGATTCAGATATTGAAGAGTATCAACACATAACAATGGCGACGAAGGCTCCATCAAACGGCCTCACAGATTCAGATATTGAAGAGTATCAACACACATCATTGGCGACGAAGGCTCCATCAAACGGCCTCACATAGATTCAGATATTGAAGAGTATCAACACACAACTGTGGCGACGAAGGCTCCATCAAACGGCCTCACACAGATTCAGATATTGAACAGTATCAACACACAACAATGGCGACGAAGGGTCCATCAAACGGCCTCACACAGATTCAGATATTGAAGAGTATCAACACATAACAATGGCGACGAAGGCTCCATCAAACGGCCTCACAGATTCAGATATTGAAGAGTATCAACACACATCATTGGCGACGAAGGCTCCATCAAACGGCCTCACATAGATTCAGATATTGAAGAGTATCAACACACAACTGTGGCGACGAAGGCTCCATCAAACGGCCTCACACAGATTCAGATATTGAAGAGTATCAACACACAACAATGGCGACGAAGGGTCTATCAAACGGACTCACACAGATTCAGATGTTGAAGAGTATCAATACACAACAGTGGCGACGAAGGCCCCATCAAACAGGCTCATACAGATTCAGATATTGAAGTGTATCAACACAAAACAGTGGCGACGAAGGCTCCATCAAACAGGCCTCACACAGATTCAGATATTGAAGAGTATCAACACACAACTGTGGCGACGAAGGCTCCATCAAACGGCTTCACATAGTTCAGATATTGAAGAGTATCAACACACAACTGTGGCGACGAAGGCTCTATCAAACGGCCTCACTCAGATTCAGATATTGAAGAGAGTATCAACACACAACAGTGGCGATGAAGGCTCTATCAAACGGGCTTACATAGATTCAGATATTGAAGAGTATCAACACACAACAGTGGCGATGAAGGCTCCATCAAACGGTCTCACGCAGATCTAGATATTGAAGAGTATCAACACACAACAGTGGCGATGAAGGCTCCATCAAACGGCCTCACACAGATTCAGATATTGAAGAGTATCAACACACAACTGTGGTGACGAAGTCTCTGTTACAAAAAGCTTCATGGTATCCGTTTCACATTGGAAGTACTTTGGAGATCTCAGTGTATGATCTGAAATACACGCACCAGGAAACCATGTACGTACTGCTGTCTCAGCTGAGTGATGCTGATAGTGACGCATATTTCGCCATGCCCGCGCTTTTAAAGAGTCTGTGACGTATTCGTTTATGACGTCATACTCTGTGACGCATTGATATTGTTCGGGGTAAATCCCTTCTTAGTTTTGTTATTTTACCTGAGCAGTTGATCGCGTTGGCATTAAGGAGTAGTTGAACACGTTAAAAATCAATAAAAGAAACAGACACTTGAAATGATATTAATGGTGATAATGCTGAAAATATACGACATACGACACTTTTTATGGACAACAACTTCTTTTATTCTTTGTCACGACGTTTCAGAGCTACTTCTTACTCTTTCATCAGCTGCGATCAAGCCTAGAAATTCCAGTCTAGTTTGACTCAGACAACTCCCGTTCGTGCTGGTACACAATTGTTCACTGTTGTCATTGAGCTCGCTGAAAAGCTCACTTAACGGTTCGCTATGACTGTCCCACAGATGAAACATGAACGCCATCCAAATATACCTACAAAGATAGATAGGTGTAAGGAAATGAGACTGTAAGTTCAAAGTTGAAACTGGCGCAAACTTTGGGAGTATCTAACATAACTGATTTGTAGTACCCCATTTATTATAGGCCCATTTAATATAGTACAATGTATATAGAATCTCTATGTATCTATACACGTGATATTCTTAAGTTTTAAAATGTGCATTTACCCTTCAAAATCATAGAATGTTATAAGCTTGTATTCACCGACACTGGAAGCAGCCCCTATTTACCAAATAAACTTAAAACGTAGTATAAGTGTCTGAGCTATTGTTTTCCTAGTCACCCGTGTGTTTCGAATGCATCGAAAAATGTCCGTACGTTTTCATTTTTTGTTTGAGATTATCAAAGACATTATTGGTAATTTATTATAATCAAGTGGTGAGTGCTCCTGTCTATGGGATACCTCGACTGGCTCCACGAGATCAGCATCTTGTATTCTGGTGGCCGAAGAGGGTGGGAGTTAAGAGACAGAATCCTTTTTGACGCCTGCAATTTGTTCTCTGACCAAATCATTTTTTCCCAGTATTATCAAAACAATTGTTATTCTTGTTCTTACAGACTCCCTGTAGAAATCACGTGTGACCAAGGAAAGATGTAAGTTCAGGTGAAGCTGATGGCTTTCAGGTTGGCAAAAATGATTACCTAATTGTCTTTAATTCCGAGCGCCAGGTATATGGTATGACGCGGACGGGGATCTAACCCCGGACCTTCCGCTCTCCGGGCGGACGCTCTACCACTAGTCAACGGAGGCGGTCCTTTCTAACAGAACTAACATCCACCTGAATTGAACCCTTGAAATATATCGTCCTGAATCATTAAAAATTACGATATTGTTTTGATAGTATAGCTTGTAGAGTTATTTTTCTCTATATTTTTAATTGACAGTCTGAATACATGTTTTAAATTTTGAGGAAATATACACAATCAACGCGCATTCCAGTCACTCACTAAACAGGTGACAGAACTACAACAGACTTCAAAATAAAAATACAATAGTTCTTGAGTTAGTTCACCGGTAACAAATGAACATGTTTAGGCATTGATTTAAGAAAACAACAACAACACACAATGATTTCTAGACAAAACAGTCATTGCTTTGTTTTGAACGGAATCCGTCCAGATACACCATGAACAGAAAATGGTATGGTGCCTAATGTGATTTAATACTATGACTTGTGGTAGGCCTTCAAATTGGTATTAAAAACACTTGCTGTACGTATCAATGCCGTCTGCCAAGCTGTTTTCTATTCATAGACTGGCTGGTCGAACCTCGCAAACAGCAACACCTCACAGCCGACTGGAAGTCGCAAGGCTTCAAAATACGCACGTGCAAATCGTGCTTGTCTATTTCAGGGATATCAAATGTCACAAAATGAGAGCGAGCAGCGACAATCGCGGCCAAGTCGCTGCGCCCGTGTGTCAACATTACTGACAGCCAAAGTGTTCAATTTATTGACTATCAAAGAAATAATTTCATTTACGACTTGTACTGTAAATGAGTTTCTCAAAATAGCACATATGTCTAACTTAATTACAGAGAACCCGTGGAGATCCCGGTTATAATAGGTCTTCAGCAAGCCATGCTTGACGTAAGAGGCGACTAACGGGTTTAAGTGGTCAAGGCTCGCTGACTTGATTGATGCATGTCATCGTATCATAATTGTGTGGATCGATGCTCATAATGTCAGTCACTGGATTGTCCGATCCAGACTCGATCATTTACAGACCGCCGTCATATAGCTGGAATAATACTCTGTGTGTGTGTGACGTTAAACAACAAACAAATACAGAGATTTTGTGGACAGTGTGTGTAGACATGCTGTATTCTTTCATTGCTTCTGGCTTTAGCCGTAGTCTTCTTCTACTTATCATGTACTATCACAGAAGACTCTTGTCTCACAGATTAAGCCAAGATACACTACATGCTCCGTACAAAACCTATATGTAAACAACAGCTTATTTAGCGGAAGTCCCGATTAACAGGGTTTTACTATATACGCAAACTTACAATAGCATTAAGTGTGCAATACCGCATGTGTGTATAAGGACATTAAATTGATCAGGGGCGGGGTCTCAATCGCATCACCTTTTGAGTGACCATAACCTATCCCAAATGTATATAGGTTGTAGGTTTCGTATACATCATTATAATTATATGATTCATTTTAAAATACCAATGCTTGGGATCCGTCAGTAAAAACGAACGATCACCTCGGAAATTACCCCCTTCTGTCAGAAACATATTGTTGGTATTAGTGTGAAATGTATTATATTTATATAAGCATACACAGCCTTCTACATTATTCAGTGTCAGACGGGATGAAAGAGCTCTAAAAAACTGACGGATAGTTTCAATTGTTTTTGATTTGACGAAATAACACCTCCATTCTGTTTAAGAGATCATGTTTCCTCTCTCATAGTAAACAAGTAAATACACACTAACGACCCCTGGTTATTTCTTTACAATGTCATTATAAATATTTAAATTTGTAGGCAATCAGAAGAGGGATATATCTTAGAGTGTTTTTGTTCTACGAGAACCTCGGCAATATGACGTGTTGCAAATAATGGATCTGACAAACCGGTGATCCAATTTGTGACAAATTTCGTTTCTTACTAAAACGTCCAATGCCTTCCCCAACCCAGAATATTAAATGGTTTCCCTTGCCTTCAGAAAGTTTTCTCACTTAATAAAAACATTTGGTTTAAACAGAGACCATATAATAGACCATAACGTGGTCTCTGGTTTTAACACCAGAAAGGATTGGTTTTCATTCATGACAATTAAATTTACACTTGACAAGCTATTGTTTTCTTTCACAACCCTGTAGTATGTTAAGTGCAACTGGGTCTTCAGTAATCTTGGTGCAATTCAAGATAAATTGTCATGTCTCAAAGTTTTCTGTTTGGATATATGTGTGGCCCTGAAAAGGGCCGTTGTGGGAACATGTCAGGAGTCTCTCATAAATGGTTCCAGTCCACGGCGGTAGTCTGCATAGTCGCATGTCAGCTCCGCACCAGCACTGACGTCCGTGATGGTGCACATCATGAATCTCCAGCGCCGTGCCCCCACCCTCTGTAACCTAGCCCTCGGCCCCCCAACTATATCCCGCCTAATCTTACAATTTGGACTTTCCCTACTGTGGTTCATGGTCCCCCCCAAATTTTGATCAGGGTGAATAACATCACCCTGAGAATTCCGATGGCCGTCCAAAACCAGTTCCTCATCACCATGAGCCCCAGCAAAGTAAAGGAACCGAAAACTCAAATTCTGCCTGTCATACTCCTCCAGCCTGTCCTCTACCTCCCCCCTAGGTATGAGCTGGCCAATACACTCGCACACATCCTCCCCCGCCCTGTAATTACGAGAAGCAAAAAGCCCTTTCCCAATTTCGGTACTGACAGGTGCTATAAACGGCCCCGAGTCTGTCACCCCCCTCCTTTCCCGCTCCTGCACTGACCTACGTGTCCTATATCCCCTTAACGAATAACCCAAAGGCTCCGCCAAAACATCCCGATCTCCCCCCAAATTTCGACCTAACCTAACCTTAGAGATACGATACCCACGGCGTGGACCTCCAACGTAGGCGAAGCTGGCGTTGATGGCGACCACCTTGAACTGGCTGGTGAAGGCTTGGAACCTGGCGGCGAGCTTCTGCAAGTTCTTGTCCGTTGTCCAAGCGTTGACCTTCGCTTTGTATTCTTCGTAGAGATCTTTCGAAGTAATGACGTTGTCATGGTTGCTGGTATACAGACTTGCAAATCTCAACAAAAATGGACAGAAGCAGGCGCTTTCTTTTGGCTGGACTGAGAGACCCCGACGAAGTCCCCATGAATATAGCATTATGGATGTTTTCGCAGTGAAGTGACAGAGCAGAATGAATCACTGAGTCCTGTCTCAATCATATATAGTCACGCGCAGACTGAAATGAGTGACAGCTATATGTGCCAGGTACACAGGACTTGGTGTTTTCCGATTGGCCGAAACAGCGAAAGTTAAGAAGAATACAGTTTCAGCGCCACGCTCTTGATTCCAGAAACAATGTTTCGAGAAGTGCTGGAAAATTCATATTTTCTTTCAATGTTTAATTTATTTTAACTTAATCTCAGGGACACAGATACCGCAATATATCAAACTGAATGTAAGCTACATTCTGTACAAATATGATTAACATCTAAAGATATACATGCTCAATATAAAATGTCACTGAAGTTATAAATAATTGCAACATAATAATAATAACCATGATATGGGCTATACCGATTTACAGATGACTCAGCCATCATTGCTTTTAGGGCTTAGGGGTAAAAAAGGAGAAAAAGTATACTGTATGCCCCGATTCAAAATGTTGTGAATCTCTTATAACGAACAAAAATAACAAGACATTTCCCCTGACTTGAGATAAAGAACACAAAGTTTCCTATGTAAAAATAGAATTGTCATGGGTTCCTAGTACAGACCCTGAAACAAATATATCCAATACAGACCATGCAAGTCTATAATATATTGCGAAGAGAGTCTCTGGGCTCCTTTTATTATATTTTATAACTATAATCTTTTATAATATTTAACAACTGTTTTTTTTCTGTAAAATATGTTCATTTCAGAGCCTAGATGTTAGTCTAACAGGTTTCATCAGTTCAACATCAGTAAAGAAAATTCACAATACGTTAAATAAGAACATATCACAGTTGTACTAATATAGGTATACATTTCCTGAATGATGAACCGTACACAAAGTATAGCGTCCCCGAATGAAACACTGTTATTTTGTTTGTTTGTTGTTTAACGCCGCACCCAGCAATATTCCAGCTTCATCACGGCGAATGGTGTACTGTACACTGAGAATACACTCTTAAAAACAAAACAAAATCCGCACAGGTAGATTTTTAGTAAATGAATTGTACCTAATAAAGTCGATATATATAATTTAGTATCATAGATACAAATATGAAACTTTGGAGCTTGATAGTCACATGTTGTTTGTACAAAGGCATTGAAAAATGTTCATTGTCATGTAACATAAGGCCACAAGGTTGCGCTGAACTCGTATCTCGTGTGACCGCCCTGGGCAGCAATCACGGCTCTGCATCACCTCGGTACTGACTGGATAAGTGTACGAATTCTGTCCTGCGGAATTATGCGCCATCCTCATTGCAACGTGCTGGCCAGTTGTTGGAGTGTCTGCGGCGTGTTCTGACGTTGACGTGCACGTCGATCGAGTTCATCCCAGTGGTGTTCGATTGGGTTGAGATCTGGAGATCTCGACGGCAAGGGCAAGACGTTGATGTTGGAATGAAGGTAGTCTACCGTGACACGAGCTGTGTGCAGTGGAGCGTTATCCTGTTGAAACAGCTCCCTCTGGCGGTCAATGATTGGAAGAAGGTGAGGCTACTACCGCCATCGAAATTGTCGAATTTCAGTACACAATGTAGGGCAAAACGCAAAACGATAAACACGTTGTCTTCAATCTCGTCGGTGAAAAGTAAATCGTGATTCATCGCGAGGAAATCGTCTCCATTTTCTCAAATACCAAGGCTGTAAGGTATGGCACCAACGCAAGCGTCGCTGTCGATAGCTCTGTTGCAAGACAGGGACGATAACTGGTCTTCTGGTTTGGATTCCAGCCTCTTGGTGATGGTTCCTTACAGCCTGGTCCGATATCCTCCTCAAACCAGGGATGCGTCCTGCAGTCTCCGTAGCTGTGGCATTGCGATGACGTAGGTGGAACAGTCGAATGTAGCGATCCTGTGCAGGGGTGATAACTCTTGGTCGGCCGGTTCTCGGACGGTCTGCAGTGGAATTGAACTGTGTGTATCGGTCCAAAAGGCGGCAAATGGTGCTGTGGTGGACGTTGACATGGCTTGCAACAGAAGACTGCGATTCCCCTCTTTGGAAACGTCCTATGGCGATGTTCCGATCGGCAGCGCTGAGTATCGGCATTGTCGAACTTGAAAAGTGTTGATAACTGAATGACAAATTAATGGCTTATGCTTGCCTGTTTATAGCCACTACCACGAGTTACGAATGCCATAAGTTGCATGTGCATTTCGCTTTACTGTTTTCCTCCATGACATTTTTTAACAAGTGTGAAAACAATGCCGTTTAAGACATTGCAAATTGACAATGGCTGCGTTTTGACGTTTATCGAATATCAGGCCACCAACATTTTCCAATAAAATATATCCAAGTTATATACCGGATTTTTTGTGTAATCAGGTTCAATTAACTGCATACTACCTGTGCGTTTCCTTTTTTTGAAGAGTATACGTATAACCTCCCGGCATAATGTTCGTTTGTTTGTTTGCTGTTTTACGTCGCACTCAGCAATATTCCAGCTATATGACGGCGGTCTGTAAATAATCAAGTCTGGACAAACCAATCCAGTGATTGACATCATGAGCATCGATCCCTACAATAGGGATAGATGACATGCATCAACCAAGTCAGCGAGCCTGACCACCCGATCACGTTAGTCGCCTTTTACGACAAGCATAGTCGCCTTGTAGGGCAAGCATGGGTTGCTGAAGACCTATTCTTCACCCCCAATTTTTATTTTTGAAAAAAATCTTTATTTCTGTATAAATTACCACCAAAGACAATAAATAGATCTTAATTGTGCACCCCCCTTTTCTAAAAAGCTGTATCCGCCCATGATGCGCATCGACCAACGTAAAGTGGAGACAAAGTCAGCGAGCCTGACCACCTAATCCCGATAGTCGCCTCTTCCGACAAGCATAGTTGCGTGTTTCGACCAGCATGGGTTGCTGAAGACCTTTTGTGACCCTGGATCTTCACGCGTCCCTGGCCGGATGAGAACTATTCAATATGGGATGATAAACTTTACGTGTTATACGTACAACTAAATATACATTGTGTAATGTACTGTTTTCGATTATCGGAATAGAGGGTTTATTCATTAATAGCCATACACGTATGTTCATGAACTGTATTTGTTCAGTTTAAATTTTAATTCCTTATGTTCTGTGACGTGCACTTTTTAAGTTTTAAAGTTGTACAGTGTGTCTTGTAATTCAGTTCGGTTACATGGTGATGGTGTTCACTTTCAAGACAAAGAAAAGCGCTGTTATTTATTGATTTGAAGTGTGAACAAAATGAAAAGTTAATTGTGACTGTTGTGAAACTTGAATATTTGGAAACCCCCCCTCCCTCCATCTGCAAAGCTGGTCGACGCATGCATAGCAAGCGAAGGGTGAAACACGTGCTTGTCATCCTGTCACATGGTGCACGTGGGTTTGGGCGATGCAGTAAACCCATGCCATGCTTCTTGTGGTGTCGCACGATCAGAGACAAGATTGCGTTTGGGCGAAGCAGTAAAGAAAGACAGAAACCTACGTGCTTTCACTCTTTTGGTGGTCGCATGACAAGAAGACCGACTATTTGGGTGATGCAGTATTTAAAACTATACCTGTGTTGCCTGTAGTCAAATAGTGGTCCCTAGTTTGAGTCGCGAGGTCGTGCTCTGTAATAGAATCTGGTTCAGACAAACCAGTGGTCGATAGTGTTAGTTTCTACATACATACATTCATGCATGCATGCATGCACGCACGCACGCACGCAAACACACACACACATAAAACCAAGATGAATAAATAAATATATTTATTAATATACAGACAGACCGTCTCCTCGGTCTAGTGGTAGAGCGGAAGGTCCGGGGTTCGATCCCCAACCGCGTCATACCAAAAGACGTTAAAAGATGGTACTGGTTGTTACCCTCGACATTAATGGGCTCACTGGTCGACTCGGAGTCCGTATACTCTGTGTGTGAGAGTCAGACTAGTACAAGCGGCCACACACACACGTGCATGTACGTCACTATATCAGTGCTATACTCTTGGACGCGACGTTAAACCCCATTTCATCTCACCTCATATACAGACAGACACTAAACAGGATACATACACACACCACGACTCATACATACATTTGTACTGGGGTAGAAGAGGTCTTCAGCAACCCATGCTTGCCGTAACAGGCAACTATGTTTGGAAGATTGGGTGGTCAGGCTCGCTGACTTGGTTGATGCATGTAATCGATCCCAATTGCTTATGATATTAATCACTGGATTGTCTGATCCATACTCGATTATTTACAGACCGCGTCATATAGCTGGAATATTGCTGAATGCGGCGTTAAACAACAATTCAACCAACCAGCAAGGCCGCACCCAAACATATACATGGTATATACATTCAATTTAGGGTTCTACATTTCAAAACTCCTCAAAACCCCAGTGTAATATTGATGGAGTTTGTAATCACCTGTGTCAGTGATAAGTGCACAGCTTCTCCAGCACAATGAACATGAATGGAAATCAAGTGGTCATAGAAGGGAGGTGATGATAACTGAATCACAGAACAAGTTCAATGGCTTATCCCAACTCGGACTATAAATTGGGAGATTGCGAATGTTACATTTGTCACTAGAGTGTAATAACTACATACATATCTTGTATGCACATTACGTAAATACCAAAGGTCAGTTTGGTTTGTAGTTAAATGCCGCACTCAGCAATATTCAAGCTGTATGACGGCGGTCTGTTAATAATCGAGTCTGGACTAGACAATCCAGTGATTAATATCATGACCATCGATCCACGCAAAGTTCAGAACAATCAAACCTGGTTATTTAATTATGATAAACTAACAGTATTTGCTCACACATTTAACTTTATTTCCGCTGGAGAGTTGTACCCAGTATACATGCACAGTGCGTTGTTTTGGCCACAATGAACTGATTATTCTGAACATACTGCGCTGTTAAATATCTTGAGAAAATCACAAAGATTACTTATCAGACCCTTGTATACAGCTCAGTAGACCATATGTGGACTATGTCAGGTGATGTGAGCGACTGAGTGTAATAACCTGACCCTGGTATACAGCTCAGTAGACCATATGTGGACTATGTCAGGTGATGTGAGCGACTGAGTATACTAACCTGACCCTTGTATACAGCTCAGTAGACCATATGTGGACTATGTCAGGTGATGTGAGCGACTGAGTGTAATAACCTGACCCTTGTATACAGCTCAGTAGACCATATGTGGACTATGTCAGGTGATGTGAGCGACTGAGTATACTAACCTGACCCTGGTATACAGCTCAGTAGACCATATGTGGACTATGTCAGGTGATGTGAGCGACTGAGTATACTAACCTGACCCTGGTATACAGCTCAGTAGACAATATGTGGACTATGTCAGGTGATGTGAGCGACTGAGTATACTAACCTGACCCTGGTATACAGCTCAGTAGACAATATGTGGACTATGTCAGGTGACGTGAGTGACTGAGTATACTAACCTGACCCTGGTATACAGCTCAGTAGACCATATGTGGACTATGTCAGGTGACGTGAGCGACTGAGTGTAATAACCTGACCCTGGTATACAGCTCAGTAGACAATATGTGGACTATGTCAGGTGATGTGAGTGACTGAGTATAATAACCTGACCCTGGTATACAGCTCAGTAGACCATATGTGGACTATGTCAGGTGATGTGAGTGACTGAGTATAATAACCTGACCCTGGTATACAGCTCAGTAGACCATATGTGGACTATGTCAGGTGATGTGAGTGACTGAGTATAATAACCTGACCCTGGTATACAGCTCAGTAGACCATATGTGGACTATGTCAGGTGACGTGAGCGACTGAGTGTAATAACCTGACCCTGGTATACAGCTCAGTAGACAATATGTGGACTATGTCAGGTGATGTGAGTGACTGAGTATAATAACCTGACCCTGGTATACAGCTCAGTAGACCATATGTGGACTATGTCAGGTGACGTGAGCGACTGAGTGTAATAACCTGACCCTGGTATACAGCTCAGTAGACAATATGTGGACTATGTCAGGTGATGTGAGTGACTGAGTATAATAACCTGACCCTGGTATACAGCTCAGTAGACCATATGTGGACTATGTCAGGTGATGTGAGTGACTGAGTATAATAACCTGACCCTGGTATACAGCTCAGTAGACCATATGTGGACTATGTCAGGTGATGTGAGTGACTGAGTATAATAACCTGACCCTGGTATACAGCTCAGTAGACCATATGTGGACTATGTCAGGTGATGTGAGCGACTGAGTACACCTTACATATTCCACATGGTACAGACAAACTAGTGGTCGATAGTGTGAGTGAGTGTTGTGTCCGACGTATAGTAACCAACTTTATAGTGGATGCTCTGTAATATCACATGATACAGACAAACTAGTGGTCGATAGTGTGAGTGAGTGTTGTGTCCCTGGCGTTTAGTAACCAACTTAATAGTGGATGCTCTGATATCACATGGTACAGACAAACTAGTGATCGATAGTGTGAGTGAGTGCTGTGTCCGACGTATAGTAACCAACTTTATAGGAGATGCTCTGTAATATCACATGGTACAGACAAACTAGTGGTCGATAGTGTGAGTGTTGTGTCCGACGTATAGTAACCAACTTTATAGTGGACGCTCTGTAATATCACATGGTACAGACAAACTAGTGGTCGATAGAGTGAGTGAGTGAGTGAGTGTTGTGCCCGGCGTATAGTAACCAACTTTATAGTGGATGCTTTGTAATATCACGTGGTACAGACAAACTAGTGGTCGAATGCTCCTCATATCTCACCATTTAGTATTCATAGTGCCGATCTTACTACCAGTGGTCGACAGTGTGAGCACTTCTCCCATATGACAACTGAGCGTTGCTCTTCATCTCTCACTATTTAGTATTCATAGTGCCGATCTTACAACCAGTGGTCGATAGTGTGAGCACTTCTCCCATATGACAACTGAGCGTTGCTCTTCATCTCTCACTATTTGGTATTCAAAGTGCCGATCTTACTACCAGTGGTCGCTAGTGTCAGCACTTCTCCCATATGAAAACTGAGCGTTGCTCTTCATCTCGCACTATTTGGTATTCATAGAGCCGATCTTACTACCAGTGGTCGATAGTGTCAGCACTTCTTCTGGTGTACAATTTAACCCTGATTTCGGGACAAATGTATCACTGGACGAGCGTAGCATAATCTATACATAAAGCTCTTTGAATCGTGTATATGTTCTTAGCTGAAAGAACAATGCAGGATACACTATGCAAAAGATGTAAGATGTCAGTGAATAAATGCTGAAAAACTTAAAATGGCCACTTTGAATACGTCGTGCGTGTGCATGGGCATTTGTATTTTCACATCTTTCATTGAATAGGCCATTTAGTGAACTTTACCAACAACAAAATCGCCAAGACACACACGTATAGTTTAAGGGTAAAAAATGGCTTTTACATTTTCTGAAAATCTCAATTTTCCTGCTTTAGCTGGTGCTTGGCTGGCTGCTTCCGCATCACATTGAATGTACAGTGTAGGGCTAAATCTTAATTTCTCAAAATGTACTAATCGACTAGAATATTCTAACGTCTTAAGTAGATGACGGCTTCTTGAATTACAGGATTAAGTTATGACATTTTTAGAAAGTGTATTAGATGAATGGCGTTAAGTTTTGGAACCATCATTGAGAGAGAGAGAGCCCCAAGTTATGCCGCTTGTGCTCATGTATGGTTATGTTTTTTAGCTTATTGATCAGATTATGATACAGACAATACGGCTAAAGACGTTTCCAAGCAAGAAAAGTTTATTTTAAGGGTCAAAAACGGCTGTAAAGTTCTTCACCATATTTCTATTTTCGCCCATTTAGCAGATTCATCCCGCTGGCTGCTCTGTTGTAAAATCTAACCCTGGTTTCAGGACAAATTTATCATTGGACATGCTCAGCATAATATAGAGCTATCATAGCTTTTTGAATAGTGTATATTATCTGAGTTAAAAGAACAATGCAGGATGCACTTTATAAAAGATTATATAAAATATGCCTATGTGTTCAGGAACAACCAAGGAATTATAATCTGATATTCAAACCCAGGATTCTGACAGGCATAAGGGACGTAACTCTGCAAAGCACAATGCGACACTTTACACACCTGGCCTACACCATCCTTCCAAGCAGCATTACCAGATCATCATTCAATGTCGGTTCCACATATTTCCGAGTTAAAGCTATGCAAGTACTCAAAGAAAACAAACCAAATTAGTTATTTCAAGGTGGCGCTTTATTTACAGAAAATATATGAAATCTAACAAAATACCCCATCTTTTAAATGTAATGGCACATACATGCACAATCTGTAACAACCCATCCCAGTGCCTTACAAAACTATATACAGTGTACAACTGGCGATGACATGCTGCCGCAAGGGTGATGTCTGTACAAGTCAACATGAGAGGTATATGAGGAGTGGCAATGGTCCAATCACAGTTGTCTCCCTTAAAGAACATACATTCCTAAAAATCAATAGTGTTAATATTATGTTATTACTGAAATGTTATTTCATTTTAGGTGACTGATTCAGTATATGCTGATACTCATAGCCTGTTCCATGTTTGCCACACGTTAGGGACTGAGGACAAACATTGCTTCCAAAGGCATGAAATTCTGAATGAGATGATACTGTTTGGCAATCATAAAATTTGATCACCAGTTGATACATCATACGGGGAAGAAATAATATTAGGGTAGCATTATCCTTTAGGGCATTGTCATTTGGAGAAGCACGAAGTCTGCCATTAACTGCCCGATGAAGGAGGGCAGTTGAACAGACTGATGTTACTGTAATTATAGCTAAAATGGATAGAATTGGTACCTTATCCAAAAATGAGTACCAGTAAGACAACAAACTGCAGCATAAGTTTAGTGGCAGTATAAAAACCTCGCAACGGAGGTAATTGATTTACATATAGCAACGTCTTAGAACATAATATTTGATGATGTTACAGACAAGAAACGTGGCACCAATTACGTCACATAATAGTAGCACAGATAGAAGCGAGTCATTGGGGGATTGTGGGCTGCTATCAAGTTACAATAGCCCACAAATTTCCAATAACATGCGGGCATTTTTATCATAATACTATTCATTTTAGCTATAAGTAGTAATAACCAAGTATCAAAACTGCAAACAATACACCTGCAACAAAAAGTCCTTGAGAAGTTTTATATTGGCACTTTTCAAAGTTTCAGTAACAGACCAGGGTTGTCTGAATTGGTCACAATCACATAGGATGGTCTTGCATTTGATCAATGATTTCTACATGTATACATAACATTTCTATTTGACAGTGCGTGGATCTCTGCAATGGGGTTGGACACGATTAGCGACTGAAAAGACACCATTCTGGCTGGGAAGCATGTAGAAATGAACACTACACTACCAATAAATGGGATTCCAATTCTATGACAACAGAAGAGTAATAATAAATAACACCACAGATTTACAATGCTGCTGTGCACATGTGTTAAGGTATTTGATTAATGACCTGCCTTGTAAAGCAGAGTCATGATTCTCAGGCACTTTATGTCACCATGTCCCTGGAACACTCTTCCATCCTTCCCTCACCCTCAACCACAGAAACCTTCACCACTGTCCTGGAGAACAGAGAAGCCACTACACTTCTTACTTGTGTGCATGTACAACTCAAACATTCATATTACACTAGGACCACGCAATACAATTAAACATATCTTTGTCTCCAAACAAGCAAATATTCTGTAACCTGTTTGCAGACTAGATTTCAGTTCAACAGCTTCTAGGTTCCAGCAATCCTTGGAGCTTTTACAATACTATCATCATATGTTTTATAGTTGATGGAATCAGCATGTTATTCCATGTGTAACAAGACTAAAGGTGAGCAGGGCTTACTAATACCCCCGACAACTTTCTAAGGTCAAAGCATTAATAAAATAACATTTTTTCAGAAAACACACATATAAAAAAAAAAGACTTTGCACTGCACCTCTTTTATTATAATGGAAACTGTTCCCTAAATTTGTAAAGAATCTATTTAGTAGTTTTCTAGTTATAGGTCGCACAAATGTTTCAGTAAAAAAAATTCTTAGTTAAAAAAAGAAAAGAAATATAGCTGTATTTTATCAGAAAATCCAAATATTAAAAACAACTTCACACTGCACCTCTTCTCTTGGTACAGAAACTATACCCTAATTGGAAAGGATCCATAAAGGACTTTTTAAGTTATCGGTCGCACAAATGTTGGCGTAAATTCTTTTTCAAATTTCACAATATGAAAAACATCACATTCTTTCAGAAAATACACATATCAAAATCAAACTTTGCACTGCACCACTTTGATTAGTATGGAAACTGTTCTCTAAATTTGACGAGAATCAAAGAAGTCGTGTTCAAGTTATTGGTCAACAAAACTACTGCCAAACAATGACAAAATGCTGTATTTATTTTCTTTAGAAAATTCAAATACTAAATCAACTCTCTCCCATAGGTAAAGAAATTGTTTACCAAATTTGAAAAGAATCTATTTGGTAGTTTTCAAGTTATAGGATGCACACAAAAAATTATGTCCTAAGAAGGATGGATGGACAGACGAACAGACAGACAGAATTCCTTGGTATAACTCTATATCCCCACCCTTTTAGGTCAGGGGTATAATAATAGAACTTGCATGGTATTGTTATAGTTTTGTCTTTGACCTGACAGAAAGCTCACACATCATGATGCACAAACTGAAAAAGCTTTAAGATTGAAAGATAGGAATAGTAACAAAGCTTAAATATACTCCCTTCACAAACCTCCCGACAGGTTCTGTGAGACCAAGTAACCACGTTGCGGCTATATTCTCACTTGTTATTGTATGTGGCCTCTCAAAAACCAATTGCTGGTACTCTTTCTTCTAAACTAAAGACTCCTGGTAACAACCACCTGTTGAGTAAATACGAATTGTAACACTACACTGTAAACCTGTACATGTGTGTAATATGGGTCAACAAGTCACCAATATACACATCATAGAGGGCAACCAGCCACGCTCCCTGAAATAGTCCAGGCTGACACAAGGAGAAAAGACCTGTGCAGCCCACCCTTTCCATTGAAGTCAACACCAGAGTAACAGTGTACGTCAAGTCTGCAACTACAGGCTTAGTAGTAAAGATGAGCTCAGCAGAGATGAACCAATAATAAATACATGTTGACAGCAATGTACAGCAACCTAACAAAGAGTTCCAACAGAGTTACAAGCACCTGCACCATTTCCTTTACCAGAGAACTAGGGCAAATTACTAGGGAATAGAATCAGTAAGGCTGTCAGTCCTTATTCCACAAAGTGATCCAAGCAGTAAGACATCTGAACTCCCATATTTCATCTATGAGTTACAATCGTCATACCACTTGTACCATTGTCAAAATGCCAGGGACGCATCTACCCAAAGAATACAACAGTAAAGTGCATACCATGTTTGCTAACATTAAATATTAGTGCTTGTTGAAGAGATGGTTTTTCATAATCAGCACAAGTAGGATACATTTGTATGATGAAACATCTTGAACCAGTACAACCTTACATTACGTATATCTATGCCACCTTAGGCTATATATTGCACTGACAGGGCATGTACATGTTTGTGCTCACACTATCTGTTCCTCTGATAACAGTTTCTACAGTTTCTTGGTTTGCAAATTATCTGATGTAAAATATAACCATGGAGCCAGCATAACTGGATAAGTATCTCAGTTAGATACAGGTACAGCCAAAGGAGTGAGAATGAAACATCTCCACAACACATAGGTAAATTTCATATCACCATAAACATTCTTACATAGCAGTGTTGAGTTCTACTGCTTTACTAAAACAAGCAGATTGAGGTAAATGGCAATCCTTTATCAACTAGAAAATATGAAATCTCTTACTTCATGTCAAAGTTAATTTCAAATTTGTTTTGTTAAAAAAACATGTTCATAATTCCATAATTAAGAACACACTTGGCAACTTTATCCACATATTCTCAACAATAATCAAAATATATCTGACACTGCATTGAAAAGTCTTCATATCAATGTAATTGAATAAATAAATGTCACTGCTGGGGAATCTAGGTGAAATGGTGAAGTAACGTCATCCCCCTGGGTCACAAGAGAACTGTATGCCCTTGCTGTACTTGTTAGAAACAGATCAGTCAATGATGAAAACAATACACACTGGAGTAGCACATCTTTCCATATTGCGTCTGACTTCACTCAAAATTATGAAAATAATTAAAAAACAAATCTTCATTACCAAGAAACAAAATTGTATACACCTAAGTATTTACATCTGTAGAAAAACACAAATATGTACAAAACCTGTAAAGTAGTAACTAGCAACATTTCAAACCGAACAAGAATAAAATCAATGTCTCAGTACAAATAATGGAAGAAACAAATGCAGAATTAAAGCTAAAAGAAATAAGCATGTATACAAGGAGCACATCATAAACTTTTCTATATATTTCCTATTCTTAGTGTGGGCTCCGCCATAATGAGCATTCCCACTCAAAGATTGTAACACATCCTCAATAACAGAGTACTCTCTCGAAACTCGCCACTCTTTGAAATCAATCAGAGAACATGGACATGAGATCATCAACAGCTGCGAAAGAACTAATATCTTTCAGGGTAAATACTGTATTTGATTAACAAAATATTGCTGCTTATGAAATTTGCATGGTGGAATTGCAATGCAGAGCTTGTCTGCCACATACAAAGACTGGTTGGTAGTCCTTTGTGATGTACAATGAATGAACCATGCTGGCCAGCAATGGATGGTTTAAGTGTATATCCTCGTCTCTACTCTATCAAGTCTTGGTAAATTGGATTCTGTTAAAGGTGGGAGAAGGTCTATTATTTCCAAAATAAATAAATAAGTTCCTAACACTGGTCTTCTTTTTTTTAATCTTCATGCTCACCTATGTGTCAATTCTGATATGATTGGAAACTGATTCAATGTTCATGACAGCTATAACACTGGAAATTTGTACAAAACTAATTCTTGCCTCTCTTATTGATGTCTAGATTGTAATATTAGATATCAAAATATTTTGAATATGTTTAGTTTCAACCTTTGTACCTCGTTATTAAAAGGCAATCAGTCCAACGTTGGCAAGGCTTTGGAAGGCAAGAGGTATTATATAAAGTTGATGCTAAGTTTCTAAAAGGAAAAATAAAGTTACAAGAGCACACACTTGTATGAAATGAACTACAGGAAATATATTATAATGCTTAAAAAAATAATGAAAATATTCATAAAAATGTAGAGTTGAAGAGTAACATAGTTTCCAAGAAAAACAAAACTACTGACACTTATGATGACTTGCATTTTAACTGTCCTAAATATTCCAAAAAATGACAATTGATGAAATGTGGTCAGATGAGTGTTGATTAACCTGGACACAACCCAGAGACAGTGAAGGATTTAGGCAAGTCAGTCACCGTGTGGATGTCCTATGTTGCTTGACAACCCCTGGGTGGCAGGACATCCTCAAGCCTCCTAAACACTCACTATGCAACTTTATAAAGTCAAAAATCATTTTCATACTCTCATCAGGAATGATAATGACTAGATGATTCTGAAACTTGTCAATTTAATAACACACAGAGCTCAAATAGTTCTTGCGAACAATTTTGGTCAGAATTTGTTTAAATTGTTTCTGAAATGATATACCTTTGTACATACATAATATATGTCATCTATACCAATCAAACTTAAAATATTTCATCATGAGATCCCATATGTATCTTACATCCTAGCCTAATATCATAGTTCAAGATGACAACAATAATCTTCACTTTGATCTGAAGAAATTAGATACAAATAAAGTCTTGGCATCCTGGGTTATTGCCATTAGTGTGCTACCGGTTGTTTCTGGCAACAACTATGACTGTGTGACTCAATGATGTCCCTATCTTACTATTTCATCTCTGAGTACAAAAACCTCTTTTAGAAACAGTCAACCACAGGTAACAGTTGCTGGCATTCCTTAATGTCCCATCGTGGTTAGAGGTATCAGGATATGGGAAAATTACACAAGTTACCAGAAACCACCAATTATTCCGAACTGGCCAAGCCATACTGTTTTCTCTCTTGCTATCTATGACACTGTTTTCTCTCTTGCTATCTATGACCAGACTTCACACAGACAGAGGAGTATACAGTTACATACGTTTCTATAGGAATCATGAGTATGGAAAGAATATATAACCAGATCTTGACACATAACAGTAACACCAAGTTGACTTGTGTTCTCACTGTACATATTTACAGTAATTATGAACTTATTTCTCTGTACAAATGGAGAAAATGATGTAGAGTTGAGCACTGGCAGGATATCAAATATGAGGTACTGGCATGACTATAGCAGCACAAGGCTAGAATATCATCTTGTGGATTTTTAAGATTTTCCCCAGTCGCTGTTTTGCTGTAGCTTGACCTTTCTTGGGCTTTTTGGCTGAAAGGATAGAAGATTTTATCAGTTTCGAGGACATTTCAAGCATTGTTAGACAATCAGGGTGTTCATCATTATTATGTCCTTGTGGTAGTGCCTCCATGGTCTAGTGGATAGAGCATCTGCCTGAAGAGTGAAAGGTCACTGGTTCGATCCTATGGTCGCAAAATACCAAAAGACGTGAAAAGAGCACTTGTTTGTCCCTGCCTGGCACTCAGGGATGAAACAAGGACTGGTCACCTCGGAGTACACTGTGTCTAAAGGGGGTATTTATGTTGAACTGCAGAATGGTAATTCAATGGGCTAGCACTATACAACTGAATTTAGTCTGGACCAGTACACGCACGCATGCACGCGCACACGCACTTCACTATATAAGTGCAATAATCTTGAAAGCGACGTTAAAACCCATTTCACTTTACATCACCACAACAAAACACTTAGAAAATAACACTATCGCCTTTACTCCATAAACTGCTGCAAGATTATGTTACAAAGTATTTTTGTGCAGTATTAAACAATTTCAAAAATTAGACCAGTCAATAACATTATGACAACATCTTGGGTCAAACTAACTATTAATGAGGTGAGTTCAAAAGCATACAAACATCTGGATTCAAAGAATGCTTATTTTCAACACATTTATTCAATACTGAAGTTTCCAGTTATAATGACAGATGCCATCAAGCAAAATATCTACCCTCATTGTGTGATCTACCTTTTGTTGGACTGTCTGGTGGGTTGGCTGTTTCAGTTGAAGGCCGTCTAATACCTGGTCGGAAAGCATTTCCTGACAAACAGAAAGCATTTCCTGACAAACAGAAAGCATTCATGAATAAAATGTCTGTGTGCAGACTTTAGTGAGTGAGTATGGTTTCAAACTGCTTTTAGCAATATTCCAGTAATATCACGGGAGGGGACACCAGTAATGGGTTTCAAACATTTGTACCCACGTGGAATGGGTTCAAACATTTTTACCCACGTGGAATGGGTTTCAAACATTTGTAGCCATGTGGAAAATCAAACCCAAGCCTTCAACGTTACAATGGATCACTTCAACCACTATGCCCATATAGAGTTCAAGATGTGGTAAACCCTTCTTAGACAGAAAGACAATCACTGCAGATACTGGGCATCACATGTTGTTGGGAATACACCTGAAGCCTTGTGACTTTCAAGTGAACACATTTACCAGATAGGTTCATACTATAACAAAGAGACTGAGACATCTTGGTTTATGTATGTCTAATTCTTCCTTAAAGAAGACAAATGTCTGACATATTCCTTCCGAAAATCCACACAATTTATGCGTTATGTTATTGTTTATACAAAACCTATCAAAATGTGTGAAATGGTTTTCATTCAAGTACATAAGAGATACCTAAATAACATTAGTAACAAAATGTTGTACCTGTCTGCTCTGTTGAGGAACCAGCTTGTGGGACAATCCAACTAGGCTCTCTCTTCTCAACCTTGGGTTTTGTCTTTTGCTTCACCTTCTTCTGTGGCTGTGAAGCATATGACATACAGTTATGAAAGAGATGTGTATTACATTCCTGAAATCTTTAAATACAATATCCTATTGCTCATATACAGTACAGAGAGTGGCAACAAACTCACCCACCCAGACACCCACACGTTTAGATTCAGTTATTTCAAATATTTTCTGTATAACTATACTGCAGACAAAGGTATTACCAAATATGGAACAACTAATCACATTTCCACAATGTTTCTAAATCTGCAAGAATGAATGTACTGTTGTAGTAGTTCTAGTACATTGTTGCAATACAGAACAGTTCACTTTACTGAACACAAAGTTTCACAAATTGTTCCACAAATAAACAATGATTTGAACATAACAGTGAAAATTAGGTTCATTTCTCTTGAAGAAATTCAGGTTTCAACATTGGTGGGAACAAGAATGAGAAGTTTCAGCTTCATTGGTCCAGTGGCTTCAGAGAAGATGTTTACAAACAATAGCAACAGCAACAACAAGAGACAAGCAGGCCATGAAATAAGCTCACATGACTAGCAGTAAGGTGAGTAAGGCGAGCTAAAACTGTCAACTCACGACAACTGGGGACTCCGAGAGCTTTGCTGCTGTCTGTGCTAACCCTGACTCTACAGATTTCTTCATGACATCTATCCGATGTGGCCGCTCAATCTTTGGTGTGCCTACATTTACCCGTGCTGAAACACACACATGACATCATTATGTTCAATAATAGATCTCCACATATGAATAATCAATTAGTTATTACCTAGTAGTAAGAAACACAAATACGATGAGTACCGGTGGATCTCCGACAGACCTTGTAATGGTTCAGTAGTTTACAGCACGATAACTTACCCTACTTACACTTAATGAGAAGTTGATAACTGCCTGATGAACAAACCTTTAGGATTCCATGTGTCATCTCTTTCTTGTTTTTTCAACCTGTTAGGAGCTGTGATATCTTCTTCATCTGATAAATCTAATGTTGGATACACTGAAAACAGACAGAGTTTGAATAACTTATCACCAACATCACTATTTACTACTTAACATGCCCACAGTGACACACTTAATTAATACTGAACACAAAAATTAGAAGAAAGTGGATATCTACAAATGATTTAGTATATCCCTGTTATGGGTTTTCGGATGCTTAAGAAACATTCATAGTTTTCTCACTAATCACAAGAACAACTGTAAAACATAACTCACTTTCATAAGACAACTTTATCTTATAAACAAGCCATCATCTGAGTAATTACAATGTCTGTGTGATGCCACATCCCTCGCTGTAGAGCGAGTAATCACAATAAACATGGCCATCCAAAAACGTATGGTGTCCAAAAACATATGATCCAAAGATACTTAAACACAATGAAAATGCATGTTTGATTTTTAGGTAATATTTGGCAAATTGGATACAAAATTCAAATTATGTTGTTCTGGGAATTTCGCCAAGACAATCAAAAACAGCAATGTAGTCAGTCGTTCAGGTTTGAATCTTATTTCATGTGTTTGGAGATGGACTTGCGCATGAATACTTCCTGATTTTGGTTTTAAGTTGATAATACGTTTTCAAAGTATTGCAGTATACATGTATAAGAGGCATAACATGTCAATACGTTATACATGAACACAAATGTACCACACATGTATAGTTAGTACACAACTGTAAGACTCCAACTTGCACTCTCCTCACCATATTCATCATCCCTGTAGTATTCGGACATCATTTTCTCCTCCTCATCGCTGTCTACTGACCCCCGTCCATGCTGCTGCCGCCGGACTGATCCCGCCCCCTGCCGCCCCGGGAACAGTGAGTCTACTCCTCCCATCCGACTCATGGACAGCATGCCCTGGATTGCATCCCTCATGCTGGGAGAAGGGGCTCCACTAACAGGAACAACATATACATAGCAGTATAAAAATACAGCACAAGATGACTGGTTTACCTACTGCACACTGTTGCATCAACAGTAGGAAACTGTATGAATTCACCTGGCCGAAGCCAACAGTCTGAAACTATACGTGTTAGTCCCAAGTAATGAATTGAGCTTGTGGATGTCAACAAACACTGTAACCACAATGCACAATATCCATTGTAAAGAGCAGCTTCAATGATCTTATAACGATCTTACAAAACAAACAGACTGCCACAAATCTTGTCACCCAAGCACAAAATGAATTAGTGTCGGGCCGCAGGCAAGAGGATTTTTCAAGCTCTTTCAGATTAAAATTTCTTCTCCTCACCCTATCTCATCATCAACCTTGAACTCTGTCTCTGTGCCGTACCCACTAGCCTCCAGAATATCTGCTATGCTGCCATTCAGTCCGCCTCGTATGGTCGGCAAGTTCAGCCTCAACGCCTGCTGTTCCTCTGTCTCAGTCTCGGGTATTAGGCCCTTGGCTAGTACAGACTTCAGGCTGGCATTCTTATCTAGCTTCACTTCTTCTGATGGCTTCTCATCAGAGTCTGCTGATGTCTTGCCTAAAACTGACAAAGAGTATAGCTCATGAAAATCACACCATTGTGAAGTCAGCCGAAAGAAATGACTATCATGATCAAGGCCACTTGCACAAAGTGATCTTAGCGCTAAGATTATTGTAAGCCCCACGTGAGAGTATGGGAGTTATTATCATCTTAGCTCTCAGATCACTTTGTGCAAGTGGGCCCTGGTCGTTTTGTAATAGCAGTCATTCCATATGCTTTAACGTAGCATATTTCACTGTATACACAAGTCTAGAAAATAAACATCCCCATGCACATGATCAAAGACTAGTTTACAAAAGACAACATTATGTTTACTGTTTAAATAACCTTTCCCCTGTAATAATGGTTACACTGAGCTAAAGTAAGAGAGATGATGACGTACAGGAAAGAGTTGCTCTTCATCGCACTATTCACTCTCAGCAGCCATTGTGACCAACAGAATCCTACACGGGATCTTGAGCGAGAAACCAACTCACTTGACAGTTTGAGTTTCAGTGACCCTGGTTTGGTGGTGGAGGTTGAGAGTCCAGGCTGTCGTTTGGGTTTGGGGTTTTCATCCACCACCAACTGGTCTTCATCACTGTCCATCACACCATCGTTCTCCTTCCTCTCCGTCACCTCCAGTTTCACCTTCTTCTCCACCTTCGGCTTCTTCTCCGACTTCTCATTCCTTGCTGCAATACTGGCTGACAGTCGCTGGAACTTCCCTGGTGTACTAGCTCCTTGAGCATCCCCCTTCTCACTGAAGTTAGACGCAGTAATACAAACGTTAAGAAACAAACAAAAATAGCTGTATCATATCCAAACATTTCATTTGAATACCTCAAGTGATTAAAACATTTTTTTGTGCCCCTTGACGCTAAGTATCATCTTCAGTATTTATTGATTTCATAATATGGACTATTGTTAGCTGAGCATACCAGGCCAAACAGCAGTTTATCAGACTTGGGCTTTGGACTTTGAACAGTCATAGGCTGACAAAATGAACATCTTACTTCTGAAGTTCTAAAACAGTGTTGGTCTATTCTGAAATTTATTTTGACAACACTTTATCATATTAAAATCTTGGAAAGAAGCAGACTCGTTACCTGACTATTTTTCCATTAGAAACTTTCAACTTCAATGCTGTCAAGGGTTCCTTCTTGTCATCTAACGACCCACTCTTATCCATTGTAAGCAGACCAATATCCCCTAACAATGATGAGGGCTTAATATCTCCAGCTACTGGTAAAAGAAGTTTTTCTTCGTCTTTCTCCTGGTCCTTTTGTTTCTCCTCTTCTTTCTCCTTTTGTTTCTCCTTGCCTTTCTCTTTGTTTTTGCTGCCTTTTGTTTTTCCCTTCTTCCCATCAGTCTCCTTGCCCTCTGCTGCCTTCAGTGTGCTGTCGAAGTAGGCCCCTGCCTTGGGGATCCTCACCTTCAGGGTGGGTGGCGCTGGCTCATCCTCTTCCTGTAGACGTCCAACATAGAATTAGACATCTACAAGTACCCCCTCCCTCCCCAACACAAACCTGATAATAATAGATGTGTTTTATCTATCAATAGAAACTAGCTTCTGATTTTCTAGTAAGATAATGCTGGCTGTACATTTTGTCCTTTATGTTATACCAAAAGCAAATATCTTGGTGAGAGAAAAGACTATCGGTAGACATATAATAAAAACATTCTTGTTTCTCATCTCCAACTTAAATTTTTCACATCATATACTAACACACTATGAAAATGCATTGCAGAATTGTGGGGGAAAAATCAGCAGACTGCCAGGAGACAAAGAACAGGTGAAGAAATTGGTACGTGGTAGTGAGTGTAGCCTGAAGGTATGCAACATTGCAGTAATGGTGTCTGAGTTTGAATCCTCATTCTAATACCTAGACATAAGCTTCCAGTCACTTGTTACTTATCAAAATCCACTATGTGTTGTCAAAGTATTTTAGTATGCCTTCAGCATGTTAAGGGACCGGTCATTTATTATAGGGGTGGGTCACCCAAAGAAATAATAACAGTCTCTACTGAAGGATAAAAAACAATTATATGCATATTTGAGGAGGGTCATGAAAAGATGGACATGACATGGGGAGACTCATTCCAAATTGTGACAAGCATTAGGTAAATGTCAAATTTTATCAGTACATTAGTGCATCAAACCACAGAGAGTTCAGACAACCAGCCATGAGCAATGCTTGGTCATGAAGCTGTGGATGACTGAGGGATGTTTTGGTACAGTACAGACCTGTTTACCCATGACCTGCTACACAAGTACCGGGGTAGTGATGGAGTCGACCTCTTATACATTTCACATGAACAAAATTTAATGACTACCCCCTCTTTCAGCCTTAAGACACAGCCTGTGAAACCTGTGTTGATTTAACATGCATTTTCACAGCTTAGCCTTAGTTGATATTGACAGACCAAGGCCATTTCATTTGGCCATTCAAAGCGTATGCTCGGAATATATTATCCCTAATGCAACGGGTTTATTTTTTTTCGTCATGTGCATTTGGTTCAAAGATGGGGGCACCCATGGTAAAACAGACATTGATCTTTACCAATCTTGAAATTGATATACCGGTAGATATTTTCTCTATCCATTTGTGCACAGATAATAACATCTTTCGTTCCAAATTAGAAGTAATTTTAATTCATCAGTTAAATCTGTATATTTTTTTTACCTGGATTTGAAGTCCATTTCTTTTTTTTTCAAAATGACTTGGAACTACTGAGAAACCATAGTAGTAAACAGGTCTGATAGGATAACACAAACAATGAGCCAGGTGACATTGTAACCACCAGATCCTCCTATCGCCATGGGCAGGGTACTGACAACGGGCTCTAAGAATCCCCCACAAGCAGTAAAGAGTGCCCTACTCACATCAAAGTTGTAGATATTCTTGCTGTGCTGGGCCTGCACCTCCCTCAGCTTCTCCTGCGTGTGCTGATGCAGCAGGTTGATGTTCACCATCTGTTTGGGGGTTGGCATGTCCTTCTTCCGACGCTTGCGTTCAGGCTTCTTAGGGCTCGGCTTCTACAAAAAAGGATATTATGTTTTATTACTAAATCAACAACATCAAACCAGGAGAAGGCAAACCAGTGTGTTATTGTTCACCCCAAACTATTGGGGAACATATAGGAGGTCTGAACACCCGGCTTCGATTCCCCACATGGGTACAATGTGTGAAGCTAATTTCCAGTGTGCCCCACTATCATACTGCTTGAATCTTGCTAAAAGCAGTGTCAAATTCAACGTTCACTCACTCACTCACTCCCGACTAGGGAAGTCAGTGCTCTTAGTGTGCACCTACCACCCCTACCCCCCCACCCCCCTCCCACCAGCACCCCCTCATATGTTCACAAGCTTACCTGGTTTTCAAACTGTTTCAATTCTTTGGCAATATCCTTCAGAATCTTTCCATACTGTATATACTCTGGTACTTCGTGCTTGGCTGTCTTCACAAACTGGAAATTGTCACATCAATGAAGGTTAGAATATAGTAAACAAATACTTCTGGCATTGTATTGTGTGGGGAAGCAATTCCACTGCAGAAAATGTTCACAGACAGAAACATAATTCCCCAAAAGAAGTAATTTTGATGGCTACCAATTCAATATGTTGTGCATCAGGATCAACAGGTTAGCAAATTTGGATAGAAACAATTGTACATGGAAATATGGTTATCAAAATGTCTGCTATTGCCTTCTTTCTCTGTCGATGTCTCAGATAAACGTTTGGATATGGCCATTTTTAGTTCTTCAGCAAAGAAACCTCCTGAACCATATGAAAACTCAAAGGCAGAACATATCAGTAACCTTCTGCACAATAAGTGCTTTCTCGGAATAAAAATAAGTCAATTGAAAATTTGGACATAAATACTTAAAATATCAGTGATTGTGTTTCCTGCATATTGCAAAAATGCTTGGCATGCTTGGTCAAAATACCAGGGTTAAGCCATAAACACTTGTATTTGTTAACTTGACATCAACCTATACCAATACTGCATGATACTTGGTTTTTCTTGCACATGATCAAATTCCCCTGCTTTCATCAATTGATTTTCAAAATATCAAACATCCATCCATTTTATTGAAATAAGAAATATATATGTATTGCTGGTGAACCCAAGTTACATTTATGACCACTGCCTGTTGCCCAATATCATGATTATGATCATAGCTGATGTACAACAGAAACAAAACTACCATCATAATAAACACACATTATTTACTGTTTCAAGTACCTTAGAAATGCTAGGGCAGACATTGAACTCAAATACAATGTACTATAACACATGACACAGATACAATGCACTGATAGAGACAATGCCCACATGAGTGTAAATATGATTAGAAAGGTAAAATAAAAGTAAAAGAAAGTCCAGGTAAAACCTCAAACAGAAATGATGCAACAATGGAATATCACCATACCATGCTTATAATTGAACATCATTTGATTGGTCTTAATTTGAAAATACTTTCATATGCATAAACAATAAAAAGATATTTGTTTGTTTGCTTGTTTGTTGTTTAACACCGCACTCAGCAATATTCCAGCTATATGACGGCGGTCTGTAAATAATCAATTCTGGACCAGACAATACAGTGATTGACATCATGAGCATCGATCCATGCAATTGGGATCGGTGACATGCATCAACCAAGTCAGCGATCCTAAACACCCGATCTCGTTTGTCGCCTCTTACGACAAGCATAGTCACCTATTACAGCAAGCATAGGTTGCTTCAGACCTATTCTACCCCGGATCTTCACGGGTCTAAAGATATTTGTAAATTAACTTGTACTTTCATAAATGATTTAGCAGAAACAATTAACATCATTAATAGCAAAATTTCCAATGCAGGAATTAAAAAGTAAATCAATTTGTACTATGTATATATGAAAACCTGGCTGAAAGAAATAAACAATAGAATTATACTCTTAAAAATTAAATATTAAAAAAAACGTTCAAATATTTGTCTACAAAAGAAAAATCAAACATTTAGTCACTGTTAAATATTCCTGATTTTTCATAGAAATATTTACAAATGATCTACATGATCTACACACTAGTGTACTTTTCAATGAGCATGATACACATACAGGAACATGAACTGTGTTATATGGCTAGTGGTCACGATACACATGGATCTACTCTACCAGGGTGATCCCACACGGAGTTAGGCAGCCACCCAGCAGGCAGACTTGAGTGTTAGTGGCAAGAAAGCAAAATGGAGCAGCACAGATGTCACTTTAGTCAATCAATGGCTGACATGGTGTCAGTGTTAATGGTAGTCAGTTCTATCATGGTAGTCTGTTCATCATTAATTAACATTTCATATTTCCTATATTTCTTTTTTTGAAGTGCTAGGAGTTCTTCAAAATGTTAACTGTGATGGGTAGTGCTCTGATTGCTCAATTCCTTTTTGTCAAAACTGTTATCATAAGTTTCTTTGGTAGGCATTTAGAAGTTGGAGTACTAAGAATTTATGGATGAACAATTCGCTCTTGATTGTAATAAAGAAGTTGTTCATCCATAAATTGGTTCTTAATTGTAATAAAGAAGTTGTTCATCCATGAATTAGCTCTTAATTGTAATAAAGAAGTTGTTCATCCATGAATTCTTATCCTTACATGTTCTTATAAGGCCTTTCATTATCTATAAGCTGGTTTACAAAAGTTTTGGCAAAACATTCAATGGAGGCGGTCAAAAATACAACACAATTACAGCTTCCAACAGTTTCTGCAAGTTAAGTTACTGTTTTTAATTTTCATCATGTCACCAGGTTACCAAGAAATGACAACCAAATCCATTTACAGTCACCTCAGGCAAGAATAGGTTGCTGGAGACAAAGCCAGAATGAGAGGTTATTGAGCTCAGTGTTGGTAGTCAATGGTTTGACACTACACTTGTTCAGCAGTTGCATCTTTGTACACACCCCACAATCAGGGTTTCAAGAACCCCAAAGAAGCTGTGTCAGGAGATATCACTCACTTTGTAAATGAAAGTGGTTTCGTCCTTAAAACAGCTATGAATAATATCGCTAACACCGTCCTTGAACATCTCATTCTGAGTTGGCATTAATATTCTTTTCTAAAGTTTTGTATATTTTCTTGAATGTTTTTTTTATCTCACAAGAATAATTCATGCATTATGTGCAATCAAAACCTGACCTACAGTTATGGACATAATGTAATGTGCATAGTTACATACCAGACGCATGTGAAAAGCTTGTCAGAATGTTAACATGCAGACATAGTATCACTTCAACGTTAAACATTGCAAATCCTTGAAGTTGTCACATACAAAAATTGTGCAGTTATATTTGTTGCATCAAGTTTGTAGTATTGAAGGCATTTGAAGATTTGTACAATATGTTAATCTTGCCATAACGTACGGGAAAACCCAGGTAAATATACCTGGTACATCTCTCCAACCTACAGCATGCTCATCTTAACCACAATGCTTTGCTTTGTTAAATCATTACGCTTTGACATGCATTGATCAGAACAAATAGATCAATTGTAAATAACATGGTTGTGCGCCATTCATTTCAGTGCAATAAAGTCATTGCAGCATTGTCTGTGGCAAGTTTAGTAATGTACATTTTCAACATGCAGCAATGAGTTCAAATTGTGTAAATTACCAAGCATGGCTGATAATGACACAGCTAAGCAATGTACATGATTTCCTATTCTGATCTGCCTACCCTGGGTATACAGTACACTAACCTATCAACAATACACTGAGTGCCCACATCAGCATTGTGAGATCTAAGTTGTCAAAAAAAATACTGTGGAATTCTTTGTTCTTTAATCACTGTTTAACTATGAATCAAGCATCTGAAAACAAGCCCCGAATAGCTGATTCAGAAACAATACTAAATGTACTTCTACAATCGAACATGATGTAAATCTGCTAGAATTAGCAAAATAACTGATTATGTGCTGATACACCAGCCAGGTATTGTCACTGTCTGTTCACTTAGCAAACTTAAGTTGCATATTCAACAGTAACCCTTTAGCTGAAAAGGCATGGTGCACAATACTCCAGCATTATCAGAAACACATTTGTAGCAATCAATGAAACCTAAACACACAGACATCCGGGGAGCTTGCTGTCTGCACCTATTTGTCAGCAATCATTTCAAAGTACATGATTTATACCTTTTTTTTAGTCTTACAGAAAACCACACACAGTTCCATAACCGAATACAACCAAGTAAATAGGCTGTGTGCAATTTAAGTAGAGTGTTCATTGTCAACATGGTCGGTACCTGTTGTTGCTAGTTACTAATTTATATATAAACATGATGCACATGATAGATGCGGCAAGTTCGGACAATTTAATTTTCTACTGGACTGAACATATTTTATTATTTTTAATGATCTTATAATTTTAACATGCGTAACTTACATCAAAAACAAAAGTCAGTTTCAGGAAAACGACTATGATGAGCATGTTACAGAATCATGTTCACTGAAACAAGGTTGAAATACTGTAACTTCACTGTCTATTGTCACCAGATCATTCATGAGGCTAAACTAAGCATGTCATTCATTACCACTCAGTGAATAGGGACGGCATCAGTATTAGTAGACAAAGTGTCTGTGTAGATGGAGTGTCTGCATGTGTGTGCTGCCTGTGTCTTAGGGTGGTGAGCTAAAAGCTGGCTACATGACACTAGTGCACTGACCACGATACAACACTGTAGCCTATGCAAGTCAGGCATGCTACATGAGATGATGATGAGGATGATGATAGTGATGATGGTAAATATGGAATGGGAGACAATCCACCACTCAGAAAATAGCTGAAAATAAAGCTTGTGTGAACGAGTAGCGATACATTCGGAGACCTTGCCATCAGAGGCAGACGTAAACAAGCCACTCACGAGGAAGGTGTTGTTCAACTGCAAGAGTGAAAACAGAAGTCATAACTAAAGGCTTCTCGTCTCTCTCAAATGACACACAACTTCAACTGTTACCAAGTAAAGGTCAAGACTTTTTCAATACAGAAAGGCTTCACGAAGGCATTGAAAAATCTAAAATATTGCTAAAATATCCTTTGCATGAGGGCTGCAAACATATCTGTGCCTGTACCTGTTGTTGCTAACATGATCAATACAACAATATCCAGTTCTTCATATTTTGTTCATTGAAGGAAACATACACATGTTTTTCAATTACTTTAACATCAGTGCTCCAGATAATTTTTCAACCATATGAGTACAACAGTACTGGACATTATCAGACAAGTACCAGACATATTTTACCAAACCAATAAGTACTGTATCGCAAGTTTGTCAACTTGACAAGTACTAGTATGATATTGCGCCACCATCATTCTAAGACGTAGTGCCGTAAAATTTGAATTTGGGTTCCAAACTAACATAAACATAACCAAGACAAGAGAATTCGAGGTGTGATTATTAGCCAATCACAATGCATGAGTTGGAGGAAATACATTTGCTGTTGACACGAAATGATATATTTCCCATTTAAGCAGAAGATAATGACTGATACAGTAAACAGACATTTAACAATGTTTTGAAAAACATTTTGGAGAATATTTAGACAAGGTACAGTAACCATTCATCATTAGGGCATATAGGATTGTTGGCCCACATATTTGATGCTTATATAATTTGCAATATATCCGTATTTGACTAGTTTTCATTCATACAATACACCGATAGGACACCTATCTGGAGCACTGAACATGTTTAATAACCAAAGCTAAGCATTCCTAATGCTAAGCAAGCCCTTACTACACAAAAAAACATATCATTTTTTAAATCTGTTTAACACAACTCATCATGTATTATTGCATTATTTAGTAATGTTCATGACAATCAATCACTATCAGGTTCAACTCCTAGACACACATCTTCAAGTATAAATCTGTTGTAATCTCAAGAACACTTGAATGCTTCAACTGAAAGAATAAATAGCTCCTTATCATGTTAACACTACCAAACATACCCCCTACAATAGTTGGAATACAATCAAAATGGGAAAAAACATACATCTTTCCTCTGTGTCCAGGACTTGAGATGTTGTGCAAGGGCTTTGGCTCCATCCAAGAAGTATTTCCTCGGGATCTTCTGATCTTCAGCACAATCTGCAACATAAACATCTTTAGTCAAACATGCATGCCTTGATAGTTTGTTGAAGAGGAAAGTTTGTTTGTTTGTAGTTTGGCGCACTCAGTAATATTCCAGCTATATGATGGCAGTCCGTCAATAATATAGTCTGGACCAGATAATCCAGTGATTGTCATCATGATTAATGATCCAAGCAAGTCAGGAAGCCTTTACCAGATACTGTTAGTTGCCTCTTAAGACAAGCATAGTTGCCTTTTACAGTAAGCATGTGTTGCTGAAGACCTATTCACACCCGGATCTTCATGGGTTTGAAGTGGAAAGTACTTTTTCTGTCCTAAAACATATAAAACTGATGAACAAGCACACAAAAATTTCAAATCATACAACTTGCTTGACTGTTAACAGAAAATATTGAGTAAGGGAGATAACATGAGCGAGAAACATGTTAACACACTCTATTTACTTTCGTATTTTAATTTCCACACTATGACAAATACACACACAACAATTTCTTACCTTTAAGTATATCTAAGAAGTGTTTAGCTGCATACCAGCAAATTGTTTCATAAAAAGGGAATAGGTATTTTTCTGGTGTTTTAACCCGTCGCTCAATCTCATAAACTCTGGAAACAAAAGACAAAAGAGATGAGAACATGACCTTCAACATGTTCAATACACACATGTGCAAAACAACAAAAATATCAACACTTGCTACTTCACATTAGGGTTTGAATCAACCTATGTAAGACACATCAAATACAGCCTAGTTTAAGCAGTCACACTAACAGTTTCAAACTCATTCTGAAACATTCTGAGTAAGTAGATACTTTAGGATAATGCTTAGCATTAACTCAGCGAGTATTTATCTGTTTACAGAAATAGAAAGTACTTCAGTTTGTAAGTTTCCAAGTCTGAGTGATCCATATCAATACTGTTCAGTGGAATACATTGTGTCCACTTAAAAGTTGGCGACTCACAATAGAAGATGACTTGTTTTACGTCACTGCACATCAGATGATGACTAGTTTGAACTTACTGCAGCTGTAGAGAAGCATTGTAGCTGTGCAGGAAGTTGCCTCCAAACACCAGGGAGTCGATGGGGGTGAAGACAGCGTGAATCCAGCCAGTGGGGACAAAGAAAGTCTGCCCCGTCTTGATGACACACTTGTAGCAACTGTCCACTTGGTCACCGAAGAAGGTCTCACTCTGGTTGCTGGACGAGAGCCAGTTCTCATACAATGACACATTGGCACTTGTTGGTCGGATCAGGTAGAACACTTTCTCTCCCTGTATATGTCCATCAATAACATATGTTCTGTCACAGATTATCATAAGCATTGTGAAAGGCATGTTGTGACTTACTGGATCATTTCAACATGTTTATCATGTTTAACAGTGATCAAAATTAAGCATGAAAGCAAAGGCGTCCTTGTCATTAACAAAAAGTGTCCCTACATTTAAATATCACTTAAGAAACTTCAAGGACATTGGATCCCCTTCAATATGAACACTGTTTAGCATGCGTAATATAATATTCTAATTGTTAAGAGAAAAGAAAGAAATGTGTGTTTTCAAAGAATTATTTGTTTAATACGCTGCACTCCAGCCAAATAAAGGCAGTCAGTATATAATCGAATCTGGACCAGACAATCAAGTAATTGACATCATAAGCATTGAACTATGCAGTTGGGATAAGATGACATGCATCAACCAAGTCTGACCACCTGATTCCATTAGTTGCCTCTTACGAAAAACATGGGCTGCTGAAGATCAATTTAAACCCAGGATTCTATGAACACATTTCAAAATCTAAGAAATATAACATATCAAGCTTCACATCCAAAGTTGCAAGTGATCACAACTGGATATTTCAGTTGAGTTGCAGCATGTCAGCTGAAGGTAGGAGGCAAGCCCAAAGTGACACAAATATTAATGACCTAACACTTTCTTTAAACAACAAGTACAGCTTAGTATGATGCAGACAATCACTCCATAACGAGGATGAATGTAGAAACCCACAACTAGTGCATCCTGGAGACAACACCACCAGTGCCCCTACACATCCTAGGCCAGGACTGAATTCTCAAATGAAGACCATATCTTAAAATCAAACCCTATATCTCGATCATGTTTACATTCGACTTGTTTTATCTTGCAATCAGAAAGACTGAACAAGTGTAAAATTTCCAATTCTTAATCAAATATAAATTATTTAAAATTCTAGATTTCTGCAAAACCTAATGCTGAGTGTACCCACCCTGAGAACGTGGTACCACACTGAGGTTCCACCAAAGTCTATGTGAAAGTCTGTGAAGCTGTCCCGCACTCCCATGAGACAGTATTTCTGTACTTCTGGACGGTTGTAGGGGCTGTCATCAGGCAGCTGGTCTGGCCACACATTCTGCACCCAGCTCAATTCACGGACTATGGCAGGGGGGACTACAAACTCAGACAATCTGAAAACAAGGGAATGTCAAATTATTTGGATAGTTAATTTATACTGCCTTCGTTTTTACCTCATCATGATTTACAATTCCACCATGATGTTTTAGAATCATGCTTTGTGATTGCTCCACATTCAGTATCGAATCTACGTTAAACCATGATCTTGCTGAAAGATGCTTTACCAGGAAAGAAAAGATGAATTTATTCATGAGCAATTCTTTCACAAACCCGCCTGTTGTGCAATTTTAAACACTGATGTTACTTCGTCAAAGTTGCTAAATAATGTGCTGCAGTTCCTACATCAGTTACATGTGTGGCAATATCGTTCAGGTAGAAAACTTGACAAACAAATACTTTGGGTGTACAGTAAACTACGTTTATTACGAAGACACTTATAAAGAACTGATGGATATAACAATATGTTGTTTTGGTTCCATTTATTTGCTGTATATATGCATATAACGAACTACGGTTATAACAAACTGAAATTAGTGGTCCCTTTGAGTTTGTTATAACCATAGTTTATTGTAGTTTGTAAAATGAAGTAACATCAAGTTTCGAACAAAATAGTACAGTGGTCGTTTCATCTCCTCTAGAGTTTTAATATTACTTCTAGGATCTCTGCCAATGTGATTTTATTGTGGCTCATTGTTCAAGTAATGTGGTGAAATTATGGTCTGGGTACATATTATATTATATTCAGAAAGGTTGGCTATCTCACAGTTTGGAGCTGTGAATGAGCCCCAGCCAACTATAAACCATGGTTTTGGGAGTAGTGCATTTTACCTGGCATTTTTTCAGATCCAATTAATGCTGTGGGGGCTCAAATATGTTTCCCCTTCTTACCGGTTGGCTAATTAGTGCATTAATTAACTGACCCTCTACCACTGGACCAAGAGTGCCATCACATGTAAATAGTGCTCATTTAACGGGTCATTAACACCTCATAACACTCATGCACAATTAAGTATAACATTGAATTGCGCATGTGTGTTACTGGTGTCACACCCTCTTCATTCATTTTCAGCAAAATGAGCATCCAATCGAGTGACGAAAAATGTTAAACGGACTACTCTAATAGGGTTACCCTCACATGATTATTGGACATACTGTGAAAAGGTAAGAATTTATGTCTAACCCTAGCCCTAGCCCTAACCAGGTTAACCCTAAGGATCATAAAAGGGGTGTTAGATCAGAAAGGCTTGTCTGCTCCCTAATATAAAAAAAGAGTGTTGGATTGGAATTTTGCTCCTTAAGATTGTAAAGGATCGCCAAGACATGTCAGCTCTCTGAGATTGAAAGGTGGTGTTGGATCGCCAAGGCGTGTCAGCTCCCTGCGTGCATTTGACCATGAGTGGCATAGTGAGACAGCGGTAGCGCTATAGCTTGGTAATTGTGCTGTTGGAAGCAGGCAAAACTGCACCCAGTAAACTGCAGGTATTGTTGCAACAGTTTTCATCAACAGAATAATTATGGCTTATAGACAGATGCTAATATGCTAATCACGACATACTTTGTATTTGAGAACTCCAGGCTGATGACATTGAAGATCTTCTGTCTATTAGGGCTATTGTAGTATTCTGTCCACTCCCTCATCAGCATCTTGTAGTCCTCCTGTCGGGCAACATCTATCACATCGATTTCACGCATAGAACCTGCCAAATGAACAACAGTGTTTTACCGGACAAGAAGTATTCAAAAACAAGACACAGCTTGATACACAAATACTCAACCACCTGTCATTTCAACAAGGATAAGAAGCGATCATCCATCTTCCAATAGATAGCCTAGAGTCCACCAAAGCTAAAGTTAGTAAACATGAATCAATAAAACAAAGCCAATTGGACAAGACAAACTTCATCTTTAATAAGCTTAGAAAACATGGTAAAGACCCCACGCTTGTACATGATGATTGTTTCTTTGCTTCTTGTTTAGCAATATTGCAGCTATAATGAGTTGGCCAGTAAGAAATCAAGTCTGTACCAGACAATCCAGTGATTGATATCATGAGCAATGTGACGTGACACAAGTAATGGGAAGACTACACATGAACTCACCAACATGGTTTTCTACATCTTGTATTGTGAAGTTGGATGGTGGCACTGTCAATGACAGGCCGTCTTTCTTCTCAATCAGTATAGGTGTGTCGAAGCCATTCTTGTCGAGGTAATCCTTTGTCAGCTGACTGCCATGGAGACGGAGGATCGGTATCTCATCAGCGCTGGAACAGACATACCATGATCATGATAATGTTTAGTAGTGTGTGTAATGTGCTGATGTTGGACATATAGATCAATCTCAAGATGTTTCCTTTTACCATAAAAACAGTGCAATACAGATATATGTCTACGCCAATGTTAGGTATCTGGCATTTCTTGGTTAAGTAACAATTAACTGAATAAAAACCCACAAAATAACATGATTAATTTGTTTTTGGTGCTCCAAGTCTAATCAGAATTCTTGATTGACTCCATAAACACATCCCGCCACACTAGCTGGCAAAACATCCTGTAGATCACTTAGATCAATTAACTAAAGTCACAAAAGTTGCTCCCAACAGCAGGATTGGCTGACCACTAACACTCAAGAAGAAAAGGGGGACAACTCAGTGATATTACCGACAGCAAATACTTATTTGGAAAAGACCGCCTCCGTGGTCTAGTGGTAGAGCCCCAGTCCAGTGAATGATCTGGGGTTCAAACCCCGGCTTCATCATACCAAAAGATGTCAAAAGATGGTACTTTTTATTACCCTGGCTGGCACTTGGCATTAAGGAGCTAAAACAAGGACTGATCAGCTCAAAGTTAGTATACTATGTCTGAATGGGGTATTCAGAATCATAAGTGCAATACTCTTGAATGTGACATTAAACCCAATTTCACTTCACCTCACTAACTCATTTGGACCACACTGAAAGCTATTTGGTGTATCTATTCAGCATGTTCAGAAAAGCAAATCAGGCATTTGTTCAACCTTGTAAAGTTGTATTTTATTCTACCTTGGAAACATCCTGTTCTTGAGTTCCTTGATGAAGACAACTGTGCCTGTCTGAACTGCCTGGAATTGAAAAATAACAATAAAAACATGATAAAGCTCAACGGATCAAGACAATAAAAAGATATCTATCATCATACATCAATTAGCATAATAAGTGATCGACATGATACCAGGTCTTACTGAAGAACTTAATCATATTAATCATGTTAATTAAAGAATGGAATAAATGAGAAAACCACGATTTTTAATATCAGAACATGGTGAAGTTATGTCTGAAACATTGATTATTTAAAGAATGACATTATGTGATGAAAAGTGTCTGCTTCTATGCCATAAACATCACATCATGTGACCGTGACAATACAATTTTCTTTGAAACATATGAATGTACATGACAGAAACACACTCATCTAATGTAGTTATAATCTCCATTTATTAAGACTTTTAGTGTGCCGACTGTCCCCACCTTTCCCGTTTCTTCCTCTGAGTAGTCATGTCTGTGCCAGTTCTTCCTTCTCTTCACTGTAACAAACACAATACAGCCTTCAACTATCTAACAAATAGCCATGTCATACAAACTACAGGAATTACACGACTTACTAAAGCAACCAACTAGAGTTGGGATGGGTAACTCGGGTTAATACCAGCAGTAATACCAACAGGACTACCTTGACCTGTTGTTAGTCACATGCTAATTGGTTAATGATAACAAATTGCTATAAGTCCATGGTTACAATACAAGTCACTAATGTTCGCATTTCTTTCTGACTAAGCATGCATTCCTTCTGACTTTTCTATGTCTGAATAAAGGTAGAGCTTCAGTCAACTTCAGTGTATGCATGATCTGATTGTTTTATACATGTGTCTACATATTTTTGCATGGGCTCCCGTAAAAAAAATTCCCAATCAAACATTTTGTACCCAACTCTTGAAAGCTACAGTAGGTACTGGGTAGGGTTAGGATAATAGGGGTCTGGTAAACAGGAAGTAAATTTGAACTCATCCCAGCCCCCATATCTACAATTAGGCATACAATATATAATACTGGACTTACAGGATTTATTCAAGAAACCTAGCAATACCAGTACTATTATGATACAAAACACTTTCAAACTATTTTCTGGCATGTGAACATGGTGAATGAGAATATACATACACACAAGAGGTCCCTTCAAAAGTTGACAGTTGGGACAGTGGTATATTTCAATGTCTGATGCTTGATGTTCCAGTACCCCAACACAGCTGAAATAGACACACATGATGAGTGGGAGATAAGTTGTCATGCAGTAATAGGAATAAACACAGTTAACCATCTTAATGTAAATACAGAGAGACACTAGTTATCCACAACACTGATATTAATATTTGAACTGATGCCATTAACATGACCACAGGAAAAATAATCGACAGAATTTATACATAAATGATGTAATAAAACATGTAAAATGTCAATCTCTAATAATTAGTGGTAAGCAATCGATTGAATATCGGTTAAACAATCAATCCAGACATTCAAAATAATTACCAGTATATCTCCTCTATAAATGGGCTTCACACAATTAATTCATGTGGGGAATCAAACCTGAAGCTAATGCTTTAAACAGTAGGCTACCCACTGCCCCTATAACTGTGAGTGAGTGAGTATGGTTATTATGCTACTTTTAGCAAATTCCAGCAATATCACAGCGGAAGACAAAAGAAATGGGCTTAGCACAATTTACCCATGTGGGGAAACAAACCTAGGTCTACTGCTATCGCTAAACAAAGATCTGAGGACATCACATTAGGGGTCACGTCAGAATGACCTTTCATACAACCAATCAGAGTGTCGCTTACCAGATGATGAAAGTGACAGTCGGAATGTGTTTTCTAATCATTCAACCACGATATATTTAACACGGAGTATTCCGAAAGACAGTTACAGGTTTTATGATTATATCCATACAATCTAGGCCATCTATATGCCATTTCAGAATGTTCTTCTTATCAGTTTTAATTTTTTTAATCAAGAATACGTCAAAATATGTTTCGAAGCGTAGTGGCCAGTTTGAAACTAGCTACTTTTAGCAAATTCCAACAACATCATAGCGGAAGACACCAGAAATGGGCTTTGCACAGTTTTCCCATGTGGAGAATCGTACCTAGGTCTACCACACGATGAGCTTTTGCTTTAACCAGTAGGCTATCCCCACTGCCCAAATGGTTTTGAACACTGGCCTTGGAGACCACTTCACCCCTTCAGATGCATTATGTGGCATAATTTCTAAAACATGGGGATACAAGAATAATCAACTAATAATTGATTTGAGAGCCCTGATTATCGATATAAATATTTAACTGGCACTACTGGTAAGCACATGGCAATACATGAAATATATTTTACACGTCCACATTACATATGATGTGCTGGACAGCTCTACCAATATGCAGTTGCATTGTGAACATGGTTAAGCATGTAGAGGAAATAATATTGACAGTAATCAATATATATCATGAAATATGGGTATTCTAGAAGGTGACCCTGAATGAGCATTGTTTGTGTCAGTTTGCAATATTTTTTATCAAGTCAGTAAAGTACAACAGATTTTTCAGAGATAGAAACTAACATTTTCAGTCCACTAGTCCTTATAATAACAACACATAGATAAACCCTTAAAATGGCAAATTTCTACATGTCCTTATGATAACTTTACTACTGCCCAGTTTGGCAAAGACTACAGTATGTACAGGACTAAGGGTGTGCAGTAATACCGACACACCAGTATATCATGTATATTGTGGTGCAAATCTTCAGCAATACATATTGTGATACGTTTGTAAATGTATCAATATATTGGTGCAAATATAAATAAGTATATTTGTGTGTTCCTTATCATGCTTATCGATATGGAAATGGAAAATAGTATCTTTCTGATACAACTTTCTGCTGACGATCTTCTTATCAATTAGCGTCTATACATTGCGACTATCAAGCTCCTTACAGCGGATAGCCCGTCCACAGAGCTCTCTATACTGAAGTGTATAACAAAGGTATCAAGTGCTGGGAAGGAGCTTGATGGTATCTGACATTAATAGTAATAATACAGGGTATAACTCTGATTAACTCATGAAAGTGTAGACCTGTGAAGATTCCGGTGTAGAACAGGTCTTCAAAAACCCATGCTTGCCGTAAAAGGTGATTATGCTTGTCGTAGAAGGCGACTAACGGGATCGGGTGGTCAGACTCGCTGACTTGCTTGATGCATGTCATCGATCCCAATTGTGTGGATCGATGCTCTTGATATTAATCACTGGATTGTCTGGTCCAGAATTGATTATTTACAGACCGCCGTCATATAGCTGGAATTTTGCTGAGTGCGGCATTAAACAACAAACCAAACCAAACCATGAAAGTGTAAAATGGCAATATATTGTAATATGTATCGCAATACAGGTTAAAGTATGGCAATATATTGCAATACAAAATCTAGGTCAATACACAGCCCTATACAGGACTAGTGCCAATTTTTATCACTGTAATCTGTTTAGTGCTGCACCAATGTCCATTAGGTTTCATTTTCTAACATTGGGACTTAGAATTTACTGGTTCCTGGGGATGGGTATTGGAGGTTTAAAGTGTATCAAAATTTTGTGATGCACAAGGCCACATTGCGATATGTTAGTGAGTGAGTCAGTGTCCAACCCAGGCGCTAGAAAATATCAAATCACCCCTCATAAAAAAATCAAAGCGTGATCTGTTGAGCACAGTAATTTCTTGTACAGTCACTTACTTTATCAGCTGTTTATCCCTACCTTTAGATTCAATACTCACTAAATCTTTAATCAATTAACGAAGAAAGACAGTTCACAGCAAATATTGTAAACAACTGTCGAAGACTGATCAATAACAACCGGAAGTTCGAACACGAGTGACGTCCCATAGGTTGCTGAATAAATTATCGATAGGATTGGCATAGGAAACCTAATTTGATTTACTTTAGTAGAAAACGTATCAAAACTTTGATCTAAATTATTTTGTATTTTGTTGTTTAGTAATCAAAAACCTTTGACAAGATGTTTAAAGACAATAAATATTCTATCTTGAATAGTTCTGAAAATATTTTTTAGCATTTTAGTTCGTTTTAGTTTCACACAATATGAATCGCCGACTGTCATAGCAGACGATCTTTTGAATAGTGAATGACCATGTCACGCAAAACAAAAGAATTACCGACTTTTTTAATAAAAATAGAAAAAATCACAAAGCATTGTTATTCATTTCAGTTCTTTATTCTGATCTGTTGCACTTTTATATGATGATGTTCCAGTACATAATACAAAAGAAGACATTTTTTAAGAAAGCAATTATCCCCCCTACTTTTTCAAAATCCCTCCTATTTTCTACATGATGGGGGGACAAGTCCCCCCTTGATTTTCAATTCTGGGTTGGACACTGGTGAGTGGGGTTTTACGCCACTTTTAGCAATATTCCAGCAACATCACTGCGGGGGACACCAGAAATGGGCTTCACACATTGTACCCATGTCGGGAATCGATACCGTGTCTTCGCCGTGTATTGTGATATGTATCACGATATAGTGTATAATAAATTGTGAATTCTGCAGCAATCTGATACATTAAGGTATGAAGTGAAGTTCATAAATGGAACAAAACAAGAAGCTGGTGTTGACTCAGTCAATAAATACGCAGTCATCTTGTGGCCCCGGATACATGCTGCAGGACAGCGAAGGCATTTGGCATGTTTGGCAAAAAAAAAAACATTTAAAAAATCACAATTTGACATCACCCAATCGAGCATGTAAAAATGATATTGTGATACATATAGTGTTAAGAATTAACCTTAATTTACCGATAATACTGCACACCTTTACTTGTGTCGAGCCATCTCATATATGACTGGGAAGGTCTTTCATTTTATGGACTTGCCTTCCAGCATTAGCCCACTTATATCCTTAGAAATGATAACATATAGCAAAACCCTTAAAAGGACAAATTTCTACTACTCCTCAGGATACCCAACTATTGGACAGTTTGGCAAGGACTGTAAGACTAGTGCCAATTTCTAATGCTGCCTTCCTGACTTAAAAAAAACTATTCAAGTTCAATCAGTTTTTCTGATTGGAGTAAATATATTGAGGGCTTGCTCGTAACAGAACATGTCGATCCTTGCCAAACTCTCATTCTGACTCATTCTGAGTTCATTGTCATAAGCAAAGGAAATTCTTGTCTTTGAAGGGCATTTAAGAAGTGACACAAATAAGGAAGAGAATATATGGATGTCAATTTCTTCATTATGAGGATTTCTTTGAGTCTGGTGTTAAGGGGTCTAAGGGTTTTCTCCAATGTACTGGTGGCCACAGTTGCAGGGGATCTGGTATATACATCCTCAGGGGTTGGGACTTGCGCTGATTGATCCTCTGCCATTGGCTTGTAGATGGGTCTTGATGGACTTGCCACTAGAGAAGGTTACATCTATGTTGGCTTTGTTCTTGATGAGGCGGAAAATCTGATGAGTGACAGGGCCTTGGTAGGGTATGGTGATTCTGAAATTGACATCCATATATTCTCTTCCTTAATAAGAGAAATTTTGTGTCAATTTTGTGAAAAGTAAAATAGAGATGGTAACGTCTAGGGACGTCACAATACGGGTGTCACAATATGGGTGTCACATGTCACGATACAATACATACTGCGATACAGTAGCCACGATATGATATGTATCTCGATAATGCAAAGACAACATTTTATGTGGAAAACAGAGTCATTACAATGAGAATAGATAGAGTACAAAGACTCACTCATAAAGGTAAAGGAGGACAACTGACTGATACCCACCAACATGACACTGAGTCAAGTCAACTATTCAGCATGAGAAAATGACAAGAAACAAATAAGTTTATGTACCAGTCAGGGTGACCTCTTTGGGATGTGGATTTTCAATTCCTACTGCAGGACCTGTTTTTTTGCGTGCGTGGGCAAAGTCACTGAGGCGCTTGTAAAAGGACTTTGAGTATCCTGTGTATTGGTGTCACTTCACTGTTAGCGCTTGGTTGATTCACGGCCTTCATCACCACCAGGAAGCTCATTTAGGTGTCCGCGGCCTGTGCGGTTAGCGGGTGAACAGTCAGGATTGTTTGAAAATTATTACGGGAACTTCACGAGTTTAGTTGTTTATCTATTCATCATAGCACACAATGAATGGTCTACGATTTAATACGACATTCAGTAGATGTTGAGAGTTAACATAATGTGTGTGGGCATTTCCTATATCAATTACCCGTATTTTCTTGAGTATAGTGCGCACCCATGTATAATGCCCCCCCCCCCCCCCCCCTAGCGGATTCAGTATTTCTTGGGAATAAATTTCGAATGTCAAGTGCAGAAAAAAAATACACAGTAGGTCTACCCCTTCAGCGAATTCCGGTAAACGAATGGGTGATGAGAAACTTGGTCAGTACCAGTATCAGTCAGTATCTTGAAATTTGAGATAAAAAAACCCACCAGACATGTATATTTACCGTTTAAATTTTAGTTTTTGTTCTGCCAGGCATTGTTTTACATTCGGGGATTAAGATTACCTTGTGTATTTTTTCGTAAACTCAGCTGTACACACGTTTTCTTGGAATCTGCCGGTGATTCGGTCAAGACACACCCAATGATATAACTTTACAGGATTTTAATGCAAGGATCGGCAAAAATTGTTTCTGAAACTATTTTTTATCAGGAATAATATCCCAATATCTTGTTATTTTAGTTGCAGCTTTTACTAAAAATGATCTAAATAATAATAACCCTAAGCGAAGCAGCTGATCGCTATTGCCGGTTAATAATTTTTCACATTGAACCAGTCTGACCAGTCACCGTCAGGGCTCTCGCGCACATGATCGCGAGAACTACGTGTTGACATAGAATCGTCAAACTATAACAAATATGACTTTTAACGAGTCAAAGTATGGCATTTATGATATATGTATCCATTCTCTGTCAATTAATGTTCGTTTCAAGGCGACAATAGCGGTAATCTGACCGTGGTTGCTGTTAATAAAGGTGAGTTGCGATTTCACCGAAATTAATTAAAACCGTATTAAAAGGAATTTTGAATAAAATTAATGAAATAAGTTACATACATAAGTCCAGATATACAGAAAAACACACACTTTTTATAGCCAGACAGTGTAATTACATGATTAATTTGCACACTTCAGTATGGATTTGTTGACATGGTATTTCCGATGTTACGTGCTCACGGTAATATCTTTCCATGGGGAAAAAAATCATCAAAACTCATTATTTCGTGTATAATGCGCACCCTCTTCTACACAGCTGTGTTTTTTGGACAAAAATTGCGCACTATACTCAAGAAAATACGGTAGCAGCTGATTAGTTATTTCATCCACGTCATGGAACAGTTAAGGCATATCGTTTAGATCATTTATTTGAGGATGTTAGAAATGAAAGTCAACGGAAGAAATAATGAAATATTTAGTCCCACCAAATATATGTTCATTCTGAAATCATGTTCAGATGTCATCAACAGCTCCATTTATTAGTGAGCACGAACAATAATAATTATGGGATACATCAGCATCACAAAGATGTATTATGACAAGGAAAAGCTGGTCTTTTTATCGGGTCGGTTTCAAAACCAAAAGACAACCGAGAAAGTTATGAGGAATATAAAAATAATAGTTTGGTTTGGGTTTTTTTTTTACGCCGCACTCAGCAATATTCCGGCTATCAGTGATTGATATCATGAGAATCGATCCACGCAATTGGGATCGATGACATGCTTCAACTAAGTCTGTGAACCTGACCACCCAATCCCATTAGGTGCCTCTTACGACAAAAATGGGATGCTGAAGACCTATTCTACCCCGGATCTTCACGGGTAAAATAGTTTGTACTTGCTGATTGACATCGAAGCGAGATCAACAAGGACAATCAATATGGGGTTAGATGTGAATTCATGCCGAAATAATCAGATAGTGCTAAGTTTGACGGCAATTGCGCTGGTGTACTGGTGAATCACGACATCACTTCCGAATGAAGCTATGGTGGCAAATGCGTTCAGGGTATTTAGCATAATAAGTGTTCAAAATTAATCATGAAAGTCACAGGGTCCTTGCTTTAAGCCTAATGTTAAATGCTTATTATAAGATTGACGGAGACCCAAGATTCAAATACTATAGGAGCAAATGCTAAAGGAACCCAGGGACCCACTGAATAAACACTGATAACACAGTGGAGATATAATTCACTGAATGATGGAGGATGAGTTTAAAGGTCCACCTGCCATGTCTACACAAAACTTTACACATGTGAAAAAAGAACACTGGAACAAAAAATATTCTTCCTTCAAAATAAATCACCCAATCTAAGTAATACATACGATAAACAAAAGCTTTAACCTTGCAACATGTCCAAATCAGTATCTCTTTCAATTCTCTGTTTCTTTGTCTAGCCAGAAATTATTTATGACAAATCATATGTTTTTATCACGTTTCTCATTTTTATTGTGGTCAAATGTTTTAGAAATCAAAAATATAAAAACAAGTAATACAAAAATAGGACTGAATGATATCTAGAAACACCAGCCAAGCTGAAATGTTAATAACTAATGGTAAATGTCAGATTACCATAAAAACTATACTATGAATACATGGATGAGACAGTGAATATTGTATGAGAAGGTCTTGATCTGTTGATGACAAATTTAGAACAGTATTTTCAAGATAGTTACCTATTACCGTATTCGACATAATAAGCGCCCAGTATAATAAGGGCCCACGGCGATAACTGCTATCATATTGACTACAGTCCGTTTGACTCCAAATGAGAACGATGAATTGCAAAATAACTCGAAATCCAGAAAACTGTATGAAACATCAATAAGGAACTTGACCATGAATACCCTGTACCCAACAAAATCTGAATTTTGTTTATTTTAAGACCCATGACAGATGAAGTTCTTTAAGAAACTATCATGTAATTTTGTATAGAAATGAGTACATGACACGTAGGGGGACAAACCGTGGAAGGAACAGCGCAAGCGCGGTCTGCACATGCTACACAGTGACCGTGTTCATTCAATGACAAGATGCGTTACTCAGCAGATGTTAAACAGTTGACGTTGAATGTGTATGATTTCTTTAGAAGTGAAGCAGAAAGAGCAAAACCTTTTTATGTAATTAATACATTCTTGAAACGAGCTTTAAAAGCTCTTGGTATGTCCCCTCAGAAACTTAATAATGTTGTTAGTCGACGAGATACAAATAGTCAGGCCAAGGAGGTAAGGAACATGTCAAAACCACGCAAGGTTGATAAATTAGACAGTTTTCAGTGGGATCAAGTCAGACATGCAATTGTTAAACTGCACTCAAAAAATAAGTACCTGTCCCTAAGAATTTTGAAGAAACACCTTGAAACTGACCATGATTTACGTGTTACAAAGTACAAACTATGGCAGCTGTTGCATACATTTGGTTACAAATACAAAAAGATAACTGGAGAAAATAGGGCTGTGTTGTGTGAACGGTCTGACATTGTTCGTCTCCGAAATCATTACCTTCGTACCTTCAAGCAGAAACGTGAAGAAGGATATGATCCCGTCTTCTTAGATGAGACATGGGTAAATGCGTCACATACAGCCAGCAGTCAGTGGGTACCCAGTGGTGACTGTAAGGAGTCTGGTAGGAAGTTGCCAATGGGAAAGGGTGAAAGACTCATAGTTCTCCATGCTGGTTCTGCTAGTCAGGGTTTTCTCCCAGACTGTGACCTCGTCCTTTAGAGCCAAGGCCAAAGACAACAGGGACTACCACACAGAAATGAACGGCAATGTATTTCTGGAGTGGTTGAAAGATAAATTAGTCCCTGCTTTGCCTACCAAGTCTCTCATTGTCATGGACAATGCACCGTTTCATAGTGTGCAGGATCCAGAAAGCAAGACTCCATCCTCTAATAACCGTAAAGGAGACATGGTTACTTGGCTGCAACGGAGGAACATTACCTTTCCTTCTCGAGCGACGAAACCACAGCTCTATGAAAATCATCAAAACTATTAAACCTGACCATGTGTATAAAGTTGACAGTTACATCAAGGGTCAGGGTCACGCTGTCTTACGACTGCCACCTTATCACTGCGACCTGAATCCAATCGAGTTGGTATGGGGCATCGTCAAGGGTGACGTTGGACGATCGAACACAACTTAAAGGAATCCCTTGGTCGGGTAAATGTAGAAACATGGAGTCGTTGTGTGACCACAGTCGTTGACAAGATAAAGCCACGTTATTCAATATTGGTCACGTTATGGACTATGGCCAGCAACAGTCCAACCTATAATAGTGGCAATCGGTTCAGGCACCAGCAGTTCCGAAGACGAGATCTGTGGCATGAGCGAGTCAGATTGCGACTGAAATTATCATGAGACGGCCCCTCTAACGCTCTGTCATTTGCCCTACCACAGAATGTGCAGAGCATGCGTGCTTGCACTGTGCCTTCCACGGTTTGTCCCCCTACGTGTCATGTACACATTTCTATACAAAATTACATGATAGTTTCTTAAAGAACTTCATCCGTCATGGGTCTTAAAATAAACAAAATTCAGATTTTGTTGGGTACAGGGTATTCAAGGTCAAGTACCGTATTGATGTTTCATACAGTTTTCTGGATTTCGAGTTATTTTGCAATTCATCGTTCTCATTTGGAGTCAAACGGACTGTAGTGAACAATCCCAATTAGCACTCCTTCCGATTGATCAATGTACACAAGACTTATTTATTCGCGTATAATACGCACTTGTGTGTTATATGCACCCTTAATTATGGGCAATGAAATTCTGGAAACATATATCTGTTGTACATAAACATTTCAGGCTGTCAGCATAAACCACAAAATTTATCTTTCAACTCTGTTTTTCCACCAAAATAATATTGTAATAAGAGCCTCCTATTTCTAATTTTGAGAGTGCCCTGGGCGCTTATTGCGTCGAATACGGTAACCCCTTTTAGAGATTTCAATTTTCATTTCACTCCACACAGGTAAATGATTGCAGCCTGTAAATTAATCTGAGAAAGTGAGGGAGTTGATATATTTAGAGTTAATTGTAATTTTTGGTATTGTGATAAAATCCTTAGAATAACACCATGTATTTCAGTAATTGCAAACAACGAATCTGGTACAGACATGCAAATGGTCACTATCGGGACCTGACAGACAATCCAGTGATTGATGCTGTAAGCAATAATCCATGCTGTCGGGTACAATGACACACAATCAACCAAGTCATCTAGACTGACCACCAATACATTTTGTCGTCTATTGCATGGGTTGCTGATAATTGTAAAATAAAAAGGGAAAGATTCTGTCTCTTTATCATGTTTATTGGTCCTGTCATAAGTGACATGCAAGTTACCTGGACCCATCACACTAATTATAACTATATAGATCTAAACATGAGAACTTAAATTAAACATTAAATTTATGAATTGTTACTGAAATTTGAGCTGTGAAAAAGACAAAGTAATTAATTACCATGACAACAAACCACCCTTGTGATCAATATTATTAATAAATATAACAGTGATTATATTTAAAACGTACGAGAGATTTTTTTATCATCATGATCATCGTCACATTATAATAATGACATAAATCCATATTTCGCCATAATTCCCACTACAAAGTGTAAAATTAAAGGTAATTCTTAGTTTATAACTATGAGTCTTATTTTTGGTTCATTTAAAGTATTGTTAACTCAGACACAACATTATTAATCCTGTAAATCAGTTCTATTGTTACACACTTTCACAAGAGAGTTCCAAGACCTTGGTATCTAGATATTTTGGACGAGTTTAGCAACCGACAGCAGACATTACACAAGAAAACCAGCCTTCGGTCCAAGGACACATGTGAAGCGAGAATTATGTAACGGTATGAATTAAGCCCGCCGTTGACCGCTGTCCGGCTCTGACCACAATGCTGACTGACCTGTGGGGGCGGGACTCGCGGTGTCAGACAAAATGAGGCCGACCCGGTCGTGTTTACATCATGTGGAATCCATGCGATGCAACTTCCACAAACTTTTTCTCACAAAGGATTGATGAGATAAAACTGACACGGCAAACACATGTAGGACTTAACTACAATCTCGGGAGAACTGAATATTAATAAGAAAGGATATATTTGTGTAGTTTTTGAGGCGAAACATGTTGGCTTCCCAAAGTACGGACGACAGCAGTGTTGACATTGTGGCCTAGATTTCCCGACAATCTTCGGCACCGATTAGCATAGATGTGTATCATTTTCATGTAATGTTATTTGCCTGGAATAAATTTTAACGTACCTTCCGTGAAACCAGTCCTTGCATACGTCACATTCGATCATGAAAAGCGTTTCATCGTAAGGTTGGCGACATAAACAATATATCGGCTCCGTATCGGACGCCATGTTGAATGCACGTTCGGACAAAAGCACAGTCTTCGGGTTCGTCCGTATAAGGTCACGGAGATGAACGAGCAAAGGCGGATTTTACCGACTCCCACGCACCTGTTTTGATTGTCGAAGGCGCGATGGCTTAGTCATATAATAGCAGTTTTACCATGAACAACCCGCCAAATTCAAAGATAACTAAACTTTCCTCCACGCTGTTTGACTATAATTATTGACACCCCTTTAAATCTAGATATTATAAATGGCTTTTCTTAATATTAGAACTAGTACAGGTTATATTAATCTCTATAATATTCTGAAGGACTGGTAATGCTTGTATATTTACACACACACACACACACACACACACACACACCAATACACACACACTTGTAATATATATTTTGGTGACCCCCCTTCTTTCGCTAACAAATCCCTCCTTAATCCCACCACCCACTTATAATAAGACAACCTAAGACAAACATACCACGATGAACAGTCAAACGTGTTTCCATGGAAACAGGAAAAAACTCTTCTTTTTATAATTCCTAAATAGCAAAAGGCACTACTTCAGCCCTTCATTAATACATGTCCCAAGTTAGGATGAAAAATGTTGACAATTGTTTTAGTTCTGCTCCGGAAACAATACCTACATCCGTTTCAGCTTTGTCAAACTTGTTTCCAAGGGAAAATCAAATTGTGAAAAATTCCTAAATAGCAAAAGGCACCACTTCAGCCCTTTGTTAATACATGTACCAGGTTTAATCCCATCGCCCACTTAAGACAACCTACTTTCCGCGACAGAACCGGAGTATGACATTTTACTGGTTCTAAGCCAAACCGCTTGTACTTTCATATTCATAATTACCCTAATGTAAGTTACAAGGTCCTTTTCATTTTATGGTAGACAAAATAACCAAAGGTCAGCCAAGTGATGAAACAAACAGGTGGTCCTTTCGTCTAAGCTACTACAATTTTCTGTGCAGACTGTCCCCCCTTAGCTGTGCCAGGATCCACTTGCCACTTGAATCCCATATGAATCCCGATTAAGATCCTTTGCGTGTCAGTAGCATATCCGTACTTTGCAAATGCTATGCTATTGAACGCATTCTATGGATTGTATCAATACCAAACAAGAGTCACCAGAAGATGTTACTTTAAATCCGACTTTATGAGAGATTGTCCATCAAATGTGTGTCTTTATACATGAGTAGTTTATTTGGCTATCAAAAATCAATACCATGGAATTAGGATTCGGAACTTTGTATTTATGTGTCAAGTACACACCACTATGAACAGAGTAAAAATCAAACTTGTTGCCACGGAAACAGAAAAAATATAAATTCTAAAGATCCCTAAATAGCAAAAGGCACAAATTGACAACCTGGGTGCCGTTGTACAAAACAACCTAAGCACGTTTGTCATAAGTCTGTGTTAAAGTATGGGCGTTACGATCACCTTAGCGCCAAGATCGCTTTGTACAACGGCACCCTTGTCGTTGTGTGTGCACAGTTTCAAGGAAGAGTTCCTGTTAGTTTTAGAGATAATATGGTCCGGACAGACATACCACTATGAACAAAGTCAAGCGTGTTGCCATGGAAACAGGAAAACGTTTTTTTTAATTCCTAATTAGCAAAGACACTACTTCAGCCCTTCATTAATACATGTCCCAAGTTAGGATGAAAAATGTTGAAAATTGTTTTAGTTCTGCTCCGGAAACAATACCTACCTCCGTTTCAGCTTTGTCAAACTTGTTTCCAAGGAAACAGGGGAAATCAAATTGTGAAAAAAATCCTAAATAGCAAAAGGCACCACTTCAGCCCTTTGTTAATACATGTACCAGGTTTGGATGAAAAGACTTTCACAGTTTTCAAGTTGTGCTCCGGAAAGGCACCACTTCAGGATCTGTTTGATATATCTGTCAAGTGCTTGAGTTGTGCTCCGGAAAGGCACCACTTCAGGATCTGTTTGATATATCTGTCAAGTGCTTGAGTTGTGCTCCGGAAAGGCACCACTTCAGGATCTGTTTGATATATCTGTCAAGTGCCTGAGTTGTGCTCCGGAAAGGCACCAGTTTGGTTTACTCCGCTTTGAACTTGCCAAATTGAAGGAAAACCCGAAATAAGGCAGGTCTCAGTTCTTTAACCCAGTTTGAACCCACGCCTATAAGGGAGGCAACTTTGTACATCGCACTTCTCATAATTTGACACAAACTTAATAAAAACAGACCGTGGATTGTAGTCTCAATTTAATATGCTCCAAAATATGCAGTCTACCGGTTTCGATGGGGACATGAGTTGATGTTAGCTACATGATGAACGTGAACAAAATACGTTAGGGATTATCAATATTTTGGGGGATATTTTATGAATTGGGTGCTCCGACCACATATCCCCACAAATATTCATGATCCCCGACTTTTTTTGGTTCAGTATAGAATAGGCCCCAGCAATCAGAATACGACATTCATGTATAAGGTACGATATAACACTATGTACAAGTCTTGTTTTTATATGTCCCCGTGCAATCGTTAGTCTGGATGATAAAACTTTCGCTCTCCAACTAAAGGACGGAGTCCGATTCCCAAGGTGGATATATTCTTTGTCTGTCCTGTCATTTTATGACTGGAATACTGCCACAATCACATGCCCATCCTCTATATCTATCTGTCTATCTATCTATCTCTCTCGCTCTATCTATCTATCTATCTCTCTCTCTTCTTGTATATTGTTTCGCATATATTTATAATCTCTTACTGGAAACCAAACGATTTGGTATACAATGCTGATCTAGCATCGTTATTATAAAGAGTATATTTTTCAGAACATACACACATACATACATGCATACATGCATGTTAACGGGATAGCAATGCACATAATAAACCTATTTCGTTCAGGGGGCGATGGCATTTGAAATTGTAGTAAACCAAAGATCAGACAGTGTTTTCACCCACTTTCAGACCCGGCCCCGAGACCAGACACCACACCTGCAGACGTCAGTATAGATAATGCCACAGCAGATGTATGAACGTGCGGTCATGACCTTCACGAACTTTCCTCGTGCTGCACGTGCAGTGTCACTTTTCCATGTTACATTTCTTCACCACTGATAAGATAACATCTCATTTGGAGGGGTGGGGCAAGTGGGACCGAAATTTACACAGAAAGGTTAACAACATCTGTAATAGGCACTTTTTATTTCGAAGTTCGTTCACATGTTGAGAATTCATTTTGTTTATATAGAATGCAACGTGTTCTAGGCATTATTTCAGACATATGGCGATGTTGACCCAAAACGTCTGTGACGTTGAACCATCAGTAATCATGGTAATGAGATAACTTTTCAAAATTGTTTCACTTTTTCCCCACAGTTAGAGTATCACTCAGTTATCCTGATTTGTTTGTTCCGGGTATATGAAGGCTTCCTGTAAAAAATCGAGTCTGAACCAGACATTCTTGTGATTGACATCTTGAGCATCTATTTCGCAATTGGGATACCATGACATGCATCAACCAAGTCAGCGAGCCGGCCGTGAAGATCTGGGGTAAAATAGGTCTTCAGCACAACCCATCCTTGCCATAAAAGGCGACTAACGGGATCGGGTGGTCAGGCTCGCTGACTTGCTTGATGCATGTCTTCGATCCCAATTGCGTGGATCGATGCTCATGTTGTCAATCACTGGATTGTCTGTTCCAGACTCGATTATTTACAGACCGCCGTCATAGAGCTGGAATATTGCTGAGAGCGGCATTAAACAAACAAAACAAACAAAAAAAGTCAGTGAACCTGACCACCTTATCACCATACTCTTGCTCTGGGTTTCATGGAAGTGGCAAAGGTCTGAGACCTACATCACTTCGGGCTTTCCTCCCACATTAAGCTGACACACCCTGATATAACAGGAATACTGTTATAAGCGGAGTTAAACCCAACTCACTCACTACTCAATTTTAACTGAGGATTGAGAGTACATAATGAAACAACACAGAAGAAGAAAAGTTCTAGAACATATTTATTGGAGTCATCTGTACAATACAAGATATACATGAAAATACTCACTTACCTCTCCATTTTAAGTAGCAAATTGTTGAAGTAACCATGTTTTAAAAATATATTTGAAACTCCTTAACAAAAGATAAGCCATAGATACAATGAGAATTTTACTAGGCATATTTAAGTTCATTTCAAATGTGTGAATGTTTTGATATGGGAATATAATTAAATGCTTGTGTTTCAATTCTCATACAAATTGCTTGACACAAATTCTACAGAGCACGTAAATATATGTCCTTCCTTAAAATCACATTTCATATTGATAACGATAGGCGGTGTTTGAAACCAACCACTACATCATATTTGATAATCCCTATGGTTTAAGTGAATGATGATTGTTCACATTTGTTTTGTCTTCTTGTTTCAAAATATTGTCAAAACTTTGTGAGGAATCTTAATGGCATACAGCTTAAAGATAAATTAGAATAATGTAGAAATCATGACATATTAATGATTTGTCTTTTGTTAGAAATATCCCTGATGAATATTGAAACGGAAATGATTTTAAAGAAAATCAAGTAATTTACCCTTAACTTTTGAATAACAACTTGTGAAAAGAACAAGACATTATGCATTGTCAAAAAGAGTTTGTTTTGTCTGCAAATACACACATACACACAAATTCAATACACTGATTCTTCAAATACTAGCATTTGTGGTCATATCGCTGACACTGATGTGCTTAAGAAAATGAACGAACAAAACACACAGACATTAACACTGTACATGTATTCTTCTGATGGCAACTGAATAGTAGCAATGGTTCCTAGAGTAGCAACACCAGCTACAGCAGCAGCCGATTTGTTTTGAAATAACAGTTGTAGGCCATTACATTACATTATCAAATAATAAGTCAGAAGTAGGAAGATCATTGAATTCTGAATTCAATAAGCCTGAGAAAAAAATGCTTTTATCAAGGATGAGGGCCAAAATCTGCATTTATTATGCACAGAATAAGCTACTACTGTTTGACGCTGATTTGTGCCTGCTTATCTTGTTCTTGGTTATTTAAACAAATACTTGGGGAATCCCATGTGCATGGAGTGTCAACAGAAAAAGGATTTTGATTTATTAATTTTTATAAAACAAGATCGGTGGCTACATGATTCAACAAATATTTAAAAGAATGGCTGTATTTGATGCAAGCAAAGTTGTGATCAGGTCAGTCTGCTTCCTTTGAATGTTGACATGCCATGGGACCCGACCGGAACATGAAATACACATGCACTACAACACAGAAGGTAGGAACCTAATGTCAAGCAGTGGGATACCTGATTGTAATTGCATAGTTCAGATGTCTTGTATCAAGGTTGCTAAACAGAGAGAAACTGAAGAAACAAAACCACTTCCTGTATCAACTCCTGTCTACTGACTGAGACCACGGACTTGCACATCTACGGAAAAGGTTTGTGCAAATATACACACAGTAACAAACATACACTTAACAAAAAGACATCAGTTTATAATGATGGACTATAAATAAACACATACGATCTGTGAGGAAAATGCAAATCAATATCGTCACTGCTAATTTGATAAATATTTACACAAATATTGACTTCCTAATCCTATAAGTATTGCATTCTTTCAGTCCAAGCCTAACCATTCTCAGTATGCTGACAAACTACAACAGCATTTTAAAACTCCATCTCACAGGGGCTAGAACTGAGATGATTTTGTTTTGATCTAGTTCTTTTTCCTATCAAGCTCAAGATAGATCTATGCCAGGAAAATATTATATATTCTTTTTGTTCTCTAACAAAATCACCTCAGTTCTACAAACCCATATTCACTGTCACTGTCTCACATAATTATTACACATAAGGCTGATAGATAGGTAGCCAAAAGACATGACAAATAAAAAGCAAATAATAGCAAAATACAATTCAGTGGTAAATATAAAATAACACAAATATTTCTATCTGTCAAACTTACACATTAAGTGGTGAATTGTGAATGGTAAAAGCACAAATGCCAAAAGTTCAAACTAATTTAATTAAAAATAAAATTTGAAATGACAATTTTTGTGTATTTAGGGCTTGTGTTTCAAATGAGAGACATGGACATCGATGATGTGGCTCGCGGACATATATACATCTATGTACGTCTTTGTGTGGCTTTATCTGATAATGTGTCTAATATGAAGGCTAATCTAGGTCTGAAAGAAAGTGCAAATGTAATTGATACAAACAAATTCCATAGGGATTTTCATTCATGTAGGTTTATCAAGTTCACGAGTGAAGGATGACAAAACGAATCTCTTTAAAATCAGATCCTTTACTCTCAAGCGAATCAACACCTCTCCATCCAAATCTGACAAACCCTCCATGAGTCTACTTGCTACAGCAACTTGTTACTGACTTCTCGTTTGTTGTCTAATGCTGTACTGAGTATTCCAGCTATATGATGGGACAAACCAGTGATTGACATTATGAGCATTGATCTATGCACCTGGGATACGATGACAAACATCAACCAAAACAGCTGGCCTGACTGCCCTACCTCGTTAGTCGTCTTTTATGACAAGCATTGGCTGCACTAATTGACTGTACCTAAAAAAATATTATATATAATAAAAATATTTGCTGGCGTATGTTGCATTTATCTAACCTCACTGCTTCCACTGTTTAAAGCAACAACCTTTCTTTCAGCTAAAATTTAATTTGTACTTTAACAAACGTTAATAAATCTGATTGTAATGAACTTCCAATGCCACAAGTTGTACTTTGAAACCAAACTGTTTTAGCCAGTTGACATCTGACATCTGAAGCCCATGCATGTTCACTTTAGGGTTTAGTGGACGTGACCTATGGAGAGTTATATAGTTCTTAACACCAAGAGAGGCATCAAATCGGAGAAAAATATCTAATTTTAATGAGACTGACAACAAAAGGTGCTGGCATCTATGTACAAACGAAGCAATTTGGTGATGTCTTGATTAAAGTGTCTACACATATGTACAATTACTAAGATGAACACATAATCTATGCTTGGTGACGCCATGAATATACCCCATATTATGATCACTGAAAGGAATTTGGTGATGACAAATATGTTTCAGTATGCTATATAAATAATGAAGTAACCTACCACTGCATGTTTGCCGGCGCCTTCATTTTCTCTCACAGCCTTTATTTGTTTCTTGGTTTACAGATACACTTTTCCTTCAACTCAAAACAGTTGGTGTTCTTAAAACAGAAAGAATTTATATATTTTCTCAATGTATTATCAGTAGATTTAAACTGAGCAAAGAAATGAGGAGAAAAAATTATACTGGTCAAAGAGTTTCTCAGAACAACTAATCATTTATTCATATTGAATTAATTTGTTTGGTTCTTTTACTTATTTCTTTTCTCTGAATCTTTGTATTTATTTTAATAGATTTTGTTGCTATGTTACCAGTAGGCTTATTTCTTATTATTTGTTAACACACTTGGCAGGAAGAAACATATGGTTCTTAAATTTCAAATGATAAATTAACAAAACAGCCTGGTGAGTACATTCCTGTATGCTCGCTCCTCAGTACCCCATGTTTAAACATGAGCCATCATTAAAATGAAAATAGTGTCCCTGATTATCTCCCCTTAGTCTCACTGGTTGGGGACAAAAGGCAATCTAACTAGAAGATGCCATTTCATCCCCCAAGATACTTTGTGTCATTATTCTTATTTCATGAGATCACTTGTAATTAGAATCAGCTTCATGATGTTTGTACACAGGTATCAAACCTGGCCAAGATGGTGCAAGAGCAACCAACCACTTTCAGCAATGTCAATTTCTGCAATTGTCACCCAAAAGCTGCCAGTTTTAAATATTGCATTCCTCAAACTATCCCTGACATAACACAACATACGTATTCAGATTGTAAAACAATATCTCAAGCAAAACTTAATACATTCTATCTTATATAGGAAAACCTACATCTATTTCAAGATTCATATTTTATTCTTTTCAAACAATAGTGTAAAATTAAATATTGAGCGAAATATAATCCATTTTGTGCAATTGATCTTCAGACATTTTGCAAGGAACCAGTCCATTAAAAAGACATAAAACACCATTCACATTTACTTTGGGACAAAAGCAGAAAATTTATTATGTACATCTGGGTTTCATTGAAAATATACTTTCAAATATACATATTAATTGACATGGGCTGGGTGAAAACTCCTCATTTCTAAACTAAGTGTTGTAGTTAACCACTGCTGTTGACTACATCAGACCTGTATGATACACGTATGGTGAAACCTTGCAAGTCAGGATCCTGCATACAGTGAAACCTCATTAGTCTGGACCCTGCAAACTGTGAAACTTCATTAATCTGGACCCTTCATATGCTGAAACATTGTTAGTCTTGACCATGCATACAGTGAAACCTCATTCGTCTGAACCCTACGTGAAGTGAAATCTTTTAGTCTTGACCTGGTGAGATGTGAACACCCATAGGAATATTACTCCATTTTCGTAATTTGTTTATCCAGAAACTTGTTAATTGGTACTTGTTTCACATGGTTCAGTACCGCCAAATTGACATGGTTTCACTGTATATACATGTAATGGGTTTGACTCACTTGGGGACAGACCCTTTCTCGATTAGTGCATGAAGGACAAGTAATTAATATGTTGCGGTATAATCTTCTTTCCTTCAAACTACACAATCAGATTGGAAATAAGATGAGCTTCACTCTAGCGACCAATAATACTTGATGCCTTGAGCATTGGTTGTGACAGCAGGACTCTGTACAGCATTCAGCCTGGCAACTATACCCAGTTGCTAAACACATCATCACTAGCTAAACATCAATATTAAATCAGTATTTTTTTAACCTTAATATTCAAGACCATTACAGAACTCAGCTACAATAGAAAGATGAGGCAGCAACAAATTGAGTTACATATACATATGGATATGGAGACTGACCAGTTGAATGCAGCTTTTATACAACAACTAGGGCTGTCATTTACTGGACCTGGAGTGAGTGAGTGAGTATGGTTTTACGCCGCTTTTAGCAATATTCCAGCAATATCACGGCGGGGGACACCAGAAATGAGCTTCACACATTGTACCCATGTCGGGAATCAAACCCGGGTCTTCGGCGTGACGAGCAGACGTTTTAATCACTAGGCTACCTGACTGCCCCTAATGGACCTGGACGTGACAAGTGGCACTGATCCACCTCAAAATATGCTATCTGCAAGTACTTGATCACTGCACATACATTCCTCCAGTTTTTCCATTTTCACAGGTCACAGACGCCTGCCTGTTTTACAGACTCATCACAGTGAAACAATTTGTTCAACTGACTTAACTTTCAGTGGATATATCTCGACCACATCATGTAATGTCTAGATCAAAAGATTCCATAATATTGCAATTCCTTCTATGTGAGGCTTAGACAGGGCAATGACAGCCCTACCTTTGTAAATGTTGGATGGGGCAAGGTGGCACCATGAACCACATATAATGAACCATATCTGGAACTGAACCTGTACCTAGTGATGTAGAAAACACCTTCTCCACTGGGCTAACCTGCCACTCAGACAAGATAACCTTACATACATCTTACTCCGAGTCAATGTTCCCCCTTGCTCTGACAACACTGTTTTCACAGTTCATTCATGACAATACTCTCAATCTCTGTACTCTCGACTCCACTTCAAGGAACTGTCTATGCACATGCCAATGACATAACAATATTCCAGCCATGTATAAAACATTTGGATATACATAACATTTACTTGGGGAATGCCACCATCTTGCCAGTTGTATTCAACAAGATTTTAAGTTTCTAAAATGAATACAAGGCAGAACACAATATGGAAATCTGATTTCCATCAAAGTTGTGCCAAATGTACAATATCCATACAATTTCAGTAAGTCCTTCCCTTTAGTCAAGTACTGGCTATGTAACCTTCAGTGAATTCTCTTTCAAAATATCTAACCATGATCATGAAATTGAATCACAAATATTGTGTCACTAAGTAACAACATGTACAAATATTGTGTCACTAAGTAACAACATGTACAAATGTTGTGTCACTAAGGAACAACATGTACAGATGTGTCACTAAGCAACAACATGTATCACTAAGCAACAACATGTATCACTAAGTAACAACATGTACAAATGTTGTGTCACTAAGTAACAACATGTACAAATATTGTGTCACTAAGAAACAACAGGTACAAATGTTGTGTCATTAAGTAACAACATGTACAAATATTGTGTCACTAAGAAACAACAAGTACAGATGTTGTGTCACTAAGGAACAACATGTACAGATGTTGTGTCACTAAGATTCAACAACTAAAGATGTTGTGTCACTAAGGAACAACACGTACAGATGTTGTGTCACTACAACCTTAGAGTACTGAGCTCATACCACACGTCTATCACATTGCACATCAAGACAGGCAGTAAATCCAATCTTTTAAGTACATCTTCAGTTGCATTGACTGCAAGGTCACACATGTCAGATAAGGCACATCCCAAATAATATCTCTTTAATGAGAATGAGGAACCATCTTGACACATTCAGAGGTGGAACAACAACCTTTTCAAAAGGACGGGGTTTCACATTTTGAAGTTTGAAGATCTGTGCGTGTGCGCATGTGTATATTAATAACACAAAGTTCCTCTTTCTTTTCTTCATGTCACTTGGGTCCAGGAGTAATTCCAAAAGGTGTGTGTGTGCGTTTTTCAACCCCATGACCTTCCAATCCCACACCCCAAAATCAGTGGCAACAAAACTATTAATTGTACATCAAATTATTGTTGTTGTTTTCGTTTCTAACAGACAGTCTGAAACAAGTTGTTAACCTGGGACAAATACAAAATGTCATCATGATGCGTCATAATTCCCTTTACAATAAAACGTTTGATAAAATCTCTGATAAGTATCACAGTTATGATTGATGTAAGAGTGTAGGTCATGTTTACATACAAATCTGAAAAAGAAACTACCACGTTGATAATACCCTGCTACAAACTAAACCAGCCTCCATGTTCCATTTCAACTTGAATACTGTCCAACTGCAGCTGACCTCCAAACAATACAATCGTGACTTGTGTCACACTGTGTCTACAGGTGTCCCTTGTCTTGTGACTTGTGTCACACTGTGGGGTGTCTACTGTCTAGTGGCAGGCCATGTGATGAGGAAGGTGATGAAGTCCGAGCACATGCAGAGATGAAGATGGACATGAAGAGTAATGACTGGGGATGATTTCTCAGGAGGAAGCTCTTCCTCCACTGCTGGCAAGTCTCACTGACTGACTCTGAAACAGACATGAGAGAAACTCTAATTTCCAATGGGGTGGACCACATGAATCTAACTAAACAATGAAATAGTGTGCTTTCTTCACGACCAAACACTCCTCTTTAAAAGACTTAACATATAGAGAGGGTTGCTGGACAGACAAACGGCATCAAGTTTCATTGTCTTACTCAGAAGTTCTATAGTACCAGCCCACAGATTACAACTACAAGGTTAGAATAGGTCTTCAGTAACCCATGCTTGTCATAAAAGGCGACTATGCTTGTCATAAAAGAGCGATTAACGGGATCGTGTGGTCAGGCTCGCTGATTTGGTTGATGCATGTCATCGTATCTCAATTGCGTGGATCAATGCTCATGATGTCAATCACTGGATTGTCTGGTCCATACTTAATTATTTACAGAAAGCCGTCACATAGCTGGAATATTGCTGAGTTTGGTGTTAAACAACAAGTAAAGAATACAACTACAAGAACTTGTTTGTTTGATCTAAGATGGGAGAATACATAACTGAGTCCTCCATGACACAACAAGAAGTTACATGGACAGGCCTGAATAAAATGTAAACATCTAGTGATTTTATACTGACAATAAGAAAGCTAGTAGAATCTATTAATTCCGCAAAGTGAAATGTAACTCCTACATGCAACCACATCAGTTCAACATATGGCCCTCCTACACAGCACTGACAACACATGGCCCCCCTACACAGCACTGACAACATATGGCCCTCCTACACAGCACTGGCAACACATGGCCCTCCTAAACAGCACTGACAACACATGGCCCCCCTACACAGCACTGACAACACATGGCCCTCCTACACAGCACTGACAACACATGGCCCCCCTACACAGCACTGACAACATATGGCCCTCCTACACAGCACTGGCAACACATGGCCCTCCTACACAGCACTGACAACATATGGCCCCCCTACACAGCACTGACAACATATGGCCCTCCTACACAGCACTGGCAACACATGGCCCTCCTAAACAGCACTGACAACACAAGGCCCTCCTACACAGCACTGACAACATATGGCCCTCCTACACAGCACTGACAACATATGGCCCTCCTACACAGCACTGACAACACATGGCCCTCCTACACAGCACTGACAACATACAGCCCTCCTACACAGCACTGACAACATATGGCCCTCCTACACAGCACTGGCAACACATGGCCCTCCTACACAGCACTGACAACACATGGCCCTCCTACACAGCACTGACAACACATGGCCCTCCTACACAGCACTGACAACATACAGCCCTCCTACACAGCACTGACAACATATGGCCCTCCTACACAGCACTGACAACACATGGCCCTCCTACACAGCACTGACAACATACAGCCCTCCTACACAGCACTGATAACATATGGCCCTCCTAAACAGCACTGACAACACATGGCCCTCCTACATAGCACTGACAACATATGGCCTACCTACACAGCACTGACAACACATGGCCCTCCTACACAGCACTGACAACACATGACCCTCCTACAAAGCACTGACATGTCTCAGGCTATGGGGTTGAATGCCTCAGGCTATGGGGTTGAATGCCTCAGGTTATGGGGTTCAATGCCTCAGGTTATGGGGTTCAATGCCTCAGGAATTGGGGTTCAGTGTCTCAGGCTATGGGGTTCAATGCCTCAGGTTATGGGGTTCAATGTCTCAGGCTATGGGGTTCAATGCCTCAGGCTATGGGGTTCGATGTCTCAGGTTATGGGGTTCAATGTCTCAGGCTATGGGGTTCAATGCCTCCGGTTATGGGGTTCAATGCCTTAGGTTATGGGGTTCAATGTCTCAGGCTATGGGGTTCAATGCCTCAGGTTATTGGGTTCAATGTCTCAGGTTATGGGGTTCAATGCCTCAGGTATTGGGGTTCACTTTCTCAGGTTATGGGGTTGAATGCCTCAGGGTATGGGGTTGAATGCCTCAGGTTATGGGGTTCAATGCCTCAGGGTATGGGGTTGAATGCCTCAGGGTATGGGGTTGAATGCCTCAGGGTATGGGGTTCAATGCCTCAGGTATTGAGGTTCACTTTCTCAGGTTGTGCACCAGGCTATGGCCTTCAATGCCCTAGGTTGGTCATTGGGTTCAGTGCACCCTGTGATGAGGTTCTACTGGCTCACGTGTGGTTTAGTCACTAGTGCCTTATGTTAACTTCAGCTTGAATCACTCACCAGTCCACTGTCTTTAAATGCCCAACTTCTACCTCCTGATATACTAAATCTGAAACACAAAGACGGTGAATGTAATGCGACATTTACCATGGGTGAAACTCAGGCACATGCATGGCGACCTCAGCCAAGGATTATATCAAGTGATACTGTTTTGGAGTGAGTGAGTGGATCTGGTTTTACGCTGCTTTTACCAACGTTCCAGCATTATCACAGCAGGGGACACCAGAAATGGGCTTCACACATTGTACCCATGTGGGAAATTGAACCTGGGCCTTTGGAGTGACTGGCGAACGCCTAAACCACTAGGCTGCCCCACCGCTCCTTTGTTTTTCAGAAATATCACATTGTTTTGTCCATAATGATAAATTATGATACTATCAAAACTACCATGAGTATTTCAACATTGCAACTTTGTTGAGCTGTGAGTGAGTGAGTTTTGTTTTACGCCGCTTTTAGCAATATTCCAGCAATATCACGGCAGGGGACACCAGAAATGGGCTTCAAACATTGTACCCATGTCGGGATTCGAACCCGGGTCTTCGGCGTGACGAGCGAACGCTTTAACCACTAGGCTTCCTGTTGAGCTGTGAGATTCCATAGTTCACCTGAATGTTCCGAGGCTACCAATCTACACACCGAACCCAACATAAAGTAGCAGCTAGTGAACTTCAGGAGTCTGCGTCTTCCAGTGGGGTGCTGCAGGTGGGTCACAGCTATACATGTGAACTTGAAACGGACTTACTTTTCCACTCTGGTATAGTGTATTCACTGTCCTCAAAGCCCCAGTCAAAAGGTTCCGATGTGGGCTCATCAGTCGGGTCAGCGTACTGAGCTAGATACTTGTGTGCCAGTGCCTCCTCCGCAGTCAGGCGGTTTTTGGCATCCAGGTTTAACATCATCTCCAGCAACTTGATAGCTGTAAGGAATACATGGGAGGGGACCAATTAGCGGATAAACCAAATGTGTTTTCAAAGTAGAGGATTCAAACGCATATTTGATACCTGTAAATTTCATTTGAAACTGAACGTGTAAATGTGTGATTTTGAATGTGAAACATTTAAATAATATAGTAACCACAGCATGTTATTCAGCAGCATTAATGAAGTAGGATCAGCATTTGAAATTGGGAAACAGGTTGGTTTGCGAAGAAGTGCTTCTGAATAAATATTTTCTTTCACTGTTATGAAAAATCAGTCTGACATCTTATACTGCTGGATGCTGAATCATAAAATGTCATGGTAGAATGTTCCTTGAACATCCAGTTAGAAGTAACATAAGTGTTTTTATTTTTTGTTGTTTAACACCACACTTTCAGCAATATTCCAGTTATATATTCAGTGATTGACATCATGAGCATCGATCTACACATTTGGGATACAATGACATGCATCAACCAAGTCAGCGAGCCTGACCATCCGATCCTGTTATTCGCTTCTTACGACAAGCATAGTTGCCTTTTACGGCAAGCCTGGGTTGCTGAAGACCTTTTCTATCCCAGATCTTCACGGGTCAGTAATATAAGAAAACAGTTTCACTCCAGTGTCCAACACAAACTTAAAATACTGACTTCACAAGAACAAACTGTGTGTGCTCAAAAATAATTCCTTGTAATCCTGTTAAAAATGTACCACTCACTCACTGTTGAAATATAATTCAAAAAGCTCTGAGACAAACTGTTTCATACATACACTGTTCTTCTCTTTGATACACCTCAATTCCTTCTCACTCTTTGTTCTTGATGTTCACTCAGTCAGCAATATTACATAATAAGCAATGTCCTAAGCCTTACAATGACACAACGACTATTGTAAGCACAACGACTATTGTACGCCTATGTTAAAATATGGCAGTTACGATCATCTTAGCGCTTAGATCGCTTTGTGCAAGTGGGCCCTGGTGTCTGCATGGTGAGGTGAGGTGAAATGGGGTTTAACATTGCATCCAAGATTATTGCACTTATATAGCCTGTGACAGCTTGTACTAGTCCAGATTAATGCTGATTTTATAGTGCTAGCCCACTAAGATACCATGCCGCAGTTTAACACAGTATACTGACTCTCAGCTGACCAGTCCCTGTTTTAGCCGTTTAGTGTCAACTGGTAACAACTTTTAATGTCTTTTGGTATCACGTGGCCGGGGATCCAACCTTCCCCCCCCTCTACCTCTAGACCATGGAGCGGTGTTTGTATGGAAACATAGAGGAATATGATGTATCCTGGGCAGTACTCACCGTCCTGGTTGGCGCCTATGAACAGTTCCTTGAAGTCTTTCTTGTTCCACTTTGGTAATGATGCAATGTAATTCCTGGCCTGGATTGGAAACAGAAAGAGAAAGGATTAACCAGTGAACAAATTAAAACAAACTGCTGTCCAAGGCAAGCCTTGATTAAACTACTAGCACGGAACTACTACAGGCATATCAGACACTCCACACCAGAGAATTGCACTGTTTGAGTGATTTGAGGGTATGTGTGATATGGCATCAGACATGTAGATGTTTATCACATACAGTGCCATGATGCCAACACAATACCATCCTCCATCACATTCAGGACGATTAATACCCCGGACCCATTCACCACAAAAGCTCCATTTCGGATGTGATGTCACCATCTCCCTATGTCTTATCACCAACATAGTACAGAGCAAATTTCTCTCTTGAAAACCAAAAAGACAATTAAAAGAATCTCTGAACAACAGTTAAGCTTAGATCTCAATTCAAAATTGGGGCCATGAACGAATGAGTTTCATCGAGACATTTAATCGAAACAGAAGACGATAATAACCATTCATAAATATAATGTTTTCCTGAGTACTAAGATAGGAGTGACATCCTGTGCAACCAGGACTTCCCATGTGTACCAGAGATGGTCTGCAACAAAACAAGATGTCAAGACAACTCACATCTTTGCTCTCTATACTGTCTAGCAGCTCGTGCCCAGGCGTGCCGACCAGCGACAGGATTTTGTTCAGTTGATCGATGTCTGCATTGGGTTAAGGAAAAATCTTATGCTTACTACTGGAGTGTGGGAGAGAGTAAAATGCTTATGATGGCTTGCAAGTAATCAAGTCCAACCAGACAGTATCAGCATCGGCTAAGTTGTTTTCCCTGATGGTCACCCCATTACTATTCATATCAGCAGTCAATGTCACCATTTCTACTGACCGAGATTCATTTTCATGGTATAAAGTTAAGTCCTTGAAGTCCTTGAAGCATACTTAGCTAAGGCCCCCTATAATCTTCAGGTTTTAACATGGGGGCCATGACAGGGACCCCTGGGACTTTATTCCCAGTGTTGACCACAGTTTTCCAAAGAGGCATGTACACCTGTAGTTGCACAGCACTGTGACTAAGTGTAAGGATACGATCTGTTCCGGGGAACAGGGGCCGGCTGGTCAGCATCTCCGCCATAATACAACCCACTGACCAGATGTCAACTGAAAACACAAACATCAACCATAAGTTTCCATCACCAACAGTCATATTGATCAGCTACGGATTATCTTTGTTCCCTCAAAGGTCAATATTTGGCGGCACCATGCCTGTGCCTGATGAAAGAAATTTCTCTATATCTCTGTCTCTGACAACCATTGATACCAAGACATACAAGCGTATAGCAGACAAAGTCATCTATATCCCCCGCCCATTTTAACATGTTATGGTCGCAAACCAGGTAAGTAACCCAACATTTCTCTTAGCCCCGGTCAAAATAGTTGCAATGGAAATTCTAAAATAAACATTTCTAAAAATTCGTAATATCAAATAGCACCAGTTCTGTTCAGTATGTGCTTTATATATAGACATTGTTGCCATGGAAACAAAAAATAAAAATTTATAAAATTCCTAAATAGCAAAAGGCACCATTCAGCATGAGTCTGATAGACATGCAAAGTTTCGTAGAGTATTGTTAATGGTTTCTGAGTTACGCTCCGGAAACGATTTCGGGACACACACACGCATGCACACACGGACGGACGGACGGAACCCATCTCTATATCCCCCGCCAACTTCATTGGGGTGGCGGGTAATAAGGAGAAGAAGGTTCAGTATTTGGTTTAACATAATTTCACTGAATTAAATCTTCACACTAATGTTCTCTCCAGTTTGTCATTGGCACCCAAGATAATTAAATCTCTGCCAGTTGAGACCATAAAACAAGAACACAACAAACACATTGTTTATTCTGAATACACACCTGTTTGTGTATATCTCATCCAGTTGAGCATGATCTCGGGCGCCCGGTACCACCGTGTCGCCACGTACCCCGTCATCTCATCCTCTGTGTGGCGGGCCAGGCCGAAGTCCAGAATCTGGTGAATATATGTACGCTCATGTCACACACAAGGTAAAGAAAACTCAACATGGACAACATGTACCACAAAACATCAAATGTGTCAAAAAGTGAAAGAATTAGGTCATATTTGAATTACCAGAACCTGTGCACAAACTACAACACTATGTGCTGCTAACATGGCTAAAGAATAAAGACATTGTCCTACAATGTTTTGTGTTGCTACTGATATTTGAAGTGAATGTGTATGATATTACACTGCTTTTAGCAATATTCCAGCAATATCATGGCAGGGGACACCACAAATGGGCTTCAAACATTGTACCCATGTTGGGAATGGAACCTGGGTCTTTGGCGTGATGAGCGAATGCTTTAACCACTAGGCTACCCGACACCCCCTGATATATGAAAAAGTGGCATCCGACAGTCAAACAAAAGTGGCACATATGTCACAAATATCTGATATCTTTATTTCATAGTTTCCAATAAGATTGATTCACATATCACATTTTTTTCCAGTCATATGTTGCATCTCCATATGAACTTTTGGGAGCAAGCAAATGAATTTGTGACAACCATATTTTATAACCATGACAACAAGAATGGATCTCCATGACAACCACTCCTGCACTGTATCCCTAGCAATGTGACCAGGGTGACCTACCTTCAGTTCACAGTCCTCGTTTACAGCAATATTACTTGGCTTTAAATCCTGCAAGAAACAACACAAGTCAACTATGGTTGATGGTACATCTGTCATCACAGAAAGTACAGTAAACTATGGTTAGGGACCACTAATTTTAGTTTGTTATATCTGTCGTTTGTTATACGTATTTTTGATAGAGATGTTTTGATAGGCAGATTGTTGACAAACGAGGAGCTCGGCTCAGGGAGTAACAGTTCATTATACACTTAAACATTATCGTTGACAGAGTACGGAGGCCTGGACTGTGGATACAACTTCTACCCAAGTGTCAGTGAGTTGGGTTTAAGAAAGTTCTCAACAGTATTTCAGTATCACAGCAAGTCCAACCTGATGTCAGTTTCACATATTAACCACTTTGGTTAAACCCACAATTACCGGTATGGTGCTTACAAACCAAGAAACAAGGGTTTACACCCATGATCACATGTTTCTGGCATGCCAAGGGAAGCAACTCTGCGCTTCAATGACTGGACCACCTATGCCACCAGTTAACCCCATGCAGGGAATCAGACTGAGTCTTCAGTGCTTGACCACTATACAGATTTACTGACCAGCAGCAGGAAGACAACTCACCCTATGTATTATGCCTGCTGAATGAATGTACTGAAAGAAAATAACAGAGACATATAGTTCCTGACATCACACAAAGACATCCGGCACATAAAAACAGGGAATCAACACAATAAGCATCTTAAATGTGTCTACATTATTCAACAAAGTTTCAAGTAAATTCTTAAGGTAAGTTCAACTTCGGAGTGAGTGAGTTGGGTTTAACACCGCTTACCAGTATTCCAGTTATATCACGGCATATCAGCTTAATGTGTGATGAAAGCCTAAACTGATGCAGTTCTCACTTTGGTGAAACACACTGGAGCTGAGAAACCTAGAAACATATTTTGGGCGAAACTGGGATTTGAACCCGCAATCATCAGTTTGTTGCATACTCAAAGGATGCAACTGTGAACACTGAATTGCAGCGCCTTAGACTACTGGGACAACAGTGCCCCTCAACTTCAGAAGACTTAATCAATTGAAACAAATTATCTTCTGGTATTACTGGTGTAAGTGGCTATGTGGGAATCAAACCTGGGTCTTCAGAGTGACTAGAGAACACTTCAACCACTAGCCTACCCAACAGCCACCAGCAAAAGATTGCAAATTCAGAACTACGAGTAAGAATTATGCTTTGGACAATAAACTCGTCATACATGTTTGTTTGCAGAAAGGACATATCTGGCCAACACTTACTTTGAGCCCTCTGAGTATCTGATAGACTAGAAATTGTACATGGTCGTCACTCAGCTTCTGTGTTTTCAGGATATTGTTCAGATCGGCACCCATCAATGGGGTTACCAAATATCTGAAAGATACAACATTAATAGGAGAGTCAGTTGTGTTACCATGGCTTTTAAGCAATATGATTATCAGATCTTCTACTCCAACACCAATCTCCATCAAGATCTGACAAATCTTCCACAGGTCACGTATGGTGAATCCTGAGTGAACTTGGGCCACCCAATCAAAATGAAAGTTCATGTCGCAATCGGAGTGAGTGAGTGAGTTGGGTTTAATGCCGCTTTAACAGTATTCTAGTAATATCACAGCATGTCAGCTTGATGTGGGAGGAAAGCCCAAAGTGATGTATGTGTAGACATGGTGAAATATCCACATAAGTGTGCAACTGCCTCTTAATGTTTGAAAGCCTTGAAGCCTTCCTTGAAAGGTGAGGTGAAATAGGGCTTAACATCACCCAAGATTATTATAGCGACATGCATGCAAGTGTGTGGGTGGCTGCTTGAACTAGTCCGGACATACGCCGATTTTATAGTGCTAGCCATCTGGGATACCATGCCTCAGTTTAACATGAATACACCACTCAGCATACTGACTCCAAGCCGACCAGTTTTTGTTTTAGCCCCTACTACCGGGCCAGGCAAGGTAACAACAAGTACCATCTGTTAACGTCTCTTAACGTCTCATGTTAACATGGCTGGGGATTGAACCCCCGACCCTCTGCTCTTCACTAGACCACGGAGGCAGTCGCTTCTTTAAAAGAAAAAGTTTGCTTTCGGGGTCAAGTCAATCAAGACAACTCTACATAACTTTGCATAATGTTAAACATGCTGGTCACACATACACAGTGACACAGCATGGTTAAACTCAAGCACTGTTTGCGAAGAATATTCATTGGAGAGCGAGAGAGTGTTTTTACGCCACTTTTAGCAATATTCCAGCAATATCACGGCGGGGAACACTGGAAAATGGGCTTCACACATTGTACCCATGTGGGGAATCGAACCCGGGTCTTCGGTGTGACAAGCCACTAGTCTACCACACCGCCCCAGAATATTCATGAAAGACTCAAGTACTTACACATCCTGGAAGCGTTCAAATGACGTCTGAGGTGTAAATAGATCTAACAAACCAATTATCTGAAAGAAAAGAAAAAGATTGATCTTGTAAAATACCTGACTGGTTAGTGGAAGATGGGTTATGAATGGAGCATCAGCATGATAATGACAGAGAAAGACATGGAAGGAGTGTATTGTTCTGATTACTGCAGCTACTTCAGCATGTTTACATGGTTTAGTTGAGATTGATGAACATCAATGTGAATTATTTCATCACACTAGAAATATTTTGCTCCATATTTGTTTCCACTATTCGAAGGGCAACTAAACTCTACATAGCAATTTTGTAGATTATTAATAGTTTGGGGCATACTAATCACAAATGTTTGAACAAAAATCTGCGACTGGGGTAATTCCCATAGCTGGGGTTAAAACAAGTTCACAAAATGCACAACTTCAACGATCTGTATTTTAAGGATTAACAGAAACAACACAGAAACAACACAGAAACAACACAGAAACAGTGTACAGTATATTTATAGCTGCTAAGAATCACAAGATAAAAATGTCCACATATTAACTAAGGAAAACATGTGCTATCACTGCAGCACCCATAGCTTTATATCACGCCCCCAGATAGGTTTGTTTCGGAGTTATGAAAATCACTTGGAACATTTAAATACTTTCATAGAATGTCATAACCTTTTCTTTTTTCGGAAATTAAATAAATGTATCTAGGAAAATTGATATTCACAACAGAATAAAAAAAAATCTTTTTCAGTTTACTTGCCCATTACCATGGTTAAGGCTACATTCATGGTAGCAAAGTCTGAGCATGTCAAAACAAGATTCATAATACTCCATAACATACTGACGCAAACACAACTGAATTTACATATGATGTGCACACGTGGCGTGTTTTGACATGCTGTTAAACAAGCTGTCAAACATAGTTCTACTTTTACTATACTACTCAACGTTTGATAGAGATATTCTGAGTGTAGGACCGAATGTGTGTGATTGGCTGCTGGCAGATGGTGTCATACAAATTGTATCCAATATTGCCATGCTAGTGGAGCATGTTCAGCTTCATTTAGAGTTAATAAACGTAAGTACATGATTCAGGTACACCAGTTACTGTCCTCTAGTTACGTAACAGTAGGATATAGCCCAGTATCCCTCCCAAATGTTGAGTCACATACTAACATGATCAACATTTGCTAAATCTAAATACTGTATTCGACGTCATAAGCACTCTTATCAATAAGCGCCCATGGCGATATTTGCTAATATATTGTCTAATGAACAATCCCAATTAGCACCCCTTCCAATTGATCAATGTACACAAGACTTTATTCTTGTATAATACGAACTCATCTTTCAACTCTTTTTTTTTCCACCAAAATTTAATTCTAATGAGAGTCCCCCCTATTTCTAATTTTGAGAGCGCCCTTGGCGCTTATTGCATTGAATACGTAACTGTCAGAGTGAAATAAACTGACAGAAATAATCTTTGTCCAAGGCATTCATGCATAGGAATATAGAATTGAAATTATGAAAGAAAGATGAGGTCATTTTCTACTTCCTTCCATACACATGTGTTCCTCATCAGGATCATGCTCAATCTGCAGACATGTGATTTCCATGATTATAAATAAACTCTCAATGCATTGGATATAAAGAAGGAAGTATGTTTTCCAATTAACACCTGATAAAATAACTTTGTAGTTCCTTGAAAGGTCTCACACACGCTCCCATAGCACGCTTAGAAGGTGTGTGGCCTTCACCTGATGGGACAACCAACAGGCCGCCAGTAACGTCAGGGAGAGAAATGGTCTTGTTATTAAGGGTGTCAAACTGTGTAAGGTGCTAGGCTTATTTTTGTTCCAAGTCGTGTTAACATTACCAGGTTATCAGCTTCCTTGTTTACAAGCTGCTAAAGCATGCAATGGTTTACTTAGGGAAGCAATAGATTAATTCCCACTCCCCAAACAGTGATATAGCAGTATGATCAGTCGTAATGTTTTCGTTTAGCATGTTGTGTTTAGCATGTTTAGCCTCCGGGTTGTGGCTGTTCTTTCACAATTTACTATGCTTTGTTACTTACAGCCCTCCAGCTTAGTTTTGTTTTATGCACTCGCTTGGATTTCTGATTCATTTATTACTATCAGGCACATTCGTGGTAGACAAAGTAATATCGTCGCCTTGCACCCCAATGCAGTATTCTCTGATTTCACTATGCCCACCCACACCTGCATCTAATCAACACACTTAGGACAGCTGGCAGTAATAGCCAAAGTTATGTTATTTATGTCATCATTCTGTGATGGACAATTGGGCTTAGAGATAGCTCTTGAAAAAATGTCGAAATATTCTTCCATGATCTGAACACACCACCATTGTGAGCAGTGGTCTCAGGCAACAGGGGGAACAAGCACAAGTATTGTCACAGAAGACAAACATTCAACATGTTCAAACACTGATAACTTCAATTCCACCTACATTTTCATGGTGCATGTGTTTCAACATGCGAATCTCTCGGTACGTTCTCTTAGCATGGATGGCTGTCTGGAAAGGACGGGCAAGCTTCTTGATGGCCACCTTCGTTCCCACCTGACTGTCATGGGAAGAACTGCAAGGCAAGCACAACATCTGTACTGTAAAGTGGGAGGTATAATGGTGGTGTCATAGGAAGAACTGTAAGACAAGCACAACATCTGTACTGTAAAGTGGGAGGTATAATGGTGGTGTCACGGGAAGAACTGCAAGACAAGCACAACATCTGTACTGTAAAGTGGGAGGTATAATGGTGGTGTCATGGGAAGAACTGCAAGACAACCACAACATCTGTACTGTAAAGTGGGAGGTATAATGGTGGCGTTGTGGGAAGAACTGCAAGACAAGCACAACATCTGTACTGTAAAGTGGGAGGTATAATGATGGTGTCATGGGAAGAACTGCAAGACAAGCACAACATCTGTACTGTAAAGTGGGAGGTATAATGGTGGTGTCATGGGAAGAACTGCAAGACAAGCACAACATCTGTACTGTAAAGTGGGAGGTATAATGGTGGTGTCATGGGAAGAACTGCAAGACAAGCACAACATCTGTACTGTAAAGTGGGAGGTATAATGGTGGTGTCATGGGAAGAACTGCAAGACAAGCACAACATCTGTACTGTAAAGTGGGAGGTATAATGGTGGTGTCACGGGAAGAACTGCAAGACAAGCACAACATCTGTACTGTAAAGTGGGAGGTATAATGGTGGTGTCATAGGAAGAACTGCAAGACAAGCACAACATCTGTACTGTAAAGTGGGAGGTATAATGGTGGTGTCATGGGAAGAACTGCAAGACAAGCACAACATCTGTACTGTAAAGTGGGAGGTATAATGGTGGTGTCATGGGAAGAACTGCAAGACAAGCACAACATCTGTACTGTAAAGTGGGAGGTATAATGGTGGCATTGTGGGAAGAACTGCAAGACAAGCACAACATCTGTACTGTAAAGTGGGAGGTGTAATGGTGGTGTCATGGGAAGAACTGCAAGACAAGCACAACATCTGTACTGTAAAGTGGGAGGTATAATGGTGGTGTCATGGGAAGAACTGCAAGACAAGCACAACATCTGTACTGTAAAGTGGGAGGTATAATGGTGGTGTCACGGGAAGAACTGCAAGACAAGCACAACATCTGTACTGTAAAGTGGGAGGTATAATGGTGGTGTCATAGGAAGAACTGCAAGACAAGCACAACATCTGTACTGTAAAGTGGGAGGTATAATGGTGGTGTCATAGGAAGAACTGCAAGACAAGCACAACATCTGTACTGTAAAGTGGGAGGTATAATGGTGGTGTTATGGGAAGAACTGCAAGACAAGCACAACATCTGTACTGTAAAGTGGGAGGTGTTATGGTGGTGTCATAGGAAGAACTGCAAGACAAGCACAACATCTGTACTGTAAAGTGGGAGGTATAATGGTGGCGTTGTGGGAAGAACTGCAAGACAAGCACAACATCTGTACTGTAAAGTGGGAGGTATAATGATGGTGTCATGGGAAGAACTGCAAAACAAGCACAACATCTGTACTGTAAAGTGGGAGGTGAGGTGTTATGGTGGGAAGAACTGCTAGACATGCCGCGGGACACTAGGACCACCTTACGTTGATCATAAAGAGTGAGTGAACGCTGAAGTCAGCAATATTCAAGCTATAGCAAGTCAGTTAGTATTCATTTCACATAATCAAATCTGGACCAGACAAACCAGTGACTGAAAGCATTACAGAGGTGAAGGTAATCTTTTTAAATCGGGGTGCACATTACGCAAATCAGGAGAGTGAACAAAAAAACAAGATGGAAGGACGAAGGCACCTGAGAAAAAAGGGGGTGGGTGGGAAGAAGGCAGAGATGTGCACTCTAGTCAGCTCTTGTGACAAGCATGGGATACGATAGATCATCAGATACCAGTGGCTGGCTCAACTCCAGAATCCAAACAATCCTAAGAAGTAGACACCTAGGAGGAGAGATTAACCTGGAGTCCTCTAGGCTAAAAAAACATGGTTTTGATTCCACATGATAAGTTTGAATAGGCCTCAGTAATTAAAACCTCACACTGTCACATTTGGTTTCAAATGAAAATTAATGCATGAGTAGAACATGAACAAAGTTATTATCCTACCTAGGTATTACTCATTGGTTTCACTACCCCACTATATACTGGACTACACACCAATCACTCTTTAATCACAAGCTAAAATATTTAAATCTAAGGACAACACCTTAGTCATGTTACCCATGTCAATTTCATTTGTAACATGTTTGAGTGAGTATGTATTTTTATGCTGCTTTTAGAAATATTCCAGCAATATCACGATTGGGTACACCAGAAATGGGCTTCACACATTGTACCTATGTCAACAATCAAATGTGGGTCTTTGGCGTGACGATCGAACACTTTCACCACTAGGCTACCTGCCCAACCCTTAACATGATTGAACTTAAGAATAATCATGATAATAGGCGGCTAAGGCCCCTCTTCATACCAAAATTACACACGAGGACTGATGCTGACATTCATGGTTACAGTGCTTAAGTAAGACTGGTAGAGAGCAAAGGCAAGTTTAAGTAGATGAGAATTTGATAACAGCTCTTGGTCTGACTTCTCTTGGGTTGATGAAGAGGTAAACAGGAAATACAAATCTAGAAATCACAAGAGGCGGATTCAGGAATTTGAAACAGAGGATTCCACACTACCCATGTCATCACTGTATCATCATATTATGAATCAAAAGGAAATATTGACAGTTGTTGACTGTCACGAATAACACAACTAGTTGACAGTTGTTGACTGTCACGAATAACACAATAACTAGTTACAGCTTTTGATTGCTTACCCAGGTTAACAATAAGTAAGTAGTATTTCTATAAGTCAGGAACAATTGAATGTTTTGAGAGTTAATATTATTGTGCAGAACTTCTTAAAAACAATAAATACGTAACACATGTACTGCCATGAAAGAGACTGCATCATTTCCCCTTTTCTCTCAGTATTTACACAATATACCATTATTGTGTGATCACAACAACAAACATGGAAAAATCATATTTTCAGAGACAATATGATATTTAAGAGGCACAATAACTCATGAATAACATTAAACCAATCAAACTTGACTTAAATTTTTTTTAAATAGTGCAAAACCCAATAGGTTTTTTGTTTCCATATTGAAACAACAGACTGTGTCATCCCTTGAAGCATGTAAAAAATACAGAGCTCAATGTATAGAGCCCTCTATAGAGCCCTCTCTCTCACACAAAGAACTTTGTACCAGGGCTGCAGATCATTATCTGCAGTATTTTTAGTATTGACTCACATTGGGATTTGACAGGTTTCTTTGGGTATATAATATATATACTTATACCCTGACCAGTTTACTGGTTCTTTTTACACCAATAAGTCTGCATTTCCAAAAAACAAACAAAATTCAGTTAAAATGCTGTATTGGGTTACTTCTAACCATGCTAATCTCTTTATCTGTTTGTGTGCCTCCCCATACATGCCAAGTGTGTAACATGTCGAATAAACCAAGCTCTCAGCAGGTAGCATGTCCAACTATAGGTGAGACGTAGGACATGCTCACAGCAGGTAGCATGTCCAACTATAGGTGAGACATAGGACATGCTCACAGCAGGTAGCATGTCCAACTATAGGTGAGACATAGGACATGCTCACAGCAGGTAGCATGTCCAACTATAGGTGAGACATAGGACTATTCTTATGTATTACTCTCTGCAGTGGAGTTCATGTATGCCAGCTTCTGATCAGTACAGAAAGATCTGTACAAACTTACAGGTAGACAAGTTGGAAAGGATATACTATTGGTTTTTTAAATTGTTTAATGCACATTTGAACACAGGCAGCTAAGAATTAATCACGTTAAATGGGTAATCGTAATTGTTTTTTCATATATTAGATAAAACCGCAGTTTATCTGTAACTCTCCATTATCATGAAAACATTGACTGTAATTCTAGATTACCTATGAACATGCTGAATTTCAGAGAGAATTTCAGCCTGACCAATCGACCCCGTTAGTCGCCTCTTACGACAAGCATAGTCGCCTCTTACGGCAAACGTGGACTGCTGAAAACCTATTCTCTACCCAGATCTCCATGGGTCATGTTATCAGCGAAACACAGAGAAAGAGCTCGGAGAACAGTATTCTTCATAACATGTTTAACATCTGTAACCGTAATCATGTTAATTGGGGGATGTTTGGCTGTAGACCTGGGGCTGAATGTTGGTCTGTGGGAGCATCTATACCTTGCAGGGATGAATCTAGACCTGCTCGGACGCTTATATTCGGCTCAAAGTCTGCAGCAAATGTCAGTTACAAATCACACATTGGGATTTAGCTTTCCAGTTCATTTTAATAAAGTCACAATCAGTGATGTGGCTTTGGACAGTTGACTGGTATACTACTGATTGCATGGAATGCAATGTAAAAATACCCTTGAAATTCAAAAGAATAAGACCCTTTATAAAATCCCAATTTTGAATAAAAATTTCCCAATTTGCATGCCAAAGGCACTTAGTTTGGAAAACAAGATAAATCTCTGCCATGTATGTATATATGGTAATATATTGGCTATTGTTAGCTGATCAAATTTTTATCAAGAATAATTAGCAGACAAGCTTGACAAAATGAATTTTTACAAGCTTAGTAGAATCAACACCTGATGATCTGGGAAAGACCCAGACTTGAGCAACCCATGCTTGCTGTATGAATGAGTGAGTTGGGTTTAACGCCGTATTTAACAGTATTCCAGTTACATTATGGTGTGTCAGCTTAATTAGGGAGGAAAGCCCAAAGTGATGCAGGTATCAGATGTTTACCACTTCAGTGAAACCCACGAGCATGTGTATGGTGCTGACAAACCTAGAAACATAATCATAGGTTTCTGGCATGTCCAAGGGATGCAACTCTGCACAGCGAATCGCAGCACCTTAGATGACTGGGCCACCCGTGCCCCTTTGCTGCAAGAGATAACTATGTTTGTCTTAAGAGGAAACTAACAAGATAGGGTGGTTTCATTGATGCTTGTCATCGTATCGTAGATCAATTCTCATGATATCAATTACTGGGTTGTTTGGTCCAGAATTGGTTACTTGCAGACTGCCATCATTAAGCCGGAATATTGCTGAGTAGAGTGTTAAACAACACGCAAACAAACAAGTTAGTAGTAGCAAATGTCACAGACAACTTTCTGACAATTTACATCTTCCCAAGGCAAGAGAGTTAACTGACTATAAAAGTCCAGTTTCCACCCTTGCAGAACTAGGCTGGTATTATGGAGTTACATTTTGGATGGATTAACGAGTCTATGCATAGTCCAATAAAAATCGCGCACCAAAATCGAAATCCGTTTCGTAAAGTGTCATGCAGATTTCGGTCGACTTAAGGATTTGCAAAGCATGTGCACCACTAACTCGTTGTCAACAGATATTTTCTAAATCTTTTCATGCTTTAATCAAGGCGCTCACGTGATTTGATGCACTTCGCGATGTAAGACTCGTTTTATCACAACATAGATCTTGATTATCAATCAGATCGTCTTGACTGGGCGCCACCGTTTTGTTTGAAGCAAATGCAAGTGATATGATAGGTTGAATCTGATTGGTCAATAGGAGAGGCATAGAAAGGACATAACTCGTAATAGCAACTGGTGGCGCTACGATCGAGCTCAGGAATTCCAGCCTAGTTCGACAAGGATGGAAACTGGACTTTTAAAGTCAGTTAACTCTCTTGCCTCGGGAAGATGGACAATCCAATGCACCACAAGCATGTCAAGTGACACCAGTGACACCAACTTGTCATGCTTAAATAAAGGGCATTCAGTGGGGCACATTCACACTTCATTAATTCACCATGTTCACTGCCTTACGTTCATCAAGGTGATGAGGGAAATTGTATTGTAAGAAGTGAGGTGAAGTGAAGAAGTGAAACGGGGTTTAACATCGCATCCAAGATTACTGCACTTACATAGCGACAGCATACATATGTGTGTGTGTGTGTGTGTGTGTGTGTGTGTGTGTGTGTGTGTGTGTGTGTGTGTGACTAATACTGATTTCATTGTGCAAGTCCCCTGAGATATCACGCCGCAGTTTAACAATATCCCATTCAGACACAGTATATTGATTCTGACTGACGACCAGTCTTTGTTTTAACCCCATAATGCAGAGGGCCAGACAGGGTAACAACAAGTACCAACTCTTTACGTCTTTTGGTATGACGCCACTGGGGATCGAACCCTGGACCTTCCGCTCTACGGGCGGACGCTCTACCACCAGACTATGGAGACGATCTGAATAGTAAGAGATTATACAGGCCACTGAAGCGCACAACCATGCAGCACAAGATACAATGAATGCATCATCAACACGCTGCACGTTACAATAAGCATAATGATCACCTTGCTTTACCTACATTCCACTCTCGACACAGTGGGAGGGAACACAGTGTAGTGTGTGACTTGACTGACTGCATATGTTTGAACAAGTCCGGAGACAAACACAGAGATCACTGCTTTCATTCACATGCATTCTAAACTGTTTGAGTTACGGTAGGAAGGGCTGAGGGCTTAATTGAAATGCCACTTGTCAATGGTGCATTTGTGTCTAGTATAATCGCTTAGAAAAGATAACAAGATAACCAATCAAATTTCATATGTCGTTGACAATGATTTTTTGTGATGTTACTGTTCATGACAAGGTTTTAACAATATAACTATAATTCACAAATATGTCAGCTAGATTATTTTCTGCCTGTTCAATTTCAGATGGTTTGATAAGATCACCCATGAGCTTGTACATTATTTTGAGGTACTTTTCTCATGTAACCATCATTATTAAATGAAAAACTTTCCATGTGAGCTATGTTTACACATTAAATATGCACTTGAATTGTAACTTGTAGTTTGACACGATAAGCCACAGTTTGAAGAGGTCACACTGACTGAACAAGCTGATAAGAATAAAAACTACAAATTCAAATATACCTCTTCTTACATGCATAAATATCTTTACCATGGGACAGATTCAGACAAGAGGCTCACTTTTTCCCTGTAATAAGTTGCAATAATCTTGAGGAAACACAGCTACTTATCAACAAAAGCATAAACATGAAAAGGGTTTACTAAGGATGATGTCATAGATCTTTTTCATCAAATTCATGGAATAGTATTACTGTATTCCAGTTCAATCATGTTTTCATTTATCACCTTGTGATAAGAACAGTTCTAGCATCTACTTATGTGATGACTGATGAACAACAATTGACTGGTAACAAGCTCACGATCAACTTTCACACAATATGTACACAAACAATTATAGATTATGTGGAAAACATTTCAGCCTTGGGCGGCATTTCAGGGAGCTCCACACATTGCAGGAATGTTTTGAGAGCACCACAGGCCCCAACAGCATGACAACCAGACAAGGACATCCTCAAAGTAAATACACAGAAGTTTATAGGAACATATTTTAGCAACCATAATTACTTTGTGTATCCAGGTACATTATCACAATATGTACTGGCATTGTGCCCCCTGATTAACTGTGGTGAGATGCTCTGTCACAATATTATACACCACAAGCCAAATGTTACACCCTTGTTGACATGAACAGGGCAAAAAAAGCAGACAGGGTATGGCTAGTTTATATTGCACGCACACCCGGGCCGTTGTTAATTTAATCAGACATTCCCAGCTGGCTGTACAGCCTAGCTTTATTCAAAGCGTAGCAATGGTTACAGCCGTAGCTTATCTAAAATGTATGATCTCATGCAAGTCTAAATTAACAGCTGATTTCGCTAGTGTAAATAAACAAGATAACGACCTTGATTACAATTATAACAGGTCACCATACATGTTGAAAGTTAATGCACAAGCTATTTCAATATTGGTTTTATTCTAACAATAACTACGTATATAATTACGAAACATCTTTTGTCAAAATTTGCTGCGCACAAGTCACACCCCGTTTCGCGGATCTAAACCTGGAGGAGAAGGCGCTCGCTCATGGACTAAGTTATGGCGAAGTGTTTGACCTAGATTTTTCATTCAAAGATGTGCAAAATGTCAATATACACTAGAACAATATTATGTGCAAAATCTTTGCCAGGAAAAGAGATCGTAGAAGACAGGGGCTAAGATAGGGGTCAAGAGGTCACAAGGGGTGGCACTTACCACACTTGCCCATACGCTCCCATCCCAACCGGAGACAGCATTTGATATCGGGTCGGCACCTCCCATACCGTCTTATTCAGCTCGATCTGAGAAAACCCCTCCTTGGTCGGTTCAGACATTTAGGCCATACAAAGTAGCACGTGCGATGATGGCAATTGTCGATTTCAGCTGGAAATATTAAATCCAGGCGTCTTAGCGACCTAAACTTGACTCTACCTGCGCGTGCAGAGGTGAATCAACGGGCACTTGCTTCCGGATTCCGACAAACAGACGGAAGTGAGGCTGGTTACAAGGGGCGTAATGCAGTCGAATAACAGAAGCGCCAAATTCGAAATTATACAGTAGATCTAAGTTGACAGAAATCTACCACAAATATAATATTCACGTACGTAGATGTCTACTCTTTATTGGTTCAGTGTAGGAAGGTGGCGTTTTCTTTCCTTAGACAGGCGACAGTGTTAACATAAGGTCAATAAATATGTTCTTGCAACAGTAATGTTTAAAACAGTGTCGAAATAATAGGTGTAACATTGTTACACTATACAAAAGGAAGGTCGGCTCCAGGAATTAAGAGCGGTAGGGGTGGTGGACATTTCTTAAAAATAAAGGATCGAGGTTTGTATGTTTGTTTTTAATCAGTGTGACACACATTATCAGCATATTTTGTTAGTAATTGTAATTTGAAATAAGGTGGAACTCCGGCAATCTGAAAACCCGGCCTTAACGGACGATTGCTGTTACTATCTGGATTAACGGGTGTGCGATGTAATCCTACAATGGATTGTTGGATTTACTATTGTGGAGGAAGTGCAACTTTGTCAGATATTGTTTTCTGGATGATAAATTAACGTGGTTAATTCAGGACCTTAATTAAGTCAGATATTAACATTGGTCCGGATTAGTCTGTGTGACAGATTCCACTGTATGTGACTTTCATTATACTGTACTGTATATGTGTACCACTGAATCAACCATGCAGCCATGAATGGTACCTTTTAATATTTCAGCTAGCCTATATGACGGCGGTCTGTAAGTAATTGAGTCTGCGCCAGTGAATTGATATCATGAACATCGATCCACGCAATTGGGATACGATGACATGCATCAACCAAGTCAGTGAAGCGGACACCCGGGCGATCCCGTTAATCGCCTCTTAAGACACACATACCGGTAGTCGCCTTTTACGACAAGCAGACAGGCAGACAGACAGATTGTTTTTTTGAGTCTCACCTCACAGAAATAATTACATAAATACATATAAAAGGACATAAAAGTGAGCCACCCGTTAAGTGTTACGAGAGACTTATTTTAAAATGTATCACAGTATGTACAGCATAAATATATTGGTGAAAAGTGGTATGAAAATATACTACCCGTAACTAGCCATATAAAATATTTTTTCTTCGTTGGAGAATTAAAAGGCAGGTTTTGGCTGTAAAATATACATAATATTTAAAAAGTACAATAAGTTTATCCGTATTGCATAGCTCTAGAAAGTTGGGATAGCTAAAACTCACCTTTTCGTATAAACTTTCACGCAAATCATCGTACACAGGGCAATCAAGTAATACATGACATTCATCTTCAATACTTTCCTTACACTGAAAAAACACTCTTTCATTCACAAGCATGGGTTGCTGAAGACCTATTCTATCCCGGGTCTTCATGGGTCTAAACAAACAATACTTCAGAGCTAACAATGAATTACTTCCATAGATCATTATATGATCTTACATGCCTCACAGGAAGCTTGGGTTGTATACTTCCCAGGGAGCTGCGAGTGCACACTGATCCTTTGACCGGGGTAAGAGTGTAGCGCGATCACAATCATCAAGCGAGTCTGACCGCGCGAGTTGCCTCTTTCTCACAAGCCTGGGTTGCTGAAGACCAATTATAACCCGGGGTTGCAGCTATCTAACATAATCTTGATCTCTCACATTCAGCAAAGCAAAATAACCAACATTTTCAATTGTCCATATCTGGATTTCTCACAACGTAGACCCGTGAAGATCCCGGATAGAATAGGTCTTCAGCAACCCATGCTTGGCAACTAGCGTAAGAGGCGACTAACGGGATCGTGTGGTCAGTCTCGCTGACTTGGTTGATACATGTCATCGATCACAATTGTGTGGCTCGATACTCATGATGTCTATCACTGCATTGTCTGGTCCAGAATTGATTATTTACAGACCGCCGTCATATAACTGGAATATTGCTAAGTGCGTCGTTAAACAACAAACAAACAAAACAAACTCACAACATAAGTTTTGTTATCATATCACCTCAGTGGCAAACATTCCTGGAGTTGCGCCCCCTTGCCCACTTGGCCCAAATTAATCAATTGACATTTTTATTTTATACACATCGAAATCATACACATAATTATTGTCCAGCTACTACTTAATAACAAAAGCCAACCTTTGTTCGGGTTTTAAAGTGATGTCAAGTACACATAACATATTTTAATCTCTTAACAGGGATTTATATTTACTCATTATTAGTGTCCCTCCCCATGCATGAGACATTTTATTATATCTCGGTTTGGTTACTGGTGAATTTGATTCCTTTTCATCTGTATCAGATCATGATATGTCCATGCAGCTCAAGAATTAATAACCAAATGGGGGATATTATTAAATTATATATCATGTCAGGGTCTTCAAGAAGTTGTTTTTGATATCTTCTCTTTCCTATATTTGTATTTCTTAATTTTAATTACAGATTTTGAACGTTCGACACATTTTTTACTTTGTTACTCACGATACAATTCTATTTGGTTAAGCTACAGTCACACTGACAATACGACCGCGAATGCAACCTCTTGGCGACTGATTTCCTTTGCGACCGACTGGCGATTGCTGAGACCGGTGCTTATTTGGAATTAGGGTATGATCGCCGATCAATCAGCGATAGGTTTTGCAACTTGTTAGTGATTGATCGGCAACTGTTCACAGCAGATACGGCGAAATGTTTGCACCTGTTGAGACCGATCGGTGACTAGTCAGCGAATCTTTGGTGACTTGTTGCAACTGAACGGGGACTGGTCGGTGACTATAGTTGTCAATCGATCACCGATCAAAACATAATGCATATAAAAAAGGTACTTTCTTGAATCTCATCATTTATTTGCCAGTTGTCACCGATGAAGCGCCGGTCGATCACCGCCTCATCACTAATCAGTCACCGATAGGTCATCATTTGATTGCAAAGAGTCAAGACCCTCATGTGGACAAAACCGATCGCCGCACCAATCTGCGAAACCAATCTGCGATTAAAATTACACCACTTGGGGACCTCTAGGAGACCAATGAAACCTCCGAGCGACCAAATCGGTCGCAGCCAGTTTTTTGTGCATCTTCAAAGAATGGTTGCGACCGAATGGGTTTTGCGACCGATCTGAAACCTTGTAGCGACCCTAGTGAAACCATCCAGAGACCTCTGAAAACACATTGCGATTGTCAAATATTTTGGACGCCGAGAGTTATGACTCCAACTTTATGTTATCATTGTTATAGTTGATATTTAATTTCACTATTTTGCATAATTGAGGTTACATAATGACCTGTAGCGTCAGTTTTACACATTCTGAATGGCCAGTGAATAATATACTGGCTCAGAACCAACCACAACAACAATAGCGCGAAATCATCATAATATAGCATGGTTCAGACAAGAGGCCTAAGTAATCATATACCCTGCAATGGTAAATACTTGTCGTGAATAAGTCAACTAGTTGTACTGATTGCATAAGTACCCCGTTTCCAGTCAAAGTTGTTGCCATAGAAACTCGAAATATACTTGTTTCAAAATCCCAAACTATCAAAAGGCACCAGTTCACCATTAGACCTATCTATGTGCCAAGTTTAGTGATGAAATAGTGTACGGTTTTTTTCATAATCTGCCCAAGAAACGACATTTTGAACGCACGGACAGTCCTAGTTAATACCGTCTACTATGCGGTGGAATATAATAGAAATGTGCCAAAGGGCCCAGTAGCTCACCTTTTTTTGTGGTAATCACACAATTAATTATATCATCAGAGTATTTACATACTTATGCTTTAATAGATATTGCACATTGCTCTTTAAATACTAGAGAAGTCCTAACTGGAAACGAATGACGATCTAACAAGCGTCTTCAGTAGCTCGTCTTGCCCAGTATAACCTCTGTGACCTCAGTGAAATCCGGTGTCGGAAGACACACCTACCACTACCCCCAACCCCCACCCATCCTTAATGTCATTATTCTCTTCTCTTCTCAGGACGTGGATATGGAATATTACCTTCTGTTTTCGACGGATGTATCAGGCATTTTTGTGTCCGAATCAAACTGTCTGAGTTCATTTGATTTTGCCGCCAAGTGCTGTTATTCTGCAAAGGCAAGTAATAGGCGAAGGACCCCGTCTCCAGGCTGTCAACCCCATTGTCTCCTCCCACTTAGCTGCGACACTTGCGACGCACGGGTTTTTATTGCCTCTCTTCGGATTGCTCAGAAGAAACAACAGGCTAATCAGCTTGGTTCATTGGCCATCCCAGGCCTAAAGCCTCGGCAAAGGCTACCCCGTCTCCGACAGCGACGCCTACACCATCATATCGGGCAATTCCACGGTCTCTTCTGAAGTAGTGGCGGACAAGATTACTAGGCGCCAGTGAGGCGATGGCCTGTTTCCCTTCGTTCTTCGCCTGGCAGCGCCTCAAACTCAAGGCAACGGTCTATCACGCTTACCCGGGCATAGCATAGGACGGACAACACCTTGACTATTAATCTACCACTTGACGTTTTCATCAAGAAGGCACTTGAAAATCTGGACAAAGACTTCGAGAATATTGTGAACAACACAACCTCTTTCAAACCACCTAAGCATTCAATGAAACAACAGCTTCATGAAGATTATGCCGAGAAGGTTCTTTCCTAGGACAAGACTATGAATGTGTGCCCGGGGCTGTAAAGGACACACACATGATATGGTACCCCTGAGGTGTTCAACAACATTTCCTAGGACTGTAAACGACACACGAATGGTATGGTGCCCCTGAGATGTTCAACAACATTTCCTACGGCTGTAAACGACACACACATGATATGGTACCCCTGAAATGCTCAACATTTCCTAGGGCTGTAATGAGTGAGTGAGTTGGGTTTAACAGTATTCCAGTTATGATTCCGACTTTTTCATGAGCATGTGTTTATGAAGCACTATGAAATAATGATGATACCAGGTGTTCGCGAAAGGTGAGCGTATGCTGCCCTTCCGGTGGTACCCGTCACGAACACATGCAAAGGTAAGTCAATTGTTTACCTGAAAAAACACGGGAACATATGGTATATTTTTGTCAGTGATGCGTCAAATATGGAAATGTCCTCCACAATGTTTTGAAAGCTTTATTGAGGCCTTGGGTGTTGTAACCTTGATCAGACAACTTCTGAGCAAGTGTCGTACGACGCTCTTTGGAATCCTGGCAGAAAGAGTATTCTCGATTGTATCTCAAATGTTGTGAAATGTAAACACAATATGCTCGATATTTATTGGGAAAGTTAACCATTGGAAATGTGGAAGTCATCACTCATACAGTCATATTCCCGAGGCAAGGGCATTAACTGACTATCAAAGTCCAGTTTCCACCGTTGCCGAACTAGGCTGGAATTTCCAGGCTCGATCCAGAGGCTATTACGAGTTATGTCCCTTCTATGTTCCTCATAGTGACCACTCAGATCACTCACGTCACTTGCAGTTGCTTCAAACAAAACGGCGGCGCCCAGTCAAGACGATCTGCTCGATAGTCAAGATCTGTGTTGTAATAAAACTGGCCTTAGCCCACCTTGCTTAAAGATATGAAAGAATTTGCAAAACATCTATCGACGCCCATTTGGCGGTACACAACCAGCTGGCGGTAAATCCTGCAGGCGACCGAAATCTGCACGTTGAATTCCATGTTGTTTACGAACAGGATATCTAGTTCGTTACGCGATTTTGATTGGACTATGCATTGTCTCGTTAATCCAGCCACAGCGTAACTCCATAATTGCATCCTAGTGTGGAAAGAATGGAAACTGGACTTTTACAGTCAGTTAGCTCCCTTGCCTCGGGAAGATGTCATAGTCTTGTGGAGAGTGTTTTGTCACTCTGAATCTGTATGCACAGATCTAAATATGAAAGAGATGGTGAGGCCTCGCTGGTCTCCTTTGTTTCTAGTTCGGATAGGTAATCAGTGGAAGGGAATTGACTATTTGATGGTTGTTGAACGATATCAGATCATCGACATTAGCACAGTAAGAGGAATAGAGCCACTAGGCCTCATCTGAATGTTTCGGGATTGTATCAGAAGGGTGAATCACTTGTTAAAGAGAATAAGGTCAAGTAACAGTCGGCATACTAGGTATCCTCACAGTATATTATTAATAACCTATGGACACACTGATATATATTACTAATAAAACATTATAATAAATACATTGCCAGTATTTTATACAAATAAAATAACATAAACGGTCCTAAAATGCAGAAAATATCGTTTAAGAGCATCAATTTGTTTTTAAATTTCTGGGGAGCAAGACCCAGTAAATTTAGTTGTGCTTACAGTTAAAATTAGCCCAGTTGTGCGCCTCTATGTGACTGTTAGATAGTTGCGCTAAAATAACAAACAGGACAGCCGATAGTTGCAGGGGATGAAGGCGACAAGTACTGTGCCTGATAACCATTAGTTACAATGGTGATGACTAATTACTATATAGAGAATTTCACCCGAGTGTCCTTTGATATCAAATATATCAACACGAGTTGATAAAAGTGGACAAATTCCGAGGCTTGCCGAGGATTTTTGCCACTTTTATCAACAAGGTATTTGATATCAAAAGACACGAGGGTGAGATTTTATTTATCATCCAACATCATCCTTCCAACTTTCTCAGTTTGTAGACAGTAATTAGCAGTGTCTTCAGTCAGACGTCACACTGGTCTACAAAGCATTTTGATGCAATTTCTTTGCGGCGATATCTATAATGTAGATATTGCTTGATCTCATCCAAGCGATATCTCCCCTGGGAGCCAGTTTTGGATGATAAATGTGAATGTCTACCTTTAGTCATAAGGCTCGGTGACTTGGTTGATGCATGTCATCGTTTCCCAATTGCACGGACCGATGCTCATGATGTCCATCACTGGATTGTCTGGTCAAAGTCAAGTCAAAGTCAAAGATGTTTATTGTATCAAAGGCCATCGGCCCATATACAAGTTCAGATAAATACAGTGGGTGAGAATTTACAGATTGGGAGATACAACAAAAAATATATAAATATAACATTCATTTAACAATCGGTGATAATCATGAGGACTTTCTAGGGTGAGGTAATTAAAATTATGAATTTCCACTCAACATGTTATTTCGTAGTAATCGGTCCATACCCGATTATTAACAGACCGCTGTCATATAGATGGAATATTGCTAAGTGCGGCGTAAAACAACAAACCAACCAACTTTTAGTGATAACCACCATAACAGTCACCTAAGTAGGAGAACCATAAACAACTGTCTAACACCAGGATCACTAAAGGGGAATAAGGCCATCTCCGACGCATCGTGACAACATACAACAGACAAACAATCAAACATGTCATCAGAACCATCAACTCGACTATCCTAGATCCAGAACATTGAGACAGCACCATGTACCTCCCGTACGGGGGTAAAGCTCATAAACAATCTGAAACATCCAAAACACAGATAAAAAATTCATCAAGCACATTCAATATTCGCACCACTAAACACCAAGTACAAAACATCGAGAAACTAAAGGAAGCTATTCGCGTACAAAGATTACATCTATCCATCAACGTAGCCAGAGTTACTTCACCCTAACCGCCAACCATGGCCCTTTTAAGCTTGCATCACATTTGTAAACACCGCTGTAGTCATAGTGTTCTGTTGGACACGTGAACTCGAGAATATCGATTTAACTACAAGCTCCAAAGCTTGCAACTATAGAATTTACAAAACTAATTTCAAATTTGAAGAATATCTTCTCTTTTCACCAGAAATCTTTACTCCTATTATAAAATTCTGAACCCTAAATAACGATTAGCCGATTGAGACTGGCCGCTGGGAGGGCATCCCACGCGAATGTCGCACATAAGCTTGGCACCTCCCCAGCCATAGCCGACGAGTTTCATTACCTCTTTAGATGTGGATATTTTGACCAGCAAAGAAAAACTTGAATTGATAATAGATATCTAAACTGGTCAAACATTTCCTTTAAGCATTTGATGTCAAATATGAGAACTTACAATCTTAAAAAACTATCTAAATTTGTAAAAATAATACTCTCTGTACTAAAGTAAAACACTGTTGCCATTTGATCACATTAATTTTTGTATATATGTATGTATTTTTGTACATATGTAAGTTATTATGTTGCTCCTATACCACCGGCTGGTGGTTTGAGTTGATAAAGAAGTTGAATTGAATTGAATTGAACTGCATCAACAGTTAATGATTCTACCAACTCAAAAAAATAAAGGGTCCCTAAGTTTGTCCTGTAGATTATCATACATTACCACCATGTTTGTGGGCTAGTAGACTAATATATACTGATGGAACAAGCATGACTTTGTGCAGATGGAGTACAAGGACTCACAACCACTCTGGCCACAGGTGTATCGTGGGGTCGTTAGTGGTCTCCCATCTGAAATATACTATTCATACATAACAGACACTGTGGTCATCCGACCCACACTCTTCTTACATTCTAATCTTACAGCAAAGAATATGGCTCTATTCAGGGACCACTTGGAAAAGGCGACCTTTGTAGTACAACTAATGTAATCCTATGTTAAAGTGTAGGAGTAACACTAAATTTATTGATGAGATAATTCTGAGCTAGTGTGCCATTAGCCACAATAATTCATATGGGGCACTTTGCTTAGGTCAGCTTACAACGAAAACTGATAATCTGGACAATGTTATCGTGGGTATGGATCCTATTCGATTTATTTGATAATTTATGCATAATTTAACATGTTAAAGATTAAAGTTATTAATAAATTCACATAAGCCACCATCGTAGTCTGTTGGCATATTTTCTCAGTGTAATGTAAAGACCCATGCACCTTACACCTCATTGCACCTCTTCCGAGAGATAGAATCGAGCACATACACCTTCACCTGAAGGGCCAGAACTCCAGGTACCAGTACGTCTGGCCACCAGGGGACAACACAAGGAGTGAGTGAGTGAGTAAGTGAGTGAGTAAGTGAGTGAGTGCTGACAAACCTAGAAACATAATCAGGGAGAATCGGGATTCGAACCAACAACCGCAGGTTTCTGGCGTGCCCATGGGACGCAACTCTGCACACCGAATTGGGGCGTCTTAGACGTCTGGCCTACCCGTGCCCCCTACAACAAGGAGTATCTCCATGCTGAAAAGAACTTGCCCCAACCAGCTGTCAAAAAAGAAGCAGATCACTTCACACCCAGCTTTACAGAATACAATGCCTGTCCAGCAAACACGTAGTCCAACCTCAACCTCCAAAACATAAGTGTTTCAATAGAGGAATAAGTGAATGTTCGTTTCATGTCACAGCAATTTTCTGGTTATGCTACAGCCAACCAAGGATTGGTAACTGAGCTAGCGTTACCGGTTGGCTCTGGTCCTGTCGTAGGCGTTTCTCTATCTCATCCGGGATATGTTCTATGTAATGCTGCCTCAAAACGTCTGTTACAACACGTACAACACGCCATTCAAATTACTATTAACAATGATGAGTTGTGTTCTCCCATCAACTGTGATGCAACCCCATATCATAACTCTTCCACCCCCAAAACGGACGACGTTGAGTCTCGCAAGCCACGCTAAAACGTTCTCCTGGGTCCACGCCTGTAGACCCTTGCACGACCATCGGAGCTGTCCAGATGAAACATGTGAACAGTACCTTGTCCTCTGTCTTCAGGACCTCAGATGCCGTCTACACCAAGCTAGGCGTGGCTGGCGGTGACCTGGAAGTAAAATTAGGTGTATCATTGCCCTGCTGTAGATAACATATCCATTGTGTTTCGATGAACATGAACATTAAAATGTCTGGCAACTTCGTTTTGCGCCATTGTTGTTTGCAGCATACTCAAGGCGTTGATTTTCAGCAAGCCGTGACATTGCATAATCGTTATTTACGGTTTAAAAAAAAGTGTTTTATGAACACCTGATAGCTAAAAAGTCATTATTTGCTGTTCACATTAGAAAAAAAACACCTGTATGCCCCAAACAAACACGCAAACATACAAATTAACATGCACGTGCAAAATGTGAATCACGACCTTAAAATCAAGGAGATGTCTTCAATGAAGATGTATTGGAAGATGTATTATTTGATTTCATATGAGGTATGCCCCGTTAACATAACACACTTGTAATCTTTCAGATGGAGGTGATGCGATGCCTCGAACGGGTGATTGATCCCTAATATGAATAATATCATTGTGTGTCAGTCTTTGTTTCCTTTGGTCAACGCAGCTGTCATTTATTATTAAAGGAAACCGGATTGCGTAGATCAATGTTCATGCTGTCGATCACAAGATTGTCTGGTCCAGACTCAGTTATTTTCAGAACGCGGTCGCATATAGCTGAGGTACGGTGCTAATCAAGAGTCAATCAACCGATCAATCAAAAGAGGTGAAGTTCTCTTGCAATCAGTGGTTGGCGCCCATTATTGCCTCACTCATGTGGCTCTCTTGCTCTCTGCGGTTTTAACGTGGCATATCGTTCATGTTGTTTCACTACCTGTGATGATTTGGCAACGGCCCTTTTCATTTTATACCATTTCTGCTCTGGCATTTTTAGGGATACCTGAAACAGGGTGTTAAGCGATTTTTGTCACTGCTTCACGTGCATCTCCCAAAGCAACCAAATGAAACAAACAAGACAGGATTATTCGATAGTGGTGTACTAGTATTTGATACGGGTATCATGGTTGTGTTTTGGACCAAAGACTGCAGTGTTTCAGCATTGTAATTTTAGGTGAATACTTTTTTTTTGCACGTCGGTGTATTAATAATGATTAAATAGCAATAATATTTGAGACTGTCAAACACGATCTCCACATGACTACCAGGTAATTTAATAATAGATTTTAAAGGATCTACACACGCGGACAGCCTTATTACTGGTGCGGCAAAGCTTGAAACAACATATAATATCTGGAAACTTCCCGTGAACGACAGTAATCTACTTGTACGGACAATAGTTGTCAAGGAAATAACCATACACGTAGAGATAACGCTGTTTGTTTCGTAAGAAGGATCCATTCGCAACATGACAACTTCGTGATTACGTAAGGACTCGTCATCGACCGTTTCACTTCTCACCGCTCTCTGATTGGTTACCTATTTCCGTCATGAAAGGGGATTTCCCGTTGAAAACAAACAGCACGTGACCCCGACCATCGTGTTTACGTCATCAGCGGAGTCGATTGCCTACGCATGCGGGGTTGGGATTACCAAGCCATCTAACAGTGGAGATTTGTTTAATCAGTTGGGTAATCCTGCCTCTTGATGGAGTAACTTGCGGTTTTCGTATGCAGTGGAGCATTTTGCAGGAAGAGGCGCGTGCAAGCGGGGACACTCTTGCCACGCCCACTATCCAGGGAAAGGGAATATTTGCAGTCTCACTCATCTCGTAAGTCAGTGCCTTGTGCGAAACGAGGTCAAAATGACTGTTACTTCGCTACGCTTAGGTGAATAAGAGTGCCATCGCGGAAAGGTCGAGTGACTCATGGACCAGACCCGGAAATACGTTCGATGTTGAAAGAAAGAATCCTAGAGGATTAATCGTACTGATCAAAGTTCGGAAGAAGATTTTATAATCCTCGAGCAGTGATCTCGATAAGAATAATGTCGAAAGATCGTTCCCCTCCAAAACCCGGGTATTACCACACGGAACTTGTAAATACCCTCTGGGAAGTCCCCAACAAATACAAGAAGCTCAACCCGATAGGTACAGGGGCCTATGGGCAAGTTTGGTAAGTGTATTTTCACTGTGTATTGTTTACAGATGACCAGACCTTGACCATGAGATTCAAGGACGGTACAAAATAAGATGAAAACTTTTCAAATGAGACATGGTAGATCTGTATCTATGCAATGGGACGGTCTTTAGTAATAGTAATATATATGTTTCATATTGTTATTCATATTATTTCACTGACAGTTGAAGTAAACTTAGAAAAGACACAAAAGTTGTTTGAAGACAACTTTGGCTTTGTTATGAAATAGTCTTAAACACTACACACTACACACACACCCACCCCCACCCCCACACACCCCAACACACACACTACACCACACACACACACACCAATTCCTTTCAGGAAAAAGTGATTATTAGATTTTCATGAAAATAATTAATTTAAATGTGAGCCTGAAGACATTTTTATTTTGCCTATAAAGAAAACTGTTGAAGGCATCTGTGTACATTGACTGTGGATGGATGTGTTTGGGAGGACTATGTACAGCGTGTATGTCATCCCGTGGAAGGTGGAAGGGAACACACACAGCTATGTCCTTCATCAGCAGTTACTTCAGGAAAATATAATAATGGGAAGAAGGGTATTTGTAAAGCAAGGAAGGGATGAAAATCTAATAATTAATTTCCCATGACCTAACAATATAAACAGTGTGTGAATTATGCCTTTATAAGCAGCCTCCTCACAGGTCCTTTGGTCATCATGATGTCACCAGTTGGTGAGCAATTGTTTGGCTGGTGATTGATTGAAAAGTTGTTTTTAGCAACGGTCAACAGTAATGTTGCAGACTAAATGATCAAGTTTGGCTATAAACTATTGGTTTCACAACCATATGGGGGTGGTGGGGGTTTGAAAAAATACCATGGTTCTAGTTTTACATTATTTAAAATTATTTTTTTGAACATTATCTAGGGTTTAGGACTGGTCATTTGTTATAGGGAAGGGAGTGTCATGAAAATATGTTACATGTATTCTTTTTAAGGGGAAATTGAAAAATGTTACATAAAATGTGGGGACAGCATCACTGGTATTGCAATGAACAATGCATGCTATTTGATGTTCCACGATGATGAACTCGGTGGCGCGATGATTATTATTCAAAGTTCATGCACAAAAGTTATCATCACTCCCTTTTTATTTGAAAATTTCTGTTCACCCCTCCCCTTGCAATGACTCTCCCACCAATGAAAACACTTTATTCAGCATGATGGGCGGACTTTTTGGGGATGAATATGTGATGTCATTATCAACAATAACTCAAATAAAGACCCTTTGATGAGAGATCTTGCAGCTTTTCATTGCAAACATGGCTCAACATACAACTAGCTCCTAAAGCTGAAGGTGCTGTCACCCATTTCATCCTGTAGCGCACATTTGTTTTCTGTTCTAAGCATGGCTTGTGACATCTTGTAACATACTGAATCACAACATTCTGAACAAAACTTGATACTTAGAAGTAATTACATGGCAGTTTTCATATCATAATCCATATCAACTGGACACCTTCAGCGCTTGGGCTGATATGGGGTTGAGGGTTGATACAGGTGTTATATGAAAACTGCCATATAAAAACTATCATAATAAGTATCAAGTTTTTGTTCAGAATGTTGTGATTCAGTATATTACAAGATGATTTTGTTCTAAGCCTAACAAACAAAACAAACACTTGTGAAAGTGTTTTTAATTTTTTGGTCAACATAATATTCCTACTTTTTAATATGCTTCTCATATAGATAGTGAAGCTTTTCAATTCCAAGACATCATGGCAGCTTTGCCGTCATAGCCCGTTCGATAAAGGTGTTCTTTCAGTTTAGGAAACAGGTGGAAATCACTTGGTGCCAGGTTTGGCGAGTATGGAGGGTGAGGAAGCTCTTGGAACCCACATTCTCACATAGCAGCACATTTGCAAGTTGAGAGGTGTGAGAAGAGGCATTATCATGAAGGAGTAGAACTCCTGCAGTCAGCATTCCTCGCTGCTTTTCTCTGATAGAATGTCTCATGAAGCAAATTAGCATAGTAGTCACTGGTAATCGTCTTTTGACTTTCTAAGTAATCAACAAGGATCACACACTTTGCATCCCAGAATACAGTGACCATAACTTTCTTCACTGGCCTTGAATGTCTTTGGTGCCAGAGAAGTGGAATAGTGCCATTCAATGGATTGACGTTTTGACCCGGATCATAGTGATAGACCCATGTTTCATCACCCATTACTATTCTCTTTTTGAATTTGACGTATTCCTCCTTAAATAGCTCTAAATTTTCTCTGGCAATGTCAGTTCTTTTATCCTTAAGATCAGAATTTAGAATCTGTGGCACCCAACGAGCAGATATCTTATTCATCTGTAAATGTTCATGAATAATAGTTTCAAAGGATCCATGGCTTAGACCTGTCTCTTCCTCAAGTTCAGCAATGGTAATACGTCTGTTTGGCGGTATAAGTTTTTCTATCTCCTTGAGGGATGTCCAGACCCAGGGTCACCATCAGGGCTTGTTCTCCCAGCCTTAAACATAGCTGCCCAATGTTTAACAGTGGAATAGTTAGGGCACTTATCCCCATACACTTGTCACTTGTGATATGTGGTCATAAATTTCTCGCGGAGTACTTTTCTCTTAAGTAAAAAATTGATGACTGCTTGATACTTGTTCTTTTCCATTTCTGTGTCCATTTGGGCCCCTATCACGGTCAGCTGGCTGTCACTAAAATACATATGGGCTCAACGGACCAAATATACTTGCAATGAACTACTCAAACAATGTACTACATTGACTAGATCACTTTGTTAAAGCCGGTAGTTGAAAGTTAGTCAGGCTCAGAATTTTTTACCAGCCCTCATAATAACCTTTCTATAATATGCCATAGCGTCAAACTGTTAAATGTATCTATTTGTATTTGCAAGTTAATGCAATACCTTTGGAAGACATTGTCATGGGAAAGCTAGCCAAGCAGATGAGCAGACAACGCAATAAGGGATGTAACTCCAATTTTTACCACCACTGATATCGCCCTTTCAAACTGCATTGATAACCTATATCAGCACAGCAGGGTTGTAATACGGGTCAGGTTATTACAACCCTGAGATATGATCGTCTCAATGTTGGCTCTATCGCACCTGCAAAATGCCTCATATCATTGACTGATATATGATAAGAAAAATAATTTCCCCAATGATAATCTAGGAAACTCTATCATTCATTGTAATGGTACAGGGAAATCACTCAATAATTAATAATGTATCAATGGACTATCACAATTGCAAACCCATGATGATCAGATCCTGCTAGCGAAGGTGAGGTGTGGTTTAACATTAATGTTGCGTTCAACATTATCATGATTATTGCGCTTATATCATGTATATAGCATGTGCATGTATATATGCATGTGTGTGTGTGGCTGCTTGTATTAGTCTGGACTTATGCCGATTTTAAAGTGCTAGCCGACTGAGATACCATGCGTCAGTGTAACATAACTACCCCATTTAGACACAGTATACTGACTCTGAGCCCACCAGTCCTTGTTTTAGCCCCTTATGCTGAGTGCCAGGCAGGGTAACAAGTACCATCGATTAGTGTGTTTTGGTGTGATGTGGCTGGGGATTGAATCCAAGAATATCACTCTGCGGTCAGACGCTCTATCCACTAGACCACTGAGTCAGTCCCTGCCAGCTAAGGGACGTAACTCCACCCATTCAGTCGGATCACTGTGCACCTGTGTCCCCCGACACATCAAGGCTATAGACACAGATAACAGGTTATTCAATATCAAGTTTGCAACTAGAGATAGTAGAGATTTTAGGTGACATGGAAACCAAGCCTGATATTTAAGACCCTTTTTGTGCACATAACAGGCTCCTCCGCTCCAGCGTAACTACATCTGATACCTGCTCCACTGTATAAACACTGCCTCCTGCTTGTTTCTTCTTTGGGAGGCATTTAGAAGTTTAGGTGCTAAGTAAGGGTAAGAGACATGGATGAACAACTTCTTTATTACAATTAGGAGCAACGTTTCGGTGTAGGTTCTAACACCGTTATCAAACAAGTGATGTTCAGTTCTCGTCAACCATACTCTGTACATCACTTGCTTGATAACAGTGTCAGAACCTACACTGAAACGTCGCTCCTAACTGTAGTTCATCCATAAATCTTATCCTTACTGAGTACTCCAATGCAACTTCTAAATGCCTCTCAAAGAAGTTAGGCAAGACTTGGCTTACAGATTTAACTGACCCTAGATATATGTAAAGTAGCAAAAAACATATACTGATGAAAATGAGTATCATCAGGGAACATTTAGTTTTAGACACACATAAAATTATATGCTATCAAGGGTTCCCAGCCTTGTCTACCAAATACGGGTTGTAAACAATACGCACAAACACATCTCAACATTTGATTCTGACATGTGTTGAATTTGTATGCGTGCTATTTCAAATGTACTGACATTAAAGCTTATTTCCCTATATATTTCATTGTTACGTTATTCGTTTCCATCATTATATCTGAAAAGTACCATTTTATATTCCTGTGAATGCAAACGTATGTAGTAACCACAAACAAATTTGTGTATACACTAAGTGTAATTGACAAGACAAGCTTTACTTACACTGCTCATATCAACAAAAATACCCCGACAAAAATGTGTAAAAAAAATTATATATTTTTTTCCTTACCTACTGACAAGGATTTGGCATAAAAATATCTTACACTAAGATATAGAACCAACTATCACTTGCTTAAGACATGGTAAAATGCACCTGACCATGCCTACGGGAACAAGTTTTAAATAAGTCTAACTATAGAAACTATAGAACTACAGTAGCACCTTGATGCGTTAAACTTGGATGTGTCAAATTCCCTGTTGTCTCGAATTCATGTGGGAGTACCAAGTATTCAAATTAAGGCTAAAATTCCCCTGTTGACTTGTACAGTTCAAAATAAATAACGTCCACACACTGACAGTCACCAAACTTTCAACTGACTTCACACACAACTGACTGACCTCACTGAACTTGACGCAATGACATCAAATTCTTTTACTCTGCCAATATACCCAATCAAGCTTAACAAGCACACTTAACATCAATGGTGCAAGCTGATTACTGTATACACATTAGCAGTAAGTTACTTAATTGTTCTCACATGACTGCCGATGACACGTGATTATTGACAAATGAATTTAAGGGATTAAGGTTATGTTAGTCAATTATTATTATTTAAGATATGACTTAAACAAGGATGCTACTCCAGATGGGGACAGTAAGATCAATGATACACCTGAGTTGCCATCCCCTTCACAACCAGAAGCCTCGGCACTGAAATTTATGTACGCCTTGAAATCTATTGCTGTGTCTGAACCTGGCAATAACATTTTATAACATGATGTTTGATTTTCGAAAAAAATTGTTGTGTCCCACTCGTGGGTAACAAGTTGGATACAACGAGGTTCAACTGTATGTTTAACTTATATTGAACTCTCCCCTATGACTGATGTTGGAGTCCTCAACAGGAGGTTACACAGGAACTGGATGTTCAGGAAATACAACCTCTCATGACACTGAATCACTCCATGTGTTGACAGCTGTTGTCTTTAGGAAAGGAAAACAAAATTAAAGGATTCACCAGTTCAAAGTTATTCCAGAAATTCCCATTTAACAAACAAGGATAACAGGACAAGTTCCTTGTTTTCTTATGTACTCTCAGTGTTGACCACCTTCAAGTATAACAAGGACATGGGTGGTCCTGTTGTTTAAGGCCCTGGCATTGGTACGGACCAATTCAGTTTGCTTTTCAGGACTGCAGAATCCTGTGATTGTGGGTTCGAATGCAAGATTCATCCAGATAATTCTTTCTTTGTTTCTTGTTTAATGCCACACTCAGCAATATTCCAGCTATATATGGTCTGTAAATAATCAAATCTGGACCAGACAATCCAGTGACTGACATCATGAGCATCGATCTATGAAATTGGGATACCATGACATGCATCATCCAAGTCATCGAGCCTGACCACCCGACCCTCTTACAACAAGCATGGGTTGCTGAAGACATATTCTAGCCTGGATCTTCATGGGTAGATCTTTATAATGCTGTACACTGTGTGTGATGGTAGCAAGAACTAAGATCAGATTTTAATGAGATGGAACTTAGTTTTTTGCTATTGATTGATGCCAAGTAGTACGTATAATAGGTGATAGAATTGAAATACTTTTGAAAGTAGTGTTGAACATTGCTGAACCCCACAGAACACTCCATCAACAATATGGACATTGCCGTGTATTTGCATAATATTCCAGGTATGTGGTATGGCTTGTCTCCCTTCACCACATTCAGGTATATGAATCTGTCTGGGTACAGCGCTGTTGCCCTAATTGTCCCACCATTAATTGTCGCTGAGCTATCTCCTTCCCAGAGTTTGTGTAAGCTGTCAAGGAGGTTTTGCTTCTGTAGAGGAGCTTTTCAGTGTTGGAGGAATACTTGCCCTTGGACCCGTGAAGATCTGGCCTGCATCATTGTGTAGTTAAAACACTCGTCTACGTACAACAAATTGTCAGAGACCTAAAAAAAAACATTGTCCAAAATCACCAAATGAGGGTCTTTTATTTTTTAAGCCACTGTCAATATGAGGCCAGTTATCAAAACAATCTTGACTTTATAAGTATATATTTCTTTATTTCTTTAGCTCACAAATCTTTGAATAAACTTCATTCTTATGTACCAAGTGACCTTTTTTAGAAACATTAGAATTGATCTTCAGCAACCCATGCTTGTTGTAAGAGGCGACAAACAGGATTGGTTGGTCAAGCTTATTGACTTGGTAAAACGAGTCTCACATCGCGGAGTGCATCAAATCATGTGAGCACCTTGATTAAAATCATGAAAAGGTTTGGTAAATATCTGTTGACAATGAGTTGGAGGTGCACATGCTTTGCAAATTCTGCAATTGACCGAATTCAGCACCACAGTTTACGAACCGGATTTCGATTTTTTGTGCCCGATTTTGATTGGACTATGCATAGACTTGTTCGCCCAGCCAAAATGTAACTCCATAATACCAGCCTAGTTCAGCAAGGGTGGAAACTTTTATAGTCAGTTAACTCTCTTGCTTCGGGAAGATGGGACGGGATGTCTGTGTTTTCACTGTGTATCAGGAAGTTCAATAAAAACACAACATTTTATTAAATGTCTGATGTGCAGCAATCTTTTTGTTAAAAATGTCTAAAAGGGTATTTAGAGCCCAGACATATTCTGGACTCTTCACTGGGTATGAATACTTTTCCTTTTAATTATTAGTACCATCACCTAATTTTAAAATGCAGCACTCGTCATGGCAACACGAATATCCCATCCATGGTTTATTGCATTGACTAATACTTATCAGATAAAAGATTATTTAGCTGAATTTTCAGTGAAACAGTAAATTACGATAACTTTCCCTTTGTGCAGTGTGGATAAACATGGCTGGTTTGAGATAAGCAGGTATTACTGAGTATTTGAATCCTGCAAATTTACAAATATCAAACCTTGGCTCCTTCAGCAGTGCAAAACACCTCTCTCAGTCGTTGACAGCGTAGCTTACATGCCCAAGATTTTAAGGATACTTTCTGTAAGTGTTTTAGTGTTAAACTTCTGTTTGTTGATTATTTCAGCTCTGCTACTGATACAACAACCAACAAACAGGTGGCCATCAAGAAGCTAGCACGGCCATTCCAAACAGAGACTCATGCTAAACGTGCTTACAGGGAAATACGGATGCTGAGGCACTTTCATCATGAAAACGTAAGAGTAACAATAAGACTTCCTTTCATCTAATGATCAGTTAGGCCTGCAGCATTTTCTCCTATTTCTTTTGGCCTCTAAACATGTTAGTTTTGTCAAATTTATTCAGATATGTATGCTGTTTGATTGAAAATATGCTCTTCTGTTGTTTGTTGTTTGTTTAGACTCTTATTTCTAGGTTTTTCTTTGGTTATCGGCCCTGACAACTTTAATGTGGTCCAATGTATATTTGTACATGGACCAAGAAACTGTAAATCAAGAACAGAGTGTCCACACCAGATTGACAGATAAGAGTTAAGGGACAGTGAATATTCTTGGGGGCCTTGGGATTTTAGTTGGAGAATATGTTTTCAGTTACTCCTTTAACATGTTGAAGACATTCTTTTTGTCTGAAAATAGGTGCCAAACAATGTTTTAAATGAGCACAACAGATTTATTTAAATATACAGCATGTCGAGCTAGGGCTTGATTTAGCTGTATGAAACATCGCCAGTGCAACCTATTATTGAAAAATGCAAGCTAATAGTTATGTCTACATGTACCAAGTGTATATGAAAATGTTTCAAATTTGAGTTTAAAACTTACATGCCCACATAACATTAATCTTTAGACACACTCATTACCTCTAAGCTTTATTTATGACACTATGTTAATACTCCCTGTGTTATATGTAATCTGTCATGCTTTCTGTCAAACAATAGGTAATTCAGGATTATGTGCACATATTTCAACTTTGATAAATATATGGGACCAGGGTGCAACCTGGTTTTGTCTTGTCACTCAATAATTATTTTGTGAACTTGTTTTTTCTGTATATTTTGAAACAAATTCATTATTATCCCCGGCAACGAAGTGGAAGGGGGATATAGGAATGGGTGCCGTCCGTCCGTCCTTCCGTCACATTTCGTTTCCGGAGCAGATCTTGATAACCGGACCATATTTCTCCACCAAACTTGGCACATAGATAGATCTAGTGGTGAACTGGTGCCTTTTGATAGTTTGGGATTTTAAAAAAAGTTATTTTTCGAGTTTCCATGGCAACGACTTTGATTTAGACTGAAAATGGCGGTAGTCCTCGTTTCCGGAGCAGATCTTGAAAACCGTACCATATTTCTTTACCAAACTTGGCACATAGATAGATCTAGTGGTGAACTGGTGCCTTTTTAATAGTTTGGGATAAAAAAAAAGTTATTTTTCGAGTTTCCATGGCAACGACTTTGATTTAGACTGAAAATGGCGGTAGTCCTCGTTTCCGGAGCAGATCTTGAAAACCGTACCATATTTCTTTACCAAACTTGGCACATAGATAGATCTAGTGGTGAACTGGTGCCTTTTTAATAGTTTGGGATAAAAAAAAAGTTATTTTTCGAGTTTCCATGGCAACGACTTTGATTTAGACTGAAAATGGTGGTAGTCCTTGTTTCCGGATTAGATCTTGAAAACCGTACCATATTTCTTCACCAAACTTGGCACATAGATAGATCTAGTGGTGAACTGGTGCCTTTTTAATAGTTTGGGATTTAAAAAAAAGTTATTTTTCGAGTTTCCATGGCAACGACTTTGATTTAGACTGAAAATGGCGGTAGTCCTCGTTTCCGGATTAGATCTTGAAAACCGTACCATATTTCTTTACCAAACTTGGCACATAGATAGATCTAGTGGTGAACTGGTGCCTTTTTAATAGTTTGGGATTTAAAAAAAAGTTATTTTTCGAGTTTCCATGGCAACGACTTTGATTTAGACTGAAAATGGCGGTAGTCCTCGTTTCCGGAGCAGATCTTGAAAACCGTACCATATTTCTTCACCAAACTTGGCACATAGATAGATCTAGTGGTGAACTGGTGCCTTTTTAATAGTTTGGGATTTTAAAAAAAATTATTTTTTGCGTTTCCATGGCAACAACTTTGATTTAGACTGAAAATGGCGGTAGTCCTTGTTTCCGGATTAGATCTTGAAAACCGTACCATATTTCTTCACCAAACTTGGCACATAGATAGATCTAGTGGTGAACTGGTGCCTTTTTAATAGTTTGGGATAAAAAAAAAGTTATTTTTCAAGTTTCCATGGCAACGACTTTGATTTAGACTGAAAATGGTGGTAGTCCTCGTTTCCGGAGCAGATCTTGAAAACCGTACCATATTTCTTCGTCATACTTGGCACATAGATAGGTCTAGTGGTGAACTGGTATGTGAGTATTTCATGCTTGTTTTTTAACGATTCGCATCCACCCCCACCTTACCCCAGCAGAACAATCAATATTCTATTCGACGTAATAAGCACCCCGGTCTAATAAGCGCCCATGGCAACATTTGCTAATATATTGGCTAGTGAACAATCCCAATTAGTACCCCTTCCGATTGATCAATGTACACAACACTTATTTATTCGCGTATAATACGCACATGTGTGTTATATGCACCCTTAATTATGGGCAATTAAATTCTGGAAAAATATGTCTGTCGTATATAAACTTTTCAGGCTGTCAGCATAAACCATGAAATTTATCTTTCAACTTGGATTTTTAAGTTAAAATATTATTGAAAGAGACCATTGACTTATCTGTGGGGACATAGACATTCATGTAATTGTTATGAAATCAAATGTAAATTGGGTGAATTGCCAGAAGTTATCTGAAACCATCCCTGTGCATGGACGTGTCTGGATGTCGTCTCCGGACGCCTGTTGTTCTCAACTGCTGAAGGTGTTGACTCCCTGTTTCAGATAATATGTCTGCAGGATTTGTTCACTCCAGACCAGACGTACGACAGGTTCGGTGATGTGTAAGTATAACAAATGCAACAGGCATTTATGAACAAGATTTAGCTTTGTTTATTTGGCTGTAATATTCTGAATGCCACAAGAAACAATTTATTCATTTAGATGAGCCATGTTTACTAAAACGAAGACTCAACTTTTAATATCTCCCTTTGGAAATTGACAAGCAAAAACTAAAGTCATGTTATTACAACCAAACAGGAACTGTCATAGAGATATGTTTGTTTGTTTGTTTGTTTGTTTGTTTCATGTTTAACGACGCACTAAGCAATATTGTGGGAGCTATATGGCGGCAGTCTGTAAATGGTCAAGTTGTGACCAGACAATCCAATAATTGATATCATGCGGGTCAATCTTCACAATAGTATATAATGACATGCATCAACCAAGTCAGCAAGTCTGACCACCCAATCCCGTTAGTCCCATCTTTTGACAAGCATGGGTTGCTAAATCTTCCTCACAGGGTGTCACAGAGACAAATACAAATGTCCTCTCCGTGCAAGGTGCTCTGTTATGTCTTTATGTACACTCAATGTAGTGGTCTATGGGAGATAACTTAGGGAGTAAGAAAGGGGGGAGTTCCAATATGTCTGCCTGCATGTATGCCATGTGCTCTGTGTGAATTAAAACCCTTATTCTACATTTCCTGAATCCATTATACAACATGCTCCTGAATTATTGGATCAGTCGGTCAGGTTAAGTAACTTATTCAACTGTGTGTCATTGATGTGTAGGATTGTTGCTCATAATATCAATCACTGGAATGGTGGGTCCAGACTCATGATGTCAACAGGCAGCTGTCATATAGCTGGAATATTACTGAATATTGTATTGCAAAAAAAGAAATAAACAAATCCTACATGATGAATTATTATTCATGTTTAATGCACTGGTAGCTGTTACCCTGAACCATTGTTTATGCCTGTAGATACCTGGTGTTGCCTTATATGGACACAGACTTGCATGAGATCCTCAAGCTGCAGGCTCTGTCTAATGACCACATACAGTTCATGCTGTACCAGATTCTCAGGGGACTCAAGGTGAGTTACTCTCAACACATCTCTGTATGGTGCTCTGCAGAGTTATGTCCCTTAGTCATGCCGGGATCTGCCGATCATAGATGAGTATGTTAGATTCACCCTGATTATGATCCATGTTCTGTTGGTTAAGTACCCATGTTGTGGGTTTCACAGAAGCGGGAAATGTCTACGACCTGTGTCACGTTGGGCTTTTCTCCCACAACAAATAGACATGATGTCATCTCAATGAAATACTGTACAAAATGGTATTCTCACCTACTCACTTACAGTAATTCTTCTTCATATAAACACATTTTGTAACTTTCCTAACTTTTTTAAACATGTTTTTAAACATGTCCAAAAAGGGCCCTTATCATACCTAATTCACTGTGAACATCAACCTGATGTGCATCAGGTGTCAAAGGAACTGACAGAAAAGGGGGCTTAACTGCTTCATATCACCATGGTGTTGTCATATTTACCTCCCCTATATTCATGGACATCCTTGAAAACCCATATCCCCCTTCTACAGTCATGCCCCGCTTATACGGACTTCAGATATACGGAAACCTCGGTTCCTGGACGATTTTCATTCAAAACGAAATAATTACTATATAAATTTACCCGTATATCCGGAAATTCAGTTTCCTGAACCAGATGGTCATTTTCATACACAAAACACTGAAATGCACACAAAATTGTCTCCCATATCCGGACAATACACTTCCGCTGGTGGTTATCCTTCTGCTGATGGTAATCCTTTGATTCGTAAGAAGTCATTAACCAAGTGACACTGAGTTATATTTGAGACGAGCTTGTTTATTGTACATGTAATCACCTTCGATAAATATGGTGTCTGTGGAGGTCAGAGGTCAAAGTTGTGTAAGTATGGCCTGTCAACTCACAAGGAGGCTTGTGCTTGTATAGAGACCTTGATTACCTAGTACGAGAACACAGGCGATCTGGAAAATTTGGAATTATTGTTTAAAATTCAAACCTTAAAATGTGGTAAAGTTCCATGACAGACTTTTTGAAACGTGTATGAATAAAGATTGAGTGGATGTATCTGTTTGCTCTGTCATCTGTCATGAGTTGCATAATTGAAGGGAAGTAACTCTTCCAATAAGAAGCTGGTTTCAGTTATACAGAAATTCACTTATATACGGACGAATTGTGAAGTGTCCGTATAAACGAGGCACTACTGTATTATGATAAACACCCAGCACCCATTCATCACCATAGCTTTGTTTGGGAAATGACATCACAATCGTCATCTCTCTTATCACCAAATCTCGCTCCTCAACTTGAAATCAATGCACTATCAAAATAAGTCTACTCAATATGAATCCAGGATTGATCTAATTGCATCCTCATAGTGGCGATCCCTTGATACATTTACTGGAATCAAAAGACTGTCATAAATGATGTTTTAGCTCGAAAAAAAGGTATATATTGTTATATAATGGAGATATATTAATAATACACTGGAAAATTGATGATAATTAATAAATTGATGAAAAGGTTTCTGATTCCCAACTATTCCATGTATTCTGTTGCTATCATCAGTTCCTTGGCTTTCTTTGTAACATTGTGGGCTTTTTCTTATTTTTGCAGTACATTCACTCGGCTGGCATCATTCACAGAGTAAGTGGACAGTTTGCTAATTTAAGAAATATACATCGAGTGGGAGGTGTTTATTGTACAATAAAACACTGCAGGGAGAATAAACAATATTATGTACAGCCTCTTTAGGTATGTTGCTAAAATGTACATGCTTTAAAAATATTTACCTGTATTTAAATAATGATAACTCCATGAATAGAATCCGACCTTGGTAATATCGGACAAGTCCATTTTATAAACAGGTTGGTTTAATTTGGTCTTTTCCTGCATATACTCACAATTTTCATGTTGAATGTCTGTAACTTTTCTCCCAATACCGATTGTCATATCTCTCCCACTTTTGGGTGCGATCTTTCTGCTTTTGTGTTTATCTGTGTTGCCAAGCTAAATCTATGGGGAAAAACTCACTAGATACTTCCCTCTCAATAATAACATTGATCAATTTACGACGTCATGAAGTTGCGAGTGCATGTTCGAATCTCCAGAAATGACGTCATGATAGAACAATGTTTTATTGTGAAATAAGCCACGCTTCATTCTTAATTGTTCTTTGCGATTTATCACTTAACTATTAAATATTGTCTTCTAAGCCTCTAATAGGAAGTACAAAGTCATTTTACTGTGAATCACACATAGTAATACCAATTCTAGGAAGGAATTTTCTGTTTCAGTCAGTGTAAATCCATGGGAATTCTGAATAGAATATATTTTCCCTCTTTTTAAAAAAAATATTTCGAGATAAAGTCACTACAAATATATATTTAACATTGAAGCAAAGTGAAATGTTATTTCCTTGCACTAAAAATCTTCATGGTAACAGACAAGTTGACTTCGTTAAAAAAATATACTCATATGAATATCCCCGATGTTTTGTTTAACAACAAAGATTGATAAGGTTCTTTATTTGCCGGTCCACAGGGACCGTCAGTTACATGAATTACCGGTCCAAGCCTAATTTTACCTGTAAAAACTGGTAATTACCGGTAAATGGGAACACTGTCACTATCACGTGTTTCGGGAAGACAAAGTCAATATTTGACATTCTGGTAGCCACATGCTTGTTACTCACTGGTTGTACAATAATATCACCTCAGCTGGGTATGATGCGTTTTTTAAAATACCGCCTTTTGTATCAGCATGATTAGTGACATCATTTCACTAGAAAGTAACAGGCCCAATGAGCAGTTGGATCCCCTCACAAGGTACTCCCTTGTTCAAACATAGGGTTACATCTTGATATAGTAGCGAGTTGTTGTAATACTATCATTCTGTTTCAGGATCTGAAACCCAACAACATAGGCGTAAATCAAAACTCGGACATTAAGGTGAGACTTAGCCATGAGAGGTCTGTTGTCATTGTTTATGTACAAACTTTCAATTTTTTTTAGTGCATACCCTGAACTATACTAGTGAGATATTTAAATGAGATGTCACAAGAATTGCTACCTCGTTACTTTCATTTGTTGTGGGTGATAATTCCCTTTCATTTATATGAAAACATATTTTCGTAAAATCATTTTTCCAAATATAAAGTCTATGGTCATGATGGTGTATTTTTGTGGTCTATAGATTTTAGATTTTGGGTTAGCTCGGTCTAGCGCAGAGGAGATGACGGGTTATGTTGTTTGCCGTTGGTACCGAGCCCCAGAGATCATGCTCAACTGGATGCACTACAATCAGAAAGGTATTTAACACATAGACATATATATTGTACATATCGCCATACAGGCAGACAGACATTGTGCCAAAACCCAAAACTAAAACATGATATTGTTTTACAATCTGTGCCAAACACTTTTAATTCTACCTGCCCAAAATTGTATTTGGCATAAATTTTGAAGTATATTTTAGTTTTGGTGTATGCTGATCCTAAAATCCCCATATCTAAAATCACCCTGTGTGGAATCAAGGTTTGAATAGGCGTTCAGCAACCTCTACAGGTTGTAACTGGCGACCAAACCGATCAGGTGGCCAGCCCCGGTGACTTTGTTGATTATGTGTCATCGTACCCCAAAGATGAGGATTGTTGCTCATGATCTCGATCACTGGAATGTCTAGGCCAGACATGATTATTTACAGGCAACCATCATATGGCTGAATTAATGCTAAGTGGGGTGTTAATCCACAAACAAAGAAACTATATCTAACCTCGCTGTATGAATAATGTAAGATGACACACTAACCTCTTACTGAAGTTTATAACCATTGTATAAGAGATATTTCTGCCATTATTTAGAGGTTATTATATGCAGTGTTCATATCATACCCCATGTCAGCCCCCCGAGAGCCCCATATCAGCCCCCCGAGAGCCCCATATCATCCTGAGACCCCTATATTATCCTGAGACCCCCATATCAGCTCGAGACCCCCATATCAGCCTGAGACCCCCATATGAGCCTGAGACCCCTATATCAGCCTGAGAACCCCATATCAGCCTGAGACCCCCATATTAGCCTGAGACCCCTATATCAGCCTGAGACCCCCATATCAGCCTGAGACCTCCATATCAGCCTGAGACCCCCATATTAGCCTGAGACCCCCATATCAGCTCGAGACCCCCATATCAACCCAAGACCCCAGAGACCCCCATATCAGGCTGAGACCCCCCATGTCAACCCGAGACCCCCATATTAGCCTGAGACCCCCATATCAGCCTGAGACCCTCATATCAGCCCAAGACCCCAGAGACCCCCATATCAGCCTGAGACCCCCATGTCAACCCGAGACCCCCATATCAGCCCTATATAAACCACAACATAAAACTGTAATATGTATCTATTTGCAAGTGATTGCAAAATATTTTCCCCTTGTTTGGAAGTCATTGTCATGGGAAAGCTAGCTGAGCAGACGGGGAAATGTAACTCTAATTTCTTACCGCTCGCTCATTCAAAATACATATCACATTCATATCAGCCCAGTAGGGGGTGTGATACGGGAGTGGTTATTACACCCCCTGTGTGTGACATGACTGTCTCCATGTTGGCTCTATGGCCCATGCAAAATGCGTCATGTCATTGATAGGTATATGATAAATGGTATTATTTATATCCCAACAACCACTACAATGGCTTTGTTTCTTCTGTTGACAGTGGACATCTGGTCCGTTGGCTGCATCCTGGCCGAGATGATCACCAGGAGACCCCTGTTTAAGGGCTCAGACCGTATCCTTGCCTCCGTGTAGGATGTTGTCGTGACCAGGCAATGTTATTTAGTTCTCAAAGTTGAAAGTCTTACAGCCACACTAATAGACCGGAAAAGAGGTCACAAGTAGACAGCCACAGTAGGAATGCATTAATCAGGGATGAAGGGGACAGGTACAATAATACATGTGCTAATGATATAGTCACAAGCAAGCAGAATGCACTATTCACAAGGTCACAAGCAGACAGGCACACTATGAATGTACTATTCACAAGGTCACAAGCAGACAGGCACACTATGAATGTACTATTCACCAGGTCACAAGCAGACAGGCATTCTATGAATGAACTATTCACAAGGTCACAAGCAGACAGGCACACTATGAATGTACCATTCACAAGGTCACAAGCAGACATGCACACTATGAATGAGCTATTCATATTTAGACTGGGACACAAGAGAAGAATAATTCAGTGTCAGACACTGATTGCAGCACAGATTGTATTGTGGAACCTTGTTTGTCTCCGTGACTTCTGTCTCAGATATTGACCAGTTGAACAGGATACTGCAGCTGACCGGGACACCTAGTGAAGAGTTTATTGCGAAGATGGTCAGCGGGGATGTAAGTATCGGAGACTTGTAGTCCCCAATGTGCCCTGCGTGTTGTGAGAGCTCACTACAAGTGTTGGTTAAGATGGGTGATGGAGACTAGAACTGGGGAAGAGACTGTGACAGTGTGGCATTGCACCACAAAGTCAGGCCAATTCTTTGTCTTGTTGCATGGATGATTCACTTTCCTTAAATCTCAATGTTTTTATTGAAAATTAGGGGGGTGTTAAGCATCTTTCAATGTTAAATTGTGTCATAAGCTATATCGAAGAGATCAAGAAACTGTAAATCAACACTGCCCGGAAAATCCATGAAAACAAGACAACCATGTTATCACTAATAAATGAAAAACCTTTTATTTGGTTTTTGTTGCCAGGATTCTCTTCCTTATCTTTCATTATCTGTCACATATAGGTAGGTACTGACCCAACCTTGGACAAAAAACATTTCAGGGAATTCCATGTAATTTTTTGTTTTGTTTGTGTTTCGTGAATGCTGCACTCAGCTATATTCCAGCTGCATGACGGCAGTCTGTAAATAATCAAGTCTGGGACAGACAATCCAGTGATTGATATTATGAGCCATGCCCCATGCCATCGGGGTACAATGACATGCTATCAACTAAGTCAGTGAACCCGACCACTCGATCCATTTAGTCACCTTGTATGACTTCCATATATCATTATCTCTGTTTATCTTCCTCCAGGCACGAAGATTCATACGGTCACAACCAAAGTCAAAAAGGAAGAATTTTTCCGAATATTTCCACAATGCTGATCCTCATGGTAAATACATTGAAACTTTTTCCGTTCATGCAATGTAGCTCACAGTTATTGTGTTGACAACACCACCTGAAATTATGTAAACTCCATCTACAGGTTGTCATGTTTTAATATCATTTTTCAGCTGTTGACCTTCTGGAAAAGACCCTTGACCTTGATCCAGATTCCCGTATATCCATAGAGCAGGCACTGGCACACCCCTACCTCCGTCAGTTTTATGACCCCGAGGATGAACCTCTCTCCCCGCCCTTTGACAGTTCATTTGAAGATCTGAAGCACGATTGTGAAGGATGGCGAAGTAAGTGAAGTTTCTCTTTTCCAAATGCCTTTATATCAGTGTGATTAATTATAACAGCTAAAAACCTGCTGTTGTGCAAAGCGATCTTAGCGCTAAGGTGATCGTAACTCCCATACCTTAACATAGACTTATGACAGTCATAGCGCTAAGGTTGTTTTGTACTAGGGCGTCCAGGTTATCATAGGGATGTTTACATAATTTAATTTCCATGATCTCCTGACTAAAACCACTTTCGTCATGTCTGGTGTGATGTAGCATCAGCTCGCTGCTGCATTTGCTCTTCATCATTCATTGCTACCAACAAGTTTCACTTTTTTTCATGTTTTCATCTTCAGTTTTGTTCCATGGTATTTTACTGTTTTGCAGGGTGTGTGTATGATGAGATCTGCAAGTTTAGTCACTGAAGTCTATGGCAAACATATCAGGAGCGTGTGTTTGTTGACATCCTACATCAATCAACTGGTGCTCTTTCTACCCACAAGGTCATATCACAGCAGATACCTGTGCAGACTGGACATATCACAGAGGAGGCTCGGTCTCCATTGTGGTCAGTGCAGGAATATATACTACAGGAAGGCCACAATACAAAGAACACCACACACCAAGGACTCAAAGACATGAAATAGTGGCAGCTAAAACACCCCAGACAGGCCACTGAAGCAAGGTCATACCACTGTGAGGTCACTGCAGCAAGGTCATACCACAGTGGAAGTCACTGCAGCAAGGTCATACCACAATGGAAGTCACTGCAGCAAGGTCATTCCACAATGGAGGTCACTGCAGCAAGGTCATACCACAGTGGAGGTCACTGCAGCAAGGTCATACCAAAATGGAAGCCACTGCAGCAAGGTCATACCACCATAGAGGCCACTGCAGCAAGGTCATACCACAATGGAAGTCACTGCAGCAAGGTCATAACACAGTGGAGGTCACTGCAGCAAGGTCATACCACAATGGAGGTCACTGCAGCAAGGTCATACCACAGTGGAGGTCATGTTATACCACAGTGGAGGTTAACAGTAGTTCTCAGATTATGAAGATTCCCTTGCATAATGACAAAAGCATATGCTAAGTATTATTGTAAAGCATGTTAAGATATGTTATCATTGTTTAGGAACTGCTGATGCATGTAGTTAGTTCACAAGGACTGAATCCAGATACACATGAATTAGTTACCAAAGACTGCTGTACATAGAGACCTTGCAGCTTTTCAGCACAAAATGTGTGTTTGAAATTGTTGATCTATTAGCTATCAGCCAAGACCTCATTTTCCTTTTGAAACCTTTTTTTTTTAAAAGCTGCTTCCATTTGAACTCCCTCATTTGTCATTACAATTGAACGGTTGGTTGTCTAAGGTGTATATAATAATTATGATAATTATTGCAATATCAGCATTATTTATTTTAATGCAATATATAGATATATGATATATCAGTTGAATTTGGCTCCAGTACAAAAGGAATATAAGGTCTTTGAAAGGCAATTAGAAGTGATTCACATAAGGAAGAGAATATATGGACGACAACTTCTTTATCATGAGGAACACAACATTTCGGAGTATATGCTTACTCCTTCATCAGGTAAATGAATGCCATGAGGCAGAGAGCATATATATATGTACATGTAAGGACAACAACATTAATAAGATAACAAATGGTGGAAACTAACTAAGGGTACAAGCTAACAAAGGAAGCCAACAGATGATTGGCGCCAATAGGTGATTAGCAGTAGACAGTGGAAGCCAACACTTAAGTTATCATAGCTAAGTAATTACATGTACATATATATGCTCTCTGACATCAAGTTGACATCCATATATTCTCTTCGTTAAAAGGAATATACTTGATAACTCATCCATGCATAACTCACTTATGGAGCATTACAGAAACTGTTGGCACAATGGTTGATATGTAAAATAAGCAAGTCTGTGATTAGGATAGAATTATCTGGATCTGGGTGAATAGATCACACTTAGCAATCAGTTCTAGCCAATACAGTGCGTTGTTTGATTTGGCCCAGGTGATGTGAACAAACCATCACACAGTCTAGTTGTACACTATCAGAAGCCTTAGGGGTATATCTCTGTGTTTCGTGTATAATAAAACATGGACACAGAATTATCAGGGTATTTCTATCTTAAAGTTGTTCCTGGGCCTTGTGAAACACAATGTTGCACATCCAATCCACTGCTCATCAAATGGCATCTACTTGAAATGCTAATGAGAAAGAAAATATGTTGCTCAATCCAAAATGACCTTCTTAAAGCTTCAACTGAGCCAACATTTATGGCTTTAGGGCAAAAGTTCCAGCACATGTATCAGCTAAAATTAGATTCAATGGAACAAATCTCCAAAAGTGTCTGTCTTTTCGTTCCGAAAACAAAAACTAACACTTACAGTAGGGAAAAAAATGTCTCTGTGTGGAATTCTATGTGCGCATAGTTTTAGCAAGATGTCAATGAGAGCAGCCTTAATTTTGACATTTTGTGTATAATGTGATCTATAATAATTTTAGAAATGTAAGCTTAATGTCTTTGTCACAATATTCCAGACACACAGATAAAAAAAAAGAAATTGTCAGAGCAATTCTTGACTTGCACATTCAATGAGAGTGGTTGGATTTGGAATATTTGGTTGAAGACTGGCACTTTCAGGTCCAGTGGAACATGAACACTTCAAGGCACCAGAAATACCCTGGCTATGCCTGTATGGTAATCAACAGAGTGAGTGAATATATCAACCTTACCCACACAATATTCATCTATGTCATATGATTCATCATTTGCATAACCATGGCATGTGTATATTTGTATATTTATCACAGTTTACTATTTGTACTCTTGTATACATAATTAATGAGGTTATGTAGCTGTTATGATAGATGGAACATGTGAGTGTTGCGACAAGTCCTCAGGAGTTTGGGTGTCTGTTGTACACTCGTGACACCAGTTCAAAAACATTTTTTATCATACCTTTATCAATATTCAAACTGCCAGTGATTTCAAGGGACGAAGGTGACCTAGATTCAAAGCCTGTTTACCGAACAGCGTGGAGTCCACAAACATTTCTCTGGATTTGGAGGGGTAGAGCTGCAAGGTCCCTTAAAGACATGGATTCTCTGCGTGGGCACGTGAGCTTTGACCAAAGGGGCTCATTCTATGGGCCCCAGGAGCCCTTGAACACAGGGACTCACTGCATGGCCAGAAGCCCTTGAACAAAGGGACTCACTGCGTGGCCAGAAGCCCTTGAACAAAGGGACTCACTGCATGGCCAGAAGCTCTTGAACAAAGGGACTCACTGCATGGCCGGGTGCCTTGAACACAGGGACTCACTGCATGGCCAGAAGCCCTTGAACACAGGGACTCACTGCATGGCCAGAAGCCCTTGAACAAAGGGACTCACTGCATGGCCAGAAGCTCTTGAACAAAGGGACTCACTGCATGGCCAGAAGCCCTAGCTTGAACAAAGGGACTCACTGCATGGCCAGAAGCCCTTGAACACAGTGACTCACTGCATGGCCGGGTGCCTTGAACACAGGGACTCACACTGCATGGCCAGAAGCCCTTGAACACAGTGACTCACTGCATGGCCGGGTGCCTTGAACACAGGGACTCACTGGATGCCTAGAAGCCCTTGAACACAGGGACTCACTGCATGGCCAGAAGCCCTTGAACAAAGGGACTCACTGCGTGGCCAGAAGCCCTTGAACAAAGGGACTCCTGCATGGCCAGAAGCTCTTGAACAAAGGGACTCACTGCATGGCCGGGTGCCTTGAACACAGGGACTCACTGCATGGCCAGAAGCCCTTGAACACAGGGACTCACTGCATGGCGAGAAGCCCTTGAACAAAGGGACTCACTGCATGGCCAGAAGCTCTTGAACAAAGGGACTCACTGCATGGCCAGAAGCCCTAGCTTGAACAAAGGGACTCACTGCATGGCCAGAAGCCCTTGAACACAGTGACTCACTGCATGGCCGGGTGCCTTGAACACAGGGACTCACACTGCATGGCCAGAAGCCCTTGAACACAGTGACTCACTGCATGGCCGGGTGCCTTGAACACAGGGACTCACTGGATGCCTAGAAGCCCTTGAACACAGGGACTCACTGCATGGCAGGGTGCCTTGAACACAGTGACTCACTGCATGGCCAGAAACCCTTGAACACAGGGACTCACTGGATGGCCAGAAGCCCTTGAACACAGTGACTCACTGCATGGCCAGAAGCCCTTGAACACAGTGAGTCAATGCATGGCCGGGTGTCTTGAACACAGTGACTCACTGCATGGCCAGAAGCCCTTGAACAAAGGGATTCACTGCGTGGCCAGAAGCTCTTGAACAAAGGGACTCACTGCATGGCCAGAAGCCCTTGAACAAAGGGACTCACTGCATGGCCAGAAGCTTTTGAACAAAGGGACTCACTGCATGGCCAGAAGCCCTAGCTTGAACAAAGGGACTCACTGCATGGCCAGAAGCCCTTGAACACAGTAACTCACTGCATGGCAGGGTGCCTTGAACACAGTGACTCACTGCATGGCCAGAAACCCTTGAACACAGGGACTCACTGGATGGCCAGAAGCCCTTGAACACAGTGACTCACTGCATGGCCAGAAGCCCTTGAACACAGTGAGTCAACGCATGGCCGGGTGTCTTGAACACAGTGACTCACTGCATGGCCAGAAGCCCTTGAACACAGGGACTCACTGGATGGCCGGGTGCCTTGAACACAGTGACTCACTGCATGGCCAGAAGCCCTCACTGCATGGCCGGGTGCCTTGAACACAGGGACTCACTGGATGGCCAGAAGCCCTTGAACACAGTGACTCACTGCATGGCCGAGTGCCTTGAACACAGTGACTCACTGCATGACCAGAAGCCCTTGAACACAGTGTCTCACTGCATGGCCGGGTGCCTTGAACACAGTGACTCACTGCATGGTCAGAAGCCCTTGAACACAGGGACTCACTGGATGGCCAGAAGCCCTTGAACACAGTGACTCACTGCATGGTCAGAAGCCCTTGAACACAGGGACTCACTGGATGGTCAGAAGCCCTTGAACACAGTGACTCACTGCATGGCCGAGTGCCTTGAACACAGTGACTCACTGCATGACCAGAAGCCCTTGAACACAGTGTCTCACTGCATGGCCGGGTGCCTTGAACACAGTGACTCACTGCATGGTCAGAAGCCCTTGAACACAGGGACTCACTGCGTGGCCAGAAGCCCTTGAACACAGTGACTCACTGAATGGCCAGAAGCTCTTGAACACAGGGACTCACTGCATGGCCAGAAGCCCTTGAACACAGTGACTCACTGCATGGCCAGAAGTCCTTGAACACAGGGACTCACTGCATGCATGGCCAGAAGCCTTTGAACAAAGGGACTCACTGCATGCATGGCCAGAAGCCCTTGAACATAGTGACTCACTGGATAGCATGTGGCACAGAAGCCCTTGAACAAAGGGACTCACTGCATGGCCAGAAGCCCTTGAACACAGTGACTCACACTGCATGGCCAGAAGCCCTTGAACAAAGTGACTCACTGGATGGCCAGAAGCCCTTGAACACAGGGACTCACTGGATGGCCAGAAGCCCTTGAACACAGTGACTCACTGCATGGTCAGAAGCCCTTGAACACAGGGACTCACTGGATGGCCAGAAGCCCTTGAACACAGTGACTCACTGCATGGTCAGAAGCCCTTGAACACAGGACTCACTGGATGGCCAGAAGCCCTTGAACACAGTGACTCACTGCATGGCCGAGTGCCTTGAACACAGTGACTCACTGCATGACCAGAAGCCCTTGAACACAGTGTCTCACTGCATGGCCGGGTGCCTTGAACACAGTGACTCACTGCATGGTCAGAAGCCCTTGAACACAGGGACTCACTGCGTGGCCAGAAGCCCTTGAACACAGGGACTCACTGCATGGCCAGAAGCTCTTGAACACAGGGACTCACTGCATGGCCAGAAGCCCTTGAACACAGTGACTCACTGCATGGCCAGAAGTCCTTGAACACAGGGACTCACTGCATGCATGGCCAGAAGCCTTTGAACAAAGGGACTCACTGCATGCATGGCCAGAAGCCCTTGAACAAAGTGACTCACTGGATAGCATGTGGCACAGAAGCCCTTGAACAAAGGGACTCACTGCATGGCCAGAAGCCCTTGAACACAGTGATTCACACTGCATGGCCAGAAGCCCTTGAACAAAGTGACTCACTGGATGGCCAGAAGCCCTTGAACACAGGGACTCACACTGCATGGCCAGAAGCCCTTGAACAAAGTGACTCACTGGATGGCCAGAAGCCCTTGAACACAGGACCTTGGTGCCTCACTGGGCCACTGCATTTTTCATGGATAGAAAGTGATAGAACAATTCGATGGGAGGATGGGATATTTTCTATTGATGACTTTGTATAATGCTATGAATCATTCAAGTGTATCATCAGTGAGTAAAATTGTATCATTCTTTGGTCAAAGGTTTGTTCACATCAAGTGTTCAGACTTATACACCATGAATCATCCAGCCATGCAATCAGCTTCTTGTACTCAGAGGGGGCACGGGTGGCCCAGTCGTCTAAGGCGCCGCGATTCGCGGTGCAGAGTTGCATCCCTTGGGCACGCCAGAAACCTATGATCGTGGGTTCGAATCCCTGTTCGCAACTATTATGTTTCTAGGTTTGTCAGCACCATACCCATGCTCGTGGGTTTCACCGAAGTGGTTAAACGTCCGAGAGCTGCATCACTTGGGGCTTTCCTCCCACATTAAACTGACACGCCGCGATATAAATGGAACACTGTTAAAAGCAGCATTAAACCCAACTCACTCACTCACTCTTGTACTGAGACAAAAATCAAAAGGATCAAAGGATGCCACACCAAGTGTGTCCTGACTGCAATGGCAAGGGAAGTAACTCATTGATCAAAGAATCACTCCAAGCATCCTGTTCCTTTCATACCTTTGTTACAGCCATAAACCCAAGTCACCACTGGTAAAAAGAGCAGTTTAAAAACAGTAATTTGTCAGAAATATTAGTTTTATTTTCATTTCAACCTAACAAATGTAAAATGTAAATGTAAATGCGTCATCAATGTGATTAAATATCAGGCCTAACCTGACATTAAATTTCTTTTGGTGATTAAGTTTTAGGGACTATGGCCATGATGAAGAATTACATAAATGGTCAATGCATCATAAATGTTTTACTTCTCAGTCCAGCAGATTTGTAATGTTGTTATATCATTGACATTTTTGAGATGATACTTAAATAATGTTGTTTTTTGTGCCATGTTTTGTCTGTGCAAGGTGTATAAAGTTATATGACGTTATGAAATAATCATGTTATTAGGAAATGAATATGAACCACCGAACTTGATTTGAAATACGAATGTTAAAAATTAATTTCGTTGAACCTATATTACGAACGTATGTGTACAATAATTAGCATGTATAAAATCATGCCTTGATTATATATGTATGTTCAGTCATTATGAAGATCATGCATTATATACATACAAGGTCAGTGAAAATAATCATCATGCAATATATATATAACAATCCCACCTTATAAGTATACCTTTTCTGCTGATATATTTGATAGTTATTTCAATTCATAGCATTATCATTTTCAGGCACATACTTTTAAATTTCACCATGACCATCTGTAGTAGAGTACATTGTGGATATTTGGGGCACACCAGAGTTTTGCATGTTACTAAAAAACATGTTGATGAAGATGAACTCTCTGTGGAAACAATACTCAGTGATGTGACTCAGAAAAACTGATTTTATTACAATGGTGGAGGTTTTGTAATACTGCCGTGCTTTATACACATGTTTTGTCTTTGAGCTTTTACCTGTGTACAGTTTGTTGTCGCTTGTCTCTACACAATTTGATATTTTTTACACAAGATTTTTAGTTTTGTAGAAATCATTTAATTTTAGAAATATTTAGTTTGACTTCACAAGCTTGTGTTCAGACATGATGATCCGTGTCCTGGCGTGACTTGTCAGGAAACAGGAAGTAGTTTATGTCCTACCTGTCAAGTCATGATGTCAGACGTGCCTGATGGATTCAATCATTACTGTACATTTTTAGCTGTTTGCCAGAAATCACAGCCAAGTAATTCATTGTGTTCATGATTTTATGTACATATTTTTCTTCATCTTCCAGATAAGAATTGTCGTTACTTTACTTCCAAAAGGTCCACTGAAATGTGCCGCCAGTATCTCTAACACAAGCCAAACGTCCTGGTGAATGTGTGTCTCCAACACAAGCCAAACGTCCTGGTGAATGTGTGTCAGGGCAGATAGGAAGGATGTTACCATTGCCACAAACCAAGTGTGTCCCGGCCACCCACTAGTTATTCACGATACTGGACTGGGAACTAACCATGTGATAAACTTATGTCTATTTACCCTCAAATGGAAAAACAACTTAATTCAATTAGTAATGTTATTTCAGTGTATGTTTTTATGAGGGGAAAGTTTGCAGAAAATAGGGTCGGCCCATTTATATTAGTTTTGGTATTTCTCATCTCCAAGTGTGATGGCAATCTGAAGACAGCTGTTAGTGTGATATTTATCATTCACTGGGGATATGGCTTGGGTGACCATGTATCACAGTCACAAGACTGGACTAATCTCCCTGCCACTGTGGCTGGCTAGGTGCACCTTTACACCCAAGACACTGGTTATTAATGTTTACAAACTGAAAAAAGTTGGTACATAATAAATACAATCTAACCCGTAAAAGCAACTAGGCTTGTTGACTAGAGGTGACTAACAGGTTTGAGTGGTCAGGCTTGCTGACTTGGTTGAAGCATATCATCATATCCCAATTGCGTAGATCGGTGTTCATGATGTTAATCACTGGATTGCCTGGTTCAGACTCGTTTATTTACAGACCGCTGACATATAGCTGGAATATTGCTGAGTGCGGCGTTAGACAACATTCAACACCACATTTCTTTTGATATCAAATATATCAAAACTTGTCAATAAATTTTAAAACTCTGAAGCTTGCATAAGATGGAAGAATGAATTTGGATTATTAAATAGAATCTCACAGTCAAGTCTTTTGATATTTGATATATAAAATATGAGAGTAAGAGTCTCTACATCCTCTCTAATGGTTGGCAAATTGAAAAAGAATCTTAATATCCTTAAATTAGAATATTAGGCTACTAGAAAGCTACCAGACTTAGTGGAACTGTGTATGTGATGGAGTACAATAAGACGTCAAGGTTCTCAATTTGAAAACTTTTTAATTATGTTTTGAGAATACTGCATTGATAGAAAATAGAATAAACATTCTGATATAAAACTGTTATACATTAAATTTCCTAATATTCCCATGAAAAATGGGTATTTCATAAGCTATCTTTTTACATAGAATGTGCCCTTGAAGATCCAGGTTAGAGAGCAACTTCTTCACCAACCCATGCTTGAAGTAAAAGGCGAATTATGGGTTTGGGTGATCAGGCTCACTGACTTCGTTGATGCATGTCATCGTATCTCATTTGTGTGGATCGATGCTCATGATATAAATTACTGGATTGTCTGGACCCCCGTCATACAGCTGGAATAATGCTGAGTGTGGAGTTAAACAACACACAAACAACCCAGAATGCAATTGTTTTCATTGGCTTGGACATACTATTGGCAGAAGTGTATCTGTATGGGAGTTTGGATGGACCCGATAACCTTGAAGTAATTACGAGCATCCAGTCCATTCAATATCACCATACGAGACTCGTGTAGAGAGTTGTAGCATTCAACCAGTGTCTTAACGCCTTGACATCTTTTCTACAATTCATTGTTGACAGTGTTTTGGAGATATTTCTGTATGTAAGATTGCCCTATTCCAAGAGCCTTGACCCCCATCCCCCATCTTGTCCATTATCTTGCCCTCCCAGAATACCTCAGTCCAACACCTGTCTTGCCACCCGGGGATTCCAGGCAGACTGATCATGAAGGATGAAGGAGACCTTTGAGGATGCTAGCAGACAGATGTCACTGATAGAGCAGTAAAACAGGAATTGGGTCCAAAATGGCTACTTACTATGGATAAGAACTGAATAGGAAACAGCATGGAGAGACCATCTGAAATTACTACATTGGAGATTGGGTGGTCTTCTTACTATGGATAAGAACTGAACTTTTGTGTCTTGATTAAGTGTTGAAGTTCAAAATATGTGGTTACTGATATGGGGATTGGATGGTTAAAATGACTACTATTGAGGAGTAAAAATTGGGTGATGGACTTCATGGAACGAGCAAATAATAGCTGATTTAGTGGGGACCCATGTCCTGAGTTCAGGTATTTAACCCCTCAGCTAATGTATTGTCTGCCCAGATGGGATGTTTTTCATAGGCCTCCACGACACATGGGAATAACGACTGAAACAGGCTGAGGGTGAGATAAAGTTCTCTCTCTGCCCCTTGAGAATGTAGATGGCTGTCATTAGATACAATAACAGCAGTGTAGATGTACACTTGTTAAGGTTGACAGAAACGTGGCATTATGAATAGGACCTTACTATGGTGCTTGACCGACCAGAATTACCTACCCTGTGAACACTTGGTGCTTCTTAACCATTGGCAGTGGCTATCTCTGTGACGCTGTGTGACACTCTGTGACACACTGGACACTCTGTGATTCTAGATCACATACTCTTGTGACATTCTGTGGCACATTCTTGCCAGTCTGTGTCCTGGTGATATTCAGTGACACACTGTGACACTCCAGAAACACATCCACCTGCAGAAATATTGATGGGAAGTGCTTTAATGTCTTGTGGTGCAGTAGATGAAGAACTTTTCCTACAGTTGAATCGAATGAAATAACAATGTCTGATTTTCTCTCCAGCATTATATATTTACCATAGAGCAGAAAGTACCCACCTGATATGACTGTTTATCAGAAGAACTGGGTGTTATGCTATTCTTCCTCCTAAACATACTAATCGTGTGAGGGGGCACAGGTGTCCCAGTCGTCTGAGGCGCCGCGATTCGCAGTGCAGAGTTGCGTCCCTTGGGCACGCAGAAACCTATAATTGTGGGTTCGAATCCTGGTTCACCCTGATTATGTTTCTAGGTTTGTCAGCACCATACCCGTGCTCGTTGGTTTCACCGAAGTGGTAAATGTTCGAGACCTGCATCACTTTGGGCTTTCCTCCCACATTAATCTGATATAACTGGAATACTGTTCAAAGGGGCATTAAAACCCAACTCACTCACTCACAGCATCCTGTGCATCAGCAGAGCATGTATTGCCTGAGTGTGGTCTCCTCTGTGATGCTCTTGTAGCACACATAACAGTAATGAATCAAGGTACATGTAATGACACAAATTTTTCAAACTAGTTGCATGGAAACAATTTCTAGGTCGTCTCTGCTGGACATAATTCTGCTTAAAATTTCTTTTCTTCAATCATGAAATTATTGACAATAATATTGTAACATCTATCAACCTTTTTCTTTTCCAAACAGTTTTTGTACAAGTGTTTTTGAGAGTTTTTCTAGGGTGATTTTACAGTTATATTTATTTCATTCAGTAACGCAGTTAGTTTTTTATTTGTTTACATCATGTAGTTATTAATGTTGCATTTAGATATCCAGAGATATCAGAAAGTTTATTCAGAACATGTTCATTTAATATATTTGAGAAACCTCTGTATATTGTTTGTTTCTTGTGTTTCCGTTGTAGAGATCCGAATTGCATGCTTGACTGCTTAGGAAATATCCTCTATTTTTTTATTATATATTTGTAATGAGGAAATATAATGTTTTGGAGAGGATTTACTAAGCAAATTTCTTTCATCTATAGTTTATATCTGTTAAGTACTTATGTATATATATTTCACGTCTTTCAATACGATGTGTATGGTTTTGTTAAACAAAAATATCTTCCCATGGCAAGGGAGTTAACTGACTGTGAAATCCAGTTTCCACCCTTGAGAACTAGGCTGGGGTTTTGTACTTTGATTGTCGCGATACTAGTAGCTTTTATGAACTATATCCCTTTTGTGTCCCTCCTTTTAACCAGTCAGATTCCACCTCTCATATCACTTGCATTTGATTCAAACAAAATGGCAGCGCCCGGTCAAGACGAACTGATTGATAATCAAATTCTATATTGTGATAAAACAAAGTGCATCAAATCATGTGAGCATCTTGATCAAAAACCATGAAAACATTTGGAAAATATCTGTTGATGCCCAGTCGGCGGTACACATGCTTTGCAAATACTACAATTGACCGAAATATGCATGTCAGTTTATGAACTGGATGTTGATTTTGTTATGAGATTTTGATTGGACTATGCATAGACACGTTAGTCCAGCTAAAATGTAACTCCAGAATTCCAGCCTAGTTTAACAAGGATGGAAACTGTACTTGTACAATCAGTTAACTACCTTGCCTCGGGGAGATGACCAAAGAGGACATAATACAATACTTAGTTATCAAATAGCTGTGATAATGCAGTTTGGTCAGCATGCTCAGGATAAAATGTAGATTTGTCGTGAATGTGAACTTGTTTCATATTTATTACACCAAAGTTTTATATTATTTGAGTACTTGGCTCAGGGAAATTCACAATCCAAGTTTGAGTCAAGATGTTCACAAAATGCTTTCTGCTGTGAGTGAATTTGAAACATGATCTGTATCAAACATTTATTGTTATAAACAAGGTTCTCGAAGACTTTATGGGGCCTTGAATTTGTCAGTTCAGCTTTCAAAAGACATTAAAAACCAATAAAATGCCTTAAAATGTCTTTGGGAATTTGGGAACTGTGCTAAACACTGTCAACAACTGTTTAACTAAATATATTACAGTTATTTTTTTTTCCAAATAAAGTGTAATGATATTGTGATCATGTGTCAAAAGATTTGTCAGTTACTGGATGGATAACGATTTTAAAACACAGGTATTGTTTAAGAGTGTTTTGGGATGTCAAATGAAGCCATATTGATGGAAGAATGGTATAATGAACAAGTTTGACAGCACACATGGGGCTTACTTCAAGCAGTGAAACATGTGATTATTGCATCTTGTGGGAACCAGGTGACAGTGTTCTGAATCGTAAGATGTTATTTAGTCGATGGTAGCATGTTCTCTCCAAGTTTAAACTTGCAAGAACAGCAGTTTATCCTGATGCCAGCATCAATACCACTCAACTTTTGCTAGAGATAATCAGAAAATGTCTTTCTATTTCAATAGACACTTGACATAAAAGAATCTGTGAAGAAAATATTATGAAGATTAAAGAGTTTGCTTGTTATTTGCCTTAGGAAACTATTGGATCTTGTTTGTGAGACATTCCCTTGTCAATACAACAGGAAAATTACATCATGTTATATTGAAATTTGATACCTGAAATATATGTCATGTGTCAACATTAGAGATGACTTATGGCTAGTTAGCTTTCTAATTACTCTGTTTAATTCTGCATTTCTGGAGTAAAAGAATTACTGTATATTAGCTTACTGCATTCGACACAATAAGCGCCCTGCTCTAATAAGCGCCCAAGGCGATATTTGCTGATATATTGGCTAGTGAACAATCCCAATTAGAATCCCTTCCCAATGTACACAAGAATTATTTATTCGTGTATAATACCCACTCGTGTGTTACATGCACCCTTAATTATGGGCGATTAAATGGTGGAAAATATATTTGTTGTGTATAATACGCACAGACTTTTCTTTTGTATCATTTTCAACACGAAATTTACAATCTTTCAACTCTGTTTTTTTTTTCTCACCAAAATTATATTCTAATAAGAGCCCCCTATTTCTAATTTTGAGAGCGCCCTGGGCGGTTATTGCGTCGAATACGGTATTTATATTTGTCATCTTGACTCCGTGTTGACACTGATAGAAGACATGTGTTTTGCCTGAAAATCAAATGTAACCCATCAGTGGTGCTTTCCCTGTGACATGCTGGTGTACGTGGGATTATGTGGATGTTATTCTAGTCACAGCATGTTAAGGATGTCTGCTGGTATGTACATACACTAACACATACTTCACAAGTCTAAATCGTTTAATGTAGCTGTCTAAAGGAAACAGAAGGTCGTCAATGTGCTTCAAACTATTCTATATGCCCATTTGTTAAGTACCACCCCCAAAATACATTTTACTGAGCAATCAGTTTTAGTAGGCATTTTATTTGGCAAATTGATAAGTATTTACACATTTACATATTTTCCTTAATGTCCAATGTACGACATTCCATTGATGATGTCATAGACTTATGATGTCACTGATGAGGTAATAAGGCGATGATGTCATAATTGAAGAACATTGTGATGCTCATAAATTCCCATTTGCATGATCAATGTCGTAAAATGGGTATTAATTAACTTTTTGTGTAATATAAAAAGTCTTTTCCTGAAAGATCTTGATTGCTAACATTTTCACTTTCATATTGAAAATAAATTAAATTAAAAAATGTTCGAACTCTCCAAGACACAACAATTTGAGTAGCACTGTGTTTACACAAGTAGATCAGTGGACATCCTTGACTGCTGAAATCCTGTTGAGTTTAATCAGCCATACACTGGCTGGAACATAGAGAAGTCATGAAAAATGAAATTTTACTGCTTTCATTGTGTATGTATGTATGTATGTATGTATGTATGTATGTATGTATGACAAGGATGCTGAAATCATTATTGAAACGTCTTCAGTTCTTGTTAATTACAAGCTGATAATACATACCATAAACAGGCAGGGACAGTGGCCAATCATGGGATGGAATCTCAGACTTTTGCTCACATTATTTTCCAAGCGCGTTATATTTGATTTAATGTTATGAAATATAGAATCAACAATTTCCATTTCACTATGTTGTTGAACATCAACTTCAATGTCACACAGATTTGTAAGAAAAGAGAGATTGTATAACATTAATAAGATTTGCAGTCTAATCAAAGGTCGTCGTGTCAGATTGTTGAGATTTTGTTATGCATGATAAAACTTAAAACCAAACTGCATCGAAATGGACTTGATTTCCTAATAAAGAATGCATAATACCGTTCGGTCTTTGCGTTATCACTGTGGGGCAAAGGTGGCCCAGTCACCTAAGGCATCACTTGCTGTGCAGAGTTGCACCCCTTAGTTGTGACAGGATCTATTAGCATGGGTTCGAATCCCACTTTGGATAAATTATTATTTTTAATTTGTCAGCACCAAGTCTATGCTACTGAGTTTCCTTGGTAGTTGTCTAAGATCTGTGTCACTTCAGGCTTTCCTCCCATAATAAACTGATACCAGGATGCCCCTGCAGTCTCCACCAGGATGCCCCTGCAGTCTCCACCAGGATGCCCCTGCAGTCTCCACCAGGATGCCCCTGCAGTCTCCACCAGGATGCCCTATGCAGTCCCCACCAGGATGCCCCTGCAGTCTCCACCAGGATGTCCTTGCAGTCTCCACCAGGATGCCTCTGCAGTCTCCACCAGGATGCCCCTGCAGTCTCCACCAGGATGCCCTATGCAGTCTCCACCAGGATACCCCTGCAGTCTCCACCAGGATGTCCTTGCAGTCTCCACCAGGATGCCTCTGCAGTCTCCACCAGGATGCCCCTGCAGTCTCCACCAGGATGCCCTATGCAGTCTCCACCAGGATACCCCTGCAGTCTCCACCATGATGCTCCTGCAGTCTCCACCAGGATGCCCTATGCAGTCTCCACCAGGATGCCCCTGCAGTCTCCACCAGGATGCCCCTGCAGTCTCCACCAGGATGCCCTATGCAGTCTCCACCAGGATACCCCTGCAGTCTCCACCAGGATGCCCTATGCAGTCTCCTCCAGGATGCCCTATGCAGTCTCCACCAGGATACTCCTTTCAGTGCAAATATTTGGCTAGCTTCCATGGAATCATCCCCAAATAAGAGTTAGGTCTATGATCACCTTTAAAGTATTCAGTTCTACCATGTCTATTATGGCTTGTCAGCTTAAAGTGAGCAGATCTTGAAATCCGGATTTTGGTTCCTTGACAACACAAAATGCATCACAGTGTCAGGCATGACCCAGTCGGCTAAGAAGTCACAATTCACTGTGTAGAGGTGCATCCCAGAAACCTGTGATTGTGGACTTGAATCCCAGATCCCCCTGACTCTGTCTTGGTTTATCAGCACCGCTTCCACTCCTGAGTTCCAGGCAAGTGGTAATCATCTAAGCCCCGCATCCAGTAGTAAACTGACATCCAGTATAAAACTGACATGCAGTATAAAACTAACATCCAGTATAAAACTGACATGCAGTATAAAACTGACATGCAGTATAAAACTGACATGCAGTATAAAACTAACATCCAGTATAAAACTGACATGCAGTATAAAACTGATATAAAATATGCAGTGAAATTCTGTTCAAAGCTGCCGTGGCATCATCTCAAAGTGAATGGCTCCTGGTATATTGTTTCAAACCCATCCACGACAACACAAAATTCATTATTAAACTCGCCACTCATGAAGGTTGTTTTTATTTATTGCCGTACACAGCAATATTCCAGCTATATGATGGTGGTTTGTATATATTCAAGTCTGGACCAGACAATCCCATCATTGACATCATAAGCATTGATATATGCAATTGGGATATGATGACATGCATCAACAAAATCAGCAAGCCTGACCACCCGATCCCATTAGTCGTCTATTACAAGCATAGTTCCAATGACATCAAGCATGGGTTGCTGAAGACCTATTCTAACCCGGATCTTCACAGGTATTGTGAAATGTTCTCAATCAGCAGTGAACCTGTTACAAGACAAAAACACATAGTGATGTTGTGATTTGTTATTTATTGTAATTGTTAACAAACATACATCAGTGAAAAACACTGTAACAAGATCAAGAAGCAACCAACTCACACTGTACCCATGTCAACCACACCGCTCTCACCTGCTAAGCTGATACTATAGCTCACTGTAAGTGTCAGTCCTTTTGATTGTTACCATAAGTACCCAGTGAGTACATTCATGCTCAATATTTCCATGAAAACCTACTTCGTATCAACATGACAACTAGTCTACACAAGGTTAGAACTTTACACAAGCCTTTACACGAGAACTTTTTTACCCAGCTAGTAAAGCTTTTGAGTCGAACCCAGCTACAGTGCAGTCTGTGATACAGCTGAATCAAAGCCTGTTCCCAATCAGGTAAGACTTGACAAACAAGTGGTTGATAGCATGAACATTTTATCTGATCTAGCTAAAACTAAACTGTTTACTATGGTGACAGAGCAGCATGACTGACATGAACACATGTAATAAATAAACATGCACTGAATATGAAATATTACCCAATATCTTGAATATAATAAGACAATGAAAATGTCAAAATAAGTTTAGTACATCTGTACCAGTTGACAAACACAAACATGTTAGGACTTGGCAGGAACAGAATATATCCAATAATTAACAAAATATTCAAACAAAAATCATTCATACTTAGGTATAAAATCACTAATCATTTCTGACATTATATAATTGTTGTAAAGTTTTGGGAAGACCTGCACAATGATATGAGCTTGCTTAAAAACTTTTAATGGTATTTGGACTGACAAAGGTAATGACAAATGTTCTGATTTCATATTGCAAATCACACAAAGCAATAACTGTTTCTTCAACCATCAAATGAATAGCATGTACTCCTTTGTAAATTCATTTAATCCTAAGAGGTGAGGTGAAATGGGGTTTAACGTTGCGCCCAAGATTATTGCACTTATATAGCGACGTGCATGTACTTGTGCATGTTTGTGTGGCTGCTTGTACTAGTCCGGACTGATGCCGATTTATAGTGTTAGCTCACTGAGATACCATGCCACAGTTTAACATGAATACCCCATTCAGACACAGTATACTGACTCCGAGCTGACCAGTCCTTGTTTTAGCCCCTTAATGCCGAGCGCCAGACAGGGTAACAACAAGCACCATCTTTTAACGTCTTTTGGTCTGACGCGGTCGGGGATCGAACCCCGGACCTTCCGCTCTGTGGGTGGACGCTCTACCACTAGACCACGGAGGCGGTCTTTCATCCTAAGAACAGAACACTGACAATGAACATGTACTAACTACTTCAAGCCCCAAGAAAATATTAATACTTAAAGACTATTTACCAGTCTAGTAAAGTGTATACCAGTTTATGAACTTATCTGATAACATACTGAAAATGATATTCAGGTTTGTTGACACAAAGGTGTTCCTTACACAGACAGATCATCTTGCAGCAACTTGAAAAAGAAAGTTAAATCTTCCTAAATCGTTCCAAACATGACATGACCATGGTAGCAATCCCCAAGTCAATATAGTGGTAGGTCCACCTAACCCCTTAAAGTAATGTTGTCACTTCTGACTGCCTCCGTGGTCTAGAGGTAGACTGGTTGGCTCAGAGTGGGGATACTGTATCTGAGCGGTGTGTACATGTGAAACTGCAACACGGTATCTCAGTGGGCTAATACTATAAAATTGGCTTCAGTCTGGACTAGTACAAGAGTGCATGCACGCACATACACACGCACGAACACACACACACACACACACATCGCTAATAATCTTGGATGTGATGTTAAACCCCATTTCACCTCACCTCCCTGTTTTCACTTTTGAAATAATGGGACAGTTGAGTTGCCAGTGATCTACAACCTACTCCTATGCACATAGATATGGCTTTTTATGGAAATCAAGCTGAGTACAATGACCGTCAACAGATTTCAAGCTACCTACCTACCAAACCCAACAAGGCTTTGTAAATTGATACACTTTTCCGAGCAATGGTGGCCGGTTACAACCATCCATGCATGCACAGTGGAGTGGCGGCCTGTTAGATTTACTGTATTTGAGCAATATGTAAGTAAATGGAAGGTAAACTGTGTAAGTTTGTAGGATTGCTATCAAATGTGCTGTAGCAGTTACGCAGAGCATACAATATACTATAGGTATATGCAAGGACACTCTAGTTACATATCAGGTTATGGGTTTTGGTATAATGTAGACTGTTAATATCAAAGCTGACTTGTTCTAATACACATGTAGCAGCCATAATATTTCCACTAATTAAATATGTTGCATCTCATGTTTCATTCACTGGTATGAGTGAGTGAGTTGAGTTTAATGCCACCTTTAACAGTAGTTCAGTTATTATATGACTGCATGTCATTACTTTGGGTGGAAAGCTCAAGTTACCTTTATGGGTCTAGTACTGACAGATCAAGAAAATGAATATGTCTAGTGGATCCTGGCAGAACTAAGGGATGCAACTCTGAACAGCACATTGCTGTGCCACTGTGCCAACTGTGCTCCTTATTTTCACAAAAGAACATTGTCCATTAAATCTGTATCATCCGATGGATAACGACTTAAGGCTATAAAATATATTTCTCATTTCTCATGACCCCCCTGCCTGATATATATTTTCTTATTTTAGTCACTGATAAGAAAAGATAGTTCATCCGCAAACAATCAGGGTCTGGTATTCTTTTATAATAATCAAATCATTGTTCACTTTATGTGTCTACAAGTATTTTAGGTGGCAGTGGGGTAGCCTAGTGGTTAAAGCATTTTCTCGTCATGCCGAAGAACTGGGTTCCAATCCCTACATGGGTACAATGTGTGAAGCCAATTTCTGGTGTCCCCGTCTACGATATAGCAGGAATATTGCAAAAAGTTGTGTAAAACATTACTCACTCCCTCACCAGTATTGTTGTGTTTTGTAGCTTACCGAAGTGGAACAATTCATCAAATACTGGCGGTTTCTGAGACTATAAATGTCAGCTCACAAAAGATGTAAGCGTATAAGCTACCGAAACCTGAATACTGAAGAAACATAATATCACATTGGCATGATTTGATCTAGAGATACATGACAAAAACAAGTTATCTTCAGATATACTATTCAATCTTGTTCTAAATCCTTAAATAATGCCTGGTCAGCAGAAGACCTAGGTTAATGATGAGGTTGATTATTGTTGAAAAAAACCCCAAATCCTTAAAAATCTATAAAAAAAACCATGCTGTGAAACAAAACAAAAACACATGTAATATAAGATTTAAACAAATATCTAATGACAAGAAAAATAACAAATAGCAAAATCTTTAGACTGTAGGAATAGTGTCTTAAAGAATATGCACACATATAAAACTGTGTCCACCTTAATGTTTAATGAAGAAGAAAGACAAAAAAAACAAAATGCATTATAAGCTTGAAAAGTTCAAACTGATGGGTCATTTATATTTTATTAATTGTTTTACTATTTCGGACTCACTATTGCATGCCAAAGGCCAAAATAAAAAGAAACTTTAAGTCATTAACTACAAATATCTTGGAAGTGCAAGTTGCACAAACCCAAACAGATGCAATATCTTTCTAATAACTTTCTAATATCTTTGACACACATATGTTAACAAACTTTTTCTGTGCATTATATCTGTTGAGTTTCAGCAGCAATGAAAAAGTGTCAGAATCAACCATGTTTGCTTCCCATATCAAGTCATCAACAGATATTAACTTGTTGGATCACACATTTCTTCGACCAAAGTCAGATGTTGGAAGAAAGAGAGAAAAGCAAAAAATGACATCAGCCTCAATCTAAATGATCTCGGTACTTGCAGAAAGAAACATTTATCCATTTAATTTTGATTGATGTGTATCTAATCAAAGCAAGTCAACAAAGAGACATACAACCAACTTGTACATCAGCACCCCGCATACTCTCACATCAATCAACAGGTATAAACTTCAGGTTACTTCCTACAACCAACTTGTACATCAGCACCCCGCATACTCTCACATCAATCAACAGGTATAAACTTCAGGTTACTTCCTACAAGCAACTTGTACATCAGCAACCCGCATACTCTCACATCAATCAACAGGTATAAACTTCAGGTTACTTCCTACAACCAACTTGTACATCAGCAACCCGCATACTCTCACATCAATCAACAGGTATAAACTTCAGGTTACTTCCTACAACCAACTTGTACATCAGCACCCCGCATACTCTCACATCAATCAACAGGTATAAACTTCAGGTTACTTCCTACAACCAACTTGTACATCAGCACCCCGCATACTCTCACATCAATCAACAGGTATAAACTTCAGGTTACTTCCTACAACCAACTTGTACATCAGCACCCCGCATACTCTCACATCAATCAACAGGTATAAACTTCAGGTTACTTCCTACAACCAACTTGTACATCAGCACCCCGCATACTCTCACATCAATCAACAGGTAGAAACTTCAGGTTACTTCCTACAACCAACTTGTACATCAGCACCCCGCATACTCTCACATCAATCAACAGGTATAAACTTCAGGTTACTTCCTACAAGCAACTTGTACATCAGCACCCCGCATACTCTCACATCAATCAACAGGTATAAACTTCAGGTTACTTCCTACAAGCAACTTGTACATCAGCAACCCGCATACTCTCACATCAATCAACAGGTAGAAACTTCAGGTTACTTCCTACAAGCAACTTGTACATCAGCACCCCGCATACTCTCACATCAATCAACAGGTATAAACTTCAGGTTACTTCCTACAACCAACTTGTACATCAGCACCCCGCATACTCTCACATCAATCAACAGGTATAAACTTCAGGTTACTTCCTACAACCAACTTGTACATCAGCACCCCGCATACTCTCACATCAATCAACAGGTATAAACTTCAGGTTACTTCCTACAACCAACTTGTACATCAGCACCCCGCATACTCTCACATCAATCAACAGGTAGAAACTTCAGGTTACTTCCTACAAGCAACTTGTACATCAGCACCCCGCATACTCTCACATCAATCAACAGGTATAAACTTCAGGTTACTTCCTACAAGCAACTTGTACATCAGCACCCCGCATACTCTCACATCAATCAACAGGTATAAACTTCAGGTTACTTCCTACAAGCAACTTGTACATCAGCACCCCGCATACTCTCACATCAATCAACAGGTATAAACTTCAGGTTACTTCCTACAACCAACTTGTACATCAGCACCCCGCATACTCTCACATCAATCAACAGGTATAAACTTCAGGTTACTTCCTACAAGCAACTTGTACATCAGCAACCCGCATACTCTCACATCAATCAACAGGTAGAAACTTCAGGTTACTTCCTACAACCAACTTGTACATCAGCACCCCGCATACTCTCACATCAATCAACAGGTAGAAACTTCAGGTTACTTCCTACAACCAACTTGTACATCAGCACCCCGCATACTCTCACATCAATCAACAGGTAGAAACTTCAGGTTACATCCTACAAGCAACTTGTACATCAGCACCCCGCATACTCTCACATCAATCAACAGGTATAAACTTCAGGTTACTTCCTACAACCAACTTGTACATCAGCACCCCGCATACTCTCACATCAATCAACAGGTAGAAACTTCAGGTTACTTCCTACAAGCAACTTGTACATCAGCACCCCGCATACTCTCACATCAATCAACAGGTAGAAACTTCAGGTTACTTCCTACAACCAACTTGTACATCAGCACCCCGCATACTCTCACATCAATCAACAGGTATAAACTTCAGGTTACTTCCTACAAGCAACTTGTACATCAGCAACCCGCATACTCTCACATCAATCAACAGGTATAAACTTCAGGTTACTTCCTACAACCAACTTGTACATCAGCACCCCGCATACTCTCACATCAATCAACAGGTATAAACTTCAGGTTACTTCCTACAACCAACTTGTACATCAGCACCCCGCATACTCTCACATCAATCAACAGGTAGAAACTTCAGGTTACTTCCTACAACCAACTTGTACATCAGCACCCCGCATACTCTCACATCAATCAACAGGTATAAACTTCAGGTTACTTCCTACAAGCACAGAAGATGAGCGCACTGCCTGTGCACACTGGGGAATGTGAGGACTGAAAGACTACAGGGAAGAACAGAGATCACACACTGCAGCAATAGAACACTGTCCATAGCAACCTGGGACAGCAGCAACAGCACTGACAAGGACGCGGGGATATTCTGTCAATTTCACTTACAAAGAAATGAACAACAATTCATACTAAATAACGCTTAATGCCAATAAACAACTTATTTGACTAATCTGCTTTTGCACATTAATATTGCATTTAAAGACTAGAATAATTATTAAAAAAATTCAAAATTATGAATATGAATATATAAAGTAGAATCAAGGTGCTGCCAGGAATTACAGATTATCGGTCAACAAGCAGAGTAAATAAACAGCCACTGGCAAACAGATCATCAGTAATTCCAGGTTTCTAGTCAGTTATTCTATAAAATACCCATTTTCAGTGAAGAAAGAAAATGCACACATACAACCTACAGACACTTCACTAACATGCTGCAGTCAACCTGTTGCTTCAGTGATAAAGGCTTATCAGTCTGTGACATGATCAATGGTTGACACCATCTTGTATTGTTCTTAAACATGCATCAGTACAACATCATATAGTTTTCACTGACCAATCAGCTTTGAGAACCACTAATTTGCACATATGCAAAACATTAAGTTTTTTTAAATGATCATAACTTTTTTCTCATTACAGTAAAAAACAGTGAGAACAATTTTCTTGATCTATTCTAATCAAAATTCATATAAGTTATAGTATTTTAGTCTTTCATCAGTATGAGTGCACCATGTTGACTGCAGTGCCAGAGTGTAGGTTGCACATGACGACGCAAACACCATATAAAATATACAATGTTAAACAATCATATTACAATACAACACAAAGACATACAAAAAGACATACAAAAAAACAGCACTGACTCTCACAGATCAATACTTGTCAGTTCAACCGAATATACATCTTGTCAAGCATCCTGCCAGTCATGAAGAATAAATATTGCTTTAAATCATCCCTGAAATTGACAACAGAAGCTCTCTTCTTGGGCCTGGCCAAGACACAAGTGTTGCTCAGAGTACAGCACTCCATATGATCAAACAGACCGACCCTGGATCTCACAGTGACAATATCAGGTCATTTTACCCTTGTTTTTCATCATACAGTTTGCAGGCTGACTGATCGAGTGGGTTTACCAGGTCCTAGAGCAGAAACTGTCTACAAACAGGTAGCCACAAAATGTCCAGTCAAGCACATTGAGTTGAAGTTGAAGGGACCTAAATACGAGGTTCGACAAAACCGAAAAATGAACATGGCATACATTTACCAATTGGTATTACTTCACACTTAGCTTCAATCGATTCTACTGTAAAGTTACGTTCCGTAGGTGTAGAAACATCTGTTATAGTTATCCTACAAAAAAACCAGGCCATCACCCGATTGCTCAGTCACCTTAAGCCTTGTTCATTGATCCATGATGACTGATGATTCGAGGTAAGATCAACTTATAAGAGTAAATTTGTGGTGGAAGTTTTATTTTGGACTGGAAAATGACTTCGAGACAACTGTTACTTTGACACATCCATTTGGACACATCAGAGCTTAAGTAATGATGAATAAAGAAGGATTAAGCAGGGACCAAGCTTTTACTTCAACACACCAAAACCATGTTTGAATGTATTTATCATTTCAATGATAAACAAACATTTCACGGAGAACAGTCTGCTACTACATGCACATAATGCTCTCAGGTTTCTCTATTCCCTCAATAAAAAAACTATTTCTTATTTTCATGTTTATCATTTATGATAGCTTGATAAGATATGGCTACACCATATGATAGGGTATTACTTCATTGAAAGATAAGGTATGGCTATATCATAAGGTAAACAGTAATCTTAGCACTAAACAAACTTAGTACCATAACACTGACTTGTCACTAAGATGACATCACTTAATGGGTCTAGCTGAGATGCCTTATCTTGGCCGGGCCCCAATGTCTCAACACACATACAAGCATAAATGTAATGACAGTACCATAGCAAAAATAACACAGGAAAGTCAGAAAAAACATCAGAATAGCAAAAAGATTGTCTTACTGACTTTTTTTTATCAAAACATCAATGTTGGAAATGGTCAGTATTTCATTAATTTTACTCCAAGCACAACCATTCACCTGTGTCTCATAAAACAGCAACAAGGATGTCGCAGTGTTCCACAAACCCTCACTGACAGACAATGTTTCTCACAATGGCCACGATCCATCACCATGATGATTAGTCTTGAGATTCTTGTGTCTCTCCTCACTACTGACTCTGTACTGACCTATGTCTTGTAAGTAGCATTATGTAACACACAGGGTCTGGCTGTATCAGGCCTAATGAGTGACTATGAGTGACAATGTTGTAAGTCAAATGCCAGGTAATACAGAAACAATTCACTCTCAGTATTTTAGCATCAGTAAATACTCCCATCAGCAAAATAGTTCTTTAGGGCTTCTTAAGTTGGTTTCTCACAAATTTTGGGTCAATGGTTAAAAAAAAAGAAAAAAAGATCATTCCATTTCATATGTTTTCGTGCACATCTTTGACAGTTGTCTTGTGACAAGCTTGTTAATAAAACATGGAGAAAAGAGCCACACACTGCTTGGCTTACTGGAGAAATTACAAATAACTTTGAGCTTGAGTAAAGGTAAACATATCAATGGTATCTTTGTAACCTAAATGACATTTATGTCATAATTTATTGGTATTCCAACAAGCAACCATGATAACAAAACAACACTTCCATGATCCTTATTAATGATGTCAGAGATCAATGAATTTGTTTTCATGCTAAACATGTACTTACAGCTCCTCTAAATAAATCTATCTTTCTGGATCAAAATCCATTTTGTTAGATTAATGAATTCATATTATCATGATTATAGATAGACATTTCATGATATGCCAGAAAATGGATTGTCCAAAAATAGTTTCTTCGGATACTGGCACACACTTGGTATCAAAGTTATTGTCCATTCCTATTCCCCTGTGCTGTGATCCCTTGACAAAGTCTCTATCATCACATGCACAAAAACTGTGGGAGAATTTGTTCATCATATATTCTGTTTGGTACAGAAACAATCTCATTAAAACCAGATCTTTCACTCTGATACTAGACCTACGTGTGTGAAAATCTCAGGACAACTCCGCAGTAGCTCACGTCAGGTGACTAGAGTGACCTTTGACGGCCCTATCCAAATGAAGCATGAATGGGTTCTTGAGCCAAGCTGGTGTCAGCTTTTCAAAACAGTTCATCTTAATTTCTATACCACATTGATTTGGAAACAAATGACACAACTATTCCTTCAATGTTACTCTTTTCTGATGGAGATGCATTGAAGTTCAGAAATGACATGGTGTATAATCACTGATAATATAGCCACAAAAATATAATAGCACGACCTTCATTAAGCCGATTTGGGAATGGTCGTTAAAATTTGATTATGAGACAGAAATCAGAAATGCTGGTCTGAGTGTTTTGCTCATTTGTGCTGAGAGCTTAAAAACCTTGACGCTGACTGACTATCAGAAAGTTCACCTGACACGACCTCGTATGAAAGTTTTCTCAGATCATGGCACAGAGAAGTAAAAGATATGACCTTTATGAGATAGGGTACACAAAAGGCCTCCTCAGTTAAAAGAAGGTGAAAGCCCAAAGAACACAGAACACACACATTGCTCAGAACGAAGACATTCCTCTAAAATTGCACATTGTAACATTATGGCAGGTAGAGCATACATCTCGTTTCCTATACATCAAAAGGGCTCATATAAAACCTAGAAAGTTCCAAGACTTTCCATGATTCCATACCTGTTCACCATGTGCTCAGTGTCATTAGCTGACACCCAACAACACTTGATTGAGTACAGATGAATCTAGTTGCTGTTACACATACTAGCCTGCAGGGATGTACCTGGCTTATTTAGTTTGGGATGAGGAATAATTGCATTTTTTTGTCAAAGGCCATGTTTATCTCACTGAGTGACCTGACAAAGTTGATATTTTCATTAGTGGCACAGTGTTATTCCTTTTCATTTTCATTTTATCAATTATGTAAAATCATATATAGCGTTTACTAGAAAACCATGCTACCAAATTACGAAATAGTAGCATTCTCTGCACTCTGTATTTTTGTTGTGTTCATTTTATGCAAAAGGGCACAGGATTTTGCTTCCTGTAATTATGAACCTGGTTTTTTGGCTAATATTTTTCATAAAATTCTAATATTTTAGATTGTATCTTGCAGACTGTGTATGCCACAAAGCAAGCTTTGGGCAACCTATCGGGAACATCTTCATTCCTTAAAAGAACTATAATTCACAGCCTCACTGCAGAATAAGGCAGTGACAGAGGTGAGCATGCTGAACAAACTGCTGTAATAGTTGGAGATAACGTGGTGTCAACCAGCAGGCAGATGTCAGCAAATAGTGTAGAGCCAAGACAGCAAATACAGACGAGACCGACCAGCCTTCACTTCCAGCATCACTATTGTTCAGACCTCGTCAGAGGAATCATTGGTCACCTCCCACACCCACATCCGGTGCTCCTCCACCCCAAAGGCTGGAGACTGGGGGGACTCAGGTGGGGCTGAGTGTCTGGTCGTTCTCCAGCAGGATGAGGGTACACAGCTCCTTGTCCTCTGGGACATCGGCCTCCTCGTCGGCGATGGATCTCAGGATATAGAAGAGTTCTTCCTGGCGGTGGTAGAACTCCTTGTAGTTGGAATTCTTAAGCACAAGCTTCGTCAAGACCAGGTAGGATGTTCGAGTCTGTGGAGGAAAGTTCAGATGTCAGAATGTATCCAATAAGCCTTACCAATCATATCAACAAAGAGTAACTAGTCTACACTAGGACTGTCACAAGTCTACACTAGTACTGTCACAAGTCAACACTAGTACTGTCACAAGTCAACACTAGGACTGTCACAAGGCTACACTAGTACTGTCACAAGTCTACACTAGGACTGTCACAAGTCTACACTAGTACTGTCACAAGTCAACACTAGTACTGTCACAAGCCTACACTAGGACTGTCACAAGGCTACACTAGTACTGTCACAAGTCTACACTAGGACTGTCACAAGTCTACACTAGTACTGTCACAAGTCTACACTAGTACTGTCACAAGTCAACACTAGTACTGTCACAAGCCTACACTAGGACTGTCACAAGGCTACACTAGCACGGTCACAAGCCTACATTAGGTCTGTCACAAGCCTACACTAGCACTGTCACAAATCTACATTGGTACTGTCACAAGCCTACACTGGTACTGTCACAAGCCTACACTAGGACTGTCACAAGCCTACACTAGCACTGTCACAAGCCTACACTAGTACTGTCACAAGTAAACACTATGACTGTTACAAGCCTACACTAGCACTGTCACAAGTCTACACTGGTACTGTCACAAGCATACACTAGCACTGTCACAAGTAAACACTAGGACTGTCACAAGCCTACACTAGCACTGTCACAAATCTACATTGGTACTGTCACAAGTCTACACTAGCACTGTCACCAGCCAACACTAGGACTGTCACAAGCCTACACTAGGACTGTCACCAGCCAACACTAGGACTGTCACAAGCCAACACTAGCACTGTCACCAGCCTACACTAGGACTGTCACAAGCCTACACTAGGACTGTCACAAGCCTACACTAGGACTGTCACCAGCCAACAGTAGGACTGTCACCAGCCAACACTAGGACTGTCACAAGCCTACACTAGGACTGTCACCAGCCAACACTAGGACTGTCACAAGCCTACACTGGTACTGTCACAAGCCTACACTAGGACTGTCACAAGCCTACACTAGCACTGTCACAAGCCTACACTAGGACTGTCACAAGTAAACACTAGGACTGTTACAAGCCTACACTAGCACTGTCACAAGTCTACACTGGTACTGTCACAAGCATACACTAGCACTGTCACAAGTAAACACTAGGACTGTCACAAGCCTACACTAGGACTGTCACCAGCCAACACTAGGACTGTCACAAGCCAACACTAGGACTGTCACAAGCCTGCACTAGGACTGTCACCAGCCAACACTAGGACTGTCACAAGCCTACACTAGGACTGTCACAAGGCTACACTAGCATGGTCACAAGCCTACATTAGGTCTGTCACAAGCCTACACTAGCACTGTCACAAGTCTACACTGGTACTGTCACAAGCATACACTAGCACTGTCACAAGAAAACACTAGGACTGTCACAAGCCTACACTAGGACTGTCACCAGCCAACACTAGGACTGTCACAAGCCAACACTAGGACTGTCACCAGCCTACACTAGTTCTGTCACAAGCCTACACTAGGACTGTCACAAGCCAACACTAGGACTGTCACAAGCCTACACTAGGACTGTCACAAGACTACACTAGGACTGTCACAAGCCTACACGGGTCCTCAGCGTGACACGCCAACACTTTTACCACTAGGCTACCGCACCCTCTCTCGTCAACTGATGAATATCTCAGTCCTATCAATCAATAGGAAAGGCAGTAATTTTAAAAATGTTAAGGTTACCAGATCTCCTGCAGACAGGTTAGCCAGCTGTCTGATGATGATGTCGATGAGGACCATCGCATCGTTGGTGTAGAGCAAGTTGGCGGTGCCGGGGAAACTATAAAGGTCTTGCATAAACTTTATCACAGAGTGGGGAGGCTCAGGCAGGTGCTCAAACATGCGGACAGGGTCATCTGCAATAAACAATCAGAAATTCAAGAAAGAAAACAGATACTCAACAGTGGCAAACCTCATTATTCAAACACAGTAGTTAATCTCCATTCTATCTTGACACAAATTGAAGTTAACTCTTTGGTAATAGCAAAGTCAAAGACTGGCTGAGCTAATGTTTTGGGTAGACTTAAACATAACTGATAATCATCTATAAACAAATTAAGTTGCAGTATATCCCCTACCTCCTCTATTGAAGAGCAGCATGAGCTTCTCGGTGAGCGTCTTGGCATTCTGCTGCTCAGACAGTGACTGGATGACGATGTTGTGGTTGACATCCTCGAAATGCAGATTGAATGCAAGGATCAAGGTGATGAGCATGTCGGTGGCCTGTTCGTCGTGCTCCATGGAGGGAGGTGTTTCGATCAGGTCAAGGACGTGAGCAATGAAAGACTGGTTTAGGTGATCTGGAGATGGAAGGAAAGTTGACCTTTAGATTTGGAATAGCACATAAGTTTTAGCAATATTGCAATATTTTTGTGCCAAGGAAGGACTAAGAATGAACTTCTTGCAGCCATGCTAGGATTATAGGAATATGATCACGTACAAGTGATGATCGTGTACAAGTGATGTTCACATACAAGTGATGTTCATATACAAGTGATGTTCAGGTACAACTGATGTTCATGTACAAGAGATGTTCATGTACAAGTGATGTTCATGTGCAAGTGATGTTAAAGTACAAGTGACGTTCATGTACAAGTGATGTTCAGGCACAAGTGATGTTCAGGCACAAGTGATGTTCAGGCACAAGTGATGTTCATGTACAAGTGATGTTCATGTACAAGTGATGTTCATGTACAAGTGATGTTCATGTACAAGTGATGTTCAGGCACAAGTGATGTTAAAGTACAAGTGATGTTCATGTACAAGTGATGTTCAGGCACAAGTGATGTTAAAGTACAAGTGATGTTCATGTACAAGTGATGTTAAAGTACAAGTGATGTTCATGTACAAGCGATGTTCATGTACAAGTGATGTTCATATACAACTGATGTTAAAGTACAAGTGATGTTCAGGTACAAGAGATGTTCATGTACAAGTGATGTTCATGTACAAGTGATGTTCAGGCACAAGTGATGTTCAGGCACAAGTGATGTTCATGTACAAGTGATGTTAAAGTACAAGTGATGTTCATGTACAAGTGATGTTCATGTACAAGTGATGTTCAGGCACAAGTGATGTTAAAGTACAAGTGATGTTCATGTACAAGTGATGTTCAGGCACAAGTGATGTTAAAGTACAAGTGATGTTCATGTACAAGTTATGTTAAAGTACAAGTGATGTTCATGTACAAGTGATGTTCATGTACAACTGATGTTAAAGTACAAGTGATGTTCATGTACAAGAGATGTTCATGTACAAGTGATGTTCATGTACAAGTGATGTTCATGTACAAGTGATGTTCATGCACAAGTGATGTTAAAGTACAAGTGATGTTCATGTACAAGTGATGTTCAGGCACACGTGATGTTCATGTACAAGTGATGTTCATGTACAAGTGATGTTCAGGCACAAGTGATGTTCAGGTACAACTGATGTTCAGGTACAACTGATGTTCAGGTACAACTGATGTTCAAGTACAAATGATGTTCAGGTACAAGTGTAACTATTAGACTACCCAACTGCTAAACCAACTTTAGAAACATTAAAAACGTGGATCTGCATTGTCTGTGCAGTCGATAACTGGAGAAGAGGTGGAATATTTTCCTAACTTAAGATTCTAAATTTCTATTACAAACAATTTATTTATAATATCTAAGCAGTCGTAGACAGCTAATCTCTTACAATCAATTCACTACTATGAACAGTTACATAGTACTGGGTCAGTGAAGCACAAATATGAATACACACAGCATGAAATCTGCATCACACCGCAGTCTCCTCTTAAACGGAACGCCATCTGTCCCAAAATGTGATGTACACAAAGAATTGTTAAGTTTGTTAAGACGTTTGCCCTAATGCTGGTTCACAACAATAATGAACGTTACCATGAATATTAGCAGGTACATGTTCCCCTGTAGAAAACAACATTGCCATGACTAATGACACGTAGCACAATCTTGTGACATCTGAAAAACGAAATGGAAATAAATCAATACCCAATACTGCAGCCATGTTGAAGCTTGTTGTGGGGCCTTCAACTGCAGGTCACAACAGACCAATAATTTCGTTTTTAAAACTAATTTTTTATGAGGTTAATTTCCTAACAAACATACTACAAAAAGATGTTTGAAAAAGCATATTTTCAATGTAACAAATAATTTTTGATTTACTTCCTTATAAACTATGGGCAGTTCAGGGTAGATGTATTGGCAAACATGGTAAAACCAAACCATGAACTGATCTGGACTCACTGCCATGAGAAAAAGAGTTCATTGCAATGGAAACATGAACGATTCTCCAAAAAAGCTTTTTCAAACTAAATAATGGAAAAAAGGTCACTCTCTTGCAAAATTAAAAACAAAGTTGGTCTTGAAATAATTAATTTATAATGTTGTGAAGCCTACCATCAGACTTGCTCTGGATGTCTTCGCCCAGCTCGAGTGGTAGGACCGAGAACAGTAGCATGGTGATAGCCACCTTGTCCAGGCCGCTCATAGCCCCAAACACTTTCAACAGCAGCAGGCGAATACTAAGTCGGGTCTCCTGGGAACAACAGACTTGACATGATGACTGCTTCTTAATCAACCTCAAAACAACATTAAGTGTAGTCCTGGGGTCCTTGATTTTTTTCCTAGTGTATCTTGATCTAGGGACACTTTGACTTTAGTGCCCAATTTAGAGCACAAAATACCACAAGTAAAATTGATCTGATATTTACAACCAGATGAAATTGTACATGACCTTTTATCATACCTCCAGTTCAGCAAGATGAGATCAGATTGGTCCAAATGATTTTGAGAAAATACTATGTATCCCACGTAGAAAGGAAATACATGTATGTCCTCAGCAGGTGCATAAATCCCTTATACCCCACCATGAGCAAGACAGGCTGCATGTGAATTACTGAGAGGCAGAATAATCCCTTATACACCACTTTGAAGCAAAAAGCTACACGCTTTTTCTGAGTCAATGAAAGTCATGTGACATAGCACAAGCTAACCTCCGCCAATCATGCCAATCAAACAGCTGTTTTCTATCAATTTTGAATTTATTTCAATTCTTATACAATGTCATATTAAAACATGTCAGTAAGATAAATTTGTTGTAGCAGGATCACTCAGAGTACATGGGGTTTTGTGCATCCCTCGTTAGGTTTTATACCAAGAGCCTGAGGCGAGTGGTATAAAAACTAACGTTGGACGCATAAAACCCTATATAAACCTTAGTGATCCTGCTATAACTTATAATGTTTTAATCTTAAAACAAATTTAGAGTTACCTCGGTAAGATTTAAAGATGAAGTTACATGTAACATGTTTAATTGCTGGAAATTGTAACTTACCATTTGATAGTACTGCACCAAGTTATGTACATTTTCATAATTATCTTGAGCAATAGCTTTCCTGCATATTGAAGGCTTGGCATTTTCCTGAAGGAAACAAAATAGTTCTATGTTGGAATAATAGCTGCAACACATGACAATATGAATCTACAAATACTGAAACATTTTATAGTTTATAGTTATAGTTCCAGCCCAATGAGATACCATGGCGTTACGACACTGTTTACTGACTCCGAACCAACCAGTCCTTGTTTTAGCCCCTTAATCCCGAGTGCCAGGCAGGGTAACAACAAGTACCATCTTTTAACATCTTTTGGTATGTGGTATGATGTGGCTGGGCATTGAACTCAGGACCCCCTACGACTAGACCACAGAGGCAGGCTGATTTATTGGGAACAAAACATTCAGTGAAAGCAAACAAAATCATCAGCAAACAAGATTTCCTAGAATTGTGACATTGGATTTTGTGGATTTCACTGGTTGATGACCAGATCATATAAGATGTCAGTGCAAGCAACACTCATCACAAAGTAACAATAGGCACATAGCAGCTCTAGTGTACAGTCTGAAAAGAACGAATACTGCATATTGCTGCCAATCTTCCACCAATCACAATTATCTTTTAATACTGAAATTAAACTTGTACTTGTCACTTGTAACAGTGACCATGGTAACCAAATAGATCACTGTAGCCATAATCTCCATGAAAATGTCGAAATTAATCATGACAATGAACATATATCTTCTTTGAGAGGCATTTAGAAGTTGAAGTACTAAGTTAGGGTAAGAGATATGGATGAAAAGATTGTCTATTACAATTAGGAGCAACATTTTGGTGTAGGTTCTAACACTGTTATCAAGAAAGTGATGTACATTTCTCTTGTCAACCTTACTCTGTACATCACTTGCTTGATAATGGTGTTAGATCCGTCACCAAAACATTGCTCCTAATCATGCTAATAGTAATAAGGAAGTTGTTCATCCACATATCTTATCCTTCCTTAATGAACATATTATCTGATCAAGTTTCTAAAGCATGATATTCATTGTATTCTCATGTTATTTGACATGCGCCATGGTCCACAGGAAACCTGTTTTAGTGACTATGCTGTTCTTGGACTGTGATCATGATGATAACTGGAAAGTTTTACATTGTACAGTTTTTGTCACATTATTCAAATCTTGACATTTCACTGTCAAGTGTACATCTGACTATGCTTACTGAAACTATATATGGTTATTACCAATATTGAGAGCAATTCCTGGAGGTACTCCTTGATGATTGACTCATCCTCGTGGAGAGCCCAGCTTCGTTGTTGTGAGTCGTCCTTACATGACGTCAGTTCAGAGAATATCACCTCCAGTCTGGATGCATCCCGGCTGCCCACCTCCTGAATCTGGTCTGCCTGCAGAGGGAGACTGACATCAGCCCTACACGTCACAGCAGCAACAGCAACAGCAACACACACTCTCATGCCCCTAACACAGTCCCAGACACAACACAGCTTCACTCAGACTACCAGACGCAACATACACAATACAAGTTTTATGTCATCTACATACAGGACCATTCAGCTAATTCAATCATGCACACCTGTTGTTGACTATCATAACTTAAGTTTGCAACAGATCATAAAGTTGTGCCATGACACAGTAGCTCACCTGAATATGAAGTCAACAGTCTAAATTGTCAAGTTAGGAAAAGCTGCTGTCACTACTGATATTCAAATTTTCAAACATATGTGTTGAAACCCCACAACAAACTAAACACATACCAAATTTCATTACATTTTGCACAGAAATGGTCGAGTAATGGTCTTAAATACCTATTCCAATATGGCTGCCATGGTGGCCATATTGACAAAGTGAAATTTCATATAACCATTACTCAAGCCTTTTCTAAGTGTATTTAGAAGAGGGTTAAACACATTTGTTCCAGGTGTGATATTTTTGCAAAGGTCAAATCAAGCTTAAAATCATAAATTTCACAAAATACAACATATGTGTTGAGAGCCCCACTGATTAAATCATTTGGTGACATAGTCAGTTGGCCAGGGATGAAAAACAAGATTTTCGTTCCCACATTTTCCTGTATAACTTAAACCTTTTCTATTGCATAAAGGAGATATCTGTACCAGGGGTCCTGAAAATTTAAAATCCCAATTGGACATTTGCATTTAGGCCACACCCCCTTCAAATAGTGTATTTTCGTATAACTTTCCCCACACATTAAAAGTTGTTACGTACAGTGTTCCCTCGTTATTGAGCGCTTCAGTTATAGTACGCGGTAAAGCATGGCTCCAAAAATTTGCTAACATTTTTAATAAACTCAAGTTTTCCAATAACATGATATTTTCCCCCATCTCAGGAAACATTATAAGCTGATCACCGCGATCACGTAACAACTGAAATACCAGTCGACAAATTCGGACTGAAGTACGCAATTTAATCCTATCATTATAATATCTGGTAATAAAAAAATTGTTCACTGTTTATCTGGACTAGAGTTATATTTGCAATATATTTGATTAATATTATTCAATATTTCATTCAATAATTATTATAATGTTTACAATAATTTCAGTGAAATTGTATGCGAAGTGATCGGTAGATCGCACAACTCACCGTTATTTACAGCAACCACGGTCAGATTACCGCTATTGACACCTTGAAACGAACTTTAGTTGCAAGAGAATGGATACACATGTCATAAATGCCGTACCATGACTCGCTAAAAGTCATATTTGAGGCAGTTTGACTATTAAATGTCAACATTACATTTTCGCAATCGAAATACATGTAGCGCATGAAGCCCCTACGGTGACAGGTAAAAATTGTTCCTTACATAAAAAAATATCCTGCATACCATCTGTACCAAAGTGCTACGCTTATGGTTCTTATAATTTTAAGTATATATGGTGGAAGCTGCAACTAAAATAACACGATATTGAAATATATTATTCCTGATAAAATAATAATTTCAGATACAATTTCTTCCGACCATTGCATCAAAATTCTTTGAAGATGTATCTTTGGGTACATTTTACTGAACATGCTGAATCACCAGTAGATTGGGAGAAAACGTGTGCACAGCTGATTGCTATTTCCGGCTTAGTAAATGAGAAAATACACACGGTAATCTTAATCTGTGCATATAAAACAATGTCTTGGAGAGCAGGAAATACATCTTAAATGGTAAATTATCATGCCTAGTGATGTTTTATATCAAATTTCATACTTTTATTGACCAAGTTTGTTTTACCTGTTTATTCACCTGAATTCGCTGAAGGGATACGATAACGCTCATCAATAATTTGGACACCGAAGGTAGTATTGTTTGTTTTTTAAAATGTCTGGACAGAAAAATTTAAACGTCCGGTAAGCAATATTTTAAATCAGACATTTGACATTCCCAATCGGACATGTCCAGCGCATATGACCGTTTCCAGACCCCTGATCTGTACACAATTTTCCATTGGTAGTATTTTTGTCAACAAACACAAATTATTTCCTGAATGTGCCAGCATTTTTGTATTTGAAGTCCACCCCCCCCCCCCCCCCTTCCCCTTTCAAAAAAGCTGTATCCGCACTTGCTGTCTATACTCAACTGACATTGTGGCCATCCAATCCTCACTGTCGAGGCCTTGACTTGAAATTCATAAATTCATGTCTGTTACGAGTGGGGGCTGGGGGCTGGGCTGCTTCTAAATTCTCTGGACTGACGCCGAATTATAGTGCTAGACATAGTATACTGACTCTGAACCGACCAGTCCTTGTTTTAGCCCCTTAATGCCGAGCGCCAGGTAGAGTACAATCTTTTAATGTCTTTTGGATAAGTTCTTTTCTTAAGTTAGTTAAAAATAACCTAACCTAAACATGATGAAGAAGTTTACCTCTTTACTGAGTGTTGAAAATACTTTATCCATTGTGGCAGCCAGCTTGGGAACCTTGAAGCCAATGTAACCCAACACTGTTTCAACGGCAACTCTGGACTTGTCGTAACTCAAACCTGTGTTAGTCCGGACTTGTTCCAAAAGTTCAGATCCTAGGTTATTTGGAACACACAATGCTTTGACGTCAATTTCAGCACTAAATTCTGGAGATCTGAGGTTCTTGACAGGAGATGTGGCGATGTCTACCTTGACAGGGGATGTCTCCATGGCAATAGTGCCATTAGAGCTGGTCTCTTCCTGGCCAGAAACAACTCCATCCACTGCTTCTGGTTCCTGGAAAAATACACTGAAATCACATCTATCAACCAATAAAGTGAATGAGTTGGGTTTTGCACTGCTTTTGGCAATATTCCAGCTATATGACAGTGGGGAACACCAGAAATGGGTTTCACACATTGTATCCATGTGGGAATCGAACATGCGAGTTCAGCACGACAAGCAACTAGTTCAGCACGACAAGCAACTAGTTTACCACTAGGCTACCCCACCACCTCTGATCCAATCTAGGGAAATTACCCAAAATGTGTAGTATTGTGTTGCCACAGATGCAGTCAATGAACAATAATAGGCCAAGAAGTAGCCCTGAAATGTAGCGACAAGGAATAAAGAAGTTGTTTCATGTTCTTATCATTTTGTTAACTTCAAATTTGAGATAACTACCGTATTTTCTTGAGTATAGTGCGCACCCATGTATAATGCGCACCCCCCTCTAGCAGGTTCAATATTTTTTTGAAAAAAAGAAATTTGATTATGCGCAGAAATTTTTTACACCGTACCCTTTCAGCGAAGTCCGGCAAACGAACGGGTGCTGAGAAACTTCGTCAGTACAAATTCGAAATTTGAGATAAAAAATCACCAGACATGTTTATTTACCGTTTAAATAGTATTTATTGTTCTGATAGGCATTGTTTTATATCTAGGGATTAAGATTACCTTGTGTATTTTCTCGTAAACTAAGCCGGAAACAGCAATCAGCTGTACACACGTTTTCTTTGAATCGACCGGTGATTCGGTCAAGACACACCCAATGATATAACTTTATAGGATTTTTAATGCAAGGATCGGCAATAATTGTATCTGAAACTATTTTTTTTTATCAGGAATAATATATTCCATTATTTTTTTAATTATATGCAGCCTTTACTAAACATATTTAAAATAATAATAACCCTTAGCGAAGCAGCTGATTGGTATTCCCGGGTATTTTTGTTACATGGAACCAGTCTGACCAGTCACCGTCAAGGCTCACGTGCACGTGATCGCGAGAATTTCATGTTGACATAGAATCGTCACACAAAAACAAATATGACTTTTAACGAGTCAAAGTATGTCATTTATGATATATGTATCCATTCTCTGTCAACTAAAGTTCGTTTCAAGACGTCAATAGCGGTATTCTGACCGTGGTTGCTGTTAATAACGGTGAGTTGTGCGATCTTCCAATCGCTTCACACACGATTTCGCCGAAATTAATAAAAGCAATATTATAAGGAATTTTGAATAAAATTAATGAAATAAGTTACAAACATAAGTCCATGTATACAAACACTTTTTATAGCCAGACAGTGTAATTACATGATTATTTTGCGTACTTCAGTATGGATTTGTTGACATGGTATTTCCGGTGTTTCGTGCTCACGGTAATGTCTTTCCATGGGGGAAAAAAACATCCAAACTCATAATTCGTGTATAATGCGCACCCCCTTCTACACAGTTGTGTTTTTTCGAAAAAAAGTGTGTACTATACTCAAGAAAATACGGTATCAAGTTTTTGAATGGCAAAAAAGGAACAAAAGTCCTGTTCACCAGCAACAACAGCTTTCAAAGGAAACTACAAGATGTCATTTACAGGACATACCAGCCAGCCATAAACCGTGACCAGGGAGCATATCTGCGTAGTGCTTGGGACTTTTGGGGACGGACTCATTAATCTGTCTGTCGCATTATTTAGTTGGCTTCCATTTATACATTGCTAATCACCAATCAGAGGGAATAAGTTGTTGGCTTACCATGTTTATTTTCCACCTGTTATCTTATTACCTTCTGTTGTTTTTCACTTGTACAAATAAATGCTTTCTATATGCTAGCATTTATTCACCTGATGAAAGAGTAAGCATATACTCCGAAATGTTGTGTTCCTCACAATGAAGAGCACAATCCATACATTCTCTCTCTCTTATTGAGATCATTAGAAGCTACTGTACTATATCAGTATGTCATAACATATACACATATACATAAATCATTTATAGACATGGCAGACAAATGTGTACTCACCAACAAGACAGAGTTTTCTCTTGGGGGAGCTGGTGCAGGGTTTCGCTTGCTGGATGCTGGCTTGTCATTTTTTTCTTGGGCTGTGGCTGAAATTATTCCAATACATAATACTAAATGTTTCCGAGTGATTTCTAGAAAGTAGCTGTCATCTCTGCAGAATATAAACCAACGTAACATTATTCATCTTACATTGTCATCCCCTATTGAACTATGTACCAGGTGTCTATGAATTAAGCTAGGCTGAGATTTCATGGCTCGATCGTAGCGCCACTAGTGGCTATTTCGAGTTATGTCCCTTCTATTGACCAATCAGATTCCACCTATCATCATGATCATATTACTTACATTTGCTTCAAACAAAATGGCGGCACCCAGTCAAGACGATCTGATCAATAATCAAGATTTATATTGTCATAAAACGTGTCTTAACTTAAGTGTATCATATAACTTGAGCACCTTGATTAAAAACATGAAAATATTAGGAAAATATTTGTCGCACCCAGTTGATGGTAAACATGCTTTGCATATCCTGCAATCGACAGGTTTTCATCTTTCATTTCAAAGTGTCTAGACATTTAGATAAACATACGCCATGAAATGTTTAACTTTCACTGAGAAAATATCCAAAAATGTGAAAAACTATTTCCATGTGCATATTTATCCTCCACTTTCGGTCATCAAAGCCCTACAAAGAGTTTGCAATTTACGGTCAGTTTGATGTGGAGGGCTATATAGTCATGCACCTCACCGTCGCAGTTGTATATCTATATAATTATGCAAAACAATTTGAAAGTACACTAAAAGGCTTGCATTTGGCCCCTCTGCTCTTATTTCAGAATAAGTATGTTTTTTCACAAGCAAGGGGAAAGTCTGGACACGCGATAAGCCTACATCCGCAGTGTGGTCACTGGAGCAGAAACAGAATAAGGCAAGCAGGGCCGAGTAAGCTCGGGGGTTATCGGCTATTGTTTACAAACAAAGCTACAGAATGGTCAACATACTGGCCCTTTAGGTTGAATATACTGACTGTCAGTGATTACAATGGAAACTTTTCCCATGTTACACCAGAAGCTTACTTCCTGCAACATCAATGCTATTTTCCCGTGGTGGGGGTGGAGCCTTCCGCCTTGCTGATGAAGCCCGGGCATCTGGGGTAGAAGAAGACTTCTTCACTCTGGATTGCCTGTTGCCATCAGACACCACACTCCGATGATGTATCAGCTTCCTGGAGACCAAGGAAATATCATCAGATACCTGTTCAGAGAGTCACAATGAAACAGTACATGCAGACCATTCAGCGTTATAAGGATGTTATATGAGTATTGGTAAGTGATTTGGGTTGAATCACAATGTTTAATACTGAACTGTTTGATTGGCATTATTGGAAGTGGGTAAGCAACAGTAAAGACAAGATATTTTATGGATGACAACTTCTTTATTCTATCATGATGCTTTTTACTGTTATCAATCAACCATTAACTTCATTCTCTTGTTCATGTTGTAATATATTAATCAACCATTATCCTTTGTTGATGTTTATCCCTTTCATGAATATTGTTTTTGTTTGTTTGTTTGTTGTTCAACACCGCACTCAGCAATATTCTAGCTATATGACGAGTCTGTACATAATCGAGTCTGGACCAGACAATCCAGTGATTGACATCATGAGCATCGATCTACACAATTGGGATACGATGACATGCATCAACCAAGTCAGCGACCCTGACCACCCGATCCTGTTAGTTGCCATTTGCAGCAAGCATGGGTTGCTGAAGACCTATTCTGACCCCAATATTGGTTTTGTTAATCCTTATTAAATGTATATAACCATGATAACCCTGTACTGTGCCGTCTTACTTCACTCTTGCTTGACAATGGTATAAGGATCTATACCGAAACATCGCATCATAATCATGATAATAGAATAAAGGAGTTGACATCCATAAAATATCACTTAACTGATGTTTAATACTGCTTTGAATAGTATTTCAGTTATCATGGCATGTCTGCTTATGTGGGAGGAAAGTCCAAGACATATACCACTTTGATAAAAAACAGTGAGCATGGGTTTGGTCCTGACAAACTAAGATCCACAATTAGAGCGAATCTAAGATTTGAATCTGTGATCATAGGAATCTTGCATGCCTGAGGGACATGGATCTGCACGCAATGTAACTCCTTATAACACAATATGGCACTTCTTCTAATCAGCACTGTCTTGTTATTTCATTTAACCTGCATGTGTCGTACACAAGATTTGTCTGGTCAAGACTCGATTATTTACGGACCGTTGTCATACTGCTGGAATATTCTGAGTGAGGCATTAAACAACAAACAAAAAACCAAAAGAGTCATATCTGTGTTAATGTTAACAATGAGATAATGAAAATGAATTTCACATGGCTGGCATAGTTTTGTTTCTTGTTTAATGCCACACTCAGCAATATTCCAGCTATATGCTGGCAGTCTGTAAATAATAGTCTGGACCAGACAATCCAATGAATGATATTATGAGCATCAATCCATGCAAATGGGATATGATGACTTGTATCAACCAAATCAACATTAGTTTCCTCTTACATCAAGCATAGTCGCCTTTTACGACAAGCAAGGGTTGCTGAAGTCCTGTTTTAAGCTGGATCTTCACGGCTGGCATGGTAGATATAACTAACAACATATCAAAATTAAAACAAATATTCTCGTTAGGAATCAGTTAACCTGAGGACTTCTCTTTCCTTGTGTGAGTAACTTCCACCATTGCTTGCAGCTTGAAGATGAATTGCTTCAATTGATCCATCGATGAATTTCATAATTTGAGAGACTGGTGCCTGCAAATTTGACAAAGAATTCTTGGTGTGTGAGCATGAACTGATGCTGTTGAGTAAAAGGGAGTTTAGCATGTTTAGTGAAGTAACTAGCCCGTACTAGGAAACACCTGCACATAATCACTGCTTGAACCATAGTTCTTGATGAAGAAATGTCTTGCTGTCAAATTCAATATGTTCAGGACTTATAAAAGATATTTGTCTTTTACCACCAAAAATGTGTCCAGAACCATGAAATAAAACAGAGTCGATAACTAACATAATCTGAGAAAAAAAGGCTGTATATATTCAGTGCATCTTTCCCATCATCAGTGCACCTCATGGGGATTCTGGGGCAGTATACCATGCTTGTCTGACAGGCTGACTAACTAATTGTGTGTCATCTCAACCTGACGGTTAGGTTCTTGGGTTACAAGCGTGATAATTTACAATTCTCATCTTTACCATGTTTGCTTTTAACAGGGTTTCCAATGTGTGCTGGTAGGAATGAAAACTAGCTATCAAAATTTGCCTGGTAATGGTGAAGTATATACTACTCCTAAGAAATGATAACCATCACTGATCATGTACATGATGAATACTTGATAACTTATTATTGTGAGATGTAAATATTTAACTTAATGTTAAGAATGTGACTTACTGTGAATATAGCAGTTTTATCATGATTATCATGCTTACTGTTCTCTTTCTATAATAAAGAATACAGCTTACATATGAATACTCTTTCTTATCAATGATAGCCTCATGCATGTCTTGAATGATAAACTTTTCAGTATCATGTACATGATCATGATGTACTGGAAACAAAATACATTCCTAAATAATAGAATTTCTACATCTACTACTATGTGAACTATCCAGGATACTCTATCTCTACTTATACTTCAAAGACCTCAGCAACATTGCAGTTTACCAGGCGCAGCTCAGGCTGCTGGTTGTGGCTCTTGTTTAATTCAAGATTCTTGCATGCCTCTTTGATCCTTAGGGTTAGTTGTGCTAGGGTCAGGTACCTTACCCTTAGCCCTTGTATCCCCTTCCCGATCAAGCACCCCTTTACAATCATTAGGGATTAGGGTTAGGTACCCATTTCCAATCAAACACCCCTTCGTGATCCTTAGGGTTGGGCACCACTTGCCAATCAAACTTGACCATGTTTACCATACTTATGGTTTTGGACCCCTTTACAATTATTAGGGTTACTAGTAGTTGTGAGTTAGGTTATGGCTTAGCTATCTCTTATAAGAAATTAATCCACTGTAATCTGAGGAAAATCCAAAATATTTTTTATCAAGTTTTGAGTTCCATGGAGAAAATGGCTACTGCATCTGCTAATAAAGGTAAATAATTGGGGCTGATCACTTGGTAAACGAGCACTAATGGTTTGTGACAGCACCTGTGTCCTGTGGTAAAGTGTTGGCTTATAACATTAATGTATTAGGGGTGCAGGCTAAAACGTCACCTCAGCAAAACGTCACAGATTTCTCTGGCAAAAACGACACCGCATTTGGCGAAAACGTCTACTAAGAGATGGGCGAAAACGGCACCTCTATTTCTAATAACGATAAGAACGATATATGAAGTAGTATATCTGATTTATGTTATTTGTTATATATTATTTGATGTACTTACATGTTATTTCCTGTTTTCCAGTTGTTCACAGATAACTACATACATTCACATATATATACAGTTCTTCACAGTTTTCATCTTCATCACAGTTAACAATATCAGCCCATGTACCACCGAGCATTGTGATAGTAGCTGACGCAGGGGGCTTATTTCTAATCATGCTAATCATGCTAATGTAAACTTGTTATTACTTTTCACAATTATTGGTGTTTGTAAGAGAAGATGTGAGTTTAATTTCATTTATTTTTCTTCAAAGCATAAAATGTTTTCACAATAAGTTAGTTGCGCCTCCCAATCAGAGTCGGCAGAGTTTTCGCTTGAGGCAAGGTGATATTTTCGCCAATTGGTGCTGTTTTCGCCAAGTGACGTTTTGCTGAGGTGCCGTTTTAGCTATAACCCACTTATTAGTTATGCTTAGCTTGGAGCTGGCAATGTTATCATGGTTATACATACTCCACACACAACATTAATCCGATCCTCCACACAGCAGAAATTGACATAAAAAAAAAAAGCGACCTGGTAAAGGGCACTACTCCGGGACTTCTACATCTGAAAAACATAAACTGACCTAAACATCTTGTAAACTTTGCAGGTATCTGGGGTTCGTCATGCATCATCATTAATCATGCTCATCTGATCTTGTAAAATCATCAATGTACATGTGAAATATTCAAACCACAGCACAATCTAATTCAAATTACAGCGACAATCATGCGTAATAACCCATAATACGTGTTTCAACTGTTTTCTTACATCAATTTTGATGACATAATTATTGGGGATGTAGCCAAGCTGTCCGATTCCATTTTGAGCGTACAACCAGTCGCTTCTGGATCCATCGAGAACTGTAAACTTGTCGCCTCCCAAAAACGACAAATATTGTGGCAACTTGCTCTTGTAATCGTACAAAGCTCGATACATTTGTAGCTATTTAGCAAACAGACTAACACTCGGAGAAAGTACTTAATTATAACGATTACTAAACGTCAAGGGCGGGTTTTCGTCTCAAGAGAGCGACATTTTGAAATCTTAGGTCCGCAGTAAAAAAATGGGATTATTCGTGTGGATAATTCATATATTTGTAAAATACAAATATAATTAAAAAAATATAATGTATGTTTAACATCATCTTTAGTTCCCTAATATTAAAAAAATGTAGTTCCAATGAAATATAAGAATGTTTGACGATTTATTAATTTCGAGTTTTTCGTATTTACTCCGAAACTTGTATGGCGGAAAACATGAATGTTTGGAAGTGTGTTGACAGCTCGCTAGAATACATTTAACATGACACGCCTCGCCAAAGTCAAACAGAAACAGGCGTAAGCGGAGTAAGTAAATAACCATGTGGATCATGAGTGTCATGTTGTCGATTGCCGAGAGGAGCTTTTGTGACTCCAATAATAATGATAAACCATGAAATGTTATTTACAGTTAATCAAACTAACAGTAACACAACTTACATTTAAGCCAACAACTTACACAACATGTTAAAACTTAGGACAGTCTGTGATCATAAGTATTCACACAGAGCTGAAGCCTGCATATTTTCTCTCAGTGATGTAGGATTTGCTTCCAGTGTTATTTCCACAGGGTTCACTTTGTCATGTTGTACCCAACTGATAAACATGCGGATGGAAATATGTGACTTGATTTACTTCATTAACATGATTAACAGGATGTAGGGCTGCAACGATACAGGAAGGCCACGATACGATACGTATCTCGATATTCTGGTCACGATACGATACGTATCTCGATACGCAACTTTATGGGAAAAAACATGAACAGAAAACATTACTCAAGCTTTTATTTGGTTCAAACAATGGACTTCAAACACCAGATATGATCAATGTTCAATCACAGCCTGAATGGTTCAGCTTGAGGTTTTTTTGAGAAATACCAAAACGTCAACATTATCAGGGGACAGTGATGCCCTCTGGCCACTGACAATGTCTCCTGCAGTGGAGAATACTCTCTCACTGGGAACAGAGGTGGCTGGGACTTCAAGATAATGTCTGACCAAAAGAGCCAATTTGGGGAATCGACATTCATTGCCCTTCCACCATTCCAGGGGATTTGCAGTTAATGGAATACAGTCTGCGGTTTTATATCGTTGTATCTCATTTTCCACACAAGCTGATAATGGTCTTGCTGCCTGAACATGTGTGATAAACACCTCTCCAAAAATTCCTCCTTGGCAGTTTTGATTTTCTTGTTACATGGTTCGTCTGGTTCATGAGACTCTGGCCCACTCTCAGATTTCCCATCCCTGTCAGTGTCAGACACAGATGGTAATGCTGGTAGTGGTGGGCTTTCAGGTTCAGCATGTAGAGCTTCATCAGGTTCCACTTTCACTCTGACTTCAGTCTGAAACAAGTTTTCAGAATTTAGTTACAGTATACAAAATCTTCTATACTAAATGTCAGTTTTAATTTTTTTTGTTTCTGAAGAAAATAGTCAAAGACAATATCAATGTTGTTTTTCTTCTAAAGAAGTGTTTTGAAGGAAATTGTAATCTAAACATGTATGCTTGTTTCATTTCCTAGGCTAAATATAAGCTCTCAAACATTTAGTTTACTGCACTAATATTGAGATTTTCAGACAAAACATTTAATAAACAAATAAATACCTTCAACTTTGATGCACATGCCACTGCTTTCACTGTCAGTCCAGTAAAAACCTGAGTCGTCCAGTTTCATCATAGTAAGGCAGGGACCTGAACCTGGGATCTAGGGCTGTAGCCTCCTGCAGGAACTGGTTGACATCAGGATCAGTGTATCTGTCCTTTAGGTCCTTTGTAATAGCAGCTTTCACACTTTTGATGAGAACTGAATCAGATTCCACAACAGCCATAGCTTTTAAAATCAGTTCCTTGAGTGGAAGAATCAGTGACACTGTTGGTGTCTTCTCAATGCACATGATAGTTGTGATTGTTTTCAATGGATTCAGGACACGTGTAGCATCCTCCTCACATCCCACATCCTCATCCGACAGTGTGACAAGTGAATCAACATTTTTTCTGACATCTTTGACTGTTAGCGTAGCAAATATTGCGGCTTGTTGCTCCAGATAGCGTTCCAACATGTCATAGCTTGAATTCCATCTTGTGGAAACATCTTGTATGAGTGTGTGACAGGGAAGTTCAAGAAGTAACTGTTTGGTTCTGAGGACAGATGCAGCCTGAGAGCTTCTGTGAAAGAAGGACACGACTCTTCTAACTCTCCCCAAAATCCTGGCCATCTGACTGACTTGCATTGCCCTTTGACTTGCTAAGTTTATAGTGTGTGCAAAACACCTAATGTGTGGGTTGAGACTTGGTGACTGCTTGACAGCACTAACAATGTTGCTTGCATTGTCAGTTGATATAGCAATATTTCCAAACCTGTCAATCTTCCATTCTGTTAAAGCAGATGTCAGAACATTTGCTAGGTTAGTTCCAGTGTGGCTCTCGTGAAGGGGCCGTGTTTGCAACACAGGATTTTCCATTTGCCATTCTTCGCTAACAAAATGTGCAGTTATTGTTACATAGCTCTCGGTCGCACTTGACGTCCATCCATCAGTTGTGATAGCAACAGACGAAGCACTTTCAATTCGTTTCAAAACCTCACGTTTCGTGTTCTCGTACAGTTTAGGCATAACAGTATTTGTAAAATGTGTACGGGAAGGAATCTGATACCTTGGCTCGAGTGTGTTGACAAGACGCCTAAATCCCACATTCTCCACAACGGAATACGGTCGCATATCCAAAGCAATGAAAACACCAATGCTATTTGTGATGGCCCCAGCGCGGGACGATGCAGCCGGTAATTTTGATTTAATTACATCATGGAGATTAGGTTGACTGCCTGGCAAGGGTTTGGTGAAATCAACAACACGTGACTGCGTACCTTGAATAGAAGACGGAACCTTGCTACCGCCAATATCTATGTCCGAGTGATGGCGTGGACATGTTTGTGGTACTACTCGTGTATTTCACACAAGTGAAGCAATGGCGACAGGCTGTTTGTTCCTTATTGACAGTTCGCACTCCATCCCGATATAATACGGGAAATCCAAAATGGTCCCACACAGCTGACTTAAATGAACTGGGGGGCTTTTCCAACTCGCATTTCTCGCTAATAAACTCGGCTGCTGCCATGTTTTCAAGTCGTTTGAAGCACGTGCCGGTCATCGTGACACGCGCTAAAGCCTTCTGGTTGGCTGTTCAATGAATGTCAACCAATGAAACAATAGGATACATTCAGTTATGTAATACGACCTGTTTGATTGGTTAATACATCCAGCGAGCACACGGAGCAGTCAATCGCAAGGTAACGTAAACCCGTAAGAGACAACACAACATGTTCTGCCTACCTTACACGATCAGAGTTTGAAAAAATATTAGAATATTAGTTGTTTATGTTTCATAGTGTAGGGGGAGTTGAGGGTTACATCGTATCAGAATTTATTTAAAATGTAAGTGCGTTTTGGGAGCAATGCGTGACGAGGGAAGCAAGGGAACTCTACTTAAGATTTGCGTTCCGTATCGTGACGTATCGATATATACCCCCTCGTGTATCGTGTATCGTATCGTGGGTCAAGTATCGCCATGCATCGGAATATCGGTGTATCGTTTCACCCTTAACAGGATGTCGATTGTTCAGTTGTTCTGAAGCTTTGTTTGTAAATAGCCGATAACCCCTGAGCATACTGAGGATTTTTCTGCACCAGTGACCACACTGCAGGTGTAGGCTTATCACATGACAGGACTTTTCTCTTGTTTGAAAAACAAACATACTTATTCTGAAAAAGGAACAGTTGGTCCTAATTTCGGTGTTGTTTTACATATTGTTTTGCATAATCATATAGATATACTACAACAACTGCGACAGTGAGGTGCATGACAATACAGCTTTACATATCAAATCAACATTATCGCCAGCTCTTCATAGAGCTTCGATGACAGCACATGGAGGATAAATATGCAAATGAAAATAGTTTTTGATGTTTTAGGATATGTTTTCAATAAAAGTTATGTTTATCAAAATGTGTAAACTCGTCCAAAATGAAACAGATGAAAAACACATGAATGGACTGTGTAAGATTTGACGATGTGACAGAGGAACTTGACTGGCTGTACTCTGGGTAGGAAAGTGATAGCTCCATACAACTGAAGCATATTTTTATTGTAATCTGGGCTTTGATAAACACTGGTTTATATCAGTGCTTTTATTAGATTATGTGCACACGTTCCTGTTATGATTCACAGCAATATGTCATTGTTCTATGTGACATTGGCAGCAGAGTGGCCTATGTTTCCACTTTGATAAATTTATGGGACCAGGGTGCAACCTGGTTTTATCTGGTGCAACCGGGATTTCATGTAAACATGCACCTGGTGCAAGTTGAATCAAGTTCATTAAATCGATCCCTGATTGAGTACTGGAGACCGAGTCTTCTGATTTCTTTTAGTGTTTCATTTAGGGCTGAGCTGATACACCAGCAGTGTGATCCGATCTGTATAACGATACCTTGCTCACAATCCGATATGTTACACAATACTTGCATGTACTTTTATCTGTGCGTAAGCCATCATTTTCATAGACAGGATGGCCAAAGACCTGGCGCACTGCCATTTTATAGTCGGCAGTGCCAAGTGTGGTGCATTGGAGGGAAATATTTATGCTTTCTCTACAATCTCATTAAATTCAGATCTAAGTTCTCGCTGCCACTAAACAAAGATCTGAGGACATCCCATTACGGGTCACGTCAGAATGGCCTTTTGGGAACTTTGACCGACTACTAAAATGACAAACATCAGCCAATTAGAAAGCAGCTTTCTCGAGCTTTACGGTAGTCATTTCAACCTGGCAACTTCAATTTCAGACTACGCTTGAAAAATATGTTGGCACAGTTCTCGATTGAAATTTTAGAAACTGAAAAAGCGAAAATTCCGGAATGTCTAACATATGATTGAGATTGTATGACAGTACTTCACATGTACTGTGCAGCGCCTCCTCCGTTCAAATGTTTGACCCACGGAAGTGAGAAGTAGACGATAATTTTGACAGAATCAGTCATATGGGCCGTAACTGTCGTTTGGAATACCCCATGTTAACGTTTTCGAGGTTGCATGATGAGAAAACACATTCCGACTGTCACTTTCATGATCTGGTAAGCTACGCTTTGATTGGTTGTATCAAAGGTCGTTCTGATGAGACCCGTAATGGGATGTCCTCAGATCTTTGTTTAGCAATAGTGAGAACTAAAATCTGATTTTAATGAGATTGGTTTTCTCTACTAATTTGTGTTTGGTGTAACAGTTATTAAGGCAAACATTTTACGTAAGAATCGATATATATTTAATTTTGCTTAGTGTGTGACTGTGATTGATATAATGAGAAGTAACAAGTCGTGATCCAACAATGCATCTGTGTATCGTCCCTCTACTAGTTTCAGTGTCATTTTTCTCATTCTAGAAGTTGCCAGTATGGAAGGTGGTGTGTTCAGTGACAGTGTTGACGTGCTGCTGACACAGCTGTGCAAACATCACCTCCAGGACACTCAGAAGCGTGCTTACATCGTTCAGCCTCAAACGTCTCGGGATGTGCAGTGTAAACGACTCAAAAGAAAGGCCTACAACACATTATTTGAATTTCTTAAAGGACGAGGAAGGTTTGTATTTGTTGAAATTTGATTTATATCTTTTCTGCCACTAATCAGTCTGTTATCCCTAACCCATCTAAAAACATTTATCATACCGCCATGTCAGAATGATGAGATTTGATTGGTTCACATGATTATGATGATTTTCATAAAATATCCTGCCTTTGGACATAAATTCTTCAGCGGGAGAATAAATCCCTTATACCCAACCATGTTAAAACAGGCTGCACATTGATTTCTCAGCGGGAGAATAAATCCCTTATACCCTGCCTTGATCATGTTGATGCAACAAACCGCACGCTTTTTCTGAGTCAATAAAAGTCACATGGCCTAGCACAAGTTACCTCAGCTCAATTGAACAGCTGTTTTCAATCAATTTTGAATTTGTTTTAATTCTTTTACAATGTCATATACAATGTCAGTAAGATAAATTCGTTGTAGGAGGATCACTCGGGGTACAGGGGCTTGTGGTATAAAACCCAATGTGGGATGCATAAAACCCCATGTACCTGATGTACCCCGAGTGATCCTGCTACAACTTATGATATCTGTGTATGATAAGTATTATAGATAATTTTAACAATCATGTTTAAGTACTGTCCACATTTTACTGTTGTATTATGTATATCTTTGTTTATTGAAGATGAAGTGGAAATGTCTTATCTTAAGGAGTTGGTATACTTCTTTTCTTGTGTATAGTGCGCACCTTTTGAAAAATATTACAGCTGTGTAGTGGGGGATTGGCATAATACATACAGACAATGACTTTCAATTATTTTTACCAATCACTGGATTGTCTAGTCCAGACACCATTATTTACAGACTGCCGAAATTCCTCTGGAATATTGCTGAGTGCAACGTGATACAACAAACAAACAAAATCAGCTTGGAGGAATGATATAATTTATTCATTAAACATGCCAAATCCTTGGTTTAAGGAGGAGGGAGTTCAGTTAACATGTAAATCGGAGAAGGCATTGGATTTATTGCCAAGTGACCACTATTTCATCACCCTTTAGAACATGTAGTGCAGTGATGCTACCCTGTTCAAAGTACCCTTGGCAGGCAAATTGGGAAAAACATTGTAATATTTTTTAGAATTGGATCTTTTTACTGTTCTTATTTATGCAAATTCTGAAGTATTGGTAAATTTGCACACAGTTATCACTTCACTACATGTCATGTTTTCTTGTGTAGAGTGTGCACTTCAGTATAATCATAATATGCACCTACCATTTTTGGGTACAAGTTTGAGGAAAAAATAATTATATTGTTTATTGGGTGCACTCAAAAACTACATTGCATTGTTTCAGGTGAACTAACACGAGATAACAAAATTGGCCAATGAAAATGTGAAATTTGAGATAAAACATCACAAGACATGATGATTTACAAGTTTGGTTGTTTTTCCATTTTACACTCGGTATTGTTTTATGAGTAGTGATTAAGATTACTGCGGGTAATTGTCTGGTAAAATAAACTGGAAATAACAATCAGCTGTACACACATTTTCTCCCAGATCTACCGGTGATGAAATACAAAAATGTCCAATATTATAGCTATAGTGAATTTTTGTGCAGTGATCGGAAGAAATTGTATTTGAAACTATTCTTGAACCAGGATAATCTGATAGTGGTTCTGAATTGGCGCAGTATGCTAACCAGTTCACACCCGATTTTGCCGAATCAAATGTAGACAATATTAAATGAAATGTGAATAAAGTTATTTCAAACACAAGTCCAGATGTGACAATAATGAAAGTTTTCTGTTTTTTTTCAGATATTCTTGCATATCCCCATCTGATCCTGTGAAAAAAGAAATAGATGGCATTTTGATCTATGCTTACCACTTACGATGTAATCGATTTTTCGATGAAGCCAATCGTCTGGAAGCTCTCCTGGACACTTTGTTATCAAAAGATGGTAGGTGTATAATTGTCTAAGCTTAGTGTTTGATTTGGTGAAATTTAACAACCTCCTTCTTACATGATATGTCAGGTATTGCAGTCAACGCATCTGCTTTGAAGCTTCATAATTAGACTGTGCCACTTGGCATCGTTTTCAGTAGGTTTAGTGTTAGTTTGTGGACTATTGTTAGCTGAATTCATTGACAGAAAGACATTTTACAAGTCTTGGGCTAAGGTAGCAGAATGAAATGCACACTGCTTACTTCTGATATAACTATTATTATTATTGACATCAGATTTGGTTGTAATCATGGTAATCCAAACCAGGTGCCTCTCTGCCTCCCTTAGGATACATGCATTGCGTCATGTTTGAGATAGAAGCGGTGATGACATGCCAAGTTCTATAATGAGCACTACCTGCTGTTTTTAACATTGAAAAACCATAAAGCATATATTAGTAGATAAAGAAACATGCTATTTTGTATTTTTGTAAACTCTGTAAAGAGAGGGACATTTTGAGATGCTCTCCTGTTAAGTAAGCAATGTTTTTTCCACTTTGGTTCTGGAGAAGTGTTTTTGATTACAGGTGATAAGAGTGATGTGATGTCAGTGTTGCTGTTGCTGGTGTTGCTGTCAGAAAGGAGGAATCCCACCAGTAGTGAAGTCATTGGACATGCATCACAAAAGCTGCCTCTGGTGACATCTAAAAGGGTAATGACCCGTTGTCATTAGTCAGCTGATTGTGATGGGTCCTTATCAGTCTGACTGTGATATGGAATATGAGGATACTTATGAAACTGGGGTAGGGTGGGGATTGTTGTCCACTATATCAGCCACTGGTTTCCCTGGCTAATACTTTGTTATCTTTAGTCAGCCATGATCATTATGTGTTTGTCCCGATCACATCTCTAAAACTAATAGGTATTCTTTCATGAAACTTTGTACTTTTAAAGACAAGGTTGTCAGCTGGGGCATTTTTCAATTTAGGGATTGTTTGAATTTTGATTTTTTCTGTTTCCAAGGCAAAAGTTTGACTTTGACTCTGTTCACAGTGGTGTACGGACCATGCTCCCGTTCCACAAAGCGATCTTAGCACTACGACTATTGTAAGCCTATGTTAAAGAATAGGAGTTACTATCACCTTAGTGCTCAGATCGCTTTGTGGAACAAGGGCAATATCTCTAAAACTAATAGGTGTTCTTTCATGAAACTTTGCACATATAAAGACCAGGTTGTCAACTGGTGCCTTTTGCTGATTAAGGGATTGTTAGAATTTTAATTTTCCGGTTCCATGGCAGCAATTTGACTTTGACTCTGGTCAGACCCCAAGATTGTCTGTTAAGCTTTTCACCAGTGAAGGTAACCAAAGTAACAGATGGGAAATGTTTAGTGTAAACATTTTTATCTATATTTCTATTAAGCTGCTTCAGCAACTATTGACACACTACTGTTTGTAATGCAACAGATTACAGCATGAGCCATGTATCAATTGTGTGACATCCACTAATTCATATCTTTGCAAAAAGTGACGTGACCTAAAAAACAAAGTTCTGAGTCCCATTTCCATGGTATTGTTTGACAGCTCAATAACTACTCTTGTATACAAACAGACTGCTTAGATGGGAATGCTTTCATCAAGTTCACTGTTGTAGGACTTGCTGTAACAATTAGATGATTTGTTCCTTCGACTTTATGGGGGCCCGGGGGGATTTATCAGTTTCTGATGACTCTTGTTTATTTTTTATATAACAACAAACCTGACTTTTGCACCAGGGTGTGTGGTATTAATTTGCTGTAGAAATCAATCCCTGACTTTTTTCATTTGTTGTGTGTTGTCCAGACCCAGCACATGGTGTTACCTGAAGGACCTCCTGTGTACGGGGACAGCCAGGTTGTCTGTCCCGACTCCTTCTACATGCATTACCCACGGTAAGACAGCTCGCACCCACGCCTCATCATCGTGTCTCACACCCACGCCTCATCATCGTGTCTCGCACCCACGCCTCATCATCGTGTTTTACACCCACGCCTCATCATCGTGTCTCACACCCACGCCTCATCATCGTGTCTCACACCCACGCCTCATCATCGTGTCTCACACCCACGCCTCATCATCGTGTCACACACACGCGTCATCATCGTGTCTCACACACACGCGTCATCATCGTGTCTCACACCCACACCTCATCATTGTGTCTCACACCCACGCCTCATCATCGTGTCTCACACCCACGCCTCATCATCGTGTCTCACACCCACGCCTCATCATCGTGTCTCACACCCACGCCTTATCATTGTGTCTCACACCCACGCCTCATCATCGTGTCTCACACCCACGCCTCATCATCGTGTCTCACACCCACGCCTTATCATTGTGTCTCACACCCACGCCTCATCATAGTGTCTCACACCCACGCCTCATCATCGTGTCTCACACCCACGCCTCATCATCGTGTCTCACACCCACGCCTCATCATTGCGTCTCACACCCACGCCTCATCATTGCGTCTCACACCCACGCCTCATCATCGTGTCTCACACCCACGCCTCATCATTGTGTCTCACACCCACGCCTCATCATCGTGTCTCACACCCACGCCTCATCATTGCGTCTCACACCCACGCCTCATCATTGCGTCTCACACACACGCCTCATCATTGCGTCTCACACCCACGCCTCATCATCGTGTCTCACACCCACGCCTCATCATCGTGTCTCACACCCACGCCTCATCATCGTGTTTTACACCCACACCTCATCATTGCGTCTCACACACACGCCTCATCATTGCGTCTCACACCCACGCCTCATCATCGTGTCTCACACCCACACCTCATCATCGTGTCTCACACCCACACCTCATCATCGTGTCTCACACCCACACCTCATCATCGTGTTTTACACCCACGCCTCATCATCGTGTCTCACACCCACGCCTCATCATGGTGTTTTACACCCACACCTCATCATCGTGTCACACACACGCGTCATCATCGTGTCACACACGCGCGTCATCATCGTGTCTCACACCCACACCTCATCATTGCATCTCACACCCACGTCTCATCATCGTGTCTCACACCCACGCCTCATCATGGTGTTTTACACCCACACCTCATCATCGTGTCACACACACGCGTCATCATCGTGTCTCACACCCACGCCTCATCATCGCATCTCACACCCACGCCTCATCATCGTGTCTCACACCCACGCCTCATCATCGTGTTTTACACCCACACCTCATCATCGTGTCTCACACCCACGCCTCATCATCGTGTCTCACACCCACACCTCATCATCGTGTCTCACACCCACACCTCATCATCGTGTTTTACACCCACGCCTCATCATCGTGTCTCACACCCACGCCTCATCATGGTGTTTTACACCCACACCTCATCATCGTGTCACACACACGCGTCATCATCGTGTCTCACACCCACACCTCATCATCGTGTCTCACACCCACGCCTCATCATCGTGTCTCACACCCATGCCTCATCATCGTGTCTCACACCCCTGCTTCATCATCGTGTCTCACACCCCCGCCTCATCATCGTGTCTGACACCCGGTGAGCACAATGGGGCTGAGTGTGGACATGGAGGTGGTCACCTCTCATCTGTTTCTCACACAATCAACCATGCTTTGTCTTATCCCCATTGCACAAAGTGATCTTAGTGCTACGGTTATCGTATGCCTGTGTTAAAGTATGGGAGCTACGATGACCTTACTGCAAAGATAGCTTTTTGCAATGGGCCCCTGGATTTACAAGAGTTTCCACTTTCACAAACTCACCTCCTTTTTACAGTTTGGGTTTTAACAATTGCAGTATTTTTTAGGGAGCTGTTTGAGGCAGCACACCAGCAGACAGATATCCGGACAAAGATGGACATCAAACGTCCAAATGTGAGTCAGTTTCTTGAGCATGTGCGATATGATTCCAGTTTGTATTGTCATATCAGTCATGGGGAGACTGGTCTAGCAGAGAGAACCATTATTTTCAAAAGTGCAGCAGCATGTAGATATATGCAGGAATATTACTATAATTTTAGGAAACTGGTAAATAATGTAACAAATGTAAGCTTAAGGTTATGTAGTCTCATTAAAATCAGATCTATACTCTGATGCGTGGGTCCTTTAGCCAATCAGATATCAGCTTTCTAAAACAGTTTTATTACTTTGTTACCACCCTGATTCAGAATTTTGAAATCTTAAAAAAACAACTCATATATTAGACAACAATTCTTCAGATCATATGCTGACGGTACTCCTGTTTTAGGGTAGATGCCATGGTGCTTAGAAACAACAGGGTCTATGCGATATCCACAAATGACCAAGATGAATTGAGTGGTCAGTCTCAGTGACTTGGCTGATTGTGTGTCATCATGAACTGATGGCATGGAGCATTGCATGATTTGCCTGGTCCAGATGTAGCTAAAATATTGCTATTCACTCACACATTTCTAAAAACAAAGCAAATGAATATTGTACCTTTCAATCCGATGTCAAAAATGGAGAAAATGTAATAATTTCAACACTCGCTTTCAGCTTTTTGAGCTGACCCCCGGCACAGAGCTGTCTGGAAATGGATGGTTTAATTACAAGGTAAACTGTTGCTGTGTTACAGTGTACTGTGTGGATGTGTAAATGAATTCATGTCTGTAATTTTACCTGCTTTAATAATTTTGCACTTTTGCTTGGGATTACATCATTGTATCCATGGTATCATTTCATGTAAATGACTTGGTGAGGAAATGCTCCACAACCGTTATCAGGGTACCAGGTAGTTCACAGATTCAGAATGTCAACAAATGTATGTTTGAGCTGATTACTGCCTGTCAAGGGATAAAACTCCTCATCCTGTTTCAGCCACTCCTGAATGATGCCCATGAAAAGGAGGCAAGAATGACCATGTTTGGAGGTCTAGTGCAAGGAAGAATTACCTCCCTTGACGTAAAACTTGAGCTGCCAGAATTGCCAGATGAATTTGATATGAAGTAATCTTGTTTTCTTACTTCTTCTTTATGAACGTTTTGTCATTAGAAATATTCATACAACCAAAACCTGTGTCTTATAAAGTAAACATTTTTTTTATTATCAGCTGGGGATACAACAATGTGCATGATTGCTCATATTGTCAACCACTGGCTTGCCTGGCTCACAATAAATTATTAACAGGCCAGAATTATATAGCTGTAATTTTGCTAACCTGTGGCATCAAATAAGAAAGGGTTTCTTACACATTTTGAAAATCAATTTTTATTTTCCTTCCTAACATAGTAATGCTGCAATGAAAATCAAACAAAAGCTTCTGATCATGAATAGCCATTTGTGGTTAAACCATGTTAACATGTTCATGAAGATCTTGCATCCATTTGTGGTTATACCATGTAAACATGTTCATGAAGATCTTGCAACCATTTGTGGTTATACCATGTAAACATGTCCATGAAGATCTTGCAACCATTTGTGGTTATACCATGTAAACATGTTCATGAAGATCTTGCAACCATTTGTGGTTATACCATGTAAACATGTTCATGAAGATCTTGCAACCATTTGTGGTTATACCATGTAAACATGTCCATGAAGATCTTGCAACCATTTGTGGTTATACCATGTAAACATGTTCATGAAGATCTTGCAACCATTTGTGGTTATACCATGTAAACATGTTCATGAAGATCTTGCAACCATTTGTGGTTATACCATGTAAACATGTTCATGAAGATCTTGCAACCATTTCAGATGTCCTGAAATCAGAATTCCAAAGGTCATGTCATCCAGTCAGGTATGTGGAAACAAGTAACAAACTTCTACATTCTGAAGCATCGGAACATTTGGTCATTTATCAGACTCATACCAGAATGTCAAGTGGAGAGGCCTTCTATGGATCTTTCTCCTTCTCCCGAAGCCAGAAAGGATTTAACCACTAAATCTGGAAACAAATTTATTCTGATAAAAAGTATTTGATATTTTCAGTTGTCTCAAGACACAAATGACACCTTCATATCGACATCGATGACAACATTCAATGACTCTGCTATTGAGGAGAACATCTGGGATCTAGCCCTGAAGTGCAAGCGAGGCAGATACTACACTTGGGAGAGGAGAGGAATGTGAGCTACCAAACTTATTCAAACTTACCTGTACCCAAACTCCCTCTACTGGAATTCAGGGACTAGTGGCATGATCATTAAACCCTGGGAACGTCATGTGATGTTGATATGTCAGTCTGGGAAAGTTTTGAAAAATGGAATTAGCCGAAAAGTCATGGAAATGTTATGGAATCATTTTCATACAAAATGTTTTGCCCCCAAACTTGAACTTCCAATTAACTCTGTATTAACAAATGAAAACACACTGTATTGAGTTTAGTGTTACCAGTTGATGGTGTCATACTGTTTTCATCAGTCTTCGTATACATGGCATACCCACAAATAACCTACAGAAATTGAGAAGATCGGCCCTTGTGTTCATCATGGTTTCAGCTGCCCATTCAAATATTCTGACTCCAACAAAATTCCCAGTTACCCAAGAATATTAAATGGTACAGGAGCCATTGGTTTGTAAGTGGTAGTGGTTTTGTTCCGTTCACAGATATCAGTTAAGTCACGTAGATATTCCTGGGTCAGCACCTTATTGTGAAACACAGATGGGTCCTAAAACAATAACAGAAGTAATTTAATTCTCTTTCCAATTTCTTTAGTTGTCTGGTTTTGTAAAACAACTTATGTAGTCACCGTATCACCACACAAGGCTAAACAGGTTCTTTGTGTTTGGCAGAAATAAAGTTTGTGTTCAACATGTTCAACACATGACACATTGTCTTGAACCGATTCCAGTGAAGGATCCATTGAGAGACCCTACTTCTCTGAGGCAGGTCCACTAGCTGTGGACAAGTGGTACTCACAGATGCTGCTGCAGCTCCAGGTTATCGCCCCTGGAGTAGTGCTGCCACCTAGGAGAGAAATCAGCCAATCACAGCTTCTCAAGGATGTCATCTACCTTCTGATTGGTGTAGAGTCACATACCTTTAAATTGGATGAGGTATGTTGTGTATTAGGAGGTACTTTCATGGTATCAATATATTTCTTTTGTCTATATTGCCAATATTTCCATCAGTGCCTTCCTGGGAGTCTACCCAAGTGGTTAGTGTCTTACTGTTGCACAGTCAACTTGATTCCCCTGCACACATGGAGATCATTGTGTCCCTGCTATCTGAACAGAAGCCTGAACCACTTACTTCAATAACTGTCCAGTGCACAGTGGGATGGGTAACTCGAGTACTCTGGTCAGGCTGCTCCTGAGTGGGACCCAGGTACCCACAGGACTACCTGGACTCTGGCTAGTCATGGGATTTATTGTTTAACGACAATAGCAATTAAAACACATGATTACACTACAAGTCGCTAATGTTTGCATTTCTTTGACTGTGCATGCATTCCTTCTGACTTGTATGTAGAGATTAAGCTTCAGTCAGCCTCAGCGAACACATGACCAGCTTGTTTTGTTCATGTATCTAAATAGGTTTTGCCAGGGCTCCAGTAAAGCAATCAGACATTTTGTACCCAACTCTTTGAGACCTTCAGCAGGTACCAGGGTCAGGTTGGGTAATAGCAGATCAGGTACCTTGGTAATACATTTGGACTTTTCCCCTCCCTAGATTCCATGTTTGTGTTGTTTTCCCCTTGGTTCCAGTGCCTAGAATTAAGAAAGGCTGATTGTTGCTCATGCTGTCAACCATCGGTTTGCCTGATCCAAGTTGCTGTGATTTAGCTGAATATTGCTGACTGTGTCATAAAACAACACTCACTCATTGGTAATATCAACAACTGGTTGTCTGGCCCAGACTGTATTATATAAAGACCACAGTGATTTAGCTGGATATTGATGACTGCGTCATAAACAGCACCCACTCACTGATTGCTAATCCTTATTCGCAGGCGACTCAAAGTTTTATGACAACAGAAGGAGTGTACGTCACAGGGATAACTCCCGATGCCCTCAGCAATTGTCTGAGGGATTTTGTTGCTTGTGGTTCCAACTACTACCGCCTCAACCTGTGCTCCAAGGCTCCTGTGGTCGACTCCTTCTATGAAAAGGGGATGGTGTACCAGGCCTACACTGGAGCCGTGCGCAAAGTCCTGCAACACTACCGAGCCGTCATACTCTCCGTCCCACCCAAAACTACACTTCTGCAGCTCAAGTTTACCTGTGAAAGAACATTCCAGCAAATAAGGTACATTCACATGATAGATCTAGTGTACATTGTAGGGATTAATGTTTATCAATATTAAAGAGGTAGATGGTATGAATGGATTTTATGCATTTTTCGTGTGTCCTTTCTAAATCTGTAGTCATCATTGCAATATTTTCCATTGGTCAGACCATTGTTGTTTACTTGAATCTAACATTTTGCTTTCAAAACTTTCTTGGAAGTTTGGAGCATTGATTTCCTGATGAATGTTCTTGGTTTAATGTTAGACTATTGTGTCCCTAAATTATTCCTATCCTGCTACGACAATGTGCAAGTTGCTTCTTATCTTCCATACCCACAACAGAGTGAAAAGTCATGACACGAAGACACCCCAGAATGCAGCCACCCTTTCAGAGCTAACTTCCCTCGATCTTCCTCTTGTCTACATCTCAAGCAGTTCTACCAGGAGTGATGGGGAAGTGCTACTGTGTGGCAAGGACCTTTCACCACCAACCACCCCGGCTGTTTCCAATCCAGTAGGTGGCAGACGACAGAAATTCTGGAAGGATTGGGAGCAACTGTTCAAGGACACGGTAGTCAATACCCTGAGATACCTATATCGACTTGGAATAGGATTCTCCAGCCCTCTCATCCTGCATAACTACCCTGCCCACAGGGCCATCAGATGCTCCGGATAGAAGATTGAGATCTTGTAGGAGAGGCCATAGAAGAAATACTGGCCGACGTGGTTACTTGGGGATTTTATCCCAGAATTGATTGACAATCTCAAGGTTTGAAAGTACGTTCCTAGGTTCTGTATACTCACTTTGGTGCAGCTGTGTCTGTGCATTCAGTCACTACATTAGACGTACAGGATGCCTACCTGCATGATCCAATGCACCCATACTCGCTCAGGTATCCATGGTTTCATGTCCAGGGGCTTGTACTACCCAGCCACATGGCTATTTACCCAAATAGCTACTCCAATATAAGCCTTCCTATATCATTAGGGGATCAGCTTCGATTCTTACATCAACGACTGCAATCTGTGTTACTAAAGCTGGTGATCCTGTCTAAAGTCTCCACTTAAACTTCTTCCATTGACTCTTGGCACAGCTGGGATAGATAATCAACAAGGGAAGTCAGAGGTAAACCCTAGGGCAGTCCCAGCAGTTCATCAGTGTTAAACAGCCTGGAAAACATCTCAGTTCCGGAAGACAGGTGGTTACAGATTTAGATGCTGGTGTGTGAAGCCCTATCTGGAGACATCTCGGTACACCGGTGGCAAGTAATGTTGGGTAGCCTCACGTCAGCCAAGGACTCTACCAGATGGGGTTGACTCCAACATTGAGATCTTTAGGTTTTCTCTAACCTATGATAGATTGAAATCAAACCAATCTTCTGGTACCGTTAGACCGGGATGTGCATGCCCATCTTCAGTGGTGGACCTTCGAGTTGAATGTCTTTGATGGATTCTCTTTGACAGACTTTGTGCCCACTCATCACCTATTTGTGGGTGCCTCTCTTCAGTGCTGGGGAGTGCTGATGGATGAGATGATGGTGGGAGTGTTGTCGACATTGTCAAGGATTGGCACATCAACTGCCTGGAATTCCTAGCAGTCACTCTCGTCATTCAGACATGGCAACAATCCCTTTGCCACAGTCGGGTAATGACTGCCATCAACAACTCCACACATGGCAGCCTACTACACCAACATGATGGAATCCAAGATTCCCAACCCCTCCTGGTGTTGACATTCCGGTTTGACAACCTGATACAAAGTGTTTCGCTAAAGGCACGGGCATGTTAATGAGAATGTCTCCAATCCCAGGTCCTCGACCAGTGGATCACAACTAGCTGGTGATCTTGTGGGAGAACCCCAAGGCATACACTTATCCTACTCCAGTCCTGCTGCAAGATGTTTTCACTCTGTGTTAAGGATATCCAAGATAACAAGCAGATTGTCCAATATCATAGCAGGCTAAGAATATACAGAACACTCAGATTCATGTAACATTGTGATGTGATTGACATTCTGGTTGCTATAGTTAGGGTTACCTAACCTCCATCAATGCCTTCATCTTATAGAATGTTCCGTAGAAACACCAAACTAGATTCCATGTCTACACTTCATCACCATGTTCATATTGATCTGAATAAAGATATTCTGTTCTGTGTGTAGGTTCCTGTCTCAGCTGTGTTGGTGTGGACGAGACAGCATCAACTTCCCTACAGTGAGTTAGACCATCCATATAATTTCTGTTTCCCTCCTCCATGCTCAGCTTCAGTTGGGGTTTGTGGGCAGTTGAAAATACCAAATGAAGTTTTAGCTCACCTGACTGAATGTCAAGTGAGTTATGTCATGACCTGCTTGTCCATTGCCATTGTCTATGAACATGATCTCCTCAGAAACCACTTGACAAATGAAGCTGAAACTTCACATTCATCATCTCACCAACGATGACACCTTTATTTATTCAATTTTCAATATGGCCACCACAGCAGCTACATAGAAAAAAGTTCCTTACGGACACTGCACAGCCTTTTCTGCTCAAAATGTCTATTTGTTCTCTCAAAATGCATTGTGGGGTTTGATAACATCTTTGAAATTTGAGGAAATGCCTGAGGTTTTACATATTCAACCAAGACCGAGGGTGTTGTCAAGATATTTCCAAAGATCATGATGGCGTCTGTGGTATGTTGTCAGGGTATGTTCAGTGATCATGATGGTGTCTGTGGTATGTTGTCAAGGTATGTTCAGTGATCATAATGGTGTCTGTGGTATGTTGTCAAGGTATGGCCAGTTATCATGATGGTGTCTGTGGTATGTTGTCAGGGTATGTCCAGTGATCATGATGGTGTCTGTGGTATGTTGTCAGGATATGTCCAGTGATCATAATGGTGTCTGTGGTATGTTGTCAAGGTATGTCCAGTGATCATGATATCTGTGGTATGTTGTCAGGGTATGTCCAGTGATCATAATGGTGTCTGTGGTATGTTGTCAGGGTACAACCAGTGATCATGATGGTGTCTGTGGTATGTTGTCAGGGTATGTTCAGTGATGATGATGGTGTCTGTGGTATGTTTTCAGGGTATGTCCAGTGATCATAATGGTGTCTGTGGTATGTTGTCAGGATATGTCCAGTGATCATGATGGCGTTTGTGGTATGTTGTCAGGGTATGTCCAGTGATCATGATGGCGTCTGTGGTATGTTGTCAGGGTATGTCCAGTGATCATGATGGCATCTGTGGTATGTTGTCAGGGTATGTCCAGTGATCATGATGGTGTCTGTGGTATGTTGTCAGGGTATGTCCAGTGATCATGATGGCATCTGTGGTATGTTGTCAGGGTATGTCGAGTGATCATAATGGTGTCTGTGGTATGTACTCAGGGTATGTCCAGTGATCATGATGGCATCTTTGGTATGTTGTCGGGGTATGTCCAGTGATCATGATTGTGTCTGTGGTATGTTGTCAGGGTATGTCCAGTGATCATGATGGCATCTTTGGTATGTTGTCAAGGTATGTCCAGTGATCACAATGGTGTCTGTGGTATGTTGTCAGGGTATGTCCAGTGATCACGATGGCATCTTTGGTACGTTGTCAGGGTATGTCCAGTGATCATAATGGTGTCTGTGATATGTTGTCAGGGTATGTCCAGTGATCATAATGGTGTCTGTGGTATGTGGCAGGGTATGTCGAGTGATCATAATGGTGTCTGTGATATGTTGTCAGGGTATGTCCAGTGATCATGATGGCATCTGTGGTATGTTGTCAGGGTATGTCCAGTGATCATGATGGCATCTGTGGTATGTTGTCAGGGTATGTCCAGTGATCACAATGGTGTCTGTGGTATGTTGTCAGGGTATGTCCAGTGATCATGATGGTGTCTGTGGTATGTTGTCAGGGTATGTCCAGTGATCACAATGGTGTCTGTGGTATGTTGTCAAGGTATGTCCAGTGATCATGATATCTGTGGTATGTTGTCAGGGTATGTCCAGTGATCATAATGGTGTCTGTGGTATGTTGTCAGGGTACAACCAGTGATCATGATGGTGTCTGTGGTATGTTGTCAGGGTATGTTCAGTGATGATGATGGTGTCTGTGGTATGTTTTCAGGGTATGTCCAGTGATCATAATGGTGTCTGTGGTATGTTGTCAGGATATGTCCAGTGATCATGATGGCGTTTGTGGTATGTTGTCAGGGTATGTCCAGTGATCATGATGGCGTCTCTGGTATGTTGTCAGGGTATGTCCAGTGATCATGATGGCATCTGTGGTATGTTGTCAGGGTATGTCCAGTGATCATGATGGTGTCTGTGGTATGTTGTCAGGGTATGTCCAGTGATCACATGGCATCTGTGGTATGTTGTCAGGGTATGTCGAGTGATCATAATGGTGTCTGTGGTATGTTGTCAGGGTATGTCCAGTGATCATGATGATATCTGTGGTATGTTGTCGGGGTATGTCCAGTGATCATGATTGTGTCTGTGGTATGTTGTCAGGGTATTTCCAGTGATCATGAAGGCATCTTTGGTATGTTGTCAAGGTATGTCCAGTGATCATAATGGTGTCTGTGGTATGTTGTCAGGGTATGTCCAGTGATCATGATGGCATCTTTGGTACGTTGTCAGGGTATGTCCAGTGATCATAATGGTGTCTGTGATATGTTGTCAGGGTATGTCCAGTGATCATAATGGTGTCTGTGGTATGTTGTCAGGGTATGTCAAGTGATCATGATGGCATCTGTGGTATGTTGTCAGGGTATGTCCAGTGATCACAATGGTGTCTGTGGTATGTTGTCAGGGTATGTCCAGTGATCACAATGGTGTCTGTGATATGTTGTCAGGGTATGTCCAGTGATCATGATGGTGTCTGTGGTATGTTGTCAGGGTATGTCCAGTGATCATGATGGCATCTGTGGTATGTTGTCAGGGTATGTCCAGTGATCATGATGGCATCTGTGGTATGTTGTCAGGGTATCCAGCTACTGACGTATCTGTACCAGGAGACTCTGGAGGCGATGAACACAGACAACTACCCTATGATGCTGGCCATTCTACAGACAGCATGTGGACCTTACACCGTGTAAGACTGGTCACTGACGTTTCTGCATTCACGAGTCTCATATGAATATGTGTTCCATTTGCAGATTTTAAGTTGTAACACATTTCAAGAAAAGAAGAAGGCTAAAAGTTGGCAGTCCATTCCAAAACTATAGATATCAGTGTATTGAAATTCCTTCTGAATCACTGATAGAAACATTTGTAGTCCACTCATCCTTATAATGATAATATATAGCAAAACTCTTAAAAAGGGCAAATTTAAATGATGCCTTAACTATTGGGTAGACCTGGGAAGATACAGGGTAGATTAGGTATTGAGCAACCCATGCTTGCTGTAAAAGGCAATAAGTAACGGGATCGGGTGATCAGGCTCGCTGACTGGGTTGATAGATGTCATCATATCCCAACTGCATGGATTGATGCTCATGATGTCAATCACTGGATTGTCTGGTCCAGACTCGGTTATTTGCTGACTGGCATATAGCTGGAATATTGCTGAGTGTGGGGTTAAACATATGTTAAACAACAAACAAACAAACAAACAAAACTATTGGGTAGTTTGGCAAGTCCTATAGGACGAGTGCCAATTTTTATTGCTGCAGTAAAAGATGACCACATGGCTTGCAAATTGCTATTTGTTACGACACAGTTAACTGACCATGCTGACCACATGACCACACAGATGAGTTTGTGTATACCAAATATCTCTATGTTCTATGTTATTTTATAGTGTTTTGTGTATTTGATCTAACACTGTCAGTGATTGTACAGGTTTGTACAGGAGTGGGTGTTCCATGGCTCCTTCAGAGATGTGTATGGAGAGTTCACAATCCAGGTCAACCACCAGTATCTGGAGTATCGGGGTGAGTAGGCAGACATACACCCTCAGTCACACTGTCATAGGTCAACCACCAGTATCTGGAGTATTGGGGTGAGTAGGCAGACATACACCCTCAGTCACACTGTCATAGGTCAACCACCAGTATCTGGAGTATCGGGGTGAGTAGGCAGACATACACCCTCAGTCATACTGTCATTGGTCAACCACCAGTATCTGGAGTATTGGGGAGAGTAGACAGACATACACCCTCAGTCATACTGTCATTGGTCAACCACCAGTATCTGGAGTATCGGGGTGAGTAGGCAGATATACACCCTCAGTCACACTGTCATTGGTCAACCACCAGTATCTAGAATGTCGGGGTGAGTAGGCAGACATACACCCTCAGTCACACTGTCATTGGTCAACCACCAGTATCTGGAGTATTGGGGAGAGTAGACAGATGTCACACTGTCGTCAGGTTTGTAGAGGGCATACAGGGATTCACTGAGGTTAGGAGAGTTCCGAAATGTCCTGTAAAGCCACATGCCACTGTATGTATTGAAAGTTATCAGGAAGCATTTTCACAAGACTACATAACACCAAACATAATGTCACTGTTGTATCTGCTCAGTTTAGTGTGAATGAGGTCAAGAAGTATTGACCATGGTGCTGTAGGAACAATACTGTTGCCATTAGAGGCAACTACAAATGGTTGGTTGTAGATTTCGTTGACGCTCACTGTCATCCAGCCCTGATTGCATGGATCATTTCTCAGCCATGATAAGTACCGGTAGCTAGGATAGTGCTGACTCAAGAATTCAACACTAACTCACACACTGCGGGATCTGTGATGAGATATAATGATGTTTTCCTGCAGACAAGCACTACTGGACCGACGGCTATGCCTTGGCTGCGGAACAGATTGAAGACAGCGCACCTGTCTTCCTCCGTGACATGGCCTGTGACATCTTCATCTGCGGGAAGACCATCAACCTTCTCAAAATCTGCTGTCCTGAGGTGGGTCACATAGCAAGGCTTCACAGATATCTAGAAGTTCCATCTTGAGATAAGTAGTCTTGTCCTTGCTGGAACCTGTGGTGACAGAATATGTTTCTTTCAGCACTTCGTCTGTCAAGTTGATGACAGTGACATCCCACATGTGACAGTGACGTTTTCCGAGCGGCAGCTGTCAACACTTGACACACGCTGTCAGATATATGTCAGCAAGATGCAGCAGATTGCCAGGAACCTCACCATATCCAGGTAAATGACACATCCCCAGGTGCCTGTTATGTCCAGGTAAATGACCAATCTATAGGATTCCTGTCATATCCAGGTAAATATCAGATCTATGGGATGCCAGTCATATCCAGGTAAATAACCAGTCCATAGATGCCAGTCATTTCCAGGTAAATAACAGGTCCGTAGATGCCAGTCATATCCAGGTAAATAACAGGTCCATAGATGCCAGTCATATCCAGGTAAATAACCGGTTCATAGATGCCAGTCATTTCCAGGTAAATAACAGGTCCATAGATGCCAGTCATATCCAGGTAAATAACCGGTCCATAGATGCCAGTCATATCCAGGTAAATAACAGGTCCATAGATGCCAGTCTTATCCAGGTAAATAACAGGTCCATAGATGCCAGTCATATCCAGGTAAATAACAGGTCCATAGATGCCAGTCATTTCCAGGTAAATAACAGGTCCATAGATGCCAGTCATATCCAGGTAAATAACCGGTCCATAGATGCCAGTCATATCCAGGTAAATAACAGGTCCATAGATGCCAGTCTTATCCAGGTAAATAACAGGTCCATAGATGCCAGTCATATCCAGGTAAATAACAGGTCCATAGATGCCAGTCTTATCCAGGTAAATAACCAATGTATTGGACATCAGTCTTATTCAGGTGGAAACATCATAGATTCAGACAAAAAATCTATCTTGTCTTTAATCTGAAACTTGTCACACATGTCAGTTGGCCTGGTTACTGTAAATCTTTAAATTCCTTGTGAATTATAAGCGAAAAATGTGAGTGGTCGCATTATGAAACATCGCATTTATATCAACAATAAGACATACGCTGAAAACAAACAACTATGTATTCCACACCACTGTTTATTGAGCAGCACTTGTAACAAGTATATAAACAAGGTCATTCAAAAACTAATCACATTCTGTGAATTGTCATTGCTGGGGTCAAGACAAGAGTTCTACTCACTTATGTCATCACTGATCACACCTGCAACTCCAGACAGACGCCACCCACGCAACATGGTGTCTTTGTTCTTTGCGACCGCGTCAAGGATCACACGAGCCAGTGCACATGTATTTTTTTAGCGGAAGTACTCTACTCAGCGCTAATATGCTGTGCTATTTGGTGTGTGATTGGATTAATGTAAGGTTGGATTAATTTGAGTATTCTCCTGTAAACCTGACAGAGAACATTTTCTTTAGATATAAATCCACTGATGCTTGAGAGGAGGGGGGGTGTTGTATTCATATTGCGTTGAATTTTTGGCTAGGGTCAAGCGTTTACATTCTTTTGCAGACACATTAATTTACATTTACACATTTACAGTATTTGAGTGTAGCTAGGAGAATTAGAGTGAGCACATCAGATGTATCAGGATGGTGATATTGTATGTAGTGCTGGACTTGGAGTCTGTCCCTTGTGACCAAGGCGTTGACCCTGTTCTAGACAGTCATGCCCTGCTACATGTGGACTAGTGAAGTGTGTTATGACTGTGCTTCAGGGAGCAGATGGTGGAGCAGGCTGAGCAGGCGAAGCGAGATTTGATGGAGAAGGCTCACACGGTAGCTTCGCAGGAGATTGCTAGACTGCAAGGTCAGTCTCCTTGTCACTGACACTATTCAGCAGGGATGTGAAATCTCCACGGAAACACGGAAAATCGCGTTTTTTAAAACAGTATTCCTCGGAAAAAATCATCTTCCTCGTAAAAATATAATCAGATTTTTAAAAAAGCACTCTGAAAAATGTTATCGAAAACTGGACAACCGTCATGGATTGTCCTGTTTTCGATCAGAGCTTTCAGCATCATAGGTTTTCGGACATCATATGTTTTCTATCACAAATACTTGCACTATAACGTGGGGTGTGGCGTCACACAGAAATTGTAAATACTCATACAATGTTGTTTTTAAGATAAAGTTGTCTTTTAGCCAATAAGTAAATGAGATGTTTTACAGTTGTTCAAGTGATTAGCGAGAAAACTATGAATGTTTCTTCTACCCATAACCCAGGGATATATATTGTATCAATGTCTTATGTTGGCAATGGAGTTTTGTGTTTTTTTCAACAAAAAGTAAGTATGTACAAGTTTTTTTTCAATATGCTTCAACATGGAGAAAGGGTCAGACATTGCACTCTTGTGACAGTTGTCCTTATGTCTGGAGGATGGGGGTTGAAGTTTATGGCAGTATTGCTCCCAGACCTGATGGGTAGCCAGGTGCACGGAAGCTATGCCTGATTTTTTAAAAGTACTGATTTACCTTCGAAATTTAACTGCAGGAAAACCTGATCACATCCCTGAATCAGGGTTCTCTAATCTTCAGATAAAATTGTATTTTAGTGGAGCTATGGTTGGTGACTGACACCAATTTAGTTTTGAGTAAATATGAAAATTAGATCTCTTGGAGATGAAAAATCAGTTGTTAAGTATCTACACAGAACTAGTTCCTTGTGCAGATTATATATGATGATGAATATTAAAGCAGTTGAGACTGAAATAGTTCTTTGTAACTGTCAGTGCTCTATACCTGTTGGCTCTGCCATGTTCTTCTGTATTCATGTTTACAATCCTTGATGGGCCCACACCTGCTCAACATGTCCCCTTCCCTTCCAATGGGTGTCAAAGAAGATCAGGAGGCCACAACGGCTAAGTTGGATGGAAATCACTCGGCCCGTCCTGGCCGATTGTGTGTCATCATAACGTGGCAATGTGCATCAAGTAATTTCATCCTTTGCTAGGGCCTGCCCTTGTTGTGTTGATGTCCGCCATTATATTCCTGGAATTTGCTAAAAATGTCATAAGACCATACTCACTCACTCTTATCATTCATGATGTTTTTCCTCATGTTGGCAGCTAAGATTGATGAGAGGAAGAAGGCTGCTGACATGAAGAAGAGGCAGGAGTTCCAGCGGCTCAAGAGTCAGATGGTCACAGACCTGCAGGTGGGTGGAGATTGTCAATACACCGCAGGATGAAAACCTACCTAAACTCAGAAACACTATGCAATACGTGTCAGGAGCTTGTTACCAGTTACACATGTGTGTTGTGACTTGCCTGTGTGTGTTTTAGAGGCGTGCCGGGGAGAAGGAGCAGAGTGCAGAGGAGGACAAGGAGCACATGGCCCGACTGACCAGGTCCGAGGAGGCCATGGAGGTTCGGGAACTGCAGCTGGAACAGGAGGCCAGGTAGGACCTGTAGAAAGGAGATTAGTTGGGAGGGGCTAGGTGGTGCAGCAGCTGGGTGGGAGGGGCTAGGTGGTGCAGAGGCTGGATGGGTGGGGCTAGGTGGTGCAGCAGCTGGGTGGGAGGGGCTAGGTGGTGCAGCAGCTGGGTGGGTGGGGCTAGGTGGTGCAGAGGCTGGGTTGGAGGGGCTAGGTGGTGCAGCAGCTGGGTTGGAGGGGCTAGGTGGTGCAGAGGCTGGGTGGGTGGGGCTAGGTGGTGCAGAGGCTGGGTTGGAGGGGCTAGGTGGTGCAGCAGCTGGGTTGGAGGGGCTAGGTGGTGCAGAGGCTGGGTGGGTGGGGCTAGGTGGTGCAGAGGCTGGGTTGGAGGGGCTAGGTGGTGCAGCAGCTGGGTTGGAGGGGCTAGGTGGTGCAGAGGCTGGATGGGTGGGGCTAGGTGGTGCAGAGGCTGGGTTGGAGGGGCTAGGTGGTGCAGCAGCTGGGTTGGAGGGGCTAGGTGGTGCAGAGGCTGGATGGGTGGGGCTAGGTGGTGCAGCAGCTGGATGGGAGGGGCTAGGTGGTGCAGAGGCTGGGTGGGAGGGGCTAGGTGGTGCAGCAGCTGGGTGGGAGAGGCTAGGTGGTGCAGAGGCTGTGAGGGAAGGGCTAGGCGGTGCAGCAGCTGGGTTGGAGGGGCTAGGTGGTGCAGCAGCTGGGTTGGAGGGGCTAGGTGGTGCAGAGGCTGGGTGGGAGGGGCTAGGTGGTGCAGCAGCTGGATGGGAGGGTCTAGGTGGTGCAGAGGCTGGGTGGGAGGGGCTAGGTGGTGCAGCAGCTGGGTGGGAGGGGCTAGGTGGTGCAGAGGCTGGGAGGGAGGGGCTAGGTGGTGCAGCAGCTGGGTGGGAGGGGCTAGGTGGTGCAGAGGCTGGGTGGGAGGGGCTAGGTGGTGCAGAGGCCAGGTAGGACCTGTAGATTGGGGATTAGTTGGGAGGGGTTAGGTGGTGCGTAAGCGGGGTGGGAGGGGGTAAGATAGTGCGTAAGCGGGGTGGGAGGGGGTAAGATAGTGCAGAGGCTGGATGGGAGGGGCTAGGTGGTGCAGAGGCTGGGTGGGAGAGGTTAGGCGGTGCAGAGGCCAGGTGGGACGGGGGTAGGTGTTGCACAGGCTGGTTTGGAGGGGGTCAGATGGTGCAGAGGCCGGGTGGGAGGGGTTAGGTGGTGCAGAGGCCGCATGGGAGGGGTTAGGTGGTGCAGAGGCAGCATGGGAGGGGTTAGGTGGTGCAGAGGCCGCATGGGAGGGGTTAGGTGGTGCAGAAGCAGCATGGGAGGGGTTAGGTGGTGCAGAGGCCGCATGGGAGGGGTTAGGTGGTGCAGAGGCAGCATGGGAGGGGTTAGATGGTGCAGAGGCTGGTTGGGAAGGGGTTAGATGGTGCAGAGGCAGGTGGGAGGTGGTTAGATGGTGCAGAGGCAGGTGGGAGGGGGTTAGATGGTGCAGAGGCTGGTTGGGAGGGGGTTAGATGGTGCAGAGGCCGCATGGGAGGGGGTTAGATGGTGCAGAGGCAGGTGGGAGGGGGTTAGATGGTGCAGAGGCCGCATGGGAGGGGGTTAGATGGTGCAGAGGCCGCATGGGAGGGGGATAGGTCGCAGGGGTTAGGTGGTGGGCACAGGCCAGGTTTGAGGGAGAGGGCATTACTACGTTTCTAATGTGGTAGAAAGTTTTGCGCTTGTCAAGCATCATGTGGACAGTATAGTGAGGCAGCATCACTGCTGTAGGGAGGAGTTGGTCAAGTACTATGCCGAGCTGAGTGAGGATGCGGCCCAGAGGGAACAGAAGGCCTTGTGGAAGGTGCGACGCTCTCGACTGGAGCTGGCCAGGGTGGACTTCCTCTCAGCCGACCAGGAGAAGTGGAGAAGAGAGATGGAGGAAGCAACTGAAGCCAAGGTAGGGGCACTGGTCGGCAACAAACCTTTTTACAGTAACAAGTGTTGACAACAGTGATGTCACCCTGCATCATGAATTCTGCAAATATGGTTACACATTCAGAAAAATGTGTCAAATGTTATTAACTGAGTTTCAGCTCATCTAACTGAAAGTCAAGAGAACTTTTGTTGTTTGTCTGTCATCCATCAGAAACATCTCACAAACTACTTGACTAATGAAGCTGAATCTTCACATCCCACCAATGATTACATCTCAATCTGGTCAAGATATTCATATCTGAATTTCAATATGGCTGCTATGTTTTGTTCAATTATTATCATTTACGTTTTCAGTAGAAACAAACCATTATTAACCAATGATTGATGATTGCAAACAAGAAATCTGCCAACTTATGTTTTCCCCCTCAATTCATTGTCACTTTGAATAAAGTAATGGAACGATTATATTATATTACAAAGTTTGTATTTTGTTTGTCTCTCTAAGGCTGTGTTGGAACGTGACCAAGACACCAGCTTGCCTGTGTGGGCGGAGAAAGTCAATGATAGCCCAGATGGAAATCCTGTGATAGCAGACGACACAGAACCTGATGCTGCTGCTCTACCCATGTGGGCAGAGCGTGGACTCACTGCTCCTCCGGCTGCTGTGTATGGTCTCGATACATCAGCTGAACAGAAACTGCCTGGGTGGGCTAGGAAAGGGCTTGAGACCTACAGTGTTGAGGAGGAGCCAGTCGTTGTGGAGGGGGGTGATGGCGACGGACTCCATGATGGGGTGTTTGTGTCCCCTAGGAAGAAAACTGGGCTCCGCATGAATGAATCTTTTACTGCTTCCAAGGAGTCGGAAGAAAGTCCGGAGAAGAAGACCATTCGTGTGTTTGAAGAGATGCACTGTACAACAGAATCCGATGGAGTTGGTGCTGCCAAGCCACAGGTGAAGCTGATGCAGGACAGACATGCAACGACTGAGACTGTGCCTGATGAAGAATACAAACCCATTGTGAAGATATCCGAGGAAATGCATGCAACGAAGGAAACCGAGAGTTCAGATCAAAAGCCCCACATAAAGGTCGTCCTTGACGTCCACGCCAACATGGAGTCAACATCAAGCCAGGAGGTATCTGCACCCAAGCTGAAGAGACACAGCGAGCAACATGCAAATGTTGAAACAACTTCAAAAGAATGGAAAGTGAAGAAGCAGAATTTCTTTGGACATGTTTCAAAAATTTCTGGCTTGGAATATGATATCACGGCTCCTAAGTTAAAAAAACATGCCGAGATCTATGCCAATTTGCAATCGGACACAAATGACTTTGCCATCCGTCCAATGATAAAGATCAACAAAGCCTTGATGGTGAACATGGAGAGTCAGTCGGCAGCATTTAAGCCGATGATCCGGGTGGACAAACACAAGCATAGCTCCAGGGAGTCTGAGTTTGTGGACCTGGATGAAAGGAGATTGAAGAAGTTCAGGATCAGGAACATACACGGCCATTCATCCGACTCAACGGTGCAGAAACTGTTGTATGGAGAGAAGTATGGAAGTCCAAGCAGTGAGCGAGGGGAGAAGGAGTTGGAACATGTGACAGGTGAGAGAAGAATGTAAAGTGTATTTTGTGATTTGAACCAGAAGTAGTAGGTACCTGCTGGACTGTCAAACATTGTTTGAGAAATCATGGATGAAGATTTGTGTGTGTGCTTGCGAATAAGAATGCTATGTTTACAGTGTCTGAAATAACTGCCTGCCCAGGGTTGGTTACTCTTCTGTCGGGATGTATGAAAATTTTCTCCACCTGCTTGACTGTCTGGCAGATAATTTTATGACTACTTACATATTCAGTTTTTTGTAGATTCTCAAGTAATTGTTTGCATTATTTCAACTGCATCGGATGAAGATGGCCAGCAACTTTGATGATGTGCAGGCAACATTTATGGGTCACCTACCCAACTGACTAGTTTTGAAATTATTTCAAACAGTGTATGTTTCTGTCAGACACCAGCATGGACATCATGACTGCAGCAGCATCCCACTCCATGTGGATGGATAACGAGATAGACCAGTACCAGGACAACTTTGACTGCCTCAGTGAGTTCAACTTATACTTCCAACTGGAGATTTTGTTGTTTCAACCTAGTCTGATGAATTTATGTTTCTAATTTAGGACCATATTGATCTTACAATAATAACAAAATGCAGCAGAAGTGTGGAGAACATAATTTTGGAGGCATACATGGATTAATGAAATAGATTTCATTCATATCATTTCATTGAATTTTACATTTTGTTAAATGATAGAAAGATACTAGAAACAGAAGTTGTCAGGTTTTCAGATTAAGAACTAAGTAATCTAGGTTATCGTCACAGATGTTGATATTGTGTGAAGATTGAAGCATGTTGAACTTCACATTGCCTGTGTTCCTGCAGATGAGCCTCCGGTGGCTGACCTAATGGCGTCGACCCCCATGGCATATGGCAGCTGGGGGGACTATGGCATCAGCCTGGAGGGAGAGGTGGAGGCTTTCCGATACATGCCACTGCCAGCCATACTGCACAGAACAATCACTGCCTCACTCAAAGCTCAGTAAGTCGAACTTTGTGAACAGATCATTCTTGATTCTCGCTTACAATACAATTGTCCTTTGTATCTTAGCCCACGATAAAATATTTGGTTTTTATGCAAATTGGGGGGCTTCACTTTTACCCCACGTCCTAATGATCTGGGATATAGTCATCATCTGGTCCGTCTGTATTTTGTTTTCCGGAGCATAACTTGAAAACCATGAGTGATTTTTCAGCGAAACTTGGTGCATGTATTAGCCAGGGGCTGAAGTGGTGCCTTTTGCTATTGTGGGGGCGGGGAGATTTGTCATCTTCTGATGACACTTGTTGTCTAAGCAAACTGTCAACAGATTCACATGAATAAGTGAAGCACATGAAATTTGGATGTCATTGACCACTGGTTTACATACTATAACTTTGGCTACACTGTAAAGGCTGTTGATGTATTGCTGACATTTACCAACATGCCATGATCCTTTAATGCTCATCTTAATGTCCACACGACCCATTCAGATCTGGGGTAGAAAAGGTCTTCAGCAACCCATGCTTGCCTAAAAGGCAACTATGCTTGTTGTAAAAGGTGACTACCGGGATTGGGTGGTCAGGCTTGCTGACTTGGTTGATGCATGTCATCGATCCTAATTGCGTGTATCAATGTTCATGATGTAAATCACTGGAATGCCTGGTCCAGACTTGATTATTTACAGACCGCAGTCATATAGCTGGAATATTGTTGAGTGCCGCGTAAAACAATAAACCAAACCAAAAACTAATGTCCACAATGATGGATACAGCTGGAATTTTGCTGACAGCAGTGTAAAGCAAGAAACAAACAAAACAATGGTTGTGACACTTGTGTTCTCATTTTCCACCTTTGTAGAGTCAACCTTGTGAACAAGTGCATCATCGACTACTTCTTCTCTGAATTGAAAATACAAAGTCATTTTGAGGCTCTCAGAAGTTTCCTGTTCATGGGAGATGGAGACTTTGCTCAAATTTTGAGTGATATTCTTCTGGACAAGGTGAGATTTCAGTCATTGTTGATTAAATATTTGAAATAGTGAAAAGTAAAACCATAAAAAAAGCCATTAAGATTTGTTTTCTGACTGTGGATCTTGTGAGAATTTCTATCCCTGTGATGTAGAGGGTACAGTTTGCATTAAGAGCCAGTACATTGTTCATCAAGTCACAGGAGCAGTGGGGTAGCCTAGTGGTTGAAGCGTTTGCTCATCATGGGCACAATGTGTGAAGCCCATTTCTGGTGTCCCCCTCCGTGATATTGCTTGAACATTGCTAAAAGCGGCTTAAAACCATAATCAATCAATCATCAAGTCACAAGTTTAGTGACCATGTTGTGTTTGATGACTCCAGCTTGCCCAGAACCCACTACCACAGGAGATGCTCAACCCTTTCTTCCTGAATGGAGCGCTGACGAAATCGCTGCAGTTGTCCATGCACTCGGAGGACAAGTTTGCTGACAATCTCAGCTTTGCCGTCAAGTATAGTCCTACAGTCTTCCAACCTAATGGTGAGTGTGGGAGGACAGAACCTAAAAGGTGGTCCATGGCTTGTTCAGTAATCTTCAGTAGTCATGAACACAGGGAATAGAAGTCGCAGTATCCGCAACACTACATACTCATACTTGCTGTAGACAGGGGCTAAACATGGTGGCACATAGTCCTGTGTACAGGACACAGGTCACAACTGGGTGAAGTTAAGTAACATTGGTCACAGAGGCCTTAGAAGGGAGACCATATTTGGTTGCTTGGCTCTTGAGGGGGCCCGTGAAGATCTGGGGTAAAATAGGTCTTCAGCAACTCACGCTTGACGTAAAGGCGACTATGCTTGTCGTAAGAGGCGACTAATGGGATCGGGTGGTCAGGCTTGGTGACTTTGTTGATGCATGTCATCGTATCCCAATTGCGTGGATCGATGCTCATGATGTCAATCACTGGATTGTCTGATCCAGACTCGATTATTTTATAGACCTCCGTCATATAGCTGGAATATTGCTGAGTGTGGCGTTAAACAACTAAAAACAAACAAACAAAGCTGGAAATGAATTTCAATCAGTAACAGTTTGAAACTCTTAACACCAAAGGATTCTTCGAAAATCCATGTAGGATATCGTCTCGAGCGTCCTGCTTAGTCAACAAAGAAGAGAATAATGACATATAGGGGTTGTGTCTTCGGACACCACTAGTCACAGAGTACATGTTTGGCAAAAGACTTCCAGGAGATGCTGTTAATATGGAATACCTTGTATGATATTTGACATGTGTTGACAATAACCTGTAATCAGTACATTGATTAAATAGTTATATAGATAACACTGTAATTCATACTTCTTCTTTTTTCAATAGCTCATGACACTTTGGACTGTTTGGAGCTGAGATACAAGGTAAGGAAAGGGATAGGTGTGTGTACATCAACAACACTGAACAAACCACACAACAGGCTGGTTGGTCTGTGGTAATTAAACCATGAACATACTGAATGCAGATTGTGTCACACCAACTTATCTGTGTATAATGTCATAATGACTTGAAAGTTTTCATATTCCAGGCATCAAATACTCAATGTCACCTGCAAATCGGAACAACCAGTCTAGAATGTTTCAGTGCAGTGAATTCCACTTCAGCCAGTTTTTTCAACCAACATATCTGCTGCATTGATTCAGATTTTGTTTGTTAAATCCAGGTTGACTGGCCAATGAACATTGTGCTGACAGACAGCTGCATGACCAAGTATGGTCGCATCTTCTCATTCATGCTGCAGCTGAAGAGGCTGGTATGGGCACTCAAGGACATCTTACACAGGCTCAAGAGAGACTGTGAGTTGCTTTGTCTCTTTTGGAGAGTGGGTGAATGAATTTTGTTTTAAGGTGCATTAATCCAGCCATATCATTGCAGGCCTGTATCTAATATGAGTTTAGTTACGAATTCCTAAAGAGCTGATACATGTATCAGCACTTTTACTTGGGCATTTAAATACTTTCTAAGAATATTATCAATTTGCATTCTCGGAAATTGACTAAATGTATCTAGAATTGATATTCACAGCAAAATGGCAATCATTTTTTGCTTTTAATGCATCTATGTCATGCAATAAATGAAATCACCAAGTTTTACACTTCATCCATCGGATACTGGAGACCAGATCTTTCCCAGGTGTAACACGGGGCTATAGATCAGTGTTTAGTATTGGAAGGAGATTGTTCACATCTCATACATGTTTAACATAGTTCACATTTCACTGATATCCATTGCAGCCATTATCAACAAGGCAGGGAACTCTCCACAGTTTAGGCGTCTTCAGCTGCACAGGTTGGTACTTTCCTTGTCAGTGTTCTAACTTAGGGATGAAAGTTACAGTGTCCTTTCCATAACACTTATGTGAAGATCAATTTTTATATTGCTATTGCGTCAGTGTGAAAAATATTAGTGTTTTTCTTGTAATGAAGAAAATGTATGGCACTTTGAAGCTATATTGATGATGTTGCAGGTGGGAGATGATGCACTTTGTGAAGGTAATACAGGAGTACATCGCTAACCAGATTCTCCTGCTGACCTGGTCGGAGTTCATGGACGCTGTCCACACTGATGTCCATAATCTGGATGACCTGCACCATGTGCATGCACGGTACTTGGAGAACGCCATCTTCAGGTTTGTTGCATGTATTATGATGTAACTCATTTAACCATCCTCAATTTCCTAGTGTTTTTGTCTCTATTCTATTGTGCTAACTTTGACCCATTCGCCACCATAGCTTTGTTTTGAAAGTAACGTTACCATCTCCATCTTTCTTATTACTGACTTAACACAGAATTTCTCTCACGCACGAGCTTGAAATATAAAATACAATCAAACTGATTCTTCTATGGTGGACAATTGTTTCAAATTGCTACAATTTATTCTGAGATTTATTTTTCTCCAGATCTCTACAGAACAAGAAAGCTGCTTTTGTTATGAAAATCATTCAGGATACCTTCTCTCTCATCCTGAAGTTCCGTTCTCAGCTTGTCAGCGCCCCCTGGATAAGAGATGCCAACACAGGGGAAATGACTCACCCTAATTTCAACAACATGGTGGCCTCTTATGATGCATTTAAAGCATATACCCTCTTCCTCTTTAAAGGTAAGTTAAGATAACAAGAATCACAAAATGGGTAGGATAATATTCAAATTTCAATCAAATGATCTAAATGAAAGGATACATTTAGACTTTCCTACAACATTAAACTGACTTGCCCAGAATATAAGGAGAAATCGGAAACAAAACTGTTTACGGTTCTGCCTACACAAATTTAATGAAAGGTGGGAACAAATCTGTAAAGAATGGTTATTTTACCATAAAATAAATGTGCATACAATAGATTAAACTACCAACGAAAGAAGCTTAACTAACCTCTCACCCAACACCTCTCACCCAACACAATCTGTAAACCAAGATCTGGGCTAACCAAAATACTGTTGAAAGCTGTTATAGTCCTGATTCGTTGAGTGCAGTACAAGTGCAGGTCCAGCATTTAAAAGGGAGGGCTCCAAAATATTGTGTGTGTGTGTGTGCATGCGTTTTCCCCCCCTTCCTTAGATCCACAATACGTAAACTATACGTAGATAGAATATAAGTCTGAGGGCATTGATGAGATCTATAAAACCCTCATCAAAGTGGCATCAGCCCCGAGATTTTATCCTGAGGATGAGTGTTTTAAATCTCACAAAACCCATGGACTTGTTTTATCCTACATATAATGTTGCTGTGTAGAGGTTCATGATTGTAGTTAAGCTTGTCTCATCGGTTGAGTCGGAAGGGTTTTATCTTACTTATATCATGTATCTACTGAAAGAAAAATCTGAAACATTTATCAACAATTTGCTGTTTCAATCAGTTTCCATGAACCTTAGGAAACGGACATAACATATCTTTTCCTGGCAGAATGTACTTGAAAAAGTGATTCTTAAAGCATTATGATTTATCAGTGCCTCTGTAGCCCCGTGTTTCTCTCACTGGGTCACAGACAAAAAAGTTACAGGTTCCATCCACTGAAATATAAGATTAACGATATGTTGTGTGTGAAAATTCTGCAGTATTTTATGTGTAAAATCAGGGGGATTTTATCTATAAAATCCCGTAATTTCATACACTGAACAAAAAGAGTTTGGGATCATGAAATGTTTTTATATGCCGTTTAAAACTCAGTCTCCACTACAAAACATATCCTGAAAATATTCATAAATCCCTAATAAAAAAGAATTTGTTCACAATATACGAAATCCTGTCTATTACACAAGTTGGGGATTTGATGAGATATGAAGACAATGACAGGACAGTGGGATGACGTCACTGGAGGTATAAACACAAAAGTACATGTCAGTGAAATAATTCTGTGTTGGCTATAGGGTCCATGATGGTCATCTTGTTTTATGACCCAAGTTTCTAGGCTAAAGTAGCACTTGGAATAGATATTTGGCATGAGATACGAGATCTCGTACTGAGATATGTGTGTATTTTGAAATAAAGGTATGCTCCTCATTTTTTAGGGTTCATGATAAACAAAAGAAATATGTTTTTAATTTCCCTATCACTGTAAACATGTTGAAAGGGTCAGTGGTTTTGGTTCTATTTTTACTTTACAACAAAAATGCTTTTAGAAATGTATGTTTATGAAATTGTTGCATTGCAGTTGTGAAGAAGCTTGCTCTCCGGGGCTACCAGCCTCATCTTCAGGAGCTGCTGCTGAGATTCAACTTCAACAACCACTATGACAAAAGCTAGACCATCTTCATCACTCAGATGTGCTGTAAAAGTCTGGGCACCGTTTCCATGTCAGCATTTTCTTGAGCCTTCCAGAGTCATGTTTGTCATGCAAATGAAGTGTCAGGTTAATAATGAATTAGTGTGCATGGTATGAAACAATTCTACACAAGGCAACTATACTAATGAAAGCAATGCAACATGTGGTTGACAAAAGTCCATGGTAATTTGATCTGGTCTATGATAAAGTAACATGTTCAAGACTAATATAGTCTGTGACAGCTGTTTGAGTTTGTGTTACAAGTTATATATTCCACATAAAGTCGTAAATAACAATCTGATTGGGTGTATGATAAAGTGAGGTGTTGACTGAAATTATCATTTACCTAGTCTATAGTACAAATTCTTCAATAACATGTAGCGATAACTGTTTAATCATCATTTTTTTTAGATATACTTGAATCAACAAATTTACAACTAGTTTGGCTAAATACTTGTCCCATAGCCCCAATGGCATTTGGGATGGTTTTCCCATTTATATCTCTGTAAGTACTAGTAACATATTACAGGTTAGTTTCTAATTTTGCTATTCTGGGAGAAGGGTAGACAAAGAATCACTGGAAAAAAATAATTTGGCTTCAGATAGACATCTCACTATGAAACCCTGTGGATTGTTCCATTCATAAACTCACAGTTTTACAGATGGTTCCATGTTTGCCAGGAGGGCTTTCAGTCTTCAAAATGCTCCATCAAATATTCAGGAACTAATTTTAATTTGATAAATCTAATCGAAGGAATAATGATGTGAATGAAATTTGTGAATTATTTCCAGAAACTTGTAAATCACTGGTATGTGATTCTGTTTGCATACAAATACCTTATGTGCCCATGCATTTATAACAAGAATTTAGTGCTTGCTTTTGTTTCTGTGTATAATCCGTCCTTTCAGTTGCAAGTAATCTCATATTTCTACATGCATGTATAATTTGTACAAATATTGAAATTTTGTAAATTTGAAAATAAATTAAACTGTGATATATTTTGAAATGTGTTTCAATACTGTAAACACAAAACTTCTTAATGTTTGCACCTGTATTTCATACCAAGGTTAAAAAGCTACTTTGGATGGCTTGATAAAAGTTGATGTACTATAAATAAGCTTTGTCAACTCATTTATTGTATGCGATGTTTTAGTGTAGATTGGATAATTGTGTAAACAAATATAAGTTTTGCATACTCCCATAATATTTATCATCCTTTAACTGAAGTGACATACATTCACAATTTTACACACACTTAAATACATCAACTCAAGCATCAGACGCGTCCATCCAGACACCCATCGAATGGGATTCCAACCTGTACAACGACAATGTTTGATTGATGATTATCTCATGTCTAAATACGCAGAACAACATTGATTTTTATGGCCATTTTACCAAATATTACAAAATTTAGAATATGAGTTTTCAAAGTGCATCAGTATATATACACTTTAGAAGACATTCATACACATACACACTATAAGATTCATACTTATTGGTACTTCACACACACTTGCATCATTCTGTTTTGTACATGTACATTGTTATCATGGTTAATGTCAATGTCCCATAAGTTCTCGCTGTCTTCTTGGGGTGTGTGTTCTGCTTCTGTCTTCTCTGATAAAAACCAAAGGCGTCATCTTAAGATTTTGGAAGACGAGCTAAGTTATCCTAAAAACATCCTGTATGAATAAGATGTCTGTGTTGGTTAGATGTAAATCCCCGATTACTGTAAATCTTAAAATTAAAGTGATCGTCAATTAAATGTGAAAAATATGAGTGGTCTTTGCTTTGCATTAACTAAACTTTGCATATGTCTCAAAAATGACTATCAACAAGAAAATGGCCTCAATGCACAATTACCATCTTGAATATAAACAAACAATTATATATTTGAGATGATTTTTTTCTTGTGTATGTAGCTCTGTATACAAGGAAAAAAATTAACACCAGCCAATTTTACCAAATTGTTTCACGAATGCCAGAAGAATGGCAAAAACTTTTATGTGTCTGCCTTATATGCCACTGCTGTTCAGACAATAGCCAACTTAACATGTTAATTCCTACCCCTGAGTACCTAGTTGATTGGTCATTTTGTGGAGTTCAAATTTAGGGTGTTTCACAAATTATTAAAAAGACCAGCAGATCTCAGTGTTCAGTTCAATCTCTGCAATGTCTAGTCCAGGTACAGAGCTACAGATAAGTTGCATATTTGCGTAATATACACCAAAATACTGTTCAAAACGGGACAAAACCCATTACTTTCAATTAACTTGCATACACAAAAACACCACGCGTAAATACCCAATGAAGCTTTTTTAGCATGTTTACTCATTTGGGGAAAAAACGTATAGATCTGGATTGATGAATAGATAAGAGAGAAAAATATTGGTTATCCAATGAAAAATGTAACAACCCAATTAAACTAGAAACCGTTGAGTAAAAAATCTTGCTCAAAAAGTTATCTGGAGCTCTTAGGTATCAAAGGTTATCCAACCTAAAAACCAAAGTAAAACCCAAGTGAAAATACACATTATTTATTTGATCAACATTAATATTGTAAAATGTCCGAAAGGTCCTTAATGTGTCTCTATGTCTGAAAATATCCCACAGTGAAGCAGCCCAAAGGTATGTGACTGTTCAGATTATGTACAGGGTTACAAGATGCCACTAAGAAGCGTCCATCTTGCCAGCACTGAACACTCTCCTGAAAAACTTGGCCACACGTGATAGCAACTCTCTCACAGGGGAGTGGGGCTCCTTGTCATCACACAGAAGGACTTCCACAAAGTGACTGTCGTCCAGATAGATGATGTCGGGGATGGGGACGGACACTGACATGGAGACAGGGTCTTGAGAGGAGACAGGTGTGTGGGGGGTGGGCAGGTCTGAGAGGGGGCAGGGTCGGGTCTGGACACTAGGACGCTGATAGGAAGGGGAAGATACGTAGAGAGTGATAGAAAAGGAGAAAAGGCATGAGGGTTGTGAAATAGTTTGACATGTTAGAAAGATGACTGAAATAGGGGAAGGAATTATGGGGATACTGGAAGTCCGTGAAGACATTCCCGATTCGTCTGAATAAAGCAGAGTTTTTAGAGGACATTTGCTAACATAAGCATGACCGTTATAATCTACTAATGTGCAAGGAAGATATGCTCCAGCTGCCACTGCCACCTACTTTGCGTGGAGCAGGAGGGGCCCAGATGGCGAAATTCAGAGGAAACCGAACCACAAGATCCAAATCTATAAAGAAAGAACATGAAAATTGTTAAATATTTTGGTTGAAATGATTTGCAGATTGTAGAAGATATTCCTTCAAAGAAAAGTGTAGCCTCACAAACAGAACAAAAACAACGGTCACATTTGTGGCAGGCTGTAGAAGGCGTGTAAGCGGCCCTTTATGTGACTATAAAATGTTATGTTTTGAATCGAAATGCCATGAATATTCAATAGTCAATAACAATTTGGAAACAGAATAGCTGTCAAAGTTGATTTGATACAGGTTTCAAAATGAATCAAAAACTTAATGAAATAAGAATGAATTAGAAAGATTTAAATACGGAAATACAGAACAAACCTTGAACGTAACTATTCATGGTGCACAAGACGTAAGAATCGTTGACTATCAAGCAGATGAGCGCAAATATACGAGATGAGCAGATGAAACAACAACAATGGCTGCGATTTACATCCAAAGTAAGGTTCGTCGTCAAGACGACGTCACAAGTCACACGAGGGCGTCAGAGTATCACGTGATGTCAAGAATCAAGACTGGTTATAGCGTAGGAAATCGAAAAACTATTTGCGCCCAATTATAAACCCAGTCTCGCAGGAAGGCGAGTTGACAGTTTACGTGGCGCGAAGTTTAAACAAATGAATCTTTCTTTAAAGATGCTGACACTTAACAGGAACAGGTCAAAACGGCCTCATGTCAGAATGACCTCAAAGTGAAAACACACATAGCAAATAATCGAACACCACATATAGTGCCAGTACCGCGTTGGCCTCTGAAGGTCCGGGTTTAATGGAATTGGTCTTCAGAAATCCATGCTTCTCGTAAGAGGCGACAAACTGGATAGGGTGGTCTGGCTTGGGTGATGCATGTCATCGTATCACAACTGCGAAGATCGATGCTCATGGTGTCAGTCACTGAATTGTCTTGTCCAGACTCGATTATTTACAGCGCGTCGTCCCATTCCTGGAATAATGCTGAGTGTTGCGTTTAAAAACAAACAAACACTTCCTTCATGTGATGTCAATAAATAAAATCGATAATCCCTTTCCATATAAAGAAGAAATCTCTGCCAAAATATCCTGCCTCACCGGTGAGACTCGTCACAAACACATGTAAAGACAAGTCAATTGGTCACATGATAAAAGACCGCCTCTGTGGTCTAGTGGTAGAGCGTCCGCCCGGAGAGCGGATGGTCTGGGGTTCGATCCCCGGCCGCATCATACCAAAGGACGTTAAAAGATGGTACTTGCTGTTACCCTGTCTGGCGCTCGGCATTAAAGGGCTAAAACAAGGACTGGTCAGCTCGGAGTCAGTATACCGTGTCTGAGTGGGGTATTCATGTTAAACTGCGGCATGGTATCTCAGTGTGCTAGCACTATAAATCGGCATCAGTCCGGACTAGCAGCCAAACACACACGTGCATGCACGTCGCTATATAAGTGCAATAATCATGGACGCGACGTTAAACCCCATTTCAACTCACCTCACATGAAAAAAGGGAATATGCGGTACAAATCAAAATAGGGAATCGTATCGGACATCATTTTTGTCACTGATGCGTCAAATTTGGAAGTTTCCTTCACATGTCTACCATTTAACCTTTTTGAAAGCTTTACTGAGGTCTTGGATGTTATAACCTTGATCAAACAACTTCTGAGCATGTTTAATATGTCGCTCTTTGAAATCTGGGTAGAAAGTGCATGCTCAATTGTACCTCAGAAGTTGTGAAATGTAGGCACCTAGGGCTGGAGCTGCAGGAATATTGCTCGACATAAAGGGAAAGTTGACTACTGGAGAGTTGAAGTCACTCCTCTTTTCATACAGTCTTGAGGAGTGTGTGTTGTCACTCTGAATTTTTATGCATAGATCTAGATATGAAACAGAGGAAGCAGTCTCACCAGTCTCCTTAATTCCCAGGTGGGTAAATCAGTGGAAGGGAATTGGCTATTTGATGGTTATTGAACAATAACAGATCATCGATATACGGTCTTGGCCAAATTACCTTTTTGAAATTTGCAAATCAGAGCAGAAATTCCGATTCATATGCACAAAGAAACAGATCAGTAAGAAGAGGAGCTCAAGTGGTGCCCATGGGGATACCTACTTCTTACCTAAATGTCGCATCTCAAATTCACATGTGTTATCAATGAGGAAGTCCAGCATTTCACATATTGTTTTGTCGGTAAACTGCATTGGCTTTATTTTTGATAAATTGCCTTAAACATCTGAAGATGGATATGTTACTATATCTGTGGTCATCGCGCTTTGTTACCCCTTGAGGATCTGGGGTAGAATCTGTCTCAAGTAATCCATGTTTTGTCATTAAAGGCGACTATTCTTGTAAGAGGCGACGGGATCGGGTGGTCAGGCTCGCTGGCTTGGTTCTTGCATGTCATCGTATCCCAATTGCGTAAATCGATGCCTATGATATCAATCACTGGATTGTGTGGTCCAGACTCGATTAGTTACAGACCGCCGTAATATAGCATGAATATTGCTGAAAGCGGCGTTAAACGACAAACAAACCACGTTTTGTAAACACAAAAAAACACGAGTCAAGGAATGAAGATTTTCCTCTGTGTGTCATTTGGGCTCCGAGCCTCGTGGTGTACACAATGTTTTCTCAGAATTGGTTCTTTCCTGAGATTCCAAAAAGTCAATCAAATCCTTTTGAGTTTTTGAGAATGCACAGGTATTTGGTGGTACATTTGCTGGACCCAACAATATATATCTCTGTGTGCCGATTGTTATGGAGCTTTGGAATTCAGTACAAAAGAACAATGGACATATCTTCGGGTTTTAGAGTCCAACGTTGTTAGGACTGATGCATGGTTTGGGCAGATTTCGCCCTGAGTTAACATAATGGCCTTATATGTGGCATTATTTGGTATATCCCCTGTACCACGTACTTAGATCGAACAATCAATGTTGTGATGCTTACATATAATGGTTGTGCTATTTAAGGCCTTGTCAGTGGGACAACTACAAACTTTTCATGTAGGGCAGACTTTGGATGACAGCTGAGTAGGATAGAAAAATGGGTTTGATCCATATCTGTTTTCCCCCCTTTTTCAGTTTGTGCATTCTACATCACGCACTGACTTAACCCGCTCTGAAAGACGTTCAACGGGTTCTTGACCGCCTCCGTGGTCTAGTGGTAGACCGTCCGCCTGGAGAGCGGAATGTTCGGGGTTCGATCCCTGGCCGTGTCATAAAAAAGACGTTAAAAAATGGTCATTGTTACTCTTATTGTATGCACTCTCGGCATATAAGTGCAATTATCTTAGACGCGACGTTAAACCCTACTTCACCTCACCTCAACAGGTTTTTCTCTTTTTGACCCATTTATTGGCATACGCTTCCACAAGTATTATAAAGTTGTAACCCAAACTGGCAGCAGATGGTTCACGATGTTCTGGGACATATTTGAATAACCGACGAAGGTTGTTACTATCTACAACATACAAGTCACTTGTAAGTATATGACCAACAGGTTGGTGGCAGTATGATGAGTCTTGGCAGGCACAAGGAGTGTAATTTACAGCAGGAGCTGCCAAGTCCACATTCTGCAACACTTTCCTATAACTGAACAACATGGATGAACTTGTGTTGGTAAAGGAAAAAGAAACTGTTGGTGGTTCCCGAAATTTAAAATAGTGTGGCACATTTTGGGAATCTGATTTTTGTCTGAGAATGGTACTGTTTTTGTCAATGGCACAAATAAAAATGCTTATATCTTGCAACTGCAAGATATAAGCATTTTTTATTTGTGCGATTGACAAAAACATGTCTAACACCATTTGGTTCTTATCACATAATCCAAAAGAATAGTATGCACGGTGTAGTATTTCTCAACTTACTTTCATTCTAAACCTCATTAATGTTGTGGCATATTTATATAAACAAATGTCAGATCAGGTTTCAGGCACTGTATATTTCACACAGGTGTTCGCAGTATCGTCACGTGGTGTCGTGGTTACGAGTATAGCCAATCAGAGATCACTTCCGTTACACGAGTTTTTGGTGTGCGTTAATTCCAGACGCCATAAATCGAAGCAGACGTAGTGTATTTTCAACTGTGCCGGAGCATGTCAATTTATTTCAAACAAGGTTGTGAAAATTCATTTAAAGCCGAAATGAAAATGAGATCGCCCCTATTTATAGAAATTTCTACTACTTTCGCGCTACAACTAACGTAAAGAAAAAAAAAAATATTATGTCAATTATCAAGGCTTTCCACGAAGAAACGTTTTTCAAGTTGAAAATGTCAAGGTAAGTGGATGCAGGAATACGTAATGAAGCCAGCCATTTGTGTACATGCAATGCAGACCTTAATCACATATGTCCTCTTTGTGCTATTTATTGATGGTTGTTAGGACGAACAGAGTGTATAACTCCGCTCCCAACAGTACTGACATGTGAACGACATGATCATGTATAAAGTGAATTGTCCCTTGTTTTCTGACAGTGTGATTAAGAGTTTTCAAGGTATGGTTAGTTTAGATGACACTCCTTGATAAGGGATATCCTAGTGGGAAAAGTGTTCGCTCGTCACTCGAAAACGAGTTCGATTCCCCAGAGTTGTGCCTCCCATTGTTATATAGCGGGGATATTGCTGAATGTGGTGTACAATCATATCTACCTTCACATTCAAACAGCGGGTTGGAGCGTTCATGTCTTTACTCGGAACAATGTGTAGTTTGTTTTACGTTAGCTGTATTGCTATATCAACTTTCTTTATCAGCTCATAGACTGCGATGCCAGTGTCAGTCGGTCCTTATCATGCAAGGGTTGTCTGGCAATTCCAGAATAAGCCTCAAATATCTAGGACAAGAAAACTTGATGCAATGCATCAACACCTCGGCAAACTCTTTGTTCGTCAAATTATATTTACAATAAAATAATTTCCTCAAAATAATCAAGATATTCGAACGAATTATTTCGTAACTTGTAAAAGAAAAACCTCTCTCTAACACACAGTACACTAAATATCAGCATTAAATACTCGATACAGAAATTGTTAATGGAAAATTAAGGTAATAATATTACTGGTATAAACAACCTAAATGGGTGACGTATATATGTATTCCGACTTATTACACCTGTAAAGGACTATGTTATTTCAACACATTTTCTTCAGTTAAATACCAACTATACCAAAGCTGCTGTGTTTTATATCCAGCATATATATTTTTTAATATTCAAACCCTGTGCAGATTCCCAAGTATAGCCATTGTATGTCGTCACATTCGGTGAATAGGTGGATTGCGTGACATCGTACCCCGACGGCCTGGATCGTCTTATAATGTTGAGTGTATTCAGAAACACTTCTATACATCTCCAGCCATAGCCGTATAGCGGATATGACATTCCTTCAGTTATTCATTCCTTGATTCTTAAACTTATTGTAATGAACAATGTGTTGTAATGTGTTTATTATTTGTTACCGTCAATGAAAGGACAATTTCAGTCATGACATGTAAGAATGAATGAGTGCCATTGTTTGACGAATACATATAATTTTCAAAATGATAGATTCTTATGTCTATGAGAGAGGTTCAATACTTTGACACGAATAAGCGAGAGCTGCGTAACGTTATTAGAATGTACCAAATACGATGTTTGGCGTCCCGCGTACCATACTGCTCGAAATCGAATCTCGAATTCCCTCTATTGAACATAACATGAGTGAAACACTTTTGGTAAGTGACTACTCATTTTCTCAGTATATGCCCAACGATACATAACTTAAATTGACTAACGGGATCGGGTGGTCAGGCTCGCTTACTTGGTTGATGCATGTCATCGTATCCCAGTTGTGATAATCGATGCTCAGGATGTTAATCACTGGATTGTCTGGTCGATACTCGATTAATTACAGACCGTCGTCATATAGCTGGAATATTTATGAGTGCGACGTTAAACAAAAACAACAACAAAAATACAAAATTAACCATTCCATAATACCTGTATCTAAAGTACTGACATATAATTGATATAATCAAAATTATCTGTGATCGTGACAGCCATACAATGTAGACCATATTCACAAATTTCTCACACGTGCTGTTTAATGTTGGTTGTGACAACATAAGTGAAGGTATAACGCAGCTTTTCCCAAATACGACTGTGCACTGTGCAAATAGTATTTTCTCCTTACCAAACATATACCTCCATCATTTTACTGCAAAGTGATATTTGGAGTGATTGAACACTTAATATCGTAGCGTTCATAATTCAACAACTCTTTCAGCGTTATTAGTGTATGGTGAAAGCACAAACGAAATTATTAGTATATTCTTGGAACACTATTGCCATCTTGGTACCATAAAAATGTAAGCCAGCAAAAGGATAACTACACGCTGTTCAGCTATATAATCGACCCCAGAGAAACGTTTCCGGCACTCTGCTCCAAAATCGACACGCGATAGTCACGGTGATTTCAATTTAAAGTAAACATGTCCGTTTACCCAAGTAGATTATACCTAGACGACCGAGGTGCCTGGACATGGGTTACACGCTACAACTGTCCGTGGTCACCATTCTTAGAAAGCTGTGTTATGCTGGACTTTCCTTATGAAGAATGTGGTCAGTAGATATTGGGGTGTATTTTGCTGGTCAGAATGTTCCGAGTAGTAGGGAAAGTATAACCTTCCGCATTCATGGTGAAGTGTAAGAATGAGTTGCGGGTGCTGTCCACACCCAATGATACCCCAGTTTCCGAAGAAAGGTTGTGGTGTCAGCTGAGGTCGTCTGGAAGCCTGACATCATGTCTCATGCAGGGGAGCGCAAGCAATGCATTTGAGATACAGATAATGTCTTTGTATCCAATTATTGAAAAATGTTGCTCTTGACAGAACCAGACAATTTCAAAATCCAAAAATATGTATTTTGTAGACACACATGACAGTCACCTTATCTAAGGGCTGGAGACCTTATCATTTTGTGTCTTGTGTAATGGAAGGGAACAAAGAGACAGGTACAATAGTTCTTGTGATGACTCTTACTTAGAAAGTTTAGATTCGTAGGAGCCAAAGCGTGATGCGACACCCCAGGAGGTTATGAATATCTCTCACTCAGATAATTTGAATTCTGATGGGACCTCCGAATATGATTGGTATCAAATAATAGAAGATAAAACTGAGCCTGATACAAAGAAACTCAAACTTCCTTATGATCATGAATGCGCTACAGATACCCATAAAGTTGATCATGTTTGTTTGTTGTTTAACGCCGCACTCAGCAATATTCCAGCTATATGACGGTGGTCTATAAAATAATCGAGTCTCGACCAGACAACCCAGTAATTAACATCATGAGCATCGATCCACGCAGTTGGGATCGATAACATGTATCAACCAAGTCAGCGAGACTGACCACCCGATCCGGCTTGTCGCCTTTTAGGACAAGCATAGTCGCCTTTGACGGCAAGCATGGGTTGCTGAAGACCTATTCTACCCCGGAATCTTCACGGGTCAAGTTGATCATGATGTTGGTGATATAAAAGTACTCACGGAAATGAAAAAAAAACTGTTTTTCTCAATTTAAAAATCGACACAAAGTGTTACGTAGCTGTAAATACGAAATAACAAAAAAAACCGAAAAGTACTAGTCTGGATTTGCTAGTTTGATCTCAGTGAACAATAAAAAATGTACTTTACAGGAGGTAATTTGTCGGCACTTTCAACATTCAAAAATAAAACTAAGTCCAAATTGACATAGCAGAAACAGACTATAGGCATTATGCACCTGTTCTCACCTGTCGTCAAGGTGTCATAGGTCACCTTGATCTACTTACACATGGTTATGCTCTGTTTCACAACAGTCTGTTTTATTCACATTTTTACGAGTAAAAAGGCATAAAAACATTTGATACGCTATATTTGTGCCACGGCCGAATTAGTACTAATTTAGTTGTTTGAATATTTACATATTTTGTATATTAACTGCATTTATTTAAGATCTGAGGTCGAACAAACAAAAAAATTTCATTTCCGTGAGTACTATAGTATCGAGTAATGAAGAAAAACACAAATACTTGAAAGAGCACTTCTGTTCAAGCTCAAACTTTCAAGGCTTTGTGCCCCAAACAAAAGCTAGACCACAATGGAAACACTAGTTTTTCAACGCAGCTGGTTAGAACAGTACAAATGGCTCGTGTATATTCCTTGTTTGAATGGGGGACTTTGCAAAATTTGTGTCCTGTTTCCAAATTTGAGTGATGCCCACAAATCTTCTGGTACATTTGTAAAGACTCCATTTACAATCTTGTCCAAGGCAACTGGTAAAGAAGGGGCACCTGAGAGTCACCAGAACACCAGACAGCCATGCTGGTAAGTCTGGAATTTTCTTGAAAATCGACGTAAGTCTGAAAATTCCTTGTCTTACCAGCTGTCCCGTCAAAACCAAGAAATGTATGATCTGAACTGTCACATTTTGAAGGGTAGTGAGGATTCAGTTTTGTGCTGTAGCAGACAAGGATTGCCTCTGAGAGAGCACAGAGATGACAGTTCATTCATCATCTGAACAAATAAAGGAAATTTCCTAGCCATTTTAAATCAAATGGTTAGTGGAGATGACAAGCTGAAGTACCATTTAGGGTATGGTAAAAGAAATGCAAACTACACTAGCTTAGGTTATGATTGCATGTCTTCATCCAAAGTTGATGTGCAAGCAAGAGTTATGGCAGTAACGCCCACTACCCTCTTTACTCATTGCAATAGTCATGTTCTTAATTTGAGTATTGCAGCTTCATGCAAGATGCCCCCTGTCAGACATATTATGAACAATGTCAGTGAAGTCTTTAGAGGGTTTTTTAAGAGATTCTGCGAAACAGTTGCAATGAAACGAGTAGAACTCGCCTGCTGGGTTTCTGTACACCTAGGTGGGTTGAAAGGTATCTCATTTACTGTACAGTCACATATGTACGTGTCTTGAAGCAATGATAGATCAAGTAAGCTTTACAGACATATATGGTGAGGAAGACTGGGCATTGGACAGGAAACCACTGTATAAAAGGCTCAGGGACATTTGACTGTACCAAGGGACTCTCAACACATTATGGCATTTCGTGTTGCCAGAACTGGATGTGGTGAACCCCTAGCTGTCATGAGTGGTTTGTGGAGGCCATTTCCCTTGCCAGTCTGGTAGATTCTGATGTCAATGTACCAAGAATAGTTAAGGATGATCCAAAGAGCCAATGCTCCCTCACAATCCCCTTGGGGGTATTTTAAGAGGAATCTGGTCATCCCTTTTCTTGATAATTTAAACGAGGGTATGAATACCAGATTCAGTTCTGAAAACCGCCCAGGCATAGATCTCCTGATGCTCCTTCCAAGTGTCATCACTGAACAGTCAGACCTTAAAGACACTGAATCCAAGTTGATGTTCTGGGAGAAAGATTTACCAACGCCATCTGCATAATTGTCAGAACTGAAGGACTGGCAACGCCACTGAAAGAAACAAGATATTATCTGGACAATATAATGATGTGTTTTACATTATCCGATGAAGATTTGTTTCCCAATATCAGAAGGTTACATACAATAGCAGCGACTCTACAAGTCACAAGTACAGAGGCTGAAAGAACATTTTCAAGTTTAAGACGCACCAAAACCCATTTGAGGAGCACCAAGGGTCAGGAGCGTTTGTCAGGACTGACCTTATGCATCTGAAACAAAAAAAGGTAACTCATTCTGTAGAGATAGTTCAGTTGTACATTGGGAAACGTCACAGGCGCATGTTTGAGAAATGTATTCTGTACCAGTAGTTGAAGGAAAATGAACTAACCACAATTTTTAAAAAGCTGTATCCACCCCTGTTTAGATTCAGATGTTTCGGTCTGAGGTACATAAGATGATTGTTAACATAATGTGAATTTTGTACAGTAGTCAGAGCAAAAACAGTGCCACCTCGATCCCATGATTATCTAGATATATAGTTTAAGACGATTTAGGAGTATCTTTATTACAGTGTATGCTTCTCATCTCCATCTAGGAGGGCTGAAACAGAGAAAATTACTGCAGATCGTCTGATATACTATAATACTAATAAAGCGTGTCCACTGTCACTCACATATACTACTCAAAATTTGATAAGGATCACTAGGTGATATGTGTGTAAGTTACCACAAACATAACAAAAGACATGACTCTGACTCAGAAACGTGTTTAATCATGTTATGAATGAAAATGCATGAACGGCATGAACTTGTATCAATATGGAATGTTTGAAATCTGCAAACACCAAAAGGCATTTCATTAAAAAATGTTAACAGCAAACAAGAGAAAGAATTACACAGTTATGAGGGAAAGTCCATCATTACACTTAGTCGATGAAGTGTCAATATCGAGTATGACCTCCCCTTGCATCAATGACGGCCTGACAACGTCGAGATATGCTGTCAATAAGCACCCGGATGTTCCCAATGGGGAGGTTGTTCCACTCTTCCACGAGGGCATGTCCGAGCTCTGCCAAAGTCGTGGGTTGTGCTCTACGGCGTGAAAGGGCAACCTGCAGCATGTTCCAGACATGCTCAATCGGGTTCAAGTCCGGCGAGCGCGCTGGCCAATCCATGCGGACAATTGTCTCCTGCTCAAGGTACTGCTCAACCACCCTGGCGCGATGAGGACGGGCGTTATCATCCATCAGGATGAACTCAGGGCCAACAGCACCAGCGTAGGGTCTGACGTACACATCGAGGATCTCATCCCGGTACCTCACCCCCGTCATTGTTCCTCTCTCCAGGACATGAAGATCTGTCCTTCCATCTCTGTTGATTCCACCCCAGACCATGATGGAACCACCACCATAACGGTCATGTTCACTGATGTTGGCATCATGGAAACGTTCACGTTGTCGTCGCCACACCCGCTGCCTCCTGTCTGTAAAGTCCAAACAATACCTGGACGCATCGGTGAACAGAACTGGAACCCAATCGTTCCATGTCCAAGTGACATGATCTTCAGCCCATTCCAATCGCTCCCGCCGGTGTCGAACAGTCAGGGGGATTCGGACACATGCCCTTCTCGAGTAGAGACCTGCATTGTGAAGACGATTCCGTATCGTCTGAGTGGACACATTCACCCCCGAGGCGTTCAGGAGGTCGTTACGTAGGCTGGTTGCTGTCCAGAAGGGATGACGTCGTGCCTGAAGAGCCACAAAATGATCTTGGCGTTGGGTTGTCGACCTCTGAAGACCACCCCCATGTCGGTGTGCTGCTGTACCAAAAGTTTGCTGTCGGGACCAGGGCCTGCTTACAACGCTCTGACTGACGTTTAGTGCATTGGCAACGTCACGTTGTGAATAGCCAGCATCAAGCATTCCAATACATCTGCCCAGTTGTTCTGTCGTCAGGCGACGCCTTACACGTTGAGGGGGCATTGCGTAGATAAACGTAGTGTAAACACTCAATTGAGTTTACAGTTTCAGAATGAATCAGACACCGTTGTCTGATTGGAAATCGTGCAATGGTAGCAAAAGCATGAACTGTGATGTGAAACGCATTTCCCATGGCATGAAATGCACGTGCACGTGTGTTGGAGACGTTTTTGATTTCACTTGAACACAATATTGCCAGTTATGCAGTTATTTTGTTTTTTTATTAAGAAAAATATCTACGATCCTTATCAAATTTTGAGTAGTATATAATACTCACATTTAATATCAAAATGTCTTTCCTCAGATTAAGTTTCACGAATTACAAAACAACAACAATATGCTGTGTCTTAATATTTAATATAGTTACCTTAATGCATCGCAATACTGCTCCCGTGGACTTTTAGAAAATGAATTGCAAATGCTTTACAATTGTTACAGGTTTTTAAAGTAATCGAATGTTACATGTAATTGTCAGATACACATTGCGAATAAGTCATGATACTATCAATATTTGTAAAACGTGCACAAGAAAACAAAAGATTTAAATATATAAGATCTTAAAGTAAGACTTTGTTAATTTATATGTTGTGTGCTATATAACCATTTGCTCTAGTATATATTTATTTCAAACAACTAAATACTTTTTATACAGGTAGTAGCTGTTAAACAATGTGACAATAAAAACTGGGGTCTCTAAAATAGGGCACAGGATTCCGAGGCGGTTTCAAATATATCTGCGATGGCTGTCTTGTTGATCATACTTTTGGGCTGGTCGCTGTTATTTCCACATATATCATCATCATAGATTATTTGTTATGCCGCAAAATTACAAAGAAGTAAGGTTTCTATTTTGAAAAGTTATAAAATGTTATCATGCTACTTGTTAGAAATATGGTGTCTATTATGACTTGAATATCCAATTTTGCAACATGCTTAGTGTACTGTACGTGCGATATCGCGCATCTCGCCAAAGTGACAGATTGACTTTCACAAACGGGAGACTAAGGAATATTATTTTCTTGCTAACAGTATCGGATGGTCAGGCTCAATGACTTGGTTGATGCATGTCATGATGTTAATCACTGGATTGTCTGGTCCAGACTCGATTATTTACAGACCACCGTCATATAGCTGGAATATTGCTGAGTGCGGCGTTAAACAACAAACATATACCTTCTCGCATTTGTGAGGCATCATTTCCCTTAATGCCGAAGTCAACTACTCTTTCACCTCACTAATAACAGGCATTAGGTCCTGTCACTTATCAAAAGAAGTACGTCATTTCTGCTGGCATGTAACATGTCAGCATCGATGTGCCTATTTAGATAACGGAATACGCACAACCTGAACTGCCTTGTCAGCAAGATTGGGTTTCTGAATGGGCGCAAATAGTGACTCAACTTCCTTACGCGAAACACTTGTTGACACCACGCGATACTTTGACGCTCTCGTGTGACTTGTGACGTCGTCTTGACGACGAACCTAACTTCGGATGTAAATCGCAGCCATTGTTGTTGTTTCGTCTGCTCATCTCGTATATTTGCGCTCATCTGCTTGATAGTCAACGATTCTTACGTCTTGTGCACCATGAATAGTTACGTTCAAGGTTTGTTCGTTCTGTATTTCCGAGTAACTCAATCTTTCTAATTCAGTCTTATTTCATTAAATATTTAATTCACTTTGAAACCAAACTATGACAGCTATTCTGTTTCCATATTGTATTTGACTACTGAACATTGTAATATTCATGGCATTTCTATTGAGTCATTTCATATTTTATAGTCACATAAAGGGCCGCTCATAAGGCTTCTATGGCCTGCCACGAACGAGACCGTTGTTTTTGTTGTCAGGCTACACTTTTCTTTGTAGGAATGTCTTCTACAATTTGCAAATCGTTTCAACCAAAATATTTAATAATTTTCCATGTCTTTATAGATTTGGATCTTGTGGTTCGGTTTCCTCTGAATTTCGCCATCTGGGCCCCTCCTGCTCCACGCAAAGTAGGTGGCAGTGGCAGCTGGAGCATATCTTCCTTGCACATTAGTAGATTATAACCTGTCATGCTTATGTTAGCAAATGTCCTCTAAAAAAATGCATCCTGCTTTATTCAGACGAATCGGGAATGTTTTCACGGACTTCATCCAGTATCCCCTTAATTCCTTCCCCTATTTCAGTCATCTTTCTAACATGTCAAACTATTTCACAACCCTCATGCCTTTTCTCCTACTCTATCACTCTCTACGTATCTTCCCCTTCCTATCAGCGTCCTAGTGTCCAGACCCGACCCTGCCCCCTCTCAGACCTGCCCACCCCCCACACACCTGTCTCCTCTCAAGACCCCGTCTCCATGTCAGTGTCCGTCCCCATCCCTGACATCATCTATCTGGACGACAGTCACTTTGTGGAAGTCCTTCTGGGTGATGACAAGGAGCCCCACTCCCCTGTGAGGGAGTTGCTATCACGTGTGGCCAAGTTTTTCAGGAGAGTGTTCAGTGCTGGCAAGATGGACGCTTCTTAGTGGCATCTTGTAACCCTGTACATAATCTGAACAGTCACATACCTTTGGGCTGTTTCACTGTGGGATATTTTCAGATATAGAGACACATTAAGGACCTTTCGAACATTTTACAATATTCATGTTACAATGTTAATGATCATAAAATAAATAACATTTCTTTTCACTTGGGTTTTACTTCTACTGAAAGACCTTTCAAGTTGGATAGCCCTTATTATTTCATTTTTGGACATTTTCAGATCAGGCTTTTTGGACTTTTAACCAATAAAATATGTCTGTTTCCATTTTGAGTTTCTCTTGTTTCACAGGATCCTAAGATGTTGACATGTTATTATTAATTACTAGTACGGTCTAAACTTTTCAAGATGCTATCTGGGCGAGTTAGGTTTTGAACAGTTATATCACAACATTTCAGCTCAAAGTAGTAGGGGTCCAATACAAGGTTGACTGTAGATCTTTACTCCTTTCATAAATACCACAAGCATAGGTTTGACTCAAATTTGATTTGAACCCATGACCAACAGATTCTTGAACACCTTAGACCAGACCATCCTGTCCTTATCATATTTCCTAAGTGACTAAATTAATGAGTGAGTGAATGTTGTATAACACCACAATCAGCAACTTCCCAGCTAGATCATAGCTAGCTGTTACTGAATCCTGACCAGTCAAATCATACTGCAAGAGTGAGCAACCAGTGATGTATATTGGCACTAGCACGCTGCGTAAGTTTATATTCATACTCACTGTCATCTGTTCTTTAGCAAAATGTTGAGATATATCAAGAAATCATGGTCTGTTCTTTCAACTAATCAAAGAAAATAACAATAATTTGTTCAGTTTTCAGTTTTAATTGACATTTTCCATTGCAATTCATGTTTCTTCACTGTTCCATGTCAGACTCATAATTGTGAAATTGCACAAGCCAACATGATAGTGTTGCAACAAGAGTGATTCATAGTGATAATATTATCATCAGTTGTAACTTGTAACTACTTGCAACTAACGTTTCGGTCTGGTTTCATAGCAGATTTTAGAACAGACTACTACTAAATTTTTACTTAACTCAGGCTTACATTGAAAGTGTATGACTATACCTGTCGTTATTTTCTGTTCAACACGTTCATTATTTATGTTCGCATCGAGCAGTTGAAATGAATTGTTTCTAATACATCATGTTAGAAATTCTTAAAAGGTTTTGGTCAAAAGAAAATGACTTCATCACTTGTCATAACTTCAGGAGTCTTTTCTGTGATCTCATGACTAAATATATTAAAACTTCATTGAAAAAAGAACAACTGGCTCTTCTAATCAATATTGTAAAATAACAATCCTTTTCCCCCCATACAAATTTAGATAATAATGTAGAATTTCTGAAGACCAGACATGTGCTGGATCCATTTTTATTTTACATAAATGTGTTCAAAAATCACCAATAAATAGAAAGCTTTGAGTAAAACCTCAATTGCTCAAAACATTATCTGGCGCTCTGTTAATATTTTCCACAAGGGTTTGTTTGTTGTTTAACGTCGTACTCAGCAATATTCCAGCTATGACGGAGAAGACCAGACATGTGCTGGATCCATTTTTATTTTACATAAATGTGTTCAAAAATCATACGTATTTTCAACAATAACTACCTGTAAGACATTTGTGAAAAGTAAAACAAAATAAAAGATAAGCTTCATAGACAGACATCTTCCAAGATTCAAATACTAAACAAGCTAAAGGCCTCAATATTGAGACAGCACAAACCAAAATAATGGTGATTGCTAACAATAGTTCATGATGTAGCATTTCAAGGGATGAAAAATATGTCAGCACTTCGAGTGAAATAAATACATTGCAGCGAATATCCTGCAAATTTGTGTACAGGTCCCATTGTTTTGAGCATGTGACATGCTTATCACAGGTTTATTTCTTGATATCCATATTTTGTACACCTTCCTCTAAGTTCTTCTTCTTGTCTTTGCTCTTTTTCTGTTTCTTATTCTCCTGTTCTTCAATTGGTGCAGGTTTCACAAATGGTATCTTCTCTGCATATACTGAAACAGAATGCAGTACAATTACAAAAACATCAGACATGCCACAGACTCATTGTTTCCTAAAATGTCCAAAAGAATTCCAATTATGATCTAAAACATGCACCAGTGCCATCTTTTATTGAAAACACGAAAAATTCAAATTTGTGTCCAACTTGTCCACATTCAATATCCCTAAGTTTTATTTTCCATTCATCCCCAATCCCAGTGTAATTTGTACTGCTTTCTTGGGTTAGACCTGATTAGACTCTGGGTACTTGAAGATTACGTGCACGTTCCTATTATGTATTACAGCAATCATGATTGAGTTATGTGGCACTTGCAGCACGTTAGGTGTTGTTATTTCATCTTTCTCGGATGTCATGAATGAAAATCATGACAAGCAAGAAGCAAAAGTCAAAGTAACCTTCCCCAAAAGCAGTTCAGCTGTTGATAATAAATTATACAACAGTCGTAATTCTACAGGCAGACCTAGATAACACTGTGCGTCCCAGAAAAAAACTGAACAAAATGTAGGAAATAGCCTGCATTGTAAACACTTCTCACTTAATCAAACTTACTGAGAAAAAAAGACTAAAGTGATCATTTGGTGGAAAACTTAACGTTTCTCCTTGTAAACTTACCCTCTGGCATAAACCGACCAAGGACTTTGGGCACAAGAACTCCGTCTTCCGTCTGGAAGTTTTCTAAGATGGCACAGATGACTCTAGTCGTGGCACACATGGTAGCATTCAACATGTGTACATAATCCACCTGGAAAACATCAGCACTTATTCTTAAATACAGAGCTACAGATAAGCTGCGTATTTGCTTAAAATAACCCCCAAAACTATTCAAAACCAAACTCCTTTTAATTAACTTGCGTACAGAAACGCTCGCATTAAATGAAAAACATTTTGCAAACAGCATGTGTAAATACCCAATTAAGCAGCTTATTTCCCATAAAGGAAGAAAGATTGAGAAGAATAGCTTTCCAGTACTTAAATAATGGTGATTAGTTAGTTGAAGCAACAAGCACTACATTGCTTCATAGCTGAGAACAATATTTAGTAACAAATTGATATTAAGTTGGGTTTGACGCTGCTTTGAACAGTATTTCAGTTATATTACAGTGTGTCAGTGTAATTCGGGACATGTCTTGGACATTTAACATTTTTGTGATACACACGGGTATGGTGCTGACAAACCTAGAAACATAACTGGGATTCGAACCCATGATCATAGGTTTCTTGTGCACCCATTTGACACAACTCCGCCCACATATTGTGGTGCCTTAGACTGGGCCACCCATGTCCCCTACAAATTCATAAAATTATGTCATCGTAACAATAGGTCGACTTGAATTAAGTTTCTGGTGGGGTTGACATGTATGTTTTTCTCCCAGTAATACATATAATAACATACTCGGAATTACAAATTGAAGCAAGGGTCCTTCTCAGTATTGGAGGCCAAAGGACAGTACTTGCTAGTGTCTTGTACTGAAACATGCTTGTAGTAATGTCCTTCAACTCTTACCTCCTGATTCATCTTCTTGGTCTGACCAAATCTGATCTTGAGTCTCCTCGACTGGTAGTCTAAACAATTTGAACATGACACCAGCTCTCTAAAGGCACCTGATCCTGGGAACCATGCCTCTAGATCCAGCTTTTTGGATGCAGCATTGTTCAATTCACCTAAGGATAATAAAATTTCAATCATATAAGAGCCTTCTTCCTCCTAAAAATGCTGTTAATATTTTCACCTTAAGAAAAATGACAAATTCTACAAAAATCAGTAGTGCACAGGAATATGCATGAAATTCCATGTTCTGATGTACATCCTACCTGAGACAATGTTGACCACTCGGTAGGGGATGCCAAGTGATTGTGTGAAATCTTCAGCATTCTTTATCATTTCATCAAACATCTCCCAAGAATAGTTTTCTTTAGGTGAGGTGATAACAAACTGCTCTACCTGCAATGAAAAGACATTGTAAAATATGTGAAATAGTAGTGTAACGATACAGCAATTATACAGTATTGTATCGCGATACGCGGAACACGATACAATACATCAATTTACGACCCCTGTAGAGCACTACATTTTGTTACAATATTATTGGTGTGAAACTTAGGAAAATCAAACTATTTTTTACATTTGTATACTTATACTGCTTTACTCTTCAGTGCATTTACTGTTGATTTTTGACAGAAAGACGAAGCTGTGTGAGTGAGGTCCAGCTGAAGAAGAAGTTGTTGCAATAGAAAATAGCGTATGCTAAAGTCTAAGACTTCTTAGTCTATCTATCTGGAAACCTCCCATCTGGCGTGTGAACACTGTAAGAGTTGGAAAAGGTTGGCTCTGGTCAACTGTAGAATTTCAATGGTGTCTGGGATTGGTGACCTGCTGTGCAACGACATGTCTACAGGTGATGGCTTGCAAAAACTGAGTAAGGTCTCCAGAAGAATCATTCCATGATGGATCTGATGTAGCAACTGCTATGGAGTGTTGAAGAAACCGCCCGGGACTTGTGAGGCCCTTGGAGTATGAAACAGCAGCCTCCTCAGCCTGAACGATGACTGCACGTAACCACAAGGATTAATGTCGTGGATGTCCCGGAGACAAGGATGAAAAGCCGTTTCCAGGCACCACGTTGAGTCTAAGATCGGTGGATAAAAAACCTCATTGTATGAACTAGGCACAGGTGCCAAGAGGAAAAAACGTCTTCTTAGCTTAAAGAAGGAAGCTGAGTGGAAATGCTCAAGTAGAGGAGCACACAGAAGCCTGATGGAGCGCTGTTGTTTGGGAATCTTAGTCATTTTACAATCATCAGGAACTGCCAACACCGAGTTAATGGCCACGAGGTAATGATGGTGCTGCCCCTGAGTTGTTGTTTGCTGCAGAGGAACAGAAGGAGTTGAGAATGAGGGGATGCTGAACTGGAATCCTGATGTTTCTCCTTCAAAGGAACACCACTTGTCATCATAGACAAAGTGTCCCATGGTTCCGCAGACACCAAACCACTGTGATATTGTCTGTGGATATGGCTAACTTGGCATTCTGGAGACAGTTCTGGCAGTGGCATATAACCAGAATGAGCACTTCCAGCTCCAAGTTGTTTCGAAGCCCTGTGCACTGATCGTTGGACCACTGCCCTGAGGTTGTCTGGACCTCCAGATGATCCTTCCAAACCTGTAGTCAGGCGTCTAGGAACAGGCATGAGGTTGCTGCTATCTCTGTCAAGAATTCCACCGTCTACCACAGGAGATAACGTACAAGGGGTGTTCATTAAAGATTTCCCCTGACCCACTTCCGATGGACCTAGTGGAATGAAACTTGGCACAGGTATTAGTCTTTCTCCACATAGGAACCACCAAGAGTTACACACTTCTCCCATCGTTTTATGCAACTATTGAGACCTCGCTTGTAAAAGCCCTCATTTTGCATCTCAAACCAGGACTTGACTTCAGAAATCAGTGTTTCATCATCTGTGAAACGTTTTCCCTTCAAAAATGACTTCATGGTTGGAAAGAGGTGGAAGTCAGATGGTGCAAGGTCAGGAGAGTAAGGAGGATGTTGAAGGATTTCATAGCCACAGGACCGCGCTTCTGTCTGGGCAACATGAGAGTTGTGTACTGGAGCATTGTCTTGCAGGAGACGGACACCCTTGGTCAGCATGCCACGCCTCTTAAGCTTGATAGCGTCCCACAATTTCCGCAGCAGTGAAGCATAATAAGCTCCAGTAATTGTAGTACCCTTTGCCAAGAAATCCATCATCACTACCCCGTGCTGGTCCCAAAAAACTGTGAACATGACCTTGCCTGCAGAGGGTTGGACACGTGCCTTCTTTGGGGGTGGTGACTCCACATGCTTCCATTGCATCGACTGAACTTTAGTCTCAGGATCATAGTGATGGACCCATGTTTCATCCTGTTTGATAAGTCTGTCAAAAAGGTTTGCCTGTTTTTTTTGGCACATGTCCAAAAGATCCTTTGAGCAATTGACTCGTTCCTGCTTTTGGAAAGGTGTGAGCAACCTGGGAATCCATTGTGCAGACACCTTATGCATGTTCAAATTGTCATGGATGATTTTTTCCACAGACCCTACACTGATCTTGACATCTTGTGCTAACTGGCCAACAGTTATACGTCGGGTCTCCACTTGATGGATAGTGTCCTCATCAATGGCTGAATGGGGCGACCAGGAATGGCAGCTGTTTCCACAGATGTCCGACCACACCGACCTTAGCTCAATTATAGCACAAGTTAACCTTAGCTCAATTGAACAGCTGTTTTCTATCAATTTTGAATTTCTGTTAAGTCTTTTACAATATCTCATTAAAACATGTCGGTAAGATAAATACATTGTAGCAGGATCACGAGGGCTCTGTCTCGTAGTATAAAACCTATTGTGGGAAGCATAAAACCACATGTATCCCTTGTGATCCTGCTACTACTTATAATGTAGGACAAACAAAAAAATAACACATGAATAATAACAGAAACTGTTCAACCAAAAGAGTATGCAGATTCTCTAGTATCGGGATAAGTATTGTATCGCGACCCAAACATATCGTTAAATTGTAAAGGGAAACACTCTCCAGAGAAATACCTCTACCGTGATACAGTCATCCCTTACTACAAAGCTACCTTTGGGGTCCAAATAATTGATGAGCGGTATAGACGATCAGCGATTAATGCGAGTTGGAGTCATCGGGGGCAGATGACCAACACAACAGTTTGTTTGTTTGTTTGCTGTGCCTACCTAACACAAATCTATGCCAACATTTCAAAGTTTGATAAAAGATAAGAAAGGTAGTTGTTTATGATTCATAGTGTAAAAAGTGAGTGAGTGAGTGAGTATGGTTTAACGCCGCTTTTAGCAATATTTCAGCAATATCATGGCGGGGGACACCAGAAATTGTGCCCATGTCGGGAATTGAAACCGGGTCTTCGGCGTGACGAGCGAACGCTTTAACCACTAGGCTACCCGACCGCCCCTAGTGTAAAAAGAGATTTATTGAATTTTATGTGTAGTAAGAATAACACCACGTATCCACCACCACTACAATACATAAAACAATGCGATCCAATATAATGTGAAGTTCCCTTTTCAGGTGCACTGCTTTACTCCGAATCTCAGATGTTATGGTCATGGCGGCAATAGGAGTTTGTGTGCTTGTTTTGCTGTTTGCCAATTTGGTCAATGAAAACATTAAGTTTGCGATGCAACATCACTTGACATGATGATGGTATTCAAATACAAATTCATTGGTATTCGTGTACTAGATGGGGGACAATCCATGTTTCATACGCAGAGGTTAAGATTTACAATTACATGAATATTTGTCTCGTAAAATAAGCGGGAAATCAATGCTAACTTGTATACCCCGTCTATAAAGGGAATTGGAATGAAGCACATCACTAGTGCAAACAAAATCCCTACATTTGCATTAAAAATGTGTTTGTCTTCCACAGAAAAAAATTACATCGTATCCCTTCAGCGAATTCAGATGATAACAATTAAACTTGGCCAATACAAATTTGAACTATGAGAAAAAACATCATTAGGCATGATGATTTACCGATTAAATTGTATTTCCTGTACTGATTGGCATTCTTTTATATGCAGAGATTAAGATTACTGTGCGTCTTGTCTCGTAAACTAAGCCAGAAGTAGCAATCAGCTGTACACACGTTTCTCGGAATGCTCACAGTAATGCCTTTGTGTTGCGGGAAAAAAACATAAAGAAAAAAAGAAAGAAAGCCGCCCACAGGATATTGCCAGAGAACCAATTTTTTTTTCCCCAGCCTATAAGCAGTGATTAAAAATACTGTTTGTATTTTCTCGTAAACTAGGTTGGAAATAGCTATCAGCTGTAGTAGTACACACATTTTCCCCCAATCTGCTGGTGATTCAGTTAAAAGGTACCCAATGATACGACTTCAAAGAACTTTTATGTAATGATCGGAGTGAGTGAGTGAGTGAGTTGGGTTTAACGCCGCTTTTAACAGTATTCCAGTTATATCACGGCGTGTTGGCTTAATGTGGGAGGAAAGCACGAAGTAATGCAGGTCTCAGACGTTTACCACTTCGGTGAAACCCACGAGTACGGGTATGGTGCTGACAAACCTAGAAACATAATCGGGGCGAACCGGGATTCGAACCCACAATCACAGGTTTCTGGCAAGCCCAAGGGACGCAACTCTTCACAGCGAATTGCGGCGCCTTAGACGACTGGGTCACCCATGCCCCCTTGTAATGATCGGAAGAAATTGTACCTGACATGAATATTTGAGGATTAATATAATCCAATATCTTGCTACTTTAGTTACAACTTTTACTTTATATATTTGAAATTACAAGAACCATAAGCATAGCTCTTTGGTACAGCTGATTGCTATTGCAGGATACTTTTTACGTATGGAACAATTTGACCTGTCACTGTAAGGACTTTCCGTGCTACATGAATTCCGATTAGAAAAATGTTATGTTGATATATAATGGTCAAACTGCTACAATTATGACTTTTTAACGAGTCAAAGTATGGCATTTATGATATATATATTTTGTCAACTAAAGGTTTGTTTCAAGGCGTCAATAGCGGTAATCTGACCATGGTTGCTGTAAATAACGGTGAGTTGTGTGATCATCCAATCACTTCAAACACATATTGCCTAAATTAAGGTAAAGAATATGAAATGAAATTTTGAATAAAATCAATAGAATATTTTACAAATACAAGTCCAGATATACAATGAACATGTTTTTAAAATAAGATATATAATAATTGGAGTAAGTTGCCTGCTTCAGTATGGATTTGTTGACTGGTATTTCAAGTGTTACATGCTCGCGGTGATCTGCTGAAATGTTTTTTTAGCGATTGGGAAACAACATCCTGTCACAGTGTAAAACTTGAGTTTATTAAAAATATAAGTAAATTTTGGGAGCCATGTGTTACTGTGCTGTAACCCAACTAGTGTATTACCCATAGCCGCAGAAAGTATGAGCCAAGACTAGTCCATCTGTCACATTGTCAAGAGCAATTTGTAATATTGCCCTGCTTGTCACATCATCCAGAATAAACAAAATACTTGGATAAGATTGTAAATATCTTCTGAATGAATTCCCATGAAACCATAAAACCCTTGACTGATTAAGTCAAACACATGACAAATGGGACAATGTTAAGTTGTGAACTTGGCAACTTAATACAGCATGTTAATCCCACCTTTTCAAACTGATGCACCCTGAAGATGCCTCTTGTATCTCTGCCATGTGAGCCGACCTCCTGGCGGAAGCATGTAGAGTAGCCACAGTACTTCAGGGGCAGACTCTCAGTGGGGATCCACTCGTCTCGATGGAATGCAGCAATAGGTTGCTCTGAGGTGGCAATCAGATATTTCTCATCAATAGCACTCTCATCTTGTTTCTCGCTGCCCTTGCTTATTACCTACACCAAGGAAATGGAAAAGGTCTTATTGGCACAATCCAATTATAAAACACCACAGTTAGGAATAAAAGTATTTCATATATCAAACCATTAATAAATGTTGATCTATTTTACATTATATTTCACCAGCAGAAGGACCACTGGTAGCCCTACCAGTAACTCGAGGACGTAACCATGGCTGTGCTGGCCACATCGGGCGTATCTGGATAAGGGTATATGACTACAAAAAGGATAAACAGCCATGCCTGTCCAGTTAAACATGAAAGCATCAGATGCTACCACTAGAGGGGTTCAGCACTGAAGACACAATGGAGGAAGTATTTGATGATGTCGAGTGGCAAAGAGGTTTGTGTGGGGCATGTCCCATAGATAGGACAGCCTGCAGACTGTACTCCTCTTGAGCGTCCACTCTCAACCACTTTAACCCCGCCTGCTGAGGTTGTGGCCAAGACAATGACCTTCCAAGTGGCCCTTGAGCTGTTGGATTTTTATCAGAACTGTCATAGCTCAACTCAAGTATGGGGAATTTGTACAGCTCTGCCTGCTAGCTTGGATGAAAATGCATCCACTGCCAAACTGACAGCCTCAAACTCCAACATATTATTGAGGCCCCATATTGCTGGCTCCCATATCCGAAATGGGCTCCCCCACTGACATCCAACACATCCATGAATTTTTCGTGAAGAAACCCAGCCATTGGCACTCTAATAATGGAATGTTGAAACAATGGACTGACTGAACTGCCTTACCAGAGGGCCTATGTGAACTAAGGCCTTGCTCCCAAGGAGTAATTGTTGTATGGGTTTTCCTACATCTCTGACAAGTCCCTTTACACAGAGGTACCATCCTGTTGCAACAGCCCCCGGCAGTGGAAGTGAAGTGGGATGGTAAAGCATCCCCCTTTTTCCACTTGGCTAGGACTGAGATTCTAGCAGACAGATTCCAATCAAATAGAGCCAAGGAATTGACTAGGGCAAAGCCAATGTCTTGATGGGTCTGTTCATCGTATGTGAATCCTACCAAGGACACTTCCCTCCAACTCTAAAGGAGGGCAGTGTTAGAACTAAACCCAATAGCTTCATTAGCCTGCTTAAAGACAAAATACCTTTGTAATAATAAAACAATGGGGACATTTGTACTAGCCCTGGGGTAGTAGTTAAGCTTGAATGGCCAGGGGAACCGGCTCATACAAATGGCAAACTGACCCAGTGTATAGCACACCATCTCCCCCATAGTCTATTTATTTGACTTTCTACTACCCCACCAGCTTGAGTGATCCTGACCTACAAGTAACAAGTAGACACTGACCTTGTACAGCTCCTCATCAAACTGGGAGAGCTGGGCAACCTCCTGCATCACCTCCTTCCTCATGAAGAAGGGTGTGTACAATGGAGTGAAGCCCCGGAGTTGCAGCATCTGCATGGCATGGTTGATCAGGGCCTGCTCTAGGAAGACCAGGGGGCCCTGGAACATGGACAATTGAACATTACTATACCATGTATGCATTACAATAGTTAATAATAGTAAAAAGTTACATTACATCCTAACTACTGGTTTTTCTTTTGTCTTTCTTGCCAAGGGCAGGATTATTATCATAATTACTAGGATGGTGATATTTATACAAAATCTTTATTATAAATGGCATAGCAAGAGCACCTTGAGATAGTAGCCTCGCCCACCAGCTGTGACTGTCCCTCTCTCACTGTCGACACCGTCCACCATCACCACCAGATCCACATGGGAATACTTCTTTGTCACTTCTATATCTCCAAATGTACGCTCAATTCCGTTCTCAGCCTGTTCACATAATAAAGATCATATTTTGTAACAGTTGGTAAAACAACGGAAATGGTGTCTGTAAAATGTGTTAATATTCTTCAGATATATCCAAATTAAGTAATTATGTTGTGTCGTTGCAAACTTCCCCCTCATCCTATGAAGTGATCCTGTAGTAGTATAAAGAACAATACATATTTTCCTAAAAGGTCTATCATTTAGTTTAGTAAAATCGAAATATATTTTTACAAATTGTATACCTGCAGAAGTCCTTAATACTCCTTAATGCTTGCTTTTGTGATGGTCAGCTGAAGAAAAAGTAGTTCACTGGTTGGAACAACTTTTTTTCAGCTAGACATCATACAACTTTATTTCTATCAAATGTAAGCAGAACCAGCATTAAGGGATAATGCAAGATAAGATAAAAACAAATTAAAGGATGTCACACAAATGAAATAACCAGAATGAAGGTTACATGACACACTGACCTCATCATTGCTGATAATGCAGCTTTCATGAATCATATTGCCAATTTCCTTGAGAGATTCATTTCGTAGTGTTTCCTCAGCAGCCAGATCAGCATCATTCTTCTTCATGGCTTCATCAATCTCAACTCGTACTTTCTTGATCTGGTTCACTGTCAAACCCTGTAAAGAAAAGAAAATTTCATTTAGAGAGCCAAATTACATGAATGAATACACAGACTTATCACCATCAAGAGTTTCTTGCTATCTGAAGACCAGATTGTGCTTTCACTGTATTGAACAATCTCCACAATTAGAATACTATACATTCTAAAGGAAATCCATTATTTTCACTAAGCAAGTATCTCCATTTCAATCGAGAGTGACAATTTCTACAATCTCAAAAGAAGAAAGACCAGGGATAGAATTGTTTTTGTTTTCAAGTGTGCCATTTGTTTGTTGTTTAATGCCACACTCTGCAATATTCCAGCTATCTGACTGCGGTCTGAAAATAATCTAGTCTGTACAAGATAATCCAGTGATTGATATGAGCATCGATCCATGCATTTGGGATACGATGACATACATCAATCAAGTCAGCGAGTGTGACTACCCAATCCTGTTAGTCGCCTCTTGTGACAAGCATGCATTGCTGAAGACCAATTCTAACACAGATCTTCATGGGTCTCCAGTATAGTAAGCCAAGTAATTCATGCAAATAATAGTCCAAATACTAAATCTAAAATGTACTCAAAATGATGCTAAAAGACAAGCTACATGTAGTACTAGTTGTAGAATCAAAGGTTTATAGCACAGACTGTTCAGTTCGCTATGACACAGAATGGTTGAGGGTTGCCTACTGTTAGCTGATCTTGTGTAATACCATCCAGGTTGTCCAGAACTTCTGATGGAACAGCGGCATCATCACCAACTGCTTCCTTTTTCTGTGAAGAGAAATTGATACGCATTAACCAGTGTAACCATTGTTTTTTGTCGAGATATTTTGTTACATCACCTGATTAAAGAGGTAGAGCTATAAGCATGATAAGCATTAATGAGTAAAAACGTATTCATACCAATCTTTATGATGTGTCCATGACATGATCGATACAAAATGTTCTAAGAAATGCAGAATAAGAAATCCTTAAAGTCTTATAATAAGTAGGTTTACATGGTTTAAACAATGTCACATATTGCTAACAAAAAAAAATATAAAAAAATTATTACATGAATGATCATGATCCACTTGCACTCACACTTGAAGTTTTGCTCATGATCTAAAACATGTTCAAGATTGACGGGGTGTTGTCCTGTTGAGTACTACAGAAAGAACCCCAGGCACATTTCAGTACACAGAAACAGAAATAGACTGAGCCACTAGTATGTTTAGGCTAGTGAAAATTCAGTAAGTTTTAGAACAGTCAGCAATATTCCAGCCATATCACAGTGGAGATCTTGAGAACAGGTCCCCAACAACCTTTGTTTGTTGTACTGAGGGAATTTGACAGACAGGCTGGTCAGGGACTGTGAGTTGGTTGACAGTGTGACATCTTATCCCCATTATGCGGGGAGATGCTAATATCAACCACTTTTTTTTACAGACTGCCGACAAATAACTCAAATATTGCTGAGAGCAATGTTTGTCTGCAAACAAACAGTTGCCTGTTAATAAAAGTCTGCTTTAGACACACCAGCAATGGTTGGCAGCATGAGCAATGATCGATGCTGTTGGGAAAGACAAAACAGCAGAGGGACACTCAATGCAGTTTGTCCACTCAACAAACTTTTCGTCTGTCACATATCCATGACATACCATTATACAATATACCAACCTTCATTTTTTCTCCAATAACTCTGCTGCACACGTTCTTGAGTTTGTTCAGCAAATCTGCTCGAAACCTCACTAAAAGAAGAGGTAAACAATCAATATTAATATGTAGACAGAGAGTAATTTCCTGTTTAATTTTACATGCTTTTATGTATTATTTATCTCTGAAGGGCCACAATAAATGAGTGATTACTTTTTAATTCTAATTTTTTATTATGACTATGAGGTGGGAGGTATTCTATTTTGTTTAGCAAACTGTTAAGCACATCTTAGTACACTAACTGTCAACAGATGTGATTCACCTGAAGCATGAATGTTAGGTAGGACTACTTGCCACGGACCAGTTATTGCCATTGCTGTGTTATTTCTGAAATATTCTGTGTATACAGTTTACTTTAACAATAACTTTGTGAAACTATGAGCAAATGTACTTTTTTTCTGTCTGTGACAAAAGGTTAAGTCGATTTCTGTTATAATGGAATGAGTGAGTGAGTTAGTGAGTGAGTATGGTTTTACGCCGCTTTCAGCAATATTCCAGCAATATCACGGCAGGGGAGACCAGAAATGGGCTTCACACATAGTACCCATGCCGGGAATCGAGCCCGGGTCTTTGGCGTGACGAGCGAACGCTTTAACCACAAGGCTACCCAACCGCCTCTTTAATGGAATGACAGGGAATCAAAAGAGTGGATATAGGACTTTCCACACGATTAACTGTACAAGTTTAAACATCATGAGTATGATGTGATCACGTGCACCTCTGCAGTCATATAAATTACATAAAAAAGAAAGACGGGAACATCTACATCATGTACATATAGTGATTTTCTTGGTGCCACAGGCTTTTTTTAAGACAATAACAAATTTCTGTGACGTGGGGTGTCCCGTAGTAAGGCGGGTGAGGATGGAAATCTAATGATTCATTTTTGTTATGGCCGAATATATTGCAAAAAAAAATCTACTGTATATCTAATCATCCTAAATGCAGATCCTAAAAAGTAATACAAACACATCATACACGTTTATTCACGCGAATTTAAGACCCGGCACGATGTGTTTCGAATTTGTAAAGCATGACACGAAGAATAGTAATAGAAACTACAAATAATCTTACACAAGATTACAATATTTATGACGACAACTGAGCACCTGTCACATACAGTAAGACAAGTCTCAAGAGGCAGGTGTCAACTCCCAAACTTACGTTTCCTCCATGCTGTGTCGTGGTCGACAACTTTGTCTACTAACGTAACATCTTTAAATCTTTTGGCTTGGTTCTCCTTGATTTTAGCAGGGTTCCCACCCTTGTCGGCACGGAAGAGCTCAATATCTAACACCATGTTGACAAGTTAATCAAGTTTTCACGCAACACCTCGACACCGATGGGCCTTGCCTGTCCGTTTCTCAATATTTCCAACGTGGACTAATACGCATGCGCATTAATGTTGCCGGCTAGAGGGAGGGGTGATTACTGATTTTGTTTTGTGAACAAATGTAAATAAAAAACGAGATATATACCAATTTCATTGCTGGAACTAATAATACATGGTGATTATATTTTTTTCTAAATGTGATCTTTTCAAATCCTGATAATATTGACCGTTTATTATCAACACAATTCGTCCGTACAATACATTGTCCATATTGACATTTTCATGCATCAGCCAAATGTAGCCTTGCTGAAGCCTCTTATCGAGGACTATTACTCGTTTTACTGGGATCTATTTTGTTCAGAAAGGAATAGGTTCTTGTACATTACGCCTAATATCAGACAATATAAGTTTAATCCCTAAAATAATAATATGCTTTCCCAAATGTTTTCTAGCCAGAAAGTGCAAATAGTTTGATCTTATTTTGAACCCTTGGTTGATCATTGTATTCCAAATTATTCCGAAGTTAAAAATATATAATATTGTGGTTTGTTATGTTCCCCATACCGATATACATTTTGAAAATGGGAGGTGTTGACTCATAGACTTATTATCATAAATAAATTCCGAATAAAAATAGTATATATTTCTCTTATTAAAATAGACAAGACATAGAGTTCATATGGTAAATAAACGCGTGTATGATGTTTACATGAGCATATGAAACATATTTTAAATATTTTATTACCTAATTAGTTTGCACAAAAGTGTATGCTGAAAAGTACCAGGTTAAACACAGCTCCTAGCTTGTAGGGGCTGTCGGGTAGCCTAGTGGTTAAAGCGTTCGCTCGTCACGCTGAAGACCCGGGTTCGATTCCCGACATGGGTACAATGTGTGAAGCCCATTTCTGGTGTCCCCCGCCGTGATGTTGCTGGAATATTGCTAAAAGCGGCGTAAAACCATACTCACTCACTCACTCACCTAGCTTGTATCGAATTATGTATACCTCGATGTGTTTCATGATATGGTCCCTATAGGACTCCGAGTTTCATTGTATGTCATCATGGTGATGTGTGCCACATCGTGAATGTATATCTTCTCGTTAACTCATTCATAACTATTTGTCACAACATACCTACGCTGTTACATCATGTTTATGTAGAGACAGACAGACAAATAGTTTATTCAGTAGAAAGGCAATAGGCCCATAATACAGACAATGTTTGGTTGCATGAACTACGCATGCCAAGGAAGTAGTCGATTTAAGTTTCTCTTAGCCGTTGGACTTTATATAAATATAAACATGTGTTATATACAACATCAAAGATTTCTGATGAAATACTTTCAGTTAAAGACGTTTCACTTTGAGACTTGATATACTGTTAAACATACATACCTCTTATCGCCGAATAACGCTCACATACAAGCAAAACATGAAATTCATCTTCAATAAAAGATCTACCATTTTCTATACAATATTTACATAATCGTTCAGTGTATGGGACATTTGTGTATCTCCACAAATCAACTTTAAGTTTAAACCTGCTACATCTGAAACGAGTCATACATATTCTCAGATGTACTGGTATGGGGAGTATAAGATATTTTTCTACATTTAACAGAGATTTAAAATGTTTAAAAAAGGGTATCGGCAGAGACCATATATCTCTGGTATCACATATACTATTAATAGAACTACACCGTGATTGTTGAAGGTTATCAAATAATCTTTGTTTAAAAAGATGAATAAATATCTTCACATAGCCAACATCTTGTGTTAACCATACATATCCAAATCCTAATTTAAACGAAATATTCTTAATGTGAGTAGCCCATGTGGTGCGACCAGAATGGTCCAGTGATTTGAGCATTAGAGCATTTGACTAACGGGATCGGGTGGTCAGATTCGCTGACTTGTTTGATGCATGTCATCGTATCCCAATTGGGTGGATCTATGGTCATGATGTCAATCACTGGATTGTCTGGCCCAGACTCGATCATTTACAGACCGCCGTCATATAGCTGGAATATTGCTGAGTGCGGCGTTGAGCAACAAACAAATATTAATATTAAATTCATATAGTCATGATTTATACACATATGTACATTATTTTAAACTATGGGATGACCGGCTATAATTTCTGAATATGCATTTCTTCATTCATTATAGTAGGTACGAATCCCAGATTTGTCGATCACTTCTGAAATACTGTCGACTCAACTCACTCATTCACCAGTATAACCCGTGAAGATCCTGGGGTAGAGCACTAGTAGGTCTGCAGAAACCCATGCTTGCCGTAAAAGGCGACTATATGCTTGTCGTAAGAGGCGACTAACGGGATCGGGTGATCAAGTTTGCGTGGATCGATGCTCATGCTGTCAATCACTGGATTGTCTGGTCCAGACCGCCCTCATATAGCTGGAATACTGCTGAGTGCGGCGTTAAAAAACAAACAAACAAACACTAGTTGTCTATATTGTTGTGTTTCGTTTTGTAAAGTTCGTACATATAAATATGTTTTAAGTATTCCACGCTGTTCTCCTCAGTAATTCAAGAGTTGTTTCAAAAGAGGCATGTGTCGTCTCCATAATCTCAACACGTGCACACTGTCGCACGTAATCAGTTACTATGGCGTGTGATGTATATATAGATATGTTTATCTCTATTATCTTTCTTAAAGATAGCTACACATGTACATACACAACTAATCTCATGTTCATGTTGTATTGATTGAAAATAGTAAAACAATAATTTTAATGTACGGTGGCGCCTTTTAAGCCAGGTGTCGTTTCAGGTAATAATCCCGGAGAAACTGACGTACAGTGGACCATGCTAAGACCTGCGAAGCATACACATGCCACGTGACTATAAGTGAATGTCACATGATCATGTGATAATAATACAACTATTTATGTGCACTGACACGTAAACAAGCCGAGCACGATCGGACATTTCCGCTGAAAATGACATCTTTGCAGTTACGGAAAGGGGCGAGGTTGGCCGATTGGTAACCGACATCGTACTTGCAGTTCAATACAGGCTGCAAAACATCATGATACGGAAATAGTGTCGTTAGTAGTGAGAGGCAGCAACAATCCACTTTGAACATCGTGTTGAATGGGGTCGTTAAATGCCTGTGTCGATCAAGGCTGAATGTCAAAGCGACCGTACAGCAACTCAAGGTAAACACAGCGAGGTAAAGTATTAAATTTTAGTTGCTTGGCCCATCATTACAATCTACCTCTATGACCATCTTTGTGAGATCTCATTATGAAACAAACTTGACAGCACGGAGTTAAAATAGGTATACCAAACATTATTTCTTGACATCAAATAAGAAGGATGGGCTTGTCGTCTGGTATTTATTAGGCTTTGCCTGAGTATTGTTGAGATGTGTGGGCACAATGTGTTTTTGTTATGGTTTGAATGGTTGTACGGAGTAGCCTCCCTTTGTCTCGGGGGATCAATCATTGCACTGAATATAAACGAACCGGGAGAAAGAATCGGAATGATTTTTGTACCACTGGAAAATTCTTAACCCTTAAAATACGAAAACTTGTGACCCTATTTCGTATTTCTAAATATCTATATATATAAGGCGACCAACGGGATCGATTGGTGACGCTCGCTGACTTGGTTGATGCATATGTCATTGTATCCCAATTGCGTGGATCGATGCTCATGATGTTAATCACTGGATTGTCTGGTCCAGACACGATTCTTTGCAGACCGCCGTCATATAGCTGGAATATTGCTGAGTGCGGCGTTAAACAACAAACCAAACCAACCAAAAAATATATAAAAGGTACGTTATATTATATATACAAAGTTAAAACCGAGTCCATATAATATTATATGGTCTCTGGTTAAAATAAAGGACAAAAACACGCAATAATAGTCAAATGGTAAGAATAAAGATCTTATATGTTAAACGTTACTTATAAATTTAAGGTCAAAATACAAAACAAACAGACGCCGGTATAAAAAAAAATGCCAAGCTGAAATAAAGGTCAAAAGTACGCAAAAATAGCCAAATGTTACGAAAAGACGTCATTTTAAAAGAAAGAACAATGTGTACTAAAGAACTATGGCTGGGACGGGTACTCGGGTCGGGTGGGTCCTGAGTAGGACCCAGGTACCCACAGTACTCGAACCCGGGTTACACTACAAGTAGCTAATGTCGCATTTCTTTCTGACGATGCACACATTCCTTTTGACTGTATGTGTTTCAGTAAAGATAAAGCTTCAGTAAACTTTAGTGTACCCATGATCTGACTGTTTGATACATATATGTATCGAAATAGTTTTTGCCAGGGCTCCGGTAATACAATTCCCAGTCAGACATTTTTTCCCCAACTCTTGAGACCTACAGTGGGTACCCGGGTAAGGTCGGGTAATGGGGGTCGGGTACCCAGGTAGTAATTTTGGACTCGTCCCAGCCTTATAAAGAACGTCAGTGTGCACGAAAGGACACTAAGAACGCCAGATGGCGCTGCAATTTGTAGAACATTCCCAGTTTAATCGGCTTGTTCCGCTGTGTATAATACTGCATGCCGAGGTGCACAATATATTACGTCATTGCTCGTGCACCCACCGTCTGACGTCACATATTTATGAGTATGATTTTGTAATATACATGTTGCGTTTATGCATTGTCACCGTATTTGGTATGTAACCTTCAATAAAACACTCATTCGACGCTCTACAGTGGACTAGATGTCTACATCAAATTTCAAAACACAGTAGGTTTATCTCCTAATGTATCTACATGATCCAATTAACTGTTCATGCTTGGTGGAACACGAGGGTGTTATGATGCCGAGTTATGTTTCATACGCACATTTTCTTATTTATATCTGAAAAGTAAACGTTGTGCGAGAATTTATTTTATTTAACAGGTTTTCGGAAACTGCGTGCGAACAAAATGCTGCCTAATATCTAAACGACAAAAAAATATATTTATCGAATGGATTTGTATGCACATGCATAACGTTATAGAATCTAGTGATCTACATTCGATAGGAAAAATAGCTTGCCATGAACGAAGAAAATCGATTTACCTCTATGACATCAGCGTTTATTTTCATCCAGACCATTTATAATCGTGACAGAGACAAGTTGTAAGTTGATACTAAAACGGTGTGCGTAATTCAGGGATGTATGTATCGCAGCTGTGTGTGAAATGTAATAGGCGTCTCATAACGGCATTCGCGAAACGTGATTTTGTAAACACTATCCCATATGGCGGAAAGTTCGCTTCGGCGTTCGTGTTTGCCTATTTTCTAAAATATTTTAAACGATTCTAGGGTTATCGGCAATGTTTCAGAATCATCATTGGTGATGTGCTGTTTTTGTCATTGAATTTTCAATGAAGATTTCAAATCGTACTTGAAACATCGCTGTGAATATTGGGATTTAGTCATGTCAGGGGGCACGGGAGGCCCAGTCGTCTAAGGCGCCGCTATTCGCTGTGCAGAGTTGCGTCCCTTGGGCACGAAAGAAACCTATGATTGTGGGTTCGAATCCCGGTTCGCCCCGATTATGTTTCTGGGTTTGTCAGCACCATACCCGTGCTCGTGGGTTTCACCGAAGTGGTAAACGTCTGAGACCTGCATTACTTCGGGCTTTCCTCCCATATTAAGCTGACACGCCGTGATACAACTGGAATACTGTTAAAAGCGGCGTTAAACCCAACTCACTCACTCACTAGTCACGTCAAAAGTAGCATAATTTTTCAGATTTAGTTTTCAGTAAATTTGCTTTGCCTAAAATGGCTGCCTGTGATATCAGAAAAAAAAGAATTTCCCACAGAACTATGAAGTGTACATGTGTGTGTGTGTATGTGCGTGATGTATTTTGCGTTTTATTCAACTTCAAAGTGATTATGCTTCTGTGGTATCTAGGGTTAACTTAACCACAAAATATGTATTCGAATAACTAAAACCTATTTTGAACACCGTAACTGTAACTGGTGTGCCAGCTCGACGTTGTGTTTACGAACTAGATTGTTTATGTCGGGATATACTACATGTGTATGGTTCAGTCCCGCTACCAGAGGAATTTGTTCATTATGTAACAGAGGCGCACAAATTGCTACATTCTTATTCCTCATCCATGCGCGATTACATATATTTATTACGACAGTGGTAACAGCTTGAAAACTTGTATCAGTCAAGTTGAATGATGAATCATTAAACGAATGCTGGACTGTGGAGGTAGCGTTCGAAGACATCAGAAGAAGCAGGATATGTTGGCGATGCAGGCGACAAACTGCAGTCGTGACAGGAGAAGTCAATAGTTATCTCAATTGGTGAGGTCAAGCAATTGAAAATGTTAATCTTGTTGAAATAACATATCGCCCCATCACTTCAGACACCTTCATCGGATGTTCTTTCGATTGTGGGTACGAAATGCCCCAGTTCTAGGGGTACGAATTCGTTTGGGTAACGAAATGACACACACCCGATGATTATGACTCTTGTGTGATGTCAATTTTGCCAAGTTGTTATATACTCAAAGAAAAGCGTAACTATAATCATAAATGATGATTTTATGAATATCTTGAAATTATTAATAAGTATTAATGATAAATACACTACGGTAAGGCTTTCCAGATGATCAGTCTTCAAACTAGCTACTCCACTGCATATTAGTTAATACAAGACCTACTCTTTTAATCCTTTTATAACTGCTTCCATATGACAAATAGTAATAAAAAATGGAACAACAGTAGCAAAATATTTTACCATGTGTTTTAAGAGAACATTCAAACTGCAAAGCAAAATTTAAATGAGCCTAATACCGACTTAATCTAACACAGGATACCTCCTTCATAACAGAAGATGCATTTCAAGCGCGGATAAAGATTTTTGGAAAAGGAAGTGTGCATTTTATAGTGCTCGATAAATAAATTTAGTCATATAAGGTAACTTAGTTTTCTATTTCCAGGGTGTAAAACCGCTATTCGTGTCAGACAAGCACCTGTTTCCATGTAGATGGGTTGTAGTTTTCAGTAGATTTATTTTGCAATTCACCTTTGAATTATGTGATAATTATTTTACCACTCACTAATTTCAATATCTACCCCCATGTGGGGCAAGGGGTGGGTAAAAGCGTTCGCCCGTCTTGCCGAAGACCCGGGTTCGATTCCCCGCATGGGTACAATGTGTGAAGCCCATTTGTGGTGTCCCCCGCCGTGATGTTGCTGGAATATTGCTAAAAGCTGCGTAAAGTCATAATTACTCACTCACATCTACCCCGTGTGGATGCCTGGTTGAAACAGCCAACAACGTTTGCTGATCGTCAGAAAGGGGATTGGGTGGTCAGGGTCGGTGACTTGGTTGATTGTATGTCATCGTACCCGTGGAACGTTGTTCATGGAATCAGTCACTGTATTGTCAGGCCCAGACTCGATCATCTACAGGCGGCTGTTGTATTGCCGTAATATTGCATTTATTGACATTGGAGTTGACTATCGATAATCTGATTAGCGTGTACAAAATAATAACACATCTGATAACCAGTTATTATGAAACTGTCAGCTTCAGTTTAGATTTATGACCTCGAATGACCTGTTTTCATGACAACTGTGAAACCATTTGGATAACTGACCACATTCTTTAATCATCGCTTTTATCCAGAAAACAGCAGCTATGAAAATACATGTTGCACCGTCTGGAAGAGTAGGTTTGTTCAATGTAAAATTATAATTTGTTTGTTGGTTGTTGGTTGTTGAACGCTGTAGTCAAGAATATTCAAGCTACATGACGGTCTGTAAATAATCGATCCGCAAAATTGGGATACGATGACATGCATTCAACCAAGTCAGTGAGCCGGACCTCCCGATCTGTTGAGTCACCTCTTACGACCAGCTAAAATTGCTGGGGAGTTTATTCTTACCCTGAATCCCCACGGGTAAATGAACGTGCTAGCGATGCTGTACGCAGTAAGGATGGGACTATTGGCACCCGTAGGCGAGCTATATAAACTCTAATTATCAAACAAATACCAATAGAAAAATGACCATATAATCCAGTAACGATTACTATCTGTATGATTCCAGATGCCTTCTACGAGTGATGCAGATGCCTTGTCCGAGGTACTGATCTCGCTCATAGAGAAGGAAGCTAAGGAGAAGAAACGTGTCATCAGCACTCTGTCCGCCTTGGCTGATGAACTCGATAAACATTCCTTCAACACCAGAATTGCCAATTTGACGTTTGCTTCAACTGGGATCGTAGCCACTGGTCTCACAATTGCCGGTCTCATTGCGGCACCGTTCACCTTCGGAGCATCACTGGGTTTAACTGTCGGGGGTGTGGCGCTGGGGGTCACCAGCGCTGTAGGGGCTGTGGGCACCACTGTCGTGGGTAGAATCATCCAGAGTAACGCTTTCAAGGATGCCAGTGCTGCCAGAGAGGATTACACAGACACAACCAACATGCTATTGCAAATAACTAAAGTTTTGAATGATGACAAGGAGCTGTTGCAGAAAGTCCTTAAGAACATGGACTTTAAAACTGGTGTTCATACAACAGAGGTCGCCAAACTGACGGCGTTGGGTGTGGCTGGAATAGGCGGCGGAGCGATGAGACTAGCAGCTGTTGTCTCGGCCATTGCTGCGAGAGGAGTCATTTCTGCGACCACCAGAACCGTAGCTAGTGTTTTGAAGACAGGGTTCCTGGCTGCAAAGATAGGGGGTGCTGTCCTATCTGCTCTAACCCTGCCTCTTGATATCTACACTATAGTCACTAACAGTATGGATATCCACAGGAAAACTCCGGGAGAAGGTGCTAGTGAGCTTCGGGATGCTGTAAAGAAGCTGATGAAAGCTGATCTCACCATTGGTATTGACATTATCATTCCGTCTATATAGTCATTTCAAGAGTAACTGGGGACTCTCATGTCCCACACGGACGAGTTGCATTCCAAACACGCGCCACACATTCATACTGATTGTAACTCTTGGTTTGTCAGCTTGATATCCGAACTCAGTTGTTAAACAAAAGTGGCAATCCTCTGGGATCTGCATCACTAAGGGCTTTCCTCCAACATTAAGTTGACACATCGTGCTTTATGAATGACCCAGTTGACGATGTGGAGTTGCTTCTCTTAACAATGCCAGAATCCGATGATCGTGGGTCGGCCTGATTCTTAAGGTCGCCCTGATCATGATATTTGGTTTCGTAGCACTGCTGCTCACCGAAAGATAGCATGTCTAGGATCCGCGTTACTCTGCGCTTTTCACTTTTATATTCTGACACATCGTGAAATAACATAAATTCTTTTCAAAGCACCGTTAGAACAAACTCCCTTACTCAGTAACTCGCAAACTATTTAGTTTTGATTGTGTATATTTTCGTAATCTGGCTGTCTAATATTGATTGCGCATATTCTCTCATCCTTCCAAGTGTACAGGTATTTCTATTTATTCTGTGGGGGCGGTCGGGTAGCCTAGTGGTTAAAGCGTTCGCTCGTCACGCCGAAGACCCGGGTTCGATTCCCGACATGGGTACAATGTGTGAAGTCCATTTCTGGTGTCCCCCGCCGTGATATTGCTGGAATGTTGCTAAAGGCGGCGTAAAACCAAAATCACTCACTCACTATATATTCTGTGAAAAACACAGTTCATCCGACCTTCTAGTATGTACACCGCCTCCGTGGTCTCGTGGATAGAGTGTTTGCTTGGAGAATGGAAGGTCGGTGGTTTTGATCCCATCGCCGCGTCAATCCAAAAGACGTTAAAGATGGTATTTGTTACCCTGCCTGGAAGCATAAGGGTATAAGACAAAGACTGGAGTTTCGGAGTCAAGATAATGTATTCTGAGTAAACTGAGGCTTAAATGCGGTTTAAACACGGTTTTTTGTATATATGCGTCTACTTTATGTTGCAGATGAGAGTCAAGAAAAAGGTATAGTTAAACCTTCAATATTACTTTATTCCTCTGCACAAGCATTGGAGCTCTATGACTATATATCTTTGCTAAATCTTTCTTTTTGCAAGAGGCGGTCGGGTAGCCTTGTGGTTAAAGCGTTCGCTCGTCAATGTGTGAAGCCCATTTCTGGTGTCCCCCGCCGTGATATTGCTGGAATAGTGCTAAAAGCGGCATAAAACCATACTCACTCACTCACTCTTTTTATATATTGCATGAATGTGGAACACTTTGGCTTGCTAAAACGGCTGAGGGGATCTCACCCTTTCGTCGTATAATTCGCATGAATATATCCTGGGTTAGGTTATAAATGGCTTAGTTCCGATGGCCAGGTCCCTCTGTCATCGTACCCCGACGTCATGGAACGTTGCTCATAATACCAATCACTGGTTCGTCTGCTCCTGGCTCGATTATTTGCAGTCCGTCATGTATCTTGGATATTGCTTGGAATAGTGCGGCATTACAGAAACACACAACACATGATTGTTGCAAATGCAGGGCGGCAGGGTAGCCTAGTGGTTAAAGCGTTCGCTCGTCACGCTAACGGCCCCGGTTCGATACTCCACATATAAGGTAACAATGTGTGAAGCTCATTTCTTGTGTCTCCCGCAGTTATATTGCTTTAATATTGGTAAAAGTCGCACTCACTCGCTCACTTGTAAATTGTATTAATACCCAAATTCACCGGTTATTCTATCGGAAATTTTAATACCGAATGAGCCGTTATTTAGCTGGAATATTGCTGAATGCGGCGTTAAAGAAGAAACAAACGAGTAAAACTGAACGAATGACGTAAGGCTGCCCTGGGTACTTGCTTTAAGGGGGCGGTCGGGTTAAAACGTTCGCTCGTCACGACGAAGACCCGGGTTCGATTCCAGACATGGGTACAATGTGTGAAGCCCATTTCTGGTGTTCCCCCGCTGTGATATTGCTGTAATATTCCTTAAAGCGGCGTTAAACCATACTCACTCACTCACTTGCTTTAAGGTTGTCACACTGCCTTTTCATATTTCACTGTTTGAAACTCTATAGTTTTTATTCATTTATACAGTTAAGGAACGTATTGTTGTCAGACGTTAAAGGTAAAATGATGTGGAAATGAACTAAATGGCTCTTGTCCAGTGGTGAATGTCACTTGGAGTTTCGGCTTTCAGGGCGCCGGTTGCTCAAACTTATGACTATTTGCATGTATGTTCTTTCATGTGCCTCGATAATTTGGCTGTGCTCTAAGACAGGTAGAGGCCTCGCGATAGTACTGAAAAGGAACGATAGGACTCCGAGTGCTCTAGCTTTAACAACAGTGGCTTAAACATACTTACGTACATTTAGTGACAGGGGCACCCGCAGATTACCTCGTGTTACACGCCACATGTGACGGACGTACTCCATGACAGATCCGGTTGATCGTTGTTCTTTGTTTGTTTGTCTTTTTAACGCCGCACTCAGCAATATTCCAGCTACATGACGGCATTCTGTAAATAATCGAGTCTGGTCCAAACAATCCAGTGATTGACATCCCGAGCATCGATCTACGCAATTGGGATATGATGACATGCATCAACCAAGTCAGCGAGTCTGACCACCTGATTCCGTTAGTCGTCTATTACGAGAGGCACAGTCGCCACTTAAGGCAAGCATGGGTTGCTGAAGACCACTTCCAACCCGGATCATCACGGATCCATTAAGAAAGTAAACATCAATAATTTGTGTTGTGAAAGTTGATTAATGACTGAGAATATTTATCTTATGTGTAGTGAACTTTTACTCATATCGAAGTTCTAATTCATAGTTAACCTCCCCAATGATAGATGAATAAGAGTGTTTATATTACAATATTTCGAGCAAAGTATTACCCCTTTGTTTCTATTGGTTCTTGCACTAGAGGTGCCATAGAAACCCATCTTCCACTATTGAGGATTGATGACATCTACTGTTAGAGAGATGTCGACAGAGCTAGGTTCCTGGTTAAGTGGTGTATTGTCCTTCCAGATCTCGTCACACTGATGAAGGAGAACAGAGACCTGACGGCCCAGTTCGTGTGTGTGGTGTGTTTCCAGGACGAGCGGGACGTGGTATTCCTGCCTTGTGGCCACGTGGTCAGCTGCCAAGTGTGTTACAACGTGGGAGGCTTTTTAAAATGTCCAGTGTGTAATACAGCCATTGAAAGAGACATTATTTCGAAAAAGGGTAAGTGTGAATGTGAAGTCAGCGCTAGAAATAGGCAGTACTCGTGTAGTCCTTGCCAAATGCCAAATAGTAGAAACTTGCCATTTTTGATGGTTTTGCTAGTGGACTAAAACTGTTAGTATGTACTTCTGTGTAACGTGTACAGTATCAGCAATACTCACGTTACCTTGAAGTCATGCGACTTCTCATGAATATGTTTTATCTTATACATGATGTATATAATACACATCACATACTCCACTCACCTCTTGGTCCCATGGATTATAGTTACACGCTCAGGGACATTTATCAGAGCATTATCTAGTATGCTTCCGTGCCTTGCCTTGTTGATTGTCCAAGTCGTTAACAGCAGCTACAAACTCACATTGATACTCCTTTGGTCTCATTTCTCAACAGATCATGACTCGGACATATCAACTTATTTGAAGGAGGTTGATGATGCTGGTAAGTATAAAGACTAGGAAAGCGTCTATCCTTGAAATCCAGGACTTCATTCAGCATAGTTGCCTTTATGAGGGCCTACACAAATATCATGGTAACGTTCCTATCGGGGGCGCTACAAGATCTGACGATCCAAAACGAATCATATTGGTAATATCCAAAATGTTTGTTCTACCAGTTAAAAGATTCAATATGACATTTCAGTGGTTTACCAATGGAGAGTAGCCTTCGTATTTGTCAGCAAGCGTTTGTAAGCATTTGAAGCTGGTAGTCTGTGAAACCCACGGCAGAACGTTCCATCGAGTTTCACATATTCACTCAAATGGTCACTATGGAGCTATTCATGCAAGGTTATGTCTTTGAGAGTTCGGGACATAAGTAGTCTAGTGGATTAAGGACGCACAAATTGCAGCGCAGAGTTGTGTCTTAGGGCGAACCAGGGTCCGCGATTGGGTGGTTCGAGTCGCAGATTCGCCCCGATTTACTTGTTATCGTTGTGTTTATCCAAAGTTGTCAAGGTAGATGATCTAAGTCATTCAGAGCTTTCCTCCCATACTAGACGGACTTGCCGTGATATAACTGAAACACAGTTCAAAGCTGCCTCTAACCCGACTTATTTTATCACTTGATAACCAACCACACAGTGAGTCTGCTACATGGTCTTACACGGCACCCGGGACGTCTTATAAGTAGAGAGTTTCGAAAGATTCATATGACCGGCTATTGTCCCCAAGGGTATATTTAAATCTACCTTGAACAAAGCCCTGTGTTACGAGGATGATAACATGTGGCCAGAGATGTAATATAATTCGACAATTACGTCGATTTAAAGGTATGCTTTCACTTGACTTTGGATATAAACATTCACTGTCTCTTTACATTTTTACAGCATTTATAATCAACATGATACTATATTACTGGACGGAACATCAATAGGATTATCGTTGTTTAAGGTCGAGTAATTTGTAGTTGCGGATTGACGTTAAACGAGTGCTTCTGTCACTGCTTACGTGCTTGAATACGACGTAGCTGCATCCATTCAGTCAATTAATTTTAAAGATATCAACAGGGCGATGCATGTATGGCACGTCCATCAATCCTTAAAACCTACCTGCCAATCATTCATACTTATGGGGTTACAACGCAGGTCACTTGTGTACCAGTATGTATGAACATCATGCTCAGCAGCGTTTACACAGTTGGTCCTCTGTGGTCTAAGGCGCTGTGCAGAGTTACGTCCCTTATGCGAGGAAAAATCGTGGGACGAATGTCAGATTATCTTTCTAGGTTTGTCAGCACCATACATGTGCTGTGGCGTCACTTCGCCTTTTCCTTCCCCATCAAACTAATATCACTGAAATACTGTTCAAAGCGGCGTTAATCCAAACTCACTCATTCCTTCATTCGGTCAACAGACACCAGGGAGCAGCTGGTCCAGATGAATCGCAAGTTGAAGCTTCAGCGTCGGTGCATGGTGTGTCACTTGAGAGAGAGCAACGTCCTCTTCCTGCCCTGCAACCACATCATGGCCTGCAGCGACTGCTCCGACACGTTGACATGCTGCCGGGTGTGCGACACACCTGTCAACGACAAGGAAAGGATATATGCCTGTTAAATGGCTGAGAGATGAACAGTTAACACAACTGGAATTTGGCTGTGCTTTCACACATTTCGCAGTTGTATTCAGAGACAGAAAACTACTATGATGTACCACTTATGTACCGGTACTTGTAATGTCCCCATACCTCAAAAGATCACAAAAAAAAAAGAACATAAAGGGGGACTACTTTTTTGTCCCCCAAAGGGAGGAAAGACCTATTGTTTTTGGCTTTGGAATCCTATTCTATCCCATAACTTTAAAATCGTTCACACTGATGAATATTTTGGCATGAAACACATACACATATGCAATGACCATATTTACAACTATTGTCTTTTCATATTTTTCAATTATTTTTTTAATTTCTTGTGTTTCCATGGAAACAATTTGGACTGAGTCTGCAACATGCAGCATTTGTTTCCTGCCAAAACTCAAAAGCTTATAAATATTTCTGTGTGAAGCCATAATCTTTTCAGGCTATAATTTATGTGTATGCATTATCATCACCTGAGTTGGCGCCTTTTGATTATTTTCAATATTTTGATTTCTCATGTTTCAATACAAACAGTTCGCACTGAGTCTCCAATGATGGTAGCTGACAACTTAAACAACTGCAGAATGTACATACAAATTGACTGTTTGTCAGCACTGGTTTCATGCATATTGTTGCTCAGGCTTACTGTTTATCAGGGGGCACCGGTGGCCCAGTCTTCAAAGGCGCCGCAGAGTTGCGTCCCTTGGGCATGCCAGAAATCTAGGATTGTTGGTTCGAATCCCGGTTCGACCCAATTATGTTTCTAGGTTTGTAAGCACCATACCCGTGCTCGTGGGTTTCACCGAAGTGGTAAACGTCTGAGACCTGCATCACTTCGGGCTTTCCTCCCATTAAGCTGACACGCCTCCCACATTAAGCTGACACGTGTGATATCAGTTGATGCATTATGTGTTATCATCATATTTACAGAACCTCAGTTGTGAGGATTATGGAGGGAATATATTTAAGTGTTGTTATGATTCCTATCTTTGAGTCTGAAAGTTTTCTCATTTTCTGCATCATGATAAAGTCTGTGGAGTTTCTGTTAAGATCAACTACAAGACAATAATCGTGACGCTTGGACAGTATTACATATAGTGCAGGTATAATTGCTCTTGGAAGATCATTATATTATAACATGCTCTTTCATATAACTGTAAAACATGATGATATTATTGTAAACGCTCCAGTCTGCACGCTGGTTGCAGAATATGTGCTTGCTTTGAGTCAGGTATTTGTTTACTAGTAATCGTGTTAAGTGAACATGTAGTGTACTATAAATGCGTAAGGTATATACCACTCCACTTTTGATAGGGACTGGGATCCCAGGTGGGGTCTTATTGTGACTGATTGATCGGATATGTTGCCGTAAAATAGTATTCGATATTGTCATGGAAATGAAGCATGTGCAACTTCATTTAATATTGATTTGATATAAAATGTTACATAAATACACAGTTCAATAAGTTGATGTCGCGTTACGTCACATGAAATATCTCAGTGTCCCAATCAACTGTTGAGTAGTATACATGCACACCAATAGCAGATGTAATGTCTTCTCTGTTCATTCTGTGACCCGTGAAGATCCGGCTAGAATAGGTCTTCAGCAACCCATGCTTGCCGTAAAAGGCGACTATGCTTGTCGTAAGAGGCGACTAACGGGATCAGGTGGTCAGGCTCGCTGACTTGGTTGATGCATGCCATCATGATGTCAGCCAATGGATTGTCTGGTCCAGACTCGATTATTTACAGACCACCGCCATATAGCTGGAATATTGCTGAGTGCGGCGTTAAACAACCAACCAACCAACAGTACATGGGTGAAGTTTTCTGTTGTTGAGGGAGGGTTCTGTGTGTTACAGGGACATGATGAAATAAAGTGACAGAATCATCAGTATTGTGCTTCACTATATTATACAAGGCACCTAATACCTAAACTATGTGCACAGACGTGTCGTGAGGCTGCACAGCCATAGTTCTGGCGTCCTGGACCACTGGGCCACCTTTGGTCCCTTAACAAAAGAGATTTGCAATACTTGCCTCACTATCAACCAAACATGAAACAGAAAACAAAAGCTGCCATTTCGGAAGTAAGTGTGTCCTAAATCGCGAGGTTATACACACAACCTACCCGTGAAGATGCGGGGTAGAATTGGTCTTAAGCAGCCCACACTTGCTGTAAAAAGCGACTGTGCTTGTCGTAAGAGGCGACGAACGGGATCGGGTGGTCAGGCTCGCTGACTTGGTTGATGCATGTCATCGTTCCCATTTGCGTGGATCGATGTTCATGATGTCAATCACTGTATTGTCTGGTCCAGACTCGATCATTTAGAAGTTGCCGTCATATAGCTGGCGTTAAACAACAGACAAACAAACAAACAACATACTGTTTTCCTATAGGCTTTTGTAGTAACGTTATATGTTATATAACAATAACATGCTTTCAAGAGCTATTAAATGTACATGTGTGCACAGTCTTGCGTTAAATTACTTAAAATTAGTAATGAAAACAACAACAAAAAATGACTATCTTAGCCAGTTCCTTTTCCTAGAACAGGAAGCTAAACACACCACCCCCAGTTCCGCACCAAATGGCACTTGCTTGAAAATATGTGGTCACATTCAGCAGAAGGGATCGTGTTAAGAAAGACACCACCAAATCAAGAAAACATGGCCAGCTTTAGTTACTGAATGGATGTACATTTAAAACAACTTACACAAAATCATCCAATCACAGGTGCCAGCCAGAAGATTCAATCTGCACTGAAGGCTACGAAAACTGTTTGTCGAACGATTAATTCTGATTTGGTGCAGAAGAAGCTTCCGTGAGATTCGACTATGGAAGCCCAGCCGTGTAAGGAGCCGCATTGTTCTGTGCAGAGTTGCGCCCCTTATACCAGTGAGAATCGTATGCTCGTATGATCGACTGCCAGATTACAATTCCTGGGTTGCCAGCACCCTGCTACTGGGTATCACCATAGCAGCAAACGTCTTCAATCGCTGTCATTTAGGAGATATTGTGTTTTCAATGTAGAGCAAGGTTACCTGTAGATTCAACCGCGCTACATTTGGAATTTGGAACGGAAATCTCTACATTGGAAACACAGTATGTTTATCTCCATTCTGCCATGATTAAATAAAACGCGAGTTCTTTGGTGTTAGGAAATAATATCGAGTGAAGCGGCATGGGTTGAGTCCAGTGTTTCGAGTGGGTTGTCGATCAGAATTTACTGGATCACCGACAACAGTTTTGCTTACCCGTGAAGCTCCGGGATAGAATAGGTCTTCAGCAACCCATACATGCCGTAAAAGGCGACTATGCTTGCCGTAAGAGGCGACTAACGTCACGGGATCGGGTGGTCAGACTCGCTGACTTGGTTGATGTATGTCATCGATCCCAATTGCGTGGATGTCATGATGTCAATCACTAGATTGTCTGGTCCAGACTCGATTATTTACAGACCGCCCTCATATAGCTGGAATATTGCTGAGTTCGGCGTTAAACAACGAACACCGTAATACTTCACACGAACTTATGACAGGTACTGGCAGCACGGCACCTACTTACGATAATTAGAGGTGGGCACCCCTAAAGAAAACTGAGCAAGCCTTGCAATGATTCGTGCTACACTGCACGTCACAATTGTGACGACATATCGTTCATTGTGACGTACAAGATATGACCTGACAATACTACAAAGAACAGCGCCAAATAGCAAGCTCTCTGTTAAAACACATTCTCTTTTTTTGCAGATTTCTATCGTGTTCTCTGCATGAAAATATTGCCACACGTCCATTGAATATCTAGTAATCGCAACTTTGCATTTTGTAGCAAATAATTGTACATATTATTATTTAAATATGCCTCCCGACAATGACTGTAAAAGAAGTACTAATCTAAAAATATTAACTTCCGCGGTGATGCGGCCGTCAAATCGGCTGTTTCAATCAGAGGGTGTTAATTGGGATTTGATACCTCTGATCAGTCAAAATCGAGTATTTACCAACTTCATGGTAGAATTAGTGTTTTTCTCACACATTAAGCTGAATGGTTGTGGTATAACTGAAGTACTATTCAAAGTGGCGTTACACCCAACTCTTTCACTCCAACGTCTAACCTTACGTTCCGACAAACGTAGGGAAAACGAATGGCCATGTCGAAGGCGTTTCAGGTCAGTGCGTGTGTGTGTGTGGTGTAGCATGTGTGTGTAGTGTGTAGTGTTAGTGTGTGTGTGTGTGTTTTATTAATAGTTGTCGGCCAATAAAATTAGCACAACTTGTCTGGCCCAGTCTTGATTATTTATAGGCAGTCGTCATGAAGTTGGCCTTTCGTTCGTTGACTGGCATTAAATATCAGACGTCAAAGTCAGGGAATAACCCATCTTCCCGAGGCAAGGGCGTTAACTGAGTATAAAAGTCCAGTTTCCACTCTTGCTTAGTTCTGTTGTACGACGATTGAACCACTCTGATATAGATCTAAATGTATTCTGTACATACTAAAGAAAATTTGGCAAGCCATTGATCTCATTCTTTCAAAGTTGTTTATTTTATTTGCAAATTATTACTTTTCAATGAGATATTAAAATAAGATGAAGAAAACTGACACGACTGGTTTTCGAATTTTATTAATTTCAGCAAATGATCAGACATACACAATTGAGTGTAGAAAATTTGACAATGCTTGAAATGACATGAACAGCCTTGATAAATAGTACACACATTTTATATCAATAAATAACCACAAAATATGAAGTAATATCATATCCATCATGTCTAAAGATATATTGACGTATTTCTAAATATATGCCAACAATATGGGGTGGGGTAGCCTAGTGGTTAAAGCGTTCGCTCGTCACGCCGAAGGCCCGGGTTCGATTCCCCACATGGGTACACTGTGGGAAGCTCATTTCTGGTGTCCTCTGCCGTGATATTGCTAAATGCGGCGTACAACCATTCTCACTCACTCAAACCCCGTGGGCCTTCCCAAGTAGCCTATCCTTTTCTTAAGAGGCGTCTCAGAAAAGTTACCACTGTCCTAATTTTGATATTTATAATCCATCTACGCAAATATATCTAATAAAGCGAAGATATACATCTTTGTTAAAGCACTTGGATGTGCAAGATGGTATACATTAAAGTTATTCCCCAGAGCAATGTCTGGCAAAGTCATATTTATAGATGTATGTAGTTAATCAAAGTTTTCATTTGATAGGCATGTCTAAACTCAGGTAAGACTTTAATTGTGTTCTGCCCTTACAACTTAATGGATGATTGTACTGTGTAATATATCCTTAGATAAAGTGACGCTCGTGGTACATACCACAAACGCAAAATTTTTAATGTATTGGTATGATTGTTACATTACATGCTTGTTATTGTATTTCAGTAATTTAACCTTACTATATAAATCCCGTGAACCCCATGAACAAATCCCATGAATCCCCCACATGTATTCGCCGTTCAAACAACCTGGACGTGTGTTACATAGTTTCGACATGGTCCATGAATACTTTGAAAAATATGAACCATCTGAGCAAATCCACCCGTCCCTGTAGTGACTCAGGTAGAGAAGACACCGCAGGGCTATGACACATACGCATGTAGCATACGATGTAAAGAGGGAAATATTGCCATGTGTGCGGTGTAAAGTCAGCGCTCACTGGTAGAGAAGACACCACAGGGCTATGACACATACGCATGTTACACACGATGTAAAGAGGGAAATATTGCCGTGTGTGCGTTGTAAAGTCAGCGCTCACTGGTAGAGAAGACATCACAGGGCTATGACACATACGCATGTTACACACGATGTAAAGAGGGAAATATTGCCGTGTGTGCGGTGTAAAGTCAGCGCTCACTGGTAGAGAAGACACCACAGGGCTATGACACATACGCATGTTACACACGATGTAAAAAGGGAAATATTGCCGTGTGTGCGTTGTAAAGACAGCGCTCAGTGGTAGAGAAGACACCACAGGGCTATGACACATACGCATGTTACACACGATGTAAAGAGGGAAATATTGCCGTGTGTGCGTTGTAAAGTCAGCGCTCACTGGTAGAGAAGACATCACAGGGCTATGACACATTCGCATGTTACACACGATGTAAAGAGGGAAATATTGCCGTGTGTGCGGTGTAAAGTCAGCGCTCACTGGTAGAGAAGACACCACAGGGCTATGACACATACGCATGTTACACACGATGTAAAGAGGGAAATATTGCCGTGTGTGCGGTATAAAGTCAGCGCTCACTGGTAGAGAAGACACCACAGGGCTTTGACACATACGCATGTTACACACGATATAAAGAGGGAAATATTGCCGTCTGTGCGTTGTAAAGTCAGCGCTCACTGGTAGAGAAGACACCACAGGGCTATGACACATACGCATGTGACACACGATGTAAAGAGGAAAATATTGCCGTGTGTGCGGTGTAAAGTCAGCGCTCAGTGGTAGAGAAGACACCATAGGGCTATGACACATACGCATGTTACACACGATGTAAAGAGGGAAATATTGCCGTGTGTGCGGTGTAAAGTCAGCGCTCACTGGTAGAGAAGACACCACAGGGCTATGACACATACGCATGTTACACACGATGTAAAGAGGGAAATATTGCCGTGTGTGCGGTGTAGTCAGCGCTCACTGATCTGTGTACTCACAGAAACCAGGTTTATGTATTCGCCAGGCCCTATATATTCACGAATGATTGAGGGACAAAAACGTAAAGACTAAGCACTGAAATAGACAGTTACTTATGTGTTACTGGTAGTCGCGCTTTAAGATAGTATCCATCCTAACCGGCATTGTAACCATATCATTTCCATATATACTGAACCGCAAAAAGAAACGTCACCCAAAGTAACATTGCATGAAAAGTTGTCATTTAAATATCTGGGTCATGTCTGTCAAAGTTTCAAAAATTCAACATTACCTAATCCAGAGAAAACGAAATTTGATGATAAAAAAAAGCAACAGATGACAATAAAACTGATCTCCCAAACGCATCACTGTAACGGCCATGGTAACCCGATGCACGTGGGTTCCGTGCAAATTAAAATGCACATGCGCTCCTCCATTTCTTGCCCTATAAAATCCACCCAGATCGGATTACATTCATTCGTTATTGAATTGCTACCACATGGCATTTCAAGTCCATAAGGACCATATACAGGCTCCAGCAACGGTACCAGACCACCAACACTACAGATGACCGACCACATAGTGGAAGACCAAGGGTCACCATCCGACGTCAGGATCGTCAGATTGCGCGACAGCATCTTCAAGATCGCTTTGCTACTGCTGCGGAAACTGCTCGACAGACCATGGGGACACACCAGTGACACATTAGTGCGGACATCGTGTGTAGACGACTGACGAGCACACACCTCCACTGTCACAGGCCACACCGAGGACCAATTCTGACACCACGTCATCGCCGGGACCGTCTGATCAGACGAGAGCCGTTACTGTATCTCAACAGCAGATGGCAGAGAGAGAGAGAGAGTCTAACGCCGCCGTGGGGAACGTTATTTGGAGGCTTGTGTTGTTGAGAGAGACTCGTGGGGTGGTCCGAGTGGTCCGAGCATCATGGTGTGGGTTGGAATTGGTCTTGCACAGAGGGTCGGCCCTGTGGTCTTCCAGAACATCGGTCCAGGGAGAGGCAATGGTGTCACAGCAGCTCGGTACATTGATCAAGTCTTGAGACCATACGCCATACCTCCTTTGGCACGTCGCCGCAACCACGAGTTTTAGCATGATAACAAGAAACTTCCTCCAGCAGAATGGCATCAGAACCATGCAGTGGCCTGCCCTCAGTCCCGATTAAAATCCCATTAAGCACCTGTAGGGCGAGATTCAAAGTTGGCTGAATGACGTCCGACCAAGGCCGACAACTGCAGCTGAGCTGCGTCAGGCGTTCCTCAGAGTGGGGGCTCAAGTGCCTATGGCCTTCATCAACCGCCTCATCCATTCCATGTATCGACGTTGCACGGCAGTCATCAATACACGGACACATGAGATACTGACTTGTGATGCCATTTTCTCAGAGACTAGTGTCGTGTTTCACTTTAAGAACATTTCAGACTTTAATTTCAACCTTGATGATCAAGTTTCATCTTATTGATATGTCTCAAAGTATGTTTACAGTGTTTGGACAAATAAGATTTCTCATATATCTATCCATGGTGACATTTCTTTTGCCGCTCAGTATATAAAAAACCGGTGGAGATTCCGGGTACGAATATGTGTGCCCAGCAATATTTCTGAGAGACGATGAAATGGACTAGGTCAGACTCGGTGATATATTGTAGTTGATTCCATGTGACCCAATGCCAATTACATTGGTCCATGCCCATGATGTCAATTTCTGAATTTTCTTGTCCAGATTCCATCCTTTCCAGTGAGTGAATTGGGTTTAAGGCCACTTTTAACAGTATTCCAGTTATATCACGGCATGTCAGCTTAATGTGGGAGGAAAGCTCGAAGTGATGCAGGTCTCAGACATTTACAATTTAAGTGAAATCCCCGAGTACGTGTAGGGTGTTGACAAGCATAGACACATACTCGAGGCGAACAGGAATTCGAACCCACAATCAAAGGTTTCTGGAGTGCCCAACTGACGCAACAATGCACAGCGAATCGCGGCGCTTTAGGCGACTGGGACACCAATGCCTGCCTATTGTCCACATACCTCTGTGATATGGCTGTTCTTTTCTGTGTTAAACAACAAGCAAACCATATAGCGAATCCAGTTCCAAAACGTCAAACAACAATTGATATGCGCTTTCTAATGTTTGTGTTGAGGCAGTGACAACTCAAATTTAACATAGGGGGCGCCTACATACGTGATAATACTTTTATTCGCATTTTGATAAGTTGTTTGAATAAACTCTCGTACTAATGAGACTCAATCAGGTATTCACCATTTGTAGTTTAAGGTAAACATGTAGATTGTCAGGTTTATCGATCTCTTAGATTCTGTCTTTGCACTGACTGTCCTGGAATACTGGATAAATATAATTTGAATCAACATTAATGACTTGCCCTGAAAGTCTACTGTCGATCTGTATTATCATGGTTATTAGCGGTAAAACATTATTGACTTGATTTGTGATTCCATTCTCGAGGTTGACTTCTGTAAGCACAGTAAATGAGTGGGTGACATGTTTAACGCTGCAATCTGCCATGGCCAGGCTGTATCACGATGCTGTCTGTATAACAGAGTCAGGAGCAAGTGGGAATTTAGCAACTGTGATTCCAGTGACCAGCACCCGATCTCCTGCCCCGTGTCCGAATAGATAGCGGATCACCTATGCCTGTCGTAAGAGCCGACCAATTCGATCAGGCTCTGTGACATAATTTGATTGCAAGTCGTGCTTCAACGGCGTGGGTCGATCGTTGCTTATAATACCCATCAATGGTTTGTGTGACCCAGGTGTGATTATTCACTGAAATCTCACATATCCCAAATTATACTTGACAAAATGGAAATCAGTATATAAGTACTTGAGAAAATAATTTCTTCTTAAGAGGGGTAGAATAACACAAACATATGGCAACAACTCATCTTGTCACAGACTTGTTCATGTTTTGACGGAAAAACTTAACTGTGCTAACTATAAAGTGGTATAAATGTTATGTTATTGAAAATAACTACGTACCATTTTGTCCTTCGTTGTTTTATCATGACAAATTCATTAAGCCAACTCAACCTGGTAACAGGAGACAGAGCCACACGCCCTAAAAAGGGTGGTGTAACAACTCAATTAACCGGTCAATATCCGGTGTGACCGCCATTTGTGTTGTTACATGCGAGGCAGCGGTGGCACAGTGAAGACACCACATGATTGAAAACAGCTTTGGGGGATGTTGGCTGGTTCAGGTCCTGTCGTAGGCATCGGTTCATCTCATCCAAGTCATGTTCAGTAAGGGAGAGGTCCGGAGATGCAGCCGTCCATGGCAGTACAGCAATGTTATGCTGCCTCAAAATATCTGTTACAAGACGTGCAACATGTGGGTTGGCATTATTCCGCTACAACGTGACGTTACGTCCCTGCATTTGCACAAAAGGTAGAATATGATATCAAACTATGTCGTCGCGGTAGCGTACGCCATTCAAAAATGCCATTTACAATGTCTTGTTCTATGAGTTTACCCTACCTTAACAGTTCCACCCCAAACTGACGACGTAGAGTACAACGTTTTCCTTGACCCCTAGGGGTAGACCCTTGCATGACCATCAGAGCTGTGGACGTGTGGGACGGATTGTCCCTCAACCGGTTGCGTACTTCCTCTCGCATTTCGGTAGACCTACACTAACCCCTGGATCCTTGGTTCTCGCGATCTCAAATTGCCCGCCCTTGATTTTCATCAGCCAATTGGATTTGCTACCTGAGTTACAAACCAGCCTCAATGTTGGGTTGGTAATATCAAGAACATGACAGCCAGCCCCTTTGATCACGATAGAGTTTGCCAGAAATTAAACATTGATAAAACTGACTGTCATGCAAAAAACCCTCTTAAAATTCTTTTTGATGACAAGGATCTTTTCATGTCCATTAAAACTGTCGGTGGCAAGTCAATGGGCAACAAGCATTCCCATTTACTTTATCTCGACTTTTGATTGGTGGGTAAAATGTTAATGAAAACAAGGACGGGTAATTTGAGGTCGCGAGAATCACGGGAATGGATCCAGGGGTTTGTTTTAGTTAACCGGAATGCGAGCCCAGGGGATATAGAGGTTCTGCCACTAATATGTCTCAACCCAGAAATTGTGCGAGCTGTTAATGTGGCAGTTTGGCATCGATTCCGTAGATGCACCAACCGTAAATGGTTGTCTTGGTGACGTCACGTCACACGTGGACGACCGGCCCGTGGCAAGTGTAGTATAGCCCCGTTGTAGATAATGTCTCCAAAGATATTATATTGTGTTTCGATGAACATTAAAATGTCTGGCAACCTTGTCTTGCACCATTCCTGTTTGTAGCATACCCACGGCGCTTAGACGTTAGTACAAGCCCTGGCTTTGGGTAATCATCGTTTACGGCAAAGCAACAGTCTTTTTTACGAGCACAATCATTGTGTCCTGTTCACATAAAAAACACGTGTATGAGAGTTATGTTCTCACCAAACATGCAAACATCCAACTTGTGCGCCGTGTGTTAACATGTAGGGGGTGAGGGAACCGTTTTCTGTAACTTCTAAATTTGACATTTCCACTGGATCAAAAAGGACCACTATCGTATCTGGTCCTTGTACATGTACAGTTCAAGCAGAGGCATGCATAAGGTAGAAGAATAAGAGTCAAATATCACATGGTGTCTTGACGAGTGTCTGAGAATGGTTGATCGCATAATTTACCATTTGACAGGATTTGGATCATCTTTCTAAATAAAACATATATCCAGTATTAAACATATTCCCTGATTATGATACTAATACTGACATACATACACACGCATTGCTTAATGCCACTGCAATTACCCACACCGTGGTTATAACCCGATCGATGTGTTTGAAAGTGCTAGGTGTTCGGTGCGTAAGTGTTGTGTTCCCGATTTATGCATGATCTTGGCAGTGGGCTGACACAAGTGACATTGGCGAGGGACAACGCTGAAGCGAAGCCACGGGTATGATAGCGGAGGCCACTGTGTACAGTTTTCTTATGGTTCTGGCGAACCATGGATCAAGCGTCCTTTGTTTTGATAGTAAGTATTGGTTTCATGTATGTTGTGTATCCTTTCAATGCATATACTTTATCTAATGAAAAGTTTTACGTATTGATGAAATTCGTTTGTTTGATTTAATGTTGATTCTATTACCCTGGTCACAAAAGCAATGATTTATTTTGTTTTAATCGCCAAGGAAAATACAACGTTACACAAAGATAAATCAGCTGCATGTTGCATTCATGAAACCTAAATAGACATCGAAATTCACAGACAGAAAGAAAGACAGACAGACTACAGACAGAGACAGACACACGCGCACTACTAGTTCTGTTTTACATGTACGAGCAAATACGACTGAATACATCTTGCTTCAGATAACATTTCAGAAGATACTGTCACCTTTACTCGTTCAAAGCTATTCTCCGACTTGCAACGTCACATCGGAATGTTTCCCTTAACTGTTGTCCTACAAAAGGAAGGAGGTAAGTAAGTAAACTTAAGTATCGTTTTTAGTTTCAAAAAGCGAAATATTAATGGATGTCAGTTCAGGGCTAGGGTAAATTTTGCCACATTGCAGCATTTGACCATGGACATTTACCAAATGATGATCATACAAATATGGTCGTCGTGTAAACAAGGTGCAATTTAAGAAAATGGTAACACACCAGGATAGGTAATATCTCTCAACATTGAATAAGACATTTCTTAATCTACAGCTTTTATTGTTTATTGTACATTTCTATTTTGCAGTAAACACAACCAGTGATTAACATTGGTCTACTTAACTCTGAAGCTTTCTTCGTTGAAGTCAGATGTACTAACTAAACTCTATTAATGTTTATTTCAGATTATAGGATAGATATAATCATCAGCTCCCTTTCAGAAAAAGGAATGTCTATTGTGTTGAACTTTGAAGAGTTTAATGGTGCAATAACTTCTGAGATGATGGCAAAAAGACAAGACGTGGAAAGGCCTGCAATCATGGGTGGATTTAACTTCTTGGTTTTCTCGGATGTTGATGGAGTCTATGTGATATTAGCCAAGGTATATATTTTTGTTAGGTGTTGAGTCCCAAGTTGAAACGCGAAGGTTAACCTTGCAATCGGTAAGTACAGAACCAAATTGTGAAAGCAGCACATGACCACACAGTTGTCAAGATGCAAATCGGGTCGTAAATGACCTCCAAACGTTCTTGTCTCGCTCAGCCTCCTAGAAACTTCTCAAACGGTGAAGACGATCATGTTTGTCAACACAAAAGGGAGGTAACTCTGAATTTAAATTCCCTGTTATCTGGCCATAAACACAACCTAACATTGCACGGGCGTTTCAGTAATTTTCTTCCACTGACAATCAATACAAATTAACTTACAACAATCTCCACTGTCACACAACACTCTCCCCCCCCCCCCCCCCCCCTCCACACACACACACACACACACACACACACACACATTCAAGATGAGAATGTTTGAACACAGTGAAAACTTGACCCGTCACATTCTATTAAGAGAACATAAAATAAATGCTACGTGGAATAATGTGTTGTAAGCTGGCAGGAATTCAGAGTTTTCAGAAACGTATTCCGTCTGCATTTGGCAAGTAGTTGAGTAGTTGGACGTAAATGGCCAACAATTGCACTCGTCTCGCTCTTATGTAGATACAGGCAGACTTCTAGAAACTACTCTAACAATCAAAGCGATCATGTTTGTCAAAGTGTTGCAATGCCAAAATCGAGGTGAGGTTTTTTTCTCAGTTGTGGGGTATCTTTTCTGACAGGGTTATTGATGTCATTCCCATATTGCCGTAACAATACCCACCAGCATCAATTGTCAGCTTAACGGATGATAAAGTCCATTTGGTGTTGCAAAGTAGAAATCATGTTTGCACGCATACGCTAAGTCAGTGAGATCTGATAATGTCCTATAAAAGATCAAACTTACACACAAACTTAGCTTAACCAATTCTGAAAAATACAGTTATCAATTCTTGGTATAGGGGACGAAGCATATCCCAACAAATGATCCAAAAGAGAAGAGGAATCTGTTGGATGTATTTCAGAGTGGGTTAAGTCAGTGCGTGGGGTTGTAATTGGTGGAGTGGACAAACTGAAACAGAATTGGCATAAACCCGTTCTGTCCCAGCGGGCTGTCATCCAAAGTCCGACTGCCTTACCTGAAAGGTTATAGTGGTTCTGACTGATAAGGCCTCATACGACAAAACCATTATATGTAAGCATGACTACATCAATTGTTTGAGACCCGCGAAATCCGGGTTAGAATAGGTCTTTAGCAACCCATGGTTGTCCTATAAGGCTACTATAGGGATCGGGTGGTCAGGCTCGACAACTTTGTTGGTGCATGTCATCGTATCTCAATTGCGTGGATCTATGCTTATGATGTCAATCATTTGATTGTCTGGTCCAGACTCGATTAATTACAAGCCTCCGTGATATACTGGAATATTGCTTGATTTGCTTGAATGTTTGCAAGTTCAATTTTGTCAATATATTTTAACTTTGAACACCACTATCTCAGACGACAAACTTGTGGAAGAACGTGATTCCTGGGGAATTTGTTATACTGCATGTGGTGACCATAGATATAGTTACATCTCCATCTTCAGAGGATCAGGACAAATTGTAAAAAAATGAATGCAAATGTCGTCTCAAATTCGCTGAAGAACAATATGTGAAAAGATGCTGGACTGCCTCAGTGATAAGATCTATGTTAAATGTGGGGATAAGAAGGCAAGAAGTAGACATCCCGTATAGGCACAAATTGTGTTCCCCCTTCTTGCTGATCTGTTTCTTTATGCATATGAAAAGTAATTTCTGCTCGGATTGGCAAAATAAAGACAAGGGTATTTGGCCAAGAAATTTAACTTCAGGTCTATCGATGATCTGGTATAATTAAATAACGGTCAAATAGCCAATTTCCTTCCACTGATGTACCAACCGGAACTAGAAATGAAAGAAAACAGTGAAACTGCCTAATCTGTTTCATAATTAGATGTGTGTTCAGAGTAAGAAATAACTCCTCATAATACAAAAGTCAACTTTGCTTTTATGTCGAGCAATATTCCAGGAGCCCAAGAATGCTCTTTCTTCAAAGATTTCAAACTGCACCATAAGACTCTTGCTCAGAAGTGGTTGGATCAATGTGAAAACATTCAAGGCCTCAGTACAGCTTTCAAGGCGTTTTATGGTAGACATGTGGAGCACTATTCCCAAATTGACTAATCAGTGACAAACATGACCTCCGATAGAGTTCCCTTTTTTAAACATGTACCATGTGTTTTTGTGGTTTTTGTTTCAGGTAAACAGTTGACTTTCCTATGACTCGGAAACATGCCCCGTTTTTGTCGCTTTTATTTAAAGAATATGATGACAATTTACTGTCTATAACCAATGCAAAAAGAGTTTCCATGCAAATATGTATTTTCAGAGATATGACGTGCCTATTAGTCTAGTCAATTATTGAAAATACCCAAAAGAAATTGGTACTGAATTTTTCGTGTTATTTTAGATTGCCTATTGTATTTTTTGTAAACACAAGTTGAGAACAGAATTATTGTGTGGGAAACAAAAGATGACAAGATGACCAAAGTTGTAGAATTTATCGATAATATTACTTATGAGAGCTGTGTATTTTGTAAGCATGTAATATTTGTAAATCTTTTTCTTAAAAAACTGGAAGTTCGGTACCTTTTTTGAATATCTATATTTAAAAATTACGAATTTGCAAAGTAAGATAATAACATTTATAGGATCGTTGTGTCGCTGATCAAATCCAAGCAGAATGTTTTTTTCTTGTTAATGTGAGCTTAACTTGAATCTCATCTGATAGCCACTCTTTCAGTTTTTGCCATAACGGTTTCACTTTGCTACAGTCTGCCAGTACATGGGAAACAGATTCTATACTATTTGAACAAAAACTACATGTCTCCGAATCAACTAGTCGCATTTTAAAAAGTATTTTGTTTGTTGGTAGTATATGATGTAATACTTTTTACTGGAACCATTGTAGTTCAGTATCTTTTGTGCATCGGAATGGTATATGGTTATAAGTATGCCACACGCTTAAATCGAGATCGTTTTCTAAAATATGGTACCATTTTGCACAATGTTGGTTATTGACATTAAATTTTTTCATCAAGGTTCTGTAGTATGACTGGCTATTGCCATTCAGTAGTTCAGACAGATATGTAGGTATGAATGGCTTTTAAAAGGTCTGTATGTCCTTAAAGTCGACAAAGTGTTTTGAGCAATAGTGTTTTAGTGTGCTTATTATTCCTCTATATCTTAAAAAGTTGGTTTTCACATTGTATTTGTCTTTAAACTGTTCATATGATAGAAAGTTTCTGTTTTTGCACAAAAGGTCATTACAAATCAACGGACTGAGAGTATCTTTAAGATTCGAACAATCATATTCAAATATTTATGCAGAACCTAGTTTCGGTAAATTGGCTTTGAATAATTTGCCCCATTTAGATGTCTGTTTATAATATCGTTTAATTACTGTGATTTTTTTAGACTGTATAATTTCTTTAAGTTTAGGAGCGTTTAATCCTCCATATTTCACACCGCATGTGAGTTGAGTTCTTTTTATTTTATCTGGTTTATTTCCCCATACAAATCTAAAGCATTTTTTTTCAAATTTTTCAATTACACTTTCTGGGGGTTAGGTATAGAAGCAAAAAGATGGTTTAGTTTTGGAATGATTAGAGATTTTAATGCAGTGATCCTTCCAAGAGGTGATAGGTTTCGGACAGACCAGACATGCATGAGTGTCTCACAGTGTCTCTTTGTAATTAGAATCTATCATGTTTTCCAAGTCTATGTCGAATTTGATCCCTAGGAGTTTAAAGTTACCTTGATCCCAATTTAGTTTCCAATTATGGTATATTTTCATTCTACTGCGTTTTTTTGAACCAAACCCAATAATTCTTGTTTTATCGACATTGACTTTAAGTCCGGAGAATCTTGCAAAAAATGTTAGCACTTATTGTAGACTGCGTTCTGAACCATCTAAGACGCATGATGTGTCATCAGCAAACTGATTCAATAGGTATTCAATATTATCTACCTTAATTCCTTTTATATTTGCATTGTTTCTTATCATAATTGCTGATATTTCCGCACAAAGGATAAACAGATAAGGGGATAAAGGGTCCCCCTGACGACAACCTCTAGAAATATTAAAGGTAGCTGAGCCAAAGCCATTTACGAGAACACTAGATTTAATATCGCTATAAAATATCTTTACCCATTTTTGTATAGATTTTACAAAGTTAAGAAACGTTAAAACCTTATGTAGGAAGGGCCATTCAACCGTATCGAAAGCTTTCTCAAAGTCTACCAACAAAAGAAGGCCAGGCCTATTGTATTATTAGTACTAAAAGTTCTCCTTTGCAATATGAGGTCCTATTTTGGGGGATATATAGTTGAGAAGTATGAATTTTCTTGCAATATACTTGAGAAATGTCAAACTGTGGATAAGACTTTCTATACAAATCTATGATGGGAAAGAGGTAACTGCTATACACCAGTCAGAAGGTCAAACTATAAATGATGAGTAGATATGAATAAAAAGGATTTTAGGGAAATAATACTTTATTTCGTTTAAAATGAAATAAGTACAACACAAACAGAAGATGCCATTGCGTTTTGATGATAACATATTTGTGCTCTATCTAAAAGTGAAGTATCCTTTTATAATTTGAAGTGACATACTTGCTAAAATTATAATTGTCAACTAATTACAGATGCCAGAAGCATTTCTAGGTTATAGTACGGTCGCGTTGTAATTGTCGCAGTATCTGTTAAACAATGAGCTGTAAGTACAAAGCTCATTGAAGGTGCAGATGCAGCATTTCTGAATTCCTCACATTTGTCGTGCATTTTCAGTGCAACACCTTTTGCAATATCATTAACCTTTGAAGTGGTATCACATCCCAGGATTGCATGCAAAATCAGGATACTGTCTGCCAGTTTTTCTTTTGTTTAATTGATATCCCCCATGTATATTTTCTTGAATGTTGGTTTGGGATATGGCGATAAATAAGCTTTGAATGATTCCATATATACGTGGTAGCACAGTAAGACTAGTCAGTATCATCACCTTCCAAGGTTCTCTCAGTTGCTGCTGATGTACGGCTGTTTTGACAAGAAGGATATCAGCAGCAGAATCATGGATGGTTTGAATACCAGATCCCTTAAGTTTTTTACTCAACATGTTGATGAATTTCTGCTTGTTTTTCGTGTCTGCTAGGAAGGTCTCATTTCTTCCCACAAATGATCATGTCATTCTACCATGAATTTGGAATTTACTCGATTCTGATTGGTCAATCAGAGGCTATTAAATCACACTAAACCCCCTCTGATTGAAACAGCTGATATTCATAGAATAGTACTATTTTCAGTCATTGTCGGTAGGCATATTTAAATAATTATATCTACAATTACAGGTTACAAAATGCACAGATGCTCTTACTACAATATTCAAAGGATGTGTGGAAATACATTTCGTGCAGAAAAACACCACAGAAATCAATAAAAGGGAATATATTTACGCTTTGGAGACAACAGAGAGCTAAATTTAACGCTGCGCGTTCGGTTCCAAATTCAATTTAGCGGGGTTAAATCTACACGTAACCTATCTCTACCTTGAAAACACAGTATGTTTATCTCCTAAGTGTCGTTATTAATAATAAGTGACCGCAGAGCGATTTTCTACACTTATGATAAAGAGTTACTCGACTCTATTAGTCGACAGTAGATAATTGTGAACGCTGTTGAAGATGAGGTTATTGTGACTTTCAGCTAGAGATGCATGACGGTAGAGAATATTTTGTATTGTACATGTAGTTTCAGCTTTTCTCATGTCAGCGAACATGATATTTCTGGGAATAGTGTAATTGGGACATTCAAGAAAGAAGTGTATGTCGTTTCCACATGGGTTTCCACAAGAGCAGGACAAAGTATCAGATAAATTTACTTTGAAGAGATCTGAATTTAGGGAACTGCAAAAATGCCTTAGACGTGTTTGTAAAATATTAGCTCTTCGGTTGCCGTTTAAGAAGTATGGAGGTGGAGCTGCAATGGTTGTTTTAATCATGTGTTTAAAATTTGACAATGATATCGATGTTGAATTTCTGTATTCAGGGGCCAACTCATTCCATAGTTTGATATAGTCGTACATGTAATTTTTAAGCTGGGAGTGGAATTTTTCTCACATTTCATTAACGTCTGTACATTCTTTAAAAAGCTCATTCCAATTTTTATTCTTAATTTGTATATTCATTTCAGCAATGTTTGTTTGTAGAGCCATACGTTTCTTTTATATGATTTTTTTTGTATTATAAACATTATAGGAAACGAAAACTCCCCTGTAGTCCGATACATCGGAACTAAATTCAAGTACACCGGATAAGGAACAGTTACAATCGTTACTTACTAATATAGGATTAATGAGTTTAGCCGAATGAGTTGTAATTCGTGTTGCTTTATTTATAATCTTGCGTAAATTCTTGCATGTTTTTATGTCACGTAAGTGGTGAATATTCGCATTGAAAAGATCTGTATTTAGGTCCTAGATTTTAGTCAATTTTTGCCGGATACTTCTGATATTCAATTGGACTATGCTTTTATTATTGGTTGTGTTATATTCTTTTTGGCTGGGATTTGGATGAATATCACCAGAAATGAACAACAGAAGGAGAGGGATTACTTTCATGTTTACGCACAGGCCATACGTCAAAACAAGACAAAAAAGTGCAGTATGTGTATCGCGAAATGCATTTTGAAATGGATCTATACTTTACTGGTAAAAGCGAGAAGCCCTGTACGTCATGATGTCAATCATTGCCTAATTTTGGGAGGATAATGTACCAGGTGAGGGCAACGATGAACCTGTGGTCCAAGTGTTTGATAATTAGCTTGGTGAATAATGTTTTTCGAATATTAAGCGCGCTGTAAAGGCATAATGAATATATGGGGTCTTCTTGATTGTGTAGTACAAAATGTTCAAAACAATTGAACTGCAGCATGTTTGTCGACAAAGGACAAACACATGAAGTATATACAAGTAACAGAAAAGATCCAGGAAAAGGCTGGGTTATTGTTCAATATGAATAGATGAAATATGATAGAGAAGCGTACAGTGTGAGACTACAAGTAGTGTGTTTTGCCACAAATTGATTTCGGTGGCTTGGGTGGGACTGTGCAATAGCTGTGACCATGATGCATCTGGTTAGGGACATCTTAATGTGTATAGTAGGAAGAAGTAGGTAGCTCTGAAATAATATGATGGTCAGATTCAGAATATAGCGATGACTTTTTGTAAGATACCCAAATTGGTACGGGTCATGAGGTCACAACACATTTAAGAGTTCATCAAATCATCAATGTCTGCAAGACAGTTGATCCAAAATCTCCTTCCTCCTTGTTTTCGTGCATATATCTTACCATCAGAGGTCCAAAATGAGTACATTGAGGTAGCTTTCTTGAGCTCTAGAAGCCTTTAAATTAGTGAATGGCGATGTTTGGTCAGGTCTTCAGTGATGAAGATTTTGTGTAAGCTTGCGTTTGGACATGTACACATCAATTTTCGTTTTGTGGGATACAGATTTGTCAAGTACGCGGTTCATGATGACCCTACCCACAGTATAAGAACGATCTACGTCATTCTTATCTATTTTTATACCTAAGTATGTATGACAGATATCAATGACTTTGTCATCGGTTGGGGCTTTGACATCATCGATGGGCACTGTACTGTCTTCCCCAAACGTGATTTAGGTTCTAGCAGTCATCAGTTTACCGACCCAACACTAAGGCACAGTCTTGTAAAATATTGGAAAAATTGAGATCCCAGATTCAAAGGTTTATAACTTCTCCGCACGCCAGTGTGCATGGATGTATTTGGTAAAAGTCTACAACAAAACAAAACAAAGGAATTACTCCTTATGCATTAAGGAAAACACACATGTACGTTGGTACTTTTACTACCGTGTGGTAGACTATAACTTTATATAAAAACCGAATCATCCTAGCGGCGTTAAACCCAACTCACTCACTCACGAATCATCCTAGCATAACATAAATCTGAAAGAAGCGTCAGAGCAATCATTAAGCTTATCCCAAAACAGCAAACATTTGTAAAAGAAAAAAAACTACGTGGAGATCTTAATTGCGCATCCAAAAATTTAAACGTGGTTTCTGATGCTTCATTGCACTAGAATTTTCACATTCTGAATGAACACAAAATATAACATAAGTTACATCCAAAATATATCTAAAAGGTTCTTAATGATATGATTAATAAACTTAAACTATGGATGGCTGAAGTTCGACCTGATATAGCATGGTATGCTTAAAACCAATGTGGGGAACCCACAGGACCTCTTGCGACCGACGAACGTTCTAAAACTAGCACTTCCGGTCCTAAGCGAAGTGCATGATTGAGAACCACTAAATAAAATATCACTGTTACTTGTAACGGTTAAAAAAAATACCATTTGGATAACTATATAAAGGGATATACTGATAGCAGTTCATCCCCAACTAAATCGGCTTGGCGAGCTCTTGTAATCAGACGTCTATCAGAGAATGAACAGTACATCTGGAGAGAGAGACTAGCATAGAGACCAGATCTTTCACGATACCACAAAATTCATAAACGGTTACAAATGCATGTTTTTTTTTAAAATGTAATGTATCTCTATCCACATTTAAGACAACCCCTGCAACTTTGTATTAAAATCGGATCAAGAGCAAAAGTGTCGAAAGAATGTAACCATTGTAATAGACATTGCTATGACTATGATTGCCATATTATTTTGCACTGTGAAATGTTTATGGCCTGACAGAAATAATTTCTTCTCATGCCTGATTGATAAACTTGATGTAGATGTATACGTGAACATAGATATGCTTGACGATGATGATATGCTTTCATTCTTTCTCGGTGCAGATGTCCATGACTTGACTAACGAACTTGATTACGATACTTGGCAAAGCATCATAATGTCTTTCTGCCACTTCATATGGAATTTAAAGAAACACCTTATGTATATCTACTAAAAACCTTACTGTTCTCAAAATGTACATTGTAAATTATTTATTCATAGCAGTGTATAACATGATTTCATTGTATATAGTCATTAGTCAAGTAATTTCATTGATGTATTGTAAATAATGTATTTGCCCATGTAAAATCTTCGGATTCAACTCTGTAGGAAATAAAGAAATTAATTCATTCATTCATTCATAAAGCGCAACGAATTGGGTCTTGTGTATTGTTCAAGTTCCTCGATGTGAATATGAGCCTTTGTCGGATTATCCTCAACCCTATCTACTTTGTTTTGAAGTTGCTGGATCAGATCTGATTGTTCTTTAATTACCAAATTTTGATTTTCGATAGAATCTACTGAAGTACTTGTTGCCGATTTAACGGCATGCTCAACGACTTGTTCCAGGTGTTTGCCTAAACCCCATCGTCAACTTTGGCATTAAGACGGGTAACAGCTTTGCCATAAAATGTAATTTTTTGTGGACAACTGCCTGAGTTAAAGCATCTAAGGCTTCGTCCTCAGTGAGAGACTCACCCCCACTGGATAGAATAGGTCTTCTTTGTCGTTGTGCGGGAGGTTGGTCATCAGCCAGACTGTCTCTGCCAGGCTTTTCTCCAGTCGAAGCTTTGGGTAATTAATGTTGAAGATGATATGTAGTCTCAGCTGGCTAACGTCACTCCCATCAAGTCAGCTTCATTTCTCAAACATAATTTTATTTCCGAAGACATTTTGAATGAAAGAAATTCGATTTATAATCATATTAAACAAACCTACATGTATTTTACCGAATTCAAAAATTTATACATATGTTCCACATTTCGTTCCAAAGGACCTGGACTATTCAACTCGCTCGCGAGAGTCGAAGGTTGTCTGCGTCTTTAAAGTGAATACATTTACAATGCACATGTATATGTACAACGTTTAACTGCATAATATATATTCATAATAATCAATTATTCTCTTTCCTAATTCAAATGAGCATATTCTGAGTCTAAATCTGCAAGATGACAGACAAAATCCTTCTTTGTACAATGCAAAAGTAACGGTTTATAAAGTTTTACAAACATTCTTTCTGGTACTTTTAACCACGTTTAGGTCGTAGGTACATATATGTTATAACAAAAATCATGCTGAAACATATAATTATAATCATCCCGCCATTAGCTTTAGGGCTGTTGTCGATCATATTGCGGTCATGGCGGTTGAACGATGGTATGAGGAACACTTATATATATCAGTATGCTGAAAAGACTTTTGTAATATCATTGACATTTTACGAGTAACGTGGTGCAGTCAGATATATGAGACAGCAATAACCCCAAAAAACTATATCTCAATGACCTGTTTTGCTCTAGGCACCTTTGGCATTTTTAAACCCTTTCCACTGCCTCAGAGACGTTTTATCAGTTCACTATATATATGTATATTCTGGATTAAAACACAACACAGCAAGAACAAAATGATGCAGACGCTGTAGCAGCTGAATGATCGGACCATAAGAAAATGTCAACGGGACCTGAACAACATCTGTTACGATGACGTCAGAAGTTCAAATTGGAGTAGGGGGTCATACGACAAAGTCACAAAGTTAATAACGGGTATGACCACCCTGTGCGTGAATCACAGCAGTGCATCGGCGACGCATGGAGTCCACCAAATGGGCATGGAAGACCTCGGGAATGGCCTGCCATATCCTCCTCAAATCCTGTGCCAAGTCACGGACGTTATCTGGAGGATGTAGAAGACGACGCAGACGGCGCTCCATTTCATCCAACACATGCTCTTTTGGGGAGAGATCTTGAGAAATTGCAGGCCATGGCAGTAACATGACATTGTTATGGTGAAGGAAATCCATTGCGACCTAGCCGTGTGAGGACGAGTGTTGTCCTGTTGAAATGTCAATCCCGGGCCATGACGTTGCAGGAAAGGAATGACCACAGGCCTCAGAATCTGATCTCTGTAGCCAACACCGGTGAGATTGCCCTGAACAACCACCAAAGGGGTTCGGTGCCGTGCTGTTATCCAACCCCAAATCATCACAGAGCCGCCTCCAAAACGATTCCTCTCCACAATACAGTTGCGTGCATAACGTTCTCCCAAACGCCGGTAGACACGTTGGCGCCCGTCACTGTGGGAAATGTTGAACCTCGATTCATCTGTAAAGACAACATTTCTCCACTATATTCGAGTTTGGCGAACATGATTCCGACACCATCGTAGACGGTTGACTCGATGACGGTGTGTCAGGATGGGACGTATGGCAGGACGTCGTGGTCGAATCCCGTACTGACGTAAACGATTCCCGACAGTGTTGGGATGGATGCGGCGCAGTCCAGGAATTGTCTGGGATGTCGTTACTGCCGTTTGGAACCTGTGTCGGAGATGTGTAACTCGAATCCATCAGTCCTGTCTTGGCGTCGTTACTCGGGGACGTCCTGAACGTGGGTGGTCGGCAACGTCATTTGTGTTCTGATAACGCCTCACCAATGCCGATATCGTGTTACGATGGCATTGGAAATGTGTTGCCACCTGTTGTTGCCTCATTCCCGCTCGGATCATTCCAATAGCTTCATGACGCTGTGCAGCTGTCAAACTTGGCATGATTTGCTTGTGATATGCTTGTGTCTGCGCCTGAGAATTTTTGAATTTTTGAATGACCACAGATCATGCTTTCCAAAGTGACAGCGAATTTTGAGTTGCACATGCTGTGTACAGCTGCACAGGATGCACGTGCAGTAACACATTGCACGTCCATAGGCCCCCATCAATGACGTCATATCGTATGGCACGTGCATGAGCAATTGAATGTCTCCAATAATTGCTGTGTTCAAACCTATATTTTATATATGGACGGTGTGCCCTTATATCTATTTTTTTCCATGCACAGTTTCTTAATCTCACTCATCAACTTCTAATGTAAACACTTTCCGAATGTATTAATCACAATTGGCTATCATATCTGAATACTGTGACACTTAATGAAATTAAGTTTTATCAAAAATGATTTAAACAGTTTGATTGTATTGATGTTATTCATTGTAGGCCCACCATCTTGACCGTCACTATGGATGGGGTTCGCTAATCCGACATATGTCAAAATGGCTGATTGTGTTGACGGATGGAGGAGATGCTGCTGACCTGATGATGGACGAAGTTCTCCTGGACAATGTGGCCGTAACGACCATAGAAAGTATAGGCGGCAGTTTCACGGCGGAGAAGGTTTTGTTCTTCAGTTACACATGAGTGTAAATTGTGCCTACGAAGACATTTGAATAACGCTGTTTCAGCAATATACACAATCATCCGGGAACATCCAGGTGTTTCATTACCTAACAAATAGTGCGGCGTTTAAACCAAACAAACAAACTGTTCTACAAATTGTGTGAGTGACAGGTGCTACCGGTAGGGCAGGCCTACCCTTTTTGCTAACATCTGGTGTCATTTTCAGTGATCCGTTCATATAATTGTCACCACTAACTTGCCCTTTAAGCCCAACGGATTCTGTTTCGACAGACAATCGAGACTGGTTCGTCCATGGCGTTGATGTTTTATATTAGCAGTTTTGATTTCGTTTGCAGCTGAACTTGCATGTGTACTATGATCCGATTTCACCAAGTAAAAGTGTTATGTAATCAAAGACACCGTATTCCTTGTTCACAGATCACCTCCTCGGTTTATACGTTGATGTGGGAGAAAGGTTCAAGAAAACTGCAACATGTATCACAGTCTCCAACAAGAGATGCCATAACACGGGTCTTTCCAAACACAGGATATGGATTGAATGGTAGAGTCTTAAAGGCTGCAGTTCTCAACGTAAGCGCCACGTTATAATAACAAGCTATTTAAGCATACCTTCAATAATTTGTATTTAATGAGAATCTCTTTGACACAATATGGTGAAGGATTCATACTTATTATGATTAATTCCATATTTTCTTTCCACTTTCTCTTGTTCCCTATACACCCTGCTGCAGAGACAGTTGACACCTCTCTGACATTGAACTCATTTTTTTCATTGTTCTTATTACACCAGACGCATGTATTCTCTGTTTCAGTGGCCGACGTGTGAAAGGAGATTCCTCAACGGTACTTTCACCTATTCGGGATTTTGTGATTATATTCTTCATCATCTCTCTAGAGTGTTCAATTTCAGGTACTTCTTTCATTATTGTTAATTAATTATTTTTATTATTTTTATTTTTTTATTTATTTAATGGGAAGCATTTTGAAGAAGTTCCACCCAAGCCACATTCGAAACCAATACCATATTTGCCATCTGTTTAATGTACACATGTGTGATGTTTGTGAACATCTGATTTTAGAAATAAAAATATTTGCCATTTGACACAATACTTACACAATACATAACGAAATGGTGCTGAAAGTATTCCTATTCCCGAATCTTTGGTCTCCCTCAAATTGTCCTCCAAACTTTAGTTTTGTTTTCATGAAATGCGTATCTACGACAACTGACCCTTCAATATATTGAAAATAAGAATGTAATCATAGCCCATTGAAAGTTGAAACTTTGTAGATGATGATACGACAAATAATGTCCTTGTGGGTAATTCAAATTGTACCGTGTTAAATTCAGTAAACTCTACTTAGAATCAATTTTGAACTTAAACACTTTCGTGCAGTTTTTGGCACAATATTGGATAAAACGTGACTAGATTGAATGCAGTTTCAGGACAATTGCTTTTTGTTATCAGAATGGGAAATTTGTCAATTGTTGTTTCCCTGTTCTTTTCAGTTATACCTATGTTGAACCAAAAGACCAGTCATGGGGAATACGGCATCCCGATGGGACATGGGATGGAATAATTAGAATGCTCATTGATGGGGTATTCATAAGATTTTTATGTCTTCATGTTGTCATGCTTAATATTCATGAGTGTATTGAGAGAGAAAAAGAAAAACACATTTTAGTCAAATGGTAAAAACTTGACGTATCAAAATGCGCGCTCTTCTGCCTATGTTAACCTGATCTGTAGCATAGGACAATCAGGACGTTATCCTTTCATAGTCCATGCTTTGATCGTGAGTATGCTTTTCTTTCCCTATTGTTATTTCATTATGTTTTCCATTTAATTTTTCAGTTTTATATCATTCTTTTGGGGTGAGTGAGTGAGCTGGGTTCAACGCTTCTTTTAAAAGTATTCCAGTTATATCACGGCGTGTTAGCTTAATGTGGGAGGAAAGCCCCAAGTGATGCAGGTCTCAGACGTTTACCACTTCGGTGAAACGGGTATGGTGCTGACAAACCTAGAAACATAATCGGGACGAACCGGGATTCGAACCCACAATCATCGGTTTCTGGCGTGCTCAAGGGGCGCAAGTCTGCACAGCGAATCGTGGCGCGTTAGACGACTGGGCTACCCGTGCCCCCCCCCCCCCCCCCCCCCCCCCCTCATTGTATTGGATATATCAGAAACCATAGTACAGAAACTTAAACTTAGGAAACATTCACATAGCTGAGTTGTCATAAGTCACCTGAAATTGACTGGAATTTCATTTTCAGTAAATGAAACATGAAACTGTCGGTTATAGGAGCTTTGGATCATGTTTGTTGGTATTTAATTTACAATTAGAAATGTTATGATACATCAAGTACTTAATTATTTGATTGATACTTTTAACACTATCGACAGCAGCAACGTGATTCACTATGTCATTGATGAGGAGGGGGTACCCGCTTCGCGAACACCTCGTGTCATCTTCATAACTTAAAAGTGATTAGTTTGGTTTAGATTGTATAACACTGATGTTTTTAATTCACCCTTTTGTGAATAACTTATCTATACAGTTACTCTCACATTTGCACACTCACTAAGAAACAAACATAAGTATCCATGAACAATCTTTTCATGAACCTGTTTGCAGACTGCTGACATATCTCCTGTTCCATATGGCTTCTCCCACGAAAGGTCTCTTTATTTGACATTTTTGCATCCATTTGCCTCCCTTTACTCTGGTATAATCTACAAGAAACCTGCACCAAGTGTGAAGTGGGATGTTTTGCTGTACTGTTTCCAATGGCAGATATATGCGTGTGGCTTTGCTGTGCTAGTTTGGGTTGTTGCTCTCTTCCATACTTTAAAGAAGGCCAGCGAATGGATGTTGTCCCAAACAGACATGAAAAGAGACAAGCTCTTCGTAGGCAAGACTGCGATCATCTTAGGCATTCCATTGAAACAGTGTAAGATATTCCAAGCATATTCAATCATTGCAGTTATAATTAACTGCTACACACTTCAAATTTTACACAAAATATTAGCCCTAAATATGAAAACAGGATGAGAAAAAAATGTCGTATCATCTCACATAGAAAAAAAATCTTCTTACATTCTAAGTTCTACATTGGATAATCAATATTTACCAAAATGATAATGTATATGAATATACTGAAGCGTTTTAGTAAATCTTTCGCGATTCTTACGAGAGGTGTTCAGTCGCCATAGTCGCTTTTAAAACTCACTTCTGAAATATTATATGGCATTTTATGAGAGTGAAGATTGAAACCTAAATAATATCTCTCTCATATTGATAAGTGCATCTGTATGTGTACCAACATTACGTTTATCAGAGGTTATTGTTGATCGGTTACATATATTGCAGGTTCATCGACATTACCATCCACAGACTCACAACGTATCCTGTTCAGTTTCTGGTGGTTATTTTGTATTATCATCACTTCTGTATACTCCGGTAACCTCACTGCCTATCTAGCTCTCGCCAAAGGTAATCTTCCTTTCACGGGTTTGGGCGATGTGCTGGACAGTGGGTATAACTTGGGGATATACACTGGAACAGTTGAAGAATCAGCGTTGAAGGTATTTTATATTATAAGCCTTCAACAAGCCTGTACTATCATGAACTTGCTAAACCACTACATATGTTGTTCGAGAATACCTTGTATGGTCACTAATTGATAGTGACTCATATAAACGCATGCTTATCATGTAGTCGGAATCATACAACAATCTCTGTTATTAGCAGGGATTTCTAGTGATTATAGCAATATTTGTTTCGCAATATTTTATTGATCTGCGGGTTAATCCTTCATAAGGATGAGAAAGTGGGATGAGAAAACCATGTACACTGTGTTATTGCCAAACTGTATAACAAAGGGGGTGTCTGAAATTATCTTAAATATTCAGAAATGATGATGAAAATAGACAAACTGTTTATAAGATATGACCACTCTTTCAGAATTCTAACATCTCACTTTACAAACGCCTATGGCGAAAGATAACAGAACACCAACCCGACAATATGACAACTTCTGAAGATCAAATCTACAACAACGATCAGCTGGATGCTGGTAGATATGCCTTGATAACAAGTGGGGATATCATCCACAAATATATGGCCAAAAGATGTGACATTATGGCAGCAAAGGAGATATGTTTTCAGAGATATGAGTCGTTTCTCCTCCCTAAACAATCGGTACTAGCCAGATTGTTTGATCCTGAGTAAGTGACCTTCCTTCAAAACATTCGCTCTTTTCACCGCTTACAGTGGCTTCACATCAATATCATGGTTTTGGCAATGTCCCGACAAATGGTTGAGAATTCCTGACTGTTAAATATTCCCCTTTGCTACAAATGTTATATATATCATATGATTAGTTTTGTCCAAACAAGTGTTACATTCTGGTAGAGAGGTTTACTGGCTCGTCAACCATAACACATAAACACTAACAAAGGGTACACTTTCTGTGAATAGTACTTCAAAATTCTTTTTCTTTCCCTTTCAGAATAATTTCTCTGGTGGAACGGGGCCTATCCAAATATTGGTTGGATCTAGCAACACCAAAAAGAAAGCGATGTTCGACTGAGAGACATGAGACAATCCAAGTAAAAGATTTGTTCCTGGCGTGTGTGGTCTCTGGAATCGGGATAGCATTAGGAACTGTCATCTTAGTGTTTGAGTATGCTATGATTCGATACCACAGAGGAAGGAATTGTACTTAAATGCATTATTTTGTGTCCTACGACTACAACGGCTGAGAGCAGTACATATATATAGTATAGAAGGTCTTTGTTAAAACTAGATTGTCTTGAATGTTGCTCTCTACAGGACATAGGTTCAACATGTATGGGTACCCGACGATTAAAATGGCTACGTTGTCATTGTGGAATCTCTGATGGTCACACTGGCTTCTGCATCATTATAAATAAGCTATGTTCATAGGTTGTTGGCATGTGTAGGGTTGTGTCGTAACTTCAATTTCAAGTGGCATATGTTATATGCTGGACTTTTGTGTTGGTCTGACTTTCAAGAGAAACTAAGGTGTTTTGTTTTGTTTGTTGTTTAACGCCACACTCATAGTGCATAGTCTAACCAATGGCGTATCTCGAGTCTGCTGAAACCATTTGCATCCAAAGCAATTTCGAAAATTGTTCTTTACCAGTATCATTTTAGTGTGTAGTTAGGAGGTATTTTCTTGTGTGTGTTTTTCCAATTCGACGTTTTCGTTAAGGTTTGATAACTATTTTAAATCAAGTTATGTAGCATTACTTAGTGTCTCATTCGTTCAAATTGGTATGAAGAGGTTCCATTTTTTTTATATCTCTCTATTTTAATAGGTGTCAGATATCAATCCATCCGATCAATAATATAGACAAATGTCACACAACCAATTAAGCCTTTGAATTGTTTGTTACTAAATAATCACTTTGACGAGCATTGATTGATTTAGATAAATATGTTCAACCAAAAAATGAGTTAGCTGAAACAGCCAGGAGTTGCCTAACTATGACTAAAACAGATCTTATATTGGGTTTAGGTTGACAGTTGACAAACATTGATTAGTCTGGGCACACGTGTGATTCGTATTCAACCTCCACCATGAGGTTGAAATGTTTAGACATATCCTATGTTTATGTCTCATGGTTCCAGCATTCATCACAAATATACTGAAATTAAGATATATTTTACCACTCGTTCATCTTTAATGTGATATATAAACGAAAACAAATGAAGCATCAGAGTTATACATAATGCGTTATTGATTACATAAACACCCTGCAGTAAAATAACCATTTTAAGTTGAAATACTTAATATTCACTCTGTTTGACCCCTTTTGTGTATACAATTTATACTTCAATGTGTACAAACAACATTTATTTATAAAATACACTCTCTATGCTCTACTCAAGCGTTCGTACACTGGCACTACAACTCGTTAAGTAACGTAATACAAGTACATCTAAAATGATCTTTATTCTGTAACAAACATTTTCACAATGTTAATCAAAACAATTACAGATGACACCATGGTTACAAAACAACTTGTCCATAAGCTAGGAGTCAGTCAAGGTGAAGCTCAATCACCTCGGTTTATAATGAAACTGTTACTGGAACCGACAGACTTACCCTCCATGGTTTTATTAGACACCTTCACATTGTGTAATGTACAGGATGCTAGTGTTAATGTACACTACAATTGTTATAAAAGGGCATATGGTTGACATTAATTCTTCTGATCCTTCTCGTGTCCAGCCGAAATCGCATCCTACTGGTACGAGGACATCTCCAAATAACTCAGCAAATAGCTATGCCTCTCCTGCACACTCAGAATAGCCCTATCATATGTTGAGATGTTTTATATATGTGAACTCCCTGGGTATAAATTGCACCTCCTATGAACATTCCTTGTGGGGACTCCAGGTTAGAATTGGTCAGCAATTGCAATGGATAGAGACAAAATGGATTGGGTGATCAGTTTTGGTAACTTGACAGATTGCGTGCGTGGCGAGGTTCCAATTGAGGGACCACCGTCTTGTATTTTTATCGCTCATGTATATTAAATGTTAGTTTCCTTTAGATTTTTAGTCACGTAGTACTACCCCCTGTGTATTTTGATAGTGTCACCTGTGTATTAGAATTGACAAGTTACTTTCAGTGCTGCCAACTTGTGTATGCTCACCTATTGTGAGTCCAACTTTTAACTGATTACAAGTGTACTTAAATCATTAATGCTTTAGCTTGATTGTTATTACCTAGTGTAAATTAATTCTTAAACTATCAGTTGTTTTATCCTTGACACTGCGCCTTAATGCTTTAGCTTGATTGTTATTACCTAGTGTAAATTAATTCTTAAACTATCAGTTGTTTTATCCTTGACACTGCGCCTTAATGCAATTTATCTGTCTCGTTATTTGTATTTGTTTGAAATCAGGTGAGTTTATTCACGTCCGCTCTGTCGGTGAGGCTAAAACATTAGCGTAGGCGGCGTAATCGTTAGTTAATCACCGTGACACGTGTCACCGACGCTAAATATATGACAAGTCATCGAGCCTGACCACCCGATCCCGTTAGTTGACTCTTACGACAAGCATAGACGCCTTTTACGGCAAGCATGGGTATCTGAATACCTATTCTACCCGGATCTTCACGGGTCTGATGTCTAGTGGTGCATGTGGAACATTGCAGGGGTAAGGTAAGCAGGCACGCAGTTGAAACCCTGTAGGAAGCCATATTGGTTGTGTTTTTGTCAAAATGACAGAACACATGCCGAAATGTTATCGAATGCAAACGTGTTTATTGTCACACGATGGTATCTGCCACCCAAACAAAACCATCCACGTGCTACATGATTATTGTGCAGACACTGCACACAAGGTTTTAATAGCTGAGGCAGCAGAAATTTGTCAGTTTTCGAGACGTCGTGGTGCGAAGATCGCTAAGTGCTGGTGATCGTGGATGGGCGATTGCATGGCTTCAGCATGGTGTGGCCATGAGAGAGGTCGCAATACGTCTCCAGAGGTCCCCATCTGTGATTCATCGTCCATGGGAACGTTTTCTGGCGACAGGAAGACCATGTTCAGTCAGTCCACATCAAACGTCAAGAACGGATGATCGTTACACCGTTTTGACGGTCTTTCTTTAGAGATCCATCGTCGCCAATTCACTTCGACTGCAACTGAGGGATGCCACCCATGTGAACGTCACTGCACAGACAATCCGCAGCAGACGTCCTGCTGTTAGCTCCCACAAGATATCGGTATTATTCGATTTGTTTACTTGTGTCTGGTCTGAAAGAGTCATCCATTAAATGCCACGATATCTGAAATTACCCAGTGTGTTCTGGTTGTCTTTGTAGTCATTGATATGGAAATATTCGATTTCCCTATACTTGCTTGACCTAGTAATATCGATTATTTTCTGCGAGTAGAAAGCATATATACAGATCAAACTTAATTAAGCACCCCTTAAATAATAAAGAACGCTGATATACTCATTGACAAAAATGCAAGCCATAGATGGCCATCCGTCTAGAGGATGGTAATGTTTGTAGCATGATAGATACCCTTGGCATTCACAAAATGATATCGAGTAAAATATGAGTATATTTAAAATGGCAGCTATTCGTTTCCTCAGTCAGTGCACGTGAACATGACATGTAGAAGACTGTCTGAGGCACTAAAATGTCAAATTATGGATATGTATGACACAGGAATGTCATTTAAAACCATTGGACAGCAACTTTACTATAACCTTAAGTTGTTACCAGCAGTCCTATAAGAAAACACCGACAGACACGTGGTGTTAAGGACCTACCAAGACCAGGGCAACCCTGGAAGATCTCTCAACAGAAAGGCAGGGATCTGTAGTGAGGCCAATCCCTTGCCACGAGTAGGGATTTTGACCTGCAATGGCTCCAACAGGTGCCTGGCTAACAGAACTGTCCAAATCGGCTGAAATCACTTGGGCTGAAGTCACGCAGGGTAATCAGGCGTCCTGTGTCAACCGAGAATCTGGCAGAATCTGACTGCATTGCATGGAGTAGCAGCAGTGACCTTTTGGTGGTGTCAAAAGACTCATTGGTGTAATTCATTCTGGCACATGGCGGTTAAACTCGCTGTTGAGTTGAAGGATTTGGATTGTCTTTATAAGATTACAATGATCTATAGTTCCAGATCCATAGTTAATATGGTTCACATTTTGACTAAATTGCGGAACTGTGTTTTCATGTATTCATTAGTCATGAATTATGCACATATTTTTGTCACAACCCAACCCAAGTATGGATTAAGATTAAAATTATCAGATAAATATAATAATAAATAACTTAACAGTTTACGTACTTACATCCGTTCAACTGGCATCCTTCACACACTTAAAACACTGCACACAATTCACACACACTCTGTTACTCTTAAACTAATTAAATGACTGACTTATATACTATTACTATACCAACAATCTACTATTACATTCCTACTCATACAGCATCACATCAATAGATCAATGCATCTTCATCAAAACATGAACACCTCAAATGCATAGTATGATGCATATTAACATATTATCATTATTATCTGTTATCTCACACGTACACAATAGCATGCATACAAAAACACTTTCTCCTTTCCGTCATATCTGTGCACTGTACATGGTTCACTGTTCACGTGATCCCCACACAGGCCTTATGCTCTGAAATCTGGATGTCACCACTTAATGCACTTTGCCGTCTGGATCCGGGTTAGAATAGGTCTTCAGCAACCCATGCTTGCCGTAAAAGGCGACTATGCTTGTCGTAAGAGTCGGCTAACGGGATCGGGTGGTCAGGCTCGATGACTTGGTTGATGCATATCATCGTATCCCAATTGCGTGTATCGATGCTCATGATGTCAATCACTGGATTATCTGGTCCAGATTCGATTATTTACAGGCCGCCGTCATATAGCTGGAATATCGCTGAGTGCGGCGTCAAACAACATACAAACTATCCTGCCAGGTAGGTTGCATACGCCAGCAGTGGAGAGAAGGGGTATCACATTTCAGTTTCGGCGTCAAAACCACGTGACATTCATCACTTATATCACGTTATCTCAAGTATTTCACTGGTAAGCTTATAATCTTCAGCAATTTCCGGAAGTAATAGTAAATGGCAATTAATTCCTATTTGAATAGAGCTTTTTTTCTGTAATTTATAACGTTGGCAAAACTTCTTATTTTCCATTTTTGCATTTCGTTATCATCACATCTCGCGCCAAGCACAGGCCGATGCAGTGCCCTTAGTTCAGCAAGCAATTTTCAGCGTTTTTACTTTATTTCTCAGCAAAGATTAAGCAAGTATTCTCCCAATGCTGGTAACCTATAACTGTTATGTTTGTGATTCATTTGTATTGACAAGATAGTCGTTTTTTGTTGTAGTTTGTAAATTGCAATGCACTCTGAAACTGCTATCCTCGGCATCTCGTGCCATGTGACTGTTGTTTGGTCCATATTGTAGCACAGTTGAGTGTTGCCATCCAAATGTTTTATTTTTGCATGTAGTATTTTAGGTACTGTGTTTATCACAGTACATATCATTATTTTAAATGAGTGAGTGAGTGAGTTAAATTTTAAGTCACATCGGCAATATTTCAGCAATATTGTGACTATCAAGCGTTAAACATAATAAATACATTAGGACTTACATAAAAACCTGCCAACGAAGGGCAGTAAAATAACTAGACTTATCACAGAAATATATTTAAAACTAGTATGTAATCATAAAATGAATAGCACTTTGACATTACATTATAAAAAACGGGCTATAGATCGCCAGGAACTAAAGGTAGATCACCTCACTAGGGACCATGGGGACTTACAGTACTCTTTCTACCTGTATGGACCCCAGCAGGATTTACACCATCCCATCAGGTGTTGGCGATGGCTGACACAATTAGCCGAACGTTAAAACAAAACATATTCTACGATTAAAAAACATGGTAATAATAAATATACTTTAAAAGACGTGGTCTAACATACCCTCTCAAGGGGACAATACTTTTACACAATCTCAGTTATGGCCCTTCTATGTGTTTGAGGGCCCGTCTTCAATTTCTTCTTTTCTCTATTTGTAAGGTGCTGAGGTTTCAGAAAAACTGTCTCAGTTGAAGGATCAGGAACTACTGCAGGTTCAGGAACTACTTCAGGTTCAGACACTGGTTTTGGTTCTGGTTCTATCACAGTCTGTGATTCACGGTACATGCTGCTGTTGAAATAATGATCTGCTTGTCCGAGACCCGGGAGATATTTGTCTGACATGCACTATCAGCTTTGTGTGTTGACGTAGAAACTGCGGCAGAGTATGACAATGAAGAAGGGGTTTAATGAGATTCATTTGTCACTAATCTTTTAGCTTCTGAAATAGTGATGTTGTTGGTATATTTCAGTTTGATTATTTTGGTCTGTTTCTCATAGAAGGGACAGGATTTTGTGCAGTCATTACTGTCATATTGTTTACTGAAACGGGAGCAAACCTGGGGCTGATCACAAGACCTGGCCCCATGTCCAAACTGTTGACACTTGAAACACCGAAGCGGATTTGGTATGTACACATCCACTCTGATGTTGAAGTAACCAGCTTTAATTAAGGTAGGGCTTTTAGAACGAGCAAAAGTTAGAAAGTAGGTATTAGTTTTAATAATTTTGTCTTGATCTTTCCTGGTAAATCTTTTCACAGCAGTGATCCCTTGTGATTTGAGCTCTACCGCAATTTCTTCTTCAGACATGTCAGTGAGGCATTTCGCACAGTCACGGACAATGCCTCGACACGAATTCAGATATTTGTGGACAGACAATTTCAGTTGTGGGGCAAAATGATGTGCCTGAAGCGGATTGACAGATTGCTGACGTTTTGAGCACTCCACAAGCAAGGCTCCGTTCCGGAGACGAGTTACTTTTTTACATCCCCACAAATTCCTTAAAGTCCATAAACATGATTGTTTTACTTTGTAGACAAGTAGTAATATCACAATCTAGACCTTGTCATGTTTCATTTGTGACAAAACCATAACAGTTGTTTTGCTTTCCTGTATAGGAGTCACCATGGAGATGTGTTGCTCCACCTGAAGTGTCTCAGCTGTTCGTGGGTGTTTGACACGTTGGGGATGAATGATGATCATCAGCTACATTTATTATATTTCAACTTTTAATTACCAAACTAGTCACTGTCCATTGTTGTTATCTAACTATAGCATTCTATAGTTGGAAACGAACTACGGTGATCTGTTTCAACCAAAATCTCGCGTGTTTGTATTGCAATCTGTGAAGTGCTCCTAAATGAACATGAATGTGACTCCTCAAGAGGTCATTCAACAAATACAGTATCTCAGGTGATCCACATTTCTAGTAATGTAAAAGGCGACTAAAAAAACAAAAAAAACTGAAAAGAAAACTGTGGAACTTAAACACGAAGCTTGGAGCTTGGGCTGTTTATATTTTGACAACATACAGAAGATCAATTGTACTAGGCAAGATGACCCTACTCAGAAAGATACACAGAAAACTGAACAGAAACCTCCAGTGGAACTTGAACTCACTGATATTCCTGAACAGTACAGTGATGTGTTTTAAGGTGAAGGCAAAGAATGTACAGATGGCTTGGCATGTCATTTGGTGTGCCACCTGCACCTGAGGAGTTTCAGAGGCGCATCAATCAAGCAATTGCTTGACTATATTGAGTTCTCTCTGTGCATGATGATGTGCTCATCTCTGGCGTTGGGGAGACATGTGAAGAGGCTCAAATTGAAAGAAACTGATCTCAATCTTAGATTGCTGTAGTGATAAAAACATGAAACTGAACAGATCTAAGTGTAATATCTGGCTCACATACTCACATTTGAAGGACTAAGGTAGACCCTACCAAAGTATTAGGGGTATGCCGATACAAGTTGATAAACATGGTGTTCAGCGGTTGTTCGGGATGGTAAAGTTTGCGCACTGAAGTCCTCCCTGAAACATGGCTGAGTACTTGTCCATATCAGACTAAAGACTTACTGAAATACAGAAATCAACATCAGAGGATGAGCTTTCTGAGGGAACTGATCCAGCAAAGATGGCCACCTTCAAAAGAAGATGTCCCCTTCTGCACTAGAGATGAACTGTCAGTCCAAAACGGAATCATATTAAAGTGGATGTTCCAGTGAGTATTTGACCGAGCATGATAGACTGAATTCACACCAGCCAGTATCGGAATACAATGTTGTCTCCAAAGAGCAAGAGAACTTGTCTATTGGCCGGAAATACGATTTGATCCCTCTGAGTGTATTAGAAAGTGTGACACTTGCAAAACTTTGCAAAAAGATTAGAGAAAAGAAACCACTTACCGCCAAAGGGAGAAACTCAGTAGTGACCTGTTCGAGTTTGACCACAAGGACTACCTAATCATTGTTGATTATTACCCTCATTTCTTTGAAGTTGACAGACTAACTGACAAAGAGCCCGAGATCATCAAGAAGATGAAAGCACAGTTGGGAAGTTGGTCCACTTTTCAACGGATTTTCCAAACTGACTAGTTTGAACACGTATCATTGTCTCCTGATACTGGCAGTCTAACTGTAAATTAGAGAGCACAGCGAAAACTGCAAAGCAACTGCACAAAAAACCATGGATCCATATTGGTCAACGAAACTCCCACTGCAAATAGACACTTACTGCTTAAAACAGTTGAAAGTGTACTTGGAAGACTTGCGAGTGGGAAAGCAAAGCAGGCTATGTTCTACAACCGTAGTGCTGCACTGCTCTTAGAGCTAAAGGATGGAGAGGTGGTACGCCTCAAACCTGCTGCATATGACAAACAGCGGAAGAAAACTGTTGTCGATGAGAAAGTTGACTTCAGATGATATTGTCTACGTACTGAGGATGGCAGATGCCCATGTAGAAATAGGAGACACCTTAGACCTTCAAATGAGAGACCCCCAGAACAACCATCTGGCATTATAGACTGCACCTAAGGTGTATGAATGTGTACCTCCTGGTGTCCTTAAGACAACCAGCAACACCAGTTCCTCCATCTATTGGTGAACAGAGAACATCCACTGGTAGAATAGTAAAGCCACAAGCAGGGTTCAAGAAGTTTGGGCCATAGTGAGGATTAACACACTGAGATTGTGAGATAAAGAGACTGACATTAACTTTTGTTCACATTTTATGACAGCCTCAACTAGTAGTTCTCTCAATTTTACTCTATTTCACTGTCAACAAGGATCGTAAAATGACCAAGAAACGAGCCTTTCTCGGTGAAGAGACGACGATATGGATCATGTGGTCGAATGTTTGGTTGATTCCATGTAACGTATGCCAACTGGGTGGTAAATGCACATGTTACTAATCTCTTGATTGCCTGATCCAGACTCTATTGTGTACACACCTCTGTGAAGTGACTGGACGTTTCTGAGTTAATCAAGCTAACCATATATTGAAGCAGGTTCAAGAACTTCATACATTAATTAGACCAGTGAAGAACATTGAGTTCGGTTTAACGCCGCTTTTAACAGTATTCCAGCTATCACGGCGTGTCAGCTTGATGTGGGAGGAAAAACCAAAGTAATGCAGGTCTAAAACGTTTACCACATCAGGGAAACCCACGAGCACGGGTATGGTCCTGACAAACCTTGAAACATAATCGGGGCGAACCGGGATTCAAACCCACAATCATAGGTTTCTGGCGTGCCCAAGGAAGTCTGCAGAGCGAATCGCGGCGCCTGAGACGACTTGGCCACCCGTGTCCCCTCATAGATAAGACATGTAGCAACCTGGATTCGAACCCACAATCATAGGTTTCAGGCGTGTCCAAGGGACGCAATTCTGCACAGCGAATCGCGGCGCCATAGACGACTGGGCCCCCCGTGACCTCTTGAAGAACAGGTTGAAGATTCGGGTCAGAATAGGTCTTGAACAACCCATGTTTGCCGAAAGAGGTGACTAACGAGGTCCGGTGATCAGGCTCGCTGACTTGGCCGAAGCATGTCGCTGTTTACCAATATCGTCGATCGATGCTAATGATGTCTATCACTGGATTGTAGGGCTCAGATTATTTACAGACCTCTGTCATATTGCTGGAATATTGCTGAATGCGGCGTTAAACAAAAAAACAACCCAAAACAAACCATATTTTTAATCCGGTTCATACATGTATTAATACACGGTTTCTACAGCTTGTGAAGTATTAATGACATAGCTAATTCTGAGGCTTAGGGGTGACATATACAATTCACCACAGAAGGCGCCTACAGACGTGATAATACTTTTATTCGCTTTCTAATACGTTGTTTGAATAAACTCTCGTACTAATGAGACTCAATCAGGTATTCATCATTTGTAGTTTAAGTCAAACATGTGGATTGTCAGGTTTATCGATCTCCTAGATTCTGTCTTTGCATTGCCTGGGAATACTGGATAAGCATAATTTTAATCAATAATAATGACTTGCCCTGAAAGTCAACTGTCGATCTCTAGATGTTCTGTATTTTCATGGCATATTGCCGGTAAAACATTATTGACTTTAAAATCAAAATGAAGTGGGAATGTTTCAGCTTTGATTCTTGAGATCCACACCCGAACTCCTGACCAATTGAGATTCTGAATAGGTAGAAAGAGGTGACCAATTCGATCAGGCTCGGTGACTTGGTTTTGACTGCATGTTGTACCCTTCCGGCGTGGATAGTTGCATAGCACATCCATCACTGGTTTCTGTGCCCCAGGGGAGATTATTTACAGAAACGTCACTTATCCCAAATCACGCATCACAAAATAGAAGGGAGTATGTTTGTACTTGAGCAAGTCTAATTTTCTTAGGAGATGTAAACAAAATCAAAACATGTGGCCAAAATTTATCCTGTCACGGACTTAAACTTAAAACGTAACTGTGCTTCATATAAAGTGGTCTAAATGTTTGGTAATTGAAAGTAACATCATATTTGGTCATTCGTCCGATCAGTGTTTTATCATGATAAATTCATTAACCAAAAGCAAACCTGGTAACAGGAGACAGAGCGACACGCCCTAAAAGAATATGGTGGCCTTGTTGACATGACGTCACACGTGGACGACCGGTCCGTGGCAAGTCACGAGTGTTGCCTTGCTGCAGATAACGTCTCCAAAGAGATGATATTGTGCTTCCATGAACATTAAAATGTGTGGCAACTCGTTTTGCGCCATTCCTGTTTGTAGCATACCTACGGCGCGTAGACTTTGATTTTTAGCAAGCCGTCGCATTGTGTAAGCGTTATTTACGGTGAAACAAACGTGTGCCGGCAAACCGAGGTGTCCCCCAAAAAACAAGTGTGTTAGTATCCGGCTCCCAACAAACATGCAAACATCCAAATTCTGCGCGTACATTCATTAACATGCTTGTGAAAATTGTAAATCACTACCTTAACATCGAGGAGATTTCTTCATGAATATGAATTGAATGTGCCTTTTTCAATTAAGAATACATGTATTTTTACTGAACTTTATTTGAAGCACAGTTACTTTTGTCCGTTAGTATAGTTCGATGTCGCCTATGATTGAGGCATTCATATGAACTTGATCACACAAGATCCAGATATATGCAGGTTTGAGGAGGACAAAAGACCGTATCTATAGCATGTTTATATGCCACTGTAGTTGCTTAGCCTGTGGTAATCTCTCGATCGATTTACGCAGAATTTGTGTTGAAAATGCCAGGTGTTTGATGCGTTAGTGTAGTGTTAGGATTTGTGCATACTCTTGTTATTGGGCTGTTACAAGTGACATTGCCGTGTGAGAGACAAACATATACACACGTTTAAGGTACTACTAGTTCTGTTTTACATGTACAAGCAGTTAAGATTGAATACATCTTGTTTCAGATCACATCTCAGAGCAAACTGTCACCGTTGCTCGTTCAGAGCTATTCTCCGACTTCCAGATTCACATCGGGATGTTCCCCTTAACTGTTGTTCAAGAAAAGAAAGGAGATAAGGAAGAAACAAAATTATAATTAACCCATTCTGTCCCAGCCAGCAGTCATCCAAAGTCTGGCTGCCTTACATGAAAGGTTTGTGGTGGTTCCGACTGACAAGACCTCAAATAACTTAACCGACATATGTAAGCATCACTGCATAAATCGTTTGATCAAAGAACTTGGGGTAAGTGATATACCAAATAATGAGTGAGTGAGTTGGATTTAACGCCGCTTTTAACATTCCAGTTATACCACGGCGTGTCAGCTTAATGTGGGAGGAAAGCCCAAAGGAATGCAGGTCTCAGACGTTTGCCACTTCGTTGAAACCCACGAACACGGGTATGGTGCTGACACCGGGATTCGAACCCACAACCATAGGTTTCTAGCATACCCAAGGGACGCAACTCTGCACAGCGAATCGCGGCGCCTTAGACGACTGGGACACCAGTGCCCCCTGACATACCAAATAATGCCACATACAAAGCCAGTATGTTAACTGAGAAAACAATCAGCCAAAACCACGCATCAGTACCTTCATTAACTTTTGGCTTGAGTCTAAAACCTGAATACATGTCCATTCCTCCTTTGTAATGGAATCCAAAGCTCCATTAAAACCAGTGTACCACCAAATCTATGTCTCAAAAATACCATAATCCTCAATACATGGTTCTCAAAACTCAAAATTTGCTTGAATGTTTGCAAGTTGAATTCTGTCAAAATATTTGATGATTTAACTTTGAACACCACTATACCACACGCCGAACTCCTACACAAAACAGTCATTCTTTGATCAATGGGTCATTTGTTTTACACTACCCGGTGACCATAGATATAGTTACATCACCATCTTCAGAGGTTCAAGACAATTGTCCAAAATGAATGCAAATGTCATCTCAAGTTCACCTTTAGAGTAAGTGAGTGAGTTGGGTTTAGCGCCGCTTTTAACAGTATTCCAGTTATATCAGGGCGTGTCAGCTTAATGTTGGAGGAAAGACCGAAGTGATGCAGGTCTCAGACGTTTACCACTTCGGTGAAACCCACGAGCATGGGTATGGTGCTGACAAACCTAGAAACATAATCGGGGCGAACCGGGATTCAAACCCACAATCATAGGTTTCTGGCGTGCCCAAGGAAGTCTGCACAGCGAATCGCGGCGCCTGAGACGACTTGGCCACCCGTGCCCCCTCATAGATAAGACATGTAGCATCCCCAATGGCCACCAACTGCCCTCCCCTTCCTGCTGATCTGTATCTTTATGCAGATGTATAGGAATGTCTGCTCGGATCGGCAAAAGGAATACCAGGGATTTTGACCAAGAAGTTAAGCTTCAGATATAGCGAGGATCTGGTATAGTTCAGCAACGGTCAAATTGCCAATTCCATTCAGCTGATGTACCAACCTGAACTAAAAATAAACGATACCAGCCTTATCTGTCTGGTTAGATCTATGTATAAAAATTCAGAGTAAAAAACACTCTCCACATGACTGTGTGACAAAAGGGATGACTTCAACTTTCCAATGGTCAACTTTCCCTTCATGTCGAACAATATTTCAGAAGCTCCAGCTTTTGATGTATAAGATGGAGTCGAGCATGCTCTTTCTTCGAAGATTTCAAAAAGCATCATGCGACTCTTGCTCAGTTGTTTCATCGACGTTATAACATTCAATGGCTTAGTAAAGCTTTCAAAACGTTTTATGGTAGACATATTGAGGACATTTCCAGATTTGACTCATAACAATCATGACGATGGGACATGTACCATATGTTTTGTGTGTGTTTATTTGAGGTGAACAGTTGACTTTCCTGTGCATGTGTTTGTGACGGGTACCACCCAGTGGGGCAGGATACACTCACCTTTTCGCGAACATCTGGTATCATCAGTATTGAGTAATGATTCATGGACACATGCTTATGATATTGTCTGAAACATACACCTGATTTGTCGCAAGAAGATGATGATCAAACACTGTCTATAATCAATGCACAAAGGGTTTCCATGCAAATATGTATTTTCAGAGATCGCCTGTGTGCCTAATGCACGTAGTGACACTTTATGGTAAAACTTTAGTTTTCGTTTGATTTGATTTTGCGCATTCAAATATATTCAACGGAATGAAACCTCATGGCATGCCTTATGAGTATTTTCTGTTCAAATATTTCAGCGTTATCCCTATGGTAACTAATTATAAATCAATTGTGATTGTGACATGTACACATGCACATTGATTCCTATTTATTGACTGTACTTTGTTCGTCAACACTTCAATAACCGACAATAAACACAAGTATATAGTTTCATACCAAAATGGACGCCCTTCAGTTGAGAGATTGTGAGGGCTTTTTCGAAGGCAGGTTGTTAAAACGATTACTAAAGTTTTTACAATGAAATGTTATAATCCTTAGAAAGGGTATTATGGTATTTTTTTCAACGATATTGTACTTGGACAGAGGTTTGAATGTCGGTGCAATGTCGAAGGCGGGCCTATTCTAATAGTAGAACGTTATGAAGCCGTGAATAGTAGCTTTGTATTAGCGGCCAGTGGAGGTAGGGTAGTAGAAGCCAGGTAGCTAGTGGGATGAGCGCTGATTATATAGATCCTAGCTGTCATCGTCCAATTAGTAGGTGACGCTGTTTGTATGTGGCAGGGAGGGCATAGTCTAACAGCTAAAGTGCATTTTCTTTCTGTTTAACTAAATTCGCTCTTATATTCAAAATAACAGGATTTACATTCAGAAAAGAGAGGGAAACATAGATGGTCACGACTGATTTATGCATGTAACAACGCGATCAGTTAAAGAAGTCCAGTACCCGTCACAAGTGAGTGAGTTAATATTTAAAGTCACATCGGCAATTTTTCAGCCATATAATGACTTTATCAAATTATCGACAAAGGACAGTAAAAGAACTAGATTATCACAGACGTAGGTTTAAAACTAGTAAATGACCATAAAACTTGACTGTTCATAACAATACAATATAAAACAGCAACCTAAAGGTAGGCCACCATACTGGGGACCATGGGGACTTACAGTATCTTTGCTACCTGCATGGACCCCGGCAGGATTTACACCATCCCTTTAGTCACTGGTTATTATGGAGAAGTTTAGCCAAATATTAAAACAAACAAATATTCTACGATTAAAAACCTAGTTTATATAAAATACTTTGAATGAACTGAGCCTACGTACCCTCTCAGGGGGACAATAATTTTCCGCTACTTCAACCCCCATCAAGGGTACAACCACTAACCATCCAAGTTCATAATCATATACCACCAATTCCATAAAATATATAACTTTCTTCATGAAAACTTATCAAATAATTCAATTTATTTTAAAAATCCAAGAATTAGATGAGAGCTTATGTTAAAAAGCTCCTTGAGTGATGGAACTTTGAAATATTGATTCCTTGTGATGGAAAAATCAGTACAGTCAAGCAGGACATGCTTGACCGTGATTCTTTCATCATAAGGGATACAGAATGGACCCGTCACAAGTCACATGGTGAATATCATATTGTTAGGGTAAAACTATGATGTCACATAACTGTTGCGACTATTGGCATTGAACAGTACAATATCATTTTAGTTTCCTGTAGGCGATAAGGATGTTTTTCCGTGTGATATTTAGGCAAGATGTGTGTTGTCTTTTAAAAAAAAAGAAAATGATATTGCAAGTGTAAAAAACTCATAAATAACTTTATTCGTGCAAATCGGTTACCTCAACAGACAGGCCTACATAGTCAACAAACACCCCATCAGTTAATTTTTTTCGTATAATACAATATACATAACTATATAGACCAAGGAGAACTAATTGTTCAATTATTCTAGAGTTTGTGGTAAGTAGGCATCTTTCTGTGTCTGTTAGAAACAAGACCGCCTCCATGGTCTAGTGGTAGAGCGTCCGCCCGCGAAGGCCCGGGGTTCGATCCCCAGCCGCGTCATACCAAAAGACGTTAAAAGATGGTACTTATTGTTACCCTGTCTGGCGCTCGGCATTAAGGGGCTAAAACAAGGACTGGTCGGCTCGGAGTCAGTATACTGTGTCTGAGTGGGGTATTCATGTTAAACTGCGGCATGGTATCTCAGTGTGCTAGCACTACAAATCGACATCAGTCCGGACTAGAACAAGCAGCCACACACACACACATACACGTAAATGCACGTCGCTATAAGTGCAATAATCTTGGACGCGACGTTAAACCCCATTTCACCTCACCACCTCACCTGTTAGAAATAAGGAGTCTGTAAACCTAGGAAAGCTCATTGTGATTTTCCTTGTCGCATGCTGCATGGAATGGGAACATGACGTCAACAGTGAAACATTGATTACTGCTATGGTTTAAGCCAACAACAACACCGTTCACTCATCTCCAAAAGGAAAAGTTCAACATTCATACACACACAACTCACGTTGTTAATCGATACCTACATTAAGCCGATATGTCACACTTTCACCGCAGTTCTCTGCCCACACCAGATAGAACATCTCCTCAATAGGTGGGCCTATTCTAATAGGGTTCTAGGTTGCTTGTGGCTTATTCTTGGGCTTGTTCTTACTTCGGGTGATATTTAGTGAATAGGTTCATGCATTTCCATGTTCTTCTCTGTCGGATTAGAATTTAGATTTTGGAAGGAGAGGAAAACATATGTGATAACATGATCAGTATTGCAAGTCTGGTACCCGTCACAATTCCAACTGAGCGATGACAAGCATCAGTTACGGGACATGGGACACTGACACTAAAAGCGGCCCAACATGAGTTGACTTTGATCGGGAATTTCATTTGTCATTTCGACCCTACGCAGTGTGTATCCATGGAGACTGGTGTTAGTTACTCGAGGCTGATGAATAGCAAATATGTTATCGGCGACAGGTTTTAATACGATCAGCTGTGTGAAGCTGTTATACTGAAATCATACGGCCATAATGGCAGCTGTTATTTCATATATATTTTGTCAAAAGTGTTCAAGCACTTCTGTCTTGGAGTGTGGGGAGATTGATAGTTTTTAGGCAGTGTTGATTTATGGGGTTGATCAAATCCTTGTAGTATTCCGTCAGTTTGGATTACCAGTATGTATTTATAATTAATTCTGATATTTTAAGGTCTGAATGTATTTATAAGGATAGGTGTAAGGGATTCTTTCTAATTTTATTTTTCATAATACGACTGGTTAGTACATAATAATAGCCAATCCTTAAAGGCCAACGAATTTGGGATTTCAAAGTGTTTAATTCAAATTTGAAATCATGTTTAGGTAGATATATGGTATAAGAAAAATCCTGCTGAAACAAATAATGAGACATCCATAAGCTTTAGGCTTGTTTGCGATCATATTGCGGTCATGAATATTGTATGATGGTATGAGGAACACTTTTATTTTAGGATTTTGAAAAGAATTTTGTAACTTTATTGACATGTCACGAGTAACGTGGTGAAGTCAGATATATGAGTGAGTGAGTTGGGGTTAACGTCACTTTTAACAGTATTCCATTTATATCACAGAGTGTCAGCTTAATGTGGGGGGGAAAGCACCAAGTGATACAGGTCTCAGACGTTTACCACTTCGGTGAAACACGGGTATGGTGCTGACAAACCTAGAAACATAATCGGGGCGAACCAGGATTCGAACCCACAATCATAGGTTATGGCGTACCCAAGGGACGCAACTCTGCACAGCGTATCGCGGCGCCTGAGACGACTGGGCCACCCGTGCCCCCGGAATAAATATGAATTTAAATTTGATGCACCACTGTGGATTCTAGAAGTAAGTTTGCCTGAATGGGTCGAGGTGGAGAAATTGTGGCATTTTGTTGTGGGTATTTCATAAAGTGATTTCATCTATGGAGATTGACAATTTTGACTTATGATGGGTTTTCTTTATTAGTGGTTTGATTTCGGCTTTACTGGTATGGAAGATTGGTTGTGGGGAGGGAATTTGGGCGACTAATTTGGCCGCGAGGTCTGTTGTGTTGTTTCCAGGGATGTGTAAGTGGCTAAGTATCCAGAGTATTGATATTGCCTTTTCTATAGATTTTAGTATTGAGTTGAGATGAATAATGTTGTTTATTAAGACGGGCGGGTTTTTGAGTGTTTTTTTTTAATTTGATGTATTGAGCTTAAAGAATTTGAAATGATAAGGATGTGGTTTAAACTCTTGACTTGGTGGAGTGTAGTAGATATGGCCAAGAGTTCAGCTGTGTTTGTGTGTGTATCGTTTTTATAGTGGAAGTTGGTGTCAGCTGGTTTTGATAAAGTGACATGGGTACCTCGCCCTGCTGTTTTGTTTGTGTTTGTAGATGCATCTGTGTATGTGTATGTATGGTTTGGACACTTTTCTTGTATGTAGTTAAGTGTAATTGTTGATATTTGAGAAGGGTGTTTAGGGAGCGGTACCTGGTCTGGTCTCTAGGGCTGTTTAAGGGCTTTATATTAGATGGAGTTAAGTTTAGCATTATTTCTGGATTAGTTTGAGTTTAATAACTGAGCGGCGTATTCCAGTTTAGATTGTATCAGTGTTTTATAATGCTTGTGTGTCGGCCTCCCAGTTTAGATCATTTTGACGAGAGGTGACCAAGTTAGAACTATGGGGATGACCATGGTAGGAGTTGATCAACTCCAAGGAATTTAGCATAATTTGAATGTAATACCTTCATTATTAAGAGGTGCGTGCGTTTTAATTCTTCATTGTTTAGCAAATGCTAATTTGGAACGGTCTCTCTTTGATTGTTTGAAAGCTTTTTTGTCTCTGTTCACAGGCATTTATGATTTCAGTGCTCCACCGGTGCCTGGGTTGTTTGCTGAATGTACTTTGATTGAGGTATGCATTTACTGGATATTTCATGGATTATGGTTGTAAAGTTTGTTTTGAATGTGTCGTCCGTGGATGTTTGTTTTGTCCATGTCATTGCAGAGTTTAGTAAACAGCCGCAGGTCTGTTTTATTTTTAAAAAAGTCTGTTTTTTGTGTCTGAGAATCTTATATTTGGGGATTTTGTATTGCGTTAAATGTAGTTTTGATTTGGCAATGGTCGCTGCCCCATGTGTCATTCCGAACATCCCAGGTTAGTTTTTGAGATAGATTTTTGGTTATAAGCCAGATGTCCACTGCTGTGGGATTATGGCCATATGGGATTCTAGTGGGTTTGTTATCGTTTAAGTATATGAGGTTTATGACCTCAATCCAGTCTATTAAACGATTGTCATATTGATCAGAGTACCTTTTTTTGTGCCCCACAGTAGGTGGTGTGTATTAAGGCCTCCTATTAAGAGTGTGTTTTGGGTTGTGTGGTTGGAGAGTAATTCTAGGTCAGCTTTAGTGATTGTTTTGGTTTTGGTATGATATATGTTTATTATTGTTTGTTAAGTTTTGTTTATTGTAGTGTTGATGGCCAGGAAGGTTTGGGTGGGTGTATAAATTTTATTGTATTTAGGATTGAAGTAAGTTGAAGTTAGGGTCAGTTAGGGAGCTTGCTGTTGAGTTCAGTATTTGGTACTTCGTTGTTTGTTGGTTGTTTGGGTGGTGATGTTGCTGAGTAGGTCGGGGAGAATTAGATGATCCAGGTCCAGTCCGAAATCAAAGGGGATTGGGTTTGTTTTATGTGTTGATGCTAGACCTGGAAAATGCTGTTTACTTGAGATTGGTGTAGAGAAGAGTGATGTGGAGTGAGGTGATGTGGATGATGATGTTGCCATGATAAATAATATCAAATAGGGAAATAAACAAATAATGGGAGAAAGGGTGATAAATAAAAGGACAGCGGATTGAGGAATAAGAGTAGAAGCTAAGATGGTGGAGTGTGGGGCTTGAGTGGAGGAGCTATGGAGGCTGGATTGGTGGTGGCTGGTAACGAGGAAGGCTGTAGTGTGTGAGCTGGTACAGATCGGAGCTTTTAGTCGTAGATGGTGAATTGAGGAGGGAGAGGAATGATCTTAGGATCTGGTTTGTTGCCGCCGCCCGGGGTCAATCGATGTTGATGCGTCAAGGACCATGATATATGTACCTGTAAGAAGAACAAAAGCAGTAAGATAACAAAGGTGGAAAGTTAACAAGGGTAGTTTGGCACTGATAGGTGATTAGCGATGGACAAATGGAAGCCAACACTTAACAATAAATTAGTGCTCATAGGTGATAGCGATGGACAGTGGGCAAACGAGAGAGGGGTGGTAATTGTCACTGATAGGTCATAGCAATGGAAAATGGCAATGGACAAATGGACAAATGGAAGCCAGCTGGATAAATAGCACAGACAATACGTCCGAAGCACATAGATAGGTTCCCTGGTCACGGTTCAGGGCTGGGTTGTGTCTCCTGATGTCAATAGCATCTTGGACTGGTAGACATGACTTTGGAGGCTTTCCACATGATGTCATGTCTTGGGTCTTGAGGATGTGTTCAGAAATAGCGGATTTCAGGTCTAGTGTGATGACAGAGGTCTGATGTTCTTTGAGTCAGACGTTGAGGAACCCCAGATGATATATATACCAGATCCCTTGCAACTGTGGCCACTAGTAAATTGGAGAAACCCTCAGACTCTACAACACCAACGAAGGTGCGGCAGCGTTATGGTATGGGGTGGGATTACAGCAAGACAGAGGACCCGTTTGATAGTTGTAGAGGGAAATCTCAATGGACAGCGCTACCGCGACGAGATCATCGGCCCTGTTGTTCTATCGTTTTTGCGTCGTCAAGGCCCAGGCATTACCTTTCAACATGACAACGCCCGGCACCATATCGCTCGACTTGTTCAGGATTCAGAAGATGTGTTGCTTGCATCGCAGCCAGAGGTGGACACACACGCTGTTGATTTGTAAATTGACATTTTGGCATGTTCATGTTATGAAATCACGCATGTTCTGAAGTCAGTATGGCAAATTAAACCATTTGAACACTTACAGGAGTCTTGTATCTGTTGCAAACCGAAATTGTTTCAGATTTGGTAAAAAAACATAACTTTGCATTAAATCTTATGCAATGTCACAGGAACTTTTGTTGTTCAGTATACATACGTTCTCTGCTTCATGGCATTTATTCACCTGAGTAAGTTTATACTCCGAAACGTTATGCTCCTCATAATAAAATAGTTATACATGAGGTGAGCGGAGCTCCATTCGGAATACCAAGCCTTTACTAACACCGTAGTAACAGTGCAACAGGGTGTGTGTGTGTGTGTGTGTGTGTGTGTGTGTGTGTGTGTGTGTGTGTGTGTGTGTGTGAGTGTGAGTGTGTGTGTGTGTGTGTGAACAATTAAGGCAATAAATGTCATACTATAAATAACAGTAATCAACGGGAAGTGACAAAGTAGCCCAGGTTGGCTGTCAATCAATATACAAAGAAATGTTGGTGAGAATTAACTACGGGTATAAGCGCCTAAAACTTAATGACAATTAAGTTATGGAGCCATGGCTACAGGGTAATTTGCCTTTGGAGTCAAATGTACTTCAGACAATGGTAGTCGTAAATCAGTCGCTATGACAACATTGACATTCTTAATTCACCCCTTGTGTATAACTTATCGACACAGTCCCACTTGTAATTCTCTGTGTAATTGTACACTCGCCACGAACTGACATCCACGAACCATCTTTTCATGAACTTATCTGCAGACTGTCGACCTATCCCATGTTCCATATAGCCTCTCCTACGAAAGGTCTCACACAGAATAAGTCCTTTTTCATTCTAATTTCGATATAGAATAATCAATATTTACTAAAATGAAAATGTATATAAATATGCTTAAGCGTTTTAGTAAGTGGTCTAGTGGGAAATTGTACCATCATTCTTACAAGATGTGTGAAGTCGCTATAGGAGCAACGTCGACTTTGAGCAGTAGTTGACCATACTCGATGTAGCGTAGTTCAGACACATTCGTGGGTTGTGGAGCCTGGCGTACAACAGCTATCTTATCATGTGTTGTGCATACTCCCTGTATCAACATAAGAAAAGTCATCTTTGAAGAACTGACATTTCTCGTTCTTCAATCGCATGCCAGCGTCCTTTAATCGAGAAAAGGTAATGTTAAATGTTGGAAAGATGCTCTCCATTCGTCTCACCAGTTAATGATACATCATCTTGATGACCTCCAACATGTGGTATGCCCTGTAAGAGTGTGTTTTCAGTCCTTTTGGGAAATGATAGTTGCTGAGTAAATACCAAAGGGAAGCGGCTTGTATTGATAGAGGCCCCGCTGAGTATTGATGGGTGTGAATGCTTTGGAGTCTTCATCAAGATCTGTCTGGTGGTAGGCATGTGATAAATCAAGCGTCAAACACTTTTTTCCAGCCTGACATTTTGGCGAAAAGATCTTCAACTCTTGGAAGTAGATAACCAAGCTTGGTTAATAGTGACCTTGTAATCTCCTCACGGTATTACACTGGAGTCAACACCTTTCAATACTGGTACCACAGGGCACGCCCAGAGTATTTCACTAGTTCAATAATGCCAGTTTGTTCAAGTCTCTGAAGCTTGCAGGTCGAGGTCTGTAAAACTTTGGCGTGGGTTTCTCATCCAGCTGAAGGAGAACCTGTAAAAGTACCAATTATATCTCTGAACACTTCTGTTTTAACCCCCTAGTGCCTCCTTGGTGTGCTCCGAGGCATGAAATAATGAATCCCAGTCAAGTTGCATGTGTGCCAGCCAATCAGGAGAGGGCCCACCACCATTGATAATAGTAACAAGTGAACTTCTGGATTCCATATTCAACATTAATGTCTCATGTGCCCATCATGGATAAAATGTCATCTGTGCAAGTTTTCAGTTTAGCACTTGACGGTTTCACTGCAGGCTTACAGGAGGGCCAATTCTGATGAGTGATCCACACACGAAAGCTGGTTTTGACGTGATGAAAAGTGTGAGAGATGCGTAAACACGCTCCTGCATCCTTATATATATATATATATACACACCTACCTAGCTACTGGAAATTTCCACACAATGCCCTCATAACAAAGAATATTCTACAAGTTCTATAACAGACTATCACCGTCCGCAGTATACCGGACCGGAGGTTTTCACACCACATAAGCATCTAAATATAGAAACTTCATGACCACTGCCTACATTAAACAGCACTACATTCATAACAACTAATCACTGTCCAAACATAATGCAATAAGATGCCATTATCAAAAGTAATATCCACGTACGTTTTTACGATTTCTGAGATTATCAGACTCGGACGTACATTCACCAATATCTTTTTAACTCAATGGTTTCGAAAAAGATATGCATTTCATAAAGGTCAAGAAAAGATATACTAAAAACAAGAATAACATAAATAAATTATATTATTATTATCATCAAGCTAAACCTTACAGCCAATGTATGAACAAAATAGATAAACAAGACAAGTGAAACGTTAATCACCTAAAGAATTTTGGAAACTTTTGGATTTAGGAAGTGAAAATGACTGCATAAATAAGTACACCATCTGATTTGGATTTCTTTAATTAAAACCATTAAATAAAACTTGTGACTCGGGCAGTGTTGCGACAGAAATGGGTATACTTGATGAATATGACAGTTCGATACTGAATGAGGATAAAACGTTTGAAGAAATATGTGGTGCTATCAACAGATTAAAACAAAAAAGTCATTCGCACACAAATGAACAGTTCCCCAACTGTCTGGTCAAGTCCATTTACAGATTTACCCATCACTCAAAACTCGCGGGACAAGACGTCTGTACGTACAAAACAATTTTTGGAAACACGCTGTTTACTGGTGTGTATATTGACACTATTCGTCTGGTTCAGTCTATTTGTAGATGGTCGTCATGTAGCTGGCCTATTAATATTGTTGCCTGCGTAATTAAACAGTGATAAAATATACAAACACTTTTTACCCAGGGTTAGACAGACGCGAGTGTCGGAACAGATGCACCCGGTTTGATGTAAGTACATGACATGAGTGAATGGACACGAGATTAATTAGGAACACGTGATGGATGAATGTATCTATATCACCCAGTGTAATGTAAGTACATGACATGAGTGAATGGACACGAGATTAATTAGGAACACGTGATGGATGAATGTATCTATATCACCAAGTGTGATGTAAGTACATGACCTGAGTGAATGGACACGAGATTAATTAGGAACACGTGATGGATGAATGTATCTATATCACCAAGTGTGATGTAAGTACATGACATGAGTGAATGGACACGAGATTAATTAGGAACACGTGATGGATGAATGTATCTATATCACCCAGTGTGATGTAAGTACATGACATGAGTGAATGGACACGAGATAATTAGGAACACGTGATGGATGAATGTATCTATATCACCCAGTGTGATGCAATATTTATTGTCATCATGTTTAGTTTCAATATAGTCTAAATAATGAATGTGAAGCGGTTCCCTTCTTGTGTGCCGATAAGTGAGGTGGAGTGAAATGGGCTTGAATGTCGCGTTCAAGATTATTTCACTTCTTTAGCGACGTAAATTCACTTGTGTGTGGATGTGTGTACTAGTCCGGACTGAATACATCACTCAGACACATTGTACTGACTTTAGTTTTTGTTTATACCCTTAATGCCCAGCGTCAGGAAGGGTAACTACAAGTACCATCTTTTAACCTATTTCTGTACGTCGCGGGAGATCGAATCGTCGACCTTCCACTTTAGATCTCCGGGCAAACGTTCGTATAATCGTATGACAAGTGCCTGGATAAATGCACATGATATAATCATATATTGACTCCAGTTCCGGAACTTCATACATGTAATTATACACGGCAGTTTCTACTGCTTTCTATTGCTTGTGTGGAGTGACAAATCAAATTTAACACAGTAACACAGAAATCGCCAACAGATGTGATAATACCTTTAGTCGTTTTTTCATAAGTTGTTTGCACAAACTCTGGTACTAATGTAAGGTTTATCGATCTGTATCTGTCCGCGGACACTGGATAAACATAATAATTGGAATTAACCTTCATGACTAAAAGTAAACTATCGATTTCTAAATATTCTACATTATTGGCGATTGACTTAGCTTGACTCAGTTTGTGTTAGCTACATATTTTAGCAACAGTCAAGCAATATCACGGCAGGGAACACCAGAAATGGGCTTACACAGTGTACCCATGTCGGGAACCAAACCCGGGTCTTCAGCGTGAAGAGCAATGCTTTAACCAATAGGCTACCCGAGCGCCCCGCCATTCTCGAAGTTGACGTCCGTAATAAGTTTAAATGAGTGGATGATTTCTTTATTGTCGCAATCTGCAATGGCGATGTTGTATCACGGTGTTGTCTATAGTCAGGACCAGACAAACCAGTGATTGAAATCATAAGCAACAACTACCGTTGACACGCATTGACCCAGGTCAAGTGAGAATGTTCCAAATGTGATTCTAGTGATCCACACCCCGATTCCGGGTTCCAACAATCCAAGCTAGACGTAAGAGGCGACTAATTCGATCAGGCTCGACGATTGCATGTCGTACACGTGTAAATTTTAGGTTATAAAATTTGACATTAGACTGATCAATGTTTAAACATAACAAATTCATTGACAAAACCCACACAAGGTAACAGGAGACAGAGCGACACGTCCTAAAAGAGCGGTGGTGTAACAACTTACAATATCGGGTGTGACTACCACTTGCGTTGATAAAGGCGAGCTACCGGCGGCGCACGGAAGACACCAGATGATTGAAAACAGCATGGGGGATGGTGTTCCAAATTGAACAAAGATTGTCCCAACTGAGCTGGCGTTACTGACTCGTTCTGTAGTCTGTAGTTGGCGTCTATCCATCTCATATCAAGACATTTTGTAGGGAAGAGACGTCTGGAGAAAAGCCGGCTGGTACAGCAATGTTATGCGGTCTTGATATATATGTTACACAAGTAGGTGGGCATTATCCTCCTACAACGCGACGTTACGTCCTCGTATTTGCACAAGGTGTTGAACATGATCTCCAACGATGTCGTCAAGCTGGACCTGACGTACAGTGACATGGAACCAAAACTGGGGCTATCGCTGGACCTCGGGGTCGGATGCTGTGTTCCCTCAACCGGCTGCGTACATCCACTATTCCACCATATCTCCAGGGTTTGCTTTCAGTGAAACTACTAAAACCCATAGGCCCATTCTCGGGATCTTAAAGTATCCGCCATTGATTTTCATTAGCCAATATGATTTGTTATGCTACTCAGTCTAATGGCCCAATGAGAATGCGAGTTACAAATCAGCTTCAACATTGGGTTGGCAATATCAACAACATGTTTTATGAGCACCCGATAATGACACAATCGGTGTGTGCTGTTCACAAAAAAAACAACAACAACACGTGTGTGAGCAGCATGCACGTGCAAACTGTGAATCACGACCCTAACGTCGAGGAGGTGTCTTCATAAATATCCATTGAAAGATGCATTATTTAATTTTAGGATAATTTCATTGAACTTTATATGAAGTACAGTTACATTTTTCCGTTAGTATAGTTAGATATCGCCCTCTATTTAGCCATTCTTAAGTACCTGACCATAGAAGATCCAGATATATGCAAGTTTAAGAAAAGGCAAAAGGCTACCCTCTATCATAGTATTTTCATACCAATTTTTAAATGTTTTCAGACATGTCGAAGTATAAAAGCCAAATATCATATTGTGTCTTGGGGAGTGTCTGAGAATGGCTGATTGTTTTATTTGCCATTTGGCGAGATTTGTATCATCTTTCATAAATGAAACATACATCCAGTATTAACATATTCCCTGATTATGATACTAATATTGACACACATACGAGGGGCGTTCAATACGTTTTGCAACTTCAATATAAGACCGAGTCGCAGAATATCTTTTGCACTTTTATTTTTCAATATAATCTCCATTCACCTCAATACACTTATTCGATTTGTCCTTCAAGCTTTTAATACAACTTTTATAGAAATCCGCAGGTTGGCCCTCTAACCACGCCTCTGTGGCAGCCGTTATGTCCTCGTCGAGAAAGAAATCCGACTTCATCAGCAGTATAGAGATACAGGAGGTCTCGACAACTTTCAGTTCTCTGATGGCGATCTTGAGCTCTGAGGTTTCTAGGTACCAATCTTGCAGATACCCTGGACATACCAAGATACTCATGAATAATGGTTCCAACAATTCCAACTGATATTTGGAATTCCCTAGAAAGTTCAGATACTTTCACTCGTCGGTCAGACAAAATTCTTCTTTCAGCAATGGTTTCCGGTTGGGTGGCATCTGAAGGCCTGCCTGACCTTGGGTCATCGTCTATGGACTCCCTGCCCCTTTTAAACTGCAGAGACCAACGGCAAACTGTGGAATAGTCAGGAGCATCCTTACCCATCACTTTACACATGCGATCATGGATTTCCTGTGCTTTGCATCCCTCCTTGGTAAGAAACTTTATTACAGCGCGTTGTTCATGTTTGAGAGAATCCATGATTGTGACCACCCTAAGTTGAATGAAGCCATCACATATAACTTATTGTTGTGTCTGGAACTTGTTATGACACGTGTCAACTTGATGTTATGACTAGTATCACACCTGCCACAAGTTGACATTGTTTGTGTAAACACAAATAGCCAAGTTGCAAAACTTATTGAACGCCTTTCGTACACACACGTGCATGGCTATAATATCCTACTCCAAGTGATCAGCCTGTGGTAATCACTCGATCGATGCACGCACAATTTGTGTTGAAAGTGCGCGGTGCGTTAGTGTAGTGTTACTGATTTATGCATGATCTTGGCAGTGGGCTGACACAAGTGACATTGCCGAGGGACAACGCTGAAGCGAAGCCACGGGTATGATAACGGAGGCCACTGTGTACTGTTTTCTTGTCGTTCTGGCGAACAATGGATCGAGCGTCCTTTGTTTTGATAGTATGTATTCATTACATATATCATGTATAATCTTTTTTGTTATGAAAAGTTGATTACATTGATGAAATTGTCGTATGTATGACAAAAGTACAATGAGTTCAATTTTACATTGTTATATGTGCTGATGTATGTTTGAATGTGGGATGTATAAATTTATCTGTTGATCAGTATATTAGACTTGACTTGAGGTAAGGAGCTTTCAGGTGAGTGAATTGCTGGTTCTGTAATTGAATGTACAGCTTGTGATCTGATTGATTCAAGCGAGTAGCTTGTGTGTGTCAATGAAAGTAGGAAGCTCATCGGCAAAGCATTTTAAAACACCTTTGATTGCTGTAGAAGGGCAGTGGTGTTTGTAACTTGATGTGACACAACCTCGATTGTTTTATCTATAATGAGGACTGTGTGCACGGGTGGCCCAGTCGTCTAAGGCGCCGCGATTCGTTGAGCAAAGTTGCGTCCATTGGGCACGACAGGAACCTATGATTGTGGGTTCGAATCCCGGTTCGCCCCGATTATGTTTCTAGGTTTGTCAGCACCATACCCGTGCTCGTGGGTTTCACCGAAGTGGTAAACGTCAAAGACCTGCATCACTTCTGGCTTTCCTCCCACATTAAGCTGACACGCCCTGATATAACTGGAATACTGTTAAAAGCGGCGTTAAACCCAACTCACTCACTCACTATAATGAGGACTCTATTACCTGTTTGTGATTTTGCACCCATGTCGGGGCTAGGAGAACAGAGATCATGTCGATGCTCGGTAAACAATGTTCCACTTTAAAATAACGGTGTCTGAGGGGATTCGGAGAATCATACCACTGCTGATTATGACTTCGCATGTTAATATTGCCATAATGCTTTGCCGATAGTATGGCTAGTTCTTATATTAGCCAGTATTGTGTGTAATGAATTATTCTTAGTGTAGAATTAATAAACTCTTCTTAACTGCAGTTAGATTGTTGTGTAATCCATTTAATTTGTGCGAGTGGTTTTGAAGAATACCACTTTGCTTCACCATCACTCGTAACAACATGCATAAGCAGATACTAGTGAATACTGGTACATTTGTTTCAGCTGTCACCTTTGCTTGTTCAAAGTTTATTCTCCGACTTTCAACTACACATCGGAATGTTCCCCTCAACTGTTGTTCAACAAAAGGAAGGGGGTAAGAAAGCTAAAGTCTCTTTCGTATATTTTAAATGCGAAATATTAAAGGATGTCAGTCAAGGATAGCGTGACTCTTGTCCCATTGTAGCATTTGTCTTAAAACATATTAAATGAACGTTATGTAAAAATGTAGACACACACACACACGCACACGTGCGCACACACACACACACACACACACACACACACACACACACACACACACACACACACACACACACACACACACACACAAAAACACAAAAACACACACACACACACACACACACACACACACACACACACACACACACACACTCACATATGTATTTAAAGAACCTGCAATTGACATTGACATTGACTTAATAGAAAGTTCCCCAAAAGACTTCTTTGTTGAAGATGTGATAACTAAACTCTATTAATGTTTATTTCAGATTATAGGATAGATTTAATCATCAGCTCCCTTTCACACAAAGGAATGTCTGTTGTGTTGAACTTTGAAGAGTTTAATGGAATAATAGCTTCTCAGATGATGACAAGAAAAGATGTGGAAAGGCCTGCAAATATGGATGAATTCAACTTCTTGGTTTTCTCAGATGTTGATGGTGTCTCTGTCATGTTAGCCAAGGTATATATTTCTGTTAAGTGTTGATTCCCAACTTGACACACGATAGTTAACCAAGAAATCGGGATGTTCAGAACGAGATTGTGATATCAGCAATTGACAACACAATGTCAATGAATAATCAACAAACTGAAACACGGGATTAGGTTGAGGTTTAAAAAGGCAATGCCATGGGTCAAAATAAGTGTCGGAAGCAATATATAACAGACATTATACATGACAGATAACTCCAGAATTTGTCACTGTCGAATGCCTTGAATGACGCCCGTGCTTCGTTCATGGAATGTTGGAAGATGGCGGGAATTCGGTGTTTTAAGATAGGTATTCCGCAATTGTCAAGTAGTTAAGACTCAAATCTGACCGCAATGGCCTTGAAATCACACTCGTCTAGCTCCGATGTAGGTATAGTCAGCCTTCTAGAAACTTCTCGAACGATCAAGACGATCGTTTCAACATATTCCAAAGGCAAAATCAAGGCTATTTTCTTCAGTTGTAGAGTTATTTATTCTTCTGCTTGTCAAACAGGGTGATCGATACCGTTCACACCTTCCTGTTACAATACACCACCAGCTTTCAAGACTTGAATAGTTAAGGGTAAGGCTTTCACTCTTCCTAAAGCTGCCTGGCATTGGTTATCCAAAATATAGTTTGTCTTTTGGACAAATAAATTTTGTGAAAGGTACCACTTCATCAGAAGAGAAAATTGTGACAAGATGTTCTGTTATGACCAGCCATGCACAGAAATCTCATAAGTTCCTCTTAATTTGTAACAGCTTCTACCAGTTGTATCTGACTGATTATATGGTCTAAGAACACAACTTGTGCTTGAGCAATATCACATTTTGCACGATCTACAATTTGGAGATAAGACATTTAGGCAAGAATTATGCACGCCATGGGCTCCATGTGTGCTACCCTTTTTTACTGACCTGCTTGTTTATGTATATGAAAATGGCGAAGAAGGCTAACTTTAAGTTAACGTATGTCAATAATCTGATATGGTTCAATTTCGTGTGGTCTCAAGACTTGATCAATGTACCGAGCTGCTGTGACACCATTGCCTCTCCCTGGACCGATGTTCTGGAAGACCATAGGCCGACCCTCTGTGCAAGACCAATTCCACCCAACACCATGATGCACGGACCACCCCACGAGTCTCTCTCAACAACACAAGCATCCGAATAACGTTGCTCACGGCGTCGTCAGACTCTCTCTCTGTCATCTGCTGTTGAGATACAGTAACGGCTCTCGTCTGAGAAGAAGACCCTTCTCCACTGCTGGTTGCGCCAATGCTGGTGCTGTGTTGCCCACTGAAGACGGTCCCGGCGATGACGTTGTGTCAGAATGGGTCCTCGGTGTGGCCTGTGACAGTGGAGGTGTCTGCTCGTCAATCGTCGATGCATGGTGTCGTACTAATGTGTCGCTGGTGTGTCCCCATGGTCTGTCGAGCAGTTACTGCAACAAAGCGATCTTAAAGATGATGTCGCACAATCTGACGATCCTGACGTCGTGTGGTGACCCTTGGTCTTCCACTACGTGGTCGGTCATCTGTAGTGTTGGTGGTCTGGTACCGTTGCTGGAACCTGTATATGGTCCTTACGTGGACTTGAATTGCATTGGCTACTTGCCGGGCGGTTTATCCAGCTTGCAATCGTCCAAGGGCTTGGTGTCGCTGATCTCTTGTCAATCTTGGCATGTGGTAACAATTCAATAACGAATCAATGTTATCCGATCTGGGTGGATTTTTATAGGGCAAGAAATGGGGCGAACGCATGTGCATTTCAATTTGCAAGGAACTCACGTGCATGGGGTTACCATGGCCGTTACCGTGATGCGTTTGGGCGATCGGTTTTATTGTCATCTGCTTTGTTTTTTATCATCAAATTTCGTTTTTCCGGACAAGGTAATGTTTAATTTTAGAAACGTTGACAAAAATTACCCAGATATTTAAATGACAACTTTTCATGCAATGTTACTTGGGGTGACGTTTCTTTTGCGGTTCAGTATATAAATAAAATGAGAGAAGTGAAACGGCCTCACCCGTTTCATTTTTAGATTTATGTGTAAAGATTCAGAGTGAAGAAAAATCTCTTCACAAGACTGTATGACAAGAGGGATGACTTCAACTTTCCAACAGTCAGCGTTCCCTTTGTTTGTGTCGAGCAATATCCCAGCAGGTCCGGCCAATTGAGAATGCTCTTCCAAAGAAGATTTTACAACGTTTTATGGTAGATATGTGGAAGACATTTCCAAATTTGACGGATCCGAGTGAGTAAGTGAGTTGGGTTTAACGCCGCTTTTAACAGTATTCCAGTTATATCAGGGCGTGTCAGCTTAATGTGGGAGGAAAGCCAGAAGTGATGCAGGTCTTTGACGTTTACCACTTCGGTGAAACCCACGAGCACGGGTATGGTGCTGACTAACCTAGAAACATAATCGGGGCGAACCGGGATTCGAACCCACAATCATAGGTTTCTGGCGTGCCCAAGGGAGGCAACTCTGCACAGCGTATCGCGTCGCCTTAGACGACTGGGCCACCCGTGCCCTCTGACGGATCCGATGCAATTCCGTATTTTGACTTGTACTATATGTTTCCGTGGTATTTTAGGTGAACAACATCTGGTTCTATCACTATTTGGTAGTGATTCATAAATAAAGCGACAACACCCTTTACATATCCAATAAAATCTCTGCATAAAGCAGAATCGATCGACTATATCATGACCATGTGTTTACGAATCACCTACAATAATGATACTAGATGTTCACGAAAAGGTGAGAGTATCCTGTCCCACCGGTGGCACCCGTCACAAACACATGCAAAGGCAAGTCAATTGTCCACATGAAAAAACACGGGAACATATGGTACAAGTCAAAATAAGGAATTGGATCGGACATCATTCTTGTCAATGATGAGTCAAATTTGGAAGTGTCCTCCACGTGCCTACCATTAAACTTTTTGAAAGTTTCACTTAGGCCTTGAAGGTTGTAGCCATCAAACAACTTCTTAAAAAGAGTCGTATGACGCGCTTTGAAATCTTAGAGGGAGCATGCTCGATTGTATCTCAAAGGTTGTGAAATGTTAACACAAAAGGCTGGAGCTGCTGGAATATTGATCGATATGCAGGGGAAAATTGACGATAGGAAAGTTGATGTCATCCCCCTTGTCATACAGTCTGGTGGAGAGTGTTCTGTCACCCTGAATCTTTATGAATAGATCTAAATATGAAACAGATTAGGTGGTATCACTGGTCTCATTTATTTCTAGTTTACGTGGGTACATCAGTGGAAGGGAATTGGCAATTTGATTGTTATTGAACGCTGTCAGATCATTAATATACCTGAAGCTTACGTTAAACTTCTTGGCCAAATTACCCTGTTTTGACTTTGCCAAATCGAACAGAAATTCCGATTCATATGGATAAAGATACAGATACGCAAGAAAGGGAGGACAATCGGTGCCCATGGCGATGCCTACTTCTTGTCTAAATGTCTTACCCCCAAATTTAAGGTAGATGTTATCAATGAGGAATCCCAGCATTTCACATATTGTTTTATCAGTAAACTTCAAAGGCATTTGCTTTCATTTTTCACCAGTTGTCCTGAACCTCTGAAAATACTGTTCTGTGTTCACCACGTTTTGTAAAAAAGCCCCATGGATCAAGGAATGAAGTTTTTCCTGAAGTTTGTCATGTGGGATAGTGGTGTACAATGTTGAAAAATCAAATGTTTTGACAGAACCGAACTTTGTTCTTTTCTGAGATTGCAAAAAATCAAGCTAATGCTTTGAGGTTTTGAGAATCTTCATGGTATTAATTCCACTTGTTTCAAATACTATCTGTGAATATAAAGAAAGTCTTTCCTAGATTGTATTAAGGATTATGGATAGTCTTTGAGACTGGGCACTTTTTTTCAAACTGGCGACTTCAATTCCAGAGTATGCTTTTTAAAGTATTTTGAATCAGTCATGTAGCCCGTAACAGTATTTTTGTGTTAAAGTTTAGAGGTTGCATATTCGCAAACAATGTGACATAACAATATGAACATTTCATTTGTTATTACGTATTTGAATTGCTATCTATCGTATAGTTGTCCAATTTTCGATCACGAACGTTCATACAACTTAATTTCGTTTACCCGACATACTCCTTAATCCGATATAATCAAAGGCAACCAACCATGTCGGATTAACGGGACTTGACTCTCTCTTTGTTCGGATGTTTATGGTGCCAGTACAAACGAGGAATGGACATGTCTTCAGGTTTTAGAGTCAAGTCGAACGTTTTCTCATGATACAGTCGGAATCGTAAAATCGACTCTGCTTCAAGCAGATTCTCCGTGTCTATGGAAAGGGTTTTGTTTCTTATGAGTAGTAAATAGGTTTCACTTGATGCATGTTTCTGTTTATCGTGACCGACTTTAATATGATCAGCTGTATGAAGTGATATAATCCGCAAGTAAAAATTTCCAGCACAAAATTGGAAATTAATTCTGATATTTTAATTGCCTAATGTATTTATAAGGATAGGCGTGAGGGATTCTTACACTTTTATTATTAATAATATCATTTGTTACCACATAATAACAGCCAAATCGTAAGTGATAAACGAATTTTGGATTTCAAAGTTTTAGATACAATATTCAAACTTATTAGGATTTTTTTGGGTACTTTTCACCATAGGCCGTGGGTGCATGTATGTGAAACCAAAGCTGATTACAACAGCTTAAGGGCTGTTTACGATCATATTGCGGTTGTAGGATGGTATCGGGAACTCTTTAATTTTATTTCAGGATTTTGAAAAGATATTTGTAATATTATTGACATGTCAACCAACAAACCTATATCTCAATGGCCTGCTTTGTTCTGAATGCTCTGGGCACATTTTGGCATTAAAAACGAAAGTACATTTATTTTTTTAACTGAAACGTTTCTACTGTTTCAGAGACTTTTTGTCCAGTCCCTCATACCCGGTCTTGATGTTTATCTCAGTCATCCACTTCTAATGTAAACACTTTCTGAATGTATTAATCACAACAGGCTATCATATCTGAATACTGTGACACTTAATGAAAGTATTATTTTTAATTAGAACCTATTAAAATCAGGTCAATGGTGTTGGTGTTATTCATTGTAGGCCCACCATCTTGACCATCATTATGGATGGGGTTCGCTACTCCGACATATGTCGAAATGGCTGATTGTGTTGACGGATGGAGGAGATGCTGCTGACCTGATGATGGACGAAGTTCTCCTGGACAACGTGGCCGTAACGACCATAGAAAGTATAGGCGGCAATTTCACGGCGGAGAAGGTTTGTTCTTCAGTTGCACATGAGTGTAAACTGTGCCTACTAAGACATTTGTATAACGCTGTTTCAGCAATATACACAATCATCCGGGAACATCCAGGCATTTTACTTCTTTCGCGAACACCTGGTGTCTCCAACGATTCCCAGTGATGTATTGATATAATCTTCATCGCTATTTTGCGTTTACTCCCGACCGAGACTTGTTATTCTCTGGTGTTTTATATTCATATTTTTAGTTTGGAACTGAACTTTCATGGTATCATTAACAAATGTGTTCGGTATACAAAGTCTTTGTTCACAGATCACCTCCTCGGTTTATACGTTGATGTGGGAGAAAGGTTTAAGAAAACTGCAACAAGTATCACAGTCTACTTCAGGAGATGCCATTACACGGGTCTTTCCAAACACAGGATATGGATTGAATGGTAGAGTCTTAAAGGCTGCAGTTCTCAACGTAAGCGTCACATCATAACAACAAGCTATTAAAGCATACCCTCAATATTGTCTAATTCATGACTATGTTAATGACACGTTATGGTGAATGATCCATAATTATAATGATCAATTCCATATTTTCTTTCCACTTTTTCATGTTCATTATACTTTTTATCTGTACACCCTTCTCCAGAAACATATGTACACGTCTCTGACTTTGAAAACATTGTTCTCACTTCGACGCTTATTACACCAGACGCATGTATTCTCTGTTTCAGTGGCCGACGTGTGAAAAGAGATTCCTCAACGGTACTTTCACCTATACGGGATTTTGTGATTATATTCTCCATCATCTCTCTGGAGTGTTCAATTTCAGGTACTTATTTCATTGTCGTTAACAATGATCTACCTAATTTTATAATGTAACCCAAACCATATTCGTAATCATTAAGAGGCAGGGTTGGCCCAGTCGTTTTAGGCACTGCAATTCGTTGTGCTCAGTTGAATCGTATGATCGTTAGCTCGAATCCCGGTTCGCCCCGATTTGTCAGCATTATACCCGTAGTGGTTGGTTTCATCAAAGTGATAAACGTCTAAGATTTCCATCACTTCGGGCTCTCCTACCACATAAAGCAGATACGCCCTCGTATACAGATGTATGGAGTATTTGATTTTCTGGCCTTCAAAATAGAAATATGTTCTATTTGACACGTTACTTCCGCAACACATAACCCAATGGTACTGAAACTATTCCCATTCCCTATCGTTGGTATCCCTTTAAGTTTGTCATTCCTGTCCATGGCAACCCTTCAATATATAGTTAGTAACAATGTAATAAAAACCTGTACAAAGTTGAAACTTTGTAGCTGACGAAACTACAATTATTTTCCTTGAGGTTAGTCAAATTGTAACCTGTCAAATTCAATTTTTTGTCCTTAGAATAATTTTTTCAAAAGATACGTTGAACTTCAATCTGCAATTATTTGCACAATATTTGATAAAACTCCGCACATGGTTAGATTTGAGACAGTTTCAACACAACTGCACAGTGATTTAGTTATATATTTTTAACGGAATGGTAAATTTGTCATTTCTCTTCTTTTCAGTTATACATATGTTGAACCAAAAGACCAGTCATGGGGAATGCGGCATCCCAATGGGACATGGGATGGAATAATTAGAATGCTCATTGATGGGGTATTGATGAGATTCTCATGTCTTCATGTTGTTATGCTTAATATTCAAACTGTGACAATTTTTCATATGTTCGTTGAGGGAAAAGTGAAAAAGCACATAATTCTAGTCGAATGGTACCACATTGATGTATGAGTGTGCACGATGGTCGGTCTATGGTAATCTGATCTGAAGCGTCAGACACTGACATTATCATTATTTACTTATATTTTTTCATTTTATGTTTCAGTTTTATATGTCAAAGTATTGGCTATATCAGTAACCATAGTATTGAAAACTAAAATTGGGAAACATTCACATGGCCGAACTTTGTCATTAGACACCTGAAGTGGACTGGAATTTCTTTTCCAGTAAATGAAATTTGAAACTGTTGGTTGTCAGATATTTAGGTTATGTTCGTCGGTATTTTATAAGCAATTAAAAATTTATGTCACATCAAGTACTTGTTTAGTTGAATGATACTATCAACAACAGCAGCATGATTTACTATGCCATTGACGCGGAGGTGGCACCCGCTTGGCGAACACCAGGCGTCATCTTTATAACATAAAAGCTTCCATTTCTCGTGACATACGGAATCCACTATGACACTAACTGTTTTAATTCACCTCTTGTCAATAACTTATCACACAGTTACACTTGCCAATGTACATGTATTCTCACTCAGAAACAAACATAAGTATCCATGAACCATCTTTTCATGAACTTGTTTGCAGACTGCCGACATATCTCCTGTTCCATATGGTCTCTCCGACGAAAGATCTGTCTATTTGACATTTTTGCATCCAGTTGCCTCCCTTTACTCTGGTATAATCTACAAGAAACCTGCACCAAGAGTGAAGTGGGATGTTTTGCTGTACTGTTTCCAATGGCAGATATATGCGTGTGGCTTTGCTGTACTAGTTTTGGTTGTTGCGCTGTTTCATACTTTAAAGAGGACCAGCGAGTGGCTGTTTTCCCAAAGAGACATGAAAAGAGACAATATATTCGTGGGGAAGACTGCGATCATCTTAGGAGTTCCATTCAAACAGGGTATGTATAAGAAAACCTAATTTACTCAACCATTGACTTACATGTATCAGTCAACTGCTACACATGGGGGTTCACACTTCAATGTATCAACAAAATATTGACACTAAAACAGATTGAGATAAAGATGTCATATTATCTAACATAGAATAAATCTTCTTAATTCTAATTTATATATAGAATATTTATTTTTTAACAAGATGAACATTTGTGTTAGTATATATTCTGCAAAACTGAATTGGTCATTTCTACATGAACAAGGTCACAGAGTATGACAACAGCTGCCACGGAGACAGGTTTGGTTTGCTGATGAGTCACGTTTTTAGCTTCGCCGTGCAGATGGTAGACGTCGTGTTTACAGGTGTCACGGGGAACGTTATGCACGAAACTGCATGCAGGAAGTTTACAGATTTGGGGGTGGTAGTGTGATGGTGTGTACAGCCGTCTCTTACAATGGTAGAACAGACTTGGTGCAAGTTCTGGGGAATTAAACGGCACAACGTTACACGTATGAGATTCTTCGGCCACACGCCCTTCCCATTATGCAACAAGCGAACGTCATGTTCCAACAGACAACGCCCGACCTCAAACGGCAAGACTGACAAAGAAACATGTCAGGTGACATCATGTATTGATGAGTGCATCTTTATATGTACCCACATTATGTTTATCAGGTATTATTATTGATCAATTACATATGTTGCAGGTTCATCTACATTACCATCCACAGACTCACAACGTATCCTGTTCAGTTTCTGGTGGTTATTTTGTATTATCATCACGTCTGTATACTCCGGTAACCTCACTGCCTATCTAGCTCTCGCCAAAGGTAATCTTCCTTTCACGGGTTTGGGCGATGTACTGGACAGTGGGTATAACTTGGGAGTAGATACAGGAAGTCTTCAAGAATCAGTTTTTAAGGTATTTCGCATTATAATATTTCAACAAGCCCATTATTATTAACATACAAAAACTCACTTTATGTATGTACATTTCCATGAAAACCTTGGATGATCATTAACAGATAGTGAAACATGCTTATAATGTAGTCGGAATTGTACAACAGGCTCTTTTGATTATGGAAATGTTTTGTGGCTTTATTTTATTGATCTACTCCATTCATAAGGAAGAGAATTGTTAAACTGTATTACAATTGGGGTGTTAGAAATAGGTGTAGGAAATTCTACAGATATGACCACTCTTTCAGAATTCAAATATCTCGCTTTATAAACGGCTGTGGCGGAAGATAAGAGAACACAAACCCAACAATATGACAGCTTTTGAAGATCAAATCTACAACAACGATCAACTGGAATCTGGTAGATTTGCCTGGATAACAATTTCGAGCAACATGAAGAAATATATGGCCGATAGATGTGACATTATGGCATCGAAAGAGATATTTTTCCAGAGCTATGTTTCGTTTCTGCTCCCCAAGCAATCGGCCCTGGCCAGTTTGTTTGATTCTGAGTAAGTGCCTTTCCTTCTAAATATTCGCACTGCTGACGTCTTCACATCGATATCATGGTCTGTGTGATGTCATGACAAATTGTTGAGAATTCCTGAATGCTAAATATTTACCTTTGATGAAAGTATTCACGTTATTACTTGTGTGAGCTCTCTCATCACAGATTGATTTATTATCTTATGATTAGTTTTGCCCCCACAAGTATTACAATCTGGAAGAAGGGTTAACTGGCCCGTCCAGCTTCACACACATAAAAACTAATGCCGCAGTTTCTATGAATAGTACTTAAATATTCTTTTCGTTCCCTTTCAGAATAATGTCCCTAGTTGAGCGGGGCCTATCCAAATATTGGTTTGATTTAGCCACATCAAAAAGAAAGCCATGTCCGACTGAGAGACAGGAAACAATCCAAGTAAAAGATTTGTTCCTGGTGTGTGTGGTCTCTGGAATCGGGATAGCATTAGGAACTGTCATCTTAGTGTTTGAGTATGCTATAAGTCGATACCACAGAGGAAGGGGTTGTACTTAAATGCAGTATTTTGTGTCATCCGACTGCAAGAACAGAGAGCATTACATTTATAACCTGTAGCATAGAAAGTTAAAACTGGTTTGTCTCATTGGATACTTGAATATAGCTTGTTCATTTACCTGACCCAAGAGCGAGCCCTTCAGGCGCCGCTAAAGGTATAAATTGTATTAAGTGATATTAAGATTGGGATAACGGGACAAGTAACGTGTTTGGAGTACTGGACGATTAAAATGGCTAAGCTTACTGGGTGGAAACTTTGATGGTCTGCGTTACTGTAAATATGCTATGCTAATGTGTTGATGGTATGTGTAGTGTTGTATCATAATTTTCGGTTCAGGTTGTACATTTGTGTCGTTTGTGGTTTAAAACTGGACGTTTGTATTGGTCGGGCTTCTTTCATCAGAAACGAAAGTGTTTTGTTTGTTTGTTGTTAACGCGGCCACACTCAGCATTATTCCAGCTGTAGGGCTGCTGAAAATGAAGCGACAAAAGTTAAACAGTGTGCAAAGTCCAACCAATGGCGTCTCTCGAGTTTGCTGAATACATTTTTATCTGAAGCAATGTTGAAATGTTGAAATGTTTTTTCACCAGAATCGTTTCAGTACTTGTTGTGAGTATTTGTACTTGTAGTGAGGAATATTTTCCTGTTGTCGGTGAAAATTGATAGCACAAATAAATCACGTTATATCAATAACTAGCATCTCATTCATCCAAATTGGCATGCATGGGTGTTAACGAAACCTTTTCAGGTATCTAGTTCAATAAGCCTCAGATATCCATCCAACCGGTCAATAATATAGTCAAAGGTCACACAACACAAAGTTTGGCCTTTGAATTCTTTGTGACTAAATTATCACTTTGTCGAACATTGATTGATTTAGACCATTATGCTCAAGAAAAATTTAGTATATTGATGAAGTCATGAGTCGTTTATCAATGACTAAACCAGATCAAAGATGGAGTTTAGGTTGACCATTGACAAACATTGATTGGGAACCCGTTTGATTTGTACATTGTATATGAACCTACACCATGAGGTTGAAGTGTTGAATATCCTATGTTTATGTCGGATGGTACCAGTATACATCATACATATACATTTATTAAGACATATTTCACTATTCATTCATATTTTCTGTGATATTTAACTAAAAACGTGAAGCATTAAAGTTATACATAATGCTTAAATGATTACATAAACACGATGCAGTATTTGGTCATGCAATAGTACTTGGACTCCCAATTGAAACTGGAAAATGAAAAAAATTACTTTTAACTGAAAGAAAATGTTCACTTGGTAAATCATTTGATTTAAGTGATGAGTTCCACTATCTATTATCCGTCCACTATTTCAAAATGAGAGAAACAACAGCTCATTAGAAAACAGAGTAACATTTCACCAAATGTATTTGTTTTTTAGTAGTAAAAGATTAGGGAGCACTTATAGAAAATTATCAAAATTTTGTAAAATTATAATGCTGCTATTTGACCCTATCAATATGTCTCGTAACTGAACCCTTTCTTATATCTTTATTTATTGTAGCCACTGCTCGGCTATATTGCATATGTGTATATAGTGATGTATATATTGATGTGTCAATGCTGTACCTCTAATGCCGCTGATAGCGGCCTGAGTGCAATAAAGTTCAGTTAATCCATGCAATTATGTTTGTTTGACTCCTTTGTTTACACAATTAATATACACTTCGAAAAAAGGAACGCAAAGCCAGATTTGTGTAAGGTATGAAAATACATTGATACGAGGAACCGTACAAGGTATTGAGCCAAAATGTTGTGGAGAGAACACTTAGTGATTGTAGTCATCTCAGTTATTGGTACATAGGAAAAGTCCAAGGTAAAGGTCAGCTACCATCAATAACACGTATGTCCCCCGTTGGAATCGATAGCGGCCTGACATCTCCTGCCCATGGAAGAGACGAGTATGCGAATCACATCCTAGGGAACGGTAGCCCACTCGACCTGCAGCGCAAAAGCCAACAGCTGCAACGTCTTGGGTTGTGGTTGAGGCCATACCCTGTGTTGACAACACCGATGCAGTCGTTGTTGACAATGCTGTCGACTCAATATGAAGCGTCGAACAGGACGTCTTGCTCGTAGACCCGTTGCTTTTAAACGGTTTCGTGCGGTCTGCGCAGTCCGGGTATTTGGGATGCGGTTGAGGTGGCTCCTGGTCGTTCTTTCACGTAGGTGGGGCAGTCGGATGTAGCGATTTTATGCGGGGGTGGTTACTCTTGGTCATCCCGACCTCGGCCGATCACGTGTTGACCCATGCTGTTGAAACCGATCCCATAGCCTTGTGATGGTGCTGGGGGCTACATTGAAAACCCTGGCTGCAGCTGATCGGGATTCGCCTGCCTGCAAGCGGCCTATGACCTTGGGTGCGTTGCAAAGCGCCAATCGCTTGTAAGCGATGTACAGCGATTCGCCTCACAACAGTGCGCTAACTTTCAGCCGCTTGCAAGCGAAACAATCGCTGACTGAGGTCGCTTCGTTCTCAAACCAAAATGGCGGCTTACTTTGACAGCGGAACAAGGAATTATTAATTGGATCAACGAGAAAATGAGCAAAAGTAGCTAACACACCATCATCCTCAGTCTGCTCCACATCTTCAAAGTAGTCATATATTTCATCAGCTCGTCATCGAGCCTCTTCTATTATGATCTTCATAACGTCAAGGCAATCAAGCGGTAGTTGCGCCGCCATTTTGAGAAGAGTGCGCAAGCGCTTCCAACTGTTGCAGACCCCGGGATGAGCGATTAATTTGCTTTCTCTTAGCGATTCGTGGCTTGCAACGCGCCCCTTGTTTCTTTGCACTTCTGTTAATCTTGGCATGTTGTTGATTGTCACTGTTCGATTGACGCAGATGCCTGGCAATCAAAAACTCTGCACTTTAATACCGTTCATAGAGCCGCTGCACGAGAATACCTGCAGCTCCATGGCCCTTTTGTTAATGCACTGGGTGCGTTTTTCCGAATGGTACGTGTTTCCCGACTAATGGTTTGCATGTCCTTGTGATCATTTTGATCCGGGAACTTTGTCACTGACACTATTACACATTAATCCTCTTCATTTTTCACCTCTTGGGTCGCTAAGTTTGCTTTTATGGCCAAAAATATCCGTATTACGTAACCTTTAAACTGCATAACCATTCGTGACTAACTCGTGACAAGCCGAACGTAGACTCGCGCCCATCTCGAAGGTTTCCCTATGAACACGAGAACTACTTCAACAAGAACGATAACTCTTATTCTACCCGCGCGTAACAGTAAAATTGATGTAGGCGTTACAGCAACGCTCGCTTGCTCTCTGATATAAATACAAATTTATTCTTTTGTACAAACGTATATTTAGCAAGCCATTCATTCTCAGATGTTCATCTTTTATTTGCAAATTATTAATTTTAAAATAAGATATATAAATTAGATGAAGAAAACTGACGAAAGATTGAAGTAATTTCAACAATAATGGAAGTGGATTGTCTCTATATATGCCAGTGCTAGCTGGTATGCATTAACTTTATAACCCAGAGCAATTTCTGACAAAGTCTTATCTCTAGCTAGTTAATAAAAATTACCATTTGATACACAAACCAAACTCAGCTGAGCTGACAAATCTTATCATGTACTTTTGACATGGGCCATGAAACATATGAATTACCTGAGTAAATCTCAAAAGTTACATGTTCACTTTACTTGTTCTAATATTTGAGTACAACATATATTAAATAGAAACTTAGACATTTCCTTACATTTTTGTTGTCTTTATTGGAGTATGAGCTGTCATGGTCTGTCACAAACAAATTTGTAAATATTGCCAATACCAGTAGACTAGAATGTCCACAACACCACACACACTGCACTGAATACAGTAGTTTGCACTGGAAAGCCAAGACAAGTGGTGGCTCAAATGAACGGGTGTCGCAGTCAGTGGAGCAGTTTTCTGAATGTAAACAAACACACGTGTACATTTAAATCTACATCGAACAAGTAACACCATCAATTAACATAACACAACTCTGTCCGACAATCTACATTTTCCCCAATTTATAGACAAAAGCGTATTCCCAAAATTAATTTAAATTCTCGGGATTACATTGATTGAAGTACCCATGTCCTGACGCGCCTTCTGATTTGCTTGCGCCGTTTCGTCTCATGGCGGCCTTCAAGTGGTGACGAGTGGTGACGAATGTTTGGTTGGTTGGTTTGCTGTTTAACGCCGCACTCAGCAATATTCCAGCTGTATGACGGCGGTCTGTAAATAATCTAGTCTGGACCCGACAATCCAGACAATATCATGAGCATCGATCGAAGCAATTGAGATCGATGACATGCATCAACCAAGTCAGCGAGCCTGACCGCCCGATCCCGTTAGTCGCCTTTTACGACAAGCATAGTCGCCTTTTACAAGCATAGTCGACTTTTACGGCAATCATGGGTTGCTGAAGACCTATTCTACCCCGAATGTAACGAATGACTGTACACTGGATGTGTACGTTTTATTGCAAAAACATTTCACTCACGTACTGCAATTCAGTAAATAACGCAATACAAACAATTTTAATATGATCTTTTTTTCTCTTGCAAAATATAATCGTATTTTTCACAATGTTTATTAACACAATTAAAGAAGGTACCATGGTTACAAAAACAACTTGTTCAAAACTTAGGGATCAATCAAGATGAATATTGTACTATGATGCTAAATCACCTGGGTGTATACTACTACTACTACTACTACTACTACTACTACTACTACTACAGTGAGTATCTACACGTTGTGTAATGTAAATCGTAATAGTGTTTATGTACACTGTAATTGCTATAAAAGAGCATGGGTTGACATTAAATCTCTACTGATTATACGTGTGTGGTTCCGTGTTTGTGATAATGAATACTTTACTTTTGGTGAAAGTGTCTTGGGCGATTTATCGATTTCAGGTCCAGTCAAAATCGCATGCCATTCGTACGAGAACATCTCCAAACAATCATTTACATACATATGAACTCCCTAAAAGTAAACTGAACCATTTACGAACATTCCCCGTGGGGATTCCAGGTTAGAATTGGTCAGTAATTGTAATAAGTGGCGACCAAATGGATCGGGTGTTCAGGCTAAGTTACTTGATAGACTGTGTGTGTGCGTGAGTGCGTGCGCGCGCGCACGCGTGTGTGTGTATCCATGCATGCATAGAAAAACGGGTATGGCAGTAGTTGCTCGGCTGCACGAGTTTGACACGCCCCAACTCACAATATCTACAGCTCCATCCCTTCCTGCTGCATCGTATTATTGTACACCTACCATCAAAGGAAAAACACCGTAACCATACTACAAGTATGCACATGTCATTCAGAATGTGATCAGTTGTACCAAATGTTATATTTGGGATGACATTTTGTTAGTACAAATTCTAGTACTTTTTGGGGTTGAGTCTCATCCTGTATTCGAACCCACATTCTCAGCGTGAGGCACCTAATCGCCAGCAAACAAAGTCAGCGATCACATCCACTCAGCCATCGAGTTTTCCACAAAACAGGGAAGTCCGACAACTGGTAGTCTAGATCACGTACACTTTGTGTACCCCTCAAGTTGCACGGTTCAAATGGCCGAAAGCTAGGAATGCACAATTCCATTCAAAAGTGATCAAATGTAACATGTTATATTTGCGATATCACTTTCTTTGTCAAGTACAAATTCTAGTACTTTATGGGGTTGAGTCAATCCAATCAAATCTAATGAGTCCATCTCTTAAGACATCATTTTCAATAGTAATGTACAGGTATCTTTTACGACTTTGGAGTTTATCAGATGCGTTAAGATGCTCAGACGTACACGCACCAATACCATTTTCGCGCAATGGCCTTGAAATGGGAGACTCGTTGAAGATGACTATTACCTCATGTGAAGAACATACATAACAACAAATGCACATTTATTCCTCAACAAAACTGATATAAATCAAATAAGAGACCAATGTAATGAAGTGTACTTACCCCGAGTCAAAGTCAAGATGATCTAACAACACAGGTGAATCATTTAGACAATGATGCTGCGCACATGCTATGTGAAGCCGCTCTCAATATGTTCTGTGAGAGGAAGAAGCATACAACAGCACAAGTGAAGAGAGCCAAACTTGAACCTCGGTTAACCCATAGATGTCCATACACGAGAGAACAATTTATTAAGGTAAAAAAAAAATAAAAAAATTTAAATAAAAATTATATAATCATTATCAATGTAAAACTTGAAATGGATGAACAAACATATTAAAACGTACAAGACAAGTGAAATGTTGAGATATAGTCAGAAATTCTCGCCTGAAGAATTTTGTAAAGTTTTGAAATTAGGGAGTGAGAATGACTGCATAAATACATCATATGTTTTGGATTTCTTTCTTTTCTTCTTTAAAATCATTGAATGAAACCTGTGACTCGGACAGTGATGCAACAGAAATGGGTATACCTTTTAAATATAACAGCTCGATATTGAATGAGCTCGAGGATATAACGTTTGAAGAAATATGTTGTGCTATCAAAAGAGTAAAGCGAAATAAGTCATCCGGTATTAACCTTATTGGAGTGAGTGAGTGAGTTTGGTTTAACGCCGCTTTTAACAGACTATTCCAGTTATATCGCGGCGTGTCAGCTTAATGTGGGAGGAATGCTCGAAGTGATGCAGGTCTCAGACGTTTACCACTTCGGTGAAACCCATGAGCACGGGTATGGTGCTGACAAACCTAGAAACATAATCGGGATTCGAACCCACATAGGTTTCTGGCATGCCCAAGGGACGCAACTCTGCACAGCGAATCGCGGTGCCTTAGACGACTGGGCCACCCGTGCCCCCAACCTTATTGGAAATTTATACAAACCTACCAACACAAATTGAAAGAAATCCTACATATATTTTCAATAGTTATCCTTTTCATACACCTCATAGCAGCATGGTGTCATTTGGTCACATGACTACATCATTGTGACCAAACATCACAAATTGAAAGAAATAATACACTTATTTCAATAGTTAGCCTTAATAATGAGTTATTGGTAATATACGTTGTGGCAGTATCACTCGGGGTACATGGAATTTTATGCGTCCCGCGTTAGGTTTTATGCCACGAACCGTGGTAGAATAGGTCTTCAGCAACCCATGCTTGCCATAAAAGGCGACGATACTTGTTGTAGGAGGTGACTAATGGGATCGGGTGGTCAGGCTCGCTGACTTGGTTTGATGCATGTCATCGCATCCAATTGCGTGGATCGATGATCACGATGTCAGTCACTGGATACATAGCTGGAATATTGCAAGCAAGGGTTGCTGAAGACCTATTCGTTCCCGGATCGTCACTGGTCTCATCTCTATATAAATGTAACAATGTATGTAAAGCTGTCAGGTGTCAACATCTATCAAAATATTTTCATTGTGGATGAATATCAAGTTATTGTTCTGTTCATAGTTCCCATGTATGTATATAGGGTTTAATTAAATGGGCTTGAATGTCACATTCAATTTCACTTCTTTAGCGACCTGCATTCACTTGTATGTGGATGCTTGTGCAAGTCCTGACTGAATACATCACTCAAACAATTATACTGACTCCTGTCTTTGGTATACCCTTATTTGCCTTTTAGAACGTTGTTTGCACAAACATGGTACCAATGATATGTAATCAGATGTTCGTGATTGTAGTTCCAAGTTAAACACGTAGATTGTCAAGTTAATCGATCTGTCTCTGAACTGTCCGGGAATATTTGATCAACATAATTCGACCAAACATGGACGAAAGTAAACGGTCGATCTCTAAATGTTCTGTAATGATCCACACCCAATCTCCTACCCCGTCGGGATTCCGGGTTCGAATAGGTTGCCAACAATCCTTGCTTGAGGCGACTAGTTCGATCTCGCGATAACGTGTGTTAAATGTTATGTTATTGAAGTTGACATTCGACTGATTAATGTTTTATCATAACAAATTCATTGACAAAACCCACACAAGGTAACAGGAGATAGAGTGACACGTCCTAAAAGTGTGGTAGTATCAATGTTTTATCATAACAAATTCATTGACAAAACCCACACAAGGTAAGAAAGTGGTGGTGCAACAACTCAATTAACAATGTCAATTTCGGGTGTGACTACCACATGCATTGATGCAGGCGAGGTGCCGCACTGAAGACACCAGATGATTGAAAACAGCATTGGGAATGCTGTTCCAAATATCAACCAAAGATTGTTCCAAATGAGCTGGCGTTACTGGCTGGTTCTGAGTTTGTAGTAGGCGGCTATCCATCTTATCTCAGACACGTTCTAGGGAAGAGATGTCTGGAGACACAACCGGCCGGTACAAAGATCTGTTACAACACGTGCAGCATGTAGTAGGGCATTGTGGGTTTGAATCCCGATTCGCCCCGATTATGTTTCTCGGTTTGTCAGCACCATACCCGTGCTCGTGGGTTTCACCAAAGTGGTAAACGTCTGAGACCTGCATCACTTCGGGCTTTCCTCCCACATTAAGCTGACACGCCGCGATATAACTGGAATATTGTTAAAAGCGGCGTAAAACCCAACTCACTCACTCACTCACTCACTCACTCACAACACCTGTGAGAGCACCATGCACATGCAAACTGTGAATCACGACCCTATTGAAAGATGCATTCTTTAATTTAAGAAAAAGTTTATTTTTATGGAAATATATGTGAAGCACAGTTACCTTTTTTCGCTAGTATAGTTAGATATCGACCTCTATTAAGCCATTCGTATGTACCTTATCATAGAAGATCAGCCTGTGGTAATCACTCGATCGATGCACGCACAATTCGTGTTGAAAGTGCGCGGTGCGTTAGTGTAGTGTTACTGATTTATGAATATTCTTGGTAGTTGGCTGCTTCAAGTGACATTGCCGAGGGACAACGCTGAAGTGACGCCACGAGAATGATCGCGGAGGCCACTGTGTATACTTTTCTTATTGTTCTGGCGAACCATGGATCGAGCGTCGTTTGTTTCAAAAGTAAGTATTCGTTACATGTATGGTGTTTAAATTTTTTAACGCATATTCTTTATGAGAGAGAGAGAGAGAGAGAGAGAGAGAGAGAGGGGGGGGGGAGGCATTCGATTTTACATGTACAAGCAGTTAAGATTGAATACATCTTGCTTCAGATCACATTTCAGAGGAAACTGTCACCAATGCTCGTTCAGAGCTATTCTACGACTTCAAGGTTCACATCGGAATGTTCCCTTTAACTATCATTCAACAAAAGGAAGGGGGTAAGAAAGGTCAAGTCTCTTTCATATCTTCTAAAGGCGAAAAATTAATAGATGTCAGTCAAGGATTACGTAAATCTTGCCACATTGCAGCATTTGTCTATGAGAAATTACAAAATGACATCAATCAAATATGGCAGTTTCGTAAACACACTCACATATAATTTAAAGAACCTGCAATTGACATTGACTAGAAAGTTCCCCCAAAAGCCTCTTCACTGTAGATGTGATAACTAAGCTCTGTTAATGTTTTTTTCAGATTATAGGTTAGATTTAATCATCAGCTCCCTTTCACACAAAGGAATGTGTGTTGTGTTGAACTTTGAAGAGTTTAATGAAATAATAGCTTCTCAGATGATGAAAAGAAAAGATGTGGAAAGGCCCGCAAATATGGAAGAATTCAACTTCTTGGTTTTCTCAGATGTTGATGGAGTCTATGTCATGTTAGCCAAGGTATATATTTCTAAGATGGACACAATTTTATGGATAACAACTTCTTTAATACTGTAAAAAGGCGACGTTTCGGTATCCTATCTATACCGAAACGTCGCCTTTTTACAGTATTAAAGAAGTTGTTATCCATAAAATTGTGTCCATCTTGTCATCCGTCAACTTCTAAGTAATGCCTATCAAACAAGGTATATATTTCTATTGAGTGTTGATCCCCATGTTGAAACGTGAAGATTAACCCAGAAATAGGGGAGTACACAACGAAATTGTGATATCAGCAATTAACAACACACTGTTACTAAATGATCAACAAATTGGAACACACGGGATTAGGTTTTAAATTAAGTTCGTAAAGGCAATGCCATTGGTCAAAATAGGTGGCAGAAGCAATATATAACAGGCCTTTTTATACATGACCGGTAACTCTTGAATTCCAAGAATTTGTCACTGTTGAATGTCTTGAATAAAAATGACAGGAATTCTGTGTTTTAAAATAGGTATTCCGTCCGCAATTGGCAAGTAGTTAAGAATCTTGCGGTAAAGCCATACTCGTCTTGCTCTAATGTAGGTACAGTTAGCCTTCTACAAACTTCTCGAACGATCAAGATGATCATGTCATCGTGTTGCAATGACATAATCAAGGCTAGCTTTTTTCTCAGTTGTAGTTTTTTTCCGGTGCTTGTCAAACAAGATGATCGATGCCGTTCACACCTTCTTGTAACAATACACAACCAGCACCAATGTCGCTTTCAAGACTTGAATAGTTATGAGTATAGCTTTAAACTCTTCAAATAGCTGCCTGTCATTCGTTATCCAATATATACAAAAAGAAAAACGTCAAGCACACCCTAATATATTTCATTATTGTTTAGTCCCAATATTTGTAACAGTCATGAAAGATATAATTACGGGAAGAATTATGTTTCTCGAGGTGATGTAATCAGTCATGCGTGACGAAAGCTCACGTGTCATGCATTGTATGCCTGTGCAGCATGTTGCCCTCGAGTATCTCTAAAAGCAGTATTTCCAAGCGTTAAAATTGCTTTCTTAAGCTCGGTTTCAAACAGTTATTCCAGGACATTGTGTGACCATGGCACAAAGGCGATTATCAAACGCCACAGGATGGCAAATAATGTCTTGCAGGAATGTCTTGTAATGCCATTGGTCAGAATTAGGGGTATCATCACACTGTCGTAAGCCGTTTAGTCGAGAAACATGCTCAGACCGGTGATGTACAGGACCGTCCCAGATCCAGAAGACCTCCTGTGACGACACATCGCGAAGACAGGGACCTTCTTTGTCTCATACGCCGAGAACCCTTTTTAACAAGTACTCGTCTGAAACAGCTGTTGTTGCCCAATCGTCGTTTCAGCACCACAACCGACAGGAACCGGCTGAAAGCAGCAGAACTGAGGGCTAGACGAGTTATAAAGCGTCCCTTGTTGAGAGATCACCACAAAGCTGCTGGTTGTATTGCGCGACAGAACTGGAATCTGAGACGGATCCATTGGTCCGACGAAAGTCGCTTTCTGCTCCACGTCACTCATGGAAGAACGAGGTATGGAGGCACCGGATCATGACCTAACCCCCAGGAACATTAAACCGACTGTTATACTAGCCCCGGCATACGGCAGGGGCTCGGTAACGGTTTGGGGGTGTAGCTCTCATGATTGCAGGTTGGATTAAGTTACCATAAGGGGCAACTTAATAGGGGCTCAGTACATCCGGGACGTTTTGAGGCCAGTCGTCGTTCCTCATTTTAACAACCACGCTCTTGCTACTCGAACTCAGTATATGGATGACAATGCCAGGCCTAATCGTTCGCATGCAGTCGTGGATTACATGGGGGCCAATGCAATAACAACCTTTGAACCCCCTTGAACATGTTTGGGATAGTCTGGGGCGGCGCATACAGGCACGAGATCCTCCTGGACAAGATGTACGCCAATTGGAAACAGCATTGCATCAGGAGTGACTGTTGTTGACCTATCAACAGATCCAACGTCCGACTGGAGGCATGAGATGTAGGGTGGGATGCGTCACCCAGGCACGTGGCGGTAAAACCCGCTACTGATCTGTTTCACGTGTCATGTCAAGTAGAGATCTTAAGGAACATTTTCACATGAAACATCAAACGTTATTCGTTTACTTAATCCTGGAGCTCCATACTTTTTTTTAGGTTTTGTCTAAGGTAAAAAAAACAGTACCTGTGTTACCGTGATGTTTTTGTCAGTAAATTTCAATCACAACACACCAATACCTTCTTTATTTGTTGTCAAATGTTTGTTCTATCCGATGACATTGGTATCGCCCAGCTCCTGTGGTCAGTCATCCCATGCCATGATTTTTGCCATTTGTCATAGTTAAGGAATAGGGTTCTGCTTAACTTCTTTGTGTATATATTTTGATTTTTGGGCCAATACATTTGTGAGAGGTGTCACAAGAGAATTGTGACAAAGTTCCTCTTAATTTGCAACAGCTTCTACTTTTGCATTGACCAGTTGTACCTGACATTCATTGATTACTTGGCCTAAGAATACAACTTGTGCTTGAAATCATTTTGCATGATCTACAATTCTGAGATAAAACATTTAGACAAGTAGTATGCATCGCAATGGGTACCAATTATGGTATGTGTTTGTGACGGGTACCACCCATGGACAGTGTACGCTTCCCTTTTCACGAACACCTGGTATCATCACTATTTGGTAGTAATTCATAAACATGCTGATGATACAGAAGGAATCGTACAATCGACTCTGCTTCAAGCAGATTCCCCATATCTACGGAAAGGGTTTTGTTTCTGTAGGCTAATGAGTAGTAAATAGGTTGCACTTAGTACATATGTTTTTGTTTATCGGTGACCGACTTCAATATAAGCAGCTGTATGAAGCAATATGATACTGAAAACTTATGACCATTATGGTAGCTAATTCGTGCTTACTCTTATCACAGACGTCAGACTTGTTCAGGCGTTTTTGTTTTTGAATGTGACGAGATTAATGGTTTATTAACTGTGTTGATTTATGGGGTCGATCACGTCTATGTAATAATTCGAAAGTAAGGATTACCTGCACAAATTGATAATCCTTTCTTATATTATAAGGGCTAAATGTATTAATAATGATAGGCGTGAGGGATTCTTACACGGTTAATTTTCATAATTTCATTGGTTGCCACAAAATAACAACCAAATCCTAAGTCACCAATGAATTATGGATTACTAGGTTTAGATACAAGCTTTAAACCTTTTAACTTTAGACCTTTGACTTTTTGTGGTACTTTTCACCACAGGTCGAGAGTACATATATGTTATAACAAAAAACATGCTGCAGAAGATTACGACACCCCTTCACAATCTTAAGGGCTGTTTACGGTCGTATTACAGCCATGACGGTTGTAGGATGGTATGAAGAACACATATATTTCATTTTAGTACTTTGAAAATACTTTTGAAAAGATTTGCAAAAAAAAAAAAGCAAAAGCGAATTTAGATGCATACATTATATATATAAATCAACAGGTGGTAATCGATTGTTTACAATTGGCACACATCATTGTCATTGACCCAGGTTCCACTTGGCACTCATGGAACAGTAGATTTTCAAGGTGAAGGTGATATGTTTTCAATATCTGGTATGGCCAACATTAGAGTCAAACACTGACTGGCATCGTCGTCCCATGGAAGCAATCATATCCCGAATTGTGACCTTGGGAATGTGCCTGCTCTGCTTGTGCCAACTGTCGGAGGTTGTGTGGTTGTTGTTAAAGTGCTGACGTTGATCCATTCCATAAATGTTCAATTGGGTGTAAATCTGGAGACCTGAAGGAAGAGGTAGGATCTGGATGTTGTGATTCCTGAGAAAAGCTGTCTTCAGTCTTGTCGCGTGAGGTCGGGCGTTGTTTGTTGGAACATCACGTTCGCGTGTTGCATAATGGGAAGGACAAAGAATCTCATTCGTGTAACGTTGTGCCGTTAATTTCCCCAGAACTTGTACCAAGTCTGTTCTACCAGTGCAGGAGATGGCTGCCCAAATCATCACATTAACACCACCAAACATTTTTACTTCATGTTGCAGTTTCATGTATAACGTTCCCGTGACGCCTGTAAACACGACGTCTACGGCGAAGCGTAAAAAGTGACCTGTCACTAAACCAAACTTGTGCCAATCGCAGTTGTGGCAATACTCTGTGACGATGACAAAATTGACGTCACCGCCGACGACGATACAGGTCCGTCAAAATGTCACCTTGAACTGGTTCAGCGCGTAAACGGTTCCTCACTGTCTGGGCTGATATCCTACGCAATCCTGGTATTGTTTTATTAGTAGAGGTGGTCGTGGTCGTTCTTTTACGTCAGTGACCGTATGAATCTGTCCTGTGCTCTGGTAGTGATGCGTGGTCGACCCGATCCGGGAAGGCTATATGTACCGTGTGTAATATAACGGGTCCACAGTCTTTTTATTCTGCTTGGCGCTACGCGGAAAAACCTGACTACAGTTCACTCTTTCCACACAGATCAATCCCAGTCCATGCAGAAATTGACAAATTCATTCTTGGTATTGATTTTGTATGCTTATCAGATACTCTTGTGTTTGCTTTTTGGCAGACATTGGTGACATGTCACGTGCAACGTGGTGTTGTCAGATATATGACAGCAATAACCAAACAACCTATATCTCAGTTACCTGTTTTGTTCTGGATGCTCTGAGCACCTTTTGGCATTAAAAACGAAAGTGCATATGTTTTTTTAACGTAAACACTTTCTACAGCCTCAACGACGTTTTATCAGTCCACCCTATATATGTATACCCGGTCTTAACCTCAGTCATCATCATTTAATGTAAACACTTTCTGAATGTAATTAATCACCATAGGCTACCATATCCGAATACTGTCACACTTAATGAAATTAGGTTTTTATTAGAACTGATTAATACCAATTCGATGGTGTTGGTGACTTATTGTAGGCCCACCTTCTGGACCATCATTATGGATGGGGTTCGCTACTCCGACATATGTCAAAATGGCTGATTGTGTTGACGGATGGAGGATGTGCTGATGCCCTGATGATGGAAGATGTTCTCCTTGACAATGTGGCCGTAACGACCATAGAAAATATAGGCAGCAATTTCACGACGGAGAAGGTTTGTTCTTCAGTTACATATGAGTGTAAACTGTGCCTATAAAGAAATTTAAATAACGCTGTTTCAATAATATACAAAATCATCGAGGAACATCCAGGCATTTTATTTCTTTCGCGAACACCAGGTGTCATCACTGATTTCCACTGATGCATTCATACATTTTTCACCGCTATTTTACATTTTACTCGCAACAGAGAGTGGTTATTCTCTGGTGTTGACATTTTATAGTCATATTTGTAGTTTGGAACTGAACATTTGTGGTATCATTAACCCATTGTACTTCTGTGTTCTGTAATCAAAGACACCGTAGTCTTTGTTCATAGATCCCCTCCTCGGTTTATACGTTGATGTGGGAGAAAGGTTCAAGAAAACTGCAACAGGTATCACAGTCTCCTTCAGAAGATGCCATTACACGGGTCTTTCCAAATACAGGATATGGATTGAATGGTAGAATCTTAAAGGCTGCAGTTCTCAACGTAAGCGCCACGTCACAATAACAAGCTATAGAAGCATACCTTTCATAATGGTAAAAAAACTAATGTCATGACAATAGCTATGACTCGTTATGGTGAAGGATCCATAATACTAATGATCATTTCCCTTCCTTTCCACTTTCTTTTGTTCCTTATACATTTTCTTTGTACACCCTGCTCCAGAAACATATGTACACGTCTTTCATATTGTTACCACGCGTGTTACACCAGACGCCTATATTCTCTGTTTCAGTGGCCGACGTGTGAAAAGAGATTCCTCAATGGTACTTTCATCTATTCGGGATTTTGTGATTATATTCTCCATCATCTCTCTAGAGTGTTCAATTTCAGGTACTTATTTCATTGTCGTTAAAAATGATTTATCTAATTTTGTAATTTAACCCAAGCTATATTCGTAATCATTAGGCGTCACAGGTGGGTCAGTCATCTAAGGCGCCGCAATTCGCTGTGCCGATTATGTTTCTAAGTTTGTTAGCACCATACCCGTGCTGGTGGGTTTCATCAAAGTGGTAAACGTCTAAGACTTGCATCACTTCGGACTTTCCTCCCATATTATGCAGACACGCCTGGGTAGAACTGGAATAACTGGAATACTGTTCGAAACTTCTTTCTCACTCACTCGCTCAGCCATTCCTAATCAATACTATATATGCAATTTCTAGGGTGTACACATGTATGGAAGTTTTGGAATACTGATATCTGGTTTAAAAAATAAAATTTGTGCCATCTGACACGTTACTTTCGCAATACATAACCCAATGGTACTGAAACTATTCCCCTTCGCCATTGTTGGTATCCCTTTAATTATTGTCATTCAAAGTTTAGTTTCCTATCCATGGCAACCATATTGAATATATATACCTAAGACAAACAAGCATGAAATACTCACATATCACGCCAATATGACATGTCGGGTTGTGTGCAATGTAAATGGCCTAATTGCAGCACTAAAAAAAGTTATTACTGGTGTTGTTTTTCCATCTGCAGTTTATGATAGAATATGTAACTGAATTTGTAATGAGTAAGGATGAGACATATGGACGAACAACTTCTTTATTACAATTAGGAGCGATGGTTTCGGTGAAGGTTCTGACACCGTTATCAAGCAAGTGAAGTACAGAGTATGGTTGACAAGAATATCTAGTGTTTATACAGTTGGGCAGGTTTAAGATCAGTTACACTGCTGTATTTGTAATGAGTTGTGTTTCTGCATGAAGTGAATGCAACAACTGTGTCCATGACACTTTTGGAGGAACATACACTCAAGCAATGCAGAACTTTGGTGAAGAAATATAGTACGGTTTTCAAGATCTGCTCCGGAAACGAGGACTACCGCCATTTTCAGTCTAAATCAAAGTCGTTGCCATGGAATCTCGAAAATAATTTTTTGGAAAATCCCAAACTATCAAAAGGCCCCAGTTCTCCACTAGATGTATTTATGTGCCAAGTTTGATGAAGAAATATGGTACGGTTTTCAAGATCTGCTCCGGAAACAAGGACTACCGCCACTTTCAGTCTAAATCAAAGTCGCTGCCATGGAAACTCAAATAATGATTTTTTTGAAAATCCCAAACTATCAAAAGGCACAGGTTCACCACTAGACCTATCTATGTGCCAAGTTGGATGAAGAAATATAACTACGGTTTTCAAGATCTGCTCCGGAAACGAGGACTACCGCCATTTTCAGTCTAACTCAGAGTCGCTGCCATGGAAACTAAAAAAAACCACCAAAAAATTAAATCCCAAACTATCAAAAGGCACCAGTTTACCACTAGACCTATCTATGTGCCAAGTTTGGTGAAGAAATATGGTACGGTTTTCCAGGTCCGCTCCGGAAACGAAATGTGACGGACGGAAAGATGGAAGGACGGACGGACGGACGGACGGACGGACGGCACCCATTCCTATATCCCCCTTCCACTTCATGGCGGGGGATAATAACCCTATAAAGCTTGTAAGAATGTAAAATCAGCCTATTGAAAGTTTAAACTTTGTAGATGATGAAACTACAAATAGTTTCTTTGGGTTTAGTCAAATTGTAACGTGTCAAATTCAATTTTATGTCCTTAAAATAAATTTTTCAAAATGTATATTGAACTTTAATCTGCAATTATTAGCACAATATGTGATAAAAATAGAGACGGTTTCAACACAACTGCACAGTTATTTAGTCATAATTTTTATCGGAATGGTAAACTTGTCATTTATTGCTCTCCTATTCTTTTCAGTTATACATATGTTGAACCAAAAGACCAGTCATGGGGAATACGGCATCCCAATGGGCAATGGGATGGAATAATTAGAATGCTCATAGATGGGGTATTGATGAGATTCTTATGTCTTCATGTTGTTATGCTTAATATTCTAACGCTGATATTTTTCATAAGTGTATTGAGGGAAAAATGAAAAATACTTCTATTCGAATGCTAACACATTGACGTATCAGTGTGCACGACGGTCGGTCTATGGTAACCTGATCTGTAGCATTGGACAATGGAGGCGTTAACCTTTCATAGTCCTAGGCATTATCGTGAGTACACTTTACTGTCAATATTGGTATGCTATTTTATTTTTTCATTTAAGTTTTCAGTTTTATATGTCAATGTACTGTTTATATCAGTAACGATGGTTGAATGTTGTCATTAGACGCCTGAAATCAACTGGTTCTTTTCCGCCAGTAAATGAAGCTTGAAAGTGTTGCTTGTAGTAACTTTGTAGTAACTTTATGTTCGTTATAATATTGTAAGCAATTCAAATATCATGGCATATCTAGTGCTTAATAAGTGGAGTGATACCATCAACCTCACCAGCATGATTTACCATGTCATATGCGAGGATGTGGCATCCGCTTGGCGAACACCAAGTGTCATCTTTATAAATAAATAGTGATTGGACAGTTTCCATTCGCTATGGACCAGCGGTCATTTCTCGTGACATAGATACGAGTATGAATCCATTATGGCACTAACATTTGTTGTTGTTAATAACTTATCGACAGTTACACTTGCCCTTGTGCATCTATTATCACTCAGAAGGAAACATTAGTATTAATGAACCTTCTTTTCATGAACTTGTTTGCAGACTGCTGACATATCTCCTGTTCCATATGGTCTCTCCTACGACAGATCTGTCTATTTGACATTTTTGCATTCATTTGACTCCTTTTACTCTGGTATAATCTACAAGAAACCTGCACCAAGAGTGAAGTGGGATGTTTTGCTGGTCTGCTTCCAATGGCAGATATATGCGTGTGGCTTTGCTGTACTGGTTTGGGTTGTTGCGCTGTTTTATACTTTAAAGAAGGCCAGCGAGTGGCTGTTCTTCCAAAGAGACATGAAAAGTGACAATGTGTTCCTTGGGAAGATTGCAATCATTTTCGGAGTCCCATTCAAACAGGGTTTGTGAAATATACCTGGCTTATTCAGTCATTTCATTAACAGTAAACTTAGGGGATTCACTTTTAAACAGAATAATAACACAAAAATATATAAACAGAATGAGATAAAGATGTCATATCATCTCACATGGAATAAATCTTCTTACATTCTAATATATTCATACGATAATCAATGTTTACCAAAACGAATATGTACATAAATATACTTAAGCATTTTAGTAAGTCCCCCGTGAATTGTGCCATCATTCTTACCAGATGTGATTAGTCGCCAAGGGAGCAAAGTAGCTTTTTGGTAGTAAAGATTGATATAAAATAACCTCTGACTTTATAACGTGCCGGGACCAGTTCGTATGTTATACTGTGCAAAGAAAAATGTAAGGTAACGAAGCTCATATTGATGAGTGCATCTGTATATGTACCCAGATTACGTTTATCAGAGGTTATTGTTGATCGGTTACATATGTTGCAGGTTCATCGACATTACCATCCACAGACTCACACCGTATCCTGTTCAGTTTCTGGTGGTTATTTTGTATTCTCATCACGTCTGTATATTCCGGTACCTTCATCGCCTATCTAACGGTCGACAAAGAAAATGTTCCTTTCACGGGTTTGGGTGATGTACTGGACAGTGGGTATAACGTGGGAGTATATACTGGAACAGTTCAAGAATCAGCGTTGAAGGTAGTTTGCATCAGAACACTTCAACAAGTCCTTACTTCCCTGAACTTGCAAAACCACTACATATGTGTTTATTTTCGCTAATACCTAATCACAAATTGATGGTGACTCATACAAACACATGCTAATGATATAGTCTAGATCGTACAGCAGGCTCTGTTTTTAATCGTTATTTTACTCGTTATGGTTTTTCGCTATGTTTTATTGTTCTACGGGTTTTCTTTCATAATGATGTGAAACTGGAATGAGGATACTATGTACGCTGTGTTATTGTCAATCTGTAGCACAATGGGGCTGTCGGATATAGGAAAAATATCCTAAATATTCTGAAATGATGAGGGAAATATATACTGAACCAAATTAAAAACTTCCCAATCCTAAAATGTTAACATTTTGACCAGTTATCATTGTGGGCCCTTATTGTGTATTTAAACAGTAATGGCCACGTATTGTCTTCAGATAACACCCGTTTTTGTGCAGGTGAATCGATCAAAATCACGTGCACAACACTATAGTGGCAAAAGTGTTTTTCCACGAGTAAATGGTCACGTGGCCATAATACCGCATGTGTTTTCAGCCATACTTGTTAGCAGTCATTAACAAAAAAAGAAAAACACAAGAAAAAAACGCAGCACATGGACCCGGTTTGATCTTCCAACACGATAATGCCAGACCCTACACAGCAATTTTGACAAGGAATTTCCTTCAGAATGCGGGAGTCAACGTCATGGACTGGCCGTCAAGGTCTCCCGACCTCAATCCCATCGAACACGTCTGGGATGCTCTTGGCAGAGGTCTGCGCACTCTCCAGAACCAACCAAAGAATTTGCAAGATCTTGGTACCATTTTGCAGCAACAATGGCGTCGTCTTCCCAATCATGGGTTCACAAGCATCACAAGGTCCATGCGGAGGCGTTGCGTGGCAGTTGTCAACGCACATGGTGGCCATACACGCTACTGAACTTGTGTGCCATCAGATTCTCGTGCTTGGGACTTATGATTTAAACTGTTGATGTTATTACCGAATACCGTAGGTGCTTGGAACAAATTATGGTTACCACCGTCAATTAAAATCCTTCTTTGGACATTAATGATTAACAATTACATTCTCTGATACATGTGTCCGTTGTATATCATATATGGGATTACTTTTAAAAATGTGAAGTTTTTAATTTGACTCAGCATACAATCTGAATAACAGATATGACCACTCTTTCAGAATTCTAACATCTCACTCTACAAACGGCTATGGCGAAAAATAAGAGAACACCAACATAACAATATGACAACTTCTGAAGATCTAACCTATAACAACGATCAACTGGAATCTGGTAGATATGCCTTGATAACAAGTGGGAGTATCATCAAAAAGGTTCTGGCCGAAAGATGTGACATCATGGCAGCAAAAGAGATATTTCTCCAGAGTTATGCGTCGTTTATACTCCCTAAGCAATCGGCCCTCGCCAGTTTGTTTGATCCTGAGTAAGTACCTTTCCTTCTAAATATTAACCCTTTTCACCGCTTACAATGTCTTCACATCAATATCGTGGTTTTTGCAATGTCCTGATAAATGGTTGAGAATTCTTGAATGCTAACTATTCTCCTTTGCTACATATTTTCACATTATCTCTTGTGTGATAATCAGTGATTGAGTCGTTATCGTATGATAAGTCTTGTCCTCACGAGTATTACAATCTGGAGGAAAGGTTAACTGGCTGGTCCAGCAAAGTACCAAAAAAACTAAGGACACACTTTCTGTGAACAGTACTTCAGAATTATTTTTCATTCCCTTTCAGAATAATGTCCCTGGTGGAGCGGGGTCTATCAAAATATTGGTTGGATCTAGTCACACCAAAAAGAAAGCGATGTTCGACTGAGGGACAGGAAGCAATCCATGTAGAACATTTGTTCCTGGTGTGTGTGGTCTCTGCAATCGGGATAGCATTAGGAACTGTCATCTTAGTGTCTGAGTATGCTATGATTCGATACCACAGAGGAAGGATTTGTACCTAAAAGCAGTATTTTGTGTCCTATGACTGCGACGACTGAGAACAATACATGTATACAACATGTTTTATAGAAGGTCGGTGTTGAAACTAGTTTGTCGCAATGGATATATATATATATATATATATATATATATATATATATCTTCTGAACATCTTTGGGGTTCCAGGTTAGTACTGGTTAGTAACTGTAATCAGTGGCGACCAAATTGCACCTCTTCTGAACATCTTTGGGGTTCCAGGTTAGTACTGGTTAGTAACTGTCATCAGTGGCGACCAAATGGATTGGGTGATCAGGTTCGATAACTTGATGGATTGCGTATGTGAGGGGCCCTTCTTGTTAATGCATATTAAGTGTTAGTTACCTTCGGGGTTTTAGTTATCTTCGTAATACCCTCTGTGTATTTTGATAGTGCTGTTTTCTAGAACAGACCAGTTACTATCAGTGCTACTGGCTTGTGTAGCACTATTAATTATTACTCTTTATCCTTAAACAATTGGTTATTTTTGTCAATGGACCTTTATGTAACCGGTCTGTCTAGTTGTTTTTTTTGTTTCCATCCACCTGTGTTTCACGTCTGCTCTTAATCCCTTTGACAATTACGAGTCGGCTCCTCTGTGGGTGAGGCGTCTAATAATCACCATGACATGAGATCGAAATGGAAGGTTGTCCGGGAATTTATGTTACTTTTGTTAAGACAAGGTTCTCGTTATTTGGAAATATGCGTAAAGTCCCATTCTGAATGCTAGTTTGGTATTTTGAGTGTTTATAACTCATCATAGCTGACGTAAGCAACCAACTCTGGCGATGATAAAAAGACAAATAAGGAGGATTTGTTTACACTGGCTAGGACTCATGATGTAGACATTGGACTGGATGTTTGGGATATACATAAAGGCCTGCCTGCAGCCTTCTGCCATGAAAATAGTGATTCTGAGCATAGTACGGTTTGTGAGAATTTAATACACGATTTAAACAGAAAATGGCACTTCAGAAGCTCGAAATGAACGCGAGAGCAAAAGAAACGGGAAAAGAGAATTTAGAGAAAGGGGGCTAAAGGCGAGAAAAGAAAAGGAAAAATAGGAGTTTGAGAAGGTGCATATGGAACATGAGTTTCGACTCTAGAAAGTAAGTGATGGTCAGTCGAGACCATGAGAATAGTGCGTCCATTTTCCGGATCAGTGATGGTTTTTTTCGTTGAGCGTGCCATTACAGAGTTGGAATGACTAAAGTCTGTCTGACATATACTGGTTCACAGCAAGTTTTAGGGGAAGGCGACTTAGGCTTACAATTCATTGGTCAAGGATTTTGAGTTTACGAAACCACTGAACTTCGGGCTTATCAATTGACCATTGACGCACATCACTAGCAGTTTAGAAATCTGAAAAAGAAGATTCTGAGACTTACTGTGAGTCTGTATTTCGGAAGAAAATCTTGTGTGACAATCAGTCTAGGGCAAAGAATAAGGGTGAAAAAGTTGAGAAGGACTGTTATTCTTGAAGAGTTGAAATGTTGTATGCCTACTGGTGCATTTGGAGGACCAAAGGTATGTCACATTACAAAACGCATCAGTTACAGCTGGTACTTATGACCTGGTTCATTAGTCTAACGTAATTCCGCTGAATTGGTTGATGGATGTCACTATATTCCAATTGCGTAGATCGATGCTCAGGAGGCGAATCAATGGATTGTCTGATCCAGACTCGAATATTTACAGAAATATAGCTGAAATATTGCTGTCATACAAGAAACAAACACAGGACTTATTTTGGTCAGCCAGGAAAGACAGAATACAATTCTTAAAAATCAAGATTTACAGGAATTAGTGGTAGTATATTTGTTGTTGCCAATTCGAATTATAACAAGACTTGTCAGAGTATGTAGACTTGGATTTCGCTTTTTTTGGTTATGCACCGGACAAAAGTTTTGGCTAGGTTATGAGGACAGCGAAAATATACTTTATCTATACGCATTTCTGAACACTGATTAGTTACGCGTGATTGAATATTACAAAGAGCGCATGTTAATTAACCTAAAGAAACAGACAAAAAGAACGGCGGTAGCTCATCAGGTGCCGTTATTTCGAAATACCCCTGAAGGTTATAGTTTGATAAGAGAAAATAGGTTTACTAAAGCAGACGTAGGTTTACTAATACACCCATATCTGGTTAAAACAACATACTTTGTTCAAAGGATTACCCCATAATACATTGATTCATTGCTCATGTACCCCAAGTAATCACGGTGACTTTTCTTCGTGTGATACTTCCCAGACTGGTGCCAATGAGGAAAAGACCCTGGAACCTGACGAGGCTTGTGAACAATTGACAATACTTGTGGTCTAAAGATTATGAAAATAAGATGAAGCTATGCATGTGGTTGTAACGCTTTTCAGGATGCAACTGCTCACGCTAAAAGTATCAATCCTACCAGACATAAACATGTTATTGAACAGGACCAACAACCTATATCATGGGACCAGGAACTAGAGAAGCTAAAAAATCCCAAAGAAATACAGAGCTCTGAGAGGGCATAGATATTTGAATCAGGATTTAAGTGATTTTAGACAGTAACGGAATTTGTTTTAAGAATACCTTTAGGATGATGTTCATTAACAAATCAACAGGAACAGATGGTGGGGCAGCACCTGTTTTTCTCCTTTAAGTCCACAAATATTTATTCTATTTATGTACAAGGTACCCTTAAGGAAAGTGAGTGAGTGAGTTGGGTTTAACGCCGCTTTTAACAGCATTCCAGTCATGTCGCAGCGTGTCAGCTTAATGTGGGAGGAAAGGCCGAAGTGATGCAGGTCTTAGACGTTTAACACTTCGGTGAAACCCACGAGCACGGGTATGGTGCTGACAAACCTAGAAACATAACCGGGTGAACCGGGACTCGAACCCACAATCATAGGTTTCCTGCGTGTCCAGGGGACGCAACTCTATACAGCCAGTCGCGGCGTCTTAGATGACTGGGCCATCCGTGCCCCCTCCTTATGGAAAGAGGGGGTGGTCAAGATATTACTGTCACCTCTTCTATTAATGATTTGTGCTAATGAAAGATGCTTTATGTCATGCAGGCTGAAAGTCTATTTTGTTGTTGAAGTGCACATTTATTCATGTATGTCACTCCTACTCTGAATTGCGAAACAAGTTTAATGTAAAATATTTTAGTAATTATCCTACGATTAGCAATTTTAGTTCTATCATACAGAGTAAGAACACCAATGTTATCAGAAATGTCAGTCTATTTCTTTACCATGTAAACATACGAAGAAACACCCAATTGCAAATATGATATAAAATGCGCATGCATGATCAGGCTTTTGTATTTATTTTCGGCCGGAGGTCTACAAAAAGGAGTGAGTGAGTGAGTATGGTTTTACGCCGCTTTTAGCAATATTCCAGCAATGTCACGACGAGGGACACCAGAAATAGGCTTCACACATTGTACCCATGTCGGGAATCGAACCCGGGTCTTCGGCGTGACGAGCCAACGCTTTAACCACTAGGCTACCCGACTTTTACACAAGACATGGTACATAAACATGTAAGATTTTAATGTGTATTTAAAACACGTTTGGTACACTAAACACACCAAAATTGAAAAAGTCATTATATTTCCCTCAAAGACTTGCAAATATCTACCAACATACAAAGCAAATTCATAAAATTACCGCGAAGTCTGGAAGGAACGATATTTAACTTACTTAAATTAATACCAATCGCAAAAATTGAGAATCAGAAAGTCTTAGTAATAAAGAAATGAGTATACTGCTCCTGCCAAAGAATGAGCAGCACAGGTTGCATCCACTTTTGTACTGGTAAGACACCCGTGAGGAGGTTATTTAAATTTGTGGTTATTTAGATGGTTACGATGTTTCTCAGTAACTATCAAGTTCAAACAAATGAACTCCAGCATGTGTGCAACAGAGTTTTGTTCTGATTACAACGACTTTCCTAACTGATCACTCGCTTCTCTCCCACCTTGTGTTTGGTCAAAACTGCTTCTAAACCTTTCTGACTGGCATCAGAGAAAAATCACAGAAACCAAGAACAGGTGGTTGAGTAATCTGGCACATAACTCACAAAATGGTTGTTCCTGCTCTAGTCCCCATTCCCATATCCCCTCTGGAGTTCCATGTTCTCTTTTGTAAAGGATTAGGTAGAATTGTATTCAAAGGTTTGGCAACAATACGTAGATCATAACAAGCAAAACCTAAAAATCATGATACTTCTTTTGAGAAAGTTGGTCTGTGACATGAAGATATCACCTCCAACTTTTCTGGATCCGGTCCTCCCCCATGAAACTACATATGCTACAAACGCTATTCTTTTGACCAAATATTGTGTTTTACACAATTCAAGCGTTCTGGAAGAATTTTCGAATTAACGTGATGTCCTCAATATAGACAAGACAAATCGACAAATGTAAACATTTCTAGATATTCATCCATCAACCTTTGGTTATATTTTCGGGCTGTTGCACAAACCAAATGGGATGCGCATATATTCATTAAAGCCGAGTAAGCTGACTGTAAATTGTGCCATTCTTTGTCTTCCTCTGTGATTTCTACGTAGTAATAACTATGCTAGTAAAACTTTATGTTAGGTTTGGTGAACAATTCAGCCAAACAATCTCATGATTGTGAGGAAGAGCGTACAAATCTTTGTTCTGTTATTGAGGTCCCGGAAATTTGTACACGTTGTTAGTCGGACATCCTTCCACCAACACAAGACAATGTTTGGTGACCAGCTTGCAAATGGCACCACATGCTAACAGCTATTGCAAGACGGACCTTCTTCAAACATGGAAAGTGGGATCCCCCTAGTTCGCCGTTTGAATGGTATTTCATCAGATAGTTCAATCCCATCTCTGACAGTTGATGTAAATCTTAATTTATCCTTTGAAAACACAACATTAAAACTTGAGATCAAACTGTCTTCTGCCTTAATCTCCTTATCGGTGAAAGTATCAGTATCAGTACCCGTCTTCACAACTGAAGAGTCTTCAAAATTGTGACAGGTTGCATCTCACAAAGAATGTTTGGAACAACTAACAGAAAACATGTCACAAACCCCAAGAGCAACTAGGTCCACTGCCACATCGAGACATTCAACATCCAAGAGATTTTTCAAAGGCTCCAATGGGAGATACAAATACTGTACATCGTAAAAGGTTGCGGGTCACTTGTGGCTTAACCCTCTACCACGCATTGATCAATGTTACCTCTGCAATATTTTCTGAAGGTGACCATCTGGTCCGCAGTGAAAGAGTCTAAGCTTTCTGCACTTTCATGTTATGGACCTTATTTCGACCTGTATAACATCTACCTCTATTTTAATCAAATCCACCTCTACATTAGTCCTGACTATTCTGCGCAGTTGTTACAAGTCACATAGTCCCGCGGTATTTGATATCTGCTACCAACTGCTATACCATACCTTCTAACTTTGACATATGCAGAGAATCGTCTTAGGCACAAACAGCTGAATTCGTGGTAATCTTCAACCTCGTCTATTGTGTCCTAAGAGACTCCTCATTACTGTTCATCAAAATGCATCTTTCAACTCCTGCTGCAGCTGAAGACTTTCCCAGAAAGATCACACAGAGTACTAACACTTACATCTTGGCAAATGACTCCTCAACTCGACATCTCCAGTGACTAACACTAAGCACTGACTGCACTCAGAGAGAAGTCAAAATACCTGCACGTTACCAAAGATGCCAAACATTAGAGCCATCAACTTAAGATACGAGCTCTATGATCTAAACAAGAGTGACAATGCTGGCCCTTAAAATACCTCAATGCAGCACTTCTGTCAACTGTTGTTGGGTGCTCCTTAATGTCAAATATTTTTTTAATTTGACGTTTACACGATAAACGGATTTTCCGTTGGACGAGAGGTCGGTCAGACGACCGCGAAATTGACGTTCATAAGTGTATGAACGACACAATTTGACGTTCATACGTTTTTCACGAGACTGTTTTCTTGAAATGGCGTAAACACAGACGGACTACTTCCACATTCCTGGGGAAACCCCAGGGAATTCCCTAGCACGAAAACATACATAAGCGTTCTTTCTGATCATTTAGAACCTTAATTCTTGGTCTCAGCGTTTCAGTATACATTGAGAAATGTCAGAGAGCGGGACTTCATGATTGTTCACGAATATCCTCGCTACGGCCTATCCTAATGAACAAACGAAGAAATGCACATCTAAACAATCGTAGTATCGACTCGATTCGTGTCTAGGCTGACACAGCAATCTATGAATTTACCTAAGTGTCTGTTTGACGCATCTTTATTCACCTTTCAATGATCGGCCAGTTGATCAATGATGACTTACACATGTAACCGCCACAGGTTCATTAACAACTTCGGAAATCTCTTCCGTCATGTTTATCGTGTCGGCCATTTTGACGTCTTGTACTTCATGTAAATGTATTCCGACGCGCTGTCATTGTGACTGACTTACTGAGGTACTTCTTTACAGAACTTTCTCATCTAATGAGGATATGATTTGAACACATGTGCTGCGTAAGATGTTATGAAGAGCAGGTTGTGCATCCATACGCTCATGTCACCTCTCTTTTTGAGGAACTATTTTACTCCGCGAAATAGCTGGTTGTTCTATGGCTGTCGTGTAAACATGAAGTCACACGTACTAAATAATTTTGTGTTTAGATCCTGGTCTACATCCTTTGAGGTAAGAAATTGTGGTCACATGTATAAGAATTCTTAAGTAACCTCGTACATCCAGATGTCATCCTTTAACACCCTTTAACAGTCTCACCCATAAAAGTGGATACCTTAGAAGAATGTGTTTTACAAACTGTAGGGAATAATAGGCGGAAAAGGGTGGAGGAGATGCTACCATGGATGCTGGTTGAGAAGATAGCTATTCTGCCATCAACTGGTTCAAAACCACTAGGTTATCAGGCTTTGGCTAACAGCCATGTCTTTAAGGGTCATAGCCAGCACTTGTAGCTGTTACACTATCTCGGATATATAGGTGGTAATAACTTAAATGATAGTTAGTCGATCCTAAATCTGTATCAGCAAGACTTTCCGGAATTGCCCAATTTACAAATGAAAATAGTCTCATATGCCATGATTAGATAAAGTGATGCAAACAAACCGCTTGTGTGCTTGTCCTTCAACACAAGAAGTGTTTGTTATTTTTTCAAACTATTTGCAAGTGTTTAAGTGTTGTATACTGACTTTGTCAAGGTTTTTTTGTGTTATCTTGTTTAAATAATATTTTTATCATGAAAATAACCCTTTTGATCGCTTCCTCATTCGCAAATTACACACACAAATAGTCTCACGAGTATATGTATATTTGCTATGTCAAAAGTTAAGCCGATTATAGTGTTTCAGGGGCGTCGGGATAGCCTCGTGGTTAAATCGTTCGCTCGTTACACCGAACACCCGCGTACGATTCCCCACATAGGTACAATGTGTGAAGCCCATTTCTGGTGTATTCTGGAATATTGGTGAAAGCAGCGTAAAACCAAACTCATAGATGTTTTACCACAGGATGACGACGAAAATAATGCCCTAATGTGTCTTTCTAGCTTGTTTGCACAGTGTTTTGAAGGCAGAATGAAGAAAATGTCGTTCTGCACCCCTCTCCTCACCCACCATCGAGTGTCAACAAGGACGATGTTTAATTGCATCTGATAATTAGCATGCAAACATCAGGGCGACAGGGTTGCTAATACTCCAACAAATATGACATGAGTAGCTTTATCTGTCTACCAAATTAGTTGTCAGGTTGGCTCTGCCCATAGCAAGAGTGGAGACATACAGAATTCAGCGATCAACATTACTAGATTGACCCATGAGCTAATGGCATAGTACTCTAGACACTATATTAAATCACCACTTTGTGCATTCAAAAAGATTGTACATGGCCTAGACCAAACAAGACATTTGTTAAAACTCAAATTTGTGGACACAAAAATGTATGCACGGGTCCTGGTATGACCAGCTGATTGATAGAACCGGGCCCATTCTACCACCCGCCTAGGTGAAGTTATGGTCGAAGTGGTGTGTTTGGCAAATGGAACACGGTTCCTGGTTCCAGTTCCCTCAACCACCAGACTCCCTTCCTCCACCGACACAGGGACGAAACACGCGGCAAACGGGTTGCCCAATTCGGTCGCCTCTTACGACCAGCAACGGGGTGCTGAGGTCACATTCTATATGCATGGCTATATGCTACTCCAATGGCTCAGCCTGTGGTACTTACTCAATCGATGCACGCACAATTTGTGTTGGCTCGTTGTTCGATGCGTTAGTAGTATGTTAGTGATTTTTACATACTCTTGATAGTGGACTGCTTCAAGCGAGGGACAACGCTGAAGTGACGCCACGGGAATGATAGCGGAGGCCATTGTGTACAGTTTTCCTAATCATACTGGCGAACAATGGATCGAGCGTTGTTCGTTTTGATAGTAAGTATTCTTTTCATGTATGCTGTTTAATGTTTTCAAAGCATATTCTTTATGATATGAATAGTATACATTGATGAAAAATCGTCTGTTATATTTAATTTTGAATCTGTTTTCATTTTCATACAAGCAACATTTTAATGTATTTTTCATAGCCAAAAGGAAACTACACATGTACGTTACACATAAATAAATAAGCTGTATATAGCATTCATAAAATATAAATGTATATTGATATGTATAATTAAGGTATTGTTAGTTCCATTTTACATGCATAAGCAGATACGATTGAATATATCTTGGTTCAAATCATATTTCAGAGCATACTGTCCCCTTTGCTCGTTCAGAGTTTATTTTCCGACTTCCAGCTTCACATTGGAATGTTCCCATTAACTGTTGTTCAACAAAAGGAAGGGGGTAAGGAAGCTCAAGTTTCTTTCATATTTTTTACAAGCGGAGTATTAATGTCAAACAAAAGGATAGCGTAATACTTGCAACACCGCAGCATGAGAAATTAGTAAATGAACATAATACAAATGACCTTCATGTAAACACATATGTAGCACACACACAATTATATATATTATATATATATATATATATATATATATATATATATAATGTGTGTGTGTGTGTGTGTGTGTGTGTGTGTGTGTGTGTGTGTGTGTGTGTGTGTGTGATATTGACTTACTTAAATAGAAAGTTACTCTGTAGCCTTGTTGAAATCAAGTGTGATCACTAAACTCCATTAATGTTTATTTCAGACTATAGGATAGATGTAATCATCAGCTCCCTTTCGGAAAAAGGAATGTCTGTTGTGTTGAACTTTGAAGAGTTTAACGGGACAATAGCTTCTCAGATGATGACATTAGTACAAGATGTGGAAGTGCCTGCAAATATGGGTGGATTTAATTTCTTGGTTTTCTCGGATGTTGACGGAGTCTATGTGATATTAGCCAAGGTATATATTTCTGTTATGTGTTGAATCTCTTGTTGAAACGCGAAGATGAACGCAGAAATCGGGGTATACACAACGAAATTGTGCAATCAGCAAATGACCAGAGAAAGAAATGAATAATAAACAATTATTAGGTTCACGGAATTAGGTTCAGGTACATAAAGGCAATGAGATGCGTCATACTTATGACAGGCCTTATTATGAAAACTCAGATAGTTCACGAATGTTCAGAATTTATCACTGTCGAATGTCTTGAATGAGACCCGAGCTTTGATTTTGGAATAGTATGTTGGAAGATGGCAGGAATTAGGTATTCCGTCCGCACTGGCCGTAAATATAGGTAGGTTCAGCCTTCTACAAACTTCTCGTCAAAGAGTCTTTTCTCAGTTGTAGAGTATGTTTTCTGATGCTTCTCAAACACGGTGGTCGATGCCGTTCACATCTTCCTGTTACAATACACCAGTAGCACCAATGTCCCTCTCAAGACTGGAAACCCTTCTAGGCCACTACATTTGTGAGAGGTGCCACTACATCAGAAGAGAAAATTGTTCAGTAGTAGCCAGCTATACCCAGAAATGGCCATACCCAGGAAGTGATTTGTCGGAACACATAACTGTGCAATGTCGTCAACTTTTGCATTGACCAGTTGTACCTGACCTTGACTGATGACAAGGCTTAAGAACACAAGTTGTGTCCTTCATTTTCACATTTTGCACGATCTACAATTTGGAGACAAAACATTAAGGCAAGAAATATGCATCGCCATGGAAACCTATTGTTCCCCCTTTCTTACTGATCTGTTTGTGTATGCATATGAATCGGAATTTCTGCTCGGATAGGCACAATGAAAACCAGTGAACTTGGCCAAGAAGGCTAAATTAAGCTTCGCGTATATCAATTATCTGATATAGTTCATCACGGCCAAATAAGCAATTCCCTTCCACTGACATACCCACCTGACCTAGTGAAAGACCAGTGAAACCACTTTCATATTTAGATGTATGTGTAAAGGATCAGAGTAACAAAAATCTCTTCAAAAGACAAGAGGGAGGACTTAAACTTTTCAATAGTCAACTTTCCTGTATGCCGAGCAATGTTCCCCATAGGTCCAGCCTATGATGTCTATATTTCATAACTTGTGAGGTACAATAGAGAATGCCCTTTAAAGGAAGATTTCAAAAAGCTTCATACGACTCTTGTCTGAAATTGTTTGATCAAGGCAACAACATTCAAGGCCTCAGTAAGCTTTCAATACGTTTTATGGCAGACATATGGAGGACGTTTCCAACTTTGACGCAGCCGATGCAATTCCCTACTTTGGTACAATATGTTATCGTGTCTTTTTGTAGATGAATAATTGACTTGCCTTTGCATGTGTTTGTGATGGTATACCGATCGGACAGGATACGCTTACCTTTTCACGAACACCTATTTGATAGTGATTCATAAACACATGCTCATGGTTTAGCAGAGATTCTCAGTGACTAAGGAAAGGGTTTTGTTGTTGCTGATAAGTAGTAAATAGGTTTCACTGAATTCATATGTTTCTGTTTATAGGTGAACGATTGTAATTTGATCAACTAGTCAGACCTGTTCAGGTGTTTCTGTCTTGGAATGTGGCGAGATTGATAGTTTATTGATTTATTAGGTGTATCACATCCATCCGCCAGTTAGGATTACCAGCACAAATTGATAACTAATTCTGATATTTTAAGGACTGAATATATTAATAAGGTTTGGACTAACGGATTTTTTCCACTTATTATTCATAAAACGGTTGGTTGGCATACTAGCCAAATCTTTGGTGACCAAGGAATTTTTTATACAAATTGTAAAGTTATTAGGTTTTGTTTGTACTTTTAACTACGTTTACGTCATGGGTATATGTTATAACAAAATCTTGCAGAAGCAGATTACGACAACGCAAAATCTGTTTACGGTCACATTTCGGCCATGGCGGTTGTACGATGGTATTAGGAACACATTCAATTTATTTCAAAATGCAGAAAAGACTTCCGTCATATTATTGACATGTCACGATTAAAGTGATGTTGTCAGGTATATGAGGGCTTGAGAATAATAACCAATAAACTTATGTCTCAATGACCCGTTTTCTTCCAGAAGCTCTGGGCACATTTTCGTATTAAAAAATGAAAGTGCAATTGTTTTTTAACGCTTTCTGCTGCGCGAGAGAGGTTTTATCAGTCCACCATATATATGTATACCCCATGTTAGTGTTGACTTCAGTTATCAACATCAACTATAAACACTTTCAGAATGTATTTTTCACACTAGAAAATCACGTCTAAATACTGTGACACTTTGGTGGAAATCAGGTTTTTATCAGAACTGATAAAACCATTCGAAGGTATTGCTTTTCATTGTAGGCCCACCTTCTTGACCGATATTATGGATGGGGTTCACTACTCCGACATATGTCGAAATGGCTGTTTGTGTTGACGGATGCAGAAGATGTTGGTGACCTGATGGTGGACGATGTTCTCCTGGACAATGTGGCCGTAACGTCCATAGAAAATATAGGCGACAATTTCACGGACGAGAAGGTCTGTTCTTCAGTTACACATTAGTGTAAACTGTGTCAACAGTATACACAATTATCCAGAAACATGTCATTTCTTTCGCGAACACCAAGTGTCATCACTTATTTTCAGTGATGCATTCACATATTTTTCAACCCCATTTTTGCTTTTACACCCAATAGAGACTGGTCATTCTATGCCGTTGACGATTTATTCTTTATAATTTTAGTTTGTAACTTAATGTTCATAGCGTCATAAACCGATTGTAATAAACAAATGTATTTTGTGTACAAATATAAGCGACAATAAGTCTCAAATGTACGATGCCGACCATGTCATGAGCATGTATTACGAAAACTGATGATACTAGGTGTTCGCGAAACCGTGAGTGTATCCTGCCCCACCGGTGGCACCCGTCACAAACACATACAATTTTCCCCCTGAAAACACACAGGAATACTATATGGTACAACTCAAATTAGGGAATTGCATCGGACATAATTTTCGTCACTGATGAGTCAAATTTGAAAATGTCCTCCACATGTCTCCCATAGTAAATTTTGAAAGGTTTTTTGAGGCCTTGATCAAATAACTTCTGGGTAAGAGTTGTATGACGCTCTTAGTAGAAAGAGAATGATCGGTTATACCTCAAAACTTGGGCTAGAGATACAAGAATATTGTTCACTATATAAAGGGCATGTTGACTATTGGAAAGACATATTTCTTGTCATACAGTCTTGTGGAGAGTGTTTTGTCAATCTGAATCTATATGCATATTTCTACACATGAAACAGATGAAGCGGTCTCATTGGTCTCCTTTATTTCTAGTTCAGGTGGGTAAATCAGTGGAAGGGAATTGACTATTTGATGGTTATTGAACGATAGCAGATCATCGATAAACCTGAAGTTTAAGATGTTAGAAAATTACCTTGTTTTGACTTTGCCAATCCAAATACACCGTAGTCTTTGTTCATAGATCACCTCCTTGGTTTATACGTTGATGTGGGACAAAGGTTTAAGAAAACTGCAACATGTATCACAGTCTCCAACAGAAGAAGCCATTGTACGGGTCTTTCCAAACACAGGGTATGGACTGAATGGTAGAGTCTTAAAGGCTGCAGTTCTCAACGTGAGCATACCATTAATAATGTTTAATTCATGACAATGTTTATGACATTTTATGGTGTAGGATCCATAATTAAAATGATTAATTCCATATTTTCTTTCCAATTTCTCTTTGTTCCTTTTACATTTTGTCTGTACACCCTGCTCCAGAGATATATGTACATGTCTCTGAAATTGAAAACATTATTACCACCACCACGCGTGTTACATCAGAAGCATGTATTTTCTGTTTCAGTGGCCAACGTGTGAAAAGAGATTCCTTAACGGTACTTTCACCTATTCGGGATTTTGTGATTATATTCTCCATCATCTCTCTGGAGTGTTCAATTTCAGGTACATATTTCGTTATCGTTAAAAATGATCTACCTATTTTTTGTAATGTAACCCAAGCTATATTTGTAATCATTGGGATGGCACAGTCAGCTAAGGCACCGCAGTGTAAACTTATGATCGCAGGTACGTCCCGACTATGTTTCAATACCCGTACTAAGTCTAAGACACACACACCCCTCACACACACACACACAGAGAAACGCCATGACGTAATTGGAATACTGTTCAAAGCGGAGATACACCCAACTCACTATCTCATTCGTGACCATTACCATATTTGCAATTCGTATAGTATATACGTGTATGAAGTATTTGAATATCTGATTATAAAAACGAAAATATGTGCCATTTGAAACGTTACTTCCGAAACACATAACTCAATAATGTTGTCATCCAAAGTTTAGTTTCCTATCCATGGGAACCATTTTCTTATATTTATGAGACAATGTACCTGTCAATAAGATAAGGGAACTGTCTATCCAGTTATTAAGAATGTAATAACAGCCCGTTGAAATTTGAAACTTTGTAGATGACTAAACTGCTAAGTTTCTTTGAGGTTGGTTAAAATTGTAACCTGTCAACTTAAATTTTCTTCCTCTGGAATCAATTTGTTGAATGGTATATTGAACTTAAATCTGCATTTAATTACACAAAATGTGATAAAACTCTGCACGAGACGAGACCGTTTCAACACAGCTGTAGAATAATTTACTCATACTTTTTATCGGAATGGTAAATTTGTCATTTATTGCTCTCCTTTCTTTTCAGTTATACATATGTTGAACCAAAAGACCAGTCATGGGGAATACAGCATCCCAATGGGACATGGGATGGAATAATTAGAATGCTCATAGATGGGGTAATATTCGTATATTCAAGTTGTGTGTAATATTTAAAACCTATTTTAAGTCTGTTGAGAAAAAAGTGACATAACAACACATGGATTTAGTCACTTCAAACTAATCGCTGTGCCCCATGCTCGGTAATCTGATCGGTAGCGTAGGACAATGGAAACTTTAACAGTTATAGCTTATTGCATTGGATATATCAGTAACGAGGCTATTGGCAATTAAACTTGAGAAACATTCACATTGCTGCATGTTGTTATAAGACACCTCAAATAGACTGGAATGTCTTTCAAGTAAATGAAGCTTTATAAGCAATTAGGAATTTAAGTCACATGAAGTACTTAATTAGTTGTGTGCTACTATTAACAGCACCAGTATGTCATTGGAGAGGAAATTAAATCCGCTCCAAGAAACACCTGGTGTCATCTTTATAGCTTATAAGGGATAAGTTAGTGTTGATGTTTTGCCGCTTCCGCTCGGTTTTGACTCGTTTCAATTCCCCGTGACGAATATACGAATATGACTATACTAAGACACTAATATCACAGTTTTAATTCACCCCTTGTGAATTCGTTATCAACACTGTTACACTTGCCTGTGTACGTGTACTCTCACTGACATTAGTATCAATGAACCATTTTTCATGAACGTGTTTGCAGACTGCCGATCTATCTCCTGTTCCATATGGCTTCTCCCACGAAAGGTCTGCTTATCTGACATTTTTGCATCCAGTTGGCTACTTTCACTCGGGTATAATGTACAAGACATCTGCACCAAGTGTGAAGTGGGATGTTTTGTTGTTCTGCTTCCAATGGCAGATATATGCATGTGGCTTTGCTGTACTAGTTTGGGTTGTTGCGCTGTTTCATACTGTAAAGAGGGCCAGTGAGTGGCTGTTTTCCCAAAGTGACACGAAAAGAGACAATATATTCGTAGGGAAGACTGCGATCATCTTAGGAGTTCCATTGAAACAGGGTTTGTAAAATATACCTAGTTTATTCAGTCACGGCATTATCAGTCAGCTACTACTTAGGGGATTCATACTTATAAACTTATGAACAAATATTAGTCCAAGATATAAAGAAAATTGAGATAAAGATATCATACCTTCTCACATAGAATAAATCTTCTTACATTCTAGTTTCTACATTGGATAATCAATATTAACCAAAATGAAAGTGCATCAAACATGCTTAAGAATTTCATTAAGTCGTCCGTGAATTGTACCATCATTCTTGCCAGATATGAAAAGTCACCATGGGAGCAGAGTCGCTTTATGAGAGTGAAGAAACATAAATAATATATCTCCATCAACGTCATTTGACGAATCTCACATGGATGATTGCGTCTGTTTTTCTGTATTTCTATCTGGTGTTATTACAAATCGGTTACATATCTTGCAGGATCATCGACATTACCATCCACAGACTCACAACGTATCCTGTTCAGTTTCTGGTGGTTATTATGTATTCTCATCACGTCTGTATATTCCGGTAACCTCATCGCCTTTCGAGCTGTTGCCAAAGATACTCTTCCATTCACGGGTCTGGACGATGTATTGGACAGTGGGTATAACTTAGGAGTAGATACTGGAAGTTTTCAAGAGTCAGCATTAAAGGTAGTTTGCATTATCATCCATTTAACTAGCCTGTACTATCATGAACTTGCTAAAGCACTACATATGTGCACCTTTTCGAGAATACCTTGTATGATCACCAATTCATGGTGACTCATATAAACACATGCTTATTACAACAGGCTCTGTTTTTAGCACAGATTTATGATGATCATAGAAATGTTTTTGTTCCGTTATTATATTGACCTTCAGGTTGTGTTACATAAGAATGCGAAATTTGGATGAGGGTCTTGGACACTTTGTTATTGTATTTTAAACTGTTTTTAAATTTGGGTGTCAGAAATAGAAAAACTATCTTAAACATTTTCAGAATTCAAATATCTCGCTTTACAATCGGCTATGGCGGAAGATAAGAGAACATCAACCAAACAATATGACGATTTCTGAAGATCAAATCTACAACAACGATCAACTGGAATCTGGTAGATTTGCCTGGATAACAAGCGGGGATAACATCAGGAAATATATGGCCGAAAGATGTGACATCATGGCATCGAAAGAGATATTTTTCCAGAGCTATGTTTCGTTTCTGCTCCCAAAGCAATCGGCCCTGGCCAGTTTGTTTGATCCTGAGTAAGTGCCTTTCCTTCTAAATATTCGCATTTGTCACTGCTCACGTCTTCACATCGATATCATGGTTTGTGTGATGTCATGACAAATGGTTGAGAATTCCTTAAATGCTAAATATTTTACCTTTGCTGAAAGGAATCACATTATTACTTGTGAGAGCTCTCTCATCACAGATTGATTTATTATCTTATGATTAGTTTTGCCCCCACAAGTATTACAATCTGGAAGAAGGGTTAACTGTCCAGTCCAGCTTCACACACCCAAAAACTGATGGAGCGGTTTCAATGAATAGTACTTGGAATTCTTTTTCTTACCCTTTCAGAATAATGTCCCTTGATGAGAGGGGTCTATCAAAATATTGGTTGGATCTAGCCACGCTTAAACGAAAGCGATGTCCGACGGAGAGACAGGAAACAATCCAAGTAAAAGATTTGTTCCTGGTGTGTGTAGTCTCTGGAATCGGGATTGCATTAGGAACTGTCATCTTAGTGTTTGAATATGCTATGATTCGATACTACAGAGGAATGGGTTGTACTTAAATGCAGTATTTTGTGTCCTACGACTACAACGACCGAGAGCAGTACATGTATAATGTGTAGCATAAACATTCTGTGTTAAAACTGGTTTCTCTTTAGATACTTGAATGTAGCTTTTTGATTTACATGACCCAAGAGCCAGCTCTTCAGACGCCACTTAAGCTATTAATCGTATTAAGTGATTTTAACATTGCGATAACGGGACAAGTAACGGGACAAGAGTTCAACATGTATTTGGAACTAGACGATTAAAATGGCTGAGCTCACTTTGTAGAACCCCTGACAGTCACACTGGCTTCTGCGTTACTGTGAATAACCTTTGTTAATGAGTTGATATGTTCAGTGTTGTGTCATTTTAATTCAGGTGGTACATTTGTGTCGTTTGTGGTTGTATACTGGACATTTGTATTGGTGGGGCTTCTATCATCAGAAAATAAGAAGTTTTGTTTGTTTGTGTATTATGTAATGCACTATTCCAGCTACTAAAGGGACTGATGTAACTGATCATGAAACGGAGTGCATTGTCCAACCAATGGCGTCTCTCGAGTTTGCTGAAACCATTTGTATCCAAAGAAATAATGAATGGATGTGAACAAAACCATATTCATGTATCAATAAGTCTCATATATCCAAACAGGTCAATAATATGTCAAATATCACACAACCAGATTAAATTTGGCCTTTGAATTGTTTGTTATTAAATAATCACTTTGACGATCATTGATTAATTCAGACCATTTTGCTTAAGAAAGTATGAATGTGTTGATGAAGTCATGAGTCACCTAGCAATGACTAAACCAGATCCTAGATGGGGTTTAGTTTGAGAGTTGACAAACATTGATTGGTTTGGGCACCCATGTGATCCGTATTCAAACCATTTGGTTGATGTGTTGAATATTCCATGTATATTTCTAATGTTTCCAGTATTCATAATAAACATACTTTTATTAAGCCATGTTTAACCACCCATTTATCTTTTCTGTAATATATAACTTAAAAGGTGAAGCCTCGAAGTTATACATGATGCTTTGTTGCTTACATAAACACCATTTCCATAACAAGGCAACCTTTGTCCTGCATACTGCACATATAGTACGAACTATTAATTGCACCTTTTATGAACATTCTTTGTGGGAGGGTAGACTTGGTCCGTAATTGTAATAAGTGACGACCAAACGGATCGGGTCGTCAGTCTCGGTAACCTAATAGATTGTGTGTGTGACAAGATTCCATATTGAGGGACCGCCCCCTTGTATATTTATGCATAATAATTGTTAATTTCGCTTGGTTGTTTAGTTTCCTTTGCGTCGGTAACTAATAAACGACTTTTAGCCTCCATTCCATTTAAAACGCTTCGCCTTATCACGATGGTCTTATAATGCATGTTACAGTAAAGTACGGTTATAACGAACTCAAAGGGACTACTAATTTTAGTTCGTTATAACCGTAGTTCGTTATAAGCATATATACAGCATAACTACAGCAAATAGTCGGGACCAAAAAAGTAAGTTCGTTATATCCGTCAGTTCGTTATAAGTGTGTTCGTTATAACCGTACTTTACTGTAGTTAAAATGTTTGTCAGTGGTGTCGGATTAAAGTTTGTCAAAGAAGACATGGAGATTTGCTCCTCTATCGTCCGCGCCTTGACGCCCCTCAAGTATATAAGCTTATTTCCTGTAAGAGATATTCCCGATCATATAAGTTCGTACGGCAGCAGCGATGCCCCGACGGAAGTTCAAAGACAGGAGTCACTGTCCAGCTGTGCATACAGAGGCTAGATAGGTAACATGTGTTGTAAAGTAATGTCTGTTGATTTGTGTTTTGTTTATTTGTTTGTTGTTTAACACCCGCACACAGCATTATTCCAGCTGTGACGGCGTTCTGTGAATAATCGAGTCTGGATCAGACAATTCAGTAATTGCATCGATCTACGCAATTGGGATACGATGACATGCATCAACCAAGTCAGCGAGGCTGACTACCCGATACTGTTAGTCACCTCTTACGACAAGTATAGTGGCCTTTTACGACAAGCATGGATTTCTGAAGACCTATTCTCTTCTATTCCATGCAGACTGGCGTGGTGGCAATATTGACATCGGTAGATTTGTAATACTCTGTGTGTATTAAATCTGGCCAGCTGTGTATTAGAACTATCAAGGCTGCTAACTTGTGTATATTCACCCGTAAGACGTACTCACGTTGGTAGCTATGGCCTAGTGTTAATAAATCCTGAAACTATCAGTTGTTTCATCTTTGTCAATGCGCCTTAATTCAATCGTTCTCGGGTGTGTATTCACGGCCGTTCTTTATAACTTTTACAGTCGGCTCATCTGTGGGTGAGTCTTTACATTAGCGTTGTCCGCGTAATCGTTAGTTAAACACCGTGACAAGTGTCACCGACGGCGTGGGACGCTGCTGAAAATATCAATCACTAGTTTGCCTGCTCCAGACTCGACTTCATGTAGGCCGACGTCATGTAGCTGGAAAATTGCTGAGGATGGTGTTAAACGTTTAACAAAGAGACAATTAAAGTATCAGATAGAATATAGGTTGATAATCAAGAATAGGGCGAATATGTCTATCTACAATTGTTTCCAAAACGGTTTCCATGTATTTTTCGATTTATTTTCTCCGCCGAGTAGAGACCATATATACATGGACATTAAATAAGCACCTCTGAAATAATAAGGGCACTGATATACTCTTTGATGAAAAAATGCAAGTTTTAAGAAAGGCTGTCCATCTGGAAGATGGTCATTTTTACAGCTGGTCGCTATATGGCTGACGTTAAATTTTAACTCACTCACTTTTACAGCTTACTGTATCACCCAAGTGCAAAGACATATCCCCGTGTAGCATGATACCCTTAGCATTCAGTGGGCTAATGAGATTAAAGTAACAGGTTGTCATTCAGTCACGTGGTGGTTTATCTAGCTGCTGAGTTTAGGGATTGGGATTGTCTTAATGAGATAACAATGAATATACTTGATCATACAACCTTCCAGATCAACAGTTATTGTGGTTCCTATTTTGTCTCGGTAACGATACTGTCGAAACTCGGTGCAAAATGGTGCTTAAATAACAACAAATGACTTCTTTAAGGACACAATCTGCTGCAATGACCATGCTGTATCAAGGTGTTGTTAATAGAATCAGGAAAAGACAAACCAGCAAAAACTACCGATGAGTGAGTGATTTAAAATTTTACGTCCCATCGTCAATATTCCAGCCATACTTCCGATGACACATATTTACCCAAGTGGGAATGTTTCTGTGATTAAAGTGATCCACACCCGATCTCCTTCCCCGTGGGGATTCCGGGTTCGAGGAGGCTGTGAACAACCTATGCGTGTTGTAAGAGGAGACTAATTCGATATGGCTCGGTGGCTCGGTTTGATTGCATATCGTTCCCCAACGGCGTGGGTCGTTGCCCATAATGTCCATCACTGGTTTCTGTGACCCAGGTGTCATTATTTACAGAAACCTCACACATCCTAAATTATGCATGACATAATGGAAAGCAATATGTTTGTACTATAGCAAGTCTAAGTTTCTTAAAAGTGTCAAATACACAAAAATATAGAGCAAAACTGGCGTTGTGACAGTACGTGCCTGCTTTAGCACAGAGGATAGAACATCTCGAAAGATGTCGTCCCGGTAGCGTACGCCATTCACAATGATGAGTTGTGATTATACCATGAGTTTTGATGCACCCCATATCTAAACTGACGACGTTGAGTAAAACGTTCTGCTGGAAGTATGTAGGCCCCTCAGAGCTGTGAATGAAACCTAGAATCATCTGTGAACAGTATGTCGTCGCAGTCTTGTCTTCTGAAAATTTAGTTACTGTCTACACCAAGCTAGACGTGTCTTACAGTGACGTGGAAGCAAAGGTTGGCGTATCGTAGGATGTCGGGGCCGGATGTACCTCAACCAGTTGCATAAATCCATTTGTCGGAATTACACCGGGAACACAGGATGAAACAACCACTACATTTATTTGACGTATAGAAGTCTGCAGTGAAATCAACGGACACAGCTGACAATAGAACACACATAGAGACACAATCAGTACATCCCTCCGTATCACGCAATACGTGTACCTCTCTAAACTATTATCCAAAACTAGCTGCACACACACACACACACACGCACGCACGCACGCGCGCGCGGGTCACAACAAAATTCCATCATAATCTTACAGAATTCATACACATACACAACCTAGAATGTGACGAATGCCATGATACAAACAAACTTCGAGCGTCAAACGAAACCGGAAGTGATACTGTATGGAATACGAAGGGAGATAAGTCCGTCATGGAATAACGTAAAGGCCACTGGAAAATATTGTCAGAATATAGCTATAACTATTCCTTCGGAATGTCCACAGTAGCGTACTCGAATTAATACGATAGTCCAACCTATATTCAAAGTATTAATAATGAACAACAGGTTATTTAAATCAATTTCTGTCATCTTGCAAATGTCTCTGTATTTCTTGAAACCGTGGCAGAATGCCACTATCAATCCAATTGGCTTACTTGTATACAAAGTATTCATAATCTTCGACAGATCAAAAGGATTCCAGTTCGAAAGCAAAAACCGGTCCGGGTTTGGACATCGCGTTAGTATGCAGCACAACTACATGACTTTGAATATTACCGGCAGTTGAACATATAAATGCATCGAGTTCTCAAACTTCAGTGTGTAATATTTTGAAAAGGTCTCGTTATACAGAAAATGTCAGATTTGAAAGCAAGTGTGCTGTATTCGGTTTTATGTCCGGGTGTTTATTCAAATTAACTTTATTTCCGTAGTGGCGAATGATGGCTGATACACACAACAGATCAGACAGCACTAGAGTTAAATACATATGTTCAAGTAATAGACACAACTGTAGCATAAACAAGGGAACAATGGCTTTATATACTACTTCCAGTTTTAGTCTATTAAACCTATGTAACGAAATAGCGATTTGTCTTGCCACAATGTACACTGTGAAGAATGTGAACATTACAGTCAACACGGTTTACTACTATACTACTTTACACTACCAACAACACCCTACACACTTCTCCAAAGTTCAAATTCTATTCAGAAACAATACGGTAAAATGCCACCCGTATATATTTGCCGAATAAAAGGATGAGGCATTGCCGTAACATGGAGACCATGAATGACACTACTCGACTTATTGTGTGTTGATGATGAAGCAACATTTGCATGCAGTTCCCGTCAAAATCAATGCAGGGAAAATTTGTAATATGTGCATTATTTTAATGTTAAGCTGTCCTGATCTACTTTACTGCCTGATGCAGGCATATCATCAAACACAGGATACCTCCAGCCTTCATCACTCGTTACCGGTAAGATTTCAAGATCCAAATGTACTCAACTATGTACTCCGTGTGCTGATATGAAGCTGGACTCCATAGTACAGAGTATGTTGTGCTGACACAGCAGGCATAACATCCGAAACGAAAAACGTTGTCTCTGCGCAGGGAGTCAACTTCAGCTATTTCAGGACTGTTAGTAGTTTGTGGAATCGATGCAACAATTAGGTGGAATTTGTTTCGTGGTTTTGTTGGTCGTAAGGCCGTACTCTCTGGGTGTACAATGCACACATATTAGAGCCACATGTCTTGTAGATCTGGAATATTATATTACACCAGAAAGGCCTTAAATGCATTGGTAAGGAAGAATATAACTGTTTTCACTTTTATGACGGCAAGTATATTTAATTACACATTGATTCATGGATAACTAGGACAGATTAAAGGACAAGAAATAGATCAACGATTGTGCCGACAAAACCATACACAACAAAATTGATTTTAGGCCATCAACAGTTTCAATATGGCTGCCATGTTTTATATCGGGGCATGTCACCAGGTACCGACAATAATTCTGTCTCTAAAGTTGCCATATGTAGGTGTAATAATAGCAAAAAACTATAGCCTGGTTACTCAGGTTTATTATTGATTGATACTTTTTCAGAGGGCGGAAACAGTAAGTAAATGTTTTTGACAACACTACTACCTTAATGCAGAATCAATATTTCCTTTACTGATGTAGTGTAAGTCAAATAAGACATTAGACATATTGACTGGCATTATTAAGGTTTGAAAGTAGTGATAATAAACCACGGAATACCATTTTCCACTATATTAGGAACAGCACAAGGTGCTACCGATCACGAAATGACACAACTGTGAACTTGCATTGAATTTCACGATGGGGCTCTGTAAAGGATAACTTGTACCTGCTTAAATTTCAGGTTCAACTAAATGTATAATTCTGTTTGCATGTCTGGGATTAGAGATACTCACGGGGGAACATTAGTAAAATGGCATCATTGACCAAGGATACTTTATAAAAGGGCAAGTGAAGTTTTTAATACGTTGGGGCATAATTAAACACAAAGGTTTGACCAAAATTGAATATGAAAAACAAACGATGAAAAAACGACAGGCGAAAATGTCCCTCAAACGAAAAAATCCTCCACTGCGGAATCCCCTTCATGATGATCAGGCCGACGCCCAGTTCTGATACACGACGTCATTTGTCTGCTCACTTATTTGCTTACCGTGTCCACAACCTATGGCATCTTAGTAACAACACTGAAGATGTCTTCAGTTGTTTACTCAGGGGATTAATCCCTGACAGACATTTTTTTCAGTGAAATAGGGCCGAGGGCAACCGATGTGTTATTACCCAAACAGGATCTTAATAATAAAACTCTAATTACCGATGTTTAATTGTTATCTTACAAAAGATAAATGATTTGTAAATGATGATATAGCCGAACACTTAAATATAAATTTCTTTGATTTTATGTGTGATAGTCTCAATATTACTAGGCATTCATGTGACAAAAAATCAACAAATATGGCCGAAAATTGTTGGATCTCTGTGCAACTTTGAATCTGAATATATTAAATGGAAGAGTGGGTCGTGATGCCGGTACAGGTGATTTAACCTATATCAGTTCCACAGGAACAAGTGTGATTGACTATATTATTCCTTCAAGCAACCTGTTTTCTTTGTGTGATAGCTTTAACAGTGTCTCGAGAGGGGAATCCCCCCACGTACCGGTCTCATGTTCATTTCAATCACGTGTTCAGTCGGCAGCACATGCAGAGAGGCAAGAAGCACGTGCTGGTGCAAGTGACAGATATAAATATATGTGGGACTCTGACAAGCTGTCTGATATTAGGGACAACCATATGTCACCAGGTATTATAAATATGTTAATGTCATGCTCTGACGTAGCTATGACTGATATTGATGCAGCTATAGACAAACTTACCACAGCTATATGCTCCGCAGCTGACTGTATGAAAAGGGGTCTGTTCATAAAACCGAAGTCACAACCTTGGTATGATAAGGAATGTGTTTACTTCAGGATGGAAAGAGATAGACTTTTGAAAGTATTCAGACGACTCAGGGACAATATATCCCTTCAGAACTTTATTACAGCCCGTAATTTGTACACAACTGTTCTTAGGAACAAAAAGGGGACTTTATGCTAAGAAGATTAGAGTTAAATTATTGTCACACATTAATAATGCTAAAGACTTTTGGAGAATATTGAGAGATTGTTCATCATCTAGTAATAATGTATCACCTATATCTACAAGTATGTGCTATCAGCATTTTAATGATTTGTTTGATAGTTCTGTTTATTCGACAGGCCCACATGAAGATGATGGTGAAGTTGACAATGATCACGTTGTTGAACCATGTGTAAATACCTTAACTGATGATGTCTCTAAGAATATTCTAGATTCTCCTATCTCCCGGGAGGAAATATTAAAAGCCATTTCACAGCTTAAATGTTCAAAGTCTGCAGGGTTGGGTCATATAATACCAGAGTTCTTTGTGGTTGCTCAGGATATTTTAGTCCCATATATTGAACTTGTCTTTAATATTACTTTTGACACAGGTAATTTTCCACAATCTTGGTGTACTGGCAAAATAATTCCATTAGATAAGAAAGGTGATACCTCCCTACCCAATAATTATAGAGGAATAACTTTATTGAGTGTATTTAGTAAACTTTATACTTCTATAACAGACTATCCTTTTGGTCCAGTGCATATGATAAATTGTGGAATCCTAAGCAGGTTTTCGGAAAGCATACAGTACAATAGACAACATTTATATTTTACAAGCAGTCATTCAGCGTTATTTAGCAAAAAAAGCATGGCGAAATTTATCCATTATTTGTAGATTTTAAAAAGGCTTTTGACCTTGTTGATCGGTCTAAATTGTGGTCTTTATTAACGCAGCAGGGTGAATCCACCAAGTTCTTACTTTCCTTAAAGTTTATATATAAGTGTGTTCAGGCTAGTGTAAAGTCAAATAATATTTTCTGTGAAGAATTTCATTGTCCTCTGGGCTTAAGGCAGGGATGCGTCTTAAGTCCATTATTATTTTCTATGCTTATAAATGAGTTGGCAATGGATATAGAATTATCTTGTTCAACAGGCATACAGCTCATCCTGAACTTATTCAACTAATTTTGTTATTTTTTGCAGATGATGTTGTTTTGCTTTCTGACACTGTATATGGTCTTCAGAAACGTATTAAAATATTTCCTGCAGTTTCGAGCTCGTCCGTGGCATTTCTTACTTTAAACTAAGCAATATATTTAAAATGTGTAAATCTGTTTTGGAATCGTCGTTTTAGTCGACTGTCTTACTCGATTCCAAGAAAGTCAGACGGATGGACACGTCTTGCGTACTATGTACTGTAAGTAGGCATACATTTACATGTTATGTTTAGCATAGTTTGAAAAATGAACTGCAATACCAGTCGACGTGAAAATGATATGATGTTCATAGACATCAAAGGGAATATAACAGGTGACATGTGACCTGAACTACGTACTTAGGTATCATATTGTGTTATTTTTGTCATCTATTCTGTAAACAAGACAGTTGTGTATTAAAGATAGAAGTGTGTGGAACTACTGTAAGGATATACAAGAAGTGTAGCAATGGTACTGTTGGGTAGTTGTACCGAATCAAGCATGAGAAATCAGCAGGTCCTGTTTTATTCCTGATATATTTCAGCTTCAATCACCAGACTACATGTACGAGGGGCGTTCAAAAAGTTTTGCAACTTTAATGTAAGACCAGAATATCTCTTGCACTTTTATTTTTCAATATAATCTCCATTCACCTCAATATACTTATTCCATTTGTCCTTTTAGCTTTTAATGCCACTTGTTTTTATAGAAATCCGCAGATTGGCCCTCTAACAACGCCTAAGTCTGGCTGGTAGGGTGGGTGATTTAACTGTACAGCCCAGACTTAGCCCCAAGTGACTATTTCCTGTTCCCGCAAATGAAATCTGCCCTACGTGGAAGACTTGGTCTTATATTGAAGTTGCAACACTTATTGAACGCGTCTCGTAGCAAGCTCTTGCATGCTTAATGTACAAGCATCTGTACCGAAATGACGCACTGAAAGAATAAAAGAAATTGAAATCCGTAAATAAACTCTTCACTGTTACAAATTCTAAAATGCTACTTAATGATATCAGACTACATGTAAATATGAATATGGATGTGCAGATGAATATCGCATCACGTATCAGTTCTACTGCGCCAACAGTTTTGAGTTACGAACGAAGGACCTGAAAAGGACCTGACCAGGATTGTGTCACCAATTTCTTCCTTTCTCCTAACTGTAAACAGCACCCATCCTTGTAGCAAGAGCCACCAAACTTTAGATTATGTTTTGTTGCACCCAACACAGCCATATAACGGTGGTTTATTAATAATCTGTTCTGCACAAGACAGCCTTAGGCCTGTGATAGAAGTCATGAGCATTGGGTGCGATGACTTGCAATCAACAAAGTACACAAGCCTGCCAATCCGATGCATTTAGTCGCCTCTTACGATAAGAATTGTTTTCTGGCGACCTATAACCTTAACCCGACTCACCACTGGTTTTTTAATTGAGGAGTGAGTGGATCGTTCACCACGTTGCCTTGGAGAACTGAGAATGCTACTGTTCCGTTCAACCCTGTCATCATAATGACATGCATGCACTTTGAGTACGTTGAGAATAACCAGTCTCGATTATCCGACAACGGCGATTGCATTGGGCATAAACGGTAAAATAGTGGTGACAATTATATGCATGGATCACTTAGAGTGTGTATGCTCGCTTGCGTCTTCTGCCCGTTTGTGTATGAGGGACTGCCTTGGATATAGCTTGGTGTATTATAACAATGTCCTATGTTTATACCCAAGCATTTCCATGAACCGTTGTACCGATCTTGTCTATCTGACGTCACACGTCGTCAGACGCTTCGTGGAAGATAACCGGCACTGTTGGTGAACTGATGATGTTCCCAAAGCCTGTAAGTTGTGGAATGATGGATACCAAGGTGTCATGGAACGCGTTGCCTCGTCCACCGAGCTTTATTCAAGACCGATTGTTGTTTTTGTGTCAAACTTAAAATAAGACTACAAAAACATCACCTGATATTTGAGATCAGATGGCAGGGTATGTCCAATAAATCAGCTAAAACAATCTCACACTTCTGGTAATAGAGAGTGTTCAACGTTCTCAGGTCTCAGACAATTACCACTCTGTTGAAACCCACGAGCAAGCACGCGAATGCCGGATGTCGTTTACGAAGATCGACCCTGCCCACACATTTAAAATTTCCGTACCCTTGTGCGAAACGTGCCAAGCATTAAGGAATAATGGCCACACACACACACACACACACACACACACACACACACACACCCCACACCCCACCCCACACACCCCACACACACACTCTTCGTATCAATCGCATAAATCTCTCAAGCAGAGGCGAAGGACTCTTTGGTCATTATCCAAAATCTATGATAAGAATACACATGGATAACCTTCATGTTGCAGTGCAAACAATCATCTACAGACTCTAATAAAGGCGACCAGTGAGACCGCTTCATCTGTTTCATATTTAGATCTATGATGCATAAAGATTCAGGGTGACAAAACACTCTCCACAAGACAAGAGGGATGACTTAAACTTTCCAATAGTGAAATTTCCCTTCATGTCGAGCAATATTCCAGCAGCTCCTGCCTGAGTTTAATAATCACTCTAAAATAGTAATGAGACCAGTGCTTCGCGAAAAGGCGAAAAGGTGAGCGTACATTCCACCAGATTTTCACACGTCACAAACACATGCAAAGGCAAGTCAATTGTTCAACAAAAACCGAGCGTATATGGTTCAAGTCAAAATGGGGAATTGCATCGGACATACATACTTATTGTCACTGCTGCGTTATATTTGGAAATGTCCTCCATATGTCTACTATAAAACGTTTTGAAAGCTTTACTGAGGACTTGAATGTTGTAATCGTGATGAAGCATCTTCTGAGCATGAGTTGTATGACGCTGTTTGAAATTTCGGTAGAAATGGCATGTTCGACTGTACCTCAAAAGTTGTGAAATGTAGACACCAAGGGCTGGAGCTGCAGGGATATTGCCTGACATAAAGGGAAATTTGACTATTGGAAAGTTGAAGTCATCCCATTTGTCATACAGTCTTGTTGAGAGTGTTTTGTCACTCTGGACCTTTAGGCGACACTTTTTTTATTTCTTGGTTTACGGATTTCAAACTCATTTCAAAAGTGAGGCAGGCCAATTGAAAAAAAAAAAAAAAAAAGCCTCTCACATTTTTTTACCTGAATTTTGTCCTAAAAAGTTAGGTAGGTATGAAAAAAAATATCCTGGCGTAATAAAAGTAAAATAACTCAATTTTTCAAGAACATTTTATTATATCCCTTGCACTCAGCTTGTGCAGGGATGACAACATAACAATATTCGTGTCATGGGTGGAAATGCATGAAAGACGCTGCTATTTTGGCAGCAAATGCATGGGCAACGTTTAACTCTTTCAACACCAGCCAACCAGAAGATTACTGCTGTGACACCAAGTTCCCAGAGACTGTTGTGTGATAAATGAAACCAACATTTATCAATGAATTATCTGCTGAAATTAACATCTTTGCTACTACATGTTTGGCCATACACTATTTGAAAGGTCTAATTAATCCTATTGTTTATAAATATGAAAGTTATGTGTATTTCATTATTTATATAATTCATGAACAACTAAATAAAGTTCGTTTTAAATAAATAATAATATAAGCTAAAACATTCATAACGTCCAAATTTAGCGCAAATCTAACGATTTTTTCGGCAAATATAAGAATTCATAAAATCCACTTACCTATTTCTTTTTAATTTTCATTTGTTAACGTTGAACATTATTTAAAAAGAATTGCAAATAATATCTGTCATCACCCATTTCCCGATGATAGTGGCTGTCCGCTCACTAACATGAGGAAGTACCTCGGTTTTCAAAGCTTCGTATGAATAACACCTACGTCCTGCCATGTCAGTATACATTAAAAAAAACTTATATTGTTTCACCGACGAAATCTGCTACAAGGTTCGTGATTAGTCAAATTTAAGCACGTGACCTAAGGCAGCTAATCAAATTACAGCAAAGATAATTTTCAGACTTTGGCGAAAGGTTTGGGTTAAATCATGTAATTCTGAACGTTTTAGCATGAAATCGCGATCTATATTAAAAATATGGAACTTTATGGATGCGAGCTGTGACAAAGATTTCTTATGCATATATTTTGGCATTAAGACATCGTGTCCGAGCCGAGAAATCCAGGCGACGAAAGCCGAGATGTCATTTGACAAGTTGGAAATAATAACTAAGATGTCAGTTTGGCAACTTTTATAGATACATTTTTGATGATTTTATTACTTTGTAAATAAAGACGTTTCAGCCCGTGAGGACCCGTTGTCGAAGTGTGTCCGAGAATTTTATTTTCAATAACATTGCGGGAAACAGTGTCAAGTGAATATATTTTTAATCTATAGATAAAAAAATGATAAAATCAAATGGAATAGGTATTTCAGACATTGTGAAATGTGATAGATTTAATAAATGAATGATATGACAAGTAGGTTAATATAATTATAAACTATTTTGACGTGGCTTGGACGGTTTACCGTGCGGTGTGACTTGTGGCTTTGAACGGCCAACAGTGTTGAAATAGTTAAACTGGTCACCACTGCGCTTTGCGTTGACAAGCTTTGATGGTATAAAGAAGGATCCCAGCAAGAAATATCAGAGTGACTTCCCTTTGCTTTACGCTCGACGAGGAAAAGAAATTTTTTTTGTTTGAACTTTTTGTCGAAAAGATCGGCGGTAATAAAAAAAAGGGTAATTTTCATTTTTATATTTTTTTAACATTTGGACTTTGAAAGAGCGGCGCATCCGTAAACCAACAAATAAAAAAAATGTCGCCTTAAGCATATATCTAAATATGAAACAGATGAGGCGGTCTCACTGGTCTCCTCTATTTCTAGTTCAGATGGGTAAACCAGTGGAAGGAAATTGGCTATTTGATGGTATTTGAACGATATCAGATCATTGATACACCCGATTTTTAAGTTAAACTTCTTAGCCAATTTACTGTGTTTTAACTTTGCCAATCGGAGCAGAAATTCGGATTCAAATGCATAAAGAAACCGATCACCAAGAAAGGGAGCACAATTTGGTGCCCATGGGGATGCCCACTTCTTGCCTAAATGTTTTACCCTCAAATTGTACATAGATGTTATCAATGTAATCCAGCCACATCCAATCCACATTGTTTTCTAATTAAGCTGAAAAATCAAAAGTTTTGACAGAATTGAACCTGGTTCTTTCCTGAGATTGAATTCATCTAAAGAATGCAACACTTTCTCGGGATCAAACATACCAGCAGCAGCTGATTGTTTAGACAATCGAAAAGGTGCAAAACTCTGGAGAAAAGAAGTGCATGTTTCTGCAATGTCATCTCTTGCAAACATAACTTCTGATCCGTTTCCAATCTGTTTGAGGGCATAAGCACCCTGTGTCATTCTGTCTGTGGTTGTTGTGATCTTCAGATGGTGTCAGCTTGTTCACATATCTTCTGAAATATCCGTTGAAGACGGGTATGTCAGAACCCTAAAATCGTTTTGAATACCTGTTCATATATATATGACATCTGTTATCCCACAAAATGTGAAGGTATTTATAGTTATATGACTTCTTCATGGTCACAAACACGCCCACGATATTTCAAGCATCTCTGAGTAGGGCCACACAGAGGTTTATGGGTATATTTGTTATTTACCTTCAATTACCCATCTTATAAAACCACCACTGGTCATTCCCGCTTTCCATCAGGTAGACTAATCCTATAAGTGAAATGTCTTCCTGGGCAATAGATAGGAAGGCAATCCAAAATAACCACCATAAGCTGAGCAATATACGTTACCAGTCTGGCTGGTCTACATGAGAAAATGCAATGTTTCGGATTTACCCAAATATCATCACAAACCTGTACGTGTACCTATAATAGAACACATAACGCAACAAATGTATTAGTTTGTGTTTCAATGAAGCCTCGAGACCCTGAGATAAAGAATGTGTTAATGAGTGAGTTCGGTTCGGCAAAAGTCAGCTTGATTCAAAAGGTCAACGCCAGTTAATAATTTCGAATATATGCATGCCGTAGACATTTACAGTAACCCAATATAAGGATCATATTTGGAGTGTACAGGGGATTCAAACCAATGACAAGTGACGTTCTTAAGAGATTCAACGGTATTGTAACCGCGTGACCAAATCTCGATGTTTTTTCAAAGCGGACTTTGCAATTTTTATCATTACTATAAGTAATAATCTTTATCGCCGGAATGGCTTGTTTTTACTTTAAACATGTACGTGTAAGCACAAATGCAGCTATCTCCTTTGAGTCATAATTATATTTCGTGATTCTGTTTCAAGTGGCGAGGACTATAGATGAAGGACACCTTTATATAACATTCCTGGAAGTCTATCCTATGTGCTGTTGTCCTGGTTCACTATATTTGTAACTGAAATACAAATAAGATGATTAAAAATAATATTGTTAGAATGTATAGTCTATATATACAACTATACATAATTGTAGGTGTTTCTGTGTCTTAATACATGTGTTATGTTAGAAATATGTTAATAACCAACTGAAGTTAATGGTTGTGGACAGACGAGATAGAATGTCATTACAAAACCCATAGTAGATGAAGTTTCATTCATCATTCTCTTTTGACTTGTCCTCGAAATAGGATGCGCATTCGAATCACTATTACAACTAGAAATATCAATCGTGCACGTCCTTAATGTGTGTGTGTGCTATATCATCAACACGTCAGCACAACTTCGTGTGTTCAGCTGATCCACAGCCTACAACCTCAAAAACTGCCTACAACTAGCGTAGCCTAATGCACGAAGCGAAGAAACTACACGCGTTACATTCTTGACATTTAATCAGCAATATGTGTGTTATTATTGCTTTGTGAGAAAGAACAGGAGAAAATAGAACATACATTTCTTTCTTACCAAATATGCACATAATGATATGGTACCAAGGAGTGGACCTGCGCCTATAATTCGTCATTAGTTTGTTATTGTCTCATTGCATGGCTATGTGTGACTATCACATACATGTATCACTGAGGAAATCTATCAATGCGAAAACATAAGGGTGTTTTCTTTTCCACCCCTTTGTCTTCACAAATTAGGAATATCATTAGATATGTTTTCTCTGAACAAAGGCCACCTATGCCGGTCTGGGGATGCAAATATGCATCACATGGTATGTCTATGAAGTACAAATAATGAGGCTATTGAAATATGGCATCACATTCAAGCTATTCTTTCTTGTCACACAACTAACAGCTCATCAGATGAAACATTTGCGCTGGTTGCATTGGCATGGTAGCACTCACATACATTAACAGAAACGTTGATTGCTAGCTGGTGGGTGTTTATTTCCAGTTTAATGTAAGCTCAGGTGGGAAGATGCAAGTGCTGCAGTGGAGCTAATTGAATGAAGAGTTTGTTCACAATCAATCCTGCATCAACGTCAACTGTGTGCTATATTTTCATTTCTGGTTCAAATATAATGAATCATTCCTCCGTTTTGTTGGCATTTTCTTTTACAAAGGAGAAACGCTACTAAGTAGATAATTGAAGGAGTCTGTTTACATTAAGAAACAATATATTTTCCGTTATCCCGCGATATGCCAAGGAGAGGCAAGGGCCACCGAGCCGTGGATGCCCGTGCCTATAATAAAAACAGAAGATGAGATTGGGTTAAATGGCCGAGGGTGTGCAGGTACTAGTGGGCTACTTAGCTGCTAATTGTGTATACCAAAATGCTACCGTGGCCAACGGCGAAGGCAGCTAGCGCTGCTGGCCTGAGACTGCTACCTCTGTCCCGTCCCCACGGTAGCATATTTAAACGCTACCATAGCTTGGCAACTCCCACGCTGCCAAAAGCAGCTCCACGCTGCTGGCCTAAGTCAGACTACCGCTGCCCAGCCCCAGGTAGCCGGCCAAAGCAGATCCCATTGCCTGGCCCCATTAGCAAAACCATTGTGCGGCTCCCGCCGCGGACCCAACTGTCAGCTACCGCTTGACAAGACGACTTCCGCCGCCGGGCCCATATACGTGGCAATTGTTTGCCCCAACGTATGTTATTTTACAATTCCCCAGCTGAAAAGACGGGAAAGACAAGGTTCCCACTGAGAAGCAGGTAACCCCGGAAAGGTTCCCGCTGAAAAGCAGGTAGCCTTAAGCACGAGTATTAATTTGGAAGCAAGTTAATTTGTTACTAGTAGTGTAGCCCACAAGAACCCCGCCACAAAGCACCAGAGTGCTACCCCACACCCACGGCCACGCGATACGCGGAGATAGCATTGTTGCCCGGCTTGCCTATGTACTGAAAGGAAACACTAACCTGTGGAGATAATATCCTTACTGGATGCACTAAATTGTCCGTAAACACACACAGTTCTTTGTCACTGAGGTGGACGCCCTCCCAGGCGTACCATGTCTTGTCTGATGCCAGGATCTGGGGATGTGGCACCATTGTACCGCCGAGCTCTTTGACTCTCGGTTGGCCAGTCCGCGGTTGATATTCTTCCGCATCCCCTCGATCTTTAGTGGGTCCCTGGCATCGTGCCAGTAGGAGGATACGATGATCTTGGTGTCAGGAAGCTGGAGTTGTATCTGAAGGATTTATGCCACCATGTCAAGGTAGAGTTGGCTGCCCTTGACCGAGCACAGGTCGTTGGAACCCAGGTGAATGATGAGGGCTCTGGGGCTGCGCCGTGTCGCCTTGACCTGTGCATCCAGAATGGTGTCCAGCTCCTTACACTTCATCCCCCTCGTGCCAGCCATAGCATCCTCGGTTGGTTCGGACTGGTGCCCTTCAGGAGCAAGTACTGCTGTGCCCTGGCCATGTAGCTGGATCCCCTCATCCAAACTGTAAACAATAAGGAGTGTAGTAAGTACTATTTGAATTGTGCAACATTGAATTTGTTGGTAAGTGTATGTAAGCATTGTAGCAATCTGATTTCCACCTGCCGTATTGTTGTATGAGGTGTTCGGGCCCGTTCATGGCTGCTGATGTGGCTGCCCCAATGCGGAAGGAGTGCGAAGAATAGCAGGCCGTGTTTATGTTGCTGTGTGCTAAGGCCTTTTTTAGGAGTGCCTGGAATTGGTACCTTGTAATGGGGGAATGGTCGACGTGAACGAATGCATGTTGTGGGCCGGAGGGGCGCGCCTCCAGTTAGTGTTTGATGGTGACTACCGGACATAGCGGATTACCTGGTATAGATGACATTGTAACTGTTGTCCCCATCTTGTACTGATCAGACTTTGAGTGTGGTAAATGGATTGAAAGCTGCTGCAAGTATTCTGGAGGGCCACAAGCTGTATCATGCAACTGGACAGGAATGCTTCCTCTTCACACCAAATGGTGGACAGGTAGAGAGGATAACAGTTAACGACCTCGGGTGTACCCATGAGGAGGCCAACACAAGGCTGGTGATTTACACAAACTTTGTTGCTGCCTCCGAGGAGATGCCAGGAGTGGTAGTCTGCAGCATCGATACGGATGTATTCATTCTTCTGCTATACCACGGAAAATATATCAATGCGAAGTTGTGGATGGATGCAGGAGTGAATTCGAAGAATACACGGCGCCTCATTGACATATCTGGCCCGGCTGAGAACCTCACTCCTGTGGTATGTGAAGCACTGCCCAGCTTCTATGCCTTCACAGGCTGCGACTTCACTGCAGCATTCAGGAGAAAGGCGAAGTCGAAACCATATGAAATTATGGTGAAGAATGAACGATTTGTTAAGGCATTATCCATGCTAGGAACGTCAGATACGATTGATGTGGATGTTGCGGCCACACTCGAGGAATACGTCTGCTGAATGTACGGGTTGAAGAATGCTCAAAGGACCAACGATGCAAGACTGCAACTCTCCGAAAAAATGTATGCACCCAAGAAGCAGTCAGACCCATTGGAGAAAATCAAGTCCTGTGATCCATGCTGCCTACCACCATGCAGAGCAGTTCTTGAAGAAAAACTAAAGCGAACCAACCATGTGGCATTTATCTGGAAGAATGCATGCAGTGCAGAGCCAGTAGGATTTGGTCCCATTGGGCATGGTTGGAAAGTGGATGACAATAACAGGTTGGCTCTGGTGTGGTTTGAGTGCCCTCAGGTGCCTCAAAACTTGTCGGTGGATGATTTGAACTTGAATGATGAAGATGAAGATGACGGTACGCTGACCCCAAGCCTTTCTTCAGATGAAGAGGAGTCTGATGACGAATAGTATCATTGAAGTCAACAACATGATAACTGCATGTCACTGCGGTTTTATAGTGATGACTTATTGTCTGGTAAATAAGTTTTAATACCAGAATATCAGATCCTCATATGGTGGCATTAGAGGTGGCATTAGAGATGGCAAATGGGTAATTTGGGTGTACCAAGATTAACCTGATCTATCATGGTTCTTGATCCTTTATCTAGGGCAGAAGACCATATATGGTCTTTCAAGTTGCCCTGGTTATGTAGGCCATATTTGTTCATTGCTTGCATAAATTCATTACAAGTGGATGCAATTTGTTTGCATACTATCAGACCTTTGCACCCTTGTTGGACCCTTGACTTTTGAACCCTTGGTTACCCAGGAAAAGATTACCATAGGCCTACTTCGCAGTTTATCATAATACCATCCTGTAATCAAAATAACTTGGCTACAACATTTCCACTGCATATGTGGAATCGTATGGAAGTGCCATCTGGTGGTGAAAATCGTAACTTTTGAGACATATTGAGAGCTAAACATGCACATTATCTACAGTGCTGTGGGCTAGCCTAACCTCAAGATATTGCTTCAAAAATGGTTTAAAAAACTTACCTGGCATCTTATCTAATAAAACATATTCACTTAATAAAAATATTTGTTGTCTTTCCTTCTAAACTGGGCTCGGATAAGAAAAAAAGCGGAATTTTTAGCTTAAGGGTCGTCACGTGACCTTTGACCCCCTACTGACCTGTAAAATGGTCAATTTGCAAATTCCATGTCTGGATCCAATGGAGGTTGCCACGATGTTTATTTTGACATCTAGATCTCTTTTATAGGTCCATTAATAAGAGCACAATTCAGTTTTGAAGATCAGCCATATGTTGCACGGGATAGGTGTGGGGTTCTGGTCCGCGGCTGGTGCTGCCTCTCGGAAGCGTCGGCAATAGTGTTAGCAGTGGAACATACATACTTTGCCTTAAACATAATATTATATCGGAGGCACTGCAGGATTAGGCGACAGAGTAGACTCATCACTCTGGGGGCCTTGGTTATTGTTGTTATTGATTATTGTTACGACTGCTTGGTTGTCGTAGTAAAAGAGGACCTTTTTGTTTGCGAGTTGCTTGCCCCAGATTTGGATGGCCAGTGTGATGGGGAACAGCTCCAGGAGCGTCAAGTCCCGTGTAGTTCCATCCGTCACCCACTGGGGTGGCCATGCGCCGTTAAACCATTTGCCTTGCATGTAGGCCCCAAAGCCGGCGTCACCCGCTGCGTCTGAAAACAGCTGGAGGAAATCGCTGTCCACCCATAGTTGGTCCTGAAACACTGAAATGCTGTTATAACTCGTAGGAAATGTTAACCACATTTGTAGGTCTTCCTTGACCCAGCAATAGGAACCCCAAGCTGTTCTAGTGTATTCACGCATCCGTTGAGGTTGTCTGAGCAGTGGCTGGTAATGCATGATCGGACACGTTGGCAGATGCGATTGCATGCACCATTGCAAGAAGGTACTAAACGTTTCAAATATGGCGCAAGATATGGAGCAGCCAAATGGTAAGCATTTATCAAAATAGAACTCACCTTCGAATCTGATGCCTAGCAGCTCGAAATCGTATGGGTGGACTGGTATATTTCTAAAGGCCGACTGAATGTCGAATTTTGCTAGTAGTGCTCCCTTTCCCAGTTGTTGAACCATATGGGTAGCTTCATCAAATCTGGCGTACACAACGGATCAGGCCTCTGTGTCTATGAAGTCATTTATAGATAGGATAGGATAGATGGTGAATTAGACGGAATTCCTCCGCATGCTTACCCAGGTGCTGACCATATCCTGACTGCTTCTTGGGCACCAGGCCTATTGGGGATACTTGGAGGTTGTCTAGGGAGGTGTCCTTGAAGGGGCCCGCCATCCTGCCAAGGTCGACTTCCTTTCGTAGTTTTTGTTTCACGTAGCCTGCCGTGTCTTGGTGCGTGGACCCTAGCATATTGGCGTAACCAGGGTGCCATTTCATTGAGATCCACGGGGGAAGGGGCCATTGAATTTACCTGCCTTGACGGCTGGTTTTCTGTTAGGAAAGGCAGATTGGGTTTGTATGGGGTCGGTTGGACCCCATTCCCTCGAAAGCAGGTCCTAGAGCTATGTGAATGTTTGCCACACTTACCGCATTTGTGAGTGTACTTACAGTTGACTCTGCTACAGCCAAATTTATTGAAAGCCCAGCATACCTGACTGGCGATGTCCCCCTGTACGCGTGTCATTGCGCCCCGTCCGCCTGATTCTGGTCATAGTACCAGCTGTGTTACCATGTAATTCAGCCACAACTCCCCGTCGATGTTGTCCCAGCGTCGTGAGGGGTCCCTTGACATTCTGTGTCGGAATTGTTGGTCGTAGGTTGACCAGGCATCCCCCCCGAATCGAAGTGCCGCCGTTCTTATGGTTTCCATGTAGGAGTGCCTACTAACATATATACTCATGAAAATGTGGAAAGCTGAAGTCCAGTTTGCCAGGGACAGGCGCTTTGGTTGCTGCTTTATTGGTTTAAAAATTACCTTACCTGAGGAGTCGTACGCCATGGTAATCGTACCGTCCTCGTGACTTCCCTCGGTGTTTGGTAGGATTGTGCCGAGGTCGACATACTCACCACGCCAGATTTTTTCCTTCAGCTGTTGTTTGACGTGCGCGTCTATTCCATCCGCACGAAAGGAAAGAGAATCCCCGTATCCTGCGATGTGATTGGCTGGCCAAGCCGCGTCACCGTCGTCCTCGTTTTGAGCATAGGGGATTCTCCCTATGTTGGGCGAAATGGCGGGAGAACTAAAACCAAGCCTTACCTGTTGGTTTGCGCTAACCGGGCTGGGCGCTGAATGTTCCAGCAACTGGAGTATTTTTTCCAGTTGCTCGTTTACCAGGGTAGCCGAGTTGGCAGGCTGCGTGGCATTTACAAGCTGCGCCGATTGCACGTTAATTATGTTGCCACCTTTGATATTTCCGTAATTGGCAGACTCACCATCAGCTGTTGCCTCCTGTACAATGTGTACTCCAGGGGTTTGTCTTCTGGTTGTCCTGGCCTGCTTGGCTCCCCTCACAATCTTGTGGTTGACAGCTGCTCTTCTCTTGGGAGGCATCACGAAAGGTCGAGGTGGTGAGTTGGTATTCCACAAGCGTAAAATTGTCCCGAGGGTGAAGTTCGGGAGTAGAACGGAATAAATGCGATACGGCGAGTGCTGAAATAGATGGTATTCAAAGCGTAATCGGCGAAACGGTGGCGATTGTTTAAATGCGATACGGCGAGTGTTGGAATAGATGGTATTCAAAGCGTAATCGGCGAAACGCTCGCGACTGGGTACAAAGCGAAAGCGATTAGATACAGTGACACACGTGTGTACTTGGGGAAGGGCTGTTCGCAAATGACGGACTAACAAAGGGCGGGATGATGCTTGCGTGGGATTATTCCCCGGGCACGGTGCCGAGTGGTGACCCGGGGGTGATTGAGTTACGAGGGGTGATTGGGTTACAGACGTAATTAGCCCATGGTTTGGATACGCGCGATAAAGTCATTTAGTAGTTAGTACTAAATGTAAATAACGGAACTTTGTATTTTTTCTTCAATGTATCTTTACATGTGTAGGGGACACGGATGGTCATTGGCCAAGATATTTTGGCGTCGCAATTCATGATGCGGAGTTGCGTCCATTGTATGTGATCTGGATTTAGTGAAGGCGCTACATTTGAAAACAACGAAATTCATCAGCAATGTTTGGTGAGTCACAGACAGGGCAAGTTCTTTCTTCTCTCAACTGTTCCACCTACGTCATCGAAATGCCACAGCTACAGGGACTGCAGGACGCATCCCTGGTTTGAGGAGGATATCGGACTAGACTGTCAGGGACCACCTTGCGAGGCTGGAATCCAACCCAGAAGACCAGTTATCATCCCTGTTGTACAACAGATCCATCGACAACGAGGCTTCCTTTCTCGCCGGAGGACGGGAGTCTGGTGGTTGAGGGCACTGGTTCCAGGAATAGCGTTCCTTCGCCCTATACACCACTTCGACCCTTACTTCGCCTAGACGGGTGGTAGGATGGGCCCGGTCCTATCAATCGGCTGGTCATGCCAAGCCCTGTGCATTACTATTATATTGCACAAATTTGTTAAACTATAGAAATATTTGAAATGTCAAAATGTTGAATGGATCTAGTGTTGACTTGGCCAAATGATTTTGTACTTGAATTTCGAATGTATAGCTTCACTTTAATAATTTGCATACAGTCTTATGCCCTGAAGGCTGTGGCTCATGGGCCAATCTAGTACGTTACACGAATGGAGTATATGTATCCTGTAACCTCTTGGTTTTCTGATTTAACATCGCCAGTATAGGCGCTCCATGGTGGGCGGGGAACAGGATTGATGAAACTTATTCTCTTAACCATGACACCCAAAACAATCTGTAAAAAGCCGAAAAGAACACATTCTGATTCAGAAAGTGAACTTGACTCCTCGGATGATGAAAAGGTTGGTCGACTGTGTTATTCAGAGAGAGACACTGTGCTTGAGGCCACTGAAGAACGCAAATTAACATCTTACTCACCCTTTCTACTAGAAAAGGCAATAAAAGGTAAAGATTGGGAAGTCACCGATGTAAAGAAACTGAAATGGCTCTCTTCTAATGGAATGCAAATCTTGTAAACAAGCTGCTACCCTTCTTGAATCCACTAAACTGGCGGATATTAGGACCAAAAGTTACACTCATCAATCGCTCAACTTCAGGAAAGGGATTGCCCCTGACCGTGATCACAGTTTAAATGACCTATCAGTTGATGACATTGTTTCACGTTCAAGAAAGATGGGAAAATTTCGCCTTCCAACACTTACCTCTTGGCGTTTGATACACATAAATTGCCAGAACGTTTAAAGGTAGCTATATAGGTTGCTTTTCTATAAGGATTGATTTGTTATACCACGTGCTATCCGCTGCTTCTAATGCCAAAAGTTTGGTCATGGTCAAATTTTATGCAGAAATCATATTGTGTGTTATCGCTGTGGAGATCGAGACCATGAAGGCCCTGAATGCCCTGTGTTCAAATTTGAGTTAGCAGTGCAGCGGGTCAAGTCAGAACAAAATCTTAGCTACATTGATGCACGGAAGATAGTCAGTGGCATTTCTCCTGAAGGACCAACGAAAAAAACTTATGCATTAGCTCTCAAACCTACAAAAAGTTCTGTTATATGTCAAACAGACTGTACATGGGTCAAGACAGACACTCCTGCATATCTATCTTTGAGCACAGATCAATCTAACAATGTATGTTCAGGTTCTGTTCAAACATCCCCTACAAATGTCCAAACACAGCAACAAACAGAAATATCACCAATAGAATGTATACCCAAACCAGAAGTAGCACGAGCAGAAGTAGTGCGCCCTTTGTTTAAACAAAGAGTCCAAAATAAACCAGAAACGAACAGATGTCCAAAAGGACTAAAGGATCCTGTCCAAATTTTCAATCGGTTTGGTCTCCAAGAAGACATGGAGGTGACTCCTGATCCAGGAGTGGCTTTATACATGGCCACTCTTCAAAAAAGAACGAGGGTAGATGTAGATATTACAATAACTCTGTGTTCTTTACATATTCCTCCATCATGTGCTCTTCAACTCAGGGTTCTAGCTAATCTTATTGATCAACTTCGCAAACCATTTTTGATTATGGGAGATTTGAATGGTCATAATCCCTTAAGGGGCTCATCCCATCATTATGATAAAGGAAAAGTACTAGAAGAGTTACTAGATAAGCATAGTCTATGCCTTATTAATGATGGAAGTAACACCTACCTCAATCCTGCAACAGGTACGTACTCAGCTTTGGATTTGTCCATTTCTGACCCATCATTTTTTAATGAATTTTCATGGTCAGGTCATGGGGATCTGTGCGGCAGTGATCACTTTCCTACTGTTATATCTCCCTTTGAGGATAGTTCCATTTTCAAATGGCAATTTTCCAAACCTGATTTGCTATCTTTTAGCTCTTTGTGTAGCACCCAATTGAAAGTTGATCATTTCATAAATGATCAATGAACAATTAATGAACAATAAACGTAGCAGCTGGAGACATTTTGTTTCCAAATTGAATACCCGTACTCCCTTCAATAAGGTCTGGAATATGGTCAGAAGATTAAAAGCTAAAGGGTCCTCTGGCAGTGTTCATCACTTGACAGTCGATACCGATACACTAACATCTAAAAAGGTCATAGCTAATAAGCTGGCAGAGACAATAAGTAAAAATTCATCACCTAGCAACTATGACCCCAAATTTAAAATCTATCAAAATCAGCAGGAAGCGAAGATTCTGAATTTCAGATCCAATAATTCTAAAGATTATAATGAATCTTTTTCCTTAAATGAACTGCAAGAGTCTCTACATAAAGCTCATGATGCAGCATCTGGGCCAGATGATATCCATTATCAATTATTGAAACATCTACATGAATCATCCCTTTTAACCATCTTGTACATTTTCATTTTCAATAGTATTTGGTAATTTCCCTTCTTATTAGCATGATGCTACTATCATTCCTGAGCCAAAACCAGGGAAGGATCACACGAATCCTTCTAATTACCGTCCGATAGCTTTAACAAGTTGCATCTGTAAAACCATGAAACGAATGATCAACAGGCGTCTTGTCTGGTATTTGGAATCTAATAATCTGATAACTGATATTCAGTAAGGTTTCAGACATCGGAGGAGCACCATTGATAATAGATTAGAGTCATGGGGGGGGCATTTAGAACTTCCCCTGTTGAAAGTTTATATGTTGAAGCTTGTCCTGATATCAGAAGGATAAAACTGGAACTTCAATGCGTAACAAAACTTCATTCCAATCCACCCAATCCGGCATTTAACATTATTTTAATCCTGCTTAATCAGACTTTGTATGACAAAGAACCTAATTCAATTCCTCCACTTGGTATCCGTATTCAACAACACATTACAGATGCGGATCTAAATATTTCTTCCATTGCAACATATAAACTACCTGAAGTGCCCCCATGGCAGTCAATACAGCCTGATGTCAATCTGGAGTTAACAAACTTGAAAAAGGCAGATACGAACTCTTTATCATATCAAGAAGCATTCCATGAACTTAAACATCAATATAATGGATACACAAGTATATACACTGATGGATCCGAAAATGATGAGAAGGCGTCAGCTGCAGCTGTCACTCATGATGGTATTCTACCAGTACGGTTAACTGATGGAAGTTATTTTTTACAGCAGAGGCTAAGACTATACTTTTAGCCTTGCAAGACCAGTTTTATCATTTTTTCTGATAGTTTATCCTGTTTACAGGCAATCAACAACCGTAAAACTGACCATCCCTTTTTAGTTGAAATGTTTAAATGTCACTTGAATTTGTCTATGGCTAATAATGACATAACCTTTTGTTGGCTCCCCAGTCATGTTGGCATCAATGGAAATACCAAAGCAGATTTTGCAGCTAAAGCAGCTCTTGGGAAATCGTTCTCGTTGGGTACTTTCCAATATACTGACCTAAAACCTGCTATTTGCCAATATGTTGGCAATATGTGGCAGCAAAGTTGGAATAAACAAATATTGAATAAGCTCCATGCCATACAAACCTTGATTTGAAATTATGGTCCTACTGGATTAAGTCGTCAGGATGAAGTTGTTATACGACGGTGTCGTATTGGACACAGTCATTTGACTCATTCCTTTTTATTGAAGGGAGAGGATCCCCCTCAATGTATTCCTTGCCATAGTCCTTTGACTATCAAGCACCTTTTGTTGGAATGTGTTGATTTTGCACTTATTTGTCAACGCTTTCTATACTATTCAAACTATTTCTGAACTTTTCAATACTGTTTCTAACCACTTAGTTTTAGCCTATTTGAAACTGTATGCAAAGATGTAGATTTTAAATTTTGAATGTCAGTTTTTACTGTTAACTGTTATAAGGGACTAAAGTTTTAGTGATCTTCGTCATCATTTTAAATTAATGTTGTCTAAAGGAAATTTATTTTGTTTTTCTAGCCGCGAATAGCTGTAATATTGCTGATCTGGCTTTAAGCACCATTTACTCACTCACTCCTGAGACGAGTGTGTGTTAGCGATGAATCACAATTTTTTCTTCACTGGCAAGATGGAAGACAACGTGTTTATCGTCGTCGAAATTAGCGTTTTGCCCCACATTGAGTACGTGATTTCGACAATTTCGGTGGCGGTAGGGTCATGGTGTGGGGGTCATACCCTACACCAGGGGATCTGTTGTGGTTCAGGAAAAATTGACAGCAAATCGCTACATTAATCAAATTCTTCAACCGGCATCCAATGATTGCTTGGTAGAGGGAGCTGTTCCAAACAGGACAACGCTCCACCGTGCACAGTTCGTGTCACGGTAGACTACCTCCATAATGCCAACAATGGCCGTTGAGATCTCCAGATCTCAACCAAAGTGAACACCTCTGGGATGACCTCGATCGACGTGTACGTCAACGCCGGAACATGCCACAGACACTCCAACAATTGGCCAACGCGTTACAAGCAGAATGGCGCAGAATTCATCAGGACAGAATTCGTACACTTATCCAATCACAACATCAATTAATGGACCGCTGGGAAGAAAAGTCTACATTAACATCTTGAGGAAGGATGGTTATTGTGCTGTCCGGGTTGTTCTTTTCTATGACGGGATATAAAGTATCTAAATGTAAAGCAACTCTGATCTTATATCTAACTTAGTCGAAAGTTTTAAGAAGTTTTGGAGCTAATAGTGACTGTAAATGTATTTTGATAATAAAACATGCAAAGAAAACCTCCATATGACATTAACAATTAAGATCCCTTGGTTCCAGCGTTTTAAAATCAAAAGTGCGAGTTATATCAATTACAATATTTCAATAGTTCTTACTTGTGATACTCTATATATTCTAAACACGTGTTCCTAAGTCAGTACTCCTCCAAATGAATTGAGCAGCATTAACGTATTTATGCAATTCGCAAGCAAGCCGCAGCCCTCAACACTGAAACACATGCACCCAAATAGTCAATAAGGGCCGGGAGAAGACAACAACTTTTGCATAACACCGAGCACGGTCAGGAAATCCACCACACAGATTTCACAATAACCCGCTATATGCGATGGCCAAATACAGATTCAGACAGTATGTATGCACGTGAACAAGGACAAAGTATGTTAAATTTGATTACCAGGCCGCACGGACCACGGAAAACGGAACCAAACCAAACTGAAAACCTAAGTAGAGAGCAAATACTGTAAACATTTGATGGTACTGCTAATGTGTTCCTAAAGCTAGAACTCTGATATATGAACCTATGTACACAAGCAGACGACAGTCACAAAATGAAATGCATATTTGTCGTCTTAGAATGGGAAAGCACAATCACTGACGGATAAATGGCATTTGGCAGTGCATCGAGTGGTTGTCATACTTGACAGATACGTTAGTAATGATGCAAGAACAGATGGATGGCTGATAATGTTTATCTTTAACGTTTTAAAGTTTCAGGGAAACAAAGATTAGAACATCATTAATGGTGTGCATACAGATATAACCGACAAAACCCCTTCTCATACATGTTGCTAAATCTGTGTGGGTTGGCATGCTGTCCTCTTCACGACCATTACTTGATGTGGTAGACAGTGCCCGACGCGAGTCTTCAGATGTATAAGGGAGGACAGTTTTTCTTGTGTGTATTTCTTTTCATTCTCAAAGATACTGGAGTGTGTTCCATGTTCCCATTTGAAAGTAAGTATTTATTGGTCTCACCAGCAGGTGGCATATCTTTACTGACGATACAGCACTGATATACAGTAAAATCAAATCGGCAAGACCCTTTCCGTATTCATAAGATATCTCTGCTAAAATAGTCGATTCCGACTGTGTCATGAGCATGTGTCTATGAATTACTGTCAAATAGTTGTGAGCGTCACCCTCTTTTAATTTGTCAATTGTTCACCTGAGAAAAAACAAGGAAATATATGGTACAAGTCAAAATAGAGAATTGCATCGGACGTCATGTATTCACTGCGTCATATTTGGAAATGTTCTCCACATGTAAACTGTAGATATTTTTGAAAGCTTTATAGAGGCCTTTTAATGTTGTAACCTTTATCAAACAACTTTTGATCACGAGTCGTATGACGTTATTTTAACACACGTTCTTTGCAAATGAAATCTAGTTTATATATGTTTATGTCTGTTTTCTTGGAGAAAAACACGAGGCTAATAATATTATCCAGAGTAAACTGTATGGACCAAATTTATTCATTTATCTATTCCTTTTACTTTCAGAAAACGTTCTGCGAGAACCTGTAACGGTAATACGTGAACGACCTTCTTCCGATTTCCAGAAAGAAACCACGATTACTCCGACAATAAGTGTAATAATACAGGATGAAAAAGGTAGCATTTGTGTTTTTAACATATACTAGTATATGGCAAAAGTGGAAATTGGTTTACCCCCTTCAACAATAATTAGGCCATATCATAGCCGGGACACCATGAATGATTATCATTGATTGTACCAACCCGTGAAGATCCGGGATAGAATAGGTCTTCAACAACCCATGCTTGCCGTAAAAGGCGACTATGCTTGTCGTGAGAGGCGACTAACGGGATCGGGTGGTCAGGCTCGATGACTTGGTTGATGCATGTCATCGATCCCAATTGCGTGGATCGATGCTCATGATATCAATCACTGGATTGTCTGGCCCAGACTCGATTATTTTTCATACCGCCGTCATATAGCTTGAATATTGCTGAGTGCGGCGTAAAACAACCAATTAACCATTGAATGTACGTATGTGGGGAAAAGACCGATCCAGTCTCGGCTGATAAGCGCCGCCACCCTACCACCCTAGCTTGGCGCGCGGGATGGGTCAGACAGGGCAAAGATAAATAAGTGTGAGGTCTGGTCTGGTTTGAGTTATTGTCAAGGAGGCGTAGATATTATTCAGTATGGTGCAATAATTTCAAGACCAATATTTACTGCTGTTTATGTGAAGTTTTATACTGATCCCCAGAGGTGAAACCAGCTTCGCTTCTTTAGTTTGGAATATTTCCTCATAGGTGGGATTAAAAATGCAATCATATGCTGGATTTGACGGGATAGATTTTAATTTTGTGATATATTCTAATGGAAGTTTTAAACGACGTTCATCAGCCTCTACATCAACAGAGAGGTCTTGAAAGCTTAAAGACAGAGCCTCAAGCCCTCATGATGTATTGAATCTAGTTTCAGTAAGCTACTTTTACAGGCTCCACCATAAATGATGTAACCAAAATCAAAGTTTGAGTGGATCAAAGATCTGTACAAATGGAAAAGGGTTGTCTGATCCCTGCCCCATTTACAGTTTGAAACGACTTTCAGTGTCTAGTGCTTTCAGGCACTTTGCCTTCAGATATTTTATATATGGCAAGAAAGTCAGGTGGTGGTCGAAAATAGCCCCATGAACTTGGCCTCCTCAAATACTTTGATGGATGTGCCAGACAGAAATAGTTCTGGGTCTTTGTGCTGTCTATAGTTTTTGCAGAAGTGACAGGGTGGAACCCTCTCGGGCCTGAAAATGTGTGCCGGTTAAAACCTGTGATATAAAATGAGGCAAACAGCCTCTCAAACCAAGATCATGTAAATCTGTTAGAATGCCATGCTTCCAGGTAGTATCTCTTTATCAAGATCGAAAAAGACTGACACAACATGGTGTTTGTTTGCAATAGCATTTTCAACAAAGGATTCTAATCGTACTGAACGGTCGATAGTACTTCGATTTTTGCGGAAACCATATTGGATATTTGTACTTAGATCATTAGTTTCCAAACACCAAACTAATCTATTATTTACCAAGTTCCATGGTTTAACAGACACAGCTGGTTAAACATATCGGGGTGGTAGTTAGAGGGATCTGTGTGATCCAGACCAGGTTTTGGTAAAGGGACTACAATTGTATTATGCCACGAAGGAGGAAAGTTCCCTGTAGTCCCCATATTTGATCAAATATATCTAAATGGGTTTCGTGACAGGTCAATTTGACGTGATGATAAGACAAATATTTCACCGGTTAATGCATAAACGAGTGATGTCATGTTAACACCAACCCACTTGGGCCGTTTCACAACAAGGACGTAAGTTTTAATGGTAATATATATCCTTCAAACGATTCCAAAATTTTGTTTAAAAAACCTACCTGCCATGTCGTCTTCTCATCTTCATGAAATGATACTGTGGAATATCCACTATTTATCCAACAGAGTCTAACACAAAAATTATAGTTCTGCGCTATTATCTGGACGAGAACGAAATACGTTTGTCGTTATGAAAAAGAGCAGTGTAATTGAACAAGACACCATACTATTTATCACGGCACCAATCGTAATCCTGTTGTGTACGGTATATCTGCAGTTTATGAATAGCATTTCTCACAATATGTACGGCAATCGGTGATTTCAATAGTGTTTGTTTTCGTTGTGTTCGTCTTGCCTTCATCTGGAATCTGGATGAGTGAGTGAGTATGGTTTTATGCCGCTTTTAGCAATATTCCATCTATATCACGGCGGGGGACACCAGAAATGGGCTTCACACATTGTACCAATATCGAGAATCGAACCCGGGTCGTCTCCGCCTTTACGAGCGAACGCTTAAACCACTAGGCTACCCGACTGCCCCTGGAATCTGGATGACAACGATCGTGTAAAAAAACATGGTAATGGTAAAAAATATTCAAATCATGAAAGCAGTTTTTGTTTTCATTGCACAGTAACAATGTGTTTGGCAAAGTCACATTTGTCCGAAAGCTATTCATGCAGAAGTCACTTGATCCCTGAAACCCAGATTCCCAGTGACCCAGATTCCCTGTTGAATGGCATGCCAAGCGTCATTTGCATAAGGCCATCCATATTTTTGTATGTGTTTTCCCCCTCAAGCCCCAACTGACTAGAGAGGAGGCGGACGAAATAAAACATATTACTTATTTTTTTTAAATGTCTTTCAATAATTGTCTAAGTTATTTCATGACTTTTTTTTACTAGAATCTAGTCTATAAATTAATTTATGTTGTAGATCAAGTCGCTTTGCTTCGGAAACGAATTTTTAATAAACAACTGAAGAAAAATAAAGTTGACCTGGTTCTTTTCTGGCGGTGCAGTGGTAGATCTAGTAGTATTTCTATTATTAGATCGGTTCATAGCGGCGGGAGAAATTTAGACACGTAAACTTTATATAATTTCACGTCGGAATTGAGATAAAAGACGGACAGCCTCACATACTTTGAAACGATGTTCAGATAAATATTTGTTCACATTAATTCTGTCATGTGCGTGAACATGGCTTTCAACATTATGTTTAAACAAGATTATTCAGGTCGCTGGCTACTCAGATCATCCTATCTTTTAAACTACTTAGGCATGAACACATGTTTGGTCTCGAAGCTCAAAGCAACATTTTTTCTCTCTATCCAAGACGAGCATATGTCATAATGTCAATGCCTCGACAATCTTCCTGGTCAGTTGATTTCAACACAGCCTCATTCCTTCCAAATACCCACACACGTCATCAGGGTTACGACCTTGGGATGAATTAATAAATTAACTTGCATTTTTAGAAATGAAATGTTTTCGTGAATACTATTATTAAAAAAACATCCTGTACATGGTAATTTTGGATTGCACTGCGGATTTCTGTTATTTCTTTCTAAAATATTTTGTTTTCCCTCTTTCTGACCACGCGATCTCCTTGCAAACACGCCCCATGAGCGCATTAGAGTTGGATTGCTGCTCACAACTGCAAGTCTTCAAAATGAGCATGAACATTTTCGTGTGACGCCTAATTTGATGGAGAGTTGTTGGGAGATGACCAGGGAGGCTTTGGTCATTTCGATTATGACATTTTGACTTTATCGTGGAGACAGTTCCAATTCAAAATTACAGCATTCCCCCGTCAACTCAAATCAACAAGATGGCGCCTCTCTTCCCGCCCTTGCAAGTGCAACAGAAACTTTGACAAGTTCAGTGCCGGTTCCGATTCCTGTGTCTTGCATGACACAGCACAGACAATCGCAGTTAGGGAATGGTGCAGCCGCCATTTTGCAGATATTCGTCGATTCGAAAGCAGTGTTACCAATAGTTCTGGACTGAGCTAAATAGACGAAGTGTTTGGAGAGATCGTAGATACTCGGACTTGAAGAAACGGTTATTAAAAGTAGCAGGACGTAAAAAGGTGTTAGAATAATCATTACAAATGCATAATTTATTGTAAGAAATGAATTCCTCAAGTACCTTTATTGTTTGTGGTCATACCACCCCAGAGGGTTGTGCCCATTTAAATCACCCATGATTATGCATGGTTGTAGGAGCTTCATATAGATTTTGTAGATCAGATTGTCGAAGTGTAGTGGACAGAGGAACATACAATAAGCACAGAGTAAATAATACAATGTGCAAAGGTAGATGAACAACAAAACCTTGAAGATTTGTATTAAGAGGAACGTGGCTGTAAATGACGCCCCGCCTCACAAACAAAGATCCTACAGAAGCTTTATCCTCTGGAGGAGAAAAAGAATGATGATAGTTGTACTGCCTTATGTCAAATGTATCGGTATATTTAAGATACGTCTCTTGGAAACATAGTGCAGATGGTTTAAAATCTTGTATTAACATTTGTATCCCATCAAAATTCTTTCTGAGTCCTCTGCAATTCCACTGAATCAAATTTAGGGAGCCACTCATGGAGGCTCAACTGGGGATCAAGAATATGTGGCATGGCCACTCGCATGCACAGTGTGGGATGGATTGACATCCACATCAAGGGGTTCAAACGGGTTACAGGGGTTTCCAAAGAAGTGGGCACCTCCAAATGCTGAAGTGTCCTGGCTTTTCTCCTTAACGGTATTTTTTCATTTTCATCATATGTACTGTCTTAATTTCTTGTTCAGATGAAGGCTCAGATGGCTCTTGTGTAAGATCTTGAGTCGGAGGGGCAGATGAAAATTTTCAGGGGATTTTGTAGCGTGTGTATGTCATAAAGTGTGACCTGTATATGTTACCCAAGATATGACTGTTTGACTGACAGACATATCTATTCAATGTGAAGGCCAGAGGCCCATAATACAGTCATTTAATATAATTTGCAGACGCATGCTTATTTGGGTTTACATTTTACATTGTTTAGATATGTAACAACACAGTTGTACAAGTTGACAAAGTAGACATAATTTACGGATAACCTCCCTACCCACTGCAAAGGCGACGCCCCCGTATAGATCCCTACACCGCTGTCAAGCCTTGCTTCACAATTGTATGAGGATCCACACAAAAACGTCGCCCCCACAGCAAATAAAGAAGCTGCCATCCATAACCATCTCTACCTTGTCGTAGATCAACCTCTAAGTAATCAAACAATTCAGTTATGTGACAGGTTCAACTTTCCTTAATTGACTGTTTGGCAGGATAATGATTGTAACCTTGGGAGTAGTTGGAAAAGTAACAAAAGAAAAAAATGCAGCAGAATATGTGAAAGTAGGATATTGAGATTGAATGGGAACCAGTTGGTTGGCTTCAGAAAAAGAGATATTGTTTGAATACTCAATTTTGAGGATTTTTAATTGATGTTCAAATTTGGAGCAGGATTTTGATGATGCCAAATACTTTTTATCACAGTTGGCACACTTGGTTTCATTAGTGCACTCAGGGCTCTTATGAGCCCCACTGCAACAGATACATACAGTACTGTGAGTGCCTGTCCGTGTGCAAACTGTTGGCATGTAAAACATCAGGATGGGTTAGGTGTATATACATCCACACCTATGTAAAGTAGCCAGATTTAACTGATTTTGATAGAGACTAAAGTTGAAGGGTAAACAGGTAAGTATATGTTTCGATGATATTGTTGTCTTGTTTCCTGATGAAACGTTTCACAGAGGTAAAATAATGCTGCAGCAATTTCCTCTTCTGTCATGTCAGACACTTTTCATAGTCTCGAGCGATTTTTCGACACGAGACTTGTGTACCGAAACAACATCCTGGGTGATAACAAACTGCTGGAGACACAGCCGATTGACAAATTATTGTGAACCATTTCGGAGACGGGTTACATTTTTCACTTCTCCACAGGCTAAGAGTCCCTTGAAAATAGCAACAGATAGAGTTTGAGAGGGGTTCCATCAGTAGATGAAATAACTATGAACCTCGGCCAAGAATTAGCAACATCTGGAGAGTCATCTTCATCAGATGACAAAAAGTCCACATGACGATGTTTATTGTTTTTTCAGTGAACCAGAATTTGTGTTTAGAGACATGGTGTGTAGTATATTTGGCACAACAACAAGTCAAGCAGTTACTTATTCACATGCATATTTCAAATTTATGAAACATACCTGTTTCTTTCATGTAGCTTAGGATTAGATGCCTGCTTACACAGGAAAAGAGATCTTTCAGATTTACTGTTTGATTATGTGAATCCCTTGCAATTGCAAAGTCCACACAGTCAAGGACAATATGCTTCAGAGCGAACCTTTCTTCACAAGGGATACACTTAAGCATATTTTCGTGGGTAAACCGACTGTGGCCACAACGACATCGTCGAAAAACGACAAAATCTGTGCTTGACTGACAACCGAAATAGGTGAAACCGATTGTTGCTTTAAATTTGTGAAGTTTATTCATTCCTAACTGGGTGTCACACATCTTTTGCATGAGACCCCGTGTATAACTTTTGATGGTTGATTTTAGATCGCTGTTTGATATAAGCACTGGAGATAACGATTTGTCAAGAGCTGCTTTAGCTGCAGCGTCGGCTTTTCTATTGGCTGTTATGCCAACATCACTTGGCAACCAGGAAAAGATGATGTCACATTGGCCAGGAGAAAGATCATTGAAAAGTTCTAAAATGTCTAGGATTATAGGGTGAAATGACGAGACACCATCTGTAAAAATAGATCTGTAAGAATTATATTTTTTCGTAAATGGTTATGTTCTTGTTGATATATCAAACTATTTGTTTTGGACCTTTTTAGCTGGGCTAGAGTGAGGTCTAACTCTAGCTTTACCATCTGCCAGAGAGGAAAAGACAGAAGTCGGTAAGGTGATAAAATATCAAGATTTATCTTAGCTGCAGTGATGTGGAATTTTGATTCCAAGTGATGTATTGCAGTGATTGTTTAAAGCGGCGTTGCTCGAGGGAAGGTTCATCAGCTTCTACAAACAAACTGTCCACAGATGAGGTCCTAAAAGCTCCAAGACATAGCCTTAGGCCTTGGTGGTGTGTGTCTAATTTTTCTCAGTTGCGTTTGCAGGCTCCACCACAGACAATTAAACCATGATCTAGTTTAGAGCATATTAATGATCTGTACAAATGAAGGAGGGTTCTCTGATCCCCTCCCTACATACATGTATTACCAATCGGGTTGTTTTCATAATATTTCTTGCAACATAACATGGTTGTTTGCAACAAACACATACTTTTTCATACAAATTGCGTACATGGTGGTGCTAGCGGAAGGGCATGGCGTGTCTACCTTTTTTGCAAACACATGATGTCATCTCCGATTTTCTTTGATCAATTCATATAATTTTCACCGCCATTTTTCCTTTTCCACACAATGAAATCTGTTTCGTCGGTAAATCGAGACGGGCTATTCTCAAACGTTGATGTTTTATATTTCAGACAGTAGAGTAGAAGCAATCATTCGATGGATTTCAGAAGAAGGATTGTCAATCATTTCGAATTTTGAAGATTTTCCGAACACGATAACTTCCAAGATAAACTCTGTATTGCAAGCTGCGGAACGACCGACCAGAAAATCTGGATTTGATTTCATAGTATTCTCGGATGTTGATGGGCTTAATGGTATATTAAAGAAGGTAAATATAGCCATGAAACATTGGGACATGTTCCAAACATATCGGTACTATTACAGCTGGATGCATACCAAATACAGAAGGTTCCCTAAGATTCATGTGTTTTGGGGCGCAGACGTACACTTCACACATTTAACTCCCATGTCTTTTATTCTGGTATTGTATATTAGGATTGGATAATTATTGATTTATTCAAACCTTTTTATGTGGCTACATTATATACTCTTCATAAAAGGGAGTTGGTCATGAAATATGAATGTTACTAAGCATTAGAACAAAGATAAGTGACGACAAACATCCTATGCAAGAACGTTTATGTGTGTGTTGGGTGTCGTTCCTGATTTTGACACTTCAGGGAAGGTCGATAAATTTCTATGGACCATTATTCCTGTCAACGCTATTTTGCTTATCATGCAGTTGTGTTTTACTTGATTTCATTCATTGTTTACGTATGAAATAGCGACACTGCGTCTGCAACGTACGGACATCAACGCGTCAACGTGCAGTGGCTAATACGTTCAATGTGTCAGCCTGGGATTAGCAGACTAAAACCAGGTACCAACAAACCCAAAATGTCGACACCGTTCAGGGTGTCCTCGGTCAATGACAAGAGTACAGGGTCCATTGATCAGGCACTACAAAATCGAGCTCAAACGGCGGTTCAAAGTGCTGCAAATGTTCATCAGGCTACTGGTGTTTGGGTTTCGGGTCAGATTTGAAAACGTCTACATGCAGCTCATATCCAAATTCGACGGCCACGTATTGTGCCGCCACTAACAAACTAGTCATATTGCCAACAGATGTCACCAGGGTGCACACAGTCAAACCGGGGTAATGCCTTGTCGAGTGAATGAATAATTGACAAATCGTGGTCGTATTATGGGCTACTGATCCAAAAACTTCAACTTTGTAATTTCACATCTTACCCCTATCGCCCTTTAAGATCGTTGGCGGTCATACTTGACTGTCGGTTGTTATGTGTTCCAAATTCATTCATTAATATCATATAACTATCAGAAGAAACTAATATCTATTACAATTTTGAATTTTTTTAAGATATGGTGGTGTATCCCTAACTTTTCTGAGAAGTATATAACAAGATGAACATACAGTGGAATCACGTTATGTAGAAACCAGATAACGGGAAAACTAGAAATCGGATAGCTGGGCTCATGTATGTACACTGAGAACGCATGAGAAGAATCTTTCGTTGTGTCTCCCGAGTCAATTAACATCAATCGATCGTTTATAAGGAATGGAAATTGTTTTGCAATCACCCTGGTAATGGATATCCGATATCCGCAAGTGACTAGGATTATCCAAACATTCGCGAGACTACGTGTAGGTTGGATCACGATGACAGGAGTGGTCAAACGAATTTAAACTGTGGCAAACAAGGGACGACATTCATAGAACCTTAAGCACCTCAAATGTTTAAACAATATTGTTTTGGTAACCACATTTATATAGATATACAAGAACATCTCATTTAATCACTGACATTGTGATTGTATGGAGAAAAAATGCTTATATGTTCGTTTGGAACTAATGCCATCACACCAACTCTATGCTGCTACTATGTTGTACACAGCTGCAGCTGTATGCTGCTGCTACGTTGTGACATGTGTATGCTGCTAGTTTGTGTACACAGTGACATGTGTATGCTGCTAGTTTGTTGTACACAGTGACATGTGTATGCTGCTAGTTTGTTGTACACAGCGACATGTGTATGCTGCTAGTTTGTGCACACAGCGACATGTGTATGCTGCTAGTTTGTGCACACAGCGACATGTGTATGCTGCTAGTTTGTTGTACACAGTGACATGTGTATGCTGCTAGTTTGTGCACACAGCGACATGTGTATGCTGCTAGTTTGTTGTACACAGCGACATGTGTATGCTGCTAGTTTGTGCACACAGCGACATGTGTATGCTGCTAGTTTGTTGTACACAGCGACATGTGTATGCTGCTAGTTTGTGCACACAGCGACATGTGTATGCTGCTAGTTTGTTGTACACAGCGACATGTGTATGCTGCTAGTTTGTGCACACAGCGACATGTGTATGCTGCTAGTTTGTTGTACACAGCGACATGTGTATGCTGCTAGTTTGTGCACACAGCGACATGTGTATGCTGCTAGTTTGTTGCACACAGCGACATGTGTATGCTGCTAGTTTGTGCACACAGCGACATGTGTATGCTGCTAGTTTGTTGTACACAGTGACATGTGTATGCTGCTAGTTTGTTTTACACAACCACATCTCAATGCTTCTACTATGTTTACACAGTAACATCTAAGTACTTCTACTATGTTGTACACAGCGACATATCAATGCTTCTACTATGTTGTACACAACTACACCTGTATGCTGCTTCTATGTTGTACATAGTGCCATGTGTATGCTGCTACTTTGTTGTACACAGCGACTTCTCAATGCTGCTAATTTGTTGTACACAGAGACATGTGTATATTTCGACTATGTTGTACACTGCGACATTTCAATGCCTCTACTATGTTGTACACAGCGCCATCTCTATACTGCTACTATTTTGTACACACCAACGCCTGTATGCTGCTACTATGTTGTACACGGCGACATCTGCATGCTGCTACTATGTTATACACAGCGACATCTGTAGCTGCTACTATGTTGTACACAGCGACATCTGCATACTGCTTCTATGTTGTACACAGCGACATCTGCATGCTGCTACTATGTTGTACACAGTGACATTTGCATGCTGCTACTATGTTGTTCACAGCAACATCTCTATACTGCTACTCTGTTGTACACACCGACGCCTATATGCTGCTACTATGTTGTACACAGCGACATCTGCATGCTGCTACTATATTGTAAAAAGCGACATTTGTATGCTGCTACTGAGTTGTACACAGCGACATCTCTATACTGCAGCATACACATGTGTCTGTGTCCAACATAGTGCATGCTGCTACTATGTTGGACACAGACACATGTGTATGCTGCTACTATGTTGTACACAGTGACATTTGCATGCTGCTACTATGTTGTTCACAGCAACATCTCTATACTGCTACTCTGTTGTACACACCGACGCCTATATGCTGCTACTATGTTGTACACAGCGACATCTGCATGCTGCTACTATGTTGTACACAGCGACATCTGCATGCTGCTACTATATTGTAAAAAGCGACATTTGTATGCTGCTACTGAGTTGTACACAGCGACATCTCTATACTGCTACTATGTTGTACACAGCGACATCTGCATGCTGCTACTATGTTGGACACAGACACATGTGTATGCTGCTACTATGTTGTACTCAGCGACATTTGTATGCTGCTACTATGTTGTACACACCGACACCTGTATGCTGCTACTTTGTTGTACACAGCGACATCTGCATGATGCTACTACGTTGAACACAGCGACATCTGCAGGCTGCTACTATGTTGTACACAGCGACATCTCAATGCTTCTGATATGTAGCGCACCGCTACATCTCTATACTGCTTCTGTGTTGTACAAAGCTACATGTCATACAACTGTATCAACATCTAAGATGATAATCTGAAATAGGAAACATTGCTTTTTGTGTAAGGGCTAGTCCGAATTACCTTCGGTGCCATTCGCTTAAAAAAAGTTTAAATATGCTCTTAGGAAGTTAGGTGGTTAATGATCTTATGTATTTGGACTCTAGTACTTTTTACTTGCTTATCATGAAGGCTGGAGTTTTCGATGCACGTGGCGGTGGCTTCCTCCTTGTCCAACAGCTGCTGTTTCACATCTTGGTGTCGTAAATCGTTATCTTTGTTTTCCTGCACCCAGTGGTCTCCTGCAGTGTTTTTTAGATGAGCCCATATTGTACCTATACACGAGAATCATCCCGTGGTATTGTATAACGTGTTTTCGTGCTGAATGGTACTTCTGATAAGGTAGAGTAAACATTGTAATGAGAAGCTCTGTATTGAGTTTAAGCTGGTGGAATTACTTATGGCACAAGTGTCATATGCTTAATGCGTAGCAACCATAAAAGATCCATTCATTTGAGTGATTGAGAGACAGAGTTTGGTTTATCACTTCTATTTTATATTACAGTATTTTAGCTATTTCGTGTGTCCGCTTGATGTGAGTATTGGTGTGTGGTACTGACGAAGATAACAAAATAAGGCAGAACCGGGAATCGAACCCACGATTATAGATTTCTTGTACGTCCAAGGAACGAACTGCGGCGCCTTAGACGACTGAGCCACCCATGCCAAGTCCATTTATGAGCATATGATGTTAATCGCGTGGTCCATACAGTTACAGTTGTGGTTCCCGTTTGCGTAAACAGACTCTCTCACACACACATAAATTAATATGCATGTTTTCATATTGCATATATTCTGATTCGGTCTGATTTAGCTGAAAAATATGTTGTCCAAAAAAATCCTGTGAAAAAGGAGTAAGAGTATAATCTTTAGACTATAATGAAACATCATAGGATGAGGGCCAAACTACGTAATGTTGCTGGAATATCGCTTAAAACGGTGTTAACCTCACTTACTTGAACTATACACCTCTTCAAAAGTATCGCACCACCAGGATTTTGTTGATAATCAGAAAAGAGATAGGTAAGCGAAACAAAGTCAATCAAAATTGTTAACCTTATTGTCAAATAAGATGATTTTATTAAACATAGGAGAGAAAACATCTTTATTCACCAGCGACTACAAGGCCTGAAATTGGTGATAAGTAGAGGCAGTATAAGTATGGCAATGAAAGTTCAGGAATGAGCTGGACAGATCAACGCGTACATGTTCTGAGCAACGTTGTACCCATGTCATATTTAAATGACAACAGTGCAAGTCAATACCTGGTGTAGCCACCCGGTACATGGATCACATCCGCAATAAGTCTCCCCATGCCCAAAAAATCAGACGCCTTGATCAATTCTTAAGGATTCTGTACTGGAGGATCCCTGGCTCTTACCTTATGTCCCAACTGGGCTTCGAGAAGGCCAAGGCAGAGTTTCAATGGCCTTGTTCTGGATATTGTCAGTCACAGCGCGTGGGTGTGGGGTCATGAATTGTCGTCCATGACGACAGGACGTGTGCTAAACGCATGGTTATCACAATGAGGCACAACAAAACCAACCAATGTGGTATCTTGGTACCTTTGTCCATTTAATGACCCCAGAACTGTGACCAATTCAGGTTTACAATCAAATGAGCAACACTGCAGTGAGCCGCCACCACATGATAATGATGACAAGATGTTCGTCTTTGCCTCAAGTAAAGAGTCCTACCGTCAGTGGTGTGCAATAAAAAACGACTCTTCTCAGAACAATGAATACTCCAGGACCTTAACTTCCAGTATGCTTGACACTAGGCTAAATGTCCCGCATGTGAGAATAGTGGACGTCGTATTGCTGTTCTGGCCATAACCCTACAACATTCAGTTGACGCCTCTGTTGTGGGTATGCCAGTGATGGCGAAGAATAGTGCAAGTTAAAGTTGACAGTCGTTTTGCCTGGCGTATAAGGATCCTGTCCTCTGTGGCCTTCAGTGGGCGTCCTTGTTTCGGCAAGTCCCTCACATGTCTGGTCAATATGTGTTTTCTAATGAGTCGACTGATTACAGTATGTTTGATGTTCTACACGGCGGCATTAGCCCGACATGACATACCAGATTTGTACATGTCAATTACTAGTATTTGCAATCTTTCATTTTCTAGGATGGTATGCTTAGGCATTTCAGTTAAAATAGTTCCAAAGACAGACTTTCAAATTGGTAGAACTTTCAGTCAAAATGAATAGCAGTAAAGACGCATGAACTTTCTGTCATCATACGGCTCTTTCTGTGCAAGCAGCTCGCATAAACGCACCAATAAGGTTGGGCAGTTAAGATGGCTACCATTCTACAGGTAGAAGATGTGTCAGCCCACAGTGTACCATTTGAAAATTTCTACATTGAAAATGAACACGCAATTACACTTCAAATTTGGCGGTGCGATACTTTTGACGAGGTGTATATTAGCTAGGTCAGACTTCTTAAATTCTTTCATATATGTGCCTTTACTAATATAGTTGCAGTTTAATATCTGTATTAAGCCATATTGGCTCTCGTTGTGCGTGTTTATGTTGAAGTAAAACAACAATGTTACACAAATTACATCAATTGCTAGTTACTGGTGTAGTTGGGTCTCAGCGACTTGACATCGTCAAATAATACATATGTACAGTGTGCACGTAATATCTTTCTGAGATAACGTGGTACTGTAAAATTATAACAGTTCATCCTTAAAGCTTCAGAATATAAAATCTGCCCTTCAGTGGACTCACACATTTCAGGTTACTTTGATATAATGCTGTCCTGCATTGTTGTCAGCTCTAAGATGCATGTAAAGAATAACCTATTAGTATTTTCATAGGTTTATAGAATACTAGTTACGACAATAATGTAACTGGTACTTCCTATGCACATATTTTATGAAAATCTCCACACAGGATCATCAGCTGGATCGATACCTTGCAGCAGGTTCACTTCTCCGGCATTTCTCAACATGGTTGATTGTGCTAACAAATGGAGTGGTGGATTCACTGATACTTGACGACGTACTATTTGACAACGTGGCTGTGACGACATTGCAGGCAATGGGAATGACTTCGACAGTTGAGAAGGTTTGTTCTTGGAGAATAACAACGTCAAAGGCCTTTCCATAGCCACAGTAAATCTCTGCTGAAAACAGAGTCGATTGTACGATTCCGACTGAATCATGAGGAAGTGTTTATGAATTACTACCAAACATTGACCATGCCAGGTGTTTTCACGAAAGGCTGAGCGTATCCTGCACCACCGGTGGCACCCGTCACAAACCCATTATTGCAAGGGCAAACCAATTGGTCACCTGGCAAAACATGGGAACATATGGTACAAGTAAAAGTTGGGAATTGCATCGGACATCATTTTTGTCACAGATGTGTCAAATTTGGAAATCTCCTCCACCATAAAACTTTTTGAAAGCTTTACTGAGACCTTGAATGTTGTAACCTTTATCAAACATCTTTTGAGGAAAAGTCGTATGACACTCTTTGAAATATTCGTAGTAACAGCATGTTCAATTGTTCCTGCAAAGTACACCAAAGGCTGGGGATGCTGGAATATTGCTCGTCATCACTCTTGTCATCTTTCCTTTGACAACGAAGTAAATTGCAACGACGTTGCCATGACCTCAACTTGTGTAACTGAAAACATTCACGTATTGTGATGTCTTGAAAAGTATTCAGCTAGAATATTCTTGTGTTGTAGGTGCCGTCACTGCTCTACACATTAATGTGGAAGAAAAATAATCGACAGCTACAAAACGTTTCACAGTCACCTAACGAACGGATGATTACTCGAGTCTTCCCAAACACAAAACACGGATTAAATGGCAGAGTCTTGAAAGCTGCTGTTTTAAACGTAAGCACGATACATTTACCATTTCTAGGGAGTGCTGTTAATGGTAATATGGGCCATACAATATCCACTACTATGTTGTTGCAGTGGGAAACATGTGAAAAGAGGTTGGTCGGTGGAACATTCACCTTTTCGGGGTTTTGTGACTACATGCTATCTCATCTATCAAGAACAATGAATTTCAGGTAAATATTTAATTTATATATATTTACAATATTGAACTAGTTATTATGTGTTAATGATTTATCAATGTGTCGTTCGTTTTCACGGTTCAATGCATATTTGAGCACAAACGAGGTTCGGCTGAATAGTTCTGAGCCTAACTACGTTGATGGAGTTGGTTACTATATTGTTTAGCATAACTCCTCTGAGGTCCACACACTTCTGCCAAGGATACTTGAGTGCCTTGGTCCCACTGGTGTATATAGCACTTCATCCTGATTGGCAAAAAGATCCTCCACAGCAGAAGTGAAGTCAACATCATTTGCATAATGCTTGTCATATATTTCTTCAAGTCAGGGAAGAAGTGGCGATCTGACTGTTCCAAATCTGATGTATGATATTGGTCATTAGTGGTCTTGACCTATCGGGAGGTAGTCCACTGGGTGATAGTGGTAAACCCCAAACTCATCGATGGTTACACATCACTCAACAGTTTGCTTCAAAACGACGTACATTATCACGAGAGACGATGAACATTGAGCATTTGCACCCAGAGTTTTGTGAAACCTTGTCATGCCAAAGCCATTCCTCACAATGCTCTTAAGTCTCTCATGGGAAGTGCCTGTTGTGGCGATGTAACGTGTGGTGAGTCGTCGAACGTCCATAATGATTTCATGTACTTTGTCAACATGTCCCTTAGTAGTGGCAGTAGAAGATCTTTCTGATCTTGGATCAGTTCGCGGCTCCATCTTCCTCTCTTGCACTCAGCTACCCATCTCTTAACAGCGAAACAGCGAGGATCAGAATCCATAAAGTTGACACTATTCCCGCATGTTGGTCCTTTCAGTTTGAGATACATAAATGACACTGCTGTAGCCTCTTTTGTAAATTTTAATCAACAGAGAATAACTAGTCACTCTGATGCCTGCAGAAATATGCTGTCTGGTTATGTATTTGGGTCAAATGCAGTCACCACTCGCATTCTGTCAATGATATTCATTTTTGTATCCATTTTTGTATGAGCATTCTATTTTCAATTTCAGCTATGAATATATTGAACCAAGGGACCAATCGTGGGGAGTTCAGTACAACAATGATACGTGGGATGGAATAATACAAATGCTCATAGATGGGGTAGGTTTAATGGTTATAATGCTCTGTCATTGTACTTCACCTATTCAGGATTAATTGTATCAGGAAGGATGTATTCGTATATGCAGTAGTGTCAATGTTCTCATTCACAACTGAAGTTGTACATGTACATCTAGATGCTGCTGGTATGTAATACTGGTACAGTAAAGCTGCTAGCACAACTCTCACTGATCCAAAATACCCGTTTTTACTGCATACTCGCTGGGCTTTTGATCAGCTTTATAATATATAGACAGTCTGAGAAATACTGTATTTGTAATACTGACAACAAACTCTTATCACAAACAGTGATTACAAACAAGTCCCCCTTTAAAGATCCGGGTTAGAACTAGTCTTCAGAAACCACTGCTTGTCGTAAGAGGCGACAAATGCGTGTCATCGTATCCCAATTGCGTGGATCGATGCTCATGAACACAATGACTGGATTGTCTAGTCCAGACTCGATTACTTACAGACCGCCGTCATATAGCTGGAATAGTGCTGAGTGTTGCGTTAAACAACAAAGAACCAAAACAAACAAGTGATTTGATGTAAGATGCAAAAGAAGTTGGACATAAAAACGTTCCATGAAACTACTGGTCACTCCTCCTTGAGTTGTCAGGCTGGATTAGAAGAAGTCTTTCTGCCATGATGTCATACCAAACATACTTACGAATATTATTTTTAAGCGGATGCTTCCTTCATTGGAATCCCTTGTAACTGGAGAGCATGTAATTGTTTATTTATTTGCTTTGAACGGAAATCGTTTGGTGAAGTTGATAATCTTATGTTTTGTACAACATAGGTAATTTCAAGAATTGGTAAATATACTCAGCGTAATTATTTAAGGGTCATCCCGCTACGAAGGTTGTCAAATATGAACATACATGTATGTCAACAAGCGTCAGAATATCTGGTAGGGTGTTGAGTGCATTAATCCTCTCCCACACAGGATATGTAAGTCCACATCAATCAGAGTATGTTTTCATGCTTTCAATCGTCGGAAAAGAAGACGGCAGAACAGCATGTTTCACGTCCAAGGTCACAAACTCAATAACGTGTGTGCCCATCGTGGGCAGTGATAGGAACAGTATCTATCAAATGGGCATGGAAGGTTTGTGGAATGGCTTGCCATATTCTTTGTAGATCTGCTGCCATATCACTAACGTTATGTGTCGGATTGGTACAAGGCGTAGACGTCGCTCCAAATATTCCACACATGCTCTATAGGACAGAGACCCGGTGAATGTGCGGGTCAAGGTATTACTTGAACATGTATGAGGAAAAGACACAGCAACCCCAGGCGTGTGAGGACGGACATTATCTTGTGGGAATGTCAAGCCTGTGCCATGACGTTGAAAAAATAGTATTGCCACTGATCTCTGTAGCCCACACCTGTCAGATTGCCCTGAACAACAACTACAGGGGTTCTCTAACGTACACGTATCCCATCCAGAATCATCACGGAACCACCCCCAAAGCTAATTCTCTGTGACACAGGCTTGAACATAACGCTCCACAAGACGTCTGTAGACACGTGTATCACAACAGACAAAACGGTCTATGGTATCAGCAGCTTTAATAATAAGGACTCTCTGTACGCTGGTACTACTAACGGTTAGCAAGGGCGTGGCAGAGACTTTGAGAGAGGCTATGGGCAGTTTCCAAGTGTGACTAGAGCTCGTCCCAGTGTGCTGGCCTTCTGAACGATGAGTCAACAATTAGCTGTTGGCCGTTGGCTTGTGTTCTTATGCCGTTTCTTCTGGACTGCTCTGTCCATCTGGTCCTGTTCAGTGCCCTTCTCTGCCTCTCTCTGTGACTTCACTGACGGTGTTGTTTATATAGGGGTTTCTTAGCTGATTAGCTGTGACCCTCAAATCTTTAGGGGGGTCAAAACAAGTTCGTGGTACACCATAGGTCGTATGGCGTAACGACGTGGTCGTATCCCGTAAAGACGTAAGTGGTTCCTTAATCTTGTGGGGCTGGTACGCCAAGTCCTTGTGCCGGAGATGGGTTACCCGTATCCATCTGTCATGTCTTGGCGCTGTGACGCGTGTATGTCATGCACGTGGGCGATCGGCAACTTCATTATTGTTCTGATAACGTCTCTACAGTGCTGAAATGGTGTTTCGGTGGCAATGCATGAGATTGAGACATACCCCCACTGACCAACCATCCCAATATCCACATGACATTGTGCAGTCGTGAGTCGTGGCACGGTGTGCGTTTCATTTGCCGTACGATCAAGTTTTGAACGATCAAACTGCAAACAATTAAGCTTCCCAAATCGACAGCAGTCTTAGACAGTCTTAACGAGATGCACATGCACGAAACGTAGCATATGCATGTGTTAATTCAATTCACTAATTACTGTGTTTACATCTGTATATATGTGCACATATAGTTCCAATATATATTTTGATTTCCTATGTGCACAGTTTCTTTTTATGTATAGCTAGTATACATGTATGGCTAGTATACATGTATGGCTAGTATATATGTATGGCTACTATATATGTATGGCTAGTATACATGTATGTCTAGTATACATGTATGGCTAGTATATATGTATGGCTAGTATACATGTATGGCTAGTATACATGTATGTCTAGTATACATGTATGGCTAGTATACATGTATGTCTAGTATACATTTATGGCTAGTATACATGTATGTCTAGTATACATGTATGTCTAGTATACATGTATGGCTAGTATACATGTATGGCTAGTATACATGTATTGCTAGTATACATGTATGGCTAGTATATATGTATGTAAAAACAACAAGCTTTGTATGTGTGTGTGTGTGTGTGGGGGGGGGGGGGGGGGGGGGGGGAATTCTTCTAAGGTTTCATGCAGGTGGCAAATGTTTTGATATATACAGACTTATGGGACCAGAAAAAAACTTGACTTACCTGATCCGCAGACGGAGACGGCAGTGATGATAATGTTAACACTTTAGCACGGTGTAATCATTTGTAATCGAATGCTTTATCGTCTATCCCTACCAATGTACTATTACTTTCCAATGTATTAATACTACCATTTGGTTACAGACAGCTGATATATGCCCAGTTCTGTATTCGCTTAACTACCAGATGTCTCGATACGTGACCTTTTTGCACCCATTTGCCAACATTTCCGCGAGGATCATCTACAAGAAACCAGAAGCAGGTGTGAACTGGACAGTGATGTTGGACTGCTTCAAGTGGCAGATATATATGTATGGTTTTGTGGTGTTCCTGTGGGTCAGTGCTTTGTTTATAATATTCAAGAAACTTAGCATAAGGACTACGGCAGAAATGCATCACAATAGTATCTGTACGTTTGTAGGAACAATTTGGACTACCATTGGAGTTCCATTCAAGCAAGGTTTGTATAACTGGACATTACTTTTCTTAATTACAATCTTTATACATTGAATTTCTTAGCTGCTTCATGTTGTTAGATTGTTGTTAGGAAACATGGTTAAAAAAGAACATAATTAATTAGGAGAAGTCTTAATCCGTCCTATAGTCACGACATGATTTGTTGGTTAACCACTGCATGGTGCACAGTTGAGTGTTGTTAATGACCGCGATTAGCAGTATTCTTGCGACATCCTTTAAATAATGGTGTCCAGGAACAGACAAACCTGTGGTTAATATTAGCCCGTTTGGGAACGATGATATGCCATCAATTATATCACCGAATCTGACCATCCGACCCACTTTAGCCGTCTCTTACAACAAAAAATAGAGAGAAATTCTAACCAGAAAACAAATCTTATCACACACTGCTGAACCTCTATGTGCCCAATCTAAGGGGGAGTGCTTATATTGTGTTGATGTTTCAGGTTTTCAAGGAACCACGAACAACAAAAACACAATTGTGAGCCATGTGGCCCCTGGCTTCTGAAGTGTATTTTTTATGTTGAAGTAGTACACATGTTTTTGCTGATAATTTTGAAAAAACCCTCTGTAGCTTTGCAGGCTGAACATTATTCGTAGGTGTAGTTTAATTCTAGTGACATTGATTAGAAATTGAAACTATTTCAGAATTCTAACAAACCCCTCTACAAACGGATATGGCAGAAAATTAGAGAGCACCAGCCAAGAAACATGACACCCAAGGACGATGGCAACTACCATTCTAACAGACTGATACAGGGAGGTTATGCGCTCATATCAACAGGAAATCGACTCAGAAGATATACAGCCAATAATTGAGATATTGCGGCAACACATAATGTTTTTTTCAAAAGATTTGCATCGTTTCTGCTGCCTAAACATTCAGCCCTTGCTGGACTGTTTAATACTGAGTAAGTGTTGCACTCTTGTTGTTTGCTGTGGATTGCGAGGAGGGATTTTATGGGGATTTTAGCCACATTTCTGCTATATCTCAGCAGAGTACCATAATGCTGTAGATAGAAATATCTGTGTTAATATATTACGACATTCCTTTTCATACCATCATCTTTTGAACTCCATAAAAGCCGAGCTTCAGTTCACTCTTTTCACCCTGTGTAAGTGTAATTATGTGTAAATATAACAGGACAATGTCTTTTTTCAGGATAATGTCCCTTGAAGATCGGGGTCTTCCTGACTACTGGAAGGATCTTGCTACACCTAAACACAAACAGTGTTCCCCTTTGAAACAGACGATATTCAAAGTGGAGAACCTGTTCATGATTCTGGTTGTTTCTGGAATTGGAATAACCATAGCAACGTTTGTCCTTCTGTTGGAAAAATATGGAGTTAAGTCAAAGAAAGATATTAATCTGGAATAAGACTTGCCTCTTGAAGAAGTAACTTCTTAGATAAACAGGAGCAGTAAGGGAGCCTTGTGGTTAAAGCGTTCGCTCGTCACCCGGATTCAATTCACCCCATGAGCACAATATGTGAGACCCATTTCTGCCGTGATATTGCTGGAATATTGATAAAAGCTGCGTTAAAACATTCTCACTTACTCCCAGAGAATGATCACTGCAATTTCATTTCGAACAATATGTGACTATTGTTGAACAATTTAGACACACATATGTAACCTAACAGGTATTCATGGAGTGAGTTAGCAAGTTAATATTTTACTTCGCATTGGCAATCTTGCAGCCACATCGTGATGAGAACAAGTAAGTTATTATTTAATACCAGTCGACAAGGGATAGTAAAACGTTTAGGGAAATATCATAGTTTAGGTATAAAACAAACCAGGTCAAAATTGAAACAAATAATGTTTCAATATAGTTAGTTATTAGTTATTAAAACAGGCTATAGACCACTAGCAACCAAAGCTAGACCTTCTTACTGGGGATAGTTACACAGACCTATGCCATTAGCAAAGCAAAAGGTACACAAAAACAGTAGTATTTCTTCTACCTCAAATCTGTGTAGTGGATCGTGTATTCATTCATCATATGACATCAAACACTTATTTCCCGACGTTATATTGCACCAGTTTTAGTTTATAGAGGCGTAGTTTATCAGTCTCACGTGATCACCACGCAAGCCTACTGCAATGCTCTGTCAACAGTAGTGTATGTACTTCACGGCTAGAATCTATAGACAAACGAGAAACAAAAGACACGTTTTGCCTTTGTCTTCTTTGATACATCAGTTATAATTATGAATAAATATGTTCATCTTGTTTAAACAGCCTGGAACTCCTTGTAATTATTTATAAGGAAGTATCTAGGTTTTTCTCTGAGGGATGCCTCAACATCTTTTCACGCAAAAGGAAATACGACGTTGCATTCACTCGCTTGGACATCTTCGAACGCTATACGCTTCACACGATGAATTTTAGCTACAGTTGACATACGGGTTGTAGCCACCTTCACGTCACAATTGACCTCCTTCATGCCACACTTGTACCTGTGTTTACACTTTAGTTGGATCTGCGCAATAAACGCAAACATTAAATACTTTTAATATATGCATGGTAAATATCACAATGGTGATGAGTCACTTATGTATATTTCCACGGGAAGGCGTCTGACCAATCTGAGCACTATTCTTCGTCACTAAGGGTATCTAAAACCTTACTGGATGGAAAAGCAATTTTTGACATACCACAAACTGGGAAATTAAATTGCAGCTGTGGAATGGACCGGTTGGATGGTCGGGTGTTTCTGAACGCGTGAAACGCTATCCATTTGACTTGTGAAAGTGAAATTGTTGGCTCATGTCATGTTTCAAAATATATGGTTATGTTTTAAGCTCACCTGAACCAAAGGCAATTTAAGCTTATGTCATGTCAAGGCGTCCGTTGTCAACGTCGTTCTCAAACGTTTCACATTTTATATTTTTTCGGCGGATAAACGAAAGGTTATTCTATGGCTGGTTTATAGTTGTTCCTTGCAATGCCGCCTGGTCGATCGTCATGAGACCGTCGTCACTTATAGAACAGAGGCGCATTCCTAGCAAGAAAGAACTCTACCACGGGGTCAATACCACCCAGAATACGCAAAGTCACTATCACGTCACCACGAAACACAGTATTCATATTGTTATACGCAACAACTAACACCATCGCACAAGGTAACTACATTTCGTAACCCGACCCGCGCCTACTGAAACCAGCTCCGTTTTGTTACAACGTCAGTCAGTCCCTTACGGTATAGCAATAAACTCTTTCAGTAAATAACCTAAAATTACCGTACCAAACAAAAACATTATAACAGCACTCCAAAGTCACTGCTCCACATAAACACCATCAAAAACCAAATGTTGTTCAGTGAAAACCATACGTTCAGTGCACTCGATGTTACAAACTGTGTAGAAACAATTCTATAGTTGTTATCTGAAGCACATGGGATACAATACCGTGGGAATGATATACTATCCTGCGCACACAACATATCTTTCTTGCCCACTTTATATATCGTTGTGCATCATCGGTATATGGCAGTAATTTTGCCGATCCGATGTACTCTTTTAACTCACTCACTCAGTATTTCACAATAGAGCGCACCATAAACTTTTTATTCATATCCCCAAGGGGGTTCAATACCAAAGGATTTAAGTTTAGTATCCAGTTCGCGCCTTGTACCTTGCACAATGTTACCAGAAACCTTCATCTCGAAGGATTCTATGACGGTAAAGAATTCAGCTTTATGATACCATGTCAGATAACATATACGTAACTTCTGAAATATGGAAAGGGGAAGAATAGAAAGATATACATAGATTAGTGAATACGTTTTAACGCATACACGTTCTACATATTAAGGAATATAGATTAATACTAATTGGAAAGAAACGGTACAGAAATCAATTATCTTGAGGTGTGCAAACAAAACAAGACTGTTTATTGATTTCATTGCATCGATTTGTATTTCTTCGAACGGCGGTCCGCTATCCTCTTCGCAGACTTACTTTGGAAAGAAGAGTTTAACAGACAAAGGGCAAAACCATAAACTTCTGATATGAAATTGCAACATGATTTGTGCGTATTTGTTTTCGTCCTTAAGTACACTGGAATGTGCTGGATGTTCCTATTTAGAGGTAAGGGTTTATTCTTACTCTTGCTGTTGCACGGCAGGAAATCTGCTTTTCGGCGTCAAGCAACACATATATACTTGTTCTATGCAAATGTGTGAGTGATGGGCGCTACTGGCAAGGCAGGAGATTCTTACGCTTTTCGGGAACATCTGGTGTCATCACTGGCTTTTAGTGATCCATTACTGTAATTTGTACCGCTTATTTTGCATATTACCTCCAATGGAATCGACATTGGTTATTCCCTGGCGGTGACGTTACATGTATAATCCTAGTCTGGCTTTCACATGAGATGTACAAGTACAAGTGCCAATTTTGCACATCTCCAGGTGGAGATATACGTTTATTTTCATAAAATGTGATCGGTTGCCTGTTCCCTTTCATGATGATTAAATGGCCTATTTATAAAACAAAATTCGAGAAATAAAACTTCAAATATATCCGGAGGATTCAATTTGCGACAACATTTTCCCCCATTCTATATAATAATACTATGAATTATTCTTTGGCTATCGGGAATCAGGGTTAATGTAAATAAAAAGCAACAAACTATATCCATAATCTTAAAAAGAAATCTCCACCAAAAAACAGACTCCATTGTTCCATTCCGATTATATCCTAAGTGTGTGTTTATGAATCACTATTAAATTGTTTTCGAATAGGTGAGCCTATCTGGTCCTACCGGCACCACTCGTCACAAACAAAAGCTTGTCAAAAGTACGGAAAAATAGTCAAAATTGGGAATTGCATCGGACATCATTCCTGTTACTGATACGTCAAATTTGTAAATCTCCTTCACGTCTATCACAACTTATTTTGAAAGCTTTGCCGAATGTTATTTACCTTGATCAAACAACGTTTGACATATTTTTAAAAACAAATTCATCAAACATATTTGGGCATAACAATATTATCTATAACTGCTTAAAACACGGGCTATAAGCCTACAGTAACCAAAGCTAGGCCAACTCGCATGTTACGGTACTTTAACTTCCGGTACAGATCTTTCTATTATCTTTGTTGATAAAAGCATCACACCAAATTTAAAATAAAAATGTATTATACACATACATCTTTGAAATTTATTATAAGACCAACTAAATGTATTGTATTGCCATCTTTGAAATTTTGATCTTTTGCCCTTTATCTTCTGAATCATGTTCCACATCTTGGACATGAGTGTATCTGATATCAGATAATAGTTCATGGGGAGACTATGTGCCAGAGACAGGATGCAGATAGGTGTTAGAAATATCATTGAAGATGCATAAATCAATGTTGGAGATAAAATCTTCAAGGCCTTTCCCTTATTATTTGTATCAGTAATCCCCTATATGGGATTATGATCGTTTAAATCGCCCATGTGTATGCAGGGCATCGGGAGCTGATCATACAAAGTCTAAACATCTGATTGGCGGATAGCTGAGGTAGTAGGAATATAGAATGTAATGTAAACGCTGTGTTCGAAGTAACACGGGCAGTTTGAAGATTAGTGTTAAGTTGAACAGGGCTATGGAATATGCCCTGTTACCCCTGGATAGAAGAACCCCATGTGGCTTTATCACTAGGACGAAAAAAACGCGTGCTATGAGCTCTCCTGGCAGATATCAAATTGGTCTGTGTTTTTAGGTATGTTTGTGGAGAATAAAAGCTGATGGTTTCTAATCTTGAATTAAAAGTGTGTATTTCATTAGCATTCTTCTGAAGACGATACCTCCATGTCCAGAGGACCAAAGGAGTTATTGACCTCTAGAGGAGAGGTGGCTTTAAATGCTCATTTTGCTTCTTTTGTTTTCTTTCTTTGTGAGATGAACAATTTCAGGTTCTCGTTCTGGTTCAGGTACTGGTTTTGGACTCTTAGACTCAACATATTTGACATTTTTCGGTTTTGGAGGTGTTACAGACGAAGTTGTCAGAGCTCTTTTTTCTAGTGAAGCAGTAGGTAGAGGGTGAGCAGACTTGACCCATCAGCCTGACAGTCGATACAGGCAATGGTAACAGCAGGATGAGAGACTACAGCAGAATAAGAGATAGGAGAAGTGGTTGCAGTAAGACCTACAACCATCTACTTAGCTTCTTGTTACGAGACATTTTTTTCAATTTTGACCCTCATGGTTTTGAGACTCATATGGTTCAGATGAGTTCATATGGTTTCAACCGCAGTTTGAACACTTATATCCTTCAAGTCAGTGACCTCCTGCTTGTCACCACGGCAGTAACAAACGACAGAGGCATGGCAGGACTTGGATCAATGGCCAAACTCTTGGCAGGTATAGTATCAGAGTGGATTGAGGATATACACCTCCACCCCAATGCTACAATAACCAACTTTAATTGATTGAGGGATAGGCGTTCGGGCGAAGGTAAAAGATAGGTGTTCTTTGGTTCACACCCTCCTTCTTGACAGTAAATCGACTGACAGTTGTGACGGACTGTTGTTCAAGTTCCTTGGTAATTTCATCTTTGATCAGGCCAGCAAGCTCTGTCGCTGACAATGCCTTTACATGAGTTCAGTGTATTGTGCACCAAGAGCAACCTTGATATTGAAAAAGTCCTTGAATTTCAGCAGGTTTACAGATTGTTGTCCCCGAGCACAGTCTTCAAGAGGAGCGCCAGATTGAAGGTTTGTGACTTTTGTAACCTCTTCTCAGATACCAGTGCTACATTTGGAGATTGCAAATGGATTATATTTGATGGGTTCCTATGTCTGAATCGTCAATTTCCAAGAAACGTGCCCAATACTCAGATCGATTAGTCTGGTTAGACGAGGTATTGTCAGATTCTATATGTCGTCTTTTTGCACCAGAGTGTTGGGAAGCCATGTCGAAAGGGATATGATTTAGCACCCCTTTTCCCCACCCACCATGGAGTGTCAACGACGACAGTTATATGTTGCAGTGGATCTCCAAGCTGCAAAGACCGAGGATAAAGGGGTAGTATACTCCAGCTAATTTGAAACGAAAAACTGTAGCTATCTACCGAATAAAACAGTCAGACTTGTGCGGCCCATGACAATCAATTGGAGACGTACATAATTTGGAGGTCAGCATCACCAGATAAGCCCGCAAGCCACCCTCTTCTGGCCATGGGACTCAAAGCAAGTTTATAGATTAATACATATATAAAAGAAATTTAGAATAATTAATATTTTACATTCATAGGGAAATGAATGCAATAACACGTGATCAATTCAGATAATCAGAGAGCAGGAATTACGATGAACACAATTTTCTAAATCCAAAACAAACTGTATTCACTTTTCTCCTTAATACAAAATGCATATGGATTCAGATTTATTTGTAGATGGTACTCCTATCAAGGAAGTAGTGGGGAACAAATTCCTGGTCCTTATATACTGAGTCAACTTCACATTTTTAAAAGTAATCTCATCTATGATATACAACGGACAAATGTATCAGAGAAGGTAATTTTTAATCATTAATGTCCAAAGAAGGATTTTAATTAACGGTGGTAACCATAATTTGTTCCTAGCACCTACGGTATTGAGTAATAACATCAACAGTTTAAATCATAAGTCCCAAGCACGAGAATCTGATGGTACACAAGTTCAATAGCGTGTATGGGCACCATGTACGTTGACAACTGCCACACAACGCCTCCGCATGGACCTTGTGATGCTTGTACACACATGATTGGGAAGACGACGCCATTGTTGCTGCATAACGGTGCCAAGATCTTGCAAATTCTGTGGTTGGTTCTGGAGGACTTGACTCTCGCATTCGGAGGAAATTCCTTGTCAAAATTGCTGTGTGGGGTCTGGCATTGTCGTGTTGGAAGATCAAACCGGGTCCATGTGCTGCCATAAAAGGCATACGTTCTGGTGCCAGTACCTGGTCGCGGTAAGCTGCAGCGTTGATGTTGCCACGGATGACAAGAAGCCTGGAACGTGCATTGCCACAGAAAGCACACCATGACACTTCCGCCTCGAAATCTGTCAACTCCCTGTACACAACACTGGGCGTAACGTTCATGACGGCGCCTCCACACCCTCGCCCTACCATCAGAAAATCGAAGATTAAATCGGGATTCATCACTGAAGACAACTTGATTCCAATTCCTTTAAGTCCATCGTAAGTGTCGCTGTGCCCACAATTGACGTTGACGTCTGTGTAATTGAGTCAGAATCGGCCCGCAGTATGGCCTTCGTGCTTGAAAGGTGAGCAGTTCTCAGACGAACAGTTTGCGCACTCATGCTACATATAAACAGTTCATTTCTGGTTGATGTAGCCGTCAAAAATCGGTTACGGAGGTGACGTAAGACAATCTGACGATCCTCTGCTTACGTGATGTCACACGTGGTCGACCTGGCCGAGGGCGAATAGCGGTGGTACCCGTTTGCTGTAGACGCGTCTGTAAATCATAAACAGTCCGTCGACTACAACCCATCGTCCTTGCGACTTCAGATACGGACGTTCCCGTCTGCAACATGCCGATGGCACGTTCACGTTGCACATTTAAAAGGCGTGGCATGACAAATGGCCGTAAAGACTTTTGTTTTCTTGTGTTTCTTGTTTCTTTTTTTGTTAATGACTTCTAACAAGTATGGTTGAAAACACGTGCGGTATTATGGCCACATGACCAGTTGCACGTGAAAAAACATTTTTGCCCCTATAGTGCTGTGCACATGATTTTGATCGATTCACCTGCACAAAAACGGGTGTTATCTGAAGACAATACGTGGCCATTACTGTTTAAATACACAATTAGGGCCCACAATGATAACTGGTCAAAATGTTAAAACTTTAGGATTGTGAAGTTTTAATTTGGTTCAGTATATTTGACCGTCATCTCGCATTCTTACCACACATCAAATATCTAAAGGCAAAGTACCTGAAGGCTCTCGACTTGTTAAAAGTCGTCTCAAATTCCGAGTGGGGAGGCCATCAGACCACCTTCCTTCACTTGTACAGATCGTTAATACGCTCCAAAGTAGACTATGGTTCCATTGTCTATGATGGAGCCTGCAAAAGCAATTTAGAATAAATGGACACTATACACTATCCAGGTCTAAGTTTTTACGCACAACCGCCAGTAGCCAAAGTGATGATGTAAATCCTGCTGGGGTAGCATGCAAGAAGCAGAGGTACATGTAGGTAGAAAATACATATTATCCTTTATTCCTTGTGATTTCAGGAAACATTCCAGACGAACAGACAGTTCCTTGTACACGACCTTTGCCTCAATTCCAGAAAGAAAACAACTTGTCTCCGATAATAGTTATTCAACAAGAGACTAAAGGTAGCATGGATGTTTGTAACGTACATAAAGTGCGAATGAGTATCTATATTCCAACCACAGAGTAGCGGTTGACACAAAGAAGGAGCTTCACACATTGTTCAGTTGGGAATTGTCCCCGGGTCTTCCATATTGGAAACCTGGCTGCACCACTACGCCTGCTATTATGAGCAATGCTTTAATAAGTGCATGCATATCCAAACAAAAAGTCATATCATCAACATGTTGTACTTGGGTTTATATAAAAGAGGAAGATATTGGAAATATTCAAAATCGTCTTTTTCAGACAATAGGTTGGATACAATCATTCGATGCATCTCAGATGAAGGATTGTCCGTCATTTTAAACTTTGACGATTTCTCGCAAAGTATTCCATCCATGATGCAAGCTTCGGGATTGCCGACCAGTAAATTGGGATTCAACTTCTTCATTTTCTCGGATGTGGATGGACTATATACAATTCTAAACCAGGTAAAAGTACAGGGGGCGACTGAACATATTTAAGCAAACTCACTTATATAGGTATCAACGTGTAGGAGGTTGTTTCATTTGCTTTTGAGGGGAAAGGTACCTGTTGTGTAAAATCTAAACACGACAGTTCGTTGTAAAAATACTTCTTTTGTTTCGTTTACTAGGTTGACTGTTTATATAGACGACAGGCGGTCCGCCAATATTTAACATACAGCATTACACAGCACATGTATATCAGGTTGCCCTCCAATATTACACACACAGCATCATACAGCACATTGATATCAGGCTGTCCTTCAATATTTAACATACAGCATCATATAGCACATTGATATCAGGTTGCCCTCCAATATTACACACACCGCATCATACAGCACATTGATATCAGGTTGCCCTCCCATATTACACACACCGCATCATACAGCATATGGATATCAGGTTGCCCTCCAATATTAAACATTCAGCATCATACAGCACATTGATATCAGGTTGCCCTCCAATATTAAACATGCAGCATCATGCAGCACATTGATATTAGGTTGCCCTCCAATATTACACACACCGCATCATACAGCACATGTGTATCAGGTTGCCCTCCAATATTAAACATACAGCATCATACAGCACATGGGTAACAGGTTGCCCTCCGATATTTAACACACCGCATCATACAGCACATGGGTATCAGGTTGCCCTCCAATATTAAACATACAGCATCATACAGCACATTGATATTAGGTTGCCCTCCAATATTACACACACCGCATCATACAGCACATGTGTATCAGGTTGCCCTCCAATATTAAACATACAGCATCATACAGCACATTGATATCAAGTTGCCCTCCAATATTACACACACCGCATCATACAGCACATTGATATCAGGTTGCCCTCCAATATTAAACATACAGCATCATACAGCACATGGATATCAGTCCGTCCTCTAATATTAAACATGCAGCATCATACAGCACATTGATACCAGGTTGCCCTCCAATATTGCACACACCGCATCATACAGCATATTGATATCAGGTTGCCCTCCAATATTACACACACTGCATCATACAGCACATGGATATCAGTCCGTCCTCCAATATTAAACATGCAGCATCATACAGCACATTGATATCAGGTTGCCCCCCAATATTGCACACACCGCATCATACAGCACATGGGTATCAGGTTGCCCTCCAATATTGCACACACCGCATAATACAGCACTTGGATATCAGGCGGTCCTCCTATTTTTAACATACAGCATGACACAGCACATTGATATCAGGTTGCCCTCAAATATTACACACACCGCATCATATATTAACTCATCATATTATTTACACAGGCTCACCAGATTGACCGAAACTTTGGAGAAGGTTCACAACTCAGACATTTCTCAAAATGGTTGGTTGTGCTGACAAATGGAAAGGTTAATTCCCTGATACTTGAGGATGTACTATTTGACAACGTGGCTGTGACGACGTTACAGGCAATGGGAATCAATATGACGTTGGAAAAGGTTTGATCTGAAAGAAATTGCGAAAGATTAACACACACACGCACGCATGCTTGACTTAGTAAGTGTCATTTCATTGGAATTCGATAACTTATTTGAGTAAAACAAATGAAATGAAGTGTCTATAGGTTTGTATCGATATTCTAATTCCTGGTTCGTAGATGCCGTCCCAGCTCTACACGTTGATGTGGAAGAACAGTTCTCGACAACTACAGGAAGTTTCACGGTCAACCACTGAACCAACTCTTACACGAGTCTTTCCAAACACAAAGCACGGATTGAATGGCAGACTCTTGAAAGCTGCAGTTCTTCCAGTAAGTATGATATACGGTCAAAGAGATGTTCTGGTAAATATACCAAACATCCTGTTAATGACATCTTTGGTAACACAATGTACATTTTCCTGTTACAGTGGGAAACATGTGTAAAGAAAAGTGTCAATGGAACTTTCACCTACACAGGGCTTTGTGACTACATTCTATCGTATCTGTCAAGAAAAATGAATTTCAGGTAAATACTTACATTTTCTCTCAAATAAAGTGTTAATATCATTTATGATTTACCATTTGTTATCCTAGTGTAGCAGGGCGTGGAGTCCCACAGATGACATCCTTACCATGTCAGCTTGCTGACGGGGTTAACCTCTTTGGTCATGTGGACAAGGCGTCCAACCTCGGATCACAGGACTCGGAAATATTATGGCGCTACACATGTAGACACGATAAAGTAAAAACAGTTAAATCCTTGTTTAGGCATATATTATCTCGATTTTTACATTAACAATATTGTTCTTACAAACTGCGGCGCCACAGTCGGCTGGTACTATAAAACTGGCATAAGTACGGAGAAGTATCAGCATACACATTGATAAACGAACGTGCACCAATACAATTGCTATCTAAATCGTTGAATATAAGATGATTTCATTATTTAATAGTTATAATACATTATGATGCAGTTCCTATAAATGTTAAATTATTGTCTCTCTTCGTGAACCACGCAGCGCTCAAACACCTCAAGATGTTTGTGTCGGATCATGTATCGCATTCACACTGGGCCTGTTCTCTTCTTTCCACACACTTATCTCCTGGTATTATCGTGAGAACATAAATATCATATGTTTGATGTAATTAATGTTAAGTAAGACTGTGAGAAGGATGTAACTAATGTTATATTTGGGATAACACTTTCTTAGTAAAGTACAGATTATAGTACTTTTTTGGGTTAAGTCCCGTCCGGGATTCGAACCCACACCTGCCAGGGTGAGGCACCTAATCGCCAGCACACAAAGTCAGCGATCTAACCCACTCAGCCACCGAGGCTTCCCCCTGACAAGTGTAAATTGGCGCGGCTCCCATGGCCGAAATCTATGTATACACAATGCAATTTAGAAAGTGGTCAAATGTAACTAATGTTATATTTGGGATAACACTTTCTTGTGCTGGCGATTAGGTGCCTCACCCTGGCAGGTGTGGGTACGAATCCCGGACGGGACTCAACCCAAAAAGTACTAGAATCTGTACTTTACTAAGAAAGTGTTATCCCAAATATAACATTAATTACATTTGACCACTTTCTAAATGGCATTGTGTATTCATGTGAGAACGATGTTATGAAAGAAATAAACAAGCACACTAGCGTCAACGCACATTGGACCTGAAAATTGTCAAAACACTTATTTGAATAGTATTTGTCATTTAAACGTTTTGAATAGTATTTGTCATTTAAACGTTTTAAATAAAGTAGAAGCCAATGACCGTAAATCATATGCCCACATCCATGACAAGCTTTAAGATCAACACATCTCAAATATACTTTGCTTCCTCCATTTTTGATCAAGTGATTTTCAACCGTAAACACAAAAATGGAAGCACTGCTGTGTGTGACATTAACAATGCATAACCAAGATTACACACTCACTCACTGGCGATGTTAAACCTCATTTTACCTCATATATATTGCTAACGTCCAAGGATTGGTTTATTTTCACATTTCAGTTACACATATATTGAACCAAAGGACCAATCATGGGGAGTGCAGTATGACAATGGCACCTGGGATGGAATAATAGGAATGCTCGTAGATGGGGTAATGTCTTTGAATTCATATGTATTTCATCTTCATGCAGATGTTTGTTGTATAATTGTATAAGACAGAATCGATCGCTGGGTTATCAAAAATCGATTCTTAACAGGCCACCGTTACGTAGCTGGAAAAGTGCTGGGTGCGGCGTCTAACGAACAACTTACCACACTTATTAAAAAGTCACCAATCAGTTTCTTAAGAAGAATGGTTCCTGTGATGTAGTTGTAGAAGTAGGTCTCTGGCATGTACCTGTGTCATTAATGACGCGTTTATTTATTTGTAACTTTCATTCTGTTTCATCACTTTTTTATTATGTGATAGAGATGAGAAAATTGTAACTAGTGTCATACTACATGTGCGTTTTGGTCTGTGCATGTATTGTTTATCCCTTCAAAACTGATTACAATGAATGTCTGTTTTACACTATGCTTTATGAAATAAATCTTTACCAATCTACTAATCCTTCATTCAATGGTATTTGATTACAGACAGCTGATCTATCCCCTGTCCCGTATGCGTTGAACTACCAGAGGTATCCGTACGTTACCAATTTGCACCAACTTGTCAGAACGACCGCCAATATCGTGTACAAAAAAACAAATACATATGTGAATTGGACAGTTCTGTTGACCTGCTTCCAGTGGCGGGTATATGTGTATGGTGTGGTTGTTCTCATGTGGGTCACTGCCTTGTTTGTCATCTTCAAGAAAGTCAGTGCAAGGATACCTACGAGAAGACATCAGAATACCTTCCTAGGAACAATTGATACAATCTGCGGCGTACCACTCAAACAAGGTTTGTATAACCGGATGTTCCCTTTTCTAAAAGCAGTGACGGCATATGAAACAGTCTTTATATATTTTATATGAGAGACTGCCAGTGGGGCAGTTTACGCTCACCTTTGGGTGAACACCTTTCATCATCCAATTTTCAAAATGGTCGCCATGCACAATAACAGAAAAATATTAGATTTGGTGCATGTGTAGCTAGTAGTGGGGCATTACATATGTCTTTCGTTTTGTTGCGAATTGTGACCTTGATTCCATATTTAAGCTTTCACCACACTCATATATTCTCTCAATATGGCTTCCATGCTCTGTAGACATCAAATTTCACAAAGTGATTCAACATCTTAATAGAAAGGCATAGAAAGCTGAAACTTTATGAGTGCGTGCATCGTGTTTAACGCCGCTTTTAACAGTATTCCAATGATATCACGGCATGTCAGCTTAATGTGTGAAGAAAGACCAAAGCGATAGAGGTCTCAGACGTTTACCAATTCGGTGAAATCCACGAGCACGGGTATGGTGCTGACAAACCTAGAAACATAATCAGGGCGAACCGGGATTCGAATCCACAATCATAGAAGCTATTAATAGTTTCAAGTTTGTTTAAGGCTTTGTGCTCCGCAATCATCATCGGTGTCAGGTGGTGTTGCATGAAATATAACTTCTTTTTCTCAGGATATATTTACAAAGCCTCAGCATGTATGTGTGTCATCATAGTAAGGTTGAAGCGGTTGCAAATTAACAATTTCGTTCTTCTTTTTAAAGACGTCAATGAAAAAATAAAAGTAGTTTTAACACTTCTTTTCAAAAGCTATGTAACCAAATCACTGACCCCGCAGTACAAAAGCCTAACACCACATTTCAACGTAATATCTGCTTACATTGATGAGCAATGGCAAAAATAACGGAGATACTTGATGACAATGCGCACTTGTATCTAGCCACGTTTGGCCATTTCCATCTTCAGAGAGTATTCAAGTAGATCCGGTGCCGTAGGAAATGTTTAAAATATATGTTTTTTTCTTATAATGGATTTGTACCAAACATTCTAGAATTATTTGACATACAAGAGCTAATCTCTTTTTTCCTTAAATATCATGCTCTAATTTTGCTAAGCAGTGATGAGAATCAGAATAACAAGGTTGAAGTGGCATACAGTCAACAATATGTTTTCGGAAAGAATATAGCCAACAGTGTGGAAACGTTATGTGAATGATAAGGCCAATACATTATTTCATGAGGTCAAGGTCACTAGATGAAAAATGGTCTTTTTTGTAACTGTTTGGTGTCATATTAACTTAACTTATTAATATTTTCTGATCACTAAACTTAGTGTTTGACTTCATGTTAAAATTCATAGATGATAACTTACTGTTGTGGTCACAATTTGAAAATAAGATTTAGATTTGAAACTCGATCTGTGTACAGTAAATGTAACTACAGTAAACTACGGTTAAAACGAATCCACAGGGACCACTTATTTGAATTTGTTATAACCGTAGTTCGTTATAAGCATATGCACAACATCTATGCAGAAAATGGACGGCATCAAGAAACTGTTCGTTATATCCGACAGTTCGTTATAAACGTGTTCGTTATAAACGTGGTTTACTGTATTCTTTATTGTTATAATGCTATATAAAATTACATTACATGTTGCAGATTTAAAACATTTGTTGATATTTGTTACTTGTTAACAGTAGATTTGTTAAAACGACAGCCTTATTTTACATTGTTAACGATCATCTACTGATCCCGGTGAAGTACAGTGCGGCAGCACTTTATTTTAGGTCTCCCTTCGGACAAGCTTTAAATAATGTTAAACCTGAGGGGAAAATTTTCTGGAACAAACATAACAATTCTGTATAATTAACTGCGTACGGGATTGGGAGTACTCTGGGTATTCAATCTGCAATAATATATAAGTTGACAGGCCATGATATAAATGATTGTTACTTATTAAAACTTAAATTTCAAATCTCACTCACACACTCTTAGCCTGAGGTGGCTACATGAATAAACTGTGTAGTTAGCATCGGTTTTACTCTACTCTGTCATCTGGGACTTTTCGCTTATATCTCGCTGCCACGCTAGGCATAAATGGCGGGTTGAACAGAATGTTCGGGTAGTAAATCTGACACACAACAATTTCCCATGTAGGATCACCTACATTACCAGCCACAGACTCACAGCGAATCCTGCTTGGATCCTGGTGGCTATTTTGTATTGTCATCACCTCTGTATACAGTGGGAATCTTGTTGCCTACCTGTCTGTTGCCAAGGAAGACATTCCATTCACCGGACTAGATGACCTACTGGACAGCGGATATGACGTTGGAGCGTCCACTGGTACTTATATCAAAGAAAGGTTGACGGTAAAATAAAACGATTATTTTCACCGACTATTGAGCCTCCACGAGTCCTTGCTTTTAGATGTGTTGCAGGTGTTTCTATTTCCATGTTAATTTTCCGTAAAGGAAGCTCGATTTGGAATCGGTATCCAGATACCATTTCTTCATAAAATTTGAAATTAATTTTCAGGGTCCAAACATATCCCTCAATAAAAGGATATGGCAAAAAATAAAAGAGCACCAGCCCAGCAACATGACACCCACCAAAGATGACGACTACCACTCCCACAGACTGATACAGGGAGGTTATGCGCTCATCACAACCACGGATCGAATCAGAAGATATACAGCCAATGGATGTGACTTTGCAGGGACAAATAATGGGTTTTTTCAGAGCTTTTCATCATTTATTCTCCCGAAATACTCACCTCTTGCTGGTTTGTTTGATCCAGAGTGAGTGTTGTATTCTCCTTCTTCTTTGCTTTACACAGAGGTGAGGTAAAAATGTGGTTTGACGTCGTTTTCAAGATTATTGCACTTATATAGCGACGTGCATGTGTGGTGCGTTCTTGCGTGCGTGCGTGCGCGCGTTCGTGCGTGTGTGTGCAGGGTTTGTGTGTGTGTGAGAGTTAGGTGGTAAGGGCCAATGCCGGTTTCGTTGGTTCGCCCACTGAAAAAAATGGCGCATTTTAACATGTTGACCTCTTTCAGACACAGTATACGAGCATGTTCTTATTTCATACCCTCAGTGAAGAGCGTGGCTTGAGACACCATCTTGTGACGTATTTTGGTATGACTCGGCTGGTAATTGAACCATCGATGTTTCGCTCTCAGGGCAGACGCTCTATCTACTTGACCACAGAGGCGACCTGTATTTAAACAAAGGGAAGGGGATATGAGATAATTGCTCTTATCTTTTTTCAGGATAATGTCCCTGGTGGAGAGGGGTCTTCCTGACTATTGGATGGATATTAGTTCACCAGAACAGAAGAAGTGTGCCCCTTCAAAACAGAGGATATTTAAAGTAGAAAGCTTGTTATTGGTTCTGGTCGTTTCCGGAATCGGAGTAATTATAGCAACAGTCATTCTAGTGTTGGAAAAATATGGAGTTTGCCATTGTTATTAAGAATATAGATTTCCTCAGACATATTTGCATTAATGGTATACAAAATTGGCATAATTGTATAATGTAAATGTTCTGCCATTACGAATATGTATATAATAAATTCTTGTCGAAGCAAAGAAATAGACGAAGGTCTATATACCTTTAGTTTGAATATGTTACGTCTCGAAAATATCTATGAAACATTTAACCAGGTGAAGTTTAGCTTCTATACGGGTCAGCCAAAGAATAAATTGTGTTAGACAATTTGTATATAGACTGGACATGTTTCTTGCGAACAGTTCAGACAAGTGTTTAAACGGATAAGCCATCTATTTTGGGAACGAGTCTATATCTACCATGTCTCCCCCTGTATGTGTCGTGTCTCACCCTGTATCTCCAATGTGTCACCCTGTATCTACCATGTCTTACCCCACATCTGTCATGTCACACCCCGTATCTACCTTGTCTCACCCCGTTTCTACCACATCCTTTCTTGTGCATACCATGTCCCACCCATGTCCCATCTACTATGTCTCACTCTGTATCTCCCATGTGTCACCCTGTATCTACTATGTCTCGCCCGGTATCTACCATGTCTCACCCTGTATCTACCATGTCCCACCCTCTATCTACTATGTCTCACCCTGTATCTCCCATGTGTCACCCTGTATCTACTGTGTCTCGCCCTGTATCTACTATGTCCTACCCTCTATCTACCATGTCCGACCCTGTATCTACCGTTCCACCCTGTATCTACCGTCCCACCCTGTATCTCCCATGTGTCAGCCTGTATCTACTGTGTCTCGCCCTGTATCTACTATGTCCTACCCTCTATCTACCATGTCCGACCCTGTATCTACCGTTCCACCCTGTATCTACCGTCCCACCCTGTATCTCCCATGTGTCAGCCTGTATCTACTGTGTCTCGCCCTGTATCTACCATGTCTCACCCTGTATCTACCATTTCCGACCCTGTATCTACCGCCTCACCCTGTATCTACCATGTCTCACCCAGTATCTCCCATGTGTCACCCTGTATCTATTGTGTCTCACCCTGTATCTACCATGTCCGACCCTGTATCTACCGTCTCACCCTGTATCTACCATGTCCCACCCTGTATCTCCCATGTATCACCCTCTATCTGCTATGTCTCACCCTGTATCTCCCATGTTTCACCCTATGTCTACCATGTCTCACCCTGTATCTACTATGTCCGACCCTGTATCTACCGTCCCACCCTGCATCTACCGTCCCAACCTGTATCTCCCATGTATCACCCTCTATCTACTATGTCTCACCCTGTATCTACCATGTCTCAACGTGTATCTACCATGTAAAACCCCATATCTACCATGTATCACCCTCTATCAACCTGTATCTACCATGTCTCATCCTGTATCTACCACGTCCCACCTTCCATGTACCAAGTCTCACTCAATATCTACTATGTATAACCCTATATGTACCATGTCTCACCGTGTATCTACCATGTCTTCTCACCCTGTATCTATAATGTCTCACGCCATATCCATCATGTATCACCCTGTATCTATCATGTCTTAACCTGTATCTGCCATGTTTCACCATGTTTTCTACCATGTCCCATCCTATATGTACCAAGTCTCATTCCATGTCTACCATGTATCACCCTGTATGTACCATGTCTCACCCCATATCTACCATGTTTCACCCTGTATCTACCATGTCTCACCCTGTATCTGCCATGTCTCACCATGTATCTACCACGTCTCACGTTGTCTGCCATGTCACACCCTGTATCAACCATGTCTCACCCTGTGTCTGCCATGTCTCACCCTGTATCAACCATGACGTCGACCCACCCTGTATCTGCCGAGTCTCATTGTAGCCACATAGACATTTAGTTCTCCAAACCCGAACAAATTTATGACACAAATCTATGCTATTCATAAACCTGCCACTTTTGAAGTATGTCTCTTTTGTCTTTTTTCACCCTTCATGTTAAATACTTTCTACTTGCTCCTGCACAAGTGCGGGTGACTTTGGTCCCTACATATGTATGACTTCAGATGTGACACAGATCCTTTGTTGACTTGAACATGTTCTGTATATATATATATATATATATAAACTATCGTCAAAGGACAGTACAACAACCAGCAATGTATCACAGATTATAATTTTAAAACTAGTTATAGAACAATAAAATGATCAGTATATGACAGACGACACTTGATAAAAACAGGCCATAGATCACCAACAACTTGGGACCATGGGGACTTATAGTACCTTTGCTACCTGCATGGTTCCCCAGCAGAATTTACGCCATCCCTTTAGTCATCGGCGATTGTTGACAAGATTAGCCATAAATTACAATATACAAATAGCCTGCGGTTAAAACAGTGGTAGATAAAAATACTTTGAATGACGTGTCTTACTAATTTTACACTACTTTAACCCCCTCCGAAGACAATCTCAGTTATTAATTCATACTACCAATTGTTAAAGGTAATGTATTTTTTTACAAAACATAGCAATCAAAATTTAGCAATCAATTCAATTACCTTTTTTAAAAAGCAGGAATTAAATGAGAACTTATGCTAAAAAGATCATTGATGGATGAAACTTTGAAATACTTATCCCATGTCAATACGGTCAAGCAGGACATGCTTGCCCGTGATTCTTTCGTCACAAGGGATACAGAAAGGAGGTTCTTCGCCTTTCAATAAATATTCATGTGTATATCTCGAGTGGCCAATATGACAGCGCAAAATGACTTCTTTAAATCTGGACTGACAACCCAAGTAGGTGTAACCGACAGTTGGTTTAACTGCATGCAATTTATTGATACCGACTTGAGTGTCACACTTCTTTTGCATAAGATCTCTGATGTAACATCTGATCACAGGTTTATAATCGCAGTATTAAAAGTGGTGTCACAGATTTGTTAAATGTGCTGCTTTAGCTGTAGCATCAGCCATTGTGTTACCCATGATTCTAACATGGCTCGTTAGCCAGCAAAAAACGATGTCGTATTGGCCAGTAGCAAGATCATACAAACATTTTGATTAAAAGTGGATGTGTACAAGATAGATTTTTAAAAGTTTGTAGGCAAGAAAGTGAGCCCCCCAAAATAATAAATTGTATATTGGTATATTCTAGTGCTGTTAATATGGCATTTGCTTCTGTCGTAAAAATGGAACAGTTATCTGGTAGTCGTTGTGATATAGTCCTGGATCCAATGACAGTGGCGTCACCATCCTTGGATCTATCTGTAAATATATATTTGTAGGTATTGTATAAGGATCTTAATTGATTATATTCCTGCTGATAAATTAGTTGATTTGTGTCAGATATCTTCAGTTTAGTTAAAGTTAGGTCCACCTCTGATTTTACTACCTGCCGGCTGATCGGGGGCTATATTACCAAGATATATTTTAGCAGCAGAAATATGAGATTATATCATTATTCCATGTGGTGGAATGAGAAAAGTTTTTTATTGTTGAGTTCATCATGAAGAGGATGAAAAACACAGTCAAAAGCTGGATTTGACTGAGTAGAAGATAGTTTTGTGATGTATTGTAAGGACAATTTTTAGGCGGTTTTGCTTCAGGGATGGCTTCAGTGTGTGGCGTTTTATTATTTGTATCATGTTCCACACCTTTGACATAGGAGTGCAGGAGGTTTGTTTTTTTAGACATATTTTCTCCAGGAGTGACGCTTGTTTTGTTTAAAAGCACGTCGTGCCTTGGCATTTGTAAATTTAACCTTATCTAAATTATTGACAGTATGATGTCGGCGGAAGTATTTTTCAGCTTTCTTGCAACTTTTCCTAGCCTGTTTGCTTTCATTGTTAAACCATGGTTTTCGAATATGTGGATTTGCAGAGGACTTGGGAATTGTTACGTCAGCAATTTTAATCAGCAGGTCCGAAAACAACTGTAACGGATCTTGAAAGTGTCGAAAAATGTCAGGTTTTAATTTTCCAATACAAAATAATTCATACAATGACCAAATCAGCCTTTGTAAAATTCCATCTTGTTGTAGGTGGATCATCATTAGGTTTAATAGTTATAAGCATTGTAGGGAAGTGTTCACTTCCACAGAGGTCATCATGTACTGACCATTCAAATTCATTGTAAAGGTTTGAATCTGTAAGTGACAGATCAAGTGCTGAATATGTTCCATTGGCAGGATGTAAATAAGTGTTTAAATAGTTATCAAATATGCATTAATTATTGTCTGAAATAAAATCTTCAAGATTAGTGTTTGTATTTGAACTTCCCCACAGAGGGCTATGCCCATTTAGATCACCCATGATGATGCAGGCTGATCATAGAGATTCTGAAGTTCAGAAAGTGGAAGAGCAGTTAAATGAAGAATTACAAGGAGCGCAAGTGAGTGTGATGTGCAAAGTAAGCCGAATGGCAACAGTTTGAAGATTTGCATTCAGACACTCTGCTCTATGAAGGACGTCATGTCTGACCAATATACATGTAGTGGAGCCTCCAGTTGCTTTATCACCTTGAGGAGAAAATGAATGATGGCAATGACACTGCCTAATGTCAAATGTAGCTGTATGTTTAAGATACGTCTCTTGGAGAAATGTGTCTTGAACTAATAACTGTATCTGATTCAAATGTTTTCGAAGTCCTCTGCGATTCCACTGGATCAAATTCACCGATTGAGCCATGGTGGCTTAATTGGAGACCTACCACGTGAACGTGAAGAATAAATACTCCAGATCAATGTGTCAGATCAATGTAGGAGGAAATCCCGAAGTGATGCAGGTCTTCTACATTTACCACTTCGGCGAAACCCACGAGCACGGGTATGGTGCTGACAAACCTAGAAACATAATCAGGGCGAACCGGGATTCGAACCCACAATAATATGTTTCTGGCGTCACGCCCCTATTGTTATAACAACAGGAAATAGACACACTTGTCTGAGCGATAGAATTTGTATTATATTTATATGATTATATAAAGTATAATAATAACCATGAAGCATGTGACCACATCCTTGACTTAACATGAGTTGATATCCTACTTATAAAACTGTACAGTAATAACGGGTAAATTATGAAGAACTGTAAGATTCTCCCATAGCTCTATGAATTCACTTGTATGCTTAGAAGGATTTAAGTCTGACACATTCCCCGTTTGTCAAGAAGCAGGTCTATGAAGACTAATGTCAGCCTGGCTTTTCACATTATTAACGACCTCCCCTATGGACCCGTGATGATCCGGTGTAGAACATGACTTCAGCAACCGATGATTGCCCTAAAAGGCGACTATGCTTGTCGTAAGAGACGACTAACGGGATCGGGTAGTCAGGCTAACTGACTTGGTTGATGCATGTCAGGGTATCCCAATTGCGTGGATCGTTGGGCCTGATGTCAATCAATTGATTGTCTGGTCCAGACTCGATTATTTACAGACCGCCGTCATATAGCTGGAACATTGCTGAGTGCGGCGTTAATCAAGAAATAAAATAAATACAAACACAACCTCCCCTATGAGCTTGGAAACTCAGAATCTGGTTTAATTTTACCGTGGGGTAAATACTCTGCAATAGTTCTTGCTAATGACACTACGCAAGGCCTGCAGAATCTTCTTGATATGCTTATTAGTGACCCCCGTGGGAACCTGGGGTAGTATATGCCCCCAACACCCCAATGCTGGTCGTAAGAAGCAACCGAATTGGGCAACCCGTTTGCCGTGGGTTGCGCCGCTGTCTCGGTGGGATTCTCATGGTTGAGGGCACTGGAGCCAGGAACATAGTTCCTTTCGCCAAACACACCACGTTGACCCTGACTTCACCTGGAAGGGTGGTAGAATGGGCCCGGTTCTATCAATCGGTTGGTCATGTCAACCCTTTGAAGTTTTTGATAAGTCTTGACACTGTATGCTTACATTTTGAATAGCCTTCTGTTGATAAAGTTTTTGCACATACTTGCCTGGAGCATATACCCAGAAGGTGGTGGCTCACGGGCCAATCTCGCTGATTCTCTGGATCTACTTGAGTATAACATCCCTGTATCCCTATGCTGTTAGTTGACTCTTAAATATGACATCACCCTGAGTGTGCAGATTTGGAAAACCACAATCAAAACAACCATGGGTAAACAAATTTTTTTTAAAACAAAAAACGGCAACTTTCAAAATCAGATCCCGAACTTGATTCTCCTTCTGATGAAACTGTCACAAAGCTATTGTATTCTGAAAGAGATACATGGGCTCGGTTTCCTGTTCTTATAGCAAAGGATGACCGCCCTCTTTCTTCATATTTACTATTTCTCTCTACGAGGTAAAGCTGGTGCCTTGAAAGATGTAACAAATTTATGGTCTCGAGGGCTTTTGATTGAATGTGCCAGGAAATTCAATCATGATGGCAAAACGAGTTCCCAAACCATAAAGTGTTTACATTGCAAAGGTGACCATATGGCATCCTCAACTGACTGCTCTGTATGGACATATGAGGCCACTGTACAGAAAATTAAATGCAAGAAGAGGACCAGTTACTTTGATGCTAGAAAACAAGATAAACTTCTCGCACCTGTGATCACCACACGCCCATCATATACTTCTGCAGTCAAAAAGCTGACTGCATCAATTTTCTGTCAAACATACCTGACAACACAAAGCAACTCTCAGAAGCTAAACCCAATGAATTAGGTCCAAACAATATTTCAGATTCAGACCAAACGTCATTAAAGCAATGAGAAACATCATCAACATAAACAGACACAAATATCCAACCAATCAAATATATCAATGTTGCCATATAGAAAACAAAACATTCAAACTGACCGAATGCCTAAGGCTCTCAAAGATACTGTGCAACTCTATAACAGATATGTAGTTCTTGAATATATGGATGTGGAAGTATCCGCCCATGTGAGCACTAGTGGCCATACCACTGGTCCCTCACCAAAGTAAAAAGGTAGAGCGCTGTCACGTGTCACTCCACCTTAAATGAGTCATCAAAACGCCTTTATTCAATGGAATTGTCGAGGTTTAAGGGCAAATTTTGACGAGGTTAAGCTTCTAGCAAGTACCTAAATACAATAGCCTTTAGCTTTCAAGCAACGCTTTTGAAAATGACTTAACGTCACTATAATATGTATTAATGGTAAGGCAGCTGGTGGTTCAGCAACTTTTGTTAAACAGGGAACAATACACAGTCCTATTTCGTTAAATACGAGCCTTCAAGGCAGCAGCAGTACGTTTCACTCTTCATGCTGCCATCACTTTTTGTTCATTAAAAATACCTCCATCTTCAGCTCCTCATGTCAAGGATCTTGATAATCTTGTTGATCAGATTCCCACGCCTTTCCTGCTTGTGGGGGACTTAGATGGTCATAATCCATTATGGGGTTTAACAAGTCACAATGAAAAGTATTGGAGGACTGGCCAAATATATAAAAATCCTTTATTTCGTACAAAACATATTAATCAAAATGTGTGCAACAATTCTATTTGATTAAAAACACCAATAATAAAACGAAAATAAATATAATTAAAATATCCTTAATAGAGAATGATTTGCAATATTTATCCCTGTTGATGGAACAATTAACACGGTCAAGCAGGACATGTTTGGCTGTGATTCTTTCATCACAAGGAATACAGAATGGAGGATCTTCACCTGTCAATAAGTATTCCTGAGTGTCGAGTGAATGGCCAATACGATGACCCCTTTAAATCTGGACTGACAACCCAAGTAGGTATAACCGACAATCGGTTGAAAGTATTTTTCAGCTTTCTTGCAACTTTTCCTAGCCTGTTTGCTTTCATTGTTAAACCATGGTTTTCGAATATGTGGATTTGCAGAGGACTTGGGAATTGTTACGTCAGCAATTTTAATCAGCAGGTCCGAAAACAACTGTATCGGATCTTGAAAGTGTCGAAAAATGTCAGGTTTTAATTTTCCAATACAAAATAATTCATACAATGACCAAATCAGCCTTTGTAAAATTCCATCTTGTTGTAGGTGGATCATCATTAGGTTTAATAGTTATAAGCATTGTAGGGAAGTGTTCACTTCCACAGAGGTCATCATGTACTGACCATTCAAATTCATTGTAAAGGTTTGAATCTGTAAGTGACAGATCAAGTGCTGAATATGTTCCATTGGCAGGATGTAAATAAGTGTTTAAATAGTTATCAAATATGCATTAATTATTGTCTGAAATAAAATCTTCAAGATTAGTGTTTGTATTTGAACTTCCCCACAGAGGGCTATGCCCATTTAGATCACCCATGATGATGCAGGCTGATCATAGAGATTCTGAAGTTCAGAATGTGGAAGAGCAGTTAAATGAAGAATTACAAGGAGCGCAAGTGAGTGTGATGTGCAAAGTAAGCTGAATGGCAACAGTTTGAAGATTTGCATTCAGACACTCTGCTCTATGAAGGACGTCATGTCTGACCAATATACATGTAGTGGAGCCTCCAGTTGCTTTATCACCTTGAGGAGAAAATGAATGATGGCAATGACACTGCCTAATGTCAAATGTAGCTGTATGTTTAAGATACGTCTCTTGGAGAAATGTGTCTTGAACTAATAACTGTATCTGATTCAAATGTTTTCGAAGTCCTCTGCGATTCCACTGGATCAAATTCACCGATTGAGCCATGGTGGCTTAATTGGAGACCTACCACGTGAACGTGAAGAATAAATACTCCAGATCAATGTGTCAGATCAATGTAGGAGGAAATCCCGAAGTGATGCAGGTCTTCTACATTTACCACTTCGGCGAAACCCACGAGCACGGGTATGGTGCTGACAAACCTAGAAACATAATCAGGGCGAACCGGGATTCGAACCCACAATAATATGTTTCTGGCGTCACGCCCCTATTGTTATAACAACAGGAAATAGACACACTTGTCTGAGCGATAGAATTTGTATTATATTTATATGATTAAATAAAGTATAATAATAACCATGAAGCATGTGACCACATCCTTGACTTAACATGAGTTGATATCCTACTTATAAAACTGTACAGTAATAACGGGTAAATTATGAAGAACTGTAAGATTCTCCCATAGCTCTATGAATTCATTTGTATGCTTAGAAGGATTTAAGTCTGACACATTCCCCGTTTGTCAAGAAGCAGGTCTATGAAGACTAATGTCAGCCTGGCTTTTCACATTATTAACGACCTCCCCTATGGACCCGTGATGATCCGGTGTAGAACATGACTTCAGCAACCGATGATTGCCCTAAAAGGCGACTATGCTTGTCGTAAGAGACGACTAACGGGATCGGGTAGTCAGGCTAACTGACTTGGTTGATGCATGTCAGGGTATCCCAATTGCGTGGATCGTTGGTCCTGATGTCAATCAATTGATTGTCTGGTCCAGACTCGATTATTTACAGACCGCCGTCATATAGCTGGAACATTGCTGAGTGCGGCGTTAATCAAGAAATAAAATAAATACAAACACAACCTCCCCTATGAGCTTGGAAACTCAGAATCTGGTTTAATTTTACCGTGGGGTAAATACTCTGCAATAGTTCTTGCTGATGACACTACGCAAGGCCTGCAGAATCTTCTTGATATGCTTATTAGTGACCCCCGTGGGAACCTGGGGTAGTATATGCCCCCAACACCCCAATGCTGGTCGTAAGAAGCAACCGAATTGGGCAACCCGTTTGCCGTGGGTTGCGCCGCTGTCTCGGTGGGATTCTCATGGTTGAGGGCACTGGAGCCAGGAACATAGTTCCTTTCGCCAAACACACCACGTTGACCCTGACTTCACCTGGAAGGGTGGTAGAATGGGCCCGGTTCTATCAATCGGTTGGTCATGTCAACCCTTTGAAGTTTTTGATAAGTCTTGACACTGTATGCTTACATTTTGAATAGCCTTCTGTTGATAAAGTTTTTGCACATACTTGCCTGGAGCATATACCCAGAAGGTGGTGGCTCACGGGCCAATCTCGCTGATTCTCTGGATCTACTTGAGTATAACATCCCTGTATCCCTATGCTGTTAGTTGACTCTTAAATATGACATCACCCTGAGTGTGCAGATTTGGAAAACCACAATCAAAACAACCATGGGTAAACAAATTTTTTTTAAAACAAAAAACGGCAACTTTCAAAATCAGATCCCGAACTTGATTCTCCTTCTGATGAAACTGTCACAAAGCTATTGTATTCTGAAAGAGATACATGGGCTCGGTTTCCTGTTCTTATAGCAAAGGATGACCGCCCTCTTTCTTCATATTTACTATTTCTCTCTACGAGGTAAAGCTGGTGCCTTGAAAGATGTAACAAATTTATGGTCTCGAGGGCTTTTGATTGAATGTGCCAGGAAATTCAATCATGATGGCAAAACGAGTTCCCAAACCATAAAGTGTTTACATTGCAAAGGTGACCATATGGCATCCTCAACTGACTGCTCTGTATGGACGTATGAGGCCACTGTGCAGAAAATTAAATGCAAGAAGAGGACCAGTTACTTTGATGCTAGAAAACAAGATAAACTTCTCGCACCTGTGATCACCACACGCCCATCATATACTTCTGCAGTCAAAAAGCTGACTGCATCAATTTTCTGTCAAACATACCTGACAACACAAAGCAACTCTCAGAAGCTAAACCCAATGAATTAGGTCCAAACAATATTTCAGATTCAGACCAAACGTCATTAAAGCAATGAGAAACATCATCAACATAAACAGACACAAATATCCAACCAATCAAATATATCAATGTTGCCATAAAGAAAACAAAACATTCAAACTGACCGAATGCCTAAGGCTCTCAAAGATACTGTGCAACTCTATAACAGATATGTAGTTCTTGAATATATGGATGTGGAAGTATCCGCCCATGTGAGCACTAGTGGCCATACCACTGGTCCCTCACCAAAGTAAAAAGGTAGAGCGCTGTCACGTGTCACTCCACCTTAAATGAGTCATCAAAACGCCTTTATTCAATGGAATTGTCGAGGTTTAAGGGCAAATTTGACGAGGTTAAGCTTCTAGCAAGTACCTAAATACAATAGCCTTTAGCTTTCAAGCAACGCTTTTGAAAATGACTTAACGTCACTATAATATGTATTAATGGTAAGGCAGCTGGTGGTTCAGCAACTTTTGTTAAACAGGGAACAATACACAGTCCTATTTCGTTAAATACGAGCCTTCAAGGCAGCAGCAGTACGTTTCACTCTTCATGCTGCCATCACTTTTTGTTCATTAAAAATACCTCCATCTTCAGCTCCTCATGTCAAGGATCTTGATAATCTTGTTGATCAGATTCCCACGCCTTTCCTGCTTGTGGGGGACTTAGATGGTCATAATCCATTATGGGGTTTAACATGTCACAATGAAAAGTATTGGAGGACTGGCCAAATATATAAAAATCCTTTATTTCGTACAAAACATATTAATCAAAATGTGTGCAACAATTCTATTTGATTAAAAACACCAATAATAAAACGAAAATAAATATAATTAAAATATCCTTAATAGAGAATGATTTGAAATATTTATCCCTGTTGATGGAACAATTAACACGGTCAAGCAGGACATGTTTGGCGGTGATTCTTTCATCACAAGGAATACAGAATGGAGGATCTTCACCTGTCAATAAGTATTCCTGAGTGTCGGGTGAATGGCCAATACGATGACCCCTTTAAATCTGGACTGACAACCCAAGTAGGTATAACCGACAATCGGTTGAAAGTATTTTTCAGCTTTCTTGCAACTTTTCCTAGCCTGTTTGCTTTCATTGTTAAACCATGGTTTTCGAATATGTGGATTTGCAGAGGACTTGGGAATTGTTACGTCAGCAATTTTAATCAGCAGGTCCGAAAACAACTGTATCGGATCTTGAAAGTGTCGAAAAATGTCAGGTTTTAATTTTCCAATACAAAATAATTCATACAATGACCAAATCAGCCTTTGTAAAATTCCATCTTGTTGTAGGTGGATCATCATTAGGTTTAATAGTTATAAGCATTGTAGGGAAGTGTTCACTTCCACAGAGGTCATCATGTACTGACCATTCAAATTCATTGTAAAGGTTTGAATCTGTAAGTGACAGATCAAGTGCTGAATATGTTCCATTGGCAGGATGTAAATAAGTGTTTAAATAGTTATCAAATATGCATTAATTATTGTCTGAAATAAAATCTTCAAGATTAGTGTTTGTATTTGAACTTCCCCACAGAGGGCTATGCCCATTTAGATCACCCATGATGATGCAGGCTGATCATAGAGATTCTGAAGTTCAGAATGTGGAAGAGCAGTTAAATGAAGAATTACAAGGAGCGCAAGTGAGTGTGATGTGCAAAGTAAGCCGAATGGCAACAGTTTGAAGATTTGCATTCAGACACTCTGCTCTATGAAGGACGTCATGTCTGACCAATATACATGTAGTGGAGCCTCCAGTTGCTTTATCACCTTGAGGAGAAAATGAATGATGGCAATGACACTGCCTAATGTCAAATGTAGCTGTATGTTTAAGATACGTCTCTTGGAGAAATGTGTCTTGAACTAATAACTGTATCTGATTCAAATGTTTTCGAAGTCCTCTGCGATTCCACTGGATCAAATTCACCGATTGAGCCATGGTGGTTTAATTGGAGACCTACCACGTGAACGTGAAGAATAAATACTCCAGATCAATGTGTCAGATCAATGTAGGAGGAAATCCCGAAGTGATGCAGGTCTTCTACATTTACCACTTCGGCGAAACCCACGAGCACGGGTATGGTGCTGACAAACCTAGAAACATAATCAGGGCGAACCGGGATTCGAACCCACAATAATATGTTTCTGGCGTCACGCCCCTATTGTTATAACAACAGGAAATAGACACACTTGTCTGAGCGATAGAATTTGTATTATATTTATATGATTAAATAAAGTATAATAATAACCATGAAGCATGTGACCACATCCTTGACTTAACATGAGTTGATATCCTACTTATAAAACTGTACAGTAATAACGGGTAAATTATGAAGAACTGTAAGATTCTCCCATAGCTCTATGAATTCATTTGTATGCTTAGAAGGATTTAAGTCTGACACATTCCCCGTTTGTCAAGAAGCAGGTCTATGAAGACTAATGTCAGCCTGGCTTTTCACATTATTAACGACCTCCCCTATGGACCCGTGATGATCCGGTGTAGAACATGACTTCAGCAACCGATGATTGCCCTAAAAGGCGACTATGCTTGTCGTAAGAGACGACTAACGGGATCGGGTAGTCAGGCTAACTGACTTGGTTGATGCATGTCAGGGTATCCCAATTGCGTGGATCGTTGGTCCTGATGTCAATCAATTGATTGTCTGGTCCAGACTCGATTATTTACAGACCGCCGTCATATAGCTGGAACATTGCTGAGTGCGGCGTTAATCAAGAAATAAAATAAATACAAACACAACCTCCCCTATGAGCTTGGAAACTCAGAATCTGGTTTAATTTTACCGTGGGGTAAATACTCTGCAATAGTTCTTGCTGATGACACTACGCAAGGCCTGCAGAATCTTCTTGATATGCTTATTAGTGACCCCCGTGGGAACCTGGGGTAGTATATGCCCCCAACACCCCAATGCTGGTCGTAAGAAGCAACCGAATTGGGCAACCCGTTTGCCGTGGGTTGCGCCGCTGTCTCGGTGGGATTCTCATGGTTGAGGGCACTGGAGCCAGGAACATAGTTCCTTTCGCCAAACACACCACGTTGACCCTGACTTCACCTGGAAGGGTGGTAGAATGGGCCCGGTTCTATCAATCGGTTGGTCATGTCAACCCTTTGAAGTTTTTGATAAGTCTTGACACTGTATGCTTACATTTTGAATAGCCTTCTGTTGATAAAGTTTTTGCACATACTTGCCTGGAGCATATACCCAGAAGGTGGTGGCTCACGGGCCAATCTCGCTGATTCTCTGGATCTACTTGAGTATAACATCCCTGTATCCCTATGCTGTTAGTTGACTCTTAAATATGACATCACCCTGAGTGTGCAGATTTGGAAAACCACAATCAAAACAACCATGGGTAAACAAATTTTTTTTAAAACAAAAAACGGCAACTTTCAAAATCAGATCCCGAACTTGATTCTCCTTCTGATGAAACTGTCACAAAGCTATTGTATTCTGAAAGAGATACATGGGCTCGGTTTCCAGTTCTTATAGCAAAGGATGACCGCCCTCTTTCTTCATATTTACTATTTCTCTCTACGAGGTAAAGCTGGTGCCTTGAAAGATGTAACAAATTTATGGTCTCGAGGGCTTTTGATTGAATGTGCCAGGAAATTCAATCATGATGGCAAAACGAGTTCCCAAACCATAAAGTGTTTACATTGCAAAGGTGACCATATGGCATCCTCAACTGACTGCTCTGTATGGACATATGAGGCCACTGTACAGAAAATTAAATGCAAGAAGAGGACCAGTTACTTTGATGCTAGAAAACAAGATAAACTTCTCGCACCTGTGATCACCACACGCCCATCATATACTTCTGCAGTCAAAAAGCTGACTGCATCAATTTTCTGTCAAACATACCTGACAACACAAAGCAACTCTCAGAAGCTAAACCCAATGAATTAGGTCCAAACAATATTTCAGATTCAGACCAAACGTCATTAAAGCAATGAGAAACATCATCAACATAAACAGACACAAATATCCAACCAATCAAATATATCAATGTTGCCATATAGAAAACAAAACATTCAAACTGACCGAATGCCTAAGGCTCTCAAAGATACTGTGCAACTCTATAACAGATATGTAGTTCTTGAATATATGGATGTGGAAGTATCCGCCCATGTGAGCACTAGTGGCCATACCACTGGTCCCTCACCAAAGTAAAAAGGTAGAGCGCTGTCACGTGTCACTCCACCTTAAATGAGTCATCAAAACGCCTTTATTCAATGGAATTGTCGAGGTTTAAGGGCAAATTTTGACGAGGTTAAGCTTCTAGCAAGTACCTAAATACAATAGCCTTTAGCTTTCAAGCAACGCTTTTGAAAATGACTTAACGTCACTATAATATGTATTAATGGTAAGGCAGCTGGTGGTTCAGCAACTTTTGTTAAACAGGGAACAATACACAGTCCTATTTCGTTAAATACGAGCCTTCAAGGCAGCAGCAGTACGTTTCACTCTTCATGCTGCCATCACTTTTTGTTCATTAAAAATACCTCCATCTTCAGCTCCTCATGTCAAGGATCTTGATAATCTTGTTGATCAGATTCCCACGCCTTTCCTGCTTGTGGGGGACTTAGATGGTCATAATCCATTATGGGGTTTAACAAGTCACAATGAAAAGTATTGGAGGACTGGCCAAATATATAAAAATCCTTTATTTCGTACAAAACATATTAATCAAAATGTGTGCAACAATTCTATTTGATTAAAAACACCAATAATAAAACGAAAATAAATATAATTAAAATATCCTTAATAGAGAATGATTTGAAATATTTATCCCTGTTGATGGAACAATTAACACGGTCAAGCAGGACATGTTTGGCTGTGATTCTTTCATCACAAGGAATACAGAATGGAGGATCTTCACCTGTCAATAAGTATTCCTGAGTGTCGAGTGAATGGCCAATACGATGACCCCTTTAAATCTGGACTGACAACCCAAGTAGGTATAACCGACAATCGGTTGAAAGTATTTTTCAGCTTTCTTGCAACTTTTCCTAGCCTGTTTGCTTTCATTGTTAAACCATGGTTTTCGAATATGTGGATTTGCAGAGGACTTGGGAATTGTTACGTCAGCAATTTTAATCAGCAGGTCCGAAAACAACTGTATCGGATCTTGAAAGTGTCGAAAAATGTCAGGTTTTAATTTTCCAATACAAAATAATTCATACAATGACCAAATCAGCCTTTGTAAAATTCCATCTTGTTGTAGGTGGATCATCATTAGGTTTAATAGTTATAAGCATTGTAGGGAAGTGTTCACTTCCACAGAGGTCATCATGTACTGACCATTCAAATTCATTGTAAAGGTTTGAATCTGTAAGTGACAGATCAAGTGCTGAATATGTTCCATTGGCAGGATGTAAATAAGTGTTTAAATAGTTATCAAATATGCATTAATTATTGTCTGAAATAAAATCTTCAAGATTAGTGTTTGTATTTGAACTTCCCCACAGAGGGCTATGCCCATTTAGATCACCCATGATGATGCAGGCTGATCATAGAGATTCTGAAGTTCAGAATGTGGAAGAGCAGTTAAATGAAGAATTACAAGGAGCGCAAGTGAGTGTGATGTGCAAAGTAAGCTGAATGGCAACAGTTTGAAGATTTGCATTCAGACACTCTGCTCTATGAAGGACGTCATGTCTGACCAATATACATGTAGTGGAGCCTCCAGTTGCTTTATCACCTTGAGGAGAAAATGAATGATGGCAATGACACTGCCTAATGTCAAATGTAGCTGTATGTTTAAGATACGTCTCTTGGAGAAATGTGTCTTGAACTAATAACTGTATCTGATTCAAATGTTTTCGAAGTCCTCTGCGATTCCACTGGATCAAATTCACCGATTGAGCCATGGTGGCTTAATTGGAGACCTACCACGTGAACGTGAAGAATAAATACTCCAGATCAATGTGTCAGATCAATGTAGGAGGAAATCCCGAAGTGATGCAGGTCTTCTACATTTACCACTTCGGCGAAACCCACGAGCACGGGTATGGTGCTGACAAACCTAGAAACATAATCAGGGCGAACCGGGATTCGAACCCACAATAATATGTTTCTAGCGTCACGCCCCTATTGTTATAACAACAGGAAATAGACACACTTGTCTGAGCGATAGAATTTGTATTATATTTATATGATTAAATAAAGTATAATAATAACCATGAAGCATGTGACCACATCCTTGACTTAACATGAGTTGATATCCTACTTATAAAACTGTACAGTAATAACGGGTATGCTTAGAAGGATTTAAGTCTGACACATTCCCCGTTTGTCAAGAAGCAGGTCTATGAAGACTAATGTCAGCCTGGCTTTTCACATTATTAACGACCTCCCCTATGGACCCGTGATGATCCGGTGTAGAACATGACTTCAGCAACCGATGATTGCCCTAAAAGGCGACTATGCTTGTCGTAAGAGACGACTAACGGGATCGGGTAGTCAGGCTAACTGACTTGGTTGATGCATGTCAGGGTATCCCAATTGCGTGGATCGTTGGTCCTGATGTCAATCAATTGATTGTCTGGTCCAGACTCGATTATTTACAGACCGCCGTCATATAGCTGGAACATTGCTGAGTGCGGCGTTAATCAAGAAATAAAATAAATACAAACACAACCTCCCCTATGAGCTTGGAAACTCAGAATCTGGTTTAATTTTACCGTGGGGTAAATACTCTGCAATAGTTCTTGCTGATGACACTACGCAAGGCCTGCAGAATCTTCTTGATATGCTTATTAGTGACCCCCGTGGGAACCTGGGGTAGTATATGCCCCCAACACCCCAATGCTGGTCGTAAGAAGCAACCGAATTGGGCAACCCGTTTGCCGTGGGTTGCGCCGCTGTCTCGGTGGGATTCTCATGGTTGAGGGCACTGGAGCCAGGAACATAGTTCCTTTCGCCAAACACACCACGTTGACCCTGACTTCACCTGGAAGGGTGGTAGAATGGGCCCGGTTCTATCAATCGGTTGGTCATGTCAACCCTTTGAAGTTTTTGATAAGTCTTGACACTGTATGCTTACATTTTGAATAGCCTTCTGTTGATAAAGTTTTTGCACATACTTGCCTGGAGCATATACCCAGAAGGTGGTGGCTCACGGGCCAATCTCGCTGATTCTCTGGATCTACTTGAGTATAACATCCCTGTATCCCTATGCTGTTAGTTGACTCTTAAATATGACATCACCCTGAGTGTGCAGATTTGGAAAACCACAATCAAAACAACCATGGGTAAACAAATTTTTTTTAAAACAAAAAACGGCAACTTTCAAAATCAGATCCCGAACTTGATTCTCCTTCTGATGAAACTGTCACAAAGCTATTGTATTCTGAAAGAGATACATGGGCTCGGTTTCCTGTTCTTATAGCAAAGGATGACCGCCCTCTTTCTTCATATTTACTATTTCTCTCTACGAGGTAAAGCTGGTGCCTTGAAAGATGTAACAAATTTATGGTCTCGAGGGCTTTTGATTGAATGTGCCAGGAAATTCAATCATGATGGCAAAACGAGTTCCCAAACCATAAAGTGTTTACATTGCAAAGGTGACCATATGGCATCCTCAACTGACTGCTCTGTATGGACGTATGAGGCCACTGTGCAGAAAATTAAATGCAAGAAGAGGACCAGTTACTTTGATGCTAGAAAACAAGATAAACTTCTCGCACCTGTGATCACCACACGCCCATCATATACTTCTGCAGTCAAAAAGCTGACTGCATCAATTTTCTGTCAAACATACCTGACAACACAAAGCAACTCTCAGAAGCTAAACCCAATGAATTAGGTCCAAACAATATTTCAGATTCAGACCAAACGTCATTAAAGCAATGAGAAACATCATCAACATAAACAGACACAAATATCCAACCAATCAAATATATCAATGTTGCCATAAAGAAAACAAAACATTCAAACTGACCGAATGCCTAAGGCTCTCAAAGATACTGTGCAACTCTATAACAGATATGTAGTTCTTGAATATATGGATGTGGAAGTATCCGCCCATGTGAGCACTAGTGGCCATACCACTGGTCCCTCACCAAAGTAAAAAGGTAGAGCGCTGTCACGTGTCACTCCACCTTAAATGAGTCATCAAAACGCCTTTATTCAATGGAATTGTCGAGGTTTAAGGGCAAATTTGACGAGGTTAAGCTTCTAGCAAGTACCTAAATACAATAGCCTTTAGCTTTCAAGCAACGCTTTTGAAAATGACTTAACGTCACTATAATATGTATTAATGGTAAGGCAGCTGGTGGTTCAGCAACTTTTGTTAAACAGGGAACAATACACAGTCCTATTTCGTTAAATACGAGCCTTCAAGGCAGCAGCAGTACGTTTCACTCTTCATGCTGCCATCACTTTTTGTTCATTAAAAATACCTCCATCTTCAGCTCCTCATGTCAAGGATCTTGATAATCTTGTTGATCAGATTCCCACGCCTTTCCTGCTTGTGGGGGACTTAGATGGTCATAATCCATTATGGGGTTTAACATGTCACAATGAAAAGTATTGGAGGACTGGCCAAATATATAAAAATCCTTTATTTCGTACAAAACATATTAATCAAAATGTGTGCAACAATTCTATTTGATTAAAAACACCAATAATAAAACGAAAATAAATATAATTAAAATATCCTTAATAGAGAATGATTTGAAATATTTATCCCTGTTGATGGAACAATTAACACGGTCAAGCAGGACATGTTTGGCGGTGATTCTTTCATCACAAGGAATACAGAATGGAGGATCTTCACCTGTCAATAAGTATTCCTGAGTGTCGGGTGAATGGCCAATACGATGACCCCTTTAAATCTGGACTGACAACCCAAGTAGGTATAACCGACAATCGGTTGAAAGTATTTTTCAGCTTTCTTGCAACTTTTCCTAGCCTGTTTGCTTTCATTGTTAAACCATGGTTTTCGAATATGTGGATTTGCAGAGGACTTGGGAATTGTTACGTCAGCAATTTTAATCAGCAGGTCCGAAAACAACTGTATCGGATCTTGAAAGTGTCGAAAAATGTCAGGTTTTAATTTTCCAATACAAAATAATTCATACAATGACCAAATCAGCCTTTGTAAAATTCCATCTTGTTGTAGGTGGATCATCATTAGGTTTAATAGTTATAAGCATTGTAGGGAAGTGTTCACTTCCACAGAGGTCATCATGTACTGACCATTCAAATTCATTGTAAAGGTTTGAATCTGTAAGTGACAGATCAAGTGCTGAATATGTTCCATTGGCAGGATGTAAATAAGTGTTTAAATAGTTATCAAATATGCATTAATTATTGTCTGAAATAAAATCTTCAAGATTAGTGTTTGTATTTGAACTTCCCCACAGAGGGCTATGCCCATTTAGATCACCCATGATGATGCAGGCTGATCATAGAGATTCTGAAGTTCAGAATGTGGAAGAGCAGTTAAATGAAGAATTACAAGGAGCGCAAGTGAGTGTGATGTGCAAAGTAAGCCGAATGGCAACAGTTTGAAGATTTGCATTCAGACACTCTGCTCTATGAAGGACGTCATGTCTGACCAATATACATGTAGTGGAGCCTCCAGTTGCTTTATCACCTTGAGGAGAAAATGAATGATGGCAATGACACTGCCTAATGTCAAATGTAGCTGTATGTTTAAGATACGTCTCTTGGAGAAATGTGTCTTGAACTAATAACTGTATCTGATTCAAATGTTTTCGAAGTCCTCTGCGATTCCACTGGATCAAATTCACCGATTGAGCCATGGTGGTTTAATTGGAGACCTACCACGTGAACGTGAAGAATAAATACTCCAGATCAATGTGTCAGATCAATGTAGGAGGAAATCCCGAAGTGATGCAGGTCTTCTACATTTACCACTTCGGCGAAACCCACGAGCACGGGTATGGTGCTGACAAACCTAGAAACATAATCAGGGCGAACCGGGATTCGAACCCACAATAATATGTTTCTGGCGTCACGCCCCTATTGTTATAACAACAGGAAATAGACACACTTGTCTGAGCGATAGAATTTGTATTATATTTATATGATTAAATAAAGTATAATAATAACCATGAAGCATGTGACCACATCCTTGACTTAACATGAGTTGATATCCTACTTATAAAACTGTACAGTAATAACGGGTAAATTATGAAGAACTGTAAGATTCTCCCATAGCTCTATGAATTCATTTGTATGCTTAGAAGGATTTAAGTCTGACACATTCCCCGTTTGTCAAGAAGCAGGTCTATGAAGACTAATGTCAGCCTGGCTTTTCACATTATTAACGACCTCCCCTATGGACCCGTGATGATCCGGTGTAGAACATGACTTCAGCAACCGATGATTGCCCTAAAAGGCGACTATGCTTGTCGTAAGAGACGACTAACGGGATCGGGTAGTCAGGCTAACTGACTTGGTTGATGCATGTCAGGGTATCCCAATTGCGTGGATCGTTGGTCCTGATGTCAATCAATTGATTGTCTGGTCCAGACTCGATTATTTACAGACCGCCGTCATATAGCTGGAACATTGCTGAGTGCGGCGTTAATCAAGAAATAAAATAAATACAAACACAACCTCCCCTATGAGCTTGGAAACTCAGAATCTGGTTTAATTTTACCGTGGGGTAAATACTCTGCAATAGTTCTTGCTGATGACACTACGCAAGGCCTGCAGAATCTTCTTGATATGCTTATTAGTGACCCCCGTGGGAACCTGGGGTAGTATATGCCCCCAACACCCCAATGCTGGTCGTAAGAAGCAACCGAATTGGGCAACCCGTTTGCCGTGGGTTGCGCCGCTGTCTCGGTGGGATTCTCATGGTTGAGGGCACTGGAGCCAGGAACATAGTTCCTTTCGCCAAACACACCACGTTGACCCTGACTTCACCTGGAAGGGTGGTAGAATGGGCCCGGTTCTATCAATCGGTTGGTCATGTCAACCCTTTGAAGTTTTTGATAAGTCTTGACACTGTATGCTTACATTTTGAATAGCCTTCTGTTGATAAAGTTTTTGCACATACTTGCCTGGAGCATATACCCAGAAGGTGGTGGCTCACGGGCCAATCTCGCTGATTCTCTGGATCTACTTGAGTATAACATCCCTGTATCCCTATGCTGTTAGTTGACTCTTAAATATGACATCACCCTGAGTGTGCAGATTTGGAAAACCACAATCAAAACAACCATGGGTAAACAAATTTTTTTTAAAACAAAAAACGGCAACTTTCAAAATCAGATCCCGAACTTGATTCTCCTTCTGATGAAACTGTCACAAAGCTATTGTATTCTGAAAGAGATACATGGGCTCGGTTTCCTGTTCTTATAGCAAAGGATGACCGCCCTCTTTCTTCATATTTACTATTTCTCTCTACGAGGTAAAGCTGGTGCCTTGAAAGATGTAACAAATTTATGGTCTCGAGGGCTTTTGATTGAATGTGCCAGGAAATTCAATCATGATGGCAAAACGAGTTCCCAAACCATAAAGTGTTTACATTGCAAAGGTGACCATATGGCATCCTCAACTGACTGCTCTGTATGGACGTATGAGGCCACTGTGCAGAAAATTAAATGCAAGAAGAGGACCAGTTACTTTGATGCTAGAAAACAAGATAAACTTCTCGCACCTGTGATCACCACACGCCCATCATATACTTCTGCAGTCAAAAAGCTGACTGCATCAATTTTCTGTCAAACATACCTGACAACACAAAGCAACTCTCAGAAGCTAAACCCAATGAATTAGGTCCAAACAATATTTCAGATTCAGACCAAACGTCATTAAAGCAATGAGAAACATCATCAACATAAACAGACACAAATATCCAACCAATCAAATATATCAATGTTGCCATAAAGAAAACAAAACATTCAAACTGACCGAATGCCTAAGGCTCTCAAAGATACTGTGCAACTCTATAACAGATATGTAGTTCTTGAATATATGGATGTGGAAGTATCCGCCCATGTGAGCACTAGTGGCCATACCACTGGTCCCTCACCAAAGTAAAAAGGTAGAGCGCTGTCACGTGTCACTCCACCTTAAATGAGTCATCAAAACGCCTTTATTCAATGGAATTGTCGAGGTTTAAGGGCAAATTTTGACGAGGTTAAGCTTCTAGCAAGTACCTAAATACAATAGCCTTTAGCTTTCAAGCAACGCTTTTGAAAATGACTTAACGTCACTATAATATGTATTAATGGTAAGGCAGCTGGTGGTTCAGCAACTTTTGTTAAACAGGGAACAATACACAGTCCTATTTCGTTAAATACGAGCCTTCAAGGCAGCAGCAGTACGTTTCACTCTTCATGCTGCCATCACTTTTTGTTCATTAAAAATACCTCCATCTTCAGCTCCTCATGTCAAGGATCTTGATAATCTTGTTGATCAGATTCCCACGCCTTTCCTGCTTGTGGGGGACTTAGATGGTCATAATCCATTATGGGGTTTAACATGTCACAATGAAAAGTATTGGAGGACTGGCCAAATATATAAAAATCCTTTATTTCGTACAAAACATATTAATCAAAATGTGTGCAACAATTCTATTTGATTAAAAACACCAATAATAAAACGAAAATAAATATAATTAAAATATCCTTAATAGAGAATGATTTGAAATATTTATCCCTGTTGATGGAACAATTAACACGGTCAAGCAGGACATGTTTGGCGGTGATTCTTTCATCACAAGGAATACAGAATGGAGGATCTTCACCTGTCAATAAGTATTCCTGAGTGTCGGGTGAATGGCCAATACGATGACCCCTTTAAATCTGGACTGACAACCCAAGTAGGTATAACCGACAATCGGTTGAAAGTATTTTTCAGCTTTCTTGCAACTTTTCCTAGCCTGTTTGCTTTCATTGTTAAACCATGGTTTTCGAATATGTGGATTTGCAGAGGACTTGGGAATTGACTGACAACCCAAGTAGGTATAACCGACAATCGGTTGAATTTCATGTAACATATTGATACCCTCTTGGGTATCCCACTTCCTTTGCATTAGGTCACGGATGTGGTTAGAAGTGATGTCACAGATTTGTTGAGTGCTGCTTTTGCAGCAGCATCAGACACAAACATGGCTTGGTAACCAACAAAGACGATGTCATATTGGCCAGTAGCAAGATCATTAAATAATTCAAAAATTTCAATGAAACATGGATTTTTACATGACATATTTAAAAAGCCTAAAAACACGAAAACGAATCTGACAAAATTGTTAATATTTAAATTGGTTATTGATATATTTTAGTGCTGTTAAAAGGGCGTTTGCTTCTGTTGTGAATAGAAAACAGTTATCTGGTAATCGCGAAGATATTGTTCTGGATCCAGTGACAGTGGCACTAGTAACTGCGCCAACATCCTTGGATCCATTTGTAGATATAATTGTATGAGTGTCATCTGTGTTTCTTAATTGATTGTATTCTTGTATATTAATTAGTGGATTTGTGTCTGATTTCTTAAGGACAGTTAATGTGAGGTCCACATTTGTCCTTACTATTTGCCACGGAGAGGATGACAAAAGTTGGATGGGAGCAATATCTTGAAGGTTAATTTTTGCAGCGGAAGTCAGAGACTTGATTCTTGTTCCAAGTGGTGGATTAAGTGTTGATTTCTTAATGTAAATATCTTCATAGGGAGGATTGAATACGCGTTCAAAACATGGATTTGACTGATTAGAATATAATTTAATGATGTATTGTAAGGATAATTTAGATGTCGTTGCTTAAGGGACGGCTCTTCAGCGTCTACCATACATACTATGAATAGGAGATGTTCTAAAAGCTCCTAGGCAAAGCCTCAGGCCTTGGTGATGAATAGCATCTAGTTTCTGTAAATTATTTTTACATACCATAGACGCTGCAGCCGTAATCAAGTTTGGAACGTATAAGGGACCTGTACAAGAGCAAGAGATTGTCTGATCTCCTCCCCTACGTAGAATTAGAAACAACTGTCAACAAATCGAGTGCCTTCAGACATGGAGCTTTAAGGTATTTAATATGTGGTAAGAAATTTGGCCTTCTTTAAAACTTTGATAGGGGTACCATTCAAAAATAATCAAGGGTTCTTATGCGGCCTATATTTTCTGTCGAAATGTATACAATTTGTTTTTGATTTAGAAAATTTAGACCTGTTTTCAACGATTTGTGAATTTTATTGAGACAGATTTGTAACTGTCTCTCTATTGTATGCACATTTTTACCACCTCAAGAAATATTTAAATCATCCACGAAAAGTAATCCATCGACTGATAGATATCATCTATCTTTTATAACCTTGGCAAGGACAGATTATTATTTTAATAACAAATAAAGTGACAGACAAAATACTGCCTTGCTGGATACCCTGATCATGATTATAATGGTCAGACAGGGTTGTACTCTCGGACTTGAAATTGTCTGTCAGTTACAAACTATGACATAAAATGAGGTAAATGACCTCCCAAGCCAATCCTTTAAAATGCAAGTCTTCCAGTTAGTATCGTATGCTATCTCAAGATCACAGAAAATTGATACTACATGTTTATTTTATTTACTGTAGCATTTTTAACAAAGGATTCTAATCGTACTAAATGATTAAAAGTACTCCTATTTTTCCAGAAACCACATTGAATATTTGTGAGAAGATTATTGGTTTCCAAATACTAAACTTAACAATATTTGGAAGATAACATTAAGTCGTCGAAAGAATTTTGGACAACCCTTCACAAGCTAAATCCACAATTTGAGTTGAAATTGATAAATAGTATGATTATTTCAAAAATATGTTTAGTGGTAATGGTGTTGGGGGTGATACCTACTTTGAATTATCAGATCAGGAAACATGTGAAAATGACATAACTGCTACAATTCTTGACTCGCCAATCACAAGAGAAGAAATTCAAAAAGCTATCTACGATTTGAAAAACAGCAAGAGTTCCGGCATAGATGGTTTAATTCCAGAATTTTTTAAACATTCTGTTAATATTCTACTCCCATACCTTGAATTACTGTTTAATATGATTTTAGAAACGTCTTATTTCCCCAAAGAGTGGACTATCAGTGTGATTGTTCCACTACATAAATCAGGATCACATATCGATACCAACAATTATCGAGGAATTACCCTTCTGAGTGTTTTTAGCAAAATATTTGTTTCTATTATTAATAAAAGGCTCACTTTTTGGTCAGATTCATTAGATAAAATTTCGGAAGAACAAGCAGGTTTTAGACAAGGGTATTCAACCACGGTAAATATTTTCGTACTTAATGCGATTATTCACAAATACATGCAGAGAAAAGGTGGAAAATTTTATGCAATCTTTGTAGATTTCAAAAAAGCGTAGAAATATAATGTGGTCATTGTTTCTTTCAAATGGTGTGAGTTATAAAATGGGTAAATTATTATGCAATATTTATCAAAATGTAAAGTCATGTGTTAAAAATCGGAGAATATACTCTGATGTCTTCACATGTAACATTGGTGTAAGCCAAGGCTGTATTCTGAGCCCCTTCCTGTTCTGTTTTTTCATCAATAAACTGGCTGCACAAATTAAGGAAAATTGTACGGATGGTATACAGCTGCATTCAGATATTGTTAAGATATTGCTGTTGCTTTTTGCTGATGATATAGTCCTGTTCTCTAGTACGATAAAAGGTTTTCAGAATTTGATAGATCAACTGGAGCTGTACTGTTCTAATTGTAAACTCCAAGTGAACACTGAGAAAACGAAAGTGCTAGTTTTCAAAAAGGTTGCAATCGCAACTTGCTGAAGATATAGGGCGGTAATGTGAGGGATCAGTGGGCTTAGGGAGCTGGTCATATAGATTTTGAAGATCAGATTGTCGAAAAGCAGATCAAGTAGGGATATACAGAGAGCACAAAGTCAATGCAGTGTGTAATGTAAGTCGGATAGCAACAGCTTGAAGATTAGTATTTAAGTGACCAGCACTATAAATGGTGTCTTACCTAACTAACATATTAGAGCATCCAGTCGCTTTACCTCCGGGAGAAGAAAATGAATGATGACAGCAGTACTGCCTTAGGTCAAATGTGTCTGTATGTTTAAAATATGTCTCTTGGAGACATATTGCTGACGGTTTATAATCTTGTAGTTATAAGTGTAACTCATTAACATTTGTCTTAAAACATCTGCAATTCCAACGAGTTAAATGATGTTTGTTAAGGTGGAGTAACAGGGGATCGACTCCTGCCTTTCCTTTTGGGAGAGTCGCAACGTGTACGCCCGCTGTTGTTCATGTGAGGGGGTACTTCCATATCTATATCCTCGAGCGATCTATACTTGTTGTAGTACCAGTGAAGATTCCGGGGTAGAAGAGGTCTTCAGAAACCCATGCTTGCCGTAAAAGGCGACTATGCTTGTCGTAAAAGGCGACAAATGGGATCGGGTGGTCAGCCTCGCTGACTTTGTTGATGCATGTCTTCGATCCCAATTGTGTGGATCGATGCTCATGATAATAATCACTGGATTATCTGGTCCAGTCTCGATCATTTACAGATCGCCGTGACATAGCTGGAATATTGCTGAGTGCGGCGTTTAACAACAAACCAACCAACCAACCAACTTGTTGTAGAGTTAACGGGATCTTTGAGTGCGTTTGACATTCTGTCTGTTTGATTTTTCTCTTTTGAACTTTGAAAATTATTGGATGCTATAGTTTTTGGGTTGATGCCTCTTGCGTTGATATTGGATCTGTAACTTTGATTGTTTTAGATGGATTAGTTTCGATGTCAGAAACTTCCTTCCCTCCCACTGTCCATAACCGATTTGTCTGTCAGTGAACTGATGTTTGAACCGTTGGAACTATTATAACTACAGAAGCTAAAGAATGCTCTGTAGTGTTAGCGGATGTGACTGCTTTTATTTCTTTCCTGGCTTCGGAGTAGCTGATGTTTTGTTCATATTATTTTTTTGTACCATGGATTGAAACATACATTCACTGCAGTCAGTTGAAGAAGACATATGATGACATTGACAGTTTTAGCATTTTAAAGGCTGAGTACGATACCCTTACCATGTCCATATGTCTGGCATTTGAAACAGAAAGTAGGTCGTGGGGTGAAGAGGTCAACAGGCATAGAGAAACAATCAATTTAATTGAACTTGGTAGTAGTGTTGTATCAAAAGTGAGATACTGTTGGATGGAAAGACACGGCCATGACAAGGAACTGAGTCACCGAGGCCGAGTATCACTTTCTGAATACAATAACCTTGTCACTGTTTCATTATCAGATGAATCAAGTTCAGAATCAGATTCTGATATTTGCCGTATTCTTTATGGTGTTTTTGGATTTTTATACCCATGGTTGTAATTATTGTGATTCAGCAAGCCTGTTCCCTGCCCGACATGGAGTACCAACAAGGTCGATGCCATGTGTACGCGGTATTCCAGCAAAGTTACGCCATAGGGATAAAGGAATGTTATGCTCCAGCAGAACAAAACAATCTACTAGATTGGCCCATGCGCCATCACTTTCTGGGCATACGACTCTAGGCAAATAAGAAAATGAAACTAAACATTTGGAATTTAAGTGAAACATTATGTGGCCAAGACTAAAACAAATTACGCAACATTTGCACAGGGCTTGGCATGACCAGCCGATTGATAGGACCGTCTAGGCAACGTATGGGACAAAGTGGTGTGTTTGACGAGAGAGCACTATTAACAAACTAGTCGGCAATAGCGTGTGCACTTTTTGTTTGTATCCAGTACTCATCCTTGCAGCTGCATTGATGTCAGTTTCCTTACACGGCTAAACTATTTATAACGGATTTTACATGCGTTGTGTGGACAAACATCAAATGTCATCTCACACCGTATAAACATATCTGTCCATGTTAATGATCCTACCTATATCTCAACATAAGTCCGTCCCTGTTGCCTTGGAAACACAACACAAATAGACAATATTGACATATCTCGACAAAGATTCTGTTTCAGATGTGCATTTTGTGTAACTTGTAAGCTCTTCTGGCAGCAGACCAAAAGAGTTTTTAGAATAAATCATTGTCTGTTAATGATGGTTCGATAAAGGGACAGAATATAATTGTTCTGGTACTGGTTTAGTGAGCATTACCAACATTTGATGATTAGATAGGCCCCTTATTAACGACAGACCAGGCCCTATAATTAGTAATCGGTTGACTAAAGCTAATACTATGACGGACCGGATTAATTATAGTGCTAGGTTTGAAAACTTAAATCAGTTAGAAACAAGAAAATATCGAAGTATGTGATAAGCTCGCCAGGAACCACATACATGTCAACAGATAAACATAAATCCAAAAGGGTATATGTTACAATCTTGTAAGTTAAAGAATTCGTATCCAAGAAAGATATACATATTTAGAGATTATTAGTGTACTGTGTTGTGTCATAATGTCATATATTAGTAGCACAAATTGAATTGTGTATGTTGTCATTATATGGTAAAATCATGTACTCGGAGCTGTTTGTGGAGAGAGACATTGGTTCCAGTGATAGCCATTCCGGATATAGATTAGTAGTAACTGTCGTGGGCAAATAGCAAAGCAATTACCTTGTGTGTATTTTGAGTGAATGTTAAACATGGTGCTATTATGATTCTATTGCAGCTAAATAAACCATGCGTGTGGTGGCCTGTTGTCATCTGTCCAGACTCACTGGAGGAAGAAGCAAGTAATAGGACGGTGACATAAGCCCCGTGAACTTCTTTTATGAAAATGCAGAAGTTTTTGTGTGTGTTTCTTCTCGTCCTTAAGGATACTGGAACTTGTTTCATGTTCCTGTTTAGAAGTAAGTACAAATAATTTCATGGAATTCTGGCTTTAACAGAAGATACCCACTTGATATATTCAGCGCATATCATGATTTGGAGATATATATGTTCACAAAAGTGATTAGATCTCAGGTTGCTTTCCTAATCTTTGTTATTTGAAGTTAAAACGTTCCAACTATGCGAGCAACTGACTTTCCGTGGCATGTATTTGTGACGGCTGGCATCATCGAGGCAAGATATGCGCACCATTTCGCCAACACTTGGTCTCATCACTCTTTGATAATGATTCATAAACACATGCTCATGGTGTAGTAAGAATCGTACAATGTACTTAAACACATGAAACGGCAAGTTAATTGCTCAATTGAAAAAAACATGGGAACACGAGAATATGGTTCAAGTCGAAATAGGTATTTTTGTCACTGGAGAGTCAAATTTGGAAATGTTCTCAAGATGTGTACAAGAAGTTATTTCAAAGCTTAACTATGGCCTTAACCTGATCCTGCAACCCTGATCAAACAACGTTTTAGTCGCATGACGCACTTTAAAATCATCGTGGAAAGAGCATGCTTGATTGAACCTAAAAAGTTGTAAAATAGAGTCTTCAAAACCAGGAGCTGATGGGTTATTCCTCGACATAAAGAGAAAGCTGACTATTGGATAGTTGAAGGTCGCAATAGTTTCAGTCTAATTAAAAAAGGGCATGCCAATATATTTTGCATTGGGCGTGCCTTATTAATTTTAAAATGGTCAAAAACAGAGGCTTCATAACAAATCAAACTCATTCTGCTCGCGATTTAAGCTTTAGAAACATCACTTCTCGTTGATAAAAATGGAAAACATTCTCGGCAAGCCTCGGAGTTTTGCTACTTTAATCGATTCTTTCTTATATAATAAAAGTCAAAAGACATTTTGAGATTCTCTATGTCCCTTCAGCAGGTATGTTATGATCCCTTACCACACTGACAAAAATAGTTAGTAAAGTTTACTTACTAAGTGAATTTCATTGTTCACTCTGACGCCAACATGTCAGTTGACTTTACCAACCAGTTAGTAAATGTTTGCTAATTAGACTAGTAGGTGGCCTATCGTAAATTAGTACAATTTACTAATCAGTTAGTAGATAGTATTATCCATCTTTCAAAGAAGCACTGGTTTTAAGTTGTTAATCAGTTGCTAATCACTAGTTTAGTGAAAGATATTGACTAATCTTCTTCTCATAACTGCAAAAGTATACACTGTAGGAGTCAGTTGAACCCCTAGGATCGGAGCGCCGAGGGGCTAAACTGACCATTTCGATAATTAAACATCGAAATCCGAGAGTTCTCACCTAGTTTAACCATGTCCAACATAACTCTAGCATCTTTAATGTTTAAACAACATTGTTTTGATAACTGTATTTAAAATGATATACGAATTCTTGCTCAACTGTGATGACACTGTGAGTGTCGACCCTGTGTGATGAACGTGAAGTGTGTTCCCCGAGCCTTTTGCACGTGAACCTCGCTTTGTGGCGAAATGCAAGGCCCGAAGCAAGTATACAAATCATACAGGACCAACATGAGCAAATGTATCAGTCACCGATCTATTACTTGCCCATGTTGATGTCTTTATTCTGAGCAAACAAGATAAGAGTAATTTCTCTGTTCGTTTTGAAAAGCTACCAAATCACACGCGCGCACAATGGATAGAATAACATAAAACGTTCTGCACAACACACATTTCACAGTTCATAAAAGGATCAACTATTATACACATGCCGCGTGCAATCTAATAGACAGGATATTTAATTCGCTATTTTCTAACCAACTGGCCGCTGTTACGAAATATGTTGACAGAATTGACTTGAATTCCTTTTCTGTGCAGGCAGAGTCAGACTAAGTATATGAGGTTCTTTATGGAACTAGTTCATAAATGTAGGAACCAAAGGTAATCAATTTTCTATTCCTGATGTTTCAGAAAACCTCCCAGAAGAACTTGGAACATATCGTGCAACACATATCTCTGATTTCAAGAAAGAAATCGGGATGTCCCCGATAATAGGCGTTCTACAAGGAATTGAAGGTAGCACATGTAGTTTTACAATATGAACACATGTAAAGAGCGAGTGAGCATCAATATGCTTGACACATTGAACGAATTTTAGGAATTCGAACCCGAGGTTTCAGCATTGCGAATCAAAACTAGACTACATCACTGCACCTACACACATAAAATATTGTGATCAATATTATTTTGAAAATATAGGTGATATACAAAAGGGAGAATTCGTTTACGAGATGTGTATTGAAACATGATATTCAAAATGTTCACAATCGTATTTCAGACAAGAGGGTGGATGCAATCATTCGATGGATCACAGATGAGGGACTGTCCGTCACTTCAAACTTTGAAGATTTCCCTGACATTATAACATCCATGATGAACACTATGATGTCCGTTTCGAATTTGCCGACCAGTAAACTGGGATTCAACTTCTTGATATTCTCGGATGTTGATGAACTATATCCAATTTTAAACAAGGTAAAAGTACAGAGGACACCTGGTCGAAAATGTGAACTTAATTCTATTTCTTTTCTGGTACAAAACTGTTATTCCAGCACGATAACGCCACGTCATATACGCTTCCGAACTGGTGACAGCATGTCCGAACTGGTGACAGCATGGCCGTTTGCCTAATGCAGTACACCATTTAAACAGAACGTCACATACCTTTAGCTTCCTTAATTGGGTGATTACTTTCAACTTCGGTTTAAGGGCATCACTTCCGGTTTGAGCAAACACTGCTCAATACAGTACAGCTTTAAAACATCAAGCCCAAGCCACGTCTGAACCCGATAATTCGTTTCCCCCGACTAATAACCTGATCTTCAGTCTCGACCATGAGGTGGCAGACAATGTCAAATTCCAATCATAAGTGGCATTCGAAATTAAAGCCTCTATAGGAAACTGTTAATACAGCATGAAACCCAGGATTGAACTGAGGAAGTATGAAGTATCCACATGATACCACCAACATTGTCTGAATCGATTTCATTCCAAGTTCTTCAGTGAATGAATGAATGAATGAATGGCCTTTTAGGCAACCTTGACATTTGATCGTCCATCACATATTAAAGGTGTTAGTTGTAAACAGTTTTATCTAAACTGATTGAAAAATGTTTTGATTTCTCGTGAATTAAACAAAAATATTACCCTAGGTTTTCAGATATGTTTCGTAATGTGACAACAACTGAAACTGACCTTATATGGAGGTCGTCTAAATATTTCAGAAATCGTGTAGAGATCAAGCATATTTGTTCAGCATTCTGACAAAAATACATTGACTGTTGACATGGTATCATGCTGGTGGCCCGTATTAAATAGATATTTATGAAAGCATTTTCAGGCGTTGTACAACTAAAATGATAACAAATTGTTTCTCTTGATAGTTTTGGTCTTATGTTCACCAAGTTTAATACACACATATATAATACGTTCTCAATTTTAGATTCAAAGGTCAACCACATTACATTGAAATAAACTGTCTATATCTTTTGTACATATACCTCATAATATTATTTACACAGGCTCACCTGATTGACCAACACATTGGAGCAGGGTCACTTCTCCGCCATTTCTCGAAATGGTTGATTGTGCTGACAAGTGGAGAGATGGATTCACTGATTCTTGACGATGTGCTATTTGATAACGTGGCTGTGACGACATTACAGGCAATGGGAACGTCAGTGGAAAAGGTTTGTCCTGAAAGAAATTGCACATTGTAACAATTGAAACAATATATTATCCCAGAAATCTGGACCTAAAAGAATTGTGTGAATGCAACAAACGACCACTGCCATATAACAACATAACGTTTAACCTCGCAACGTAAAATGCCATTTTGCTGAAGTTCTATAACTTCGTCTTCTTTGACTAAAACAAATGTTCATATGATGGTGAATGGTATACAACGAGATTGTAATTTGTGTTTGGTAGATGCCGTCCCAGCTCTACACACTGATGTGGAAGAACAGTTCTCGACAACTACAGGAAGTTTCACGGTCAGCCACTGAACCGACTCTTACACGAGTCTTTCCAAACACAAAGCATGGACTGAATGGCAGACTCTTGAAAGCTGCAGTTCTTCAAGTGAGCACGAAACAATGACCATTGATATTATCTAAAAGTCACCAAGTGTTTTAATGACAATATTGCTCATACATTGTACACGTTTTGTTTCAGTGGGAAACATGTGAGAAGAAAATTGTCAATGGAACGTTCACCTATACAGGTTTTTGTGACTACATGCTGTCGTCTCTGTCAAGATCAATTAATTTCAGGTAAATACTTACCGTTTTCTATGCAAATGAAATACAAATAAGTGTTGCATGTACAATAATTCATTTTCTTATCAGTGTAAACAAGTCACCGCAGTTTAATGCATTTCAAGTACATATTGTATTAATGTTTAGCTTACAATGCTTACTTTCAATGATTGGTTAGTTTAATGTTTCATATTTCAGTTACACATATATTGAACCATCGGACCAATCATGGGGAGTACAGTATGCCAATGGCACGTGGAATGGAATAATAGGAATGCTCATAGATGGGGTAATGATTATAATACCATGTCTTTTAATCACCATATATGTATTTCGTCTTTGTTCAGTTATTTGTTGTAACGGGACAATTTGTATGTATAAATCAGCAGTTGTAGTATTGTTTCCATTGGGAGCTGAAGGTAGATATGTAGCTGCTCCTGTCATGTTTTACGATTGTTGTTGTTTCTTGTTTATATCTGATCGGGAGAACCATTTTCTGAGTGTTTGTTTAACTATTTTGCTGTCACATTCCTCCAAGAGAGCAATTGTACCATGGACACATTCGACAGCATCTTAGAATGCCAAATGAGGATGAGTGGTGCCATACTTTAAAAATCACCCATTGCTGATTTCTTTAGAAGGATATATTCTGTGATTGTAGACTATGTCTTTCAATAATTGCACAGGGACCTTATTTATGTCGTATTTTTTATTTATTTTTAGCTTCCATTTTTGTTCGGTAAAAATACCATTGAAAAAATACATTTTGACTTGTGTATCTATATTGTTTACCTCTTGGTGATGCAAAAAATATCTTTCAGTACAGTATTTTCTCAGATGACTGGAATACAACGGTCCACATGCACACGTGCGTTTATATATGATTGTATTTTAATTTGTTTATATTTTTTCAATGCTTTAAATGCTGGTAATGAATGCCACTGACCATTTTACAAATAATTTATTCAATGATGTTTGGTTACAGACAGCTGATTTATGTCCAGTTCCTTATGAGTTTGACTACCAGATGTCTCTATACGTGACCTTTTTGTACGAATGTGGCATCACGTCTACTAATATCATCTACAAGAAACCAGATTCAAGTGTGAAATGGACAGTTCTATTGACCTGCTTTCAGTGGCAGGCATATGTGTTTGGGTTCATCGTATTGGTTTGGGTCAGCGTTTTGTTTCTCATCTTTAAGAAAGCACCATGGATACCTATGGGAAGACATCGGAATACGTTCGTAGAAACAATCATGACAACCTTCGGTGTGCCGTTCAAACAAGGTCTGTGTAACCTGTTGCCATAATATGAAATTGTCTTCATATTAAACGTGTGAGTGTGGTGGGGGTGGGGCAGGTGGAGAGGGATGGATAGAGACAGAATATTTATTATGTCATTGCTCCAATATTACGATCTTGGAAACAATTAGAACTTTGAACTCGTTTCGGGACTGTCAACTTGTTTTTCATGACCTCCAGAAAACATGCTTTTGTTTTGAAAAACATGTGCCAAAATAATTTTGCCAGTATCACCCCGAACATGTTTTTTTCTCTAAAGGTGGTCGTTGGTGAAAGATGCCGTAACTCACTGTGGTACATCCCACCATTCATTTTTTGGCCCCAATATTATGAAGCACAGTATCTGTACTTGTGCATGCAAATAGTGTAGTGTAGTCCTCCTACATTTAGTTGACAAGCCTTACTCAGTGGCATCAGACTCGACTTCACACATACTCTTAACATGAGTTGGCTGCATGACACACAAACGGCTAGCACTGGTTCCCTCCACTGTGTTGAAAAGATGCTTCATATTGTAAATCTGACACATTACATTTTACCTTACAGCATCGCCTACATTACCAGCCACAGACTCACAACGTATCCTGCTCTGTTTCTGGTGGTTATTTTGTATTGTCATCACTTCTGTATACTGTGGGAACCTTGTTGCCAACCTATCTCATACCAAAGACAACACTCCTTTCACAGGATTAGACGACCTACTGGAAAGTGGATATGACGTTGGAGTGAGCAGTGGCGTTTCGGCAGAAGCAGCATTAAAGGTAACATAGGAGTTTTCTCATAACCTGTTTAACCATTTTGCTGTATCCCCGCTCAGACATCTGATGCAGGTGTTTCAATTTCCATCGCATTGACCCATTGAATACATTTTCAGATAACATTTCATCTTTAAAATATCAAAACTATTTCAGGATTCTGATCTATCCCTCTACCGGCAAATATGGCAGAAAATAAAAGAGCATCAGCCTAACAACATGTCACCGAATGACGATGACAAGTACCACCATGACAAACTGATACAGGGTTACTATGCACTCATAACAACCAGAGACCGCATCAGAAGATATACTGCCTATAGATGTGACATTGCAGCGACAAATAATCCCTTTTTTCAGAAATTTATGTCATTTGTCCTTCCTAGACGCTCAGCTCTTACTGGTCTGTTAGATCATGGGTAAGTGCTGCATTCCCTGAGTTGATGGAACATCCGGTCAGATATCATTTGACAATTTAGCTTTTTTAAATTAAATTCAAATAGTAATATAAGTGTTTCAAGAGGACCAGGTTTTCTCCGTTCGTTTCACCCCGAGGAAGTGTCCCATTATAGAAAAAGGGGAAGAGATTTAGATAATGGCTTATTCCCTTGCATGTCTTTTTCAGAATTTTGTCTCTAGTGGAACAGGGTCTTCCTGACTACTGGAGGGAACTTGTTTTACCAGAAAAAAAGCAGTGTTCCCCGAAACAGAGGATATTCAAAATTGACAACTTGTTCTTGGCCCTAGTTGTTTCCGGAATTGGAGTGACCACAGCAACTATCACCCTGGTGTTGGAAAAATGTGGACTTTGCCTTTGTTAATGAGCATATATATATGATATATATCATATATGATGATATGAGTGACGTTAGTCTCACGCCACTTTGAACAGTATTCCAGTTATACCATGGTGAGTCAGCTTGATGTACTTGGAAAGCCTGAAGTGATGCAGGACTTGGACGTTTATCACTTGGGTGAAACCCATGAGCTCGAGTATGGTGCAGACAAACCTATTTCAGAATAATGCTCATTAACTGGTGCAAACGTATTGTATTGGCTTCAAAGGTCAATGACAGTAACACCTGATAGTGTATTCTTTTCTTTTATGGAGTTGAATCAAATCAAATCAAATTATTTCAAATGTCATGGCCTTAAACATGTTTTACATTTTCGACTTCTTCTCCAAGTGACTTGAGGGATTCACTTGCACTTTTATTTGGATGTTTGTTACCCACTGAGGGTTTTCAAAAGGCATCAAATCAATTTGGCCGCCAAGGAGCCATCTTTGATATACAAATATATAACAAATCTCTTTTCTGAATCTTTAAAGCCCAGAGGCCTGAAACTTAGTAGGTGAGATGGTCACCACATGCAGATTCAAGTTCGAGGGATCTTGTTCAAGAATCATTAATGGCTGAAATGTCTCTTTCTTGTGCAAGAACACCTCAATTATTCAAGAGGATAAAATTATTTTTTTATTATGTCCTCCACATTCGCCATATTGAAAATAAATGTATTTATAACCATTTTTGCTCAAAATGTTATGAAATTAGGTATGTACATGTATGTAGTTCGTAGTGGGACCCAATGTCCCATCGGTTTTTGCTATTTTATATATTTTGACCTTGATTTGACGTTTACACTTTGTCCATTCTGAAAGCCGAAACCCTTTCTGCCCATTATTCAGCCATTTGTGTACTAAATGTAATGCCATTTTGTAAATGTTTTGTAAGTAGTGGCATATGCATATGTTCCATATTATATATTTTGACCTTATTTCACCTTTACACTTTAACCATGTCACTAAATTCAATGCAGTACCTTGTGTTACGAGGTGCTTTCCAAAATAATACACAAAGCATCACCCAGGAATCATTTTTGTACAGAACTGAATTGTAATATCAGTAATTGACCACACACGATCAATGGATAATCAACAAATTATGTTGATTTGCAATCACAAATGGCAATACTACGGGTCAAACGAGTGGCAGCAGGAATAAGTATCATGCCTATAGCATAGGTGGGAACACGAATGTCCAGAATTTTTCACTTTCAACTGTTTTCAACAGTTGGTTCCCACCAATAATAACATCTGAATTTGTTCAAGACGTTCGAATCCCATTTTCAATATTGCCATATCGAAATAGCTATTCATGATCATTTCGTATAAAATCTTATCTGAACGTGTATGTCTCGGATTTATTCAATATTGTAAAATTTGACCTTGCTTTGACTATGCTCTTAAATTGTCTCAAATGGTATATTTTGCTCTTCAGACGTCTTCCGGTGTATTTGGCATTGTTATTTTATATTGCTGATTACATACTCAGTTAAGCTAGATCGCGGGTGTTACTATTTTCTGTTAGCTGTGTTGTAATTATGTTTATAAGCTATAGCAGTTGCTTCGCCACGCAGATGTGCCTTGTGTCACTCAGTATTACCATATGTAGGGCGAGTGGGTCAAATACCTCAAACGGCTAGGAAAAAACAAGTGAAATAAGATATTTTGGGAAAGTGGCAAGTTGATGAACACAGATCGGTGTCTTATATGGAGTCATGCATTTGGTTAAAATATACTTACCGTATTCGACGTAATAAGCGCCCACGGCGATATTTGCTAATATTTTGGCAAGTGAACAATTCCAATTAGCACCCCTTCCGATTGATCAATGTACAAAAGACTTATTTATTCGTGTATAATACGCACTCGTGTGTTATATACACCCTTAATTATGGGCAAATAAATTCTGGAAAAAATATATCTGTCGTATATAAACAGTTCAGGGCCGTCAGCATAAACCACGAAATTTATCCTTCAACTCTGTTTTATTCCACCAAAATAATATTCTAATAAGAGCCCCCTATTTCTAATTTTGAGACCGCCCTGTGCGCTTATTACGCCGAATACGGTATTTCTTAAAATATATCATCAAAGTGGCATCATTTATAAAAACAAGGGGCGGTCGGGTAGCCTAGTTGTTAAAGCGTTCGCTCGTCACGGCGAAGACCCGGGTTCGATTCCCGACATGGGTACAATGTGTGAAGCCCATTTCTGGTGTCCCTCGCCGAGAATATTGCTGGAATATTGTTGAAAGCGTCGTAAAACCATACTCACTCACTCACTATAAAAGCAATACGATCGCATTATGTTTCAAGCCTTGTCGCATGTATGTCGATGGAAAAAAAGATAATTGCATAGGGTCAAGCGCATCTTTGTACCCAAACAGTGGATTTGTTCTCATCTAACGAACATTATTTGTCTTATTGATCTGTGTTTCTATTATTTGACCTTTGTTTGATTGTATCAATATTTGTCGAAATTTACATGGTTCGAAGACCAGTTTCAGGAAGGTCCTGTCATTATCATGTGACCTTTGACCTCGATTAAATGTTGGAATGTATAGGTGACTAATGGGCAGATGACACTCTACTCATGAATGAGTAGTTATAAATGTGTATCCAGTTTGAAACTCCGATATCAACTGAGTATTAATGACTTAATCATGTTCTCAGAATCAGCAGAAGGTTTGCAAGATCAGCTAAATGAGCTTTTGAACTATATAAAACGATGGTGACTGGAGGTAAATATAGACAAAACTACATTTGTTGCATTTAGGAGAGCTGGCAAGGTAAAGATCACTAAAAAAGGGGGGTATGACAGGGTATCCTTGGAAGTTTTGGATGTTTATATCTGGGAATTTTTAAATATTTAATTTCTATTACAATTTTTCATGTCCGGAATAGCATCTTGTTAAACAAAGCAGAAGATAGTTGTTCTGTCTATACCGTAATTGCAAATCTCTATTTTTTAATCTCGAAACAGTGTTGTCTTTGTTGTGAGCGTTTGTCTATGCATCTCTGGTGTGGGGTTCCAATAAGGGAGCTAACATCGAAGTGTCCATTCGGAACATTGTTAGAAATGCTCGATATTAAGAGATCAACATGCTGCATGCTATGATATATTGTAAACTCGTTTGATACCCTCATTATTATAATATATATTCTATTAATATTCAGGGACATCTCGAACAAGCAGGAATTACCTTCAAATATTTATCTGTAATAAAGAAAACAATAATATATTTCTTCTGAATCCGTATTGTTAAGGTTTCTTGTAGATAAGCACTCCACACAACATTATTTGAGGACATTAATGTTCTGCAATGTACAGAAAATATATGTCCAAGCTTAGGTTTACAGCTCACGTGTTATCAGTTGAACTCGGAAGATACCAAGGGTGACATTTGTGATAGAGGATGATTTTCATTTATTCTTAAATGTCCATTACTATTGGAAAAGTCCTTCAAAATTTAAATTGAACAGTTATATAATATTAACAATGTAAAGCAGATGTTTTGGCAAAATTCTTTATGGAACATAACGCTTTCGGGTCTCGATAAAATCCCGGAAATAGACACACACATAGTATTTATCTTCTAATTCTTAATCTACAATCAGCTGTATCAACTGCTAAAACATGTAATGTATTGTAATGATACTCTGTAAAGCTTTAGGTCAATAAAACATTTAATTTAATTAAATATTGAGGTAACTCGACATACTGACTACTTTTCCCCAAATGGAATCTGTTTTGGCGGATAATCAAGACAGGTTATTCCCTTGCAATGACTTTTCATATTTACACAAACAGTGTTGACAACGAAGTGCTAATTTAGCTCTTGCAAAAGATTTTTGCAAAATGTTTGTCGAAAAAGGTCCGTCCGTTACAGAAACACTTTTTCAACTGAAATATGCATTTGGACAAATGCGCCCTATTTCTTTTCAGATATCTTGTGTGTCAACCTGTCAGCCCCGATATTTTAGATCCCTTTGAGGTCCTGGTAGTGTGTACAACTGAGCTATCCTGGAAGGGGTCGGTCAAACAAACTGACCAACTAAATACAGCTAGCTAAGGTGAACATATGTAAGATACGTCCTTCAGCGGGTCGGGAACCGATGGTAAAAGAAAACAGAGACTTTTATCCAAGGTTTGTGGCCAAGTTTCAATTATGTCTAATTGTAGATAGGTTGTCAAGATTGTCAAAAGTGTTTGCTTTGGAACTTGTACCATGTGGGTTTTTGTGATGTAGGTTATCACTAACCGTTAGTCTAACACATCATCAACTGTAAATTAGCAAAGAGGATTTTGAATCATTCTAATCAAACGTGTAGAACTGCTAATGTACCCAAGCCGAGACTCACCTTGAGCATTAACCTTAATAGAAACAATGACATGTTTGTAGGAGATAACAAGTGTCTCAATATTGTTGTTGACATCGCTGACGCCTCAAGAAAAGTCTGTATTTTCCACTGCTAGGCAGTTCTTTGTTATGGCATCATGTATGCAAGTACTGCGGCCATATATATCCCGATCTTTCAACGATTGTATTTTATGAACACACAATGCCATTTAGAAAGTGGTCAAATGTAACACATGTAATATTTGTATAATAACTCTTTCTGAGTAAAGTACAGATTCTTAGTACAGATTGGGAGCTGTGCCAATTTACACTTGTCAGAGGGGTACACAAAGTATGTCATCTAGACTACCAATTGCCGGGCTTTCATTTGGTTGAAGCCTAGGTGGCTGAGTGGGTTAGATCGCTTACTTTGTGTGCTGGCGATTAGGTGCTTTCCTGTGCCAGTGTGGGTTCGAGTCCCGGACGGGAATCTGTATTTTACTCAGAAAGTATGATGCCAAATATAACACGTGTTATGTAACATGAGTGTATTTTGTGCAATTTGACGGTCCCAAAATAGTGATGATGTTGGTACAGGTAGATCTGCTGCACTAATGTACACAGTTACATAGGGTATTATTATGATCTTTATTCAGGCGTACCAAAACTAGTTTCTTGCCTAGGTAATGTGTTGGGTTGTTGCTCAGCTGACCAAGAATATTTAGGATTCGACAAAGTTGACCCAAACAGGGCGTTGCAGATATCTGTGAGAGCTGTCTCATGCAAGCCTTGTATGAGCTTTACGCAAAATCTCTGCGCTTGCTGCAGAGGAATTATCAAATTGTTCTCAGATTTGACCACAGTTCACAGCCAAACATGTCGCTGGGTAAAGACACCATCCTCGTGAGTTTTGAGGAAAGAGGATATAATTACTTTATATCATGGCCTGCTCTCTGCAGAGACAAATCAGCGGATTTCGTTTTAGAGCAGGCAGTAATGATCCTATCCAAAGAATTCGCGTTCATGGTCCATTAGAATGCCTACATGCCTGCACTTCTTGACTGCTTTGGAACACTGGTCATCATGGCATTACTCTTGGCAGCTGAAAACACACACACTTGAACCATCTCTGTAAGTGTGATGTCATCGACCTGCGTTTGGGCGGCTGTTTGGAGCTCCATGCCTACAACACAGTTTTGTGAAGATGTGCCCTGTCTGAGAAGGGCATTGAAGTACACCAGATAAAGCTTCGCATATAGTATACTGCCTTGTCTGACGCCCCTGTCCAAGTCGAACCAGTATGACTTGATGTTGTTTGAGGACAGAGCTCTTCATGCCCGGGCACATGCTGCTGAGGAGATTCATAGAGCCCTCTTTATTCCCATGCGGAGTAACTTCCACAGGAGTGCAGAGTGCCATACTGTATCGAAAGCTTAATTCCAACTCTCTAAGATTACAACCAAAACATAGGTTGAACATAGTCTGGAGACGCATAATACCCCAAAAAGGGAAGTATTCCAGTTCAACCAGAAAGTAGGCAACATCAATGGGAGGTCGTCACAAATGAGTAGATACTACATTGGGACAGATTAACCAAGCCTGCTCTGAACAATCCATAACCAATCCAAAGGTCTTTACTCTGGCATATAAAGATAGAAGACAGGTCATATATTTGAGCGAATGTAATGCCAAGATACTAATATTATAGGCATAACAGTGTAATATATATTCAGATAATTAACAAATAATTAAAGTAATTAATAAAGCATTAAGACACATACTGATTATATAAAAAGATCAAGAGGGGGAGTTGAGGTCGGTAAGACGGGAATATATATGTATAATACAGGCAGCACTGGTAGTTAAAGACTACGGGAGCATGCCTGGCCATGAGCATCCAGGGGTGAGGGTAGTAGGTCGAGGGCTACAGCATCCAGGGGTGAGGGTAGTAGGTCGAGGGCTATACATTAATGAAAAATGATTAACCAGATGGGGAAATAGATAAAAAGATGGAGCAGAGATGAGAGGGACGGAACGTCAGGGACTTGAGACATATATGGTATTGGGGGTGAAATAGTTCGAATTCCAAAAGGGTGAGAAGCGACTTCAGATCAAGCCGAAAAAGGTGCTGGTTATTAGATAAGAGTGGGGAAGAACGACCCTAAGGTGAGGGGGAAAAGGTGTTTGACCAATGGAATATGAAAACATGGGTAAAACCTTGACGTAGGCTGGGGGGTAAAATGACGGGGAGACCCAAGGTTCGGGGAGACTGGAGGATCTCACTTGAGCACCACGATCTCGACCTTACTCTTGGAAACACCAGATTACACCTCCAGTATTTCGGCCAGGACTGAAGCTTCGCGGCTAAAGTCCATAGAACATCGTGACCAGAAGTTGGTGATCAATCTAGTGATTGAATAAAAGCCATCGACAAAATGAAAACTCTTTGTGCTCATTGGGAGAACTACGGTAATTCATCCAAGGCCCTCGGGTACTGACATTGTACCTCTCGCTCATCCCAGACTGTCAGCACCAAAGAACGAGGGGATTGCCGTAGTTCAGGTGAGGAGGTAACAACTGTTACACTCCTGTAATTAACATCAGTTAACGCCTGTAGTTAAGGTGTTAAAAGTACCTTGGATACTAAGATTGATGTTCCAAAGTGATGCTCGTAGTTCATCCATGGGGGCGTTTACGTGCATACGGACACGAGGAATCAGTATGACACCTTCAAGAATGGACGTATTAATGACGCATTCAGAAGTCCAATGCGAAATGCAGTTGAGACTTATGAACTGGAACACTTCAGCAACATTGACAAATTATGTATTATTGACCAAAAAGCCTTTTGTCGCTGACTAGAAGAAACATGAACTAGAATCATATCTAGGCCATTAAAGTAGGAGTCCCCACGAATCATATCTCGTGTTATCAGTCATAAAAATAGGAGATACTCTCATCCCCTGTGCCAAAAACAAAAAAGTAGGCAGGACCCGATTGTCTGAACTATGAGCACGTGAAACACGGTGGTAATCAGCTATATTCCTGATTGTCAGTGCTCTTCAATAGATTACTGGCTTCTGGATATATTCCAAGACTATGGAAAGTTGGAAACGTAGTCCCCATCCACAAAGGTGTAAGGTCTGTGGGTAAATGATTGGAGAAACAAGAGGGTGGGATTAGTGAGAATGATATATCAAAACAATCATCAGACGTTTGAAACGTGTTTTGAAAAAAAGAGATACGAATTCAACTTATGAACGGGATTTGCATTGCTGTGATCATAATGATTCTGGTGAAGAGGACAACCTCACCAGCGATTAGTGATTTGGTGAGAACAGTGGGGTGTGTTTTTTCTTGATATTATTAATAGATGGGTAGAGACTTTATCTACCATGACTAAACTATCGAGTTGTCAAGTTTCATACTGTGCAATATCACCTTTCAGATAGTGTTATGTATGCAGGATTCTTGCACGCCTTGGGGACGCAATTTCAACTTTGAGCCGCCTAAGATGACCCCGGGAGGTTCTACTGCATTTGATATGGACGAAGAACGTAAATACTCCCTGGAAAAGCAGTTTAGCTACAGTAAAGTGGCGTCATACAATGTAAATTTCAAAATGTTTATTGTCAGGGGACGATTCGCGTCGGATTTATAACCTAGCTAAAGTATAATTTTCTAAATACTAGTATCTTGACTGATTGTAGTTTGCATCTATTCCATTTTGAGTCAGTTTGATATTCATTACCCACCATACTCTAGCTTATACTATTATTGAATATATGTATCGTGGTCATAGGTAATGGGTTGAACACAGAGGTAATCATCTATGTTTCTATCACAAGAAGGTAGTCAAACATGGTAGCAATCTATACTGAACCGCAAATGAAACGTCACCATGGATAGATATATGAGAAACCATATTTGTCCAAACACTGTAAACTTACTTTGAGACATATTAAAAAATGAAACTTCTCCTAACTGCTCATCAAGTTTGAAATAAAAAGAGTCAAATGTTCTTAAAGTGAAACACAACACTAGTCTCTGAGAAAATGGCATCACAAGTCAGTATCGCGTGTGTCCACCCTGTGCATTGATGACTGCCGTGCAACGTCGATACATGGAATGGATGAGGCGGTTGATGAAGGCCATAGGCACTTGAGTCCACACTCTGAGGAAAGCCTTACGCAGCTCAGCTGCAGTTGTCGGCCTTGGTCGGACATCATTCAGCCGTCTTTGAATCTCGTCTCGGTCCCATGGGATGTAAATCGGGACTGAGGGCAGGCCACTGCATGGTTCTGATGCCATTCTGCTGGAGGAAGTCTCTTGTTTCTCTCGCAGTGTGGGCACGGGCGTTATCATGCTGAAACTCGTGGTTGCCGGGACGTGCCAAATGAGGTATGGCGTGTGGTCTCAAGACTTGATCAATGTACCGGGCTGCTGTGACACCATTGCCTTTCCATGGACCGATGTTCCAGAAGACCACCCGGCCGACCCTCTGTGCAAGACCAATTCCACCCCACACCATGATGCTCGGACCACCCCACGAGTCTCTCTCAACAATACAAGCATCCGAATGACGTTCACCACGGCGTCGCCAGACTCTCTCTGGCTCTCTCTGCCATCTGCTGTTGAGATACAGTAACACCTCTTTTGAGAAGAGTCCTCTTCTCCACTGCTGGTAGCGCCAATGCTGGTGTTAAGTTGCCCACTGAAGACGGTCCCGGCGATGACGTGGTGTCAGAATGGGTCCTCGGTGTGGCCTGTGACAGTGGAGGTGTCTGCTCGTCAATCGTCGACGCACGGTGTCCGCACTAGTGTGTCGCTGGTGTGTCCCCATGGTCTGTCGAGCAGTTTCCGCAGCAGTAACAAAGCGATCTTGAAGATGCTGTCGCACAATCTGACGATCCTGACGTCGGGTTGTGACCCTTGGTCTTCCAGTACGTGGTCGGTCATCTGCAGTGTTGGTGGTCTGGTACCGTTGCTGGAGCCTGCATAACGGTCCTTACGTGGACTTGAAATGCATTGGCTACATGCCGGGCGGTTTTTCCAGCTTGCAATCGTCCAAGGGCTTGGTGTCGCTCATTTCTTGGCAATCTTGGCATGTGATAGCAATTCAATAACGAATGAATGTTATCCGGGGAAAAAAATGGGGGACCGCATGTGCATTTCAATTTGCACGGAACTCACAAGCATCGCATTACCATGGCCGTTGCGGTGATGCATTTGGTTTTTTTATCATCAAATTTCATTGTGTAGGTTCTGTCACTGACTTCTTGCATGTAGACACTGTGAAGGCTGTGTCACTGACTTCTTGCATGTAGGCACTGTGAAGGCTGTGTCACTGACTTCTTGCATGTAGGCACTGTGAAGGCTGTGTCACTGACTTTTGCATGTAGGCACTGTGTAGACTGTGTCACTATATTATTGTATGTAGGCCCGATGTAGGTTGTGTTACTGACTTCTTGCATATAGGCACTGTGTAGGTTGTGTCACTGACCTCTGGAATGTTGGCACTGTGTAGGTTGTGGCACGGTCTTCTTGCATATAGGCACTGTGTAGGTTGTGTTACTGACTTCTTACATGTAGGCCCTGTGTAGGTTGTGTTACTGACTTCTTACATGTAGGCACTGTGTAGGCTATGTTACTGACTTCTTACATGTAGGCCCTGTGTAGGTTGTGTTACTGACTTCTTACATGTAGGCCCGGTGTAGGTTGTGTTACTGACTTCTTACATGTAGGCACTGTGTAGGTTGTGTTACTGACTTCTTACATGTAGGCACTGTGTAGGTTGTGTTACTGACTTCTTACATGTAGGCACTGTGTAGGCTATGTTACTGACTTCTTACATGTAGGCCCTGTGTAGGTTGTGTTACTGACTTCTTACATGTAGGCCCGGTGTAGGTTGTGTTACTGACTTCTTACATGTAGGCCCTGTGTAGGTTGTGTTACTGACTTCTTACATGTAGGCCCTGTGTAGGTTGTGTTACTGACTTCTTACATGTAGGCACCGTATAGGTAGTTCACTGACTTCATGCATGTAGGCACTGTATAGGTAGTTCACTGACTTCATGCATGAAGGCACTGTGTAGGTTGTGTCACTGACATCATACATGTAGGCACTGTGTAGGTAGTTCACTGACATCATGCATGTAGGCACTGTGTAGGTAGTTCACTGACTTCATGCATGTAGGCACTGTGTAGGTTGTGTTACTGACATCATACATGTAGGCACTGTGTAGGTAGTTCACTGACTTCATGCATGTAGGCACAGTGTAGGTAGTTCACTGACTTCATGCATGTAGGCACTGTGTAGGTAGTTCACTGACTTCATGCATGTAGGTACTGTGTAGGTAGTTCACTGACTTCATGCATGTAGGCACTGTGTAGGTAGTTCACTGACTTCATGCATGTAGGCACTGTGTAGGTAGTTCACTGACTTCATGCATGTAGGCACTGTGTAGGTTGTGTCACTGACATCATACATGTAGGCACTGTGTAGGATGTGTCACTGACTTCATGCATGTAGGCACTGTGTAGGTAGTTCACTGACTTCATGCATGTAGGCACTGTGTAGGTTGTGTTACTGACATCATACATGTAGGCACTGTGTAGGTAGTTCACTGACTTCATGCATGTAGGCACTGTGTAGGTAGTTCACTGATTTCTTACATGTAGGCACTGTATAGGTAGTTCACTGACTTCATGCATGTAGGCACTGTATAGGTAGTTCACTGACTTCATGCATGTAAGCACTGTGTAGGTAGTTCACTGACTTCATGCATGTAGGCACTGTGTAGGTAGTTCACTGACTTCATGCATGTAGGCACTGTGTAGGTAGTTCACTGACTTCATGCATGTAGGTACTGTGTAGGTAGTTCACTGACTTCATGCATGTAGGCACTGTGTAGGTAGTTCACTGACTTCATGCATGTAGGCACTGTGTAGGTAGTTCACTGACTTCATGCATGTAGGCACTGTGTAGGTTGTGTTACTGACATCATACATGTAGGCACTGTGTAGGTAGTTCACTGACTTCATGCATGTAGGCACTGTGTAGGTAGTTCACTGACTTCATGCATGTAGGCACTGTGTAGGTAGTTCACTGACTTCATGCATGTAGGTACTGTGTAGGTAGTTCACTGACTTCATGCATGTAGGCACTGTGTAGGTAGTTCACTGACTTCATGCATGTAGGCACTGTGTAGGTAGTTCACTGACTTCATGCATGTAGGCACTGTGAAGGTTGTGTCACTGACATCATACATGTAGGCACTGTGTAGGATGTGTCACTGACTTCATGCATGTAGGCACTGTGTAGGTAGTTCACTGACTTCATGCATGTAGGCACTGTGTAGGTAGTTCACTGACTTCATGCATGTAGGCACTGTGTAGGTTGTGTCACTGACATCATGCATGTAGGCACAGTGTAGGATGTGTCACTGACTTCATGCATGTAGGCACTGTGTAGGTAGTTCACTGACTTCATGCATGTAGGTACTGTGTAGGTAGTTCACTGACTTCATGCATGTAGGCACTGTGTAGGTAGTTCACTGACTTCATGCATGTAGGCACTGTGTAGGATGTGTTACTGATTTCTTACATGTAGGCACTGTATAGGTAGTTCACTGACTTCATGCATGTAGGCACTGTATAGGTAGTTCACTGACTTCATGCATGTAGGCACTGTGTAGGTAGTTCACTGACTTCATGCATGTAGGCACTGTGTAGGATGTGTTACTGATTTCTTACATGTAGGCACTGTGTAGGTAGTTCACTGACTTCATGCATGTAGGCACTGTATAGGTAGTTCACTGACTTCATGCATGTAGGCACTGTGTAGGTAGTTCACTGACTTCATGCATGTAGGCACTGTGTAGGTTGTGTTACTGATTTCTTACATGTAGGCACTGTATAGGTAGTTCACTGACTTCATGCATGTAGGCACTGTATAGGTAGTTCACTGACTTCATGCATGTAGGCTCTGTATAGATAGTTCACTGACTTCATGCATGTAGGCACTGTGTAGGATGTTCACTGACTTCATGCATGTAGGCACTGTGTAGGTAGTTCACTGACTTCATGCATGTAGGCACTGTGTAGGATGTGTTACTGATTTCTTACATGTAGGCACTGTATAGGTAGTTCACTGACTTCATGCATGTAGGCACTGTATAGGTAGTTCACTGACTTCATGCATGTAGGCACTGTGTAGGTAGTTCACTGACTTCATGCATGTAGGCACTGTGTAGGTTGTGTTACTGATTTCTTACATGTAGGCACTGTGTAGGATGTGTTACTGATTTCTTACATGTAGGCACTGTATAGGTTGTGTCACTGACATCATACATGTAGGCACTGTGTAGGATGTTCACTGACTTCATGCATGTAGGCACCGTATAGGTAGTTCACTGACTCCATGCATGTAGGCCTTGTGTAGGTTGTGTCACTGACTTACTGCAGGCACTTACGTTGTTCATATTATGATTATATTCGCTGCTTGATACTACCCACAGTAGTAAAGCATCTAAGAGCTTTATAGTCGATAAACACGAAATGCCACTAAGAAGTCTAGATAGTCCAACCTGTAACCAACTTGTGTACACCATAAACACGGTGATGCAAAACGAGACCTGACCTTGTGAGAATGCGTTTAGTGTTGCGTTGAAAGCACACACAGTCATGTCCTCTTACGAACTCCCCACCCGGATGTAGCTATTCTCGTGTTTACCTCCACCCTGTGGTATTTAAATCCACAAGTGCAGGTCGTGTGACGGGGACGGTTACGCCCAGTCACGACAAGGAACGTGTTGCTGTAACAAAGTTAAAGAAGCACTTCGTTTTAACCCGAAAAGCATCTGACTCCTAGAAGGGACATTGTTGCCTTTGCAAAAAATAATCAAAGCGGCCACAATGAAACATGGCAACATTTCGTCAAAATGTCGCGTTTTCGCATTGTCGGGTAATTTCATTCTGTCTATTTTTAAAAATTTAACAATTACGTGCATACGTACCCCCGTGAAAAAGGAACTATCACACAGTGGGTTAAAGGTATTATATGTAGACATCGTATATTATTATTCTTAATTTACCAAGCTCTCAAAGCTCTTTTTGTCAAGAGATATACTCCTTTGAATGAGTAAATATGTTTTGTTTAACTCCGCTCTGAACAGTGTTTCAGTTATATAACAGCATGTTAGATTGATGTAGAAGAAAAGCCCGCAGTGATGAAGGTTTTAGAGTGAGAGAATTCGGGTTTAACGGCGCTTTGAACAGTATTCCAGTTATATCACGGCCTGTCAGCTTAATATGGAAGGAAAGCCTGAAGTGATACAGGTCTCAGATGTTTACCACTTTGGTGAAACCCAAGAGCACGGGTATGGTGCTGACACGCCTGAAAACAATACACTGTACGTGCAAATATAGGACTCGAAATCACGATGATTGGTTTCTTGCACGCCCATGGGACACAACTCTGCACAAGACATTACCACGAATATGACTTATTTGCTTAAAACCATTACGACTAAGGCTCTGTTACCAGTTTATACCTTTAATGCGTTTCGTAGAGAGCTGGTCGTGAGTTGCCTCTTCTTCAAATATAGCATCTTTTCAGAAAGTCATTTACGCGGGACATGTTGTTTCAGAGGATGGGATCGAGAAAGAATTAAGCAATTAGGTCTTGGTCGAGAGCCACTACTTTTGAGGAGGTACGTCAAGTCTTGGGATTCGTAGTTTATTACCGGCAGTCTTTACAAAACCCTGCTCAGATATCAAAACCTTTGTGCAAGCTACTGCCTGACCCACTTCCAAAGTAGAGACAAAAATCATCTGGGGAGAGGGTATGAGTGGGGACCTCAGCAGGAGCATGCAAGGATGAGTGAGTGAGTGAGTGAGTATGGTTTTACGCCGCCTTTAGCAATATTCCAGCAATATCACGGCGGGGGACACCAGAAATGGGCTTCACACATTGTACCCATGTCGGGAATCGAACCCGGGTCTTCGGCGTCACGAGCGAACGCTTTAACCACTAGGCTACCCGACCGCCCCTGCATGCAAGGATGAATGGATGCGTGTTCAAGGCTGGGTTATGTGATTATACCCTTCCATTTGAACGGTCAACCACACTTTTTGAGGCAGTTTTATAAACCTAACACCGATATTGCATTAGGTACCTGACAATCTCGGCTAAACAAAAATGGTAAGTAAATTAGTAGGCAGCTCATCTTCCAAAAACTGAATTTTTGAAATGTTTCTCTTCAAAACCGGTTTTGAAATGGGTCACTTCTATACCTGCTTTTAGGTTTACATTTCGATTCTAAGAACTAGGTTTTATAATTAATTTTTCAGAAACTGGCCTTTTGATATAATGAGTATAACGTTGATTTTGTATTAGTTAATGTGCCACGGGTATGGTGCTGAGAAACCTGGAAACATAATCAGGTAAAATATCAGAGTATATAAAAATATTGATTGATAAAGCACTCATAGCCTATGATGAAACTTGGGACCTTTATACATGTTAGATAGCAGTTGGGCAAGGTCTTTATTGTTAGTCATAAAATATTCTGCCTGTTCGACGGGTGTTCACTGGGGGAATGCGGGGTTTGCAAACACTACATCTTTCCACAAATACAGCTGTTTGTCATTCGTCTGTCTAACCTGTGGTTCCCGTTCACACTACTTGTACAAACACTCACGTTGCACTATTCACGGTGTTTTATAATAGGTTACCTTGTATCCTTGTGATCGTTACAACAGCTGTTTACACGTGCCTATCCCGATCTTGCCGTGCACAAAGCGACCTCTCTAGTTACGCAAAACACAATTACGTGTTACTTTCACTGTGTTCTGAGTTAATTAATAGGTTCTTCGGAGAATAGAATAACCCGTTTGACATCCAGAGTGGTATTAAAAGGTCGAGTCACGTCGCTTTACATAGTGTTTAGCCCCGGGTTATAATTGATCTTCAGCAACCCGGGCCTGCTTCTCGTCAGAGCTAGGTGACTAAGGAAATCGGGTGGTCAGACTCGTTGACTTGGTTGATGCATGTCTTCGTATCCCATTTGCGTAGTTCGATGCACATGATGTCAATCACTGGATTGTCTGGTCCAGATTTGATTATTTACAGCCCGCCATGACTGGAATACTGCTGAGAGAGACGTTAAACAACAAACAAACAAAACATGGTGTTTAATGGTATTGACATCGCATCATAGTTTTGTAAACACTCAGGTCAGTGATTAACGGCAACATTTATCAGAAATGATATGTTTTAATTAAATTCATGATGACCCCGCAAAATGATTTATCCAATCCCTATCTTCGTCACATCGAGCTCGGCCAATGAGAGTGAATGCCCTGGAATGCGGATGTAGAGCGAGTGCGAAGTAGCATGCATAGCTGGGGTAACGCTCGACAGGGTTGACTGGCGTTTTATGGTCTGACTTACAAACGCATATAACCTGATGAAAAATCGAATTTAAACATCCACATGTGGGCTGTATATTGTCGCTGTGAATCTCGTCGACAGGTGCCCATAACGCATGTTACTAACACCAGGTAATGACATAAAATAAAAATTGTGAAAATCGAAACAATTATTCAACAAAATATTCATGGTTTACTTATAAAAATCACCGCATCAGTAAACACCATTTTAACACGAATACATTGTCTCAGAGTCACATCACCGCCTGTGGGTTTTAACTGCGCCCCCAGGGCTTTTCCGTTGATACACGCTGAGTGCTGACTTTGTCAACACGTTTTAGATCTACAACGCAGTTACTTCCCTTTTCACCTTCCCTGAGTAGATGTGCTGTGGCTGCTGGTGAGCCTATTCCGGCTACTATGCTTCCTAATAGTTGAGTGAATTCCGCGAAAACAGGTTGTAGTTCGTCAACAACTGACGAGACCACATTGATGTCTATTTGTTATGAAGATCTAACTCGGAGATGAAGTATGTTTGGAAGTATGCCCTGTACTGGGGAACCTTGGTCACTTTTATAGATTTGTCAGCTGGGCTACAAGAAAATGCGTGAGTACAGGGGTGTCTATTTATGAAACTTGTAACAATTGCGTCTAATGGATTTAGTGAGAAACAAGATGTATGCATTGTGATGAATTCTACATAACGGGAGATGCACGTGGAAATCACCCGTTATAGTGATGGCGGTGGGGAGGTTGGGGTTGGGTTAGGCATGGGAAAATGACAACGAAAGAGGGCAGTCTGTCTACAACAACTATTTTGAGGGAGCCGTGAAAAATAACTTCTATTTCTTTCATTGTATGTTGTTTTTTTATATAAATTTGAATTTTTACCTTTTTTGCATAAATGAGATTGCTGTATGCTGGTTACTCCAGCATGTATGATTTATCATGTTAAATTAATGTAGTAAGGACCGGGGGCCTGTTACAGAAATACATTGCCTGTCTGTATTTCGGTTTCAAAGGGGAAATCTAATTATGAGTAAGTCAATGATCTAAGTTGAATTTGTACCTGAATATGTGTACTGTCTTTACCTACATCTACAGAATACCAACCCGGGTCAAAGACAAGGTGATGATCTAATCCTTTAAATTAAAAAAACTCTTACATCAGCAACGGTGACACCTATAATAACCATGTTATGTTGGAGATTACCAAAAACATCATGTATTGAAAGAATAAAGTCTATATCTCGTCTCACAGTCTCCATTTCTGGTTGGGGAGTCCATTTCTGGTGATTTGTTGGATATTGCTTAAGCGGCGTAAAACCATACTCACTCCTAATATGAACTTTTTGCGGGTCCAATTTGTTCTCTTCATACATTTTCCCTTAACTTGTGAATTTTCATGACCCGTGTGTATATTTACACACGGATTTACACAGTGTGAACACCGTTTTGACCTGCATACTTGCATAAACACAGCATACAGTTGCATCGGGTAACAGAGGTTTGTGACAATGTAATGCGTTCGTGATAAATACGATACCATATGCAGACAAGCTGAAGTATTTCATAAATAAATATCACTTCAAACGTTACATGCACAAGAACCTACTAACATTATTCCGATATATACTGAACACAAAACATGACTATTTATGGGATATTTTTATGAAATTGTGTGATCAGCTTACACTGCAAAAGTATCCTCCAAAATATTCATGATCCCCAAATGTTTCTGTTCCACATGTACACATGTGATTATGATGTTAATGGTCACCTCGCAAGCGACACATGCTAACAAAATGTTCTCTACATTATGGTCAAGCACTTCACTGGAAACGTTCCCATTTGATTAAAGTTACAACATTCAAGGTCTCACTAAAGCTTTCAAAACGTTTTATGGTAGACATGTGGAGGTCATTTCCATATTTGACGCATCAGTGACAAAAATGATGTCCGATGTAATTCCCTATTTTGACTTGTGAACAATTGACTTGCCTTTGCATGTGTTTGTGACGGGTGCCATCGGTGGGGTAGGGTACGCTCACCATTTCACGAACACCTGGTATCATCACTATTTGATAGTGATTCATAAACACATGATCTTGATATAGTCGGAATCGTACGGTCGACTCTGCTTTTGGCAGAGATTTCTATTGAATATGAAAAGGGTTTTGTCGCTTATAATTATACAATAAATTATTCATTGCTTGTGTCAATTACATCGTCAAAACCTCACGAATCTCTAGCACACGACAAGAGACACGAAAGACGTTTGTACTGAAAAATCCTGCCGAATCCATTATCACACCAGGTATTTTCGTGCAAAAAGTTTATGTTTTACCCAAAACGAAAAAAAACAATAATATATGAGACCGATCCCATTATTTATAACAGATAACTAGAAACACATTGGAAACAAACTTGACTCTCCCTGTTTGTCACCGGTTGCCAGGTACTATTTGTGAACGTCTTTATGTCAGAGTAGCAAAGTGTAAAAGGCATGGGTTAAATGTAGCGTTGTTAACGCGCCACCTCCACACAGAGCCATACAGAAGGTAACCCGGATTTGACCTGGTTAAACGTTGAAACTAGGTAGGGTCGCTATCCACGAGAAAGTCATGGGAAGGTCTACTGGGACGTGTATAGTTTGTCAGTTCAGTCAACCGTCAACAATAGTTGCAGCTTTATTAACTTAAAGGTTGATATGGGTCACCATTGTGTGTCTTGTTTCCCCACAACCGGGACCTCTGTAGTGCTATTATTCCAACACGTATGTATAATGCATGCTTAATGTCCATTACAACAACAAATGTGGCCAACATGACTGTGGACGTCAAGAGAAATAATGATAGCTAATATTTGATATATATAGCCTTTTCCTCACAGCGGACTGATGTACCGTTACATATGTCTGTTTACCATCCTACGTTACAGGTGTGGTTTTAATACAGCGAATAACATCGCAGTGACATCAATAAATGAAGGACAATACACACCGCCAGTAGTCAATAAACTAATCAGTGCATGACTGTACGTCCATCAAGGCATGCTTTAGCTGAGAAGGGTTCCCTTACTAAAGTACTGTCGGAAATGCTAGGAAACTGCTTTTCTGCCTTCATTTAATAAATACGAGTCGTAGGACTATAAAAAGAGCATATATCAAAATAACGCGAATTGCCCTAATCTAGCCTGTGATTACCCTTAAAATGTACTTTTACAAGTAAAATGATGATAAACTTAGAAAATATTCGTGTGTTGTCATGCATGTATGAAATAGCATATCCCTGAGGTTATTAGTTAATGCGTGTCCCGAGGTGATGACCTCACACCTCCCGTGCATTCTCCCAGGTGCAAATGTCACCGAGTTGGGGGTGGTATTAAAATAGTGCTGTTATTGTACTTAATTGACATGCGTGGATGAGGTAACAATTTAGGATATGTACTGCATTATATTTGCTTGGAAACATGATGGAGTAGTTAAGAGCTATGAAACGGGATGAGTATTGGAAGGTTGCGGTTTTGGAATCCAGAAGTATTTGTTGTTCTACAGATGTTTTCTTGAGGTAGCATTTATCTGGGTAGGGTCGCTATCCACGAGAAAGTCATGGGAAGGTCCACTGGGACGTGTATAGTTTGTCAGTTCAGTCAACCGTCAACAATGGTTGCAGCTTTATTAACTTAAAGGTTGATATGGGTCACCATTGTGTGTCTTGTTTCCCCACAACCGGGACCTCTGTAGTGCTATTATTCCAACACGTATGTATAATGCATGCTTAATGTCCATTACAACAACAAATGTGGCCAACATGACTGTGGACGTCAAGAGAAATAATGATAGCTAATATTTGATATGAAACGGGATGAGTATTGGAAGGTTGCGGTTTTGGAATCCAGAAGTATTTGTTGTTCTACAGATGGTTTCTTGAGGTAGCATTTATCTCCGCTGATGACGTATGACTGTGATAGGTATGAATGGTTCGGAGATAATGTGACCTCATAGACAGGATGAAATATTTTCCCCTGAAAAGTGCTCGGTCATCGCCACGCGCCGTGTATCGAAATCCCATCTCTTGGAGAGCAATAGTGTAGTCCGGGAAACATTAATTGATCTTTAATTCCTCCCAAATTCTACTACAAGTCAGGGTTACCTTCTGCTCATAAAGCTTGTACACTATACGCCTGATCACCCTGTATCAAAGCTGTCTAAATCCTTTTACGCCCCAGTTTTGTTTTTGAGACCACCCCTATACCGGACTGATGTACCGTTACAAATGTCTGTTTACCATCCTACGTTACAGGTGTGTTTTTAATACAGCGAATAACATCGAAGTGACATCAATAAATGAAGGACAATACACACCGCCTCTAGTCAATAAACTAATCAGTGCATGACTGTACGTCCATCAAGGCATGCTTTAGCTGAGAAGGGTTCCCTTACTAAAGTACTGTCGGAAATGCTAGGAAACTGCTTTTCTGCCTTCATTTAATAAATACGAGTCGTAGGACTATAAAAAGAGCATATATCAAAATAACGCGAATTGCCCTAATCTAGCCTGTCCTATATGACACTGTGATTACCCTTAAAATGTACTTTTACAAGTAAAATGATGATAAACTTAGAAAATATTCGTGTGTTGTCATGCATGTATGAAATGGCATATCACCTGAGGTAATTACCTATTGCCTGTCCCGAGGTGATGACCTCACACCTCCCGTGCATTCTCCCAGGTGCAAATGTCACCTAGTTGGGGGTGGTATCAAAATGCTCGGTCATCGCCACGCGCCGTGTATCGAAATCCCATCTCTTGGAGAGCAATAGTGCAGTCCGGGAAACATTAATTGATCTTTAATTCCTCCCAAATTCTACTACAAGTCAGGGTTACCTTCTGCACATAAAGCTTGTACACTATACGCCTAATCACCCTGTATCAAAGCTGCCTAAATCCTTTTACGCCCCAGTTTTGTTTTTGAGACCACCCCTATACCTCTTTTGTTTTCTTATCATACCATAGACTTGATGGTATGAATTGAAAACACCATAGCTTGGGCAGGTCGGTAATTCACCCTATCTAAATAAATGGTTTCCCTCTATCTCTCTAAAGTGTAAAGAACTTGTATGCATTTCCAAGTACAGATTCCATATCGTGTACCTTGGGTATGGCTATGCAAGTATAATGTAACATGCATCAAGGGAGCAATGTTAACAAACAAAGAACGCAGCGTCATTTTGCCATTTTAGAAGATGCACATCTAAAAATTTCTCAAAATGATTTTTGTGTGTGAAGTAGATGTTTTATGAAGACTGCAATATTATTGTTGCAACGGAGTTACGTCGCATATTTCTATAGTCCCTTTCAGACTGCCACTGTGAACTTCATGTTTTCGTTCGAATTTGTCTCCTGTAAACTTGTCGATAGGACTCCTTGTGACTGAAATACTTCAAACCACAGGTAGGGCGATCGGTATTTATTCGATATTTCAATAACAACAGTCTGTAAAAAATATATCCCTTTTTAACAGGGGCAAAGCAGTTTTCTAGCATTTCCGACAGTACTTTACTCACGCCTTATCTCTACATTCATACTCTTCTTACAGGGTCTTCTCACACTTAGTCTTTTCATACACATCCTTCTTACAGGGTCTTCTCACACTCGGTCTTCTCATACACCCCCTTCTTACAGGGTCTTCTCACACTCGGTTTTCTCATACACCTCCTTCTTACAGGGTCTTCTCACACTTAGTCTTCTCATACACCTCCTCCTTACAGGGTCTTCTCACACTCGGTCTTTTCATACACCCCCTTCTTACAGGGTCTTCTCACACTTAGTCTTCTCATACACCTCCTTACAGGGTCTTCTCACACTTAGTCTATTCATACACCTCCTTCTTACAGGGTCTTCTCACACTCGGTCTTCTCATACACCTCCTTCTTACAGGGTCTTCTCACACTCGGTCTTGTCATACACCTCCTTCTTACAGGGTCTTCCCACACTCGGTCTTTTCATACACCTCCTTCTTACAGGGTCTTCTCACACTTAGTCTTTTCATACACCTTCTCCTTACAGGGTCTTCTCACACTTAGTCTTTTCATACACCTCCTCCTTACAGGGTCTTCTCACACTTAGTCTTTTCATACACCTCCTCCTTACAGGGTCTCCTCACACTTAGTCTATTCATACACCTCCTTCTTACGTAGTCTTCTCACGCACGACCTCCTTGCATAGTTTTCTCACACACAACGTCCTTACATAGTCTTCCCGGGCACAACCTCTCACATAGTTTTCTGACGCAAAACTTTCTTACATCGTCTTCCCACGCACAACTTAATTGCATGGTTTTCTCACGCAAACCTTCTTACATAGTCCTCTCACGCACAACTTCATTGCATGGTTTTCTCACGCACATTCTTTATACATAGTCTTTCCGAGGACAACCTCATTGCATGGTTTTCTCACGCACATTCTTCTTACATAGTCTTCTCACGTACAACCTCATTGCATAGTTTTCTCACGCAAACCTTCTTGCATAGTCTTCTCACGCACAACCTCATTGCATGGTTTTCTCACGCAAACCTTCTTACATAGTCTTCTCACGCACAACCTTCTTACATAGTCTTCCCACGCACAACCTTCTTACATAGTCTTCTCACGCACAACCTTCTTACATAGTCTTCTTACGCACAACCTTCTTACATAGTTTTCTCATGCACAACCTTCTTACATAGTCTTCCCACGCACAACCTTCTTACATAGTCTTCTCACGTAAACCTTCTTACATAGTTTTCTCACGCAAACCTTCCTACCTAGTCTGCCCACGCACAACCTTCTTACATAGTCTTCTCACGCAAACCTTCTTACATAGTTTTCTCACGCAAACCTTCTTACATAGTCTTCTCACACAAACCTTCTTACATAGTTTTCTCACGCAAACCTTCTTACATAGTCTTCTCACACAAACCTTCTTACATAGTTTTCTCACGCAAACCTTCTTACATAGTCTTCTCACGCAAACCTTCTTACATAGTTTTCTCACGCACAACCTTCTTACATAGTCTTCTCACGCAAACCTTCTTACATAGTTTTCTCACGCAAACCTTCTTACATAGTCTTCTCACACAAACCTTCTTACATAGTCTTCTCACGTAAACCTTCTTACATAGTTTCCTCATGCACAACCTTCTTACATAGTCTTCTCACGCACAACCTCATTGCATGATTTTCTCACGCACATTCTTCTTACATAGTCTTCTCACGCACAACCTTCTTGCATAGTCTTCTCACGCAAACCTTCTTACATAGTCTTCTCACGCAAACCTTCTTACATAGTCTTCTCACGCACAACCTTCTGACATAGTCTTCACACGCACAACCTTCTTACATAGTCTCCTCACACAAACCTTCTTACATAGTCTTCTCACGCAAACCTTCTTGCATAGTCTTCTCACGCACATCCTTCTTACATAGTCTTCCCACGCACAACCTTCTTACATAGTTTCCTTATGCACAACCTCCTTGCATGGTTTTCTCACGCACAACCTTATTATCTCGTTTCACGAATATTTTTACTATGGGACGTTCACGTAGGGAGTTTTTAGGGGGTTCAATGGAAACGCTCGTTTATTCTCCAACGGTAGTCAAGCGGATGCAGCCCCCTCCACCAATGATTTTCAAAAGAAAGGTCGCCATTATAGCCCGAATTTTGATATGATGTTTGCATTGTTTGTTTGTTTTAAATGCATGTAGTATTATAATATATGTTATCTTTCCAGAAAAAATGTATTGACAAAGCTCACCTATAGACATTCAAAGTACACAAGCAAATGTGGCTTTTTGAACTGGGACCGTTGTACAAGAAGCAGGTTGGTGCTTTTGTTGAAAGTGTTCCTTGCCACAAGATCCTAATACAGCACATGTCCGAAAGCAGGAGGTTGTTTAATAATTTGTCAGCTACATAAATATTTAACATTTCAAAGAATTGGTACCTTGAGGTGAGGTGAAAAGGTGTTTAACATCGCATTCAAGATTATTGCATTTATATAGCGACGTGCGTGCGTCCGTGCGTGCGTGCGTGTGTGTGTGCAGCTGCTGACATGCCGGTTTTATAGTGCTAGCCCGAGATACCAGGTAGCAGTTTAAAATCAATACCCCACTCAGACACAAAATGCTGAGTCCGAACCGACCTGTCCTTGTTTTATACTCATAATGCCGAGCGCCACATATATAGCACCATATATATAATAAGTACCATATTTTAACGTCTTTTCATATGTCGTGGCCGCGGATCGAATAATATACCTTCCGCTCTCCTTGCAGACGCTCTGTCCACTAGAAAGTTTGTCTTTCATAACACGAGTCTGCTACTCAATGAGTAGTGTGTAATTGATCAACAAACCTAATCTGCAGTGACTATTAATCAAACCATTTCACCATTTCAGAAAAGTCTCAGACAAATCATTTTATTGCAAGAGTGGGTACAGATCAACGAACGATGTCAGCTGCCCTCATCGTAAGTCACTGATTGATATTCAGTTAAGTAAAATAGTGAGTGAGTGAACGCCACTTTTAACAGTATTCTAGTTACATCACAGCGTGTCAGTGAGAGGATAGCTTTTCACTTTGGTGAAACCCAAGAGGACGGGTATGGTGATGATAAATCAAGAAATATAATCTGCGCGAAACGTGATTCTAACCCACAATCATAGGTTTCTGGCATGCCGAAGGGACGCAACTATGCACAGCGAATTGCAATGCATTGGACGACTGGACCACCCGTGTCCCCCTTCAGATCAATGATCGACATGACCTATAGAACGTTGGAAAAGCATTGCTTGTTTCATAACCACACACTTTGTGTTATAACATCACGTGCGGGCGGGTCTGTTCCGAATGGGGTTGTCGATATCACAATGCAACTGTATCCACCATCTGACTTGCTCACAGACCCGTGACGATCCTGGTTAGAATAGGTCTTCAGTAACCGATTGATGTCGTAGGAGGCGACTAACGAGACCGGGTGGTCCGGCTTGCTGACTTGGTTGATGTATGTCATCGTATCCCAACTGCGTGGATCGATTTCTATGATATTAACCACTGGATTGTCTGGTTCAGATTCAACTATTTACAAACAGCCGCCATATATGCTGGGATATTGTTACCAGCATCGTTAAAGAACAAACAAACAGACGTACTTTCTCACAGGTGGGTTATCTACTCCCCTTACTCTTCTTATTAATACGAAACACCAAAGAAGCAAAGGCACAATATGCATACATCTCAAAACATTTTCTTGAAGACTTGGTGAGGATTTCTAGAGGTCATTAAACCAGAGCTGGACTCGCGGCAAAGGCTTGAAATGAGTCGAGTACGCGGACTCTCAAGCTTGGGTTACAGCTGAGCGGAAGTTGTGCAATACACGAAACATGTCGCAGCAGGACCACAACACTCATCACCGTTGTCTAATTATGACATTGAACTTCGTGTACCATGTGGGAAAACGTCGTCCTGTTATGTCAACCTGGGGAACCCCGTTTTGTGAAGCTTAAGTGCTCCATGGGTTGTGTTACTTAACGCTCATTACAAGAAAATCATAACATTCCAACATTCCAGTCCTATATCAGAGCACATATGCATGAGCTCATTCGATGAGTTGATCACATCAAACTAACAAACTAGACGTCCCATTGAATGCAGATTTTCATTGTTGACAACTGTGACTCGGATATTATTAAACTGTTTGTAGAACAACCCTTCGTTTCTTACAATCAGTCTTGAAATAGCTGCACACTCCATGGCCATTTAATGGTCGCACCTGGAAAATATAGCCTATGGTAGGAGAGGCAGCTACGGATATTGTATTCACACGCCACCTTTATACAAGTGACACCTGAGTAATAAATATATTGCTCAACTCTATACCAAAACGTATCTAACGAGCGTAAGTACGTTTGGAATTTACTACTTATAATAAATATGATATCTAACGAGTGTCGATATCTTAGTTAACAAGGGAGAACCCTATTGTACAGTCCCCCGGTAAAGAATTGATAACCCCATTGTACAGACCCCGGGTAAAGAACTGACAGTCTCATTGTAGAGACCCCGGGTAAAGAATTGACAACCCCATTGTACAGACCCCAGGTAAAGAATTGACAATCCCATTGTACACACCCCAGGTATTGCATTGACAAGCCCCATTTACATAATACGCAAGTAATGCAATGGCAACCCGCGTGTACAGACCCCGGGTAATGCAGGCTTAGAATTGACAACCCCTTGGCACAGACCCCAGTTCAACAACATATAGATCTCAAATAAGACTGTTAAGAAATGGTAAAATGTGTTGGTATTGCTTTACGGTTTTTATCCTGGAAATCTTCAATTTATAGTATATGAATTTACGTATCATTAAACAGAGGAGCGATCGGGTAGCCTAGTGGTTAAAGCGTTCGCTCGTAACGCCGAAGACCCGGGCTCGATTCCCGACATGGGGACAATGTGTGAAGCCCATTTGTGGTGTTCCCCGCCGTGATATTGCTGGAATATGGCTAAAAGCGGCGTAAAACTATACTCACCCACTCACTCAGAAAACAGAAACAGAATATATACACATATATAAATATATAACAGAAACAGACATCGCATGTAAGCCTTGTCACTTACTCCGAGTATTCCTCTTCCCCAACAGTTTGTATTTGTAGCGAAATTATAAACATTTAATTTAATTTAAAGTATTGTGGTTAAAGTTCCTTTAATGATATATATGTCCTTGGTGGCTGTAGCACTACGTTTCCTCCAGCAGCGTGAGATGGATACAACAGTGTATTGTTGTTTGTGACAAACATAGATTGCAGTGGGTTCTGGTGTTTTACTTGGGTGTTTCATCCTCAGCGATATGTGACGGTGATATCAACCCCGCTGCTTGCACCATCACATACAGGACATCCCACATCATCTACAGTAACGGCAAGACCCAGTACATCAGTGGAGGTAGCTGCAGTACACCAGGGAAGTGTATCAACTGTAATGACGGCTTCTATGCAAGCCCGGAACGCTGTAGAAGTAAGTGCATCAGTCTGTGCAGAAAACAGAAAACTAGGTAGACATCAACCATATCAAACTATATGGTGTTTGTGTTATGTTTTGACTTGATCACAGACACATCCTAATATGTTATATCTCCTAAATATACACAATGTAAATTACTTTTATCATTATGGACTTCAACGCCGATGATAAAGCGTGTTGCTGTTTGAGGAGTTATCTACACACACAAGAAAAAAGTCTTCAGCAACCAATGCTTGCCGTAAAAGGTGACTATGCTTGTCGTAACAGGCGACAAACGGGATCGGGTCGTCTGACTCGCTGACTTGGTTGATACATGTCATCGTATCCCAAATGCGTAGGTCGATGCTCACGATGTCAATCACTGAATTGTCTGGTCCAGACTCGATTATTTACATACCTCCGTCAGATGGCTGGAATATTGCTGAATATTTACTATCACTGAACTGTGCGCTGCACGGATCTATCGTTCTTAATGTGCTTTTCTGTTAAATGGGGATATGGTGATGCTGTATGGTGAGGTGAGGTGAAACTGTCTTTGACGTCGCGTTCAAAAATACATAGCAACGTGCATGTACGTGTGTGAAACTGCTTGTACAAGGACTGACTGATGCCGGTGTTATAGAGCTAGCCCACTGATATACCATGCCGACGTTTTAACATGAATACCCCACCCAGGCACAGTATACTGACTCCGTGCGGCAAAGTTATTGGAGTTCATAAACATCACATGTGCCCTGGGGTCATATCACGTCACGAGACAACAGTGTATTGTTTCTGTCATCCGGACGGCGCTGTTGACGTAATTCGATTCTTATTGTGGCGTGAGGTCGGAATGACGTCACGCTAGAACAACGTCATAGCTGAAGATGTTGCTGCGACTTGCTGTCCTTATAGGTAAACACTAAAATTCGTCTCAGTATGAAGACATCTTCTTCTATAATAAACAGAACATTTTATTCGTGTAAATGTCGTACTATGTTTACGACCCTCGTGCCAAAATTCCGGTGCTCACCCTCGTACGGGAAATACCGGAATATAGACACTCGTGTCGTAAACATAGTATGACACGAACACTGATACAATATCCTGTATATATGCTATATCTCACGTATGTCAGTGTGCACCGCCATCAGCAACTGTGACCTGGAGGAATGCAGCAGCAACACCAACCAGGTGTGTACTCGATGTGACGGGGTTGTGTCGGAGAAGGCAGGATTTAGGGCGTACGTGGCTTCTTCTAACAAGAAATCCTGCATCAGTGAGTATCGTATTAACATATATTGAATACTTTCGTGATGAATAAAACATGTATCATGTTGTCCTCTATTCATATTACTTATTATTAGTTGTTTTGAATTTGCCATAGAGTCCACCAATATTTAACAAGAAAAAGGTTGATATAATTCTGTGTTTCATAAATTGTCATTATGGATTACAGAGACGTGTTCCTGGAGGAGTGATAGCACCTGGTGTTATCCAGGGACTTGCCGGAACGAGTACGCCAGCAACTGTGCCTGCTCCAGTGGTTTCACGGGGAAAACCTGCCAGACAAGTAATGTTTCAGTTGCTTAATGTTTCACAGAATCAAAATGACCGACCATGAGATATTCTAGCGCGGGGAGGGGACCCTGTAATATTGTGTGGAGACTGGATATTTTTTCAGCTACAGAATTTAAAAAAATTAAAAGTATAGGCCAAATACTTTTTTTTAAATAACACCATGGAATATGTAATTTTTCAGGCAGATAGTTTCTTCTATTCGTATTTACAGACTGAAGCATAAATACTTTCTTTCAAGCATTTTCTGGTGCAATTTTTTCGATAAAATCCCAATCAGCCAGCCCCCACAGTACCAAACGGTTGGTCCCTAAAGATGACCATTTGTCATTAATTTCAATGAATGAATGAGTATGGTTTTACGCCGCTTTTAGCAATATTCACGCAATATCACGGCGGGGGATACCAGAAATGGGCTTCACACATTGTACCCATGTCGGGAATCGAGCCCGGGTCTTCGGCGTGACGAACGAACGCTTTAACCACTAGGCTACCCGACCGCCCCCATTAATTTCAAGTGATTGAATAGGTAAATCTTTACAAATTACATGTGACCTTATGCAAAATCGTGTTAGGTGAACACGAGTGTCTCTTATACAAACTGTTTGGCACGCCATTTTCTGGTCACTCACTCACTCACTCACTCTGTTATTGGGTGAGGAAATATGTTACAAACACACCTCTTCTTTGTTTCTATGGCCCAGAAATACACTTCATGGTTCAATGTTACAGTAACAGCGAAGCCCACAATAAACTTCAACCTCCTACGGTTGACCAGCAGCAATGGGGACACGGCCGAGGCACCTCCCAACATCAACAGTGGTTCATCTCAGCCCACCAAGTGGTCCAACATCAACTCCCCATCTCGAATGTACTACAAGTTCACTGCTGAGTACAGGATGGTACCCCCAACCAGACATGCTTTCATTGAAGCCTTCGCCGTGGGCATTGTCAGCGCTTCTGCTACCTTCAAACTTAAGAGAAGTATGTTGTCAGACACTTTAAAAGCTTAGTCGCAATTAAGAGACAATTCTTCTTTCATAATATTAACGCTGACCAGCTATCGCATAAGATCAACTCCCGAAGTCACCGAAGCTTCAATTGCTAGTTGTTGGTTGTTGTTGGTTTGTTGTTGATTGTTGTTGGTTTGTTGTTTAACAGGATAGAATACGCTTTCAGCAACCCATGCTTGTCGTAAGAGGCGACTAACGGGATCGCTGTCTAGGTGTATGCATGTCATCGTATCCCGGTTTCGTAGATCGATCATCATGATGTTAATCACTGGACTGTCTGGTCTAGACACGATTATTTACAGACCGCCATCATATAGCTGGAGTATTGCTGAGTGTGGCATTAAACCACAAACCTTTAAACAAATACACATCTTAAATTAGGAGGTTGAATTACAATACTAAGATCCCCGCTCTTTTACACACCTTTCAGTTGCGCTTCCCAGCACAGACAACAGTTTTCTAGGCTGAATTAAATTTTATTTAAATTCGTTTGTGCAGGCAAGCGAGACAGAATTGAAAGGAAAATGTTGTTAATAAATACACAAAAGGGGGCTAGAATGACTGACTTGGAATCATTGTGTAAGTACCCCTTTAAGGGGTAATGACAACATTTAGTTCACGAATCTTTAAATCCATTGGGAACATTAAATTTAATTTATAAAAATGGGAAAGATGTAGTAAAAAGTTCAATAGTCCCAAACCAAACGAAACCAAGTGTTCAAGGTTTTTGAGTTTACCTATACCTTTGTTCCACACAAGGAACTAAGATTGTTTGTTTAATGGTATAGATTAGGTTTAAAGTATGTTTGGGATGTTTGTTTCTAATACCGGATATTTAAAGGTGTCTTTGGTGGATTTTGGAAAAAACTCCATATGAAACTCACACACCATATACCTAAACGATGGATACAGCTGTTAAAGGTTAATGCACAAAGCAACGACGGTGAACATGTAAATCATTCCGGTCTTCAACATGATATTCTCAAATCTGCAGATTGTAAATTCATTTATAAACGTTTACGGGACACTCTGGGTGAACCTCTTGATAACCTCCATACAAAAAGGGAAAATTTCCAAGGTACGCTTATGCTGGACGACAATCTAGACATGTTTTGCACTGATAAATGTTACCTCGATTGAAAATAAACCAAGACATTTTTATAAACTAATCCATCGAATATTAGCAACAAACTCTTTTGTTCATGAGATAGGAAAAACATTCTTGTGGATCTCTTGAAAACATTTTTTTCTTCATGTGTTAAATACAAAGAATTGATCTCACAGTTTGAAATTTGGTATAAAAATATAACAGGAATTTCGTCATATACATTAGTTCCATTATGCTTGGAGATGGTGTTCGCGTAAACCATTCTTTCTCATTGTAAAACATTACATAATTATATAATTCCAGACATAAATGTACTTGCATATAATAAATACAACAAGAAAAGAAAACAGCACGAAATTCAACAGTAAACGGGAATGTCTTAAATTACACGAAAAAAAGTGTCCATTGCTACCCCATCCCTGCCTGTCTCATCTCTACATAACCACTTTCCCCTCAACACCTCTCTCTTTCCCCGTCATTATATTTCATGGTTCTTTCCCTCTGGGCATTCCGGGATAAACTTGACTCAGCAACCTGGTCGTAAAAGGCGAACACACACACACACACACACACACACACACACACACACACACACACACACACACACACACACACACACACACACACACACCAAAGCGAATATCCCTATATAATTCAACGACATGTTGTTGGACCAAGGTGGACGTGTGACCTCTACTAAGGTACTTAACTGTGGTGGAGCCAGCAGGACCAGCCCCGACACAGACCTCTTCACCTGTGAAGGAAACCCAACTGGGGCGTCTGTACTGCCTCTACCCTTCCAACACAAAGACGTGTGAGTAGGGGGTGTTGTATTTAGTTATCTTGAGATTTCTTTTCAAAAATGCTTTTGTACATTTGTACGGTAATAAAAGGATCGAGCCACTCCACCATGACGCTTAAGATAATGTGTTTGTGCAAAAGCTGGGCATCCACTGACAATGTGTTAGGCAGTCTCATTAAATTCATTGCATAATCTACTTTTCATATTTACATTTTGATGATCGCACATTGACGGTTTCGAGTGGGAAGTGACTGGTCCTGAGCAGCAAACAGAAAGCCTCCTGTTTCACTTTTTTTCAGGCCAGCCTTCCAAGCGAAGGACACGGCGGGGCTGCTTCACTGTACATAAACTCGATGCAGTCGTCGTTCAGAAAGCCTCTCCCTGAAAACCGTGTCTGGGCCGATTTCATATGGCACTTTGCCTGGTTGACACTCATTTCTGTACCGTCCAGCAGTACATGACCATCAACAAGATCAACACTCATTGAGATCATGTCCTGCACCCTTGGCTCGTTTAATAAAACAGTGGAATGCCTTGGTTTTTTCACCATAAGTCTTGACATGCTTCACAAGGGTAGCATCAGACAAATAAATGTTCGCGAAAGTGCAAAATACAATTCTTTCATGAAGAGCCTCCACGTTAATCAAACCACGTCCCCCCATTACAACTGATAAATATATGCATTATTATGTACAGATTTAAAAAATGCAGCTAAGAGGGTTTTGGTGATCCTGGCACAGTCAGGCTGGATAGGCTGATCATCAGCTCAGGGCCCTTACCCCCTGTACACGCAGCCAAGTAAGCGAATGAGACCTCTCCCAGGAAGCGCTGCCACAAAAACCACCAAGAAACCATTTCGGAGTATGTGAAGACTCCCAAACACTGCAGCCTTCTGCATTACCCAGATTGTCAGATTATTATTATTATTATTATTATTATTATTATTATTATTATTATAATTAATTTTATTATTGACTTTTCAGTATTGACTTCTCCTATGCAACAAGCAATGGAGGGAATGTAAAGGTCCGGAACAAGGAGACCAACATCCTAGGAACCCACTACTACACCGGTGCTACACAGACCCACACCTTTACCATGACCATTGACCTGGTGGATCCCTATCACTGTAGTGGTACTACTGCCTGTGTTGGCAGCATGCTGACTGCTCCCAATGTGATCAAAACTGTAAGTTTATGGCCAAACCGAGTATTTTATCCATTTGAAAACATTTTACTTTCTTATGTTCACAGTGTAATGTATTCATCCTGTTATAAATCCATCCTTTCTTACAGCCGACTGTGAACCTCCGCTGGAGTGGCTGGTCAGATGCCGATGCAGGCGTTGCCCATTTTGTGAGGGAGGTGTATGAACTTCATGCCGTAGGGAATGAACTCAGAGTTAAACGTCAGGTCGATACTACAACCGTAACCAGTTCAACGGTGAGGATGTCATCTTCATTATCAGCATTTCCGCTAAATCCGCCTGTGTTCGTGAGTGCTACAAGAACACTACCACCTAGAGTGCTTCCGGGGAATAATGTGTCCCTAGTTTCCCGTGCTGGTCCTTCGGGCCCCCTTAAGATGATCTGATGATCTCTTTCCGTTGATTACGTATCACCTTGCTTTGGTGGGTCGCCGCTCATGCTTTCAGCAATGGGTTCGTCTGGTCTAGATTTGATAAATTACAGACTGTCGCGATATCGCAGTATTATTGCTAACTCTATTGATAAACAACATTGACTCTCTCAGTACCAGTACCAAACAAACGCAACTGATGGGAGAATCAGTCAGTTACATGATTCAACTACAAAACATACGAGAAACTGAGTCAAATCTAAACCGAAATGTGAGCTGCCGTGGTCTGTTGGTAGTTTATCTGTGCTCAGAAACATAAACCATATACTCGAGTGTAAAAATAATTTCTTGTTTTTGTGCAGTGTATATTGAGTAAAACCTACATTTCAGACGTCCAACAGCTACACACTTACTACGGCGGGCGTGTACTCTGTTGTCCTATCTGCCTATGACCAGGCAGGTAATCACAGAAGTGCCAGGCGGATCCTGCTATATGATGGTACGTCGACTGTAACAACTCAGTCTCATAAAGAACTCCGTGTGACGACAGCATCATCAGCAACGTCAGAGTGGCAAACGACGTCATCCGCATTGACAGTGGACTGGACCAACAGATACATCAACACAGTACATCACAACAACAAGTGGCTGCAAGGGGTGGCTTCTCTTGCTGGGGTCGGCTCTGACTTTGATGACAACGAGGGGGACAGAAGAGTGGCTGCCATCAACAATGTTCAGGGTAGGATCCGAAGCGTGCTATCGAAAACATATTGGTTTTTGTGCAGTATTTAGCTTCCTCATTGCTGATGTTCTATACCTGGTGTTGTTAAGACGTTGTACAAAAGACTATTCAACAGTCAACGCAGACATACCAGTTTTCAGTAACTGACCTGTTGTATAGGAATGGCCTACACTAGTGACTAAACACTGTACTGCAAATAGGAACTATCTTAGGGCCCTACTCTCACTCTGTGTGTGTCAATCAGGAGCTGCATATGCATGCGTCCAATACAGTCCTCTGCTATACGGCATATTTGCTTGTACCAGACTTATCTTACACAATTCGCTGTGCAGAGTTGCGTCCCTTTGGCATGCTAGAAACCTGCGATCATGTGTTCCAATCCCGGTTTGACGCAATTATGTTTCTTGCTTTGTCAGTACAATTCCCGTACTCGCGGATTTAACCAAAGTGGTTAACATTTGAAAGACCTACAACACTTCGCGCTTTCCTCCCACATTAAGCTGACGCGCAGTGATATAACTGAAACACTGATCAAAGCTGCGTTAAACCCAACTCACTTATTCACTCCTCCATAATATGAAAACCTCTTCAATATCAGCTGTGTAATTGTACATGTGTCAATGCGTTCAATGGAGTTTATATTCAACAGGTGTAACACGATTCTTGTCGTCTTACAAAGTCGACCACAAAGGAGGATCTTCCATCGTAAGTCCACCAGATGGCGATGAGTTCACCAGTCAAGGTCTGAGACAGTCACAAACAATAAAACCCTCAGTAGTGGATGGGGACACTGTACGCTTCTGGGTGCGGGCCTATGACATCAAGTCTGACATGAAAGAAGAAAGTGTGACAGTCAACATAGACACATCACCTCCAGTCATAGAGAACCTGTGGCTCACCAGAGGAGACAGACTCAACATTAGTGTTCATAACGTGGAGGAATTCGCCGAAATGACGCAAGTATTTTAAAAACTACATCTTCCCTCGGCAAGCGCAAAGATGTAAAACTCAGACAGCTTAATATTCAACAATGAACGCTTGTAAACGTATATCAAGAGGTACATTAGTTGGTCATTTCTATGTGTACCATTTAGGTCTCTTAACCATGCAAGTATCCGCTGGTCATGGATTCGAATCCCGGTTATGATGCGTGGTCTGTCTACAGTTGTTTGTGGGTTTCATCAGATTGGACCCATACCCATACCCATACCCATACCCATACTCCATACCCATACCCATACCCATACCCATACCCATACCCATACCCATAGCAATTTCATAGCTTGTCCCATCATATCTTATCATATTATACCATATAATGCCATGTCATTCCATGCCATTTTATATCGTATCAATCAATCAATATTTATTCAACACTGGAAGACCGCAAGCCATATAATATGTACACTAAAAACAGTATTTACACAATTTCTATAATACACATAACATATTGCATCATATCCCCTCATGTATCATATCACACCACAACACTTATCATATCATATCACATCATGTCATGTCATGTCACATCATTTCATCTACATATAACTATACTAAACCATTTGTAATATCACGTCCACAATATCATATGACAGCCTAATAGTTTAATACCATTTCTAACTCTTTTGTTTTTAGTTTATTCAGATGGCAAATATCTATAAATATGTACTTAATGTATATACACAGTAGTTTCCTAATACCAAGCAGCTAAGATTATTCTTGCATAAGGTTCTGTCGGTATAAAGAGGCATAATATATGTACATGGAGACATTTTGTAAGATACTTCTTTTTGTGTTTGACAGCAGTGTAACAAATTTAATAATATTAGGGTACCTGTAATAATAAGCTTGCAGGTAATTTTCTCTAAGGTGTTAATACACTGGACATACAAGTAAGAAATGAAATTCATCTTCTATTGAGTTTAAACTACATAGATTACAGATTCTTTCTTCACGAGGAATGTTTACATAGCGCCCTGTTTCTATTAAAAGGTCGTGAGAAGAACATCTAAAACGTGAAAGAGCCGTTCGAATTTTTTTAACATTAACTTTTGATAAATAATCTTCCATAATTATTTCTGATTTAAACATTTTGTAATAAAAGCACTTGTTTGTTAGAGTCAATGATGCATTCCAAGATTGTAAATAAATATCATTTAATCTCTGGGTTAATGAAAGTATAAACATTGATTTGGAATACACATATCACCATAGCCACAACTGAAAAGTAATTCTCTAACACCTGTAACCCAGTTTCTTTTCCCATTATCATCATAAACTATCATCATATTATAACACTTTTTTGGCAATCTAATTGAGGGCATGTCAATAAGTCTCAGCCAGTATTCAATAACTTTTATATTTGAATATACATAGAGAGGGAATCTTCCACATTCTCCATACACCACCAAGCTGGAAGTGTTTATATTAACACCTAAATACTTTTTGCAAACATATAAATGAATCTTTTCTATGGCATCAAAGTGCTGTAAACCCCAGACTTCTGCCCCATACAACAAAATGGGGAGTATCTTTATATCAAATATTTAAAACAAAGATTGATGAGAAATGGTTTCTAAAACTTTCAAACTCTTATGGATACTTACAAAGACCTTTCTTGCTTGTAAAGCAGCTTGATACAAATGTTTATGCCATGACAAGTTTCTACTACACCAAGATATTTATAAAATCCTGTAGTTTCTATTTTTTGTCCTTTAAAGGACCAATATTCTTTACTTGCTGAATGACGTCCTTTCTTAAATACCAAAACTTTTGTTTTACTCATGTTACCTGTTAGCTTCCATCTATTGCAGTAACTTTCAAGTTCATTAATTTGACACTGCAGTCCTTTGATTGTTGATGAAAAGAGAGCAATATCATCTGCAAATAAAAGTAAAAATATCTGTGTAATATCTGGACGGAGCTGAATACCATAATTACAGTTGGTATTTATTTGTACAGCCAGTTCATATATGAAAAAAGTAAAGAGAAATGGGCTTAAAGAGAAATGGTCGGCTCGGAGTCAGTATACTGTGTCTGAGTGGGGTATTCATGTTAAACTGCGGTATAGTATCTCAGTGAGCTAGCACTATAAATCGGCATCAGTCCGGACTAGTACAAGCAGCCACACAAGCACACACACTTACATGCACGTCGCTATATAAGTGCAATAATCTTGGACGCGACGTTAAACCCCATTTCACCTCACCCAATACCCATACCCATACTCATACTCATACTCAATACCCATACTCATACCAATACCAATACCCATACTCAATACCCATACCTATACCGATACTCATTACTCATACTCAATACCCATACCCATACCCATACCCATACCCATACCCATACCTATACCTATACCGATACTCAATACTCATACTCAATACCCATACCTATACTGATACTCAATAGTCATACTCAATACCCATACCCATACCCATACTCATACTCATACTCATACTCAATACCCATACTCATACCCATACCGATACCCATACCCGTACTCATACCGATACTCAATACTCATACTCAATATCCATATTCATACTCATACTCAATACCCATACTCAATACCCATACCCATACTCATACCGATACACAATACTCATACTCAATACCCATACCCATCCTCATAATCCATACCCTTACTCATACTCATACCAATACCCATACTCAATACCCATACCTATACCCATACCCATACCCATACCCATACTCAATACCCATACCCATACTCGATACTCATACTCAATACTCATACCCATACTCATACTCAATACCCATACCCATACCCATACCCATACTCAAACTCAATACCCATACCAATACTCATACCCATACTCATACTCAATACCCATACCCATACTCATACTCATACTCAATACCCATACCCATACCCATACCCATACCCATACCCATACTCATACTCATACTCAATACCCATACCCATACCCATACTCATACTCAATACCCATACCCATACCCATACTCAATACTCATACTCAATACCCATACCCATACTCATACTCATACTCATACTCATATTCAATACCCATACCCATACCCATACTCATACTCAATACTCATACCCATACCCATACTCATACTCAATACCCATACTCATACCCATACCCATACTCATACTCAATACCCATACCCATACTCATACTCAATACCCATACCCATACTCAATACTCATACTCAATACCCATACCCATACCCATACCCATACTCATACTCAATACCCATACCCATACCCATACCCATACCCATACCCATACTCATACTCAATACCCATACTCAATACCCATTCCCATACCCATACCCATACCCATACCCATACCCATACCCAATACTCATACTCAATACCCATACCCATACCCATACTCATACTCAATACCCATACCCATACCCATACCCATACTCATACTCAATACCCATACCCATACTCAATACTGATACTCAATACCCATACCCATACCCATACCCATACCCATACCCATACTCAATACTCAATACTCAATACTCATACCCATACCCATACCCATACTCATACTCAATACCCATACCCATACTCAATACTCAATACTCATACTCAATACCCATACCCATACCCATACCCATACTCATACTCAATACCCATACCCATACTCAATACTCATACTCAATACCCATACTCAATACTCATACTCAATACCCATACCAATACCCATACTCATACTCAATACCCATACTCATACCCATACCAATACCCATACTAAATACCCATGCCTATACCCATATCAATATCCATACTAAATACTCATACCAATACCTATTCCCATTCCCATACACAATACCCATACCCATACACAATACTCATATCCATACACAATACTCATTCCCATACACAATACCCATACCCATACACAATACTCATATCCATACCCAATACCCATACCCATACCCAATACCCATACTCAATACCCATACCCATACCCATACACAATACCCACACCCACACCCATACCCATACCCATACCCATACCCATACCCATACCCAATACCCATACTCAATACCCATACCCATACCCATACACAATACCCACACCCATACCCATACCCATACCCATACCCATACCCATATCCATATCCATATCCATACCCATATCCATACCCATACTAAATACCCATACCCAAACTCAATACCTATACCCAACGGCGTGTGTCCTCCTGCATTAGATGTGAGGATGTGATATTTCTGAAATTACAGCGACACTGAAACATATCTCACACTCTCACTGTACATCACAATTATATCAAGAAGTGTTAACATGGTAAACTGTTTTCACAGAATGGAGTGGGTTGCATACGATGAGCACAGCGGCTTGGAGACGGTATCATGGCGGATTGTAGATAAATACCAGGGCCTTAACATCGTGCATGGACTTCAGCACATCGCGGCTCAAGGAGAAACAACCGTAAGGCAATCTGTGCAGCGAAAACGATTATAGCAGTGGATTCATTTAACTTAATCTTCACCCCACTGTTCTTTCCCACTGTTTATCCTTAACTTATTGAACAAGTTGGCCAGACAAACATTATTTTACGTGATTTATGGTTTGAAAAAAATAATTGTATATAATGTAGTCAAATATTTTGTAAAACAGAGTATGGCTGATTGCAAGACCACCTTCGCTGGTGTCGCCAGGGGAGCTAACTGTTACTGCACTCCAGCCAAAGGTTGCTACCATCGTCACTTTCAAGTAAGACCGGCCGTAGTTGACAGCAGTCTCCCACATGGAGGAATATTCAGTGACAAAAGCAAGGGATCTCACGACTCGGACTACCATCTAGAGGTCACGGTGACAAACCACGCCAAACTTACTACAAAGATGCAGTTTAAAGTGAGTGAACGATTTCGTGTGATCCATTGTTATCTGTGATCTGATATGTTCTCCAAAGCTCCTGACACTCTCTTCCACGTTCTTATCCAGGTGACAATAGACGCAAGTGCCCCTCATCCTGGCGTTGTCCATGATGGTCAGTCTGGACGCCCGGAAGTGGACTACCAGGACAGTCTCCAGCTCCGCGCCCACTGGGACGGATTCTTTGACAGAGAGAGTGGAGTCAAATTTTACCAATATAAATTTGGCTCAAACTGTTTCCAAGCAGATGATTTTGGATTAGACACAGGTTCATTGCAGGTACACAGAACTGTCCAATAGTGTTCCTTTTCTTGTCATTATTTTATTGATAAGTTCTAAATGTAGCTAACATCATCTACGCTTTATCAGTCTTGCGATCGACCGTACTCATACTCAGTACTTCCTGGAATCGGTTTTGTTGTCACGTAATATAAACTAAACTGTTGAACAAACTTTCGCCATGCTTCACGCACAATTTATATCTATCTTTTGCCATATAATGAAAACACTTAATTTGCCAATCCGTCGTAGTTGGCAATAGGAATTCTCACTGGAGGTTTGATAGGGGCACTGCCACAATTTACATAATAGTTACAAATCCGGGCTTCAAAATGTATCCATGCACTATATGCTATTGTAGGGATTATATACTATGGTTACAATTGTCTGAATATTTTTTCACACGAATTCGTTAGTTATTAGCAAGTCAGGATGAGGTGAGATCTGTTTTAATTCCATTTTAAGTAGATCTGAGTATGTTGAAACTCTATCGCCGTTTTTTGTTAAGTGAAGCTCAAAGATCAAGTGAAAACATAATTGATATTTACCCTCAATACCATAGTTATTTAGATCGAAGCCTAGTTTCGTTCAGTCGTGTCGCTTCTTGAAGTGAGTGGATGGTAAAGTATCCATCAGTTCCACAATCTTGTGACCACACTTGACAACGTGTGTCTCCCATCAGAATCATGTCCATTTACGGGTATTCTAGGAGTCATCGAATTATCCAGTTGTCAGACACCCATCAATGTGTTATTTCACGTGCACACGAACAGCAAGAAGGCCACGATTACTGGCTTTCTTACAGATGTGTTTGTTCTGACATGCGGAAGTCGCCAAAATTTACAGGTAGGTTGTAGGTGTTGAAGAATAATACCCTCCCATTTTTGCTCATATTTGTGTGGTGCGAGGCAGTTTCAAGTTCGGAGGGTTTCCGGAGGGTTTTCGGAGTTTAAACGTTATGAATCTTTCATGCAGGTCACTGAAACTTATTCCACATCCGCCTCCTGGACAGCGCCCTCTGTCGGCAAGTATCACGTGACAGTGGTGGCCTACAACCGAGCTCTAGAAGCATCCGACCCTGTATGTTCTGACGGAGTGACGATAGACACAACGCCACCTAGTGTCAGTGACGTGGCAGTGAGAGACTCCATAGTGGTGGAGGGCCTGGTCAAGTCATCAGATAATGCTGTGTGGTTCATCGACGCCCACAGAAGACGTACCCTATTAGTCACTCCAGATAACACTTGCAGGTACATAAATACTGTTTACCCTTTGTTATACCCGTTGTCATCTCAGCGATAAAGTGTATGACAGGAATGTTGGTTTCTCTGCAGTTCCAAGGCTACGTCTGTAGATGACGGGAAGCTTTCCCTGTTTCCAACACATCGCTACAACAACGGAAGTGTGGTGCAACTCTACAACCCTGAGTGTGAATCTCTCCTGGCATTGCCTGCCACCTTCATCAACTCACTCTACATCTACAGAGAACACCATGTGAGTACACAACGTCTTGACTACACATGCAGGGACCACGGGGATCTATCGTCTAAGGGTCTTAGGCCCGCCAGAAACCTATTCGCCCCGATTGTGTTTCTAAATTTGTCTGCACCTTCATCTTGGCTTTCAGAAAGTGGTAAACATTCTGGGACATTCATCACTCACACATTAAACTGACACGTCGTAATATAACTGTAACACTGGCGTTAAACCCCATTTTCCACATTGTTGGTAGTCACGAATCATGTACCTAATCCTTACTATTTGGTAAATTGTGTCTACACAGTAGCCGTGGCAGTCTCAGCATTTGATTCTAACCTAAAGTTTCATTGCCAGCTATTTGTAAACTGGACTGGCAGTGACACAGAGAGCGGTATTTATGACTACGAGCTGGGGCTGATGTCAGATCCTTCTGATGAAGACGCTCCAGACATCCTGCCCTACACGTCCACTCATCATCATCCTCAGTATCAGGGCTACCACCCTCGCCTCAGTGAGGGGCAAGAGTTCTACATAGCCATCAAGGCTATCAACAAAGCTGCACTCACAACCATAAAGGTAGGAACAACATCACACTGCATTAAAGCGCTGAACATTACCAGATATTCTTTAGTTATTTAATTGAATAGTAATCATATCCAAGGCATGTCAGAAGGATTTCATTCAGTTTACTTGCATGTATGCAAAGCAAGCTTGCATTTCAGCCCCTGTGCATTAATGGTATCTGGTTGTGTGTTTATTTCATAGATCATAGGTCCCTTAATCGTTCACACAACCTACCCTGGATTTACGGGCGTAGTGAGAATGAGTGTTGGCAGTAGTCACCTCCTGGCACGGTGGTCTGACAAGGCCTTCTCGGACCCAGAGACGTCCTATCTCAAGTACGAAGTGGCTGTCGGTACGTAGAGGGATACTCATTCTACATTATCTTCTCATTCCATAATGCGCTGTGTAATCTGAATCACTTTAACACATTCCAAAACTATTTCACACGATCGACCAGTGCAAACCAATTGTTCATGTGCAGGATCTAAAGACGAACAATCGACAGTAATTCCCTTCACGGCCCTGCAGTCAGGAGGGGGATGCACTCTGACGTCGCCACCTACATGTACAGCTGTAGCCCTCACAGACCTCCACTGGGACCTCCATCACAGCCACACCTACTTTGTGTCAGTCAGGGTCACCAACATAGTCGGGCTGTCCACAGTTGCAGTGTCGGAGCCCTACGTCCATGACGTGGCACTACCGTCACATGGTGTTGTGGAAGACGTAATTCCAGCTGGAGAAGAATCCTTGTTTGATATAAGTGTAAGTTTGAAAGTGAGAACACGTAGTTTATGACACCTTAATTATCCCTTTGCATCATTCCGACAAACTGTATGTAAATGCCTGCTTCTTGTATGCTAAATGGATGTGTTGGGCATGCAGGGTGCTTAGTTACAACATGGTGCGGGTGGTTTCCTAACTTGCTGTTGTAAGTACGATAACTTGTAGATGTGCAAATTGTCTGTTGGCGATTTAGTGTTGTAGATATGACAAATTGGTTATGTAGGTATGACAAATTGGTGTTGTGGGTATGACGATTTAGTGTTGTAGATATGACTAGTTGGTGTTGTAGGTATGACAACGAGCTGTTGTAGGTTTGACCAATTGGTGTAGGTATGTCAACGTGCTGTTGTAAGTATGACAAATTGATGATGTAGGTATGTCAACCTACTGTTGTATTTTTTGCATGTTGATACAATGGTGTTGTAGGTATGACAACGTGTTGATACAATGGTGTTGTAGGTATGCTAATTTGGTGTTGTTGGTATGACAATGTGTTGATACAATGGTGTTGTAGGTATGCTAATTTGGTGTTGTTGGTATGACAATGTGTTGATACAATGGTGTTGTAGGTATGCTAATTTGGTGTTGTAGGTATGACAACGTGTTGATACAATGGTGTTGTAGGTATGCTAATTTGGTGTTGTAGGTATGACAACGTGTTGATACAACGGTGTTGTAAGTATGCTAATTTGGTGTTGAAGGCATTTGACGATACTGACCACCAGGTGTCCACCTCAGTCCTTAGAGCCAGGTGGTACGGGTTCGACACAGGTGTCAGCGCCGTCACCTATAAGGTTGGAATTGGCTCTCGGCCTTCGCAAACTGATGTCAAGGAACTTGTGTCAGTGGGAAACAAACTGCAACATGAATTTAATGACTTAAGTATGGAAGAAAATCAGGTAAGAATATAGACAGACAGTCCTGTTATTCACTAAAAGGGTCCTGGCCCAAAATACATACATGATATGGAAATAAAAATGATATCAATGCTCTTTCTCTATTATTAATTGTCGGATATTTACTCAATTATTTTTAATTAAACTTGAATGTTGGACAGCAGATGTGTTGTTTATATTCAACGGAAAAATAGCACGTAAGTTTGCATGATTTACAATATCTTCTTTCAATCATATTTCATATCTGCCAGTTTCAATAGCAAGCGTGGGATTGCAAAATCTAAAACGGGAATAGGTTGATCTCAAACGTTAAAGGAAGGTCACCTATACTTATTTTTTTTTAAATATCTAGGAGGGATTTAAACTGAATATAGTTCAAACACAAATGAGTAAAGTGCTTTATATTCTCCTTCCAGAAGTATTTTGTGACTGTCGTGGCTGTTACTGGTGGAGGAGAGATGACGGTGTCCTCTGACGGTGTGACGATCATCAGGCCAAATGTTGACGTCACAGGTGTCACTATTAGAGATGGACCAGGATGCCGTGATTCTGGTATGTTCAATGAACCATTATCATGAAGTAGCTAACTGTTTGTTCATAACATTAACCATACTTTGACTTACACATGTACAGTATGTGTTTTACAGAGAGCATCGATACAATTGTGTGCAACACGTATGGTACGAAACATATCTTTGTCTTTATATTAGTGTACATATATACCCAGTAAGCCCGAATGGTGACGTCACGCATAGTGAGTGTGTGAGTGAGTTTGGTTTAAGGCTGCTTTGAACAGTATTCCAGTTATATCGCGGCGTGTCATCTTAATGTAGGAGGAAAGCCCGAAGTGATGCCCGACGTTTACCACTTCGGTGAAACCCTCGAGCACGGGTATGGTGCTGATAAACCTAGAAACATAATCGGAACGAACCGGGATTCGAACCCACAAACATAGGTTTCTGGCGTGCCCAAGGGACGCAACACTGCACAGCCAATCGCGGCGCCTTAGACGACTTGGCCACCCGTGCCTCCCTCACGCATAGTGAGATGCTGAAGGTACCGTGTGATACAAACATCATTCTTCAGTTATCCACAGTATATGAGTACAGCTGCTTGCATGCGAAAACAATGATTGGAAAATGGAACTTTTGTCTGTGTTGTATTCAAACTGTAGACCTTCCATGTGCAGGTATCCGAGACTTGGCGGGCCAGGGTAACCAACCGGTAAGGAAACTATGAATAAAGTTTCTTCATGTCTGTCTGGATGGATGAATTAATATTAATATGTATGTCACTTGTCGAGCGCAATTGTCCATAAACCGATGAATGCCTAATGCACCGAAGAAGAGAGAAATGCTAGTTAGTTAAAGGCACTTCGAAAGAGATACGTTTTTAGTTGTGACTTATAGGTTGCCTGAGTTATGTAGAGTTTGATTTGAAAAGGTAAGGCATTCCAAAGAATCGGAGAGAATAATCCTTTTCCATAGGAAGACGTATATTAAGTCTTTGGACTTATAGTAAGAGCTGATTTTTGTATGCAAACGAGGTTTTTTTACAGCTACACCTGTAAAACCACATATTTTATTTAATTAAGACTATGAGCTTAAATCGTTTTTAAACACTTGTATTAATGTATTAATTTGCCGGACAGTTTCTATTCTTTTCAACTGTCGGAAGCACATTTATCTCCTTTTTTCTGGGACAATCTATTTTTCTTATAATTTCGCCTCATTCTTTTATATTTTCTCGCTGTTGTAAGAGAAAGACATCACGGTGGTTTATGGATATTAATATCAAAGTAAACAGGAACACATTTGTTTTGAGACATTCAGGAAACGGTGTTGGTGGCGAGGAGTCCTATATTGCAGGGTTGAGTTAAAACATACATCATTTTAATGTATTCGGTTCTACAATTAAATACCCACTTCAAAATACATTTACAACAGCAAATTGCATATTTTACATGCAAAAGTCAAATGCATATCCATACTCTTGCTGTCTTCTACAGTTTTGCATAGATCATTGCACAGAACAGTTCTAATGATTCTAAAAGGTTACACTCCAACAAGTACTGATATGAGGTTGCACATGTATAACCCCGAGGTTTGGATTCTCGTGCTGACTAAAACGGAACAACCAATAGTTTATGCAGATCTTAACTTGCAGATTGTGTGAAGCCCTTTAAATTGTATTGTGTTTGTATACAGGTATGCACTACCGATATCACATACCAAGTATCCCCTTCGACATATTCTGCCTACTGGACGAGAAGTGACGTCAGTAAAGAGAGGTACCCGGAAGTATATTGGAGTCTGCAGGAAAAACTTCCCCGGTCAGGTAATTCATTTTCTTACCTTATTTACTGTCAAAAAATCGTTTTAAGAAAGATTATGTTGTTCAAAATATACCGAAATAAAGCTAGCACAGCATTGTACTTGTTCATATTGCAGATGATTTGTGGCACGGCGTGAGAGATTACGAGCATCTTGGGACATCGGAGAAGATTGCAGTTGGAGGTGTGGCATTGGAGCCAGGACATATGTATAGAGCCTCTGTCAAGTTCTGTGCTGGTAAAGTCTGTATGAAGCCCATCCACAGTGACGGTGTGACTGTCATACCGCACCCCCCAGCAACTGGAAGCATGGCACTGACATATGAGGAGTCTGTGGGGGGACAGGCACAGGTAAGTTCTTGTTTTTTGTTGACTCAAGACAAGACAAGAAGTTTATTGTATGAAAGGCCTCCAGCCTATATACAAATACACACAAGGTATACATACTTTCAACATATATGTGCGTTCTAGGAGACATTTGTATTTACAAGTTCCTGCCGAATATTGAGTGCTAGATGGAGAAATTGAGCTAGACTGTAGATTACACCAGAAGATTGATTAGACATAAGTGATATAAGGGATGTGGTACATTGCTGTTTAAGGTATTTAGCGGGTACAAAACGTTTTCGGATATCTTGGTAAAACTCACAGATAAAAAGTACATGGAATTCGTCCTCAACACCCATATCACATAATGGACACAAACGCATAGATTTTAACGTATTTTGTCTTCTTCCGGTATGATATTGTCGCCTGTTGTTTATAAAATGAGGCTTATGACGGGTTTTCCATGTAGATCCAGGTGACGATGTCCCGGTTCCGTGATTCCGACATACCCGTGGTATCGGAAGCCTATGACGTCATTGACAAGTACGAGTGGGGACTCACAGATAACAGTCACAGCAGCAAAATGTTGATCAACTGGCAGACGGTAGACGCCGAAAGAATAAACACCATAGGCGACAAGGTAGTTCTGTTCAACTTATATACTCAACTCATTTGGATTCAGCAGCCGCAATGGCCTTAACATGTCTACATTCAAACGACGCCATTCCTCCGATCGGTTTTTGTATAAGCTTAACAATAATTTGTTAATGTTTGGTTGTAGTATGTGTTTCTTTAGATTTGGCTGCTAAGCAATCAGGAAACATTTCTGCAGTAGAATTTTTTTTTACAGATACGTTTCCAGATAACTCTTCCGCAGCATCTCGACTTTACTAAGTGCAGAAGAGTAGCAGTCAGAGGCTACAATCGAGTTGGCCTATATGCAACAGTGTCGGCGGATGTCAAAGACTGTGCAGCTTTTGACCCGGTGTATATTGTACCTTCAGTTGTCCTAGATGCTATTGGTAAGTTACTTTTTAAGCTCGCCCGACCTGAAGATTCATGCAGTATCGTAGTGTAGTATAGGTAAAATCGAAGTAGCGAATGACACATGAATTAGGGCATAAGCCGTGAACAGAGAACTGCAGCGAAATGATGCGTGTACTAGTATTTGCTGGTCAAAGAACCTTTGTCCAGAAACCATACATTTCACATACATTTACAACTGAATTAAACTCCAAGCGACTTAAAACGGTGAAATGTTATTTAACTATCAACATTGTAGTGCCTCTTTCTCGAGTCAAATGACTTGTGCTTATTTCCAAAATAATAAACAATAATAAACCGTGCTTACCCCTATCGAGCTTGATATGCAGATTCCCAATTTACTCCCCTAACCCCCAGTTGAACCCTGAGCAACTTGTAAAGCATGTACAAAATGTACACTTAAAAACACCAGTGTATTCCATCACTTATTTTGGCCTTACATCCTGAACTCAAACAGTGTATATGTGTCTCATGAATACTAGTATATGACCTCTGGCTACATATGCTAAAGATGTATTTGAAACCTGTACATATCTATATTATAGGCAAAGCAAAAGCACCAGATCAGGGTTATAGCATAAGCTTAGATCAGAACAATCACTGGGAACACGCTGATGCTGACTACACTCCCTACAAGAACATCCTGTCTGCTGTGTGGCCGACTCTGCGTCACAGGAACTACACGTGGGCAGTGGTGTCAGGTGACCAGGTGGACCCCTCGTCTCATTACAAGAGAGAGAGTCTGATGACCGTCACTGACCCCTGTAGCATGCCGGATGTGGTCAGGTGTGGAAACACAGGTAAGTGTGTAAATACATGATGAGTAAATACTGAAAGTACACACTTATCAGAGGGGTACACAAAGTATGTGATCTAGACTACCAGTTGTAGCACTTCCATTTTGTGAAAGCCTCGGTGGCTGAGTGGGTTAGATCGCGACTCTGAGAATATGGGTGGAATCCCGGATGGGACTCAACCCCCAGAAAGTGTTATTCCAAATAAAACATTTGTTAAATCCCGAAAGCCTGTCAGTCATTGTTGTAGGTTTGTGTGATGGTGCTGGTAGTCATCAGTCTGTACCTTCCCTGCTTCATCAGACAAATGGCCAATATTCCAGCCGAGTAGAGCCATAATCTCTATTCCATCTTGAACCCAACACGTTGGATCAGTTCATCGTATGTGTTCAACAACTGTTTCGCCCACATTCCGAAAATTGTTTCATTGAAATCAGGCGATACAGCAGTTTCTTCACCCAAACAAACTTGTAGGGTTGACAATTGGATGTATGTAACTATTTCCATCCTTCTTAAAATGGTATCAAAGGTGGGGTGAAATGGGGTTCAACATCGCGTTCAAGATTATTTCACTCATAAAGTTATAAAGCAACGTGAAATCCTCGTGCGTGTGCGTGTGTGTGCGTGCGTGAGAGAGAGAGACAGAGAGAGAGAGAGAGACACACACACACACAGAGAGACCATTCCTTGTTTAATCCCCTTAATTGGCCAGCGGTCTTGAAGCAAAACAAACATTAGTATTGTGATAGTTTAATGACAGAGTATCATTCCTACAATACAGCTTTCCAGGGTTTCCTGGTGTTTTACTTGTCATGAATGTGATGCCAACTTCAATTAAGTATAGTTCAATCAATTGTTACACTTACATGTACTTGAAGCAAATATGTTTTTTTGTCCAGCTGATGAGTTCCTTAACGTAGAACTCAGTAAAGGAACCTATCTCCAGCATGGGAAGAGGTTTTATGTGTGCATCCATGCCGATGAAAAGAACGCTCCGTTCGAGAAGTGGACGTCCCAGCTGACTGAAGTGAATGCCTGCAGTGACGGCATCACAGTCGACCTCACACCACCTTCACCGGGGACAGTTCATATCGGAGGTCTTACTGGCATGTACCAGGTAAAAACAGAAGTGGATGCAATATGGACAACGCGCGTATTCATGTCTCGATATCACATTACATATCCCAAAAAGTGATGAATGGGGGAGCTATTATCTAGAGATAATAATGTATGCAACCTAATCGAAAAGTACAAACACTAGTGAGAGGGGCTAGATAGTGTCATATGCTGTAATGTCTCTCAACTGGGGTTTGGTCTTGCTTGGTTACCCAAGTTACTGCTAGATTTAATAGTGTGTGAGTGACTTGGGTTCAAGGCCGTCTATAGCATTATTCCAGTTACATCATGAGGTGCCAGCTTAATGTGGGAGGAAAGCCCGAAGTGAGACCTGCATCACACCACTCAGACGTTTACCACTTTGGTGATCCTCACGAGCACGGGTATTGTGCAGACAAACCTAGAAACATAATCGGGGCGAATTGGGATTCGAACCCACAATTATAGGTTCCTGGCGTGCCCAAGGGTCGGAACAAAGCTAATGGCGGCTTTAGGCTTTAAGGCACCCATACCCCTCGTTGGTGAGAAACATATCCAGTTGGAGTGCAGAACAGGCATGGGTTCTGGGGTGAACTTAGATTCGCATAAATGTAGGGAATGACGGAAGGAAGACATAACTCACTAATGTCCGGTATGTTTGAAGGTGAGCACCACGGAAGTTGAAGTGAAGTGGGCAGGCTTCACGGATGTGGAGGAGGAGAAGACAGCTTCACACTGGAGTGGAATCGCAGCTTATCAAGTTGCCATAGGTACAGACAGACTTAATTAAACAACATTAATCAACGGGGAGAGTCACTTCTTTTATGTAACTTGTGTGACTTATAAACCCCCAGTGACGTCATCATATTGATCTTCACTCGGATAAAACCTCATAAACGGGGATGTTATAATATCTTTGGGATTTTATTTGTTATCACAGGCTTTTATATAACATCCCTGGGATTATATATTTACAACTTCCGGTGGTATTGTAACATGTAAATGTCACTCACTAGAGATTTGCTTTGCATTTGAACACAATGTTGACAAGAAATTGTGCGGAATGATGTTCAATCCAACGACAAACGTTTTCTGTATATTAAAGTGGATTACACTTGCAACCTTCCTTTCTTTAGCGTAGAGAGTAAACCATTTGCCTGCAGAGGCCCTGATAAATCACATTGCTATAAAGAATCTCTTGTTCAAGAGACATGTACACAAGGAAGTCATACGTTACGCCCGTAAGGTTCATAACATTGTTGATAATGTTGTTTCAAAACATTTTCGGTTTATGCAACACTTCCCCGCGGATATTATCCTGCACATAAAGATATTTTGCTCACACATTATCCTATTCAACGTGTGATTTACATAGGACTATTACAATCATGTGCCTGTACACCCTTTCAGTTAACCATTCCTTCACGTTGCAGGATCTGTTCCCAGTGGAGAAGATATAGTGAAGTTCACCGATGTCGGTTCTGTGGAGCGTGCAACCCTACATAGTCTGAACCTCCAGATTGGCAGAACATACTATGCATCTATTAAGGGTAATATTTTTTCTATTTTTTCTTATGGGGGTTTGGGGTCGGAATAGTCCTCATGTGGAAAACAAAAGAGTGAGTGAGTGAATGAGTGAGTTGGTTTTAACGCCGCTTTTAACATTATTCCAGTTATATCGTGGCGTGTCAGCTTAATGTGGGAGGAAAGCCCGAAGTGATGCAGGTCTCAGACGTTTACCACTTCGGTGAAACACACGGGCACGGGTATGGTGCTGTCAAACCTAGGAACATAATCGGGGCGAACCGGGATTCGAACCCACAATCATAGGTTTCTGGCGTGCCCAAGGGACGCAACTCTGCACAGCGAATTGCGGCGCCTCAGACTACTGGGCCACACGTATCCCCCGGAAGACAAAAGAGGATCGGGTGATCAGACTGATTGCGTGTCACCGTGCCCGGATGGTGTGGGTCGTTGCGCATGCTCATGTGTCAGGTTTATATGTCACAGACTCGGGTATTGACAGGCCGTCATGATATGGGGGGGGGGGGGGGGATATACAGGATTTTGGTTCACTCACTCAGCGAGGTTTTGATGTATAAAGTCGTGTGTTATACATTATGCCATAATTTATTTCAATACTAATGTGCAGTCTTGGTTTGCAGCAATTGATTTTGTGAACAAAACAACAGTGGCAGGATCAGATGGGTTCCTTGTCGACTCCACAGCCCCAACACTAACTGGTCGCCACATACAACTGGAGCACAGATACATAGCGTCTCGTCTCCTTCATGTTTGGTACGTCATGCTTCTTTCATACCAGATCATTTTCACCATGTACTATATACACAGTGATGCTAAATGGAATGTCACCCCTTTACTATTTTAATAAGTACACATATTTACAACAATGTATTCTGACCTGATTATCTCTGATCATGACATATCTTTTATACAGATTTCAAATAATCACAATTACACTATCGTGCTTAAATGTGTTTAATCTCATGTTGATGACCGCTGTTTACTAGCGTTTTATAGAGTCATTTTATTCTTCTATTTTACAGTTGGACTAATGTATTCTCTGATCAGGAGAGTGGACTGTCATCCTACATGGTTGCCATGGGCACCAGGCCAGGCTACGACGATTTGATAGAGTACACCTTTACGGACCAGGAATGTCTCGATATGGATACGAATGCTCGTGCAATTGATGGGCACTCTTACTTTATCTCCTTGAAGGTACACATATATGTTTAAGCAAACGGTGTAATGAATGACCCGAACTTGAGAATCAGTGGCTTCACAACCACTAATAATGAACACATGACGCACGGTTATGTTTTGTTTCTGTAGTTTGATCCATCCTCAGGACTGAGTCAGTTACTCAGATAAATACGGTGGCCCATAAGGGACATGGAGTCTGTTTTTCCATATTTTGTTTTTGATATTTCACTTACATGTATCGTAACCTTTTGCAAATTAACTCGATTTGTCTTACAAATATGTGATAAATCATGTGTAAAGAAGATATTGAATCGCTGAAAAACGAAACGAAAATGTCAAAAACTAAAATGAAAATACAGAAAACTATTTCTACCGCGATGATAATATTCCCACCGTGGTGATAATATTTACACCGCGGTGATAATATTCCCACCGCGGTGAAAACTATTTCCACCGCGGTGATAATATTTACACCACGGTGATAATATTTACACCGCAGTGGAAATATTATCACCGCGGTGGAAATAGTTTTCTGTGTATTCATTTTAGTTTTTGACATTTTCGTTTTGTGTTTTTGACATTTTCATTTTAGTTTTTGACCTTTTCGTTTTGGTTTTTGACATTTCCATCTTAGTTTTTGACATTTTCACTTCACATTTCAGCGACTCAATAGCTACTTAAAAGTACATTTTCCATGTTTTTGGATGTTTTTATACCTGATTTATCACATATTTGTATGGCAAATTGTGTTAATTTGCAAAAGGTTACGATAAAAGTAAGTTAAACATCAAAATATTGAAAAACAGACTCCATGTCCCTTACGGGCCACCGTAGATAAAGGTTTCTTTACTTTGTAAATTGTCGGTCATGCAACACGTTTTCCTCTCTGCAATGGTATAAACGTTGTATTCGGCAGGGATACAACGGTGCAGGTCTTTACACGCTGACCTCATCACGGCCTCTGGTTGCGGACACAGTGCCTCCATCTGCTGGCCACGTCTATGACGGAGTACAGTCAGCTGCTTCACATGGTAACAAGGACAAGGACTACATCACCAGTGTCTCCGAGATGGGGGCCTACTGGGAAGGCTTTGTCGACCCACACTCCCCGATTGCTGTGTACAAGGTGAAGGTCGGGACCTGTGCAGGTTGCGATGATACCCTTGGAGAAATAGAATATGGATTAACTCCCAGTAAGTAGGGTATTTTCAATTAACCGAATTTATACAGTTTTTACCCTTGACTATAATTCAAAATATTGACATTTGATCTTGGTGCCTTAAAGCAAATGAGTGTGAGTGTGGTTATACGCCGCTTTTAGGAATATTCCAGCAATATCACGGCGGGGGACACCAGAAATGGGCTTCACACATTGTGCGAACGCTTTAACCACAAGGTTACCCGACCACCTTTAAAGCAAATGATACATCTTGGTTTATACAGACATCAGCCTCCTGCACATCCTGGTCTCCCCTGGAGTGAAGTACTTCACCACAGTGACAGCCTGTAACACAGCAGACCTCTGCAGCAGCTCCTCCACCTCAGACGGTGTCGTCCTGGACAGCTCCCCGCCAGTGTCTGGCACAGTGCAGGATGGCACAGGCGACGTGGACATACAGTTCCAGGCTTCCAGGTGAGACGACTACTTTAGCAGCACGAACACATATGCATTGTTCGATGGTTGAATGTCATGTTGATAGATGTGTTGTGTACGTACATACGTGCATAGCTACGAATTCAGGTTCGCCCCGATTATGTTTCTAGGGTTGTCAGAACCATGCTCATTGATTTCACCAAAGTGGTAAACGTCTGAGACCTGCACCACTTTGGGCTTTCCTACCACATTTAGTTGACACCGTGAAATAACTGGAAGACTATTTAAAGCGGCGTTAAATCCAACACACTCACTCACTCCCCCACATACGTGTATGCGTATATAAGCAACCTGAATATAACGAGTTCTTATAGTAATACGAATAGTCTACATCGATCCACATTGTTAACCCATACTGAATTTACACAGGGATTGTTTCTAGATGGCCACGTGGAATCGATATACTCAATAAACAGCCGGGCACTTTTTCCATTAATTGACCGCACTGATGATAACATTATCCTCATAATGTTTTTCTCGAGATTTTCGACAATGGAATAATTATTTCGATTACATATTTCTTAGATGAAAATGATCCAAGCTTATTCTTTATTCATACCATTCTCTCGGAATAATAAAAACATATCTGGACTTTGCACAAACCATACACACAATGCTAGTATCATGTAGTGTCACGTAGCTTGTTTTACTTCATTGTGCTTTTCTTTGTTTGGAGTTATTCATAACTATCTTCTTAAACTGAAACAAGTGTCAATCAACGTCTTATACAATACTGGCAAAACAAATTAATGCATACCTCAACCTACGTTGCTTTGTTACTCTACTGTGGCAGTAAAACATGATGATGATGATGATGATGATGATGATGATGATGATGATATTGTTCTCATGGTTATATTTTGTGGGTGCCTTTGCTTCAACAAGTGTATGAAATAATTCATAAATTCCATTGCCAAGAAAAGTGAAATTCAGAAAACGTACAGGTCGCGTATTTCTGCTACGAATGCAATCTCATAAAAATTCTCGCTACCGCTGAGCAAAGATCTGAGGACATCCCATTAGGGGTCACGTCAGAACCACCTTTCATCCGACCAATCATGGCATCGCTTACCAAATTATAAGCTAACTGAATCCATACAATCTAGACCCCCAATTAGCCATTCCAGAATGTTCTTTTGTTCAGGTTTCAAATTTGTAATCTAGAATTTGTCAAAATATGTTTCGAAGCGTAGTCGCCAATTTGCAAATAGTGTCGTAAAGCACGAGAAAGCTGCCTTCTGATTGGTCATTCCATTGGTCGGTCAAAGTTCGCGCAAGGTCGGTCTCATCCGTAATGGGATGTCAGAATTCTATGGTAGTCTCAATATTCACCTTTCTAACTAGAAGGACCGACATATTTGAAAATTAAGGCTTGGAGTTGAATCGTCAATTTGCATTAGTAAAAGTGAGAAATAAGTCTACATAAACAATATTTTGATAACTAAATGTTTACTGTGATGATAATTATACCAGGGAGATTGTATAAGATTTAAATGGGCTCCCTGATAATGCACAGTGTGCCACCACATATGCTGTGTCCGCTCTTAAGGATTTATTTATTTCCGGTCTACTCTCCATACTTAAGGCCCGAGCTCCATTGCCCACGTGGGTACAAAGTGTAAAACCCATTTCTGGTGTCTCTCCCCCCCCCCCCCCCCCCCCCCCCCCCCGTGATTTTGCCTGTGTATTTGCACTAGGCTGATAAATAACAGAAATTAAAACCGTTTTGTGGTTTTGTCAGGACATTCATCGGGTGCAAGTGGCGAGGCTTCCATGACCCTGAGTCTGGGGTAGGCCACTATGAATGGCGTGTAGGGACAACACCAGGAGGTGACGAGATTCTCGCAGCCAGGAATGCAGCCCTTGAGGAGGTCATCTTCCACACCATGTCACGTGACCAGCAGTTGCCTGTAGGACGGAAGATCTACACCACTGTCAGGGCCTTCAACAAAGCAGGTACACGGAGCTTTAGCAGAAAGCATGCATTGACATTACGAAAAACATCGTTGGACTTCCAAATCTTGCTTTACAATTAGCCAAATGTGTATATTCAAACAAAACATATGTGTCCCCTTACCAGATGAACATGAAGAAGTACACGTTTACTAATTATTTCAACGCAATATTGTAAAATGTAATTGTCTATGTCATTGCTATGTATTTTGTAAATCAGCATTCACTCACTCAATGTCAATATATTTTGTCTCCAGTAAGCGACAAGGCCATTTTCACGCAAATAACAGTCAGCAGTCTTCAGAGGCTGTCATATATTTGTACTCAGGGGCCATGATAACAATGACTGATGCTAATCACTTTTAACTGGCATTTGAACAATATTAACGGAATGCTATGCTTTATATTTCCTTTGTTCACATTTCTTTTTAAAGTTCCAACCATGTAAGTGCTGCTTAAAAGAGAGATATGGTTATAAATAGAGAATGTCTTCTGTTGGTCGTTGTACTGATACATTCAGGTCTTGTGATGGTCATCGTACTGATACATTCAGGTCTTATGTTGGCCGTCGTACTGATACATTCAGGTCTTATGATGGTCATCGTACTGATACATTCAGGTCTTATGTTGGTCATCGTAATGATACATTCAGGTCTTATGTTGGCCATCGAATTGATGCATTCAGATCTTGTAACGGCCGTCGTATTGGTACATTCAGGTCTCTACACGGAGTCTACGTCCAATGGTCTCATCATCGACGACAGCGCGCCGACAGTGGTGAAATCACCGGCGTTGACGCCGGCACTAGCGTCTGCTGTTGCCCAGTCGTCCGTTAGCCGAACAACTCTGAGCACACAATGGAAATATGAGGACGCACAGTCGTCTGTGGAAAGGCAGTATCTTTCTCTGTCTTCTCATCAACTCGGGGAGTTCAAGCGCTCCACTATTGAGGTAAGATGACACAAATGTTGGCACAGCGAGTGGGTGTGTGAATTTGTACGCCGCTTAAGCAATATTCCATAACACCATAACGACAGATATTGGTTTCCCTTTAATAGCCCTTTAACCATCTAACTACCCCATTGTTACCTGCTATGAAGACATGTATTATGATGACAAACACTGGTATTGATGAATAAAATCGGATGTAGTTCGGATGTCTGCCGACATTAGGCAGTGTGGGTGTATCTGGTCACCAATCCAAGCACTATACACTGTGGATGCAGTACATAGCCCTCAACATGCTTCACGTGTTATGGAAGCAATTAGACCATCTATCATCTCCTACAATTCGCACTTTGTCAAAAGGTTGACGTTTGGACGAGTAGGACTTTCTCTGTAAGCAAAAAACCGGTATCGAATATTGTAAAGGAATAATGTCATTCACTACAATGTGGATAAACTTAGATGACGTACCTGGCAGGTTAATACCAGATTGAGTTATTTTGTCTGAAGTCCATAAATAGACTATCAGTAGCAACATCTACTGGTGTGCTTTTTTTATGGAGAAATGTCACCAATTATTAATGTTCTCAGAAATATGTCCCGCAACGTCCTGTTGAACGAACATCACAGGCAAAATATGATCAGTTGGGAGTGTTGGTTATCGGAGATTGATTACCACTATTATCCGCATTATTATTCAAAATAGTAAGTTTGATATTTAAAAGTGAACGTCATTATCTTTTTCAGATTCCAAGTTTTCTCACTGAGTACACCTATACTGGCCTTGAACTTCACGATGGAAGTAGATACAAGGTGAAGGTGATTGCTTGCAATATGGCGGGTCTCTGCACAAATGCTGAAACTCAAGACATTCTGGTTGACAGCTCAAAGCCTCACACAGGTATGCTGGTACTTGACATGCATATGAAAAGTTTTGTTTCAAGCAGAGGACCGAGTTTGTTGATATTATACTTCTGTAAAAGAGGGAAGTGATGGCCTGTGAAGCACCTAGCTACGGGTTGACAAGGACTCCTGACACTTCTCTTTCCCAATTTACGTTTATTCGCTGAATGATATGACACATTGTATTGCGGCATCGGAAGTCTTGAAATGATTGTTTTCACTGTTCATTACAGGTACATTTGCTATAGAAACTGACCACGCAGCGAGATTGTCCCGGCACCAGCCTGGCGGGATGACGTGGACAAGGAACAGTCTGAAGCTAACCTGGCTGGGCTTCTCCGATCTCCATTCCGAAATAGACCATTATCTTGTTTCAGTGGGATTCCAAGAGTTCGGCACCGATTACAATAAGGTATTATAATAATGACTGCAACACAGAAAAGTATAATCTCTGAAGTAATGGTGTACACAACACACATCCAAATATCCTGAAGATGGCTGAAACTGGATGGTGGGCTCTATGTACAAAGTTGCCATCTTGTACAGGGCCTGTTCCACAATGCGATCATAATGGGAGTACGATCGTTTTGTGGAACGGGGCCCTGGTGATAATCAACCATGCATCACATTGTATGTTTTTTTAGGGCAGAGTTCCTGCAAGCACCCCCCATGATGCATCCGGAGTTGACAAGGGCGACGAGGGAGTCCTCCAGACGTTCACTGTAGCTACTGAGACCCTGCCACCAGAGGGGTCTGTGTTTGTAGCTATCTGGGCTGTGAATGGGGTAGGTTGAATAATTTAATACGAACAGGTGTTAAACAACATCCGTGTCGGTAGCATCCCAAGTTACCATAGATGCTTGGTAACATGCTTTGACGAGTCTTGTGTGTATTCTCAGGTAGGACTACAGAGTGACGCGTACCACGCTGAACTGGAGCTTGATGGAGACCGGATACTGTGGCTGGTGAGGAGGTGCCAGGCCTACAACTGCGAGGGGCACTGTGTCTGTGCTGTGGAAGGCGGAACGTGTCATGATACCAAGGGCTGTACAACACTGGATAACGGTATGAACTGTTTGCTTTGCATTTTTTAGAAGTTGTAATTGGTAACAGTACCAAGATAATTCATGGATGACCAAATCTTTATTCTATTATGATGCGACGTTTCAGTATAGATCCTCATGCCGTTGTCAAGCTGTTGTCACTGATACAGTCAATGTGTAAAATGACTAAATAATATTTTATATATCTATCTATTTTATTATGATTCCAAACATTTTGATGTCACCCAGTGACAGGAGTACGAGTGGGAGAAAACGAAAGTCAATGTATATTTTATTTATTGTTTGGCTCCTAATCCTAGCATAATTAGTCTGTGATGTTTGTGTGATGTTTTTATTGCCTTTTGAACTTCATAATCATTTTTAGTCAATCTGTCAGGATTTTTTTGCCAGTTTGTAACACTTAACACATTGACTATAACATACACACACTTACAGAAACCTGCCCTTCGTGCAGTGCAGTTAATGATTTCCGCCAATGATAAAGTAAGTGATGTTGTTACAGGAGGAGGGAACAGTATTGCAACTGTCATCGATGTCACTGATCTTAGTTTCCCGTCTTCCGCTCCTGACGTGGATTTCTCTCCCGTGAACTCATTCATGGCTGCCATGTGGTCTGTGACAGCATCCCAGGGTTTGCCTATCACACGGTAGGCTGTTTCTGCGGCTCACAGTTCATGCATTACTGTTTCCTTAATTATACTGAAGGTTAAAACCACATTATACATTGGATGATGGTAATGACGACGAGGATGATGATGGTGATGATGATGATGATGATGACGACGACGACGATGATGATGATGATGATCACAATACATAACGATTTTTTTTCATTTTTCAGCTATGAGTACAGTATTGGAGAGACCGGCAAGTCTTCACCACAGGGTGTTTTCAGTATCGCCACAGACAGAATATGGTTTGATGCGGGACAACAAACTTCTGCAATTATGTCTCTGCCACAAGGTATTGCATGAGTGTCGGTTGGTAATTTAAGCCTTGGTATTTTGCAGGTCTTTCAGTCATAATCTTGTTTGGTTTATGACAAGGGTTCAGACGTACGTTAAAGGATATATGTTTACCGTACTGCTAATTATGTCTATTTACGTACCAGCCAGGCTGTAAACACTTGGTAGTTCCTCTTACAGTAATACATAGAGGATATTCCATGTGTCGATTGAAATACCATGTTTCTCTCATCGAGTGACGGGGAGAAAATATCTCCTTTCCCCATCACGAGATAGGTGAAACATGCTATTTCACGAGAAACATGGAATATCCTATTTATAATATATTTTTTGGGTAGTTGTCTACAGGAAAATTAAATAATTTCATTACAAACATGGACCGCGCCCGTCCAGAGAGCAGACGGTCCGGCGTTCAATCCCAGGCTGCGTCATACCAAAAGTCGTTGAAACTTGTTGTTACGCTGTCTGGCGCTCGGTATTAAGGAGCTAAAACAAGGACTTTTCGGCACAGAGTCGGTATACTGTGTCTTAATGGGGTATTCATGTTCAGCTGCGGCATGGTATCCTAGTGGGCTAGCACTATAACACATGTGCATTAACGTCACTGTTTAAGTGTAATAATCTTGGACGCGACGTTACACTCCCATTTCACCTCACCATTACAAATGTAAAACCTTGAAACGTAAACTCTCCCTACCTAACACGCAGGGACGTTTCACCATCCCTTGTAATTGCGACTTAAAAAATAGTTCCATGTTTGCATATCTTTACAAATATAAACAAATGTAACACAAAATATCTGATCATACATTTGGATATGATTATATACAAAATCAACTTCAACAAAAAATATTCTTGAAATCTACATGACCGCTGATGAAAGTGACTAAATGCAAGCTGGTCAAGTAACAAAATGGCGCTTTGCGAAACGAACAGCCTCGATTGACGAGGTAAATGAGAAATATACAGTTCATTACGAAACATTTTCCAGAGAATAACAACCGGCAAAAAGCTATATGAAGTAAGTTACGGGCAAGACACTGTCGATGAAGGGAGACGGGGAGGCAAATCTTGTATGGTAATAGTTCCGACAAAGTGTTATGTTCACTGCAGTGAAATATCAAGTGTTATGTTCTCTGCAATGAATATAGCACTTTTCCCAACTTCAGAAAACTCAAGTCTTCACACTGAGTGAGTGAGTGAGTTTGATTTTATGCCGCTTTGAGCAATATTCCAGCAATATCACGGCGGGGGACACCAGGAATGGGCTTCACACGTTGTACCCATGACGGGAATCGATCCCAGGTCTTCGGCGTGACGAGCGAACGCTTGAAGCACTAAGCTACCCGACCGCCCCTCTTCACACTGAAGTTTATTATAAAAGTACAACATACACACATACAGACATTCACAACACGTGTCCTTCACATTAGAATATAAGCCCAAAGTAACACAATATTATTGCAATTACTATATTATTATTAACCATAGAAATTGCTAATTGCAGGCAGGTCGTTGACGTCTGGAGGAAAGTATTCCTTCTTCGTGAGGGCCTGGTATGATGATAACACCTACAGCATCTTCACTTCCGACGGCGTCATTGTCGACACCTCCCCACCGGCTGTGACAGACAAGCTCGGCCTTGCTGTAAGTTACTGCCCGGTTGTAAATTTAAAACATGCTTCTAGTTGGACCTGATCGTGTGTTGTATCATGCTGATATGTATTTGCCTGTACCTGTTTTAAGGTAAAAGAAGTCGAGGGTACCGGCAAAACGAAGGACGTTGACTTCCAGATTAAAGCAGATACAGTGACCTTCACTTGGACCAACAAGTTCATCCTTGGTCAGAGCGGCATTCTCAAATACAGACAATACATAAGCACCGTCCCAAAAGGTAATACTATGACTTTTCATTGGTGCATCACTATATGTTTTGATAATCTAAACGACCACTTCACTAATAGCCCTCGTTAATTTTTGTGATAAATAATAATGTCCAAACATAAATGATGAGGGTATAAACTGCTTGCCTGAACGTAATGAACGATGAAGGGTGTAAACTGCTTACCTAATGATAATAAATGATGAGGGGTATAAACTGCTTACCTGAAGGTAATGAACGATGGGGGCTATAAATTGATTACCTAATGATAGTGAATGATGAGGTGTATAAACTGCTTACCTGAAGGTAATGAACGATGAGGGGTATAAACTGATTACCTAATGATAATGAATGACGAGGGGTATAAACTGCCTACCTAAAGGTAATGAAAGATGAGGGGTATAAACTGATTACCTAATGATAATGAATGACGAGGGGTATAAACTGCCTACCTAAAGGTAATGAACGATGAGGGGTATAAACTGATTACCTAATGATAATGAATGACGAGGAGTATAAACTGCCTACCTAAAGGTAATGAACGATGAGGGGTATAAACTGATTACCTAATGATAATGAATGATGAGGGGTATAAACTGCCTTCCTAATGAACGTAATGAACGATGAATGTAGTTTGAAGGACATAGTTGGTCATTTTATCATATTATCATGTTGCTAACATGGATAAATTTTACATATTTATATACCAGCGTCACGTCGGTATGTATTATAGTATTCCTGCTGGAATAGGGTTGACTGTGGCGATAAACAACATCCACTAACCCATTCACCTGTAGCTAATGTATATCGCCAGTATTTCTCCCGACAGCACTAGCGTGTCTCAAATCTAATAAATATATATTTCTGCGCACGAAATGTGATTTTAATGGAACGAAACCATTTATACTTATATTGGTCCAAGTGAATTGATACATCACACAGCCTGCATATAAAAGTTATTAACAACGCATATAACTTATTTACGTCAATTCACCCAACTGAATATTCATTCTCAGGTCACAGTATCCACGCTTCCGGGGATCTGACCTCCACCAGCTACACAGCGACAGGTCTGAGTCTACGTCCAAACACAATCTACTACTCCAGTGTCCTGGCTTACAACAAGGCTGGGCTGGTCAGCTGGGCCTACTCTGATGGTGTACAGGTGGACGTCCTGCCCCCTGAACCCGGAAGAGTGCACGACGGACTGGGTTCGTACCATAACAAAGCATTATATCCTTGTAAATGCAGAACCAACGATAACAAAAGCAAATTTACATGTCCAAAATGGTATTCTGGTGTCTAGGACATCATGTTCCAAATTGTTTTATATGTTGAGTATTGTTATAGATATTCACGACAAGGACTACCAGAGTTCTCCATCAGAAGTCTCGGCCTCCTGGTACGGCTTCTCGGACACAGACTCCACAATCGTCAAGTATTTCTGGTGTGTGGGAAGGGCCAACGACACGACAGACTGCAGTGTGATGGACTGGCTGGATACCGGACTACACACCTCTTTCAGGACATCGATATCACCTCTCATTTCCAGTGGTAGGTGTCAAAACTGTTTGTGTCTACTGTAGAAAACACCGAGGAACTTGCATATTTTGCCGTGTTTATGATTTCACGTTCACTAAATGCATAACATCGTCTATATTTTCAGGTACAAAATTATGGAGCAAAGTGTATGCTGTAGATGCAGTGGGTCATACCTCTGATGTATCTGTGTCTGATGGAGTTGTCATCGACACATCCCCACCTGAACCTCAGGCTATGGCATATCTTGGAGACAATCTGGTGGAGAACCCGTCATTCGAGGTTGATAATATTACTGGTATTGCAACACGCTGCAACCTTGTCTTACCTTCATCATGGGAAACTGACACAGCGTCCTGTATCAAGGTGCTAGCACCCGAATCACCCTTAGCTAAAGAGGGAAATATGTTTGTGTCAGTCAGTGGGAGCATTCACCAAACGATCTCTGGTCTTGAGACTGGGAGGCAGTACAAGCTGACACTCCATGTTGGATACCCAGAAACTGTTTCAAACAACCACAGATCAGTTGATGCAATAGTTACAATAGGACGTGAACTCTTCAGCTTCACGCTTGACCCTAACCTCTGTGGAGGCACCTGCAGTGTCGGAGAACACTCAGTCATCCTCTGGAACAAACACACATACAGGTTCACATCCGCGGATACCAGTGCAGTACTGAAGATAGCATCATCGTCCCGGATGATGGAGTTTGTGCTGGACCATGTGAGTGTTCAGACTGTCGACTACGTTGCTGGTCCGGACAGTGTGGATACAGAGGAGCATCTGATGGTCCACTCTGTGTTCATGTCTCACTGGTCATCTCTACATGCTTCCTGGCACTTTGAGGATCAGCAGTCCCCAATTACACAGTACAAGTGGGCGATTGGTAATTATTCCAGTATTATCATATGTAATGGGCGATATGTTCCAAATGCTCAGCAAGAACATTCTTGAGAGCATATGAAAAGTTTATGAAGATTAAAGTGTCACTGCTTAGTGCTACGAATGCTAAAGTATTAGTCTTTTCCAGGCTCGGTCACAGGTGGAACGCAGCTACAGAGCTACAAGAGCGTGGGGCGGCAAACACAGGCAACCGTCTCAGACCTTCGCCTGACGCACAACGCGAGTGTTTACATCACTGTCATGGCAACAAATGGTGCTGGACTGACGAGTGTCACGTCCTCAGATCCCGTCACGGTGGACATGACTCCGCCGCAGTTTGACTTTGTCATGGATGGTGCCGGTATGTACAGAAAATATCACGACTTTTGAATTCAGCTAGTCTGGGTAGAACAAACCAGTGGTGAAAAGCAGCAGGGATCCATGGCGTCGAGGTATAACGACACACTGTAACCACTGATCCTAATTTTAGATGGTTCTTGCGATAAGCGGTGGCTACTGGTTACATTTTCTGCCCTGAAACCCCTCCTGAGAGGCCTTGCATCGCGTGACTGTCTTCGAGTGATACACCTTCCTTCTGCCCAAACCCATGTTTATCTTCATCATTCATATCTTTACTGACGTCTAAATTGCTTTCTTTTGCATTGTTTCAGCACTAGACGAGGATTACCAGTCATCAGGTGTAGTGAGCGTAAACTGGCAGGTGCAGGATGCAGAGTCAGGCGTTGATCACTGTGACTGGGCTATCGGTACGTCTTCTGTGCTAATAGTAACAAGAGAGCGGTTGTGTTTAGCATTAATCTTCCAATTCCCTTAAATGGCCATTGTTGATAAAAATACTTTTGGCTATGAAATATGTAAAGATATTTTCTATACTACCTCAACTGCACACAGTACGGTCCGAGCCGCTATATGTAATATGTGTTATAACTAAAGGTTGTTGGTAAGCGACTATAGTCATGGGAGTGTTATGCTCTGGTTGTAGGGAGAACACGAGGCAGCAGTGACGTGAAGCAGTTTGAGAGGGTACCTCCAGGCCAGGTCACAGCTCAACATGATATTAGCACAAAGCTCCATACATCGTCTATGACGGTCTACACAACAGTCCGGTGCTTCAACAAGGCAGGACTGGTGGCGGCCATGACGTCAGATGGAGTTGAGGTGATCCAGGCTAGGAACCAGACATCAGTTCTAGGCTTCGGTATCCTGAAAGAAAGTCAGTCGGTGTACAGTGAGAGAGATGTGTGTCACCAAAGTCAGGAGAAAGTCAGACTCCATTGGGAAGAAACAAGCAGCAATTTCAAAGATGTTGTGGTAAGTTTAAGGTTTGTGGTTATAGAAACATATAAATCAATTTTTGAAATGCCCCTTAATGCCTTCCTAGCAAAACCTAGTGTATGAAATTAGCCAGGCAATCCATGCTTGACATCATGAGCGTCGATCTACGTATTTGGGACACAATGACATGCTTCAGCCCGACCAACAGGTTCCGTCAATCGCCTGTTACAACCACAATGGGTTGCTGAAGACCAATTCTAACCCGGATCTTCACTGGTCAGCACTTTGGTGAATATTTCAGTGATACTGTGCATGAACATTGTGAAAATGAAATGCCAATCGCAAGGGGTCAATTATCTATCCTCTGCCTAATGCATGCTTTATACCATTTCCCATATTGTCCCATTGTTCAGGTTGGAATCGAGGGAGAGAAGATGGCATATCAGATCGACATTTCCAACTACTTGGAATATACATTTGCAACGCTGTCAGGCTTGAAACTCCGGAACGGTTCAGACTATGAGGCCCTTATCTTCCCTGTGGATGTACTTGGGACAACAGGAGAAAAGACTGCCTCGAATTTCACAGTCCATGGAATTCCTCCAGCAGTTTCTGGTAAGCTTTTGCCACCCTCTTCATATGGTTGTGTATAAGGATATGATATTTACAGATAATAACTAGCTTATTAACATATTTGGGACCAGTAAATATCACTTACAATATAGTACTTAAAAAGTCGAATTTATTATTGTATTTCCTTTACTTGCAAATCACTTATTTATTTGTTTGTTTGTTTGTTTGTTTGTTTGTTTATTTATAGTAGTTGCTATTATTATTTGTGTTATTTAATAGGATGAGTAGTTGTTGTTATTTTTATTATGTGAAACACTTTTTCAGCCTCAAGGAGTATGTCGCTGGCACGCAATGGCTCGGACTTGCTAGTGTCTTGGCCATCTGTGTTCACCTCCCCGTGGGATACCCTGCAGTACGAAATCCAGGCGGGAACTGTTCACGCAGGGGCCGACATTGTCGAGAGAATGCTGACCAAGAAAACTGAATTTCGAATTACCTTGGCTTCAACGCACAGCAACATCAAAAGCTTATTTCTAACTGTAGCTGCTTTTGACCCATGCGGCCTGTCGGCCTATCACTCGAAGGTTTTCAGTATAGCCTAGATTACATACACGTTACGTTTCCTGATTCACAAAACATTCAGAACAGCCATAGGTGATACTTTCATTTTATTCATATTTATAGTAAGGGCTGTACGGACACCCATCCTTTGACTTTATTAATAACATTTCAAGATAAATGTCATCACAGTTTTTGTTTGTTTGTATCTATTTTCTATGTTGCATTTCGATAAATCTCGAAAATGGAAATGCACAGAACTTAGAAAGTTTCAAGAAATTTTCTCCTACAGTTCTGTGAATGTATCATTTTTTACTTTTGTACCCAGTGTCTTAGTTTGCGCAACAAACACGCCCTTATTGACTGTGATACAGAGTTTATTCTATTCTTGTATTCCATATATTGATTAAAAGATATCTTTTTCTTAACCACGTTACGTTGATATTTTAGTCGTGAAGAAGATTCAGGTTACTTAAGATGCTTAAGTTGTTGTCAGAATTTTGCAAACAAAGCGGCACCTGTACATCTCAGGGATATTTATCCTTGATAGCCCTAAGGGACTTTTTGAGACAGTGATCAGTCACCACATGGGTTCAGGCCATAATCTAAATATCCTGCAGGTCAATGGACATATGTAGGGCAACTCGTGACCAACTCGTTCTGTTTCGGGACAAGCCAAATGTAGATTCGTGCCTCTCTCGAAGGCATCCATATTGGTGTATGGACGGCTTATTCTCGTGAGAGCGACATTCTGTCCAATGTGAAGATGTTCCTACAGAACCCATATCAGTCTCTCCCACCTTGGCAATCTATACTGGGCTATCTATCATAAGAGAATGAGTTGACCATTAATCCTTAAATTCATAAAATAAACAACACAAGCAGTTTAACTCAACTTCCATTCGTGTTTATTAACGCTTTTCGGCACACACCACAAATGTATACAATACCTTAAATATAATACCGTATTCGAGGTGTGGAAGCATTGAAACTCGTCAACGTACTCCATCCAGGAGATTGTCCCTGCTTGAAATCTCTCTCAGTACTTGAAGTATATTTTCCATATTCTTCTACTTGCGTCATGTGGGCTGGTTGTTTTGTCCACAGCCTGGTAATGGACACGTGTTTCATTGATAAGCTGAAACTCGTCCAGGCTATTGCGGGTCTTGTAATAGGATTGCGAAGCCGAAGGTGCAAGCCCTCCAAATGAGCTTTGGTCCTTGGTCCATCGTTTTGCCTGATGATCCCATGGATGCAGTTCACCCAGTTGTTGAAGTAGTCGGCAAGGTCAAGGCAGCGTTCCTCGTCAGATAGGGCATATAGGACGTCGATCCAATGAGCTTCGACCTGAAATCAATAATAACGCATTGGAAATATTGTACAAATTCAAAGTAAAAGAGAAAAACAAATACCACAATTGCACTTTTCTCCTAGACCTATCCAAGGTGCTTCCCTCAACGTGATTGGGAAGCTGAGGTCGTGTCAGCTTCCTTCTAGATTATCGCCCAAATCCCCTTCATCTTCATATGCGGACTGGATATTGGTTGTGCTCAATTGGCAACGATGTCATACCATCGGAGATGACTTCTCTAGACACTGTTAGGATTGCCAGTTATCTTTCTTCTCTCCTAATTAAACAATAAGTGATGGCGAATCAAGAACATCACTGTACATATTCAGTCTCGCTAAAGCATAAGCTGTTGAGAAAAACAAGGCACAATTACAATTTCAAAAACTAATGGAAGGCAACTAATGTGGAAACTGTGTGCTGAAAAGAATACTACAGCTTTGGAATAGTTGGTAATATACAGAATAGGTTGTGTGGGAAGATAGTAATCCTTTACAGCTTAAATAAGCCGGAATAAATGTACAAATAAGTGATACGTTAAGTTCCATGGGCCATTTCTGTAAGTATTTAATGATTAACTTTTTACGATGTCTTCCTTCTGTTTTTTATGAATTAATCTCTTTCACATTTCGAAGTAATTCATCTGAATATAGTTTTTCTAAGCGTGTTTTAATTGATGGTATAATAACAATGTGTGTGTGTGTGTAGGTGTAGATGTGTGTGTGTGTGTGTGTGTGTGTGTGTGTGTGTGTGTGGGTGTGTGTGTGTGTGTGTTTAATTGTTTGTTGTTTAACGCCGCACTTAGCAATATTCATAGTTGTGAAAATGTATTAAGGAATCATTTTTTGCAAACAGCCTTTAACAAACATATTTTCGTTCGGTCATCTCTTATTAATGTTATAAAGTGTTAGACACGGATCAAACAATACAAAGTGGCGTGTTTGTAGGGATGACTTAGACAACAATATAATCAGCCCAATGCATAAAAAAACAACTAAATCCGTTTTTAGATATATTTGACTTACAACTGTTCTAATGTTATGATCCATTTACATAAAACCACCCGTAAATATCTAGTAAAGCTTCAGTCTGGTATCATTGATTTTTCAACTTTGTACATCGATATTCCACACGAAAACTTCATTCCTTGATCCATGGGGCTTTTCTTACAAAACGGGGTGACCAAAGATACAGAGGTTCACGACAATTGTGAAAAATTAATGCAAATTCCATCTGAAGTTTACAATATGTGAAATTATGGACTTCTTCATTGATAACATCCACGTAAAAATTGGGGGTGTTACATTTAGGCAAGAAGTAGGCATCCCCATGGGCACAAATTGTGCCCCCCTTCATGCGGATCTGTTTCTTAATGCATATGAATCGGAATTTCGGATCGGATCGGTCAAAGTCAAAACAAGGTAATTTTGCGAAGAAGTTTAACTTAAGCTTCAAGTATATTGATGATCTGATATCGTTCAAAGACAATAAAATTGCCAATTCTCTTCCACTGATTTCCCCACCTGAACTAGAAATACTATTACTATTACTATTTTATAGTGATTCATAAACACATACTCATGATTTAGTTGGAATCGTACAATCGACTCTGTTTTATGCAGAGATTTCTATTGGATATTGGAAGGGTTTTGACGCTTTATTTACAGCACTGGTTGTGAAAAAGAAATTGTCCCCATACATAAGTGCGGTCGAGTCTGATGGTAAATATTTAATTTGTACCCTAGAGCAGTATCTGACGAAGTCATATTTACAGCCAGTTTTGTAGATAAAAGCTACCATTTGGCAGAAAGTATAATTGACCTGTGAAAATGCAATCTTGTCTTCGTTCAATATTTACCAGTCAACTTTTGATAAATCAATACATATATTTTGTCTTAATCTGAATCACCGAAATGTTACCAAAACACGACGCTTTTGTCACAGAACTGTTACTTGCTTCTTCGTCAAATAAGTCTGAGAAGATGACAACACACCACCGCACGAAGTGATGGAACTAGCTGCAATGGAATCATATTAGCACCTTGTTTTACATGCACTCGAAATACCCTCAAGTTAATTGATTTGCTAATTGCCTATTTGGCAGTTCCTACTATTCTTTATCTGCAGTGGCTATAATCTGATGCACTGGAACCATTACTAAATCGCTGATAAATCACACACCGTTCAGGAGCCATGATTTTACCTTAAAGTACCTGGTGTTATTGATCCGAAAAACTTGGTATCACAATCCGATAAATATGCAAATGAGATCGTCAAGCAGCTACGTTCAAGCTTCATACATCAATGCGATGCATTCGCTCTTAATAAACTACTGACTAACCTCCCGATATGTTTAGGCAGTGAGGTGCACTCAAAAAATGTATTCATACGCGTTTCTAAAACTATTTCACTGTACCCAGTAGAAAACAAATTCAACACCGGCTTGTTATCAAACTATCTCAGATTTGGTCTGATCAATTGAGTTTGTCCATGTTGTGGTCCGGAAATTAAAATGTAATGTGACAAGCGAGGCTTTATTGTAAAATCTCATTTGGTCTATTGACAGGAGACCTAACAAATAAACCAACAAATCTGAAACAACCACTCTGTCAATATTTGTTTTATTTGTTGTGGTTCCAAGGTTAAAGGATCGGACTTTATTGTCATGGCAGGATCATTTCCGGAACACAACTTAAAGTTGGACTAAGCCTTCTGACAATAGAAACAAATATGCTTTCAAAGCTTGGAAACGGAAATGGTCTGGAAACGTTTAGAATTTGTCAACTGTAATAGTTTCGAAATGTTTACTGTCGTAGTTTTCAAACGAATATATAGTTCCTTTTTGTAAACAGTTTTACAATGTACAGTCTGTGATAGTTTCCAAACATCTTTTTTGATAGTTTATTAGCACCCTGAATAGATTACTCAATAAACTGTTTTGAAAATCAATAAACACGTTTTGAAATTGTTTACAAGAGTATTCAGCTTTTAAAAAATCTACAATTTTGCAAATTTTGCTCATATTATCTAGTTTATTGTGATACTCTATGCCCTTGTAAAGCTATAACAAAACGCTCAGCTGTATTACACTGTGTCCATAAGTATTTGATGCGTACGTTATAAGCAGAATAAAGCAAAGTAACTATAAAAATTATTTTCTTTTTATGCAAAGTAGTTTTGCTACTTCACGGAGTTAATCAACGAATAACAGTTACAATATGACTTCAGCCTAATAATATGACGTCATAGCCACTGCAGTGTGACGCCATGACCAGGAATGACGGGAAGGCGGCAAATTATAATACGTACTAAACTGGGTTCCTGTCCACCTAAACTAGAAGACAGGCTGTGGCCGATTTGTCGTAGGCTCCGCTTGGACGACACTAAACGTATCTGCTATTACGTTCTTCTTCAAGGCAAGGCAAGGAAATCAAGCGGTAGTTGCGCCGCCATTTTGAAGAGTGCGCAAGTGCTTCGAACTGGTTATAGGCCCCGGGGAAAGGGATTAATTTCGCGTCCCTGGATTCTGTAAGCATATATGTCCCCTGCAACCCTCGCTAAGTCTTTGAAGTTGAGTAAAACTCAAAATACACTTGTACAGTGCACAGTTGTGAATTATTCGTGACATATTCTCTGTTCTGTGGTATCATGTACAGTCATTCTTCGCGAAACAAAACTACTGAAAACATCTTCCGAAAGTTAAGTCGTAATCACCGTTCAAAGCGTAAATTCATGTATCTTTTGAAATCAAAATAACTCATACTTACTGTGAGAATTTATTACAAAAGCATCATGTTAGTGATCACGACAATCTGTAATTTATCAAGACACCAATAACCATTCTGAAACGTCGCCTGAAACCTTAGAATCGTAAACTGCAGTAAGTATATATTTGAGAGAAACAAAGCACGAACGCCGAAGTAATAATCATGTTTCATGTATGCCGGTTGCAAATATACTCTTAAAAAAGATACGCAATACGGATAATTTTGGCCATAAAAACAAAATTAGCGGACCAAGAGGTGCAAAATGAAGAGGTTAAATGTTTTATAGTGTCAATGATCAAAATAATCACAACAAGGACATGCAAACCATTAGTCGGGAAACAAGTACGATTCGGAAAAACGCACCCAATAATAGTCAGAAGTAGACCCAGTGCCAGACCAATTATAAGCTCCTATGTTGGCACGTTAAATAAATACATCATATCATTCATTGTTTACCAGAGTTAAACAATGTCTCTTTCTCTTGGCCAACTGATTTTTCAACTGTAAATAGTGTGTAGAGTGGAAAAATGGTAAAGTTTCCATTTCCACACCGACCAATGTCATTTTTAAGCTCCGTCCATTCGGATCTTTAATCTAATGTTTATATACAGTAACACGGTCACCACCAATGTAACTGTCTCCACAACCGGCACATTCTGTCCCATTTCTGCAGTGGTATGTCATATAACTATAAACGTTAATGTTTCTCCATTTTTGAAAGAAAAATTACCATCATCAATCATTTAGGGACATGTCCCGCAAGGCACTTCATAATTTGATGGACGCAACACTTTTTTTAGATTATTTGGCTGTCTTGAGCTGTGACTAAATTACACTTTTTAAACAACCTGTCATCTTTTCGCTTTGCCCAAGAGACGATTGGAACTGTAAATAACGATAATGGTCTTTAGATATTGTAAAACATGTTGGTCTTAATATATCTAAAATTCAATTTCTTGTATTTCTTATATTGACGGGTGTAGGGAATCAAAAGATTAATTATAGTGGATAAAAGTGAAACCTTGGCTATTTGATTTCTTACGTTTCTTCCTTTAGGGTTATACTAATAGGTTCATTCGTGCGTAATATATTTCAGTAAAATTACATCTTTCATCTCGTGGAGGTAAACATGGCTATAATTCATGTAGGGAATCAAAAGATTCATTATAGTGGATAAAAGTGAAACCTTAGCTATTTGATTTCTTACGTTTCTTCCTTTAGGGTTATACTAATAGGTTCATTCGTGCGTAATATATTTCAGTAAATCTATATTACATCTTTCATCTCGCGGAGGTAAACATGGCTATAATTCATGTTTATGTGTGCCAGCCTGCCCTGACCTCTACCTCACAACTGTATACAAAAACAAGTGCTTTATTTAAACTAGGCTGAACACGCGTTTCTTCCAACATTAGCTGTTTCAGTAATAAACGGCATTGTCACAGCATGTCGTGTAGGACCCTACAGAAAAATGTACTTTATTTACTAATCGGTCGATATTTTACAAATTATACTTCTGTAGTTCATTTCACATATACCTCGATAGAATAGGGTAAGGGAGGTTATTTAGGTCAGTTAACAAGGGTTTCGGATATCCGAAAAAGGCAAATGTCAGGACAAGCTAGGTTCGACTGTATCATTTATAAAAGTATGATGAAGTTAAGTCACTCATGTAAATTTGTCTATGTTTACACCAGACGTAGTTAAGTGATCGAATTTGCCCTAAAAAGTCGCCCATATTGATTTCTTGACATATTGAGGGTTAACGTGTGATTCCTTGTACCCGAAAACACACGTTTATTTTGTCCCACCAGTTTTGGTATCCAAAATGACAAAAATGAATGTTTCGGTTTTTAATTTATCAAATGTATGGGTGAACTGTTGAAAATACAGTCGAGCAAGCCCCCTAAATCAATTTAGAACATATCAGTGCGTCTAGGAAAGTTGTTTGCCAACCGTAAAGATGAAAGACCCTCCATAACTTATATTTCCATAAAACAAACTTTTTTCCAGATCCGACAAACTCAATTGATCTGTTTTGATGGTTCAATAACAAGCCAGTACAGAACTGATTTGGTAGTGGATTCTGGTGCTTCAAGAACTATGGATGACATACAACCAGGCTTTGCTGCGATTCCTGGCTCGAGCTGCACGAGGATTGTGCTGTATAACTGTAATAGCTAGGTGATACATAACTGTCCGAGAAAATGACGCGATTCTCGCGTGTGACTGTAGCTGAGGGAGCACGCTTTTTGAAATAGACTCTTAGCACGATTTTCCTCAGTGTAGGGCGTGTAAGATTGATATGTCCGTCTGGAAGAATGATGTTTATTTTTGTGAGATTCTCGTGATACATGTTTCTTTTCCCGAGAAGCACGGGGTGAGATAGGGCTTAAGTGTCTATTTTCCCTACATACAACGTGTCTTTCGTCCTGTGAACTTTCTGACCTGTGACGATGTAAATGGGACTTTTGTTTGCTTTCTGAATCATGTGATCTAGATCTGGTCGTATCCTTCAGATCTGCATGTTGTTTTAGCTCATTTATATCCTGTGATATAGCCTGGAAACGTTTGTCAAACATTTTGGACATGGTTGTTGACAGCGATTTAGACCATTCACTCATACTCAAGGGGGAGAACGGAATAGATTTGGGCTCCAATGTTTCTTTAAACCCATGAGTGACCAAACTACCCGTAGCACCCGGGCATAAGGCTGCGGTCCCAAGACCAGAGCTGGAAACCTGCTCCTTAGTTTTGGGCGGGTGGGTTGAGCAACGTGATTTTTCCTCAAAAGAAAAAACCGGGTTCTCTCTATACATCCCCCCTTCAGTGCCCGTGTGATCCTCTGAGGAAGTCAGTGTACCTGAGAGACAACACTTTTCCACATTTGATTCAGATTTAGTTTGGGTTTGGGGAGAAATCGAAACTTTTTGTCCGATGATCTTGTATTCCTCCTGGATTTTGATTTAGGACAATTTAAGGCTATATAAAGCTTGTCAAATGTTTCCTTTGACAAGTCCTTGCAGTACGTGCATCTTGATCTTGGAGTGAACGTGCTTTTTTCTACAAGTACTACGTCGAAGGCGCTAGATCAATTCCACACCCTGAGCAGACTCCCGATGACGGTAGTGGGGAGGCTTCCATACCCCACAATACGTAAACTAAATCTACCTACTTACGTCAACGATCTTGCTTCTCATACCACCGTTCCAGCAGGCTTGACTGACGAAGGTCGTCTGCTGCAAAACTTGACGATCGTATACTGAAAAACAATAGTTCCTGTGACGTTGAATAAGATCTAATGCGAAGTTATGTTTTTCACCAAATCTGAAACAATTTCGGTTTGCAACAGATAAAAGACTCCTGTAAGTGTTCAAAGGGGGATAATTTGCCATACTGACTTCAGAAAATGTGTGATTTCATTAAAAAAAACATGAACACGCCAAAATGTCAATTTACAAATCAATAGCGTGTGCGTCCACCTCTGGTTGCGATGCGAGCAACAAATCTTCGTCTCATGGAATGGACCAGGCGTCGCACAAAGTCCTGTGGGATATCTGTCCATATCTGCTGGAGCATGTTTCGAAGTTCCTGGAGTGTCTGTGGAACACGTGGTTGACGTCGAAGGCGCCGATCCATCTCATCCCGCATGTGCTCGATTGGTGAGAGAGGCCGGGCGTTGTCATGTTGAAAGGTAATGCCTGGGCCATGACGACGCAAAAACGGTAGAACAACAGGGCCGATGATCTCGCCGCGGTAGCGCTGTCCATTGCGATTTCTCTCTACCACTATCAAACGGGTCCTCTGTCTTGCTGTAATCCCACCCCATACTATAACGCTGCCGCCCCCGAACCGATCTTCTTCCATGACACAATGATTGACGTAACGTTCATCTCGACGTCGGTACACTCGAATCCGTCCATCGCTGTGGCTGAGGTGAAAACGAGACTCGTCAGTGAATAGAACTTGTCCCCACTGCATGGCCGTCCAGCGTAGACGCTGTCTGCACCACTGTAGACGTGCTTGACGGTGGTTTCCTGTCAAAATGGGACGTCTGGCGGGTCTTCTGGCGACGATCCCTGCACATCTGAGGCGACGACGTACGGTTTGTGAAGATATTCGTCCAAGGCCAGGGATGCTTCTTGCAGTCAATGGCTCGCAGATGCTCATTTTCGGACAGGCGTGGCATTTCGTAATGTTGAATAATTGCGTAATTTTGTTGTTTTTCTGAGTGGTTGTTGTCAGCACGAGGCTAAACAATGCATATGGATTCCCGTTAACGAACATGTTTTTATACCCATCCTTGGGTAGTGAAATGCATGGGACTTGCACAAAAGTCAACTTTTGCACGGAATGCATACTTTCCTGTAGCAGTTGCGTTTTTGTGACTTGATTCCATCCATGTACTACAATATTGAAAACCAAACTTTACTTGTTGGAAAAATACACTAAAATATTGGTGTCACAGAAACTTTTGTTGTTGAGTTTAGATTGTCTGCTATAATCCAATGATGATCGTAGGTTGACTGTTGTAATCGTATAGATCTATACTAGCTGTGAATTATTATCCAAAAACGTGTTTGGATTGATGAGCAAAACCTTTGCTTGTTGCTCCAACACACATGGGAAAGAAGTGATGTTTTCACACCTTGCGCATGCGCAGATGCAGTTTGACAAGGGATAGGGTTGACCTCAATACTGTGGGATAATTGGCAGGGAAGAAGACGTCGGTTGAAAAATCTAAAGATTTTATAGTGCGATTATTGCCAAAATGGAAATTAATGGCCATGTTATAATAGAGATAGGATATTCGTTGGAATTATTAGCTCTGCTAGAAGGAGTCTCTAAAACAAACTGACTGACTGAATAATGGTGGGAAGGGTGTTCTGGTGATATATCTTCAGTGATTTGGGAACCGATTAAAATGTTAAGAAGAGACTATCATCCAGGGTTTGAGGCCCATTTTCACTTATGTCGATAGTAGGTGTTAGAGGTTGCAAAAAGTGTTTGGTTTGGAACTTATACCATATAGATTTTTGTGATGAGGGTTATCATCAACTGGTCATTAGCAAACAAACTGGATTTTTGAAGACTTAAGTTAACATGCTGGGACTACTTATGTGCCCATGTCTAATCTCAACATCAGCGTTTTAACCTTGTGTGACCTATGATGTGATTGTACGAGATAACAAGGGTGACATCATTCTGTGACGTCATGTTTCTAAAGAAGTCTATATTTGCGACTGCTTGTCAATTCTTTGCTTTGTCATCATGTATGCAAATGTGTCGACCATTTACCATTAACGTAGCCTGATAACTGGTCTTGAGTAATACTTTGATATATGTACTTTCATCATGAAAAATCATGAAGACAAAGCAAAACAAAAAGAATAAAAATCCCAAATCATCAAAAGGCACCAATTCCCTACTAGACTGATCTATATAGAAAGTTTTAACAAGGAATATTTAACGGTTTTGGAGTTCTGCTCCAGATACAGGAAACGGACAGACAGACGTATGGACATGGTGATCGTTTTATATGGACATGGTGATCATGATATAAAAATTATTGTTACATCGATATCATAATATACAATGAGATCCACAGTACTATGATGCCGCCACGATAAACAACAATATGAAGTTCAAGTTGTATGACTTTATTATCACATGCATTCTCCATATAACATCTGTATTCAGCATAACACAAATGTGATTCTACATGCACCTTTCAACTGAAGTAAGTCGCCTAATAAACAGTACAAAAACAAACCTCTGGATGATATTCACTGAAAATATTTTTACTTCATCAAAATTACTGTCATCAATCTGGTAGGTCTTATTTTGCTACCAAAATATCTAAATATCCATAATACTCAACACAACAAATTATTGTTCAAACAAGGGCCCTTTTCCAAAATGGAATCTTAAAACTAAGATGAAAAAAATTCCAAAACTTTAACCTACCTGAAAAAAGTTGTAGGACCAAGGGTCCCATTCAACAAAGAGATTTGAGTGCAATGACTGTCGTAAGTCATTATGGTTATCTTGCCGGCAAGATCACTTTGTGAATCCGGACCCAGATCATTAAGTCATTCATGGTTGGTTGGTTGTTTTTTTCTTGTTTAACGCCGCACTCAGCAATATTCCAGCTATATGACGGCAGTCTGTAGATAATCAAGTCTGGGCCGATAAATATCAGTGATAAATATCATGAGCATCGATCCACGTAATTGGGATCGATGACACACATCAACCAAGTCAGCGAGCCTGACCACCTGATCCCATTAGTCGCCTCTCACGACAAGCACATCATTCATGAACAGACCCGATGTTAACAGGGCAAGTGTCAATCAAATTAATGATTAAATCAGTTTTAGTTAATCAAATGATATTGAATCAACCTGTACATGATGTAAGCAGTCATTTTACAATAACTGGTACTATACTTGGTTAAATTTATTTATAGAAACATTTCTTACAAAAAACAGACCTTGTGATTCCACAAAATTTGTAAACTGTTCATATTTAATAATTTTGCAACAATTAGAATGATAAAATATCTCATATGGTAATGGTCAACATTTAACTGAACACTCTCTATTTGCTCAAAATGAAGTGATTCCATAACATTTATTTTCTTTTACATCTGAAGCATCATCAATGTGCACAGAAAAGAAATGTTTATCTTTTTAGCCTTTAATATTTACTACTGCATCACAGTACACACACAAAATTTATATTGACAGCTGGTCCTTCAAGTAACATTTACCAACTCAGCAGCCTTTTTGGCCATCCAGTGTCCAATAACAATGATTTCAGGTATGGAGTCTGTGATGGCCTAGAATCAACCCAGTGATTTGGCCAGCTTCCTATCATCAAAAACCGCTTGGTCTTTTCTTGGCAGTGTCCATTTTTGCTATTTTTCACCTCTTCAGTTTTAGCACTTGCTTGTACCCTGCAGTCAGAGCATTTCGATTTGTCCCAGAGCCTGCTAGTTTCTTGGCTCCTGTAGCATGTGGTCTAGAAGACTTCACTGTAAGATCCCTCACTGTCCGAGCCTTCCCCGTCCTTACTGTCACCGCCTGCCTCGCTTTGGTTGTCCATTTCCTGTACGAAGAAGTCAGGAAGTGCTCATCATGAAGAAAGGTTTGATGTCAATAAGTATTTCCCTTTGCATGACAATTATTTAAAAGCAAATGAGCAAGAATTACAAGTATATATTATCACACACACTAACAAGAGGGGGCATGGAAGGCCCAGTCGTCTAAGGAGTCCTCTGCAATTCGCTGTGCAGAGTTGCATCCCTTGGGAACGCCATAAACCTATGATTGTGGGTTTGAATCCTGATTCGCCCTGATTATGTTTCTAGGTTTGTCAGCACCATACCCGTGCTCATGGGTTTCACCGAAGTGGTAAACATCTGAGACCTGCATCACTTCAGGCTTTCCTCCCACATTAAGCTGACACGCCGCGACATAACTGGAATACTGATAGAGGCGGCGTTAAACCCAACTCACTCATTCCCCCACAAACAAGTTAAATATGGTGAAAGTCAAAATCAAATATTTAGAATAAACATTTGAACTGAAGTGAAACCCTGTTTGTTTTGTCTGATTGCTGAGAACATCAATACATACAAATTCCTTGATTGGTAATCCAGGTTATTTCCAGGAAAGATATATGTACTGTCAGAATTAACAGCATACAACATACTTTCACACATGACATGCTACGTATTGAATACAGAATACATAGAGAAGCTTTAGATGACAAATCTATGTGAAAACACCCAACAGCAATCCCCTCGGAGATATCTGTGAGAGCCATATTGTGACGACTGTCCACAAGTCACAACTGTTATGAGAAGGCAGAGGAGGATCAAGGGAAATAACTCCCGCTAGCAACCATAGTACAAAGGACCACTTTTCACTCTGTCATAGATATCGAAAGAATAAAGGAAATTAAACACTGTCATATTGGGATTAGAAATAATTTACAAAACTGATTGACCAGCAGCAAATAATTTCACACATTTACAAAAATATCAACGATCATAATTAACCTGTCATTAAAACCTGTAGAAAACCACATATATCAAAAGTCTACTCAATGAATCTTTCAGACATACTCCATGTTTTATTTGTCGTAGGATTTGTCTAAGGACTGAGTGAACAAAAGGATTTACAGGCTTTATATTTTTACTGAATTTTAAGGTCTTTTCAAGATTCAAATTTAAGGCATTTCCAAGCTGGACTGCCAAATTCAAGACCTTTACATGCCTGCAGTGCGAACCTTTTACAGTGAAAACATTGTCTAATGTGACCTTAATTTGTTTCCCAAACTCGATCAGTACTGTGTGTCACCTACCACGTCACTTTCTTCATCTTCATCAACAGGGACTGCATCTCCATCCTCTTCTTCACTGTCATTCGTCACTGTAGAGACCTGGGACAGGATTTCTTCTCCCTGACAAATATACCACATAACGTTATCAGTGTGTGTGTCACGTTCCCTCACACAAACACATACGCACACACACACACTCTCAACTTAATGATGGGTATTTATATATATACACTGACAGCGAAATCAGTCTGCTATATATCTTTGGTCTGTAATAATTGACACTGACAGGGCAAGATGACACCCAATCAGCCAAGGAACACTGTAGCCAACAGATCCTCACCTACCTAACAACAAGCAGGGGGAGCTGCGGCTCTATCCTGCCCCAGAATCCGGAAGGGTGATGATAATGAAGCCTTACCTGCAGATCCCTGTTTTTCAGGTTGCCCATCCAGAAAGCCTCCAGACACTTGTTGAGGGTCAACATCGCCTTCACTCTGTAGACGAACGCCTCCAGTCCTCGCTTCAACATGGGCACCTGATTCGTCAGCGAGACATCACGGATTATCTGCAATCAGGATTTAAAATAATTACTGTCAGAACTGAAGTCAGATAGTGTGATGGGATATAGGCAGAGTGAAAACATGTTATCTCAAAGTCATCAGGAATATGCTACAAATGCCACATAAATGTTCAAGTAAGAGTGGAACACTGTGGTGTTTACACTACTGTTGGGGAAGTAAGACTACAGTCCTGGAAGAATACAGGGCTGGGGAAGTTACAGTAACACTGAACTTAGACCTGTCAGTGACTGCAAACATGGAAACACAAGAACATAATTACAACACAACAGCTGTAAGCATTGTTTTACATACCACTTCAACCAAACAACGGAGCTAAATGTTTAGTCATAAAATACCAGTGAGTGAGTAGTAAAAAGGACATATACATGCTGTATTTTCCTTGCAAGCCGTGTAAGGTTTCATTGTCCTGTAAGTACATTGTCTCGGGCAATTTCTAACATGTTTTCTGCACAAAATGATTTCACACACATACTTGGAAAATTGTAGTTTGATGCCCCCAGTGCAAATACATGACAGTGTATGCTAATGTTTGTTTGTTTGTTGTTTAACGCCGCACTTAGCACTATTCCAGCTATATGTGATGATGGTCCGAAAATAATCAAGTTTGGACCAAACAATACAAAGATTGACATGCATCAACCAAGTAAGCGAGCATGTCCACCCGATTCCGTTAGTAGCCCATTATGACAATCATAGCCTCCTTTTACGGCAAGCATGGGGTGCTGAAGACCAGATCTTCTTGTATATGTTTATTAACCAGACAGCCTCTCATCCACTATTAAATACTCCTGTTAAAAGGAGCGCCCCTGACCTTGGAGTGGCTGGACACATGGTGGAGCGCTCGGGTGCTCATCTGGAAGCTCTTGAGGAGATTCTGGACATCCTCCCTGTTAGTCTTGAACATACAGTCAAGCAGCGGCATGCCTTGTCTGAGGAACACCTCCAGAAACATTCGTCCATACTGTAGGCAGGAGACATAAGAGTAGGGTACACAATGCACTTCAGGTATAATAGCATCCCTTCCTGTTATAAAACACTTCGCTCTTTTATGATTTTACCAAAATTTCTGAAAATTTATCTTTCATGATGTGACCTCTGGTGGCCTTGACCTTATAGGGAGGTCACCCAAAATGCGATCAAATACGACATGCTCTATACAACATGCATATAAAGTTTCGTTGAAGTAACTGTTAAGTAAAACAGAAATATCAGATCATCCAAGTCCTATTTTCAGACTCTTACCTTCAAAGCTGTACCCATGTTTGATCTGCCATCAAATGTCTGTAAAACAGGTTTAGAGTACTTAAATTAAAAAGCATTCTGTGATCCTTAATGATTTCTTCTTTAGTCAATTAAGGGCCCCCTTAAATCTTTCACGTTTAACATTAGTCCTCAACACTGGTTTAATTAAGTCACCTGAGATATTTTCAATGATAACATCTTGTCACTTGGTATATTTTCAAGTACATGACTATTTGCAACATCATTCACTGCTATAGATTACAAAAACTGTCCTACTCTGATGAGGTTGACGAAGATGTGAAGGATCCTGACTGCCGAGTTCCACTGCAGCAACCTCTCCACCTTCAGCTGTGAAACATCAACAATGGTGCACTGAGAAACACAAACAAATACAGGGGCCATGTGTGCCACACTCATTTGTCTCTTCCTCCTTCAAAACAACACAATCACACAATGTACACTAAGCCACCAGACCCGTGAAGATCTGGGTTAGAATAGGTCAGCAACCCATACTAACGGGATCAAGTGGTCAGGCTCGCTGACTCTGTTGATGTATGTCTTTACATCCCAATTGCATGGATTGATGCTCATGATGTGAATCACTGGATTATCAGGCTAGACTTGATTACTACCGCCATCATATAGCTGGAAAAATGCTGAGTGTGGCGTTAAACAACAAACAAACAAACAAACAAACTAAGCTACCATGGCTTGGCCATCTTTAACTTGTCTTTCATATTTTCCTTTTAACCATTCAACAGTATGACATCAACACAATCCAACTAGCCCAAAGTGAGAATCCACAGGACTAGTCACAGTCTTACACTATGTTCATCCATCACAAATGAATGCATTTGGTTACTATGTGATGTGCCATAATCGTTATTGTTAAACCAACAAAGCTAGCACAGAGCTGATTAAAGCTAGGGGTAAGCTAGTGATTGCTCTGACCAGTGAACGCTCATTTACAAGGTACACAAAGATGAATGGTTCCTGCTTGATAACGTGTGCAATACGTGCCTGTCAACCACAGGCTATAGACACTGCCTCAATGTCAAGCAATGGTAGGGTGCTCCCCATGTTCATGACCGGAGCAGGGCTCAGTTGATGTTCATGAGTTAATAACAGCCTCATCTAATTAGCTTACTAAAAACATAAATGTTATTACTAAACCAGTCAGCAACTGTAAGCATATTTCCTAGTGGCATGTCATGGAACATGAACTGACATTTTACCACAATAACTTACGTCTCTCGACTCACTGAGCTTCCCAGCTGGGAGTCTTTTGATGACCTCGATCAGCTCACTGAACAGCACTCGGTAGTACACAGAGAAGGAGTGCCTGAAACAAGACATGATGACCTCGGTAGTACACAGAGAAGGAGAGTCTGAAACAAGACATGATGATCTCAGTAATACACAGAGATGGAGTGCCTGAAACAAGACATGATGACCTCGGTAGTACACAGAGAAGGAGAGTCTGAAACAAGACATGATGACCTCGGTAGTACACAGAGAAGGAGAGTCTGAAACAAGACATGATGATCTCAGTAATACACAGAGATGGAGTGCCTGAAACAAGACATGATGACCTCGGTAGTACACAGAGAAGGAGAGTCTGAAACAAGACATGATGACCTCGGTAGTACACAGAGAAGGAGAGTCTGAAACAAGACATGATGACCTCGGTAGTACACAGAGAAGGAGAGTCTGAAACAAGACATGATGACCTCAGTAATACACAGAGATGGAGTGCCTGAAACAAGACATGATGACCTCGGTAGTACACAGAGAAGGAGAGTCTGAAACAAGACATGATGATCTCAGTAATACCGAGAAGGAGTGCCTGAAACAAGACATGATGACCTCGGTAGTACACAGAGAAGGAGTGTCTGAAACAAGACATGATGACCTCGGTAGTACACAGAGATGGAGTGCCTGAAACAAGACATGATGACCTCGGTAGTACACAGAGAAGGAGTGTCTGAAACAAGACATGATGACCTCGGTAGTACACAGAGAAGGAGTGTCTGAAACAAGACATGATGACCTCGGTAGTACACAGAGAAGGAGAGTCTGAAACAAGACATGATGACCTCGGTAGTACACAGAGACGGAGTGCCTGAAACAAGACATGATGACCTCGGTAGTACACAGAGAAGGAGAGTCTGAAACAAGACATGATGACCTCGGTAGTACACAGAGAAGGAGAGTCTGAAACAAGACATGATGACCTCGGTAGTACACAGAGATTGAGTGTCTGAAACAAGACATGATGACCTCGGTAGTACACAGAGAAGGAGTGCCTGAAACAAGACATGATGACCTCGGTAGTACACAGAGAAGGAGAGTCTGAAACAAGACATGATGACCTCGGTAGTACACAGAGAAGGAGAGTCTGAAACAAGACATGATGACCTCGGTAGTACACAGAGAAGGAGAGTCTGAAACAAGACATGATGACCTCGGTAGTACACAGAGAAGGAGAGTCTGAAACAAGACATGATGACCTCGGTAGTACACAGAGAAGGAGAGTCTGAAACAAGACATGATGACCTCGGTAGTACACAGAGAAGGATTGCCTGAAACAAGACATGATGACCTCGGTAGTACACAGAGAAGGAGAGTCTGAAACAAGACATGATGACCTCGGTAGTACACAGAGAAGGAGAGTCTGAAACAAGACATGATGACCTCAGTAGTACACAGAGAAGGAGTGCCTGAAACAAGACATGATGACCTCGGTAGTACACAGAGAAGGAGGGCCTGAAACAAGACATGATGACCTCGGTAGTACACAGAGAAGGAGTGTCTGAAACAAGACATGATGACCTCGGTAGTACACAGAGAAGGAGTGTCTGAAACAAGACATGATGACCTCGGTAGTACACAGAGAAGGAGAGTCTGAAACAAGACATGATGACCTCGGTAGTACACAGAGATGGAGTGCCTGAAACAAGACATGATGACCTCGGTAGTACACAGAGAAGGAGAGTCTGAAACAAGACATGATGACCTCGGTAGTACACAGAGAAGGAGTGCCTGAAACAAGACATGATGACCTCAGTAATACACAGAGATTGAGTGTCTGAAACAAGACATGATGACCTCGGTAGTACACAGAGAAGGAGTGTCTGAAACAAGACATGATGACCTCGGTAGTACACAGAGAAGGAGTGTCTGAAACAAGACATGATGACCTCGGTAGTACACAGAGAAGGAGTGTCTGAAACAAGACATGATGACCTCAGTAATACACAGAGAAGGAGAGTCTGAAACAAGACATGATGACCTCGGTAGTACACAGAGAAGGAGTGTCTGAAACAAGACATGATGACCTCGGTAGTACACAGAGAAGGAGAGTCTGAAACAAGACATGATGACCTCGGTAGTACACAGAGAAGGAGAGCCTGAAACAAGACATGATGACCTCAGTAATACACAGAGATTGAGTGTCTGAAACAAGACATGATGACCTCGGTAGTACACAGAGAAGGAGTGTCTGAAACAAGACATGATGACCTCGGTAGTACACAGAGAAGGAGTGTCTGAAACAAGACATGATGACCTCGGTAGTACACAGAGAAGGAGTGTCTGAAACAAGACATGATGACCTCAGTAATACACAGAGAAGGAGAGTCTGAAACAAGACATGATGACCTCGGTAGTACACAGAGAAGGAGAGCCTGAAACAAGACATGATGACCTCGGTAGTACACAGAGAAGGAGAGTCTGAAACAAGACATGATGACCTCGGTAGTACACAGAGAAGGAGAGTCTGAAACAAGACATGATGACCTCGGTAGTACACAGAGAAGGAGAGTCTGAAACAAGACATGATGACCTCGGTAGTACACAGAGAAGGAGTGTCTGAAACAAGACATGATGACCTCGGTAGTACACAGAGAAGGAGAGTCTGAAACAAGACATGATGACCTCGGTAGTACACAGAGAAGGAGAGTCTGAAACAAGACATGATGACCTCGGTAGTACACAGAGAAGGAGAGTCTGAAACAAGACATGATGACCTCGGTAGTACACAGAGAAGGAGTGCCTGAAACAAGACATGATGACCTCGGTAGTACACAGAGAAGGAGTGTCTGAAACAAGACATGATGACCTCGGTAATACACAGAGAAGGAGAGTCTGAAACAAGACATGATGACCTCGGTAGTACACAGAGAAGGATTGCCTGAAACAAGACATGATGACCTCGGTAGTACACAGAGAAGGATTGCCTGAAACAAGACATGATGACCTCGGTAGTACACAGAGAAGGAGAGTCTGAAACAAGACATGATGACCTCGGTAGTACACAGAGAAGGAGTGTCTGAAACAAGACATGATGACCTCGGTAGTACACAGAGAAGGAGTGTCTGAAACAAGACATGATGACCTCGGTAGTACACAGAGAAGGAGAGTCTGAAACAAGACATGATGACCTCGGTAGTACACAGAGAAGGAGTGCCTGAAACAAGACATGATGACCTCGGTAGTACACAGAGAAGGAGTGTCTGAAACAAGACATGATGACCTCGGTAGTACACAGAGAAGGAGTGCCTGAAACAAGACATGATGACCTCGGTAGTACACAGAGATGGAGTGTCTGAAACAAGACATGATGACCTCGGTAGTACACAGAGAAGGATTGCCTGAAACAAGACATGATGACCTCGGTAGTACACAGAGATGGATTGCCTGAAACAAGACATGATGACCTCGGTAGTACACAGAGAAGGAGTGTCTGAAACAAGACATGATGACCTCGGTAGTACACAGAGAAGGATTGCCTGAAACAAGACATGATGACCTCGGTAGTACACAGAGATGGAGTGTCTGAAACAAGACATGATGACCTCGGTAGTACACAGAGAAGGAGTGTCTGAAACAAGACATGATGACCTCGGTAGTACACAGAGAAGGAGTGCCTGAAACAAGACATGATGACCTCGGTAGTACACAGAGATGGAGTGTCTGAAACAAGACATGATGACCTCGGTAGTACACAGAGAAGGAGTGCCTGAAACAAGACATGATGACCTCGGTAGTACACAGAGAAGGAGTGCCTGAAACAAGACATGATGACCTCGGTAGTACACAGAGAAGGAGAGTCTGAAACAAGACATGATGACCTCGGTAGTACACAGAGATTGAGTGTCTGAAACAAGACATGATGACCTCGGTAGTACACAGAGAAGGAGTGCCTGAAACAAGACATGATGACCTCGGTAGTACACAGAGAAGGAGTGCCTGAAACAAGACATGATGACCTCGGTAGTACACAGAGATGGAGTGTCTGAAACAAGACATGATGACCTCGGTAGTACACAGAGAAGGAGTGCCTGAAACAAGACATGATGACCTCGGTAGTCCACAGAGAAGGAGAGTCTGAAACAAGACATGATGACCTCAGTAATACACAGAGAAGGAGAGTCTGAAACAAGACATGATGACCTCGGTAGTACACAGAGAAGGAGTGTCTGAAACAAGACATGATGACCTCGGTAGTACACAGAGAAGGAGAGTCTGAAACAAGACATGATGACCTCGGTAGTACACAGAGAAGGAGAGTCTGAAACAAGACATGATGACCTCGGTAGTACACAGAGATTGAGTGTCTGAAACAAGACATGATGACCTCGGTAGTACACAGAGAAGGAGTGCCTGAAACAAGACATGATGACCTCGGTAGTACACAGAGAAGGAGTGCCTGAAACAAGACATGATGACCTCGGTAGTACACACAGATGGAGTGTCTGAAACAAGACATGATGACCTCGGTAGTACACAGAGAAGGAGTGCCTGAAACAAGACATGATGACCTCGGTAGTCTACAGAGAAGGAGAGTCTGAAACAAGACATGATGACCTCAGTAATACACAGAGAAGGAGAGTCTGAAACAAGACATGATGACCTCGGTAGTACACAGAGAAGGAGAGTCTGAAACAAGACATGATGACCTCAGTAGTACACAGAGATTGAGTGTCTGAAACAAGACATGATGACCTCGGTAGTACACAGAGAAGGAGAGTCTGAAACAAGACATGATGACCTCGGTAGTACACAGAGAAGGATTGCCTGAAACAAGACATGATGACCTCGGTAGTACACAGAGAAGGAGAGTCTGAAACAAGACATGATGACCTCGGTAGTACACAGAGAAGGATTGCCTGAAACAAGACATGATGACCTCGGTAGTACACAGAGAAGGAGAGTCTGAAACAAGACATGATGACCTCAGTAATACACAGAGATTGAGTGTCTGAAACAAGACATGATGACCTCGGTAGTACACAGAGAAGGAGAGTCTGAAACAAGACATGATGACCTCGGTAGTACACAGAGAAGGATTGCCTGAAACAAGACATGATGACCTCGGTAGTACACAGAGAAGGAGAGTCTGAAACAAGACATGATGACCTCGGTAGTACACAGAGAAGGAGTGTCTGAAACAAGACATGATGACCTCGGTAGTACACAGAGAAGGAGAGCCTGAAACAAGACATGATGACCTCGGTAGTACACAGAGAAGGATTGCCTGAAACAAGACATGATGACCTCGGTAGTACACAGAGAAGGAGAGTCTGAAACAAGACATGATGACCTCGGTAATACACAGAGGAGGAGTGTCTGAAACAAGACATGATGACCTCGGTAGTACACAGAGAAGGAGAGTCTGAAACAAGACATGATGACCTCGGTAGTACACAGAGAAGGAGAGTCTGAAACAAGACATGATGACCTCGGTAGTACACAGAGAAGGAGTGCCTGAAACAAGACATGATGACCTCGGTAGTACACAGAGAAGGAGAGTCTGAAACAAGACATGATGACCTCGGTAGTACACAGAGAAGGATTGCCTGAAACAAGACATGATGACCTCGGTAGTACACAGAGAAGGAGAGTCTGAAACAAGACATGATGACCTCGGTAGTACACAGAGAAGGAGAGCCTGAAACAAGACATGATGACCTCGGTAGTACACAGAGAAGGAGAGTCTGAAACAAGACATGATGACCTCGGTAGTACACAGAGAAGGAGAGTCTGAAACAAGACATGATGACCTCGGTAGTACACAGAGAAGGAGTGTCTGAAACAAGACATGATGACCTCGGTAGTACACAGAGAAGGAGTGCCTGAAACAAGACATGATGACCTCGGTAGTACACAGAGAAGGAGAGTCTGAAACAAGACATGATGACCTCGGTAGTACACAGAGAAGGAGTGCCTGAAACAAGACATGATGACCTCGGTAGTACACAGAGAAGGAGAGTCTGAAACAAGACATGATGACCTCGGTAGTACACAGAGAAGGAGAGTCTGAAACAAGACATGATGACCTCGGTAGTACACAGAGAAGGAGTGCCTGAAACAAGACATGATGACCTCGGTAGTACACAGAGAAGGAGAGTCTGAAACAAGACATGATGACCTCGGTAGTACACAGAGATGGAGTGTCTGAAACAAGACATGATGACCTCGGTAGTACACAGAGAAGGAGTGCCTGAAACAAGACATGATGACCTCGGTAGTACACAGAGAAGGAGTGTCTGAAACAAGACATGATGACCTCAGTAATACACAGAGAAGGAGAGTCTGAAACAAGACATGATGACCTCGGTAGTACACAGAGAAGGAGTGCCTGAAACAAGACATGATGACCTCGGTAGTCCACAGAGAAGGAGAGTCTGAAACAAGACATGATGACCTCGGTAGTACACAGAGAAGGAGTGTCTGAAACAAGACATGATGACCTCGGTAGTACACAGAGAAGGAGAGTCTGAAACAAGACATGATGACCTCGGTAGTACACAGAGAAGGAGAGTCTGAAACAAGACATGATGACCTCGGTAGTACACAGAGAAGGAGAGTCTGAAACAAGACATGATGACCTCGGTAGTACACAGAGAAGGAGTGTCTGAAACAAGACATGATGACCTCGGTAGTACACAGAGAAGGAGAGTCTGAAACAAGACATGATGACCTCGGTAGTACACAGAGAAGGAGAGTCTGAAACAAGACATGATGACCTCGGTAGTACACAGAGATTGAGTGTCTGAAACAAGACATGATGACCTACACAGAGGAGTGCCTACATACTACATATCACCTTGTCCAAGAGTGAGTTCTGACATACTCTAGCCCCCTTGTCTGAGGTGGGTCTTGACATGTTGTAGCTCACCTTGTCTTAGAGTGGTTCTGACACTCTGTATCTTACCTTGTGTGAGAGCGGATCTGACATACTCTAGCTCACCTTGTCTGAGATTGGTTCTGACATGTTGTAGCTCACCTTGTACGGGAGCGGTTCTGAAATGATGTACCTCACCTTGTCCAATAACCTTGGTCAAGTGAGGTTCTGACATATTGTAGCTCACCTTGTTAGAGAGGGGTAGGAATTGGAGCATCCATTCTTATCTGCCTCGATCAGCTCCCGAGTTCCTTTTGTTAGTTCCTCAATGGCCTCCAGGGGATCAGACGAGTACACCAGGAACATCCTGGAAATACAAGAATGTCTCATACTTAATGCTGACAACATTTGATCCTAAAATCAACATGATGAGGATGTGAATTTTCAAGCTTGTTGATAAGGGAGAAGGTTGACAAATTGAATGGATTTTAACAATAGATGCATGTTTTGTTGTGTTGACTTACTTGATGACAATCTGTAATTGTTCGTTGTGTTTGGCTCCCTTCTCTCTCTGGCCATCCGAGCTGAACCATTCCCGTTTCAGAAACTCCTCAGCAAGCTCAGCTACAAGAGAGATGAAAACTTATGTTAATACTATCACACAAACTCATTCATATGCACTCTGCAATAACAACATGATATTGTGATAACAGTAATTACTAAATTATCCCATCCCACTCTTATATATCTTACCAATTGATGAAAAACGTTTTTTGATTTTCAGATATGTTTTTTAAAATTTCTGGTCAGTGATACTAACAAGAAAATACATCCCAATGCCCTCACCAACTTTTCCACTAAGCTCTGGTAAGGCTGTCTTCTCCACCAGTGCCATCAACAGTCTCAGCAGCGTCACCGCCGCAGGGAGATTCGACACTGTAGCAGCAAAGTTCTGGCAGTAATTGAAGGCTCCCCTATAACAGAGGCATTGTACAGTCAAGTCTATGGCAGAAAACTACATACATCTTCATACAGTAGATGCAACACTATATTTGAGGACTGAAGAGGAAACGACACAGCAATCTGTCTGAGCAAACATTTCTACACAATATCAGAAGTGAGTTATCACATTTCATGGAGGTCAACCGGTCATGAGGATGTATCAGCACACCACACATGTACTGCATGCAAACCTAGAAGGCTAAACATGTCAGCATGACTGAATACTAACAATAAAATCTGATGATTTGAACAAAATATGATGTCATCATTACAAGAAACATACCAGCAATGTTCAGCTCTCTCATCCAAATAGGCCCCATAACAGAATTTAAGAGCATCCTCAAAGCAATTTCAAAATTTTAAATACTGTAAAAATAAGGACATGTGTGTTGAACCTAAACAAATACTAAAAATAATTGCATTCTGAACAAAAAATCATGAGGAATGTCCAGTTTCAAAATGTAAAGTATTGAAAAATTATCTGATGGAACATAAATACTGAGTCACAGTACTAGCTACTCAAGAGCTAAATTCCATTCTTTACAAAAATGACTGAGTAATGACCATTGATAGCTATTTCAATATGGCTGATGAATCTGCTATATTGAAAATTGGATCAAAATTCTGGAGAGAAAAAAAGGTTTCCTAATTAGTGAGGATAAGAAAGTGATATTTCTGCTTCATTGGTTCAGTGGTTTCAGAGGAAATAATGTTTACAATGTGACAAAATATATTTCCAGAGAATTTATCAGCTTTGTCAAAGTATAAAGGTAAAATAAAGGTCAAAATCTCAAATATGGCAAGAAACAGAACATAGTGTTGAGCCCAACTAACTACACATGTACCACACAAACAACAAACATGGCTGAGTGATGGCCAAAAGGAGTTTCACCTTGCAGTATGGTCAAAGATTTTTTGTTTGGTTTGTTTGTTGTTTAATGCAGCACTCAGCAATAGCCCAGCTATATGACAGCGGTCTGTAGATAATAAAGTCTGGACCAGATAATCCAGTGATTGACATCATGAGCATCGATCCACACAATTGGGAAACAATGACACGCATCAACCAAGTCAGCGAGCCTGACCATCCAATCCCGTTAGTTGCCTCTTACGACAAACATAATCGCTTTTTACGGCAAGCATGGGTTGCTGAAGACTTATCCTACCCCAGATCTTCACGGGTCATATGGTCGAAGTGCAAAGGTAAAATCAAGGTAAAAATTCAAAATATGGCAAACACTTTTCACCTGACAAGGTCATGGAAGGAGGACTGAGAGCTGCTGCTGCTGGTCTTGATGCGGGACACCAGGATGTTCAGTCCATCCTTCAACAGCTGCCGGTTCTCAGCCATCACAAAACCATTCCTGGAAGAAGAATATGCCACTGATATCTAGGCCTGTACCAGTAAATCAACATACAAGTCAAGAACAAGTGTCAAAACACTTCTACCAAAAAAAACCCTTTATTTCAGGTTATACTTTCATAATGTGTAGGTTCACAAATTCAACTGACTGAATAAATATAATAAACACAAAGTTAATCATACCAAATGAAAGTCAACTTTAAGTGATAATGGATCAAACATATTGTATGTAGTCTCTGGCCAGTACAAACCTCTTATCTCTTCTCCATGTAAATACATGTTACTTTAAACATACCAACATGACTAAACATCATACTCTTCATACAGAAGGATATATTTTTTTCAACCTCATTTTGGTCTACTCCAAAGGCTTTTCTAGTCATACATGGGTACCAAGTAGGAAAGTCATATAGGGTTGTTGGTTACCATGAGAACAGAGACAGCAGTGCCTGCAGCAGGAGTTTTAAGCAGGATCCCATCAACATGGCCTCCGGGGAGTTGCTGCCCGGGCCATCCAGCAAGCCGTCATTCTCCGATATCAGGGTCTGAACACACAAGCAGCACAAACATCATAGCTGGGATACCTACATGTGCTCCTCTCTGAAATCTGTGCACTGGAATTCAGAATCTAATATTCCAAAAGTTACAATGATTATCAAATGGGGTTGCTCCAGTTCAAGAAAACAAACTTTGTGCAATTACTTTCATAATATGTCCATGTTGTAAGATGGAAGTTGTAAGCCACATCTCTTACACAATCCCCTCAGTAGACCTACCTGGAAGAACCAACTGGTGCCCCCTCCTCTCAGTAGACCTATCTGAAAGAACGCACTGGTGCCCCCTCCCCTCAGTAGACCTACCTGGAAGAACCAACTGGTACCCCCCTCCCCTCAGTAGACCTACCTGGAAGAACCAACTGGTGCCCCTCAGTAGACCTACCTGGAAGAACCAACTGGTGCCCCCTCCCCTCAGTAGACCTACCTGGACGAACCAACTGGTGTCCCCTCCCCTCAGTAGACCTACCTGGAAGGACCCACTGGTACCCCTCCCCTCAGTATGCCTACCTGGAAGAACCAACTGGTGCCCCCTCCTCTCAGTAGACCTACCTGGAAGAACCAACTGGTACCCCTCCCCTCAGTAGACCTACCTGGAAGAATGCACTGGTGCCCCCTCCCCTCAGTAGACCTACCTGGAAGAACCCACTGGTGTCCCCTCCCCTCAGTAGACCTACCTGGACGAACCAACTGGTGTCCCCTCCCCTCAGTAGACCTACCTGGAAGAATGCACTGGTGCCCCCTCCCCTCAGTAGACCTACCTGGAAGGACCCACTGGTACCCCTCCCCTCAGTAGACCTACCTGGAAGAACCAACTGGTACCCCTCCTCTCAGTAGACCTACCTGGAAGAATGCACTGGTGCCCCCTCCCCTCAGTAGACCTACCTGGAAGAACCCACTGGTGTCCCCTCCCCTCAGTAGACCTACCTGGAAGAACCCACTGGTGCCCCTCAGTAGACCTACCTGGAAGAACCAACTGGTGTCCCCTCCCCTCAGTAGACCTACCTGGAAGAACCCACTGGTGCCCCCTCCCCTCAGTGGACCTACCTGGAAGAACCCACTGGTGCCCCTCAGTAGACCTACCTGGAAGAACCACCTGGTGCCCCCTCCCCTCAGTAGACCTACCTGGAAGAACCAACTGGTGCCCCCTCCCCTCAGTAGACCTACCTGGAAGAACCCACTGGTGCCCCTCAGTAGACCTACCTGGAAGAACCAACTGGTGACCCCTCCCCTCAGTAGACCTACCTGGAAGAACGCACTGGTGCCCCTCAGTAGACCTACCTGGAAGAACGCACTGGTCCCCCCTTCCCTCAGTAGACCTACCTGGAAGAACCAACTGGTGTCCCCTCCCCTCAGTAGACCTACCTGGAAGAACCAACTGGTGACCCCCTCCCCTCAGTAGACCTACCTGGAAGAACCAACTGGTGCCCCTCCCCTCAGTAGACCTACCTGGAAGAACGCACTGGTGCCCCCTCCCCTCAGTAGACCTACCTGGAAGAACCAACTGGTGTCCCCTCCCCTCAGTAGACCTACCTGGAAGAACCAACTGGTGCCCCCTCCCCTCAGTAGACCTACCTGGAAGAACCAACTGGTGCCCCCTCCCCTCAGTAGACCTACCTGGAAGAACCAACTGGTGTCCCCTCCCCTCAGTAGACCTACCTGGAAGAACCAACTGGTGCCCCTCCCCTCAGTAGACCTACCTGGAAGAACGCACTGGTGCCCCCTCCCCTCAGTAGACCTACCTGGAAGAACCAACTGGTGCCCCCTCCCCTCAGTAGACCTACCTGGAAGAACCAACTGGTGACCCCCTCCCCTCAGTAGACCTACCTGGAAGAACCAACTGGTGCCCCCTCCCCTCAGTAGACCTACCTGGAAGAACCAACTGGTGCCCCCTCCCCTCAGTAGACCTACCTGGAAGAACCAACTGGTGCCCCTCAGTAGACCTACCTGGAAGAACGCACTGGTGCCCCTCAGTAGGCCTATCTGGAAGAACGCACTGGTGCCCCCTCCTCTCAGTAGACCTACCTGGAAGAACCAACTGGTACCCCCCCTTCCCCTCAGTAGACCTACCTGGAAGGACCAACTGGTGACCCCTCCCCTCAGTAGACCTACCTTGAAGAACGCACTGGTGCCCCTCCGTAGGCCTATCTGGAAGAACGCACTGGTGCCCCCTCCCCTCAGTATACCTACCTGGAAGAACCAACTGGTACCCCCCTTCCCCTCAGTAGACCTACCTGGAAGGACCAACTGGTGACCCCTCCCCTCAGTAGACCTACCTGGAAGAACCCATTGGTGCCCCCTCCCCTCAGTAGACCTACCTGGAAGAACCAACTGGTGCCCCTCAGTAGACCTACCTGGAAGAATGCACTGGTGCCCTCTCCCCTCAGTAGACCTACCTGGAAGAACCAACTGGTGCCCCTCAGTAGACCTACCTGGAAGAATGCACTGGTGCCCCCTCCCCTCAGTAGACCTAACTGGAAGAACCAACTGGTGCCCCTCAGTAGACCTACCTGGAAAAACCCACTGGTGCCCCCTCCCCTCAGTAGACCTACCTGGAAGAACCAACTGGTGCCCCCTCCCCTCAGTAGACCTACCTGGAAGAACCCACTGGTGCCCTCAAGGTGCTCACACAGAGGCGGCAACAGATGGATCATGTTGGTTGCAATCTCGGTGGCTGTGTACTGGTCCAGGTGAGAGAATCCGACACTCTTGTCAGCCTTGGTCTAAACAAAACAGGGATAAACAAAAACCTTATTTTCTCTTTCAGCTTCATACAAATAACAACAGCCACAAGTATTCATCAATGATGAGGACCTGTATCTCCATAGTGCCATGTAGTACCCTAGTTGGTGTCAGTCAGCACCTGTTGTGAGTGAGACAGCAAGTGAGTATGGCAGTGAACAAGTTTTCCACCTCTTTAGAAGTTGTACAGCAATATGACTGGTACTGGTAATCCAGGATAAGTTGAACCAACTTACAAAACATGTTTGAGACAAGATGGCTGAGCACAGAATTTGGGCAAACATATTTGGTTTGTTACAGGTAGAGAGGGTGTACCCATGTTGTGCATCTGCAGGTCATAACGAAGAACTTGACTACGCTCCTGTGGACAACCATATTGCTCATGAAACTATTAAGAGGTCGGTGTGACAAGTCAATACCAGAATTCTCTATAAGTTGTTTGATAGAAGTTGATTACAAACAAATAAACATGTCAAAGATGGGTAAACATGACCATTCTCAGTCACGAGAATTGGCCTATAATGTCATAAAATACATGGAGAAAGAACATACATATACATCTCAAGCACTGTCAAAAGCTGGCATTGCGACCTCTGTCTGTGTTTACGCTAAAAGGCATCAGAGCAGAAAGTATAGCTTGTGACAAAAGCATTGTTGTTATCTATAAATGTGCAGTTACTGTTTCCACAGGCATCGGGTACCTCACATCATCATGTGGTATTGAACTCTAGAACTAGAACTTGTGTGCCGAGACAGAACGCGCACATTTCATCGTATTACACGCCAGTGGGTGAACCTCATACAAAGTCATTAGGGTTAACTGTCCGGTCACAACCCAACTTATCCTGGCTTACCATAGCCATACTTACAAAATCCTGCACTGTTCTCACATGTGTTATGACACCTTGCCCTTAAAGTCTATTACAGCAATATACATATTTTTTGCTGCAGTCATGATTGTTTCAGCTCTATCAAGTAAATAATAAAGTAAGGGCCAGATAAACTACTGGGCAAAATAATGAACAACATCCCCCAACATCTGTGTACACAAAATCAACCAAGGCATTAAGCCTTACCACCTCAATGACTTGGTTGATGCATGTAATCGTATCCCATTTGCATGGATCGATGCTCATGATGTCAATCACTGGATTGTCTGGTCCAGTCTCGAGTATTTACAGACCACCTTCATATAGCTGAGTGCGGCGTTAAACAACAAACCAACCAACCAACTAATTTAGTCGGCTGCCACAACAAGCAATAGAATAATGGGGACCTATTCTATCATGGCCCAGTTCCCAGACTTTCATCTGATGGACGAAGTATGTGCACTCACCTTCAGGAAGGTCCTGCGTTTAGCAGCCGAGGCTAGCAGCGAGTGGTCAAGCTTTCTGGTCAAGTCCTTCAACAGGAATTCCAACTGTGGTGGCTGTATCTGAAGATCTTCCGTTGCCTGCAAGACACACACAAAGTGAGCTACACATATCAGTACAGGCAGGATCAAGATTCACGTAAAGATCCAGGTGTGATGAAAACAAAGTTTATTACCAATTGGTAATCATTTATGATGACACACTGTCAGCGCTGCTGGAAATAAGTCGTCTAAGGTGCCGCGATTCGCTGTGCAGAGTTGCGTCCCTTGGGCACGCCAGAAACCTATGATTGTGGGTTCGAATCCTGGTTCGCCCCAATTATGTTTCTAGGTTTGTCAGCATCATATCCATGCTCGTGGGTTTCACTGAAGTGGTAAACATCTGAGACCTGCATCACTTCGGGCTTTCCTCCCACATTAAGCTGACACGCCGTGATATAACTGGAAAACTGCGGAGTTAAACCAAACTCACTCACTCAGTCACTGCTGGGAATAATGTGGTCAACATCAATATACTACCTATTGCTGCAAGCAAATCCCTTTTTCAGTCACCTCTTACCATAAGTACGATGTACTAGGAATGATGTCTGTCCCAAAAATCCCAACATCAAATGCAGTGAATGTAAAACTGATCAACTCGTACCTTTGTGTTCATCTCAGAGTCAAGGGCTGCCTTGGTGATGAGGCCCGTGCTCAGGATGGTGAACACACTAACATCCAGCTCCCTACAAGGAGAAACAGAACTAGTCTTTAAAAGTAGATGCTATTTACATCAGAACATGGCAGGTCAACCGGAGAAATATGAAGGGCTGAAAAATAATCTAATATATTAGAAAACGCAACTGAAGTTCTGTGTGTAGGTGGTTTCACAGACCTGAAGTACTGTGTGTCGGTGGACAGACTGACCTGAAGTACTGTGTGTAGGTGGACAGACTGATCTGAAGTACTGTGTGTCGGTGGACAGACTGACCTGAAGTACTGTGTGTCGGTGGACAGACTGACCTGAAGTACTGTGTGTCGGTGGACAGACTGACCTGAAGTACTGTGTGTCGGTGGACAGACTGACCTGAAGTACTGTGTGTAGGTGGACAGACTGACCTGAAGTACTGTGTGTAGGTGGACAGACTGACCTGAAGTACTGTGTGTAGGTGGACAGACTGACCTGAAGTACTGTGTGTAGGTGGACAGACTGACCTGAAGTACTGTGTGTAGGTGGACAGACTGACCTGAAGTACTGTGTGTAGACGGATTCACTGACCTGAAGTACTGTGTGTCGGTGGACAGACTGACCTGAAGTACTGTGTGTAGGTGGACAGACTGACCTGAAGTACTGTGTGTAGGTGGACAGACTGACCTGAAGTACTGTGTGTAGATGGACAGACTGACCTGAAGTACTGTGTGTAGGTGGACAGACTGACCTGAAGTACTGTGTGTAGGTGGATTCACTGACCTGAAGTACTGCGTGTAGGTGGATTCACTGACCTGAAGTACTGTGTGTAGGTGGACAGACTGACCTGAAGTACTGTGTGTAGGTGGACAGACTGACCTGAAGTACTGTGTGTAGATGGACAGACTGACCTGAAGTACTGTGTGTCTGTGGACAGACTGACCTGAAGTACTGTGTGTAGGTGGATTCACTGACCTGAAGTACTGTGTGTAGATGGACAGACTGACCTGAAGTACTGCGTGTAGATGGATTCACTGACCTGAAGTACTGTGTGTCAGTGGACAGACTGACCTGAAGTACTGCGTGTAGATGGATTCACTGACCTGAAGTACTGTGTGTAGGTGGACAGACTGACCTGAAGTACTGTGTGTCAGTGGACAGACTGAGCTGAAGTACTGTGTGTAGGTGGACAGACTGACCTGAAGTACTGTGTGTAGGTGGACAGACTGACCTGAAGTACTGTGTGTCAGTGGACAGACTGAGCTGAAGTACTGTGTGTCGGTGGACAGACTGAGCTGAAGTACTGTGTGTAGGTGGACAGACTGACCTGAAGTACTGTGTGTAGGTGGACAGACTGAGCTGAAGTACCGTGTGTCGGTGGACAGACTGACCTGAAGTACTGTGTGTAGGTGGACAGACTGACCTGAAGTACTGTGTGTAGGTGGACAGACTGACCTGAAGTACTGTGTGTCAGTGGACAGACTGACCTGAAGTACTGTGTGTCGGTGGACAGACTGACCTGAAGTACTGTGTGTAGGTGGACAGACTGACCTGAAGTACCGTGTGTCGGTGGACAGACTGACCTGAAGTACTGTGTGTAGGTGGACAGACTGACCTGAAGTACTGTGTGTAGGTGGACAGACTGACCATCTTCTCCTCCTTGTCCCCCTCCTTCAGCTGTGTACCCCCTGACTGGCTCGGCTTCTGGGTCTCCTGGAAACAAACAGTCAGCTACAGCAGAAGGTCACAACACACTATAACTATACTTTACCATAAAGTACTTTGTTAGAATGGAAACCTCAAGTAGGTATGTTCAAGTGAAGACAGGACATCGCCACAATGCTTCAGTTAACTGGAAAATTGTCACTTCATATAAGGAAATCAGGCAAACGGGTTGTGACGAGGTGAAACTATCTGCATCCAAATCAGTGTCTCCACCCCATGTAGGGTAATCTCAACGATGTGACACCCAACTTGTTTGTAAACCCACCACTACTGAACATGAGAATGTCCCACATGACTAGTGAGTGAGTGTGTTTGGTTTTACGCCGCTTTTAGCAATATTCCAGCAAATCACAGCGGGGGACACCAGAAATGGACTTCACAGGTTGTGCCCATGTCGGGAATCGAACCCGGGTCTTCGACGTGATGAGCAAATGCTTTAACCACTAGCCTACCCCACCGCCCCTGATAAGGACAAAGCTACCACGGCAAACTCACAGACTGTGTGGAATCTCGGCTGTTCTCGTCCAAGTCGGCTGAAAGATTCTCCTTCTCGGACTGTTTCCTGTAACACATCAATGACATCAACTCATTTTGCACAATACAGTGTACAAAGGAAGAAGACTGGACTATTTTCTTTACTGGATCATTGTTCACATGACCAAATAGCAGCATGCAGGATGAATTCGGACAAGTCTTCCCAGCAGACACGCATCTGAGTGCTGTTCCTGTCATGTTCTGCCAAACATTCAGCCTCTGAATTACCTAGAACTGCAGATTCTACCTATAATTATCTCAACACAGTTAATGGGGGAGTGAGTATTGTTTTACGCTACTTTTAGCAATATTCCAGCAATTTCATGGCGGGGAATACCAGAGAACGGGCTTCACACATTGTACCCATGTTGGGAATCGAACTGAAATATTCAGCAAACACTTTTAACCACTAGGCTACCCCACCGCCTCTTCAAAGTTCATGACTTTCACGCCAACATTACCCTCATCATCATTATAATCATCACCAACATAACGAGCAATCAAGGATTCAAAGTTCAATTTCTGATATAAATGACAAGCAGAAGCAACATAAAATTTCCTTCATTTTCAAGTAAAATGACCTAAATTTGATCTGTCTCCTACCTAGAGCTACAGAGCATTTTGTTCAGTCTTTGCTGAGCTGTTTCAGTGACACAAATGCATGTCTTACTTCTTCCCTGGTTTCCTCCCTTTCTTCTTGCCGTCTGCTCCACGAGAACTGCTGGGCTCCACCTGCTGGGTCTCTTCAAGGTCAAAGTTTGCAACTGGAGGTCTGAACCCTGGGGTAACTGTAAATCACATGCAGCATTGAGTATGTTTTTCATTTTTATTCCAAACTAAAGACAAGTGCAGTTGCTTTTCCAGCACAGAAAATTAAGTCTTTAATGCCAATGTCAGGCAAGTGGGAAAAAACACCATATTGGACATTTGTAAATAAAGACGTTCTGTTCTAATATTTAAAGGTATTTTAACATTGAAATAATGCAATATTGTAAAACTGAGTATTAAAGTTGGTATTGGTCCTGGTAACAGAGACAAGTCCCATTTGCAATGCTAAAACATTTCCTTCAATAAAATCTTGAATTGTGAAATTTTAATTTCAATTTGGGAATTATATCAGACATTTGCTGTAGACCTGATGCTGAATATCTGCCTTTGAGAACACCTTGATAAATCTTTTTCAATTATAAACACAATTTTGTATTCTATCTTTCAATATAGCATATTCACTCTTTGTATGACTTCCACAGAACCGTACGTACCGGCCAGCAATCTCTCCAGGGTGTTCTGCACCTCTGTGATGTTCTGCAGCCTCATGATGACCTTGCCCTTCATCTCCGGCGACGTTTGTGTAGCAAAGCAGTTGGCCAGCTGACAAGGAAACAAGCATTCAGGCTAAACCCGTGTATAGCTTTACACATAGTTTCACACTGTCTTCAAACACTTCCAAGCATAACACTTGTTAATCTTGTCCTACCTTACAGGTGCAGGAATACATCAATCAAAGTACAATGAGGCACGAACACATCTTTGAATAATGAGCACACCATAAATCTACATTGAGTAATCCTAGTGATTTAGTTCCTGTCAAAGTATAGGAGACACAATGCTGTTTAGTGCTGTTAGATTGTTTCTGAAGATTTCGTGCATTGATGATTTACACATAATATTATAAGTCCATGTTAGTATACAACTATGATTGTGATGTTCACATTTATTAATTGTGCGGAAAACATGTTTGTTCCGTGATTGACCAGTCTGTGACTGGTTTTAGTATTTACAGCACTTTGTATTGCCTGCTGCCATCATACTTTGCTAGCATATGCTATAACCTGTTATGTTAGACTAGTTAGTTTAGATTAATTAGTTTAGATTAATTAGTTTTCATGATTAGTTCCTCATTGTCGTAATTGGTTGTTCTTGTTTAGTTTATAAGTTAAGCTTAGTTTAAGCCAGTTCAAATGTTGACTCTGATCATAAGCTGTAATCAGTCATACTCCATAAAAGCGTTTATTGCCGAGTTAGTTCTAGTAATAGTTTTTGTTGATTTCAACCCATAATTCAACCAACTAAAAGAGCTTCCATATTACCTCGACTTCCACTATCTCATGAACCCTAAACAGCTCAAGTCCCAACCTGACTAATATATATTGTTATACTTTGATGTTTATCATATAAATGGGATTTGTAGCTGTAATCATATTCTGATGGTTGATCTGATAATATATGCTTAAATTCATGCTCATGGTATACAGTAAATGTAATAATGTTTAATTATAGATTCTAATTCAACCTTATTCTATTAAGTATTAGGGTATTAATCCTTATCCGTATCGTGGTGGGATCTCCACATCCCCTATAGAACAAACGAAATCCAATGAAACCCCTACAAGTATTTGTCGTCATTCCACATAGACGTGATACCGCTGTTACAAAAGTTATGAGCACTTCCGGTTTTATGACCTTGACCAATCATGACCTGTATATAAAGTTTCATCAAATGCAAATCAAAATTGCTGAGCACCCTTGACCAAAGTCATTTCATGAGTTCATGACCTCCAAAGCGATTTGACACAATCATGACATATCATAAGTGCTGAGTTAGTTCGAATTCATCTTACTCATTGCAAAAACCTTTGATCTTTCCCGTCTCAGAGGACATGCACGCTAATGTTCTGTCAAATTCCAAGCATTAATAAAGAAATCCAGCACACAAGTTTTTTCATGCCCAACTCATTCAATCACAACTATGGTTGTGTTACAAACAACATCTACATATCATCTGTAATAAGCACATAGTTGAGAAAACCAACTGCAGGGGCGGTGGAGCTAAAATCCAACCAATCACATTACACAGCCCCCATTACGCAGCCCCCATTATGCAGCCCCCATTACACAGCCCCCATTGCACAGCCCTCATTACGCAGGGTCTGCTTAAAAACAAGGCTTATTTTGTTTAAAGTGCAGCATCCTTAATGCATGTGACATGTGTATGCAGTGTCTGTGAAACCGTCCTTCCTCAGTACAGGAGATTACAGTGGCTAGAATCTGTGCAATGCTTTCGGTTAACTGTTATAAAAGATGTTAACAGTAACGTTTTTGTTTATATCTTAGATAAAGAAATTGTAGAATTTTCCTATTCGGAATATTCTATAAGTAATACGTTACCACTGTTATACCGAGGCTGTTGTCTCCCACAACTGCTGCTATAGCGAAATCTACCACAGAGATCTCAATTACCTCATGCAGCACGTGCGTAGCCACCTAGCTGCCATGTGACACCCTTCACTCTTGTCTCTTGCGAGAGCAAGTGCTCGGGGGACGGACGGGCGGGCAGCAGCCCAGTGGTAACGTATTACTTATAGAATATTCCGAATAGGAAAATTCTACAAATTACATTAAGTAATACGTTACCACTGTTATACCGAGGCTGACTACCACAGTAGGCGGTGGGGAGCACCTACAACCCGAATCCTGACTGCTAGCGTTCCTTCCGACCAGCGGAAGTAAACACCAAGGCGGAAGCACTCGATGCGCATGCACCTACCTAGGCGTTACCCTATAGGAATACCAAAGCACTGTCAAGCGCATACCGTAAGGCTCAATCGCCATTGCCAAAACGATTGGTGACTCCAAACGGCCCCACTGGATAGGTATTTCATCGCCGCAGCGGATGAGAACACTGTATCCGCGTGAGCTGAATCTTAGATCAGGTTAAACAGTCGAAAAGAGGGAAATTAATTTCATTCAGACCGTATATCCCAGAGCAAGCCTACTTAAAGTATGCATTAGGCGCGTGACCTAATTCCAGTATTTGTAAGCATGCATCACAAGGTTGGGATACACGACAGACAATTAAATACATAATTGTCAAAATACAAATAAGGACAAAGCACACAAAAAGCCGCCCTCACCTGTGGTGTGAGTGCGCTGGTTTGCGGGACCCCAACTCCAGTACCCACGGCAGTGGGAACATTGGAGTAGACCCAGATTGACCACCGTGCAAGGTCTGACGCCTGAGGAGTTCGGAATTGCGCTGGGCACACCCCTTAGGTGCCCGCTTGCGCCGCGATCCGCGGGCCAAGACGGTGCACACTCTTCACGACGGCATCAGCGACCTGTTTGAGGTAATGATTGGCAAAAACCGAGTCAGAACGCCAGTAACAACCTCGTAATATTCTGCGAACAGAGATATTCGAGTGTAGGGCAAATGTTGCTGCTAGCGCCCTGATCTCGTGCGGGTTTGACCCCGCTACCGGTAACCCCCGAGACCGGTACGCCAGATTGATGACAGAACGAAGCCACAACGCAATCGAGTTGCGAGTTATGTCAACCGTGCGATTAGGGTTACACGATATGAACAGACGGTCACGCCCTTGTCTACGTTCATTCGAAGCCTTAAGATAATACTTAAGGGCCCTAACCGGACACAGCGCTCTGTCCTCAGTATCAGCAGGATGTAAGATTTCTTTGAGTGATCTTACAGTGAATTCTCTCTCCGTTTGCCCGATTCTCGGCCTCACAGGCAGTGGAAGTGGCGACTGCGTGACCTGGGTCAGCAAGTCGGGGTACCACGATCTGTTCGGCCACATGGGCGCGATCAGTAACATTCGACAGCGAACTCCTCGGAGCCGGCTTAGAATGTGTGGTATCAACGCTGTCGGCGGGTAAGCATAAGCGTCCAAGCCCGTCCAGTCTAACGCGAGAGCATCGTGATCGATGGCCCTCGGGTCCGGGACTGGTGATACAAACAACGGGAGTTGATTGTTGAACCGCGTTGCGAACAGGTCGACCATCGGACGACCCAAACGTTCGCACAGCCACTGAAACACTACTGGGTTCAGCATCCACTCTGTGGGGCTCGGATCCTGAGGCCTCGATAGAGCATCGGCCAGTACGTACCGCACACCTGGGATGTGATGGGCGCGTATCTGGCACGGGACACTGTCCACCAGAGCGTAAAACTCGAACGTGAGATCGAGTAGCGAGTGACTGTGGGTTCCCCCCAGTTTGTTCACATAGGACACTACCGTCGTGTTGTCGATCGCCAGCATGAGCCGGGCGTCGACGAGACGATGCTTCCAGTGATTGACTGCGTTGATCACTGCCTTGAACTCGAGACAATTGATGTGAAGACCTAGTCCGTCTACGCACCACAGCCCCGAGCTCACCACCCCCTCTAGATGGGCGCCCCAGCCCACTAGAGAGGCGTCTGTATACAGGTTCAACGTGGCCCGGTAGGGCCGCATAGAGACTCCTGATAAGACATTGTAAGGGAGCGTCCACCACTCCAGATGCGGTCGGAGCCGATCCGGGAGGGCGACGGTCGCACTGTTCACCTCCGTTGCTAACAACTGGATTAAAAACCGTTGCAGCGGGCGGAGTTGGAGACGACCCCGTTCGGTGCAGGCCTGGGCTGATACAAGTAGCCCTAACAGCTGTTCCCAAAAGTGAACAGTCTGTTGCACCGCTAAGACTTTTGCAATCATCGCCTGAATCTTGTGCCACCGGTCTGGGGGGACAAAGAGGCGATGGGACACCGTGTTGAACCGACCTCCGATGAACAGCAAGTTCAGAGAAGGGGTTAACTCGCTCTTGGGGAGATTGATAATCCACCCAAATTGCTCCAAGAGCCGACGTGCGAAAACAAGATGGCGTGACAGGGTGTCCGTCATTCGATTTGCTACTAGCGAGTCGTCCAGGTACGCGAAGTACCGGACACCCCTCCTGTGGAGGAACCCCACTATGGGGGTGGTTAACCGGGTGAACAGCCAGGGAGCGGACGTGTGAATCATTCTGAGTTCGGCACTGTCCTACTTGGGAACGAGAAATATCCCCCTTCTCCACCAACCTGCCGATGGCATCGGCGAGGATGGGAAGATCGGTTTCCGCATCGAAACCTGCCAACGGGGCAACGGTGAGCGCCGGATTCGCTTTGAGATCAAGCCGATAGCCGTACCGAATCGTGTTGACCACCCACGGGTCGTCGAACACTTGTTCCCAATTCTCCCAGTAAGTCTGGAGTCTGGCTCCCACTGGGGAAGGAGAGGGGGCCCTGACAGGCTGCGGCAGGCGCAACTGTCCAGGGCCAAGTGACTCGGGTTCGCCTAAGGGCCAACCGAAGTTGGCGCTGTCGGCATACGAACCCCTCCAATGAGAGTCACCTGGAGGGGCCCTTGCCGTCCTTAGACGACTTGGGCTTCCCCCAGTTCCCCGTCTTCCCGCGAAAGGGCAGCTGATTGCCCATACCGGAGCCCTCAGGGCGGGGCTACTTCCCAGAGGAAGAAGAACCCGACCCCCTAGACCTACCGGCCGCAGCAGCCTGGGGCGCGCTCCGGTTAGGAGCGGCACCCAGGCGCCTATGCAGGGACTCAACAAGAGCAAGTGTGTGCCGAGAGTCCTCGGCAACGTACTCCAGGGAAGCATTTAAACTGAGCAGGCAGTTGTAAATGCGCTGGTCACGGTCCGTGGGAGAACCTTCGACCAGACTGGCCGCTGCAGCCAAGTAAGTGTCTCCGTGAGACATGGAGTGCCGAGCGAGGGCGTCCAGCTGGTGCAAGGTAGCTTGCGTTACCGTAGCAGCCGGTGGGGCACGGACACCCAACCGCTCAACATGGGCCTCCGCGGTAGGACCAGCCTCGGGAAAGGCAAGGTCATGTACCGGGAATAAACCCTTTCTCCACGACGTCGGAGGCAACGGGAGACCCCGACCGGAGGCCGCCGCAAAGGCGTTCTCCAAGGAAGGCTTGATACCGCGCAGCAAGTTTGATGCGGGGAAAGCCATGTCGGAAGACTCATCGTATACCTCGGAGGAACCCACAGTCGTGGATTCCCCGCGGTACCGGCCAGGGGCATGTCCTCAAAGAGGTCATAACGGACTGCACATACAGCCGGTAGCGCTCGCTTGCGGCACACCCCGCAGCTCCTGGTTGCGGGGGTAGAGGGGGTGGAGGACGGCGAAACATCCATGTCAGACATTTTGTTTGTACTATGAACAAAGAGCAAAACATGGTTACAACACACGCACCACAAATAGTCACAAACGAGTATTTTCACGAGAAAATAAACGAGCAATGGGAATATAGAACATACACATATAACATATAGAGGAATAAGTGATGTAAAAACTCCAAGATATACTAGAACAGGGGAACGTAAGACGCAACGTGCATACGAGACACCCCGCAAGTATATAGAAAAAAAGGGCGGGAAAAATATTTCCTTTTGGCGGGAAAAATATTTCCAAGCGTAGTTACAGCAAACGCCCCGTAAAAGCACAGTTTATTAGAGAGAATAAACAGTAATAAATATCACCGAATGGTCGGAGAAACAGGAACGCTTGAGCAGTTTATTGTACGTCTTGCTAGAGCAAGCGAAGAGACAAGAGTGAAGGGTGTCACATGGCAGCTAGGTGGCTACGCACGTGCTGCATGAGGTAATTGAGATCTCTGTGGTAGATTTCGCTATAGCAGCAGTTGTGGGAGACAACAGCCTCGGTATAACAGTGGTAACGTATTACTTAATGTAATTTTAACCATAAACCAAAAAAAGAAAAATGCTGCCTCAAGTTGCCATGTGCAAAAAAAAGGTCTACAAATTGCTAAAGAAATAAACGCTATTCTCAATCAGGATTATGATCAGTTAATAGTTTTTCCCCACAAAATATGCTGTTCAGTGTAATGTCAGTTATGTGATTTATCTCACAAAAATCATTCATTGGGGTAATTTAGGTATCTTATAGGTGGACACAAAGAAATATAATGTTGAGCTGTATCTGAACAATAGAGTTATTATATTTTACGAAATTGACACATTAGACAAATCACTATTCAAGTCATTAATATTGCGAAGCTTTGAGACACTGTTCCTGACTCACCTCACGGAACCAGTTCAGGCTGTGGAAGAGTGTGGTGCAGATCACATCCTTTTCCTTGTGGGACAGTGACTCGTACTTCTCATACACCTCCTCCTTGACTGTGTACACAGGGCAGCCTACCACAAACACATGGTTGTCAGTACAGAATACAGCTAATATGTGACACACAGCCAGATGTACAGTAAGGATAAGGATAAAAAGAATTAAAAAACTGTGACAAGCCAATTTACTATTACAAAGGCCAATTGCTTGATGAGCTCTTCAGAAACGAGATGAAATACCCTTGATCTCAGTTGATCAAAGGTTTGTGACGGAAGATTTCTATGGCTTCTGTGAGTTTTCTTTTACTAAAGTCCTGGTGTTTGGTTGAGTGGATTTGGACTGTGTCAAACTGAATTCAATGGCTTGAAAATTTTTGCTGGTGGTCTGAGAGGGCCAAGTTGTCGTCTGCTTTGGCTGTTGAAGTTTTATGTTCTTCAATCCAGGTATCTACTGGGCAGGAGGTTTCACCAATGTATGAGGCACCACAGTCCCAAGTAATCTTATAGATCACTCCTTTGGTGGGTTGCTCATCTACATCGAAACGTCACTATATGCAATAAATCAGGAGTTGTTCTCCATAAAGTTGTACACTTTGTTATTTACTCTTCAACTTCTAGATAATTCATAAGCTAAAGATGCCTTGAGAACTTTTTTATATACAAATTTGCTAATCAGCTTAGTACCACTGACACAATGTAGCTTCCTACTCACCTAGTAATGCATCAATACCCTCCAGATCACCGCCATTTTGTACCTTTTCACAGATGTGGACCAGCCGGAAGTGTGGAGACAGACACGTGGGGTTCGGCCCGCTGGAAAGGGATGTATTCTACAATACACACTCACACCACATCCTAGTGGATGAATAATCACAGAATTACTGGGGCTGGATTGGAGGCTGATGGTTGAAAGCCTTTCTGATAGAAATCCCAGCCAAGTCTTACTCTTAGTGCAAACTGGCTCAACATGTTGCTTTATGAGGTTAAATTGCTCAAATTTGAAGCCAAAACAGAAAACATCAAAATTTAGAAATAAAACATAAGCATTTTAAAATAAACTACACTGACGTAACCTCCACACAACCTCCACTGAACTCTAAATATCTTGATCATTGCAAAGACTAAAATGTATTTCTTAGGGTTAAAACATCATTTATACTTACCCTGACTTATACTAATTACTTATCTGATCTCATTCCGAAAAGATAGTGGGAATTCCTGTGCTGTGTTCCCGGAGAACAGAGAAAACCATCTCACCCAAAGGTGCCCCTCAACAGCACAGGAAGTTGTGAACAAACCGGTACACTCGTCACCCTCTCATTTCGCTTACCCTTACTACCTTAACACATATACAGTCAAGTCTTGTTAATCCGACACTCTTTAATCCGACACTCGGCTTTATCCGACACAAATGATGGGAACCGATTGATTCAGCCCTATTTAGTCCTGTTAATCCGACATTCTCGCACTCCGACTCAGACACACCTAATTTGCAACGAAATACCGAAATCACTCATTAATCAGTCTCGTTAATCCGACAAAGTGATCAGCGTACTCCGTGGTCATCTGCCCGCGAGTACACAGCCAGTGTTTTGATGCGAGGCGAGTCGGCTGGTAGCTGCATATTACAACGGCTGCAGCGATAAACATGCTTAACAATAAACAATTAATGCTTTAAATAAAGAAAACAGGATAATTCACATGCATAGATTACCTCAATCTTATTAAAATCAGATACAAGTTCTCCCTATCGACCAGGACATCCCATTACAAGTCACGTCAGAACAACCTTTCGCGAACTATGACCTACCAATGAAATGACCAACAGGAAGTCGACGTTAGCCACTTAGAAAGCAGCTTTCTTAAGCTTTGGGTACCAGTTTCAAAGTTGCGACTTCCATTTCAGACTATGCTTTTTAAAGTATTTTGAATCTGTCAAACAGTCTGTAACAGTTGTTTTGTGTTAAACTTTAGAGGTTGAATGATTAGAAAAAATATTCCGCCAATAATTTAACATAACAATATGAATATATATTTCATATTTTTTATAACGTGTTTGAATCATTATCTATCGTGTAGTTGTTTGATTTTCGATCACGAACGTTGATACTACTAAATTTCGTTTATCCGACATACTCGTTAATCCGACAATCATATGCAACCATCGATGTCGGATTAACGGGACTTGACTGTACTAGAAGCGGGGATGGCTGAGGTGAGGCGAATTAGGTTTAATGTCAGATTCAAGATTATCTCACTTATATAGCAACATCCATGCACGTGTGTGGCTGCTTGTACTTGTCCGGACTGATGCCGATTTTATAGTACTAGCCCACTGACATACCATGCCACAGTTTAACATGAATACCCCACTCAGACACAGTATACTGTCGGAGGGCATAATCTTGACACAATCGTTTCACTCATGTTCCAAATTACATAGTAAAACAGGGGAGCATGGACTATTGGTCGGTGGTTATGTGTCAGTTACCTGACATCTACTAGTCTGCGGGATTTGGGGCGAGTTTGAATCTAGTTATCTTCGATTGATCGACCACTAAGGGGCGGAACTGGTGAATCCCGGCATTATCTTCAGTGGCGATGTCTCAGATAGTGTGAACAGCAAAGACTGTGTCCGATTACGAAATTAGTAAAAAAAATAAAGCCAAAGTAGAAAAATACAGTTATAGTATGAAGAAGAAAGGTTTGAAAAAGGTAATCCAAGCAAAATATTTAAATAAAATCTATTGATTTTGAAAGGGTGGCTTGCATTATGAAAACAGAAATTTAGCCCATCCACCCAGTTGGCGCAAAAATGAGAAAGTGACAAGTGCACCAGCTTGGTCATGCGCATCAGGTGGCGCTACGCGGCTGAGGGGTGCTTTTGTGTGAGGTGTTTTTCTCTGTTTTTGTGAACACAGCACAGGAGTTTCCACTACCTTTTCAGAATAAGACGAGACAAGCAATTAGTAATTTGTATGAGCAGGATGAGCTAAAATACGACATTGTCTAAATACCTACCAAGCCATTGCTATCAGATTATTGTGTACACTTGTAATGACAATCAATGAACTCGTCACAGCATAATTTGAGTGTTTCCCCCACCTTGCACTTTCCTTTGTGTTGGCCTTCTTCTTGTGATTAGCCACTACAAGCGGCAGCAGGTTGATGGCTATAGAACTGTCCGTGTCCTCATTCAGATTGTACATATCTTGCAGAGGAACCATGTGATCCCTGCAACAGGTCCAAGAATCATAGATTCAACTGATGAAATCTGAGAGTGCTCTCCCTTTGCTTAGCTGATGAATACAGATTGCACAATTTGTCTGAACCATTTCAGGAGACTTACACACCATATTTCTGAATCATAGGTCGACAATAACAATCTTGTTTTAATTTGGCAGAATCTCATTCAAGGTAAACAGGTCTAGCATCAAAATGTACAAGTACATTCAGACATATAGTATGAACACATGCTTTGAAGTCATACAACTTCACCAGTGAGTATACACATAGTGAGTGAACGAGTGAGTGAACGAGTGAGTGAGTGAGTTGGGTTTAACGCCGCTTTTAACATTATTCCAGTTATATCGCGGCAAGTGAGCTTAATGTGGGAGGAAAGCCCGAAGTGATGCAGGTCTCAGACGTTTAGCACTTTGGTGAAACCCACGAGCACAGGTATGGTGCTGACAAACCTAGAAACATAATTGGGGCAAACCTGGATTCGAACCTTAGGGTTCTGGCGTGCCCAAGGGACGCAAATCTGCACAGCCATTCGTGGCGCCTTAGATGACTTGGCCACCCGTGCCCCCTATTCACATAGTGACCAACACCTTCACAGAGTATTCTGTCGCACAAACACCTGCTGTTATGACAGTAGTTACGGAGATTCCATGGTGTAATTATCACATCTCACACTTACTGCTTAATGAAGCTCTCTTCAACGTCCACCACAAAATCATCCTGGAAATCTGCTATCATGTTCTCAGAAATCCAGTGCTGAAACAGGAATACTGCCAGTGAGATCTTCAACACAGTGAATAGTAACGGTGTGAGGTATATCGGTAACTTGAGGTTCATTCTATCCTCGATATGTATCACAATATGATTTGTTCATGCTCGATGTATCGGGCGATTTCAAATTGGGATATTTATCATGTGTTTAACATTACACACTTGCCAAATGCCTTCGCTGCCCAGGAGCAAGAATTTGGGGCCCAAAGATAGCTGCGTATTTATTGAGTAAACATTACGTTGTATCAGCATCTTGTTTTGTTCCATTTATGCACTTCAGTTCATACCTTAGTGTATAAGACTGCTTCTGAATTTAAAAATTAGAATTATACAATTTATCGTGATAAATATTGCAATATGGCCTCGTGCATTGCAAAATATTGTGATACACTATTAAAAAAATTCATTCTGAGTTGGGTTTAACATCACTTTTAACAGTATTCCAGTTATATCATGGCATGTCAGCTTAATATTGGAGGAAAGCCCGAAGTGTTGCATGTCTCAGAAGTTAACCACTTCGGTGAAACACACGAGCACGGGTATGGTGCTGACAAACCTAGAAACATAAATGGGGTGAACCGGGATTCGAACCCACAATCATAGGTTTCTGGCGTGCCCAAGGGACGCAACTCTGCACAGTGAATCACGGCGCCTTAGACGACTGGGACACCCGTGACCCCCTGATACACTTTAAGCCTCCAATACCCATCCCTTCTGAATAGTTACATTTGTGAAGTGGCTGGGGTGTTCCGCACCAGTTGGAGGGCACTCACACAGAACACCATAGTACAACATATGAGCAGACATATTTACTCCCCGGCAACAAAATAGTATTTCAATAACTAGGTCTGCTGTGTCCCTTAGAACAGGAATAAGAAGTTCAGAATGCAAGTTGAGATATAATGGCCTACAAAGCATACCTATGAATACAGTCTCTGTGTGTGTGTGTGTGTGTGTGTGTGTGTGTGTGTGTGTGTGTGTATATAAGCATACCTATCAATACAGTATATATATAATATAATATAATATATACACTATATATATATATCGATAGTATAAGAGCTGTCAGAACTAGAGCGGTGATCCTTATTTCCAATCCAAAGCCATTGCTCATAGTAAGGTATACATAAGACCAGATACATTAAATGGGCATACAAATTGAGCAGCAAAAGTAACCTAACCTAAAAAAATGGTTACTTCCTAATTACAGCTACGTAATACATGCAGAAATAAAGTGTCTACTCTATAGACATTGCGTCAAATGTGTGCGTATCCTACCGTGTCTTATGTTGATATTACAAAACTCTCAGAATACATGAATATCCCTCGCACTCGCTTTACGAAGTACAACCCTTCTGACACACGTTGTGATATGAGAACACACGGATGGGATAACCTCCATGTCTGTAAGTGTCACCTACCACAACTTTAGGGTCTACATTGCCTTTACTGATGACAGACGACAGTTCATCCAGAAACAGGCAGGTGGCCTCGGGGCTGCCGGTGCTGCTGGTTCGGACCAGTTGCAGCAGGTGCACCACCTCCTTCAGCTTGTCGTCACTGATGGTGCTCTCAGACTGGTCAGAGCTGCAACACAGCAGGGAAACTGTTTGATGATGTTGCATATCAATTCTAACAACAAGTCTAAATCAACAAAAACACTGTTTTGTTTTGGGATGACAAGTCAATTTCAGGTTGGGAAAGTGATCTTATTCTTGACACTTATGCAGTAAAAACATAGTAAATGCCCTGTCCATCAGGAGTGCTGTATTATGTGGTTATAATAATGATACCTCCATTACTACCACTTCTACTAATTCAAATTTAATTTTCAGCTCCCTGGGCATCATACTACCACAGATATGACTACTAATTCAAATTTCATTCTCACTACCACTACCACCCCTAGTGAGGTGAGCTTAGGTGAAATTGGGTTTAACATTGCATCCAATGTAATGCACTTACATAGCGACATGCATGAATGCATGCACACGTGTGTGTGTGTCTGCTTGTACTAGTCCAGACTGATGCTGATTTAATAGTGCTATTTAATAGAAATTCAAATTTCATTCTCTGCTTCCTTGGCAGTATACCACCCAAGTTGCCTTATAAGGCACTAGGTTTTCAATCATATTACCTTCCACCCCACCATAATTCTCCCAGGCAGCATTAATGTAGACATACGTAATTTATCATGAAGTTGATACAGAAACATACAAGACGAGGATGATGAAAAATTGTGATTCAGCCTGCATGAGGTACTGTTAATTAAAATATAGATATTGAGTAGTGTATAAGTAAGTGTTGTTTGAAACAGCAGTCAACAACACTACATGACACAACACCACACACGACACACGACACCCCACCCCACCACACCACACACCACACAACGACACCCCACCCCACCCCACCCCATCCCACCCCACCCCACCACACCCCATCCCACCCCACCCCACCACACCCCACCACACCACCCCACCACACCACACCACACCACACCACACCACACCACACCACACCACACCACACCACACCACACCACACCACACCACACCACACCACACCACACCACACCACACCACACCACACCACACCACACCACACCACACCACACTACAATATCACAATGGCTTGTAAACAAATCAAGACCAACCAGTGGTTGCTAGTATGAGCAAAGATCCATGTTAGCCACAACCCCTACTCCCTGCGTACACTTACCGGACGTATGCAATACTTTTGACAACCATGATGGCACCAATCACTCCCATGCGTTTATACCTGAAACAATGATGAAACCACACAGCTGAATAAAACATGGCCAACACAATCCTGAAGATTGTACTTCCCAGCCTCCAGACACCAGTGGTCACCTTAACGTCAACACAGTGCAGGTCCATGTGTTCGTGTCAGTCTGGAGTAGCCACATTGTAACTTGCACACAACTCGCCAAACTAACAATAACAATACAATTTGTTTCTCAACAGCTTTCTCTGTTCCTCTCCTGAATACTGGATTGAAGTGTGGTCTATAGTATGTCAGTCAAGGCAAGAAATATTGCTTGGTTTTCAAGATCTGCTCCGGAAATGAGCACTACCGCCATTTTCAGTCAAAATCGTTCCCCTCAAAAAAAATATTTTTTTAACATCCCCAGCTATCAAAAAGCACCAGTTCACCACAAGACCGATCTATGTGCCAAGTTTGGTTAAGATATCTCTTATGTTTTTTTAGTTCTTTGACAGACAGACGGAAGGACGGATGGACAGCACCCATTCGTGGTGGGGCATTATAATCCAGTCTTGGCCCGGTATACTGGTGGTAGATCCACATCAGTGGGTACAAAGACATCGATCAGCTACATGTATTATGATTACAACACATTTACAACCATAAACGATGCTTACACACATGGACCCGATTCTCTAGGGGAATGACTTCAGAAGTAACTATGTAACCAATTGCAATACAACCGCTATAGAATTCTCCAATTACACAAGGGGCACGGCACGGGTGGCTGGTGTTTAAAGCACCACAATTCTATGATCATGGGTTTCATTCACACATTTGCTCTAATGATATTTATTGGCTTATGAGGACCATACCCATGTTGGTGAGTTTGATCAAAGAAGTAAATGTCTAAGCATGCTCAGCTTTCTCTCTCATGTTAAGCTGACATGTTGTGGTATAACTGAAACTCCACTTAAAATATCAGCCATAAGAAATGGTGATGGCTGGGACGGGTCCAGATTTACTACCCGGGTACCCACCCCCCTATTACCCAACCCTACCCAGGTACCCGCTGTTGGTCACAAGAGATAGGTACAAAACGTCTGAGTGGGAAAAGTTTGACCGTAGCCCTGGCAAAATGTATTTACATGCACATATAAAACGATCTGGTCATGCATACACTGAAGTTGACTGAAGTTTTATCTTTATTCAAACATATGAAAGTCAGAAGGAATGCGTGCATAGTCAGAAAGAAATGTTAACATTAGTATCTTGTGGTATACCCATAGATTCCTAGTTATATAACACATGACTAACCACGGGTAGTCCTGTGGGTACCTGTGGGTATCTGAGTTACCCAGCCCAGCCCAAACACAATGACTGTTCCACCTACTTGAGGCTGCTGTTGTACAGCTGTTTCCTGATGATGATGTGAAGATCATCCTGAAAGCAGGCCACATTTCCATGTCTTTACCTCAGTATTAGGCCTGTTTTTCATGATATCATATCAACACAATTCAAACTTCAACTCAGAATACAGAAAATGGTCGATGGCTAGGTTATACGTATTGCCCTCTCACTGACAAATCACTGAAAAAAAATACCGGGATAAAAATATTTACATGACTTTTCCATGCCTTATAACAATTTTCTATTTTTCCAAAACTATTCCAGGCCTAGGAAAATGAAAATGAAATTCCAGGAACCATACACTTCACATCCAAGGCAAGTAATACCTTTATATGTAACATATAACATGAGTCAATCATAAACAAAAACACATTAGACACTAGTCCAAATTTGAAGCCAAAAGTAACATTTCTTTGTTCAAGTAAGTTCAAGCTATTGATAGTCTGTATATATTACTCAGAAGAAGTTAAAAAAGAAAACAGTCAGGTGTTCTCTTATGTCATGGTACGACAGATTACCTACAGTAATATGAAAGAATCAGTTAACTTCTTTTGAGTAATAAAGTATCCCAGTGAGTGATGCTTAAAAGACAAGTTGGCTCAAAAGTAAATGGCATAGACTGCAATAGGCAGACAGATGCCTTTCAAAAAAAAAAAAAAACTATTCAGAGATGCCAACCCTAAATGAAGCACTGGAGAAATCAGTTGGATAGAAAAGTATAATTTCATGTGGAAAAATGCTTGTGTTTGCTTCCACATTTGGACATCAACATAAAAAAAGTACTCAAAAATAGGGGCCACATTTCAAACAACCATGTTGTATTCTGAACAACTTCGGTAATTATAGATTATAAATCAGTTATGAAAGCATTTAATCCAAGTTGCTGTGCGGGGGCAACAAAAAACGGTGTCGGAAACACTGCATTCATGTCGAAACACGTTGTCAAAGCTCCACAGATTTCGAAAATTCATCATGTGACGATATTAACAGTATTGCAGAGAGACAATGTGTTTTTTCGAGGTCCAAAGATATATATTGTTGTACATGCAATTATCTCCTGTAGAATGCTTCACATGATCGGTGCATTTACAATTTGCTCTCTGTGATAGAATATGCAAGTCAATAATTCGTGAAAAAAAATGTAAAAAATCATAATTTGGGTCGGATAAGTGTAATAACATATTTTTAGGCTCAAAAGCATGATTATTATGCCAAAGCGTAATGGTTGGCAGCTCTGAATATTGACTAGGAATCACCAACAGAGGTATTTGTACATGGCATCAATAACATTCACGATGTAGGTAATTCAATATCAATCCAGATGAAATGTTAGTTCATATTGACCTGTATAAGTCCACCATCATCTGGGTTGTGGAAAGCTAGACGACTCAACATGGCATAAAGTTTACGAATCTGCGTCATTGAACGGTTGTCGAAGTAGTCAAGAAATCCCTGAAATTACACAATGGTTCAGATATATATTTGTATATAACATTTATATTTACTGTTGCAGATTATTCATGTGCAATACCTGGTATATATATTTAGACACACATACATTACTAAACGAGTCACGTAAGATACCGTCTTAATTACGAGCGTTTTTCAAAACGTAATCCAAAAGCAAAAGAGGGTTAGATACATTTTGAAATAAACTAACTGTATTAAGAACAGTATCTAACAGGGACGGTGTATCAATGATTCATCCATAGGCTGTTCTATCAAGGTACAACCTGGAAGCTGGCTCCATGATCAATTGTAAGAAACAATAGCATGAAGATTCTAAAGTCATGTTCATAATAGCTTAGAAACATCTGCATTCAACATAAAAGTCTAGCTTTAAACGATCTATTTGTTAGGCTTAACAAAAATAAAAGAATTGGTTCTCAGGCAGACTTTTGTCTTTTAGTGCGGGCAGGTGGTGATTTTTTGGCTTGTTCGAACTAGTATGTCACCAGATAAACAGTTCTGTACCATTAACCTGGGAAAGGGGTTCCCTACATAAACAAGCATACAAACTCCTGTTGCCGCCATGACCACAACATGAGATGTAAACCAGTGCGCATGTCAAGGCAAGTAACTGCGCACAATATTGGACCGCATTGTTCATAAGTATTAGGATTTTTTATAAAAAAATAAAAAAATGGAATTAAAAACAAAATGTGTGGCAGCCTTTCTGATGATGTGGGTAGAGCCTGAGAACCAAGACTATTATTTTTTTAGGCTTAATCCGGAATATTTATAGAGAACTGCTTCATACGAATTAACAAGGTCTCACTTGACAGACAAACAGACAGATTCTCCATGTTTGCCATCCTGAATGTGGATCTCATGCATATTTTCCGTGATATTTTCTGTATAAAAACTACAGTACTATGAGAAAACTGATCATGATATTTCAGCTAAATTATCATATATTTCTTGGCAGAATGCTAAGCATACCATGAACTGGATCATTTAGATGGTGTTTCTTCCAAAGAAGTGTCTATTCTAACCTTGACAAAGATAGCGAAGGGAGCCATGCTGGAGAGGTGGTGGTGTACCAGGTCGGAGAGAATGTCCAGAGAGCTGTCGATCTCGCCTGCAAAACCACTGCCAATGTGTGTCACCAGGTTCCCAACAATCTCCTGGAGAGGCAACACAAATGGTTAGTTACACACATATGAAACATCTTTGAAGAAAGTTCAAATCATTAGGACTCGATGAGTTCTTGTGGTTTGGATTATGGATTATACCTCCCCTTTGACCACACATCTAAACTTTTTTAATTCAAACAACAAAAATGCTCCCAGAAAAATTGAAAATATTCTTATAAATTGTATATTTTTTACATTTATCCTATCTCACTCTATGAATTTCTTCTTCCTTTTCTCGATCCCTGCGTGCAAACGTCCTAGAACAAAGTTTCCAGCTTCAAAAACACTTCCCAGCATCACCATGGTCACGACCCAAATAAATGGGTCACACACTACAATCCTGCGTGTTGCGACCCTAAGCGACCTGATCACCTGACATAACCATGATAACCTGCCACATCATTCTCTCTCCGACAGGCTGGCGGAACTGTGAAGAAGCAAAAGGGTAGAAGTCGATATGTTGATAGCTAACCGTAGGTGAGGGGTACCGATGTCGATCCCAGCTGCAATGTCGATCCCCAGGTTGATCAGAATCGACATGTTGAAGTAGATCCCCTGGCAGATGTCGAACTGAATGTCGCTGTGGATCCAAATGTGACCTGTCTTTATGTCCATGGCAATCCGAATGTCGATGGCGATCTGAATGTTCTGATTGACCTTGCTCCTCAGTATGAAGTCAATCCAAATGTCATGTTGATCCGCTTGTCTGATTGAGAGTCCTCCTCAGAGTGATATCGATCCGATGGTCGATGTCAATCCTTCTGCTGCGATGAATCAGGCCCTTGGGTCAATGTTGATCCGACTATCAATCCTTATTGCGTGAGATCCCGACTTTTTCTTCCTTGTGGAATAGGCGAGGAAGAGCATGAAACATTGTTCATAGCAGTCGGTGATTGTCCCTGCACAGCCTGGGGGGGCAGATTTATTCTGTGAGGGATCAGTAATCCCATCCCTAATTTGTCCATACGTTGCAGTGTGGGAGATGTAGGACGACTCTCATATCTTGTGGTGATTGTCATATCTTGTGTAGAAGATTCATCTTTAGTAAGAACACTGTGATGATCTTCAGTAGCCAATGACGAAACCACTTGGGCGTTGTCAAGGGCACAGGAACCGGGCATGGTGTTAGATTTGGCAGGAATATCTTCATACAGAAAACTATCATACACGGTGTCGCCCTCCACCGATAGCGATGTGATGGTAGACGACTTGGGCTGATTGACCACAGCAACCTGAGAATGGACTGCCTTCTGGGTAACTCTCTTTGGTTTCTCTTTAGGTGAACGCCAGTGTTCTGCGTCTTTAGTGGCAGACTTTGATCGCTCGTCAAGTGTGACACTTGCAAACATAATTATGGAAATCTTCCTTGGATAATTTAGAATACTGTGAACATCGTTGTGATAACTTCACTGACTGGGCCTGCAGTTTTTGCAAACTGGATGTTCATCCATTGTAATGTGTGCTATAAGAAGTAGTATTTGGCAGAGGTAGATTAATAAACAAAACAAATAATAATTCTCATTCAACTTTCCCCATACCTTTGCGATGAGAAGAGATTGATGTGGCAAGTTGTGTCAGGTGATCAGGTCACTTAGGGTCACAATGCACAGCATCGTAGTGCGTGACCCATTTGTTTTGGTCATGGCCATGGTGATATTGGGATGAGTTTAGGTGAAATGTTTTTTAAGCTGGAAACTTCTAGTACATTTCCACACCAGGATCAAAAGGAGGAGGACAAAATTCATAGCGTGTGATAGGATTAGTTTAAAAATCTTTAAAAACGACATGCATTGTGATATGCATATTCACATCAAATTGCGTGGCAACTTGGCAGGTTCAAAAGGAAGTCTACTTTGTACACATGTTCATAGCAGCTATGTTTAGTAGTGAAATTGAAACACTAATTACAACACATTTTGCAATATTTGAGAGACAACAACGCCAGGCGTCATGAAATGATAAGAAAGTAATATATTTTAGTCTTGTATCGATACAGAAAAAAATCTAGTATCATGCATGGGATAGTCGCACATACACTCAAGATGCACCGGTGTACCGATGTTGCAGTTCACCTCTAGCAGCTGCACCTGTAATTGATACCCCAAAGGTTCAACAATGAGGTTGAAGTGATTTGCTTACTCTGCAGAAGTAAGGCGACCATGTCTGCATCTTCCCACAGACATTTAGATAGTTAAGACCTTGAAGACTATTATTACCTGTTTACAGTAGCTGTCGAACACAGCAAAGGCATGTCGATACATAGCGGAGGCGAAGTAGCAGATCCCTGGCTCTGGGGACCTCAGTAACACCTCGGCTAGCGACTGTACAGACGGGAAGTAACCTCGCAGGATCTGGAGACAACATGACGTGGGGTTTAACTTCACTTATAGAGCTACATGTATGCACTACGTGTTTGTGTGTGTGTGTGTGTGTGTGTGTGTGTGTGTGTGTGTGTGTGTGTGTGTGTGTGTGTGTGTGTGTGTGTGTGTGTGTGTGTGTGTGTGTGTGTGTGTCTGTGTGTGTGTGTGTGTGTGTGTGTGTGTGTGGCTGCTTGTACTGGTCCAGACGAACGCCAATTGCATAGCACTAGCCCATTGAGATACCATGCCGCAGTTGAACATGAATACCCCACTCAGACACAGTATACTGACTCCGAGCCGACCAGTCCTTGTTTTGGCCCCTTAATGCCAGGTGTGCCAGGAAGGGTAACAAAAGGTACCATCTTTTAGCGTCTTTTGGTATGAAGCAGCTGGGGATCAAACCCCGGACCTTCCGCTCTCCGGGCGGACACTCTACCACTAGACCACGGAGGCGATCACTGCACATCTGAACAGGAACAGGACAGTTAGTATTGATTGCCAGGAATGTGGCCCCATGAAGATTCCGGGTTAGAATTAGTCTTCAGCAACCCATGCTTGACGTAAGAGGTGACTAACGAGATCGGGTGGTCAGGACTGCTAAATTGCTTGATGCATGTCATTGCATCCCAATTGCGTAGATCGATGCTCATGATGTCAATCACTGGATTGTCTGGTCCAGATTTGATTATATACAGACCTCCATCATATAGCTGGAATATTGCTGAGTGCGGCATTAAACAACAAACAAACGAGGAGTGCCCAAGGAATATGAGAGGCAGTGCTGTGTACCCCAAGGTATAGGAAAGCAAGAGGTGATGCAGTTCTTAGATGTTTACCTTTACCATTACCCACCTGAGCATGGTCAGTGAAAGCTGACTGCAGCAGAGGTTCTGTAAATGCCCCTGAACGGATCTTGTTCCTGAAGAGGCTCTCGACTGGCTTCTTGCGGTTCGTGGTGTGGAGAATCAGCAGCACAAAGATGTCAATCACCTTGTGATCAGCTGGGTCCTTCAGGTTGTCAATTGCCTATAATAATAATAATAATAATAATAATAATAATAGGCCATTTATATTGCGCTATAAAGCACAGCACTATTATTACCCTGGTTCAGAGGATCAGTGTGCACTCAACAATCATTCTCAGCTCCCTGAGGAGTTTACAACCCAAGCTGCCTGGGAGGTGCTAGAAGGTTAACAATCAGATTGCCATCTCATCCTACCAGTTACCCATTCACTGCTGAGAATAACAGAGACACATTTCGAACAAAGTCACTTGCCCAAGGAGACACCACATGTGTTACCATGGTTACCACAAGTATGTATCTCACTGATGTGTACATCCAAACATTCCCTGAAACACAGAACACAACTTGGCCTCTAGGGCACTACCTTTATCCAAGCTTCAGACACAGTTTTCTGGAAGCGAATGCCGGACTTGATGGCGTCCAATGTCAGTGCTTCGTTCCCCTTCTCCACACTGCCATCTGACGCTGTCCTACAACACAAGACACACAGTGTGTGTGCATGCAGTTCACCAAGTATCAGTAGTGTGTAACATGTGAGAGTAATGACACTATTTATGTATCACTCCCTTCTCTACTCCCTTCTGTTGTGACAAATACCTTGGTCCCATTCACCACGACAGCTTCATTCTCCCATCTTCCTCCTCACTAACTTATAGCACAGAAATTCTCCCTCTCATCAGCGTGATTTGACTGGACTGCTATGTTTTAGCATCCTGTCATTCAAATTGGGCTCAAAATGAAGCTATGGCGATGAATGGGTCCAGTATATTAATCATAGTAGAACAGGGATTACACTGGAGAATGGATGTTGCTCTCCACCATCCACAGTACTTGTCTCAGAATAATCAGAGTTATCTCCCCTTAGACCATATCTTCAAGTTCCCAGATGTTGCCATTGCTTTTTTCATTAATTTTCTTGTTTTCATAAATTTTACTCAATCTTTATCAAACATTTTATAATCTTTGCCAAAATATATATTGTAAGAATTGAGCCATTACTACTTGAAAATTATCCACTTTATCATTAATAAATGGTTTCAGTCTAGGAAGAAGACATATCTGCTAATAGATTCTTGCTTGATATAAATTACTTCTCTCACCTCTTTTTCATCTTGTCTTTTTTGCTGGACTTGCTTGGGGTAGCAGGTAAAGGTTTAAAATCAATGCTTGCTCGAATTTCCGTTACAATCTGTTGAAAGTTGAAAAAGATATACTGGATGATCGATGCATTTTGTAATATATCTACGGAAATAGATATGCATTAACAATCAAGATAATAAATACGTCATCAATAATTTGGTGTGTGATTGGGCACAACAAAACATGTCTGCTACCTCTAGTGAATCCTTGAATGTGACTGTCTGCAAACAACCAAACACGTCTGCTACTACCAGGGAATCCTACAGTGTGACTGTCTGCACACAGATAAACACGTTTGCTACCTCTAGTGAATCTGACAGTGTGACTGTCTGCACACATCTAAACACGTGTGCTACCTCTAGTGAATCTGACAGTGTGAATGTTCGCACACAGCTAAACACGTCTGCTACCTCTAGTGAATACACCAGTGTGACTGTCTGCACACAGCTAAACACGTCTGCTACCTCTATTAAATCTAACAGTGTGACTGTCTGCACACAGCTAAACATGTCTGCTACCTCTAGTGAATCCTTGAATGTGACTGTCTGCCAACAACCAAACACGTCTGCTACCTCTAGTAAATCCAACAGTGTGACTGTCTGCACACAGCTAAACACGTCTGCTACCTCTAGTGAATACACCAGTGTGACTGTCTGCACACAGCTAAACACGTCTGCTACCTCTAGTGAATCCTTGAATGTGACTGTCTGCACACAGCTAAACATGTCTGCTAGCTCTAGTGAATACACCACTGTGACTGCACACAGCTAAACACATCTGCTACCTCTAGTAAATCCAACAGTGTGACTGTCTGCACACAGCTAAACACGTCTGCTACCTCTAGTGAATACACCAGTGACTGTCTGCACACAGCTAAACACGTCTGCTACCTCTAGTGAATACACCAGTGTGACTGTCTGCACACAGCTAAACACGTCTGCTACCTCTAGTAAATCCAACAGTGTGACTGTCTGCACACAGCTAAACACGTCTGCTACCTCTAGTGAATACACCAGTGACTGTCTGCACACAGCTAAACACGTCTGCTACCTCTAGTGAATACACCAGTGTGACTGTCTGCACACAGCTAAACACGTCTGCTACCTCTAGTGAATACACCAGTGTGACTGTCTGCACACAGCTAAACACGTCTGCTACCTCTAGTGAATACACCAGTGTGACTGTCTGCACACAGCTAAACACGTCTGCTACCTCTAGTGAATCTGACAGTGTGACTGTTCGCACACAACCAAACACGTCTGCTACCTCTAGTAAATCTGACAGTGTGACTGTTCGCACACAACCAACAACGTCTGCTACCTCTAGTAAATCTGACAGTGTGACTGTTCGCACACAACCAACAATGTCTGCTACCTCTAGTAAATCTTGACAGTGTGACTGTTCGCACACAACCAACCACGTCTGCTACCTCCAGTAAATCCAACAGTGTGACTGTCTGCACACAGCTAAACACGTCTGCTACCTCTAGTGAATACACCAGTGTGACTGTCTGCACACAGCTAAACACGTCTGCTACCTCTAGTAAATCTGACAGTGTGACTGTTCGCACACAACCAAACACGTCTGCTACCTCTAGTGAATAAACAGTGTGACTGCCTGCGCCAACTATACACGTCTGTTACCTCTAGTGAATCCTGTGGTGTGACCGTCTGGAGTAGAAACTTGACCACCACAGGGAGATCATCCATCTCGACAGAGGACAATGTCTGCAGAACAGAACCTCGCACCTACACAAAGAAACATCATATTTACAACAGTGATGAAGTTTTTCTGACAAATTCTTTATTCATTTCAGATTCAACATTCGAATTCATTTTATAACAGACTTCTGTATGTTACTTGACTCATCATCCAATAATACGGACATGTACTGCAGTAAAGATATGATGTAATGTTTGGTGGCAGGGCAGGGAATTGAAGTGTTTAATGCTGCAGTAAGACGTTTCAACTATACCACAGTGGTCTGTAACTAATCAAGTCTCAACCGGACAAACCAGTGAATGAGAGGACGAGCATCGATCCACACATTGGGAAACAATGACACCCAGTGAGTCACAGAACCTGATAACGTGTTCCTCTTTATCCTGGGAAGAGACAATCATGGGCTACTGGGGACCTTATCTTCTCCGGAATCCCCGGGAGGGTGGAATGTTTGGGAGATTACAGACACATACAATCAGAATTTGGCCTAATTCAAAGTCTGTGAAAGTTCTTTCAAATACCAACTATCAATAATTATTGTGTAAGGCAATATTGAGCCATACCTCGGCTAGAAGTTCTGGTTTCAAGGCCAGGTTTGATAAAGCATCAAGAATCGGAACTGTCATTCGGTTGCCTTGTAGAAGAATATCACTGAAAGTATCAATATTACCTATGAAGATATCATAATCTTACATCACAACACTTACTTATCTTTAAACTTTCTCCACATGAACAACATGTCAATGTATCCTATGAACACATGTTTCGAACATTGTGACTGTGTCTACAGCAAGTAGTCAGAAGCCATATTCTCATAAGCTAGGCCCATGTGTGAGCAGTAAATCTGATGAAAGTGATGTGAAAGGACAAGTTAGGGTGAGTTGACTCACAGGTTTTTCTCACTGACAGTATTCAAATTACTCAGGAAACTGCTGGAACAGTGTTTCCATTCAGTTACAAGTACACTGGTTCTCTGGGACGGAAGCACTAATAGTGGTACAGGTAAAGTACTCGCAGTTACTGGTAAACGGAAACACTGCGAAAGTCTTTATCTGGAACAAACTGTACTTCAGTTGAAACCTTCAGGCAAAGGACAGATTAGAACTCCTACCTGAGAGCTTTAGCCACATCACCATGTTCTGTGTCCTCCACCACTTCCGGCAGACACAGGATTATCTCCCTTTGTACATCAGGTGAGCTGATGTCTATCATTTCTAACATTTTAGTTGTTAGCTCCTGAAAATGAAATACATTTAAGTCATACTGTAAACAAAGAGTATATGAGCTATATATCCAGGTCTTGTTAACATTATTTTATATTTCAATTTATTACTCGCTCGTGAAGAGATCACCCGTTTAACAACAATAAACTGGTAATACACAACATACGTTCTGTTCAACAGGAATTCTGAGGTGTTGCTAACTGTTGAAAGATAAGTACGGTAGCAGCAGCAAGGGTAAATATTCTTGCATCATTTTGTCCTTAAAGAAATACAAGGCTCAGATCAAATGACAGCCTGCACAAGACAGCCAATGAGTGAGTGTCTGGGCTTCACACATCTTTAAACAGTATTCCAGTTATATCACAGCATGTCAGATTAATGTGGTAGGAAAGCCCAAATTGATGCAGGTCTCAGACATTTACCACTTAAAACCCATGAGCATGGGTATGGAGCCTAAGATGACTGGCCACCGTGACCACCCACCCCACCCCACACTTGAATGTCATAGTGTATATTACAGTTGCTACCCATGTTACTCAGAGTCAATGTCTCTATCTCACACTCAGCACTCAGTGTCTGGCAGCGGTAACCAGGACAGTCAGCATCATCGCTTTAAACTTAATTTCCATAACACCTAACCAAAACCAGCTAGATAACAGGACATCAGGTACTTCACAGATCATTACTGTTCTACCAACTGCTGACATGCATATAAATATTATCAGTGTTACCCATGTAAATAGAGACTGTAGTTATAGCCACAAGAACCATGACGTACCTTACAGTTGACGATTCTGTCCAGCCACCGGAACTGGCTGAGGAGGACTCGGGGGATGAATATCTTCTCTCCATTCTCAAACACAAAACTGGAAGGGGACATAATGATAAGAACTTAAGTATGGGTAGAAGCTATGGAGTAGAATGATGGGACATGGCTGAATCCTCTGATCATTACAGCACACGTTTTGGAACAAGAATTCTATCTCCAGGATCAGTGAATTAAACATACTGCACACAATCAAAGATCCTTTGTCACACAGTTTGTGTGAGGAAACGATATAAATAGACATAAATAGAGTCCCACATCAGACTCATCATGTCCCTTTGTCCTAGCAATTAAAACAGAAAGCTAATTTTGGATGTTCCAAAAATATGTAGGCAATATTCAAACACTGTCCAAACACTCATCTGGGATTTATCTAGGATTCCAAAATAAGTGCTCTTTGCAAAAATGACTTTGTTTAAAAGTAGGATTTTATTTAAGCCCTTAATTTCCTAAATTCAGAGGTATGTTAACATTGAATTTTAACATTGCATTTAACGCTAGAATGTTAAAATATGCATCTAAGTCTCTTCTTCAGTATTGGTCCTGTTACAAGTGAAATACAAGTCACCTTAGGCCATAATATCAGTTATAAATAAAGCAGCATGAATTGGGAAATGTTTCATTCCAACTTGGGAATTCTTACAGACATTTGCTGCCGTATATTAGGGCCGTATATTGGCCTTTGAACAGATAAACCCCTGCTCATTCCTGAGTACCAGTATATGATGATTTTCATCACGCATGCACAGCAAAGTTTGTACATGTATTAATACTTATTGTAAATTTCTTAAATTTGCTGAAAATAATTTAAATCTTTGAATCAGACAACTGAAAGCACCATTCCTGTCAAGTTAAGTCTACAGAGCTTGGTGATAGCCATACTACACAGTGTGTGGGCACTACATGCTTACTCGTCATCCCCCATGAACAGCGGCAGCTTCTCCAGCAGCAGCTTCATCACCTTGGACTGCAACATCAACGTCAACTCTAACACACAGCACAGTAGTGAAAGCCGTTTTTTAATATACCCAAAGCATACATCAATTATCAGAGGGAAGCACTTAACACTGCCTCAACAGATGTCTAGTCCAAACACTCGGGTATTTTTTAAAAGTTGGCATTAAAACTCACATAGCCAGAAAGTTCAGCAGATAATTTCTTGTTTTGAGCAGAAATGCCTTCCTCTTCATTTAAATCAAAACATATCAAGAGGTGCTCACATATCAGTGGCACACTTCATTCATGTATCAAAATATGTGTTAAGGTGTGAAATTATCAAACATACCAACCTGCAAAATATCAATTCCTAAAAGAATTTTCACCATGCTGTCTTGTACAGGATATCTTGCACTGAAAACACAAAAAGCATTGTCACTGAAATCATCTAACAGAGTTCTGAAAAAGTTTCATTACAAAACAGTGCCTCAGCCAATCAAAACATAATCAAAAGGGAAGTATCAATACCAGTGTTTGATATTTGTGAAACCCTCTATCTATACCAGCCCACCTGTCACACTCCTGAGCTGTGTGGGTCGCCATTACACTCTTGCTTAGTCTGAAAGTAAAACAATGATTCCATCAGTCATCAGCTAATCACATTCGTCATCAGCGGTACAGAGGAGAGAACATGGAATCTCACGCTAAACATGAGTATTTGATTGGTTAATGTTGTTTGTTTGTTGTTTAACGCCGCACTCAGCAATATTCCAGCTATAGGATGGCGGTCTGGGAGGTGGGAGGGGCACAGGGATGGGGCAGTATGCGAATGTAATTGTAAGTGTCTGTGTGCGTACGTGCGTAATCAAGTAATCAACATCATGAGCATTGATCGACACAATTGGGATACGATGACAACCATCAACCAAGTCAGTGAGCCTGACCACCCAATGCCGTTAATTGCCTCTTAAAACAAGCATAGTCGTCCTTTACAGCAGGCATGGGTTGAGTGAGTGAGATGGGTTTAATGCCACAATATTCAATGCTTGTCGGCTTAATGTCTGAGGAAAGTCCGAAGTGATGCAGGTCTTAGACGTTTACCACTTTGGTGAAACCCAAGAGCATGGGTATGATGCTGACAAACCCAGAACCGGAAATCAAACCCACGATCATAGGTTCCTGGCATGCCCAAGGGCCGCAACTCTGCACTGTGTATTGTGGCACCTTTGACTAATAGGCAACCTAAACATATCGCTATGGTAGTTTTTCCCATATCTCCATGGCAACATTTAATTGGAAATGCATATTTTCATAAAATGTGCAAAAGTAGACTTTCAATGATAACAATTCTGTACCAGTTCATGTTGGAGGTAATTTGGATTTTTCTCTGGGATTAAAAATGACACATAATAATCATTGCCTTAATATTAATGTTGATCATCACTGTAAACATCCCAAGTAACACTAGAACTTGCAGGGGTTGACTTAACTGTGATCCTTGCAGGTTGGTAGTAGTTTATCCTTGCAGGTTGGTAGTAGTTCATCCTTGCAGGTTAGTAGTAGTTTATTGATATGCTAATTCATATTTAGCAACTGACAATGTTAACAGAGGCGCCAACACATAGTCACCAGGAGCGCAAGTAAGTTCATTTCCCTTTAATCTATCCAGGCAATTGTATGGCCCTTTAACTTCAGATGTGTTTTTTGAAAGATGTCAGAACATGTCACTAAGGAAACCAGATGAGCCTGAAACTTATAATCAAATCAAGGGAGATAACTCCACCAGCAATGTTTGTCTGTTTGTTTGTTGTTTAACATCGCTCTCTGCAATTTTCTAGCTATATGACAGCAGTCTGTAAATAATTGAGTCTGGAAATGACAATCCAGTGATTGAAATCATGAACATCGATCCACGAAAATTGGGATACGATGACATGCATCAAACCAAGTCAGCAAGCCTGACCACCCGATCCCGCTAGTCGCCTCTTACAACAATCACCGGCAGTGAAACTACAAAGGTTTCTGTATGACAATCACAAGGTGTAAAGTGTGACTGCCAAGTATTTGAATGATAATCATAGTGAACATATTTGTTAACTCACCTGTGAGTGTCTTCAATGTAAGTCTCGAATCCTTCGAAGAAGTCTTCCACAACCTGAGAAACATGACACACATCAGTAGATGTTCAACTGTGAAAGAATATTTACGAAAACTAAGGCTAAAAAAAACCTATAGTCTTGGTTCTCAGGTACAGCCCGCATCATCATAAAGTCTGTCTCACATTTCATTTATATTTCTTTTCTTTTTTTTACAAATATTAAATCCCAATACTTAAAACAATGCGATCCAAAATAGCACGCAGTTACTTCCCTTTGTTTTGGTAACGGCGGCGATAGGCGTTTGTATGCTTGTTTATGTAGAGAGGCCCTTTGCTAGGTTGATTTTGGTTTTATACTAGTTTGAATAAAAAAAAAAACACTGCCCACTCGCACGATATTTTCAAAGGTCATTGCCTGAAAAACGATTCTTTAATTTTTTTAAGCCTTATAGATAGAAGTTACTTTGTAAGCAGCCTGAATATGATGATGCTGAAACTGAACGTTGCATAAATAATCAGACCTACCGCTGGGTAGTCATTGTGTCTCTTGACACTCAGCATCAAATCTCTCTGAAACACAGCCTGGTCCACGGCTGAAACAAGGCAAAAATATTAACATCAAAATATTTAAAGCAAATGTTATTCAAAGATCATATACAGACAGATAAGAAATTCTCAAGCTTAAAGTACATATTATAACCAGGTCTGCTGGGTTACAATGAATCTCACCAACACTCAATATTTTAACACTGAAGAACATTTGCCATGAACAAGTTCTTGCTCTCTAGAAAAATGTGAACTGGTGCATTTTTACCTACTGTTGTAAACTCTTCATTTCAAAATCTTAACTGAATTATTATTTCTTAATTTCAAATTCATATGAATACTTTTCATACCAAAGCATCATTAACAAGAGACTCATTTGTTCATGAGACAGGGATGAGATGTCTTTCTAAAAAAAAAAACACACTCAAATTTAGCCAGAGGTCTGGGGTACTATATGATTTGAGTATACTGTAATATCACAAAAGTGACCCTTGACGCAAGGAAATCCACAGAATTTTGTACATCCGCTGAAAATTCATGATGAGAGCTTTTACCAGTATTCAAGCACCGCTTGGGACACGAAACTGGACTTCACACACCATACTATTCATACAGTCAGTATGAGAACTCACTAAGTTCGTTGTTAGAATGGCCATCTTTCAGAAAAAATCCAGCATTCACTATCAGCTCTGTAAACACAGACTTCTCTGTGTAGACATCTGTTGATTTCTTCTTCTTGCTCGACTGAGCTGAAACATCATATCCATGTTTTAATATTTGATGAAACGATATGCATTAACACAAAATGAAGTCTATCATGTAACAAGCATGAAATACTCATATCCCCCGCCAATAAGACATGGATGTGTGCAAGGCAAGAAATATTGTTCGGTTTTCAAGATCTGCCCCGGGAACAAGCACTACTGCCATTTTCAGTCTTAAATACAAAAATCCCAAACTATCAAAAGGCACCAGTTCACCACCAGACCTACCTATGTGCCAAGTTTGGTTAAGATATCTCATGGTTTTAAGTTCTGCTCCGGAAACAAAACGCGACGGACAGAACCTATTCCTGTATCCCCTTCCACTTAATGGCGGGGCATAATAATAGCACATTGCATCATAGTGCAATCATGAATCAGTTTGGGGAGTCTTATGAGAACTGTCAGATATTAAGCCACTGAAATGAACTACAGCCAGTGTAGATTGCAGACACTGCAGTAAACCATGGTCCCTCAATATTGGTAGGAAGTCACTGGATCATCGTGATCATCTACAAAAATATATACAGTTGCCTACCAACTGAGATTTATTTGTACAATGTCACACTCAGCAATATTCCAGCTGTATCAAACCAATGACTGATATCATGAGCAACGTCAATTGAGTACAATGACACACAATCAGCAAAGTCACCAAGCCTGACCCCCAACTCCATGTGATCTACTCTTCAGACAAGCATCAGTTGCTGGGGACCAAATCTAACCTGGAATCACCACAGGGCCTGGAGTCAGGTAGGTATGTATTAATGGCAGACATCCATTGGAACTATATGCATCAGTTATTAAGGTTATCAGAGGTGGGTGGTGAAACATGATAAGAAAAGTTTAAACAAAACAAGTACTGGTAAAGATGTTAGCTATTCCTTGTTAACAGAAAAGGAAAACAAAATGACACATGATCAAAAAGCTACAGATTTTACCCGAGGAATCACTGTTTTTCCTTTTTCCTTTCTGCATGATGTTTGTTCATTAATGTTCACACCAACCCAAGATGGCCGAGGGGAGAATCTACAAATACAAACTTAGAATAAATAATCAAACATGGCAAATGTAAAATACATGCCTTGTGATGCCTGTACTTGCTATACATTTGTGTAAATTAAGTAAAAGAAATTACAAATTTTACAGGTATTCTAACTACACAAATTATATATGACTTATTCCACAAGAGACTTGGTCACATATGATACAATTGTTTGTTTGTTTGATTGTTGTTTAATGCCGCACTCAGCAATATTCCAGCTATATGATGGCAGTCTGTAAATAATCAAGTCTGGATCAAACAATACAGTGATTGACATCATGAGCAACGACCCCCGCTATTGGGATACGATGACATGCATCAGCCAAGTCAGCCAGCCTGACCGTTAGTCGCCTCTTACAACAAGCATAGTTGCCTTTTACAGCAAGCATGGGTTGCTGAAGACCTATTCTACCCCGGATCTTCACGGGTCACATGGTGACCTGGCATGTTTTATGAATCCAGGAATGGTTTCATTCAGATTGGTCAACATTATTTTTTTAAAGCATTGATGTATTTTACTTTCCAATTAGAATAGACTACACGTGTACACACCTCATTTTTGACATGTTTAGGATTTTTTATACCTATCTCACCTGTATATATCAGGACATGAGTTTCGTTAACAAGATTCAACATAACATACATTGGCGATTGTACAGGTCTAAACCCAACGTCAGAACAACGTATAGTCATACTATATAACTGCCAATCACTTATCACTTTATATGGTAACAAATGTATGACTAACAGTAGAAGCACGTGTTACGATTATTCTTGTTGGTAACAGTTCAATAACAGTAGGCTATAGACCAAGTCATAGACTATCAGCTGCATTTGAAGCGGTGTCTAAATATCTCTCCCACACATCTATAAGCATCGTTATTAGAACTATCGTCCAGATAACCGTTTCAAAATACATTGGCAAAAATAGCAGATAAGATGTCATCAATGTTACTCTGCAAATTACACACGTTTTGTTACCCGAAAGTGTCTATTTCACAAGTGTTGAATTCTTATTTCCCGCCATGTTTGTTTACGAAATACTTGCTGTATGATGTCCCTAACAACTAGTGTTATTTGAGAAACTTCAACAGTCTTCTGTTGGTATATACTACGCAATCGTTTTAGTTCATGTGAACAAATATCTAAAATGCCTGAAATAGTTTTCTGTTTGGGACAGGTGACGTATGTTTTATTAATGTAAGGTGGGTAGCAGTATCCCCCCTCCCCCCCCCCTGATTATAAAACTTAAGCTTTGTATAAGTCTATTGTGAAACAAAGTGTTAGCTCTTCAATATGGTGCATACCATTATTTGGAGCTTCAAATTGATTTCCTTTTAGAAACTTTTAGCAGTTATCTTTGTGTGTTCACTATATTTTTCGTGACATATCACAACATCCTCAAATGTTTTCTGTTTGGTCATCTGTCCGTTATCTCTCAAAGTGTCTCTCTGATTAAGGACACTTTTAGAGCAAAACATATTTATTTTCCATGAAAATATCCAAATCTTCATCCATCCGGACTGTTCCATTCTAATTACAAGAAAACCAAGCATTTCAGCGGTCCACTGAAAAATCATAAACCCAAACACAGTTTATTAGTATTATTAAGTATTATACCCATTATATATTCATTATCTGTTTACTTCAGTGATAACGCCGCGGGGTTCCATGTTAGTATTAATTCACAGCAACCTGTGTTTGTCGTAAGGAGGACTTGGTGGATCGGGTGATCAGGCTCGGTGATTTGGTAAATAGCGTTTCATCATTGATCGTTGCTCACAACATCAATCACTGGATTGTTTTGTTCAGACTCGATTACTTACAGGCCTTCGCCATATAGCTGTGATATTGGTGAGTGAGGCTTTAACAACAAAACCTTCAGTGATGTACCTAACTACATAAATATATAACCATGAATGTACATCCGCACACGCACGCACACAGACACTTACAATTACATTCGCACACTGCCCCATCCCCGTGCCCCTCCCACCTCCCAGACCGCCGTCCTATAGCTGGAATATTGCTGTAGGCGGCGTTAAACAACAAACAAAACACACAAAAGAGCATACGTTGTCTTCTATTATGTTTAATACTCATATTCCTTGTTCAAGGTCACTGTCAAGATCCCGTTTTTATTAACCGTTATTTTAGTTTCCATTTTATTATAATAACACGTAGATAATGTCTGGCACGACCTTGAACCTATAAACAACTGAACATGTCTGTCATACCAATATTTCAAAGCTTCACGTTACTTTAAAATTTGACTTTTTCCAGTGCGTTTGAAAAGACCCTTATCCCACCTCGTTCGCTTAAAATGATATAAAAATGACAAAATAGACACCAAAAATATGGATAATAACTTCTGTATTATAGTGTAATAGCGACGTATCAGTACAGATCTTTATACCGTTGTCAAGCAGGCCTGGATAATGAACATGATAAAGAATTATGTAAAGGATTATCATCAGCATTCGCCAGGGGGATTAAACTGAGTAGCTTAACTAATAACAAGAGAAGGAAAATATAGTAACAACATGATTGACAAAGAACACACGATAATGAAGCCAATTATATAATTCAGTACCATGTTGATTATTCAGTCTTGCTTGACAACGGTATACAGATCTATACCGAAACGACGCTATTACAGCATCACAAAGAAGTTATTCTCTTCCTTGTGTGTATCACTTCTAAATGCTATTGGAAGACTTCATAAATTATCCATATTTTTTGGTCTACTTTGTCTTCCGTCAACTACTGAGAAATGCCTATCACACAACTGATCAGATAATGTGTTTGTATAAGTTGTCCAGCTGACAGGACACACGTCGAACCACGCGTCATGACTTTGACAGGTAATCACAACGGCAATATTTCTCTTCCAGTGTGGAGTAAACAATTTGCCATAAACTGTTGTCTTTAATACATTGAACAAAGCAGCTTATGTGTGTAACAAATACACTAAAAGAGCAACAGATCAAGAATAGGGTAAACGGGACTGAACAGATTATTAAAACCGATATAGCCATAACAATCAACAGAAGGTTTTCAAATCATTTCTTAAAATAACTAGTTTTTCCGAAAGTAGCAGTATTTAACTCCTCGCGGAGGAAAACATCCCCAGCCAATGATCAGTAGGTCCGATGACCTCACCTTTGAACTTTCAGGTCAGCACAAGAAATGTCAGCATGCGGGAAGAGATTCTTGTCCGCCTTGATAGTATTTTGAAACGTTAACTATTTTTGACATCTTATGCATATATGCTCTTACCAGCTTGATACTGCACTGAATGAAAAGACTTGCCAAGAGGTAAGTTATGTTTATAAGTAAAGAAAACACAAGTTGTTGATAGCACTTATTTAGTTGGTGACACTAAAAAAATGATCTAGATCTAAGTCATGTAGAAAATGATTGACACTGACAGTCCATTTAAAAAAAATAATTTTTTAATGTTTCAGATTGATAATATTTTCAAAGTGAAACTTATTAACTTACCACTGCTGTCATTTGTATATATACTTGTTGCTTGTTGTGTTGGTATTAATTCTCTGTGTGGGATGCAGGAGAACCTTTACGTGAACGAGTCTTGATATGCATTTATGTTCATGTATGATTTTGAGGACGTCCCATTTGAAGTGGTATGTTATATTTCAGTTTGTGTGTTGTTAATTTCGCACTCAGCAATACTGCAGCAATATGACATCCTTTTAATATTCATGTCTAGAGCAGACAATACAGAAATTGATTTAAGATTAACCATCTCACACTCAAACATAGATCGATATACATCTCCTTGTATACCCCTGAAGACCTGGGTTAGACTAGTTCTTCAGCAACCCATGTTTGCCGTAACAGCCGACTGTGCTTGTCGTAAGAGGCGACTAATGGGATTGGGGGGTCAGTCTCACTCATTTGGTTGATGTATGTCATCATATACCAATTGCATGGATCGATGCTCATGATGTCAGTCACTGGATTGTCTCATCCAGGTTAAATATTTAGTATGCTTCCAAAAGTGCAGGCGTGTACCCCTACACCCTACCTCTTTGGATCCTTGTATTCACCGGGGCCTGATTTAACTATATAACCCATGCACCAGTGCAGCCTGTTATTGAAAAGGGCAACCTAATATGTATGTCTATGTGCCCCAAGTGCATGTAAGACTAATTCAATTTTATGTCTGACTTACCCTTACTTTTCTACCCAACATTGATTTTTGAACTCACTCAAACCTTTAAGCTTTACAAACCATACTACACCACTAGTTTTTTGTAATTTGTCCTTTGTTCTTGGGCGTGATGTCATCAAGATGTGGGTACTTCAAGATTATGTGCACATAATCCTGTAACGTTTTACAGCAATACATCATTTATTTATGTAAAATCGTGATACAGTCGTCGGAGATTTTATTTATTTAGACTGCTGTAGTTAATGCATCTATGTTTCGACTTTGATAAATTTATGGGACCAGTGTGCAACCTGGTTTTGTCCGGTGCAACTATGTTTTTTTGGTCAACATGCACCTGGTGCAAGTTAAATCAAGTTCCTTAAATCGTGCCCTGTATACCAAGACGCACATTCAACTATGTCATTGAACCTGACCACCAGATCCATGCTGTCGCCTCATAGGACAGGTATAGGTTACTGGTGACCTATTCTAACCCAGACTCCCAATAGGGGGGCTTCGAAATTGTTGTCTGAGTCTCTTTAAAAACATAACCAGTTGCCGTTCAAGACATACTTTTTCCTTTCAAAGCTGGAATTCCTGTTTTTATCTGTTTCCAGAAAATCAAACTATGAGCTTGTCTTAATACCTCTCAAATCTGGAGTGTAAGCGCAGATTGGGCCCCAGATTAACATATCAAGTTGCCCCTTTGGTTTCGACACCCGGGATGAATCATCTATATACTTTCTCAATGTCTGGAGATTATCAGATAAGCCAAGCTTCTCTCAAGTGCGAAAGTCCCCTCGTTACAAGAGCTCAGTTGATGTCCCTTCCTGCAGCATGTGTGAGGTGCCTTTATGTGATAGGAGAGAGGCTAATTCCAATGTTGGAGGGCTTGTTTTCATAACAAGGATGGTATGTACGGGGATGCTGAATGAGCGTGTCTGGAGTTGTCTGGGGGATAATGCAGTCAGTCGAATGTGTGTGGGATTCAGGGGCTCTAGAGTAGGTACTTGTTATTAATGGGCATGTCTAGGGTATAGGTTAATGTAGCATGTGCCAGTTACTGTGGGATGTGGGGGATACTGCTTCAGTGGACATTCAGTATGTGCTTTCAACCCGAGCTTCATTCATAATTGTCTCAAACAGGGTTCTGTAGTCTGTCTTACAGACCCTGATACAAATATATCAAATACAGCCCATGCAAGTCTATAATGTTTGGCAAGTCTAGATTACTGCAGTATCTGAAAATGAAGCGAGTCTCTGGGCTCCTTTTTATTATATTTTCATTAAGATAATTTAACAACTTTTTTTCTGCATGATATGTTCATTTCAGATGTTTGTCTAAGGGTCCTGCTGCAAATAGCTTGGTGATGTGGAGTAAAGCAAAACCCACTCACTAACTCACTGGGATTTTGATGGAGACTAGATATCTTTTTTTATTTAAACTTTGTGCCAAATTATTTTGATCTAAAATCACCTTGCAACAATGTATTTTTTCTGTGTGTTTTTAAAAAAAAAATTTTTTCATAAAATCCCAGGCCACCCCTCCAGAACATTAAACGGTTGGTCCCTTAGTATTAAAATCAGAAAATTGATTTTTAGAGCCTGTTTCTAAATTAGTTATTAAACTATGCAATTGAAAAAAACATGAATATTATTAACAATGATTAACATCAGCTTCAAATGTTTATGAAATGAGTATTGGCCTTGAAATATCCTATTTGTTTGATAATATGGTGGATTTTCTGTCATAGAATAACCCTGACTAAGCATTGTAGCTTATCTTCATGTTCCTAATGTTTATATACAGGAGTGAGATTGGAAATGTTGGCAGAGAGTTGGCAAATAGATACTAAATAATAATTCAGGCCTCATAAACATAATTGTTTGTCTCTTGTTACATACTTAAAATGATAGAGAAGTTGCTTTGGGAAAAAGTTTCATTTTATCAAACTTTGAGATTGTAATATAGTAAGTAAGATATCAAGTGTCTTCCCTGTAGATAGGAATATGGGTTGACAAGACGTTAACTGGCAAAAATTAGAATTATGGGTTTGCCAAGGTTGGTTGTACTTTATATGTAAAGTGTTAGGTGGGGAAAGGTAGCTAAAATATAGCTTGGGTAACCAAAATAGGGGTTGATTTAACTGCCGGAGACCCGTGAAGATCCGGGGTAGAATAGGTCTTCAGCAACCCATGCTTGCCGTAAAAAGTGACAATGCTTGTCGTAAGAGGCGACTAAAGGGATCTGGTGGTCAGGCTCGCTGACTTGGTTGATGCATGTCATTGTATCCCAATTTGCGTAGATCGATGCTCATTATGTCAATCACTGGATTGTCTGGTCCAGACTTGATTATTTACAGACCGCTGTCATATAGCTAGAATATTGCTGAGTACAGTGTTAAGCAACAAACAAACAAAACAATTAAAATATAAGTGCTGGGCCAAAGTCTTTGATAGACATTTGTAAGTTGGAAGAACCTGAAGACATGAAAGCCTATGGATGACAACTTCGTTATTCTTTGTATCAACGTTTCAGGGCTAGCTCTCCATCCTTACGAGGACACGGGTGGCCCAGTCGTCTAAGGCGCACCAGAAACTGATGATTTTGTGTTCAAATCCTGGTTCGCCCCGATTATGTTTCTAGGTTTGTCAGCACCATACCCGTGCATGTGGGTTTCAAGTGGTAAACGTCTGAGACCTGCATCACTTCAGGCTTTCCTCCCACATTAAGCTGGCATGCCGAATATAACTGGAATACTGGTAAAAGCGGCTTCGAACCCAACTCACTCACTCTTCACCCTTACATCAGTGAAGGGGCAAGAAGGAGGCATGGAACATTGTTAGAAAGAATAAGTTGTCATCCTTGAAAAGTTTCATGCCATTATAAAAAATCTGTGTGATCACACTTTCACATGTTTTGAAGACTGAAAGATGAGATATTTTAATCTACTGCCCACTTTATGCTCAACTTTAATGGTTAAATCTGTGTACTCCGAGTCAGCTTGTAATACTTTTAGTGATTTTAATGATGTGCAGATATTCAGTGTCATTATGTCAAACCGAGCTATAGGCATTTTGCTGTGGGCAGTTGATCAGTAAGCATGTTTGTTTTGTAGTATTGCTGCCTATATTAATCAGGTTTACTCCCTGGGCTGGGACAGGTAACTCGGGTCCTCATGTTTGGTGGGTCTTGAGTTGGACCCGGGTACCCACAGGACTACCCGGACCCATGGTTAGTCACATGATGTATTGTTTCAAGACAATAACAATAAAACGACACATCACATTGCTAATGTTTGTGTTTCTTTTGTACAGACATTTCTGGTCTAGTGGTAGAGCGTCTGCCTGGAGAGCGGAAGGTCCGGGGTTCGATCCCCGGCCGCGTCATACCAAAAGACGTTAAAAGATGGTACTTGTTGTTACCCTGTCTGGCGCTCGGCATTAAGGGGGTAAAACAAGGACTGGTTGGCTCGGAGTCAGTGTACTGTGTCTCAGTGGGGTATCCATGTTAAACTGTGGCATGGTATCTCAGTGAGCTAGCACTATAAATCGGCATCAGTCCGGACTAGTACAAGCAGCCACACACACACACACACACACACACACACACACACGTACATGCACGTTGCTATATTAGTGCAATAATCTTGGACGCAAGGTTAAACCCAATTTCACCTCACCTCACCGCACAGACATTTTGTATCCAGCTCTTGGTACCTACAGCAGGTACCCGGGTAGGGTCGGGGAATAGAGGGGTGGATACCCAGGTATCGAATTTGGACCTTCCCACCCTTATTTACATCAATATGTGTTAACTCCAATATCACCCTAATTTTTTTCTGGATTAAAAAATATAAGAAGTAAAAACATTAATTTTTTAAATGACTACCAGCCAAATAAGACATATACAACATGCTTATCTTTTGGCAATTAGCTGCTTCATTAGATGATGACTTAATGACCTGTAATTAGCCATAAGATAAGTGTGGTTAATACAATAAGGCCTTGATGACAGCTCAACACAGGTGACAGTTGCCTGGCTGAGGATGTGATGCAATGTAAGTGCCTGTAGGCAGTGATTAGGCCGCTACTATCTGGTTGTGTAATTGATTCAGATAGGATCATCAGTGCCTGCTGTAGCGTCACATGTTCATTGACTGACCCCACATTGTACAGCATCTGTGCTGAACTGGATGTTAAGGTCAAAATAAATATGTTAGTAGATTTTTTTATTATGAATGGTGGGGACATTTTATTTTTTATATTTTATTCTTTTTCACAACAAATTGTTCCAGACAGTTGTGAGCATTCACTGTACGATGGGTGAACATTTATAATTAAGATGGATTTGAGTAGGAGACTTTTAGTGGCAATAAATTCTTGTACAGGCGAGGCTCTTTTTGTTTCTGGGTGTAAAGAGTCTTTGTATGACAAATGCTTGCAAATAGGGGAAAAAATACATTTCAGATTTCATTTTTGTTCTTCAAGAGGTTATTTAAATATGTTGCAATGTGTGCAGTGTTTATGAAGTTCAGACCTCGTCCGTCTCACAGTTTGACATTCTGTATACAGTGTTGTCAGGTAGGCCCGACACCATTAGTTCTCCTTCTCCTAAACACAACAAAATACACAACTACAACATATTGGAATACTGTCCGGTGAACTGACTGAACTGCAGTTTATTCATCAACATATATCTACATTATCAGCAACATCATCAGTGCCTTTCCCCCCCCGGAATTTTTACAGAAAACATGTTTCCTTGTGAAAGTTAACTTGAATAAAAAATGAATAATCTTATTTTCACCCCCTGTCAAAAAAAGTTAACTTTGACCTTGATCATGACCATCATCAACACAGTGTAATTTACATGAATATACACTAGATGCTTCACATTTCCAAATTATATAATATTCACAGGCATCGATGTCATGTCATGTATTCTAATGGCTTGTCAGCGCATACTCATCAGAGTATATCGGATCCCAAATCCATACTCTCACAATGGGAGTTTTAAACTATGGATACCTATCCATCTCACAATGTATTATCATGGCTTGCAAGCACAACATGCAAACAAAGCATAACATCCTGATAATGATATGAACAGCAGCAGCTACATACATAAAAAAAAATTAATAAAGATTCATCCCACTTGTCCTTCAATCGGCATCATACCTAACTGAACATGTTTAATATAGCCAGAGCCCCTAATGCAATGCAACTGAGAATGAAGTTTCCACTTTGCGCCTTTACTTATATACCCCTTACGAGACCAAGTTACCTCCCTTTGTTGTGCTCTCTGACGTTAGGAGAAAATAATTTCGTTCTAATTTTGTCCCACGAACTAAAGAAATTATATTTCTCATTGCAGGCCTGTAGTTTCAGTTTTGTATACGTCAGGTTGATTTATTTGTCACCCTGACCTGTATGTTCAACCAGTCACTCAACATACTTTCACAATAATTTCCGTAATCTGTAGCTATTGCAATTGCTTACAGTCAATGTAATCACGTAACCAGTCAAATCATGAGCTCCTATATTTTGTGTGTAGTTTTAGGCGTCGCACAAGAACGAGAACTCAGACCGAATGTGCCCTGCAGAGTTGCCTGCCCTGACTCTCTTCAGTATGTGGCGGTGGCAAACCGCTGAAAAGAACTTAACAATTGCATGATTGGTCAGTTACCAGGGTCAGTGAATCTCTTGTACAGAAACAATATATGATAAAACTGTAATAAGTAATAAAACATGTTTAGGGCCAGCAGAGTTCATTCAGGACCTCCAGGTTTCAAAGTCTGTTGATCCTGATGCCAGTCTGCCAAATGTTATATTCTAATTCCTTGACTGTCTGTGCATTTTTTGTGGAGAATTTATAAATTGTCTGTGGTGTAATAAAATAATGCTTTCCCAATTTAGTCAATAGATATATGTTAGTTCTTGAAAAAAAGTCTTTTGCCTACAGACTAGCTCCATGGAAAGTCAAATAAATCCTGCAGTGATGAGACAAAACACTGGTGATTGTGATGTTGATCACAATGCAATTGGATCTCATTAACCACTTAGAAAAAAATATATGAAAAAAATGAAATATTGAAAATGAGGATGTGTTTTCCCAATTCAATATCTCCTTTCAGTGATATGGCCAAACTAATCATTATAAGGCCAAAACAAAAAACTGTCTGTTTAACCACATGCAACCAATTGTAAACATTGTCCGCCTAAAACAGAACTTAAGTTATTTTGTGACCTTGTTCCTGACCCAGATTTTTTAAATTTACAATATTGACTCAACTGAACGAGGAAGATGAAATCAACAAAAGAGTCACACTTAGGTCATATTTGAAAAACTTGTTACCGGTATATATCTTTTGTTGATTCATCACCAGCAACAACTTTATTATGAGTATCATTGATCAATTCATCATTTTATCACCAGCCAAAATATTGGTCATCTATAAATTGATTTATCATACCTCCATGTCAGAATGGTGAGATCTGATTGGTCCACTTGATCTTGATAAGATACTGTGTAACCTGCCTTTAGGGGGTAATAAATTTCTCAGCAGGGGAATAAATCTCTTATACCCCACCATGAGCAAGACAGGCTGCACATGGATTACTGAGAGTCAGGATAAATAGAGGTTATTACACGAGTGCGTTTGGGGATGGTAAATGGTAAATATCCTGCATTAGGAATAAACATTGTATTTAGCGAGCCTTGGCAGGTGATGGGTAAACTTCCCATTTTGTTCTGTAATCCACACATAATCATTATTCCATGAAGTTAGATTTGCAATGAAACTAAACCAGAGTCTTAAGAGTCATGCACATTAATATTTGATTAGAATTGTATAAAAAATAATTTAATTTGTTTAATAATTTTTAACAAATTTATGACCCTTGATTGGCCCTGTAATCTGGATTGTTTACAACAGTTGATGAAAATCCCCCTCTCTTTTGCCGAAATTATTTGAATCCCTTTTGTTGAATTTCTCCATTTTGTAATATTTACAGAATCTCCAGATCATCATAATTCAAGGCTTGGAGAAGGTGCCGGTTGCAAAAATAGCTTATCTTGATTTCATGTATGTTCATCTTCTACTGGGAAAACACTTAATGGCCTACAAAATGGTCATCCATATTTTAGTGTTACAGACAATATCATCTGTGATTCCTTGAATCAACAATTAATCACCAAAATTGTCAGCATATCTCTATGATTCTATTTAATAGCCGGTTTGGGAACATACGCGAAGGGAGATAAGTTTAATGTGCCATGGGTCGTTGGTTCAACTGTGATAGGGAGCTGCCATGCAGTGTTGAGTGGTGATTGTGGACAGTGCTCGGTGTGTCTGTGTCTGTCTCCAAGAGTGCAGACAGCCGGAAATGCCCCTTGTCCAGATCTGGAGATTACACTCTATTCAGGATGTTAATCACGTACTTGTCATGTACCAGAAATTACACTCTGGAAATAAATCCTTGTTAGATACCAAACGAAGGGACTGGCAATTTGTGCCACACTGAAGTATCTATCTCATTGACATTTGTAGTGGTTTGTTGACTTTTGTGTTCATCAAGAATAAAAAATTAAAAGAAAATTAGGTGAAGTAGAATTTAAAGTACAATCTTTCATGTAGTTGTCTTAACTAACTTTAGTTCTATTGGTTTATTTGAGGTCAAGAGGAAGGTTTTGATCATAAAGATAAAAATCATAACAATTATATGACATTGGGATGTTAAGGTAAAACTGCCTGCATATGAAGATCCAGGCAAGAACAGGTCTTCAGTATCCCATGCTTTTCATAAAAGGCGACAATTCTTGTGGTAAAAAGCGACTTAACAGGATCAGGTGGTCAGGCTCGCTGACTTAGTTGATGCATGTCATCGTATCCAAATTGCGTGGATTGATGCTCATGATATCAATCACTGGATTGTCTGGTCCTGACATGATGTATTTACAGACCACCGTCATATAGGTGGAATATTTCTGAGTGAGGCGTATAACTACAAACAAACATGACAGTAACTGTATCGTGCCACAGGGTAGCGCCGTACACCAAACTGCCAGTGTGCTTACTTCCACACAACAACATTCACTCACTGAAAGCTCCGTCCAGAGCCCATGTTCTCCCTCACTAGCTGAAATATCATCCATGATTATCCTGTGTGTTATATAGACATTATTATTCGAGCAACTGTGTCATACTGATTTTACGAAATGAGTGTCTGAATTCTTGTATTTCTCGAGTGAGAGCAAGGGTTTTACGTGAATTCTTACACAAGTTTACTAAAATCAGTGTGACCCATGTGAGTGTATTAATTTCTTTATAACCCTTTATTTCATAATCCTTTTGTGCTCCCCTGTAGAAATATGCACTGATCAAAATAACCATCTTAACAAAAACACAATTGTCAAAAGACGTCAACAATCTTCAAATGACATTGATGCTATCTGTTTAACGTAAACAATACACTGGTGCATGTAAAGTGACACTTGCACATACAATTTCTATTGACTTGGATATTTCTAACCATATGGTTAATAAATCATTTATCGTTATGATAAATAGAATGCAAATATAATACATTGGAAACTGAGGATGTTGACATATCTGCACTGCAAACATGTGGCCCCATATATGGTGACCAATCCTGCATACAAAAGAAATAGACAAATATTTTCAATCTGTTCACTGTTTGAAATTATAAACATTTGCCGTTTGAACAAGCTAATTAAGGTTCTGTTTTTGCCTGTGTAAAGTTGTTTACAGAAGTCGTTGCCTCCGTCCATCTCCACAATAGCCACAAACAGTGCTTCATTTCAACAAGCAACATACCAGATGCTAAGAAAAATATGAGACAATATTTGAGTTGTTCGAAAATTGCAGTGAGGGAGTGTGCTGTTGTAGGCATTATCTGCAAATCTCTCCACAAATAGAAGTGGCGAAAAACTTCTAAATCTCTACATAGCTGAATTTAATTTTGGCTGCCCTAGCCCCAGCTTGGCCTGTCATTAAACAGCTCAGGAAGAAGACATGCATTGTTAATTCACTTTGAATATGGAACTGCAAATAGCGATGTTTAGTCAGGAGATTACCACATTAGAATGGGAGGATGAGGGTGTTTTGGGTGCCTAAACCTCCCGTGGAACTCCAGCACTGTTTGTTTGTTACTGTGACTTCCAGATGGTCAAGATGGTGTCACTGTGTAACCTATCAATATTTATTCAAGCAATTGAAGGCCCAGGGACCCATTCCACAAAGTGTCTGTCGTAAGTCTATGTTAAAGTATGGGAGTTACGATCACCTAGTTATAAGCCTATACTAACACTGAGTTTCCACATTTCACCATAACTTTCCAACATATCAGTTTGCTTTTGCTTTTCACCAAATGCGCTTGAGAAACTTAATAATACCGTCTGCAAATAATAGAAGGAAAAGTTGTACAGCATCAGGATGTAACTGAATACTGTTGATATTGACTGTTATGAATTTCTAAAGCTAATCTTTTTTTAAATAGAGAATACAAATGGACTCAATATACATCCTTGGTGCACGTCAAATTTTCAATCAAACATGTCTTACATTACTCCCTGATACTCCCTACTCTCATGGTATATGTGTATGCATGGTATAGGTGTACTCCCTGATACTCCCTTCTCTCATGGTATATGTGTATGCATGGTATAGGTGTACTCCCTGATACTCCCTTCTCTCATGGTATATGTGTATGCATGATATAGGTGTACTCCCTGATACTCCCTACTCTCATGGTATATGTGTATGCATGGTATAGGTGTACTCCCTGATACTCCTTACTCTCATGGTATATGTGTATGCATGGTATAGGTGTACTCCCTGATACTCCCTTCTCTCATGGTATATGTGTATGCATGGTATAGGTGTACTCCCTGATACTCCCTTCTCTCATGGTATATGTGTATGCATGGTATAGGTGTACTCCCTGATACTCCCTTCTCTCATGGTATATGTGTATGCATGGTATAGGTGTACTCCCTGATACTCCCTACTCTCATGGTATATGTGTATGCATGGTATAGGTGTACTCCCTGATACTCCCTTCTCTCATGGTATATGTGTATGCATGGTATAGGTGTACTCCCTGATACTCCCTTCTCTCATGGTATATGTGTATGCATGGTATAGGTGTACTCCCTGATACTCCCTACTCTCATGGTATATGTGTATGCATGGTATAGGTGTACTCCCTGATACTCCCTACTCTCATGGTATATGTGTATGCATGGTATAGGTGTACTCCCTGATACTCCCTACTCTCATGGTATATGTTATGCATGGTATAGGTGTACTCCCTGATACTCCCTTCTCTCATGGTATATGTGTATGCATGGTATAGGTGTACTCCCTGATACTCCCTACTCTCATGGTATATGTTATGCATGGTATAGGTGTACTCCCTGATACTCCCTTCTCTCATGGTATATGTCATGCATGGTATAGGTGTACTCCCTGATACTCCCTACTCTCATGGTATATGTTATGCATGGTATAGGTGTACTCCCTGATACTCCCTACTTTCGTGGTATATGTTATGCATGGTATAGGTGTACTCCCTGATACTCCTTACTCTCATGGTATATGTGTATGCATGGTATAGGTGTACTCCCTGATACTCCTTACTCTCATGGTGTATGTGTATGCATGGTATAGGTGTACTCCCTGATACTCCCTACTCTCATGGTATATGTTATGCATGGTATAGGTGTACTCCCTGATACTCCCTTCTCTCATGGTATATGTGTATGCATGGTATAGGTGTACTCCCTGATACTCCCTACTCTCATGGTATATGTTATGCATGGTATAGGCCTGTACCTGTGAAGATCTGGGTTAGAATAGGTCTTAAGCAACCCATGCTTGTCATGAGCCCCCCCCCCCCCCCAAAAAAATATATTGAATATTGAAAAATTGAATTATTACTTCCACTTGTTATCAACAAGTGTTTTTCTGTTGTAGGTAACCTATGATCTGATAAAAATAAGATTGTTCTCAAGTCTGTATGAAAGACACCCTCAGGACAACATTAAATCCCAGTTCTCTTTGATTGCATAGAGAAGCATGGGTTTGTGTTGCTGCAGTGACGACTTTCAACCTGGCTGATTTGAGTGTAACTTCCTACCCCAGTATCTGGCATAATGCTCACACTGTCATTCACTGTGTGCCCCAAGACCAAAGACTCTTTGCAGGCCGACATGATATGATTGAGAAACTGCTCCTGCTCCGAGCCCAATAACTCTTTGAAGACTAAAATGATATGACGGATACCGTTGCCTTGAACTAGCCTCAGTTTGGTTTGCTGACTTGATCCTGCACTGGTTTGTCTGCTCAACGTCCAAGAGGGGGCACGGGTGGCCCAGTCGTCTAAGGCGCCGCGATTCGCTGTGCAGAGTTGCGTCCCATGGGCACACCAGAAACCAATGATTGTGGGTTCGAATCCTGGTTCGCCCCGATTATGTTTCTAGGTTTGTCAGCACCATACCCATGCTCGGGGGTTTCACCGAAGTGGTAAACGTCTGAGACCTGCATCACTTCGGGCTTTCCTCCCACATTAAGCTGACACGCCGTGATATAACTGGAATACTGTTAAAAGCAGCGTTAAACCCAACTCACTCACTCACTCCAAGGAATCGTTGAATGCCAGCATGATATTACTGAGATACTTCTGTCTGACAACTAGTTTCAGCTTTTGTTTTCACCTGATCACACAGAGATGGACATGACCTGGTGTAGCCTGGGCCTGCATGTTTGTTGTGGCGGAGTCTGGTGGCCTCGTTAGGGGAGAGGCTGACCTGGGCACAGTTCACTTGATCCTGGGGCAGACACCACATGGATAAATAAATTATACTTTGACACTTTCACCTGGAAATAAACATGTCAGCTACCTAAGCCTGGTATCTAACTCCCCCAAATATGTCTGCACAGAAAGTCAATTTAGACAGACATGTTTAAGTGTGGTAAATATGGTGCTCTTCTTTTTGACACAACCTAAATCTAGGGAGTTACAAGAAACGAAAAGGTTTTTTTCATGTGTTTGTAGGACGGATGTAAGCTTGGTTTACATACATCTGTTGACTTGTGGCTGGTCCTGTTTTATCTGGGTCTGAATCTCGTTTCATCCCCCCCCTCAGACGTGAGTAATCCCCATCACAATCCTTCCCACAATCTTCTCCCTAGACTTACATCTCAGTTGTCTCTAAAATTTAACATATCTTACCAAAAAAAAATAGTTGTAAAATCATCTTTATAAAATATAATATAAAGCAGCCAAGAGACTCTCTTCATTTTCTGAAACTGCAGTAACCTAGACTTGTCCACTATTATAGACTTGCATGGGCTGTATTGGATATATTTGTTTCAGGGTCTGTGTGAAAGACTCCCCCTTCCCACAGGATTAACCCTTCTGTCCACACCTTGTCCACCCACAGACACTACCTCCTCTGACTGACATTCCCCACCCACAGGATTAACCCTTCTGTCCACACCTCGTCCACCCACAGACACTACCTCCTCTGACTGACATTCCCCACCCACAGGATTAACCCTTCTGTCCACACCTTGTCCACCCACAGACACTACCTCCTCTGACTGACATTCCCCACCCACAGGATTAACCCTTCTGTCCACACCTTGTCCACCCACAGACACTACCTCCTCTGACTGATATTCCCCACCCACAGGATTAACCCTTCTGTCCACACCTCGTCCATCCACAGACACACCCTCCTCTGACTGACATTCCCCACCCACAGGATAATGAGTTACATGTGTCACTAGCAGGTTTTTGGAGGAGATTCCTAGCTTAATGGCAATGTATAGAATTCCCCAAAATTTCAGTCAGACCTCCTGATGGACAACTTTGCAAAGTTTCCAGACCAGATAAAATGTTGCCAGTTCCAGAATTTCCTTGACAACGAAGACAAGTAACAAGAAGTTAAGCATAAGAATAGTACTGGTTCTCAAAAAATAAGAAACTGGTGGATTGTCAGCTTGGTAAATGTAACTCAGTGAAAATTTTATTCATCAAATTCCAATTCTGCTTCATCCATATCTGAAAAGTCAGATCCATAATTACCGAACAGCCAATAACCCACCAATATAGAACACATGCCCATTGATAGGGCGTTGCCTCGTTGGCAACATTAACCAGCGCTCTATACACACAATGGGCAGCACACTATACTAGAATACTAGAACATGCACCATTATAAACAATACAGCCTAAAACATTAACGTGTCTTCTGATCATGCTGATTGGATTATTTCGGGTATTTGGCCAAGAGAAAATGAGGACAGAAACTACGATAAAATGACTGAATAATGTGTTTAACGTTTTCATGTTACATTGAATTAATACTAGAATGCTTAGATAATTTAGGGAATACAAAATATAATAGCCCGACCACTGACCATCCATCATCAAATAGTAACTCGAAGAGCTAGAGTTGCACAAGTCTATAAGGCAATAATTGTTAGTTTAAATCATAAGTTCTAGATTATGTAAATAGTAAGAACAAGTCCCTATAAGAGACTATGTACTGTCCACTTATCTAGACTTGCCTATTAGGAAGATAGAATTACTACATATCCACAGACTTTTCTTTCAGTACAGCCTTGGAGCAAGGCTACTTGCTAACTCAGGGGGTTGCAAGGCTACTCGTAGTGCTAACAGGATCAATTATGAAGTGGGAAGCTAGTGACGTCACATCGAATATTATGATGTCATGATATTGGTACTTGCTGGCTAACAGACTGGTGCTTCTTTTTTTCATTTCATTTCTTTTTTGTTGCATTTTTGTACAGGGTTGCATGTGGTTACATTTAACTTGCAACAATTATATAAAGTTTAACAAGCCATTAGATACCGTATATGACCGCGTATAAGCCGAATTTTGAGGACCAGAAAAAAGATTCTGTAGAAAGGGGTCGGCTTATCCACGGGATACACTTTCATGATAGTATTTTTCAGATCGTAATCTGTCAGAAACATCGCCTGAATGACGGTCCGATAGATCACAACTTCCCGAAAGTTTGGAAGTTGCCACGACTAGAGCCATTATTGTTATAAATTATCAATAAAGTTATTATTATACACCAATGTTGTCATTATTAAAAAAATGTTATACATGTTACTACTTCCGATAATAAGTTTTCAATTGAATGTTCAAAGTTTATCGTTCTTCGTAAACTCCACAATTTTTACATGTAACAATATATGTAATTCACAGCTATAATATATAATCCCCAGATGAAATCGCCAATAGCTATTACGTACGTTTTGCAAAGTTCATAAATTGATAATGAACAAGTGTCTACCTTTATTGAAAGAGGCAAATAAACAACTGTATCGGCGAGTTATTCCGTTCGCCATTTGCAAAAACATGTGATCAGCTGTTTCCTGTGACGTCACAAACAGTGATCACTGTGATTGCTTCCTGTTGTTTAAAAAGCAACACGGTACACAAGGAAATGAGCATTGATAATAACGGGCCGATTGGTATTGTCATGTTGTTTACACAAACATTTTCAAGTTGTGGGTGCTTAGCGATCGTGTTGGGAGTAGGGGCTTAATTCCTTTGTTTTCGAGAGATTAGTTTAATAAACTGGAGAAGCCTGTGAGTAAGTGATGGTCATTCAATGTGTTCATAGTATGATAGTTTATTTAATTCAATTGGATTAACATACAATAGTGGTGTAAAGGGGGTTATAAAAGTTAGTATATTTTTACTGACTGACATTCTCATCATGAGTTTGAAACGAATACGCCATGCTTACGATGCTGAATTCAAACTCGCTCTAGCATATATATTTTCTCACGGGTTCATAATTCTACATACACCGATTCACAAAATGGCGCTTGTTGTTGATGGCAACATATAACGATCATTATGAGATTAAAAAAAACAACGAGAAACAGCTTCCCACATTATGAAAGTGGATGACTGGTTTGTTAAATCTTTATTAGAAATAATAATGACTTTTTCAATATAATTACAACGTTTTTCATCTTATATTTTTGAATATCTGCGAGTACCGGCACATGTCTTGCAGTCCGACTTCGCAGTGTTTTTTGCCCTTCAATTCCTGGTTCGGCTTATCTGCGGGTCATATCATTTTCTCTCGTATTTCAATGGTCAAGTTAGCACCTCGGCTTATCTACGGGGTCGGCTTATCCGCGGTCATATACGGTAGTAAATAGGTTATGATACAATGACCAGGATATAAAAGTAGTCAAGTCTGGAACTTAAGATAGCTGAACATTTTGAAAGGACAGTATTTGTAGAGTTCATCTAGAAGAACTGAAAAGTTAGTATACACTTTGTGGGTTTATACTTGAAAATGGTAATAAGAATGTAAATTAAAATAAAATTTGAAATTCCAAAAGAATTAGAATTACATTTATTGTATTGTTATTTCTGTGACAAAGACCTAGAAGAATGTGGTGCCTGGAAATTTGTTTCTACAAGATGGTGATGGTGATCAGATAGATAGATTCTTTGTGAGTAATTATTTATTCTTCCGGCCAAGACAGAGCCTCTGATACTCCTGCAACAGACAGGTTTATCACAGGTCCTCTGATGAAGTCATACATCATATCTCTGCCTAGTTTCAACATTAAACCCATGAGTGAGTGAGTGAGTGAGTTTGGTTTTACACCGCTTCACAGAAATGGGCTTCAGACATTGTACTCATGTTGGGAATCGAACCCGGGTCTTCGGCGTTCCGAGAGAACGCTTTAACCACTAGGCTACCCGACCGCCCCTTATACCCGTGAAGATAATGGGTAAAAATAGGTCTTCAGCAACCCATGCTTGTTAGATCAGGATCAGGTGGTCAGACTTGTTGACTTGGTTGATGCATGTCACCGTATCCCAATTGCGTGGATCGATGCTCATGATATAAATTACTGGATTGTCTGATCCAGATTTGATTACTTTCAGACCACCTTCATACAGCTTGAATATTGCTGAATCAACTACCATTAACACAAGGTTCTCTCAGTTCCTAATCCCAAAATAGGTACACACTTTTTCCATTTTATGTTTTACAGATTTATAATTACAAATCAGTTTGGGTCGGCCAAAATTGGCCTGAAGTTGCTCGGGTGGGGTCGTTCATAGCTAAAAAATTAATACTAATCCTGTTTGAAATACAGGCTATTTAGTATTTCTACAGTAACATCTCTGTGTACATGTATTTATTTCGGAGAAGGTGCTGTTCTCTTTATATGGAGTTTTGGGTGTGGCCAGAGACAAAGCATTTCATCAAAGAAATTAGACTGTTTAATTTTGTATTATTACGTTGTATCTGTTATTTTAATCCATACATTGTATCTGTTATTTTAATCCGTTAAGAAGGAGCGATTGGTAATTTTCATTTGATTTTCTTTCTGTGTTATTTGGCTTCATAAATTGAAAAATTGAAAAGCAAAAACCTGTTGACCAAAGACCACATAACGCTAATTTGTGCATCTGTTACAAGCTTTCGTCTTCCCTTTGAATCATTTCCTTATCATGTCACAGACCCTTTTCTGGTCCCCCCTCCACCCACAGTTCCTGGTCCCCCCTCCACCCACAGTTCCTGGTCCCCCCTCCCTCCATAGTTCCTGTCCCCCTCCTGCAAGGTGCCTGATGGCCCCAGCTCCAAGGCTACAGTAGCCCAGTGCACCAGAGGCGTGGGTAATCCTTGAGACGCTCTGTGATCATGGGAGATGTACCTAGTACCTCTGACAGCCCCTCCAAGGGGGAAGTGATACAATAGCTGGTCGGGGGTGATCTCGGGGTCATGCACAGACAACCGGGGAGTTGGACAAGTTTTGCCTGTGAATCTAGCTGCTGTCTCTGCATGTGGAAGCATTTGCTCACAAGCCAAGTGTGGACAGCCTGAGCTGATAAAAACTAGTCTCTTTTCTGAGGTGGTGGCAGGATTTATGCTGACATTGGAAAGTGTGTGTGTGTTGATAAGTGGACACAGTGGACTTTGTTGTTGGAATCTGGTGAGTTGGTCACAGACTTATCCCTTTTACTGAAGCTTCTTTGTGAGTTCTTTGTCGTCTGAACTTTTTTCTTTTCATAACTTTCATGATTTGTGGTTTATGGCAAAGGGTTGTGGCTCAGCATGGTAATTTGAAACTTGGGATCAACTTGAAGTGTTTATAAACTTATTTTCTTAGCTGAATGTGGCCGTTTCTTAATGCTGGGAACGGAAGCTGTTTGTTAGGGTATGACTTGTCAGATTGTTTGAAAGTTAAAACTTCTTATTGATGTATGTCAACTTGACTCTAACTGAATTATACATATCTGAAATGTTTGCCTCCTCATGTCTGACTATTGATACTGTGAATCACATCGACACGTTGAACCTATTTGTAACACTTTGGTAGTTTGGAACTTGTGCAGGTAATGTTTTACCAAAATAGCTACTGTATATAAGCCTAACCAATACAGGTTCTCATTTTATTGTTTTCCAGGCCCAATAGATGAATATTTTATTGACCCATGTATCTTACAAGGCCTAAGCAGTCCATGCTTGCAGTAAAAGGCTACTATGCTTGTCGTAAGGGGCGACTATGCTTGTCGTAAGGGGCGACTAACGGGATTGGGTGGTCAGGCTCACTCACCATGCTCACAGACTTGGTTGATGTACAACATTGTATCCCAATTGCATCGACCGATGCTCACGATATCAGTCACTGGATTGTCTAGTCCAGACTTGATGACTTACAAACAAGAAACATACAAGGCCTTGTTGTATACAAAGGTCAATAAAAAAATGTGCACAGCTAAGTATTCCACACAGTGGTTGACTGGAGGTCAAATTTAAAAGAAAGTAATATCAATGTTAAGTGGAAAACCTACGATTCTAGGTATTATTTTGAAACTGTTGCCTGTTTATGATAAATATAATCATACTTGTTTCAAATTCTTAAAATATTTCTTTAAAGTACATATCATAAAAAACAATGGTTTTAAAATGCATAAATCTTCATAAAAGTATATTTTTTATTATTTTCTTGCAAAGTTTTGAGAAGGCACACCAACAAGGAAATAAATGTACTTGTCTTTCTCTGACATCTAATAACAGGAGATAAACATAATCTTTATATCATAACAAGAGCTGTCGAACAATATGACTGATTTCAAGTGAACATTCCGTAGGCCAAATACAAGTAGTCACCAACAGCACAGGGTTCATGGTACCCAGAGAAACTTATCTCAACTCTAAGCCTCCAAATCCTAAGTGAGGCATGCTCCTATTCTTCCATTGTGCAGCCCTGTCCAGTAATGATCCCCATTGTACCCAGAGAGGGTGGCAAGCCTTAACCCTATCTTTTGTTATTCTCTCTTATTTAGCCTGTGTACTAGGGCCTTCCTGATCGGCTAGAGGTTCACACAAATAAACAATGAATTATATCGTAGCAGGGAACAAACTGGAGTCGAGTGATCTTGGTTCTGGCATCGACATGCTAAGCTCACCATGTTAATACTGGGAAATATTTGGGTTGGATATTGAAGTCAACAAAAGTCGTGTTTCTGATGTTTGATTGTTGATTGTTGAGTTGAGTGAGTTATGTTTCTTGGTTCTATTTTCATCTTAAGCATGATGTACACTGTCTACAGAATATAAATGTCATTGATTTTCAGAGATCATGTCCTCATCGATCTTTTCGAAAGTGATGGATAAGTTTTGATAATGAGATTCTTTTTATATGATGCTGCCTTACACTTGGAACACAATTTTAAGTTATTAATTGTGTGATTTGAGATACTCAGCCGAATTTGCCTTATCATATATTTGATATTTTTAATAATCAAGACCTCTTACAAGCTTTGGTAGCCATGTTTTCTCAGCTGAAGCCCTTGTATAGATGACATCAGGGGAGACCATCACTTAATACCTGTGACACATGTGTGGAAAAGGTTATGCTTGATGTAAGAGTCCACTGAATGGGGATTACAAGGGACAGACTGTGTTCCATGTGAGACACCCATGTCAAGTTTAGGTCTTGTCTTGTCTTGGTGTAATTAGTCTCTGAAGGTACCACAATTCACAGCCATGATGAGTGTGGGATTGAATCCCTGATTTGCTGAAATGATGATTGTAGGATTGAATCCCTGATTTGCTGCCATTATGATTGTGGGACTGAATCCCAGATTCGCTGCTATGATGATTGTGGGATTGAATCCCTGATTTGCTGCCATGATGATTCTGGGAATGAATCCCAGATTTGCTGCTATGATGATTGTTGGATTGAATCCCAGATTCGGTGCTATGATGATTGTGGGATTGAATCCCTGGATTTGCTGCCATGATGATTGTGGGATTGAATCCCCGGATTTGCTGCTATGATGATTGTGGGATTGAATCCCCGGATTTGCTGCCATGATGATTGTAGGATTGAATCCCAGATTTGCTGCCATGATGATTGTAGGATATTGAATCCCAGATTTGGTGCTATGATGATTGTGGGATTGAATCCCACATTTGCTGCCATGATGATTGTAGGATTGAATCCCAGATTTGCTGCCATGATGATTGTGGCACTGAATCCCAGATTTGCTGCCATGATGATTGTGGGATTGAATCCCAGATCTGCTGCTAAAGCGATTGTGGGATTGAATCTCCGGATTTGCTGCCATGATGATTGTGGCACTGAATCCCAGATCTGCTGCTATGATGATTGTGGGATTGAATCCCCGGATTTGCTGCTATGATGATTGTGGGATTGAATCCCCAGATCTGCTGCCATGATGATTGTGGGACTGAATCCCAGATCCACTGCTATAGCGATTGTGGGATTGAATCCCCAGATTTGCTGCCATGATGATTGTGGGACTGAATCCCTGTCCAAAGTAGTGCAAAACACAACTCACTCACACGCTATATTACATCAGTGATATTTCAAAATTGTTCATTATTGAAACTCACTAGCTAGGTTATTCTTCAAACTTCTTATCAACTTATTGTTTTACAGCAACTGAATATTCCACTGACACTATTAGTTTTTGTTTGTACTCATGGATGAAGGCTGAAGCTGCTCATGTGTCATGTCTGTAATGGGAGTTCAGCAAGTTAGGTAAGTCTTCCATTCCGTGGCAGCATTACATTGAAGAATGATATTTCATTTCATATCATTGCTAAAAACACTTGAAATATAATCTTTCCTAATCACAACCCAACCCAATTTATATTTTACAATTGACAGTGATGTGAAGTTAGCAGATATCTTTCTAGTCCCATAAAACAAAATTATTACAGATTACGTATATAATCATTTCTACACTCCCATAAAAGTAAACAAATGCATCCAAATGCTAGAAGGTTGTGGATGAAAATAGTTATCACCCTTGAAACTGCTTATCTCCCCTTGTAATTTGTTGTTTGTAGTGACTTTTGAACATCGTTCACATTTCTGAGTGAAAATATTTAGCCTCGTTATCTTGCTACTCTGGGGAAATCGCCACAAACTTTACCAGTGTTTATAGCGTTATAAATGCCAAAGTCTGGTTATAAGATTACAAACTGTTTGAAAGATGTTCTGTTTGCAAAAGTGATAGCACAAATTGGCATGTTTCCATGTTGAATTCAACTCCTCTTAAAAGCTTGGTTAATTGGAACAGCACAAAGGTGTATTTTCGGAGTTGACCCCACTGCCAAGAGGTTAATTTGAAGAAGCAGGTTGTCTGTTAGTGGAGTAGCAGGCGTTTCTTAATGTGTCTGTAATCACATAAGAGATTGATCAGTAAGATCGACTGGTGACCATTATGATCAAGGTTGGAATTTATTGACAACATGCAGACATTGAGTGTAAACTGTGGAGAAATTCTTTGGATGATATGGAATAAATTGGGTAAGAAGTCAAGGATTGTTTGGTTTAGAGAAAACCAAATGGGAAGTTACACATGTATAACTGAATGTTTATCCTAGATGAATAAAGAATTTGGCGCACCCATGCAGCGGCAGCCTCTAATTAGAAACAGTAAAGTGAAAAACCACAAAAGGAAATGTTTTCATATTCTGAACCTCGCTGGTTTGGACCTGTCTAATACAGACACCTGAACATTGTGGTCACCTTTCAATGCAGAGGAAATAAACACTTTGTAGAGCTTCATGTCATTTTTGAGGTGACATTTTTATGTCTGCATCAATTTGGAAGTTCCCTCCCTGGAAGATCATAAGGAACACATTTTAATTTAGTTTGAGTTTAATATCAGTGGGGTTTCTTTTGTTCAGTCTTTTAACCTTTTTAAATACTTATTTTTACAAATAACTGAAATTGTTTGCTTAATTGTGCCTGTCAAATATTCTTGAAACAGAGTTAAAAATTATGTTCAGCAAAGGTTTTGTCAAATTCTTTGTGCAAAAACACCAGTGGGAAAAGCAGGAATACTCAATTGTCAAAACAGCAGTTAAGATTGCAAAACCAAATATGTATGTTAGAGTTTCCAAGGAAACCAAGCTTTGTGATTAAAAACATGTGAAAAATTCTGAGTAGGCTGTGAAAACACTTGTTGATGAAACATCTAGTCTTCAGACCCATACCTCATTCTCACTCACTACCAGCACTAGCTTGGGTAGCACTAGGGTGGTGCAACGGTAGCACTAGGATAGCACCAGGGTAGCACTAGGATAGCACCAGGTTAGCACTAGGATAGCACCAGGGTAGCACTAGGATAGCACCAGGGTAGCACTAGGATAGCACCAGGGTAGCACTAAGATAGCACCAGGTTAGCACTAGGATAGTACCAGGGTAGCACTAGGATAGTACCAGGGTAGCACTAGGATAGCACCAGGGTAGCACTAGGATAGTACCAGGGTAGCACTAGGATAGTACCAGGATAGCACTAGGATAGCACCAGGGTAGCACTAGGGTGGTGCCATGGTAGCACTAGGATAGTACCAGGGTAGCACTAGGATAGCACCAGGGTAGCACTAGGGTGGTGCCATGGTAGCACTAGGATAGTACCAGGTTAGCACTAGGATAGCACCAGGGTAGCACTAGGGTGGTGCCACGGTAGCACTAGGATAGTACCAGGGTAGCACTAGGATAGTACCAGGATAGCAACGGGGTAGCACCAGGGTGATAAACCTTTTCTCAATTGAGTAATGTCAGAAATCTGACAAGCAGTTGTGCTGTTCCATTTGTAAATACACTTGATTATTATACCTTTTAACCAAATCTGAGACTGTGTGTTGATCAGAGGTCGACATATATCTGCAGCACAACTCTGCACCATTCTGCACACCAGCGAGGGCACACAGCTTTGTGGGCTAACAGAGATTACTTATCAGTTTGTACTGTAAATACATACAACAGGAAAGTTGCCCCAGACAGAGGCCGATAAGAAGCCCAGTTGGGAAATAATAGAAGACATACAATAGAGTTGAATTTATAAGTCAGCTGAGTAGATCAAGTAATATCTACACAGATGATGATAATCTCATTGTTTTGTTTTTGACATCAAGACTCAAATATTCTGCAGTTTCAAATGAATTTTAAGCTTTGTACTTAAAACACTGGTTGCCATGAAGTTTATGGTTCAATAATTCATCATCGTCATCGTCGTCATCATCATCATCATCATCTTCGTCGTCGTCGTCGTCACCATCTTCATCGTCATCATCGGCATCAGCAGCATCATCATCACCATCCTCATCATCATCATCACCATCATCATCATCATCATCATGAGGTCAAAGTTCACTTGAGGAGGGCCCTGATGAAACTGATGATGCTGCTGGTAATGGCAGTTGTGGCAGATGACATCAACATGTGAGCTTTGCATGACATGTCAATTTCCCCCTATATTAACCCATGTCTTAATCTCACCCTGTCAGTGTCAACCTGGTAACGGTCAATTAAACCACACAATGAAAATCTGACATTGTATCAATGTGACCTGTTTTGAAAAATAACTCTGCTAATTGAAATTGAGATAGAATATTGCCATTTTGATTAACTCTATCAAAGTCAACAAATCCCAAACTGCCTGTCCTTTATGATGGCCTGGGTGTATAGTATGTGGAGTTGAGCCCCGCGCTGGACAGTGGGCAGCTAATGTCCAGAAGCAGTGGGTGGTCCTGCTCCACTGTTGATAAACTAATCCCCCTCGCTTTCCACTCCACCGGATCCCATTGCCCCCTTCTTGCAATTAGGGAAGCAGTGAATCACCTGATAGATGAAGTATGGTGGGTGTTTATGTTCTTTAGGACTTTGATCCCCAGTCACTGATTGCCGCTGACCTGCTTTATCAACATTTGGGGACTTCCTTCATGGGGGCTAATTAGGGAGGTCATGTGCATTGTGTCATTTACAACACATCTTGTCCCAGCAACAATTTAGAGGGGACGGTCTGTTGCAGTTGACGTGGGTCAGACAAGATTGATCACCTAAGTCTGATATGAAGATACAGTGAGGTCCTGCTGATTTTCCGCTGATTTTATGATTTATGTTTTAATAACTTGTATCACAATGATATTTATTTTAAAAGTACATGCACTGTCTCAGCAATTCTAGAAGGGATGGTACCTGTGAAGATCCAGGTTAGAATCGATCTTCAGCAACCCATGCTTGTCATAAGAGGCGACTAACGTGATCAGGTGGTCAAGTTCACTGACTTGGTTGATGCATGTCATCACATCCCAACTGCGTAGATTGATGCTCATGATGTTAATCACTGAATTATCGGGCCCAGATTTGATTATTTACAGACCACCGTCATATAGCTGGAATATTGCTGAGTGACGTGTTCCAACAACAAACAAATAAATAGAAGCTCTTCCATTAGTGATTCCGTTCCTCATTTAGTGACGTTGGGTGGATTTTGGGGTAAATATGAGATTTGGCCTATAATAAGGACTTTAAGTTTGAGGTGGAACAGTATCGCTAGCTAGTGGTGCTCATTCAGGACCCGAAAACCTAGGGTTTGATTCCCAGTATTTCAACAATGCAGGGATTTATTTGGAATTCCAAATTTAGGCCAAATGGGACAAAAATTGTGATATTGTTGAAAATTTGATTAAATAATTTTTGTTGTTGTAAATTCTGAGGTATTAGGAAATTTTTTTATTCAAATTGGGAGTTTTTACTGTCATGTACTCTAGACTTAGGGCTGAAAATGGGCCTCTGAACAGGTCTAGATAAATTCCTGTAGTGTGTGGGAATTGACAATGATAGGTATGCAAAGTATTCAAATAACGATACTTTGTTTGGACAAGGCTATCTAGTTGACGTTCATGGCTTCCTTTTTCTTAAGCTGTCACTTTTGAATTAAAAAACCCAATTACATCATTATTTTGTGAGAGTTCTATTTTCGGTTTGTTCTGAATGAGAGTGTTTGTGGAGGATTAACTGTTTTAACAGCATGGAGGTTGTTTTTCCTTGGAGGTATGTGCTGTTTCTTGTTGGATAGAATCCTTTGATTGTTTTCCTGCTGGGAAGGTTGTGCCTTTTTAGTGGGTTTTTGTACATTAGTTTCCCCCCAAAACCTAACACCTATGCACATGATATATTTGTGTGACAAATGAGGTCATAATGATTATTTGGCAGTTCAAGTACTGTTGAAAATTCCTGTTCACACAAAAAGGTTGACACTGAATCTAGACGACTCTTATATGGCAAGAATGCAGAATGCTGGACACCTTCTGCAATTTTGTTAAGGGATTTGCACAAGCACATGTTTTTCAGATGCCATTTTTGTTGCCTTGCTAAAATAACAGGGGGCTTTTGGTAATGTATTGTTTAATTACCCAAGTAGATACATGAAATAAAACGTGTTCGCTGAAATGTGGCTCCGACGGATGTCACTGATGAGGCTGTCACACGCCATTATGGAACTTCTAATTTCAAGTACTTTTTCAATGTTGATGTTGAATTTTCAACGTTTATGAATCGCTTTGATATTTAATTTTAATTTTATCATATTTAACCATACAAATACAAGTTGGGTAATTTTTTGTCTTTATTTTGAGGTTTAAAACCCTATTTTTCAAATGGTGATGCTGTCGCGTGCAGCTTTATTAGCAGCATCAAACCAACATGGCGGATAGGTGTCTGGGGTAATGCAAGTTATATATTTCGGCCCATAAAAATAGTCACACTTTGGTCACAAATGCAGTTCGGTTTTTTTTATAGTTTTTTAATTTCCACCAATATTCAATGTGGGAATCATACATGGCTATTTTGTGTGAATTAAATCTTATTGAAATTAATTCTAATGTGAAACTTAAATCACTGATGAAATAAAAGAAAATGTTACTTTAACCTATTTTATTGCGAAATGCTAGAGTCAGTGTTATTTTTTTACCCTCATCTTGAGATAACCTGAATCAAACAAGTTTTGTGGAATCTGAGGCAGATTTGGAATGCTGTACAAATTATTATTGTGTACCTGGTGTTTACCATGTAACCATCATGATTCATGTTATGTCAGATTCAGGACGGAGGAGAAAACACAGTTTGTAAATAGCAACAGTTTCATTATCCCTGTGTATCTGTGACATCTCTGCCAGGATAAAACTCAACATGTTGGCGCTCTTCATCTTGAAATAACCCCGACTTTTTAGCTGCGCTTGTCTCCAAGCCTTTGTTTGTTGTGTCTCACCACACTGTGATGAACACCACACAAATAGCTGCCGTTTACCAGTTGATGTTGTAATCTCCCAGTTTTTCCTGCCCCAGCTTAAGAGTTAAGTCAGCAGAAAACTTGATGTTTGTTGTTTTATTTGTTGTGTTGTTTGCGAAGCATCCGTGACAGGATGAACTGCCTGTATCTGGCTGTTTCTGTTACCAGATGTAGGGATGTCGTTGATGTGCCAGTATCTTGTCACTCTTCGGAAGTGTTAGGAGAAAAAAGGAAAAACTTGGTGTCAGCTGTTTCTACACTTGAAATGAACGTGACAGCAATTGAAGAGCTTGAAATCCATGTGTGAAAAAACAAGGCATAATGAATACGCAAAACTTCCAATATAAGAAAGGTCAGCCTTAGAATGCCCAACATACATTTCCATAGTCCTGTGCCATGACTGTGGAATGACTGTGGAATTTATATATTTTTAAATTACCCTTTACGAAAAGCCTATCCAACTTTAGATCAAACCAAATTAAGTCTAGGTTGCTGAATTCCACTGTCCATGAAAACAGCAGTGGTGGAAAGGTTCTTTTGAAAAGAAAACCAATTATTTTAAAGAATTTTTTCACAGACTAAGTGTTTGTGTATGTTTTCTCAACAATGAATGTCATTTAGTGCTGTCATGGATGGATCCTGGAAATGTTGAAAGGTTTTGGTAAGAGCTCAGATTTTGCAATGAATACATACATGTATCTCCTTCTAGTTATGGTTTTCCAGCCCCAAAGAAGTATTTCTGATTATGTGTCTAATAACAATCCCAATACACTAAAATTAAGTCTTACCTTTGAGAACATTTATTTCTGTGAACACTTGGATGGCCAAATGACCATGTCTTGTTAATTGTATTGTGGTAATGCCATGCCGAGCGAGATGAGTCGATCAGGCGCCATCTTGTTACCATCACATGATTTCAAGCCCCTCCATTACAGTCAAGTTAAAAATAGATGCACAACATGATCAGTCATGTGACATAATACACCGTTTACAAACATCAGCCAAAAGATACATTATCGGTGCATATTATGAGTGAAAAAGTACGTTTTAAGGGTATGAGGTATGTTTTCTTTACATGACAGATTAACTATAAGTCACATGAAAAAATTATGTGTTCGTAAACTTCTTTTGATATGAAAAACTTTGGTGTGCTTCTTTTGAGTAGTATTATTTCAATAATATTTTGAAATATTGAGTAATGATTGATAATAAATGGAAATAGAAATGACTCCCATAATGCCAAACCCAATTTATTTTTTATTTTTATTTTTATTTGTTTTGTTTTTTATTTTTTTATGATTATTTATTTATATATACATATTTTTTTTATATTTAAAAAAAACTAACCTGGTTAGAATAAGTCTTCAGCAATCCATGCTTGCTGTAAAAGGTGACTTATATATATAATAATGCTTGTCGTAAGAGGCGCCTAATGGGATCAGGTGGTCAGGCTTGCTGACTTGGTTGATGCATGTCATCGTGTCCCAATTGCGTAGATTGATGCTCATGATGTCAGTCATTGAATTGTCTGGTCCAGACTCGATTATTTGCAGACCGCCGTCATATAGCTAGAATATTGCTGAGTGGCGTTAAACAACAAACAGACAACAAACTAAAAATACATGAGGCAGTAGGAAAAGATAAATAAATTATTTTTAAGAGAAGAACCAAATGTAAAAAAAACTTAAATGTTGAGATAAAGGTAAAAACATGATTATTCCTCTTTATGGAATAGAGATTTGGGGTGGGAGGGTAGAGGGGAATGGTTGAGAATGAAAGGCAGATATGTAGAACAAGTAATTGACTTAGGTTATCCTTGTCTTCCTTCATGTCAACGGTGTTAAGTTTTACCATTTGATTTCTGTATCAGAAACAAGCTAATGGGCATCACAGATGAAGATAGCCATGGGCACATGATAGGTTGTGTACATCGTTTAGTCACACCACCTGTAAAGATCCAGGTTAGAATTGGTCCTTTAACAACCCATGCTTGTCGTAAGAGTCTACTAATTGCACTTAGTTGATGCATGTCATGTCCTTGTATCCACATTGTGTAGATCCACGCTCGTAATGTGAATCATCAATGTGATTGCCTGGTCCAGACTCGATTACTTACAGACCACAGTAATCTGGCTGGAGTAGTCCTGAGTGCTGCGTTAAACAACAAACAAACAAAATGTAGGGTCACACCGTCTTCCCGAGGCAAAGGAGTTACCTGACTATAAAAGTCAGAACTTTCAGAACTAGGCTGGAATTATGGAATTATATTTTGGCTTGATCATCGAGTCTATGCATCAAAATCATGTAACAAAATCGATATCCGGTTTGTAAACTGCCATTCAGATTTTGGTCAATTGCAGGATTTGCAAAGTAGGTGTACTGCCAACTCAGCGTCAACAGATATTTCCAAATCTTTTCATGTTTTAAATCAAGGTGCTCCCATGATTTGATGCACTTCACGAGGTAAAACCCGTTATATCTCAATAAAAATTTTGACTATCGATCAGATCGTCTTGACTGTGTGTCACCATTTTGTTTGAAATGAATACAAGTGATATGAGAGGCGGAATCCAATAACTTATAATAGCCACTGGGGTGCTTCGAGTGAGCCCAGAAATTCCAGCCTATTTTGGCAAGGGTGGAAACTGGACTTTTACAGTCAGTTAACTCCCTTGCCTCAGGAAGATGGAGTCACACTCACCCAAGCCAATTGGAGGGATGACAGCGAAGGGAAATCCCATGATGGGAAAGAAACACCAAATAATACTTCAGATTAACAAAAAAATCTTTTAACTTTTAAAACACTTTCTGCATTTAAGACTATATGTGATCAACTCTCATATAAAGTTATTTACTGGAGATGTTTTACAGATTCCGTCAGTGTTGACAATGGAACGAGGGAAAGCTCTGATTAGCAGTATTTTTTTAATTCCCTGAATGCAAATTTCACGTTCACCACAAGCAGAATGTGGGTGTGAAAGGCTATTTTACCTGACATGTCTACATTACACTGCTCACATGACAACAAATTCAAATAGTGTGAAGAATGAAAATGAAATGCAGTTCAAATGTCTTTTGATTTCTGTTATGACTTCAACGATTATATTTTTCACAAAACATCTATAAAGCCAGAAATATAAGAAGTCTTATTTGTGTCTAATAATCATATCTTCCAACATCAGGACGTCCTATAATGTTGTCAGTAGATGCCATGTCTAGCTGTTTTGCTGAAATTAATTTTATTCTATGAAATTGGTAATGAGAGAGTAAATCAACTTAACACTGCTGTCAAAACGATTTCAGAATGGTGTTGTCATTGATGAATATTACATGGTATGTCCACAGGCCTTCTCTTCACAGATGATGTATATTTCAGTAGGTTAGGCGTCTATTTCACTGTCTATGGTTTCCAAGATTTCCTGCCCACCAGAATAACACTAACCCCTGTGGCAACTCTGGTGGGTCTTCATGTAAATGTCAGGCCAATATGCTGCAGTCCCATGTTTCCCCCAGCACTGTTGATTGCAGCTCCTAGTCTGTATTCCACCTGCACTGCCTACCAGCTTTTGGTCAAACAGATTTAATGGCTTTACCAGCTTTTCAATTTATTGATTTTCATTTTGAAATGTCATTGTTTTTTACAACTGGAGAATATTTGCTGAGGACTTTTTAATAGATTTTTGTTCATTTCATTTTAAAGTAATATTTTGGGGCAGTTCTCTGAATGTTGTAATACAGGGCTCGATTTAGGTATAAAAAACATGCACGAGTGAAACTTGTTATTGAAAAGTGCAGCCTCTATGTCTATATGTCAGTTTCTGTCTGACTAACCCTTGCTTTTGCACACAACATCAATCTTCGAACACTCCGAATACCACTGAGCTTTATCTAACATACCACATCACTAATCCCCGTGTTATCTGTAATTTGTCATGTTTTCCTGAAGTCATCAAACTGGATACTGCAGAATTATGTACATGTGTTCCTCTTATGAAGATCCTGGTCAGAATAGTTCTTCAGCAACCCTTGCTTGCTATGCAGATGACTATGCTTTTTGTAAGAGGCAGCTAATGGGATCGGGGGATCAAGCTCGCAGACTTGGTTGATTCATGTCTTTGTATCCCCATTGTGTGCTCATGATGTCGATCACTAGATTGTCTGGTCCAGGCTCGATTATTTATAGACCACTGTTATATAGCTGGAATATTGCTGAGTGTAAAAACAAACAAACAAATACAGCAATACGTGATTAATTTTAATGTAAAATCATGACACAGTCATCAGAGATTTGAGGTTATATTTACTGAGACGAGTTTATGCATCTATGTTTTAACTTTGATGGGACCTGAAAACAAGTGTCCTGTTGAAATAACATGATCTCTTTCTTTGTCAGCACAACGTACCCATGCTACATACACCTCAGTGGTCCTTGGTGTTGGCTACATACACCTCAGTGGTCCTTGGTGTTGGCTACATACACCTCAGTGGTCCTTGGTGTTGGCTACATACACCTCAGTGATCCTTGGTGTTGGCTACATACACCTCAGTGGTCCTTGGTGTTGGCTACATACACCTCAGTGGTCCTTGGTGTTGGTAGGACACAACTCAATAGTCCTTGGTGTTGGCTACATACACCTCAGTGGTCCTTGGTGTTGGTAGGACACAACTCAATAGTCCTTGGTGTTGGCTACATACACCTCAGTGGTCCTTGGTGTTGGCTACATACACCTCAGTGATCCTTGGTGTTGGCTACATACACCTCAGTGATCCTTGGTGTTGGCTACATACACCTCAGTGGTCCTTGGTGTTGGCTACATACACCTCAGTGGTCCTTTTTGTTGGCAGGACACACCTCAGTGGTCCTTGATGTTGGCTACATACACCTCAGTGATCCTTTGTGTTGGCTACATACACCTCAGTGGTCCTTGGTGTTGGCTACATACACCTCAGTGGTCCTTTTTGTTGGCAGGACACACCTCAGTGGTCCTTGATGTTGGCTACATACACCTCAGTGATCCTTTGTGTTGGCTACATACACCTCAGTGGTCCTTTGTGTTGGCTACATACACCTCAGTGGTCCTTGGTGTTGGCTACATACACCTCAGTGATCCTTGGTGTTGGCTACATACACCTCAGTGGTCCTTGGTGTTGGCTACATACACCTCAGTGGTCCTTTGTGTTGGCTACATACACCTCAGTGGTCCTTGGTGTTGGCTACATACACCTCAGTGATCCTTGGTGTTGGCTACATACACCTCAGTGGTCCTTTGTGTTGGCAGGACACACCTCAGTGGTCCTTGGTGTTGGCAGGACACACCTCAGTGGTCCTTGGTGTTGGCTACATACACCTCAGTGGTCCTTGGTTTTGGATACTTACACCTCAGGGGTCCTTGGTGTTGGCAGGACACACCTCAATAGTCCTTGGTGTTGGCTACATACACCTCAGTGATCCTTGGTGTTGGCTACATACACCTCAGTGGTCCTTGGTGTTGGCTACATACACCTCAGTGATCCTTGGTGTTGGCTACATACACCTCAGTGGTCCTTGGTGTTGGCTACATACACCTCAGTGGTCCTTGGTGTTGGCTAGATACACCTCAGTGATCCTTGGTGTTGGCTACATACACCTCAGTGGTCCTTGGTGTTGGCTACATACACCTCAGTGGTCCTTGGTGTTGGCTACATACACCTCAGTGATCCTTGGTGTTGGCTACATACACCTCAGTGGTCCTTGGTGTTGGCTACATACACCTCAGTGGTCCTTGGTGTTGGCTACATACACCTCAGTGATCCTTGGTGTTGGCTAGATACACCTCAGTTATCCTTGGTGTTGGCTACATACACCTCAGTGGTCCTTGGTGTTGGCTACATACACCTCAGTGATCCTTGGTGTTGGCTAGATACACCTCAGTGATCCTTGGTGTTGGCTACATACACCTCAGTGGTCCTTGGTGTTGGCTACATACACCTCAGTGGTCCTTGGTGTTGGCTACATACACCTCAGTGATCCTTGGTGTTGGCTACATACACCTCAGTGATCCTTGGTGTTGGCTACATACACCTCAGTGGTCCTTGGTGTTAGCTACACACACGTCAGTGGTCCTTTTTGTTGGCAGGACACACCTCAGTGGTCCTTGGTGTTGGCAGGACACACCTCAGGGGTCCTTGGTGTTGGCTACACACACCTCAGTGGTCCTTGGTGTTGGCTAGTTACACCTCAGGGGTCCTTGGTGTTAGCTACACACACCTCAGTGATCCTTAGCGTTCACACAACACCCCTCGGCGATCCTTGATGTTGGCACAATGTACCCGTGCTTGTGGGCTCCACATCTTCATGAATCACAATCAAATAGTGATGATGCCAGGTGTTCATAAAAAACATGAGTGAACCCTGCACCACAGGGGGCACAATCACAAACACATGCAAAGGCAAGTCAATTGTTCACCTGAGAAAAACAGCTCATTTCTAGTCCAGTTGACAATTATTGAACAATACTAGATAATCGATATACATGCAGCTTAAATTAAATGTCTTGGACATATTTCCTTGTTTTACTTTTGTCAGTCAGCATTAAACCCTACTTACTCACTCATACCTGTGTCGAAGTGAATGGTGGCCTCTGTGCAGCTGTGCCAGACCAATCAGTGAACACCTCATCTCCGTCAAGTAATGGAATGGGGAAGTAGACTCCATTGGCAATTAAGCCAGACCAGCTTTGCACCGAGGTAATTATTGTCATGTCAATATCATGGGATGAGGTGCATATGTGCTCTGATTTCACTATTAATACTGGAAAGCTGTCCTTTGTACTTTAACCATGTTAACACAACAGGCAACCGAGACCAACATTGACCTATTTAAGCGTAAGGCAATTACAAAGTTTAAAAAAAAATTAAAACTCATCTTATCAACAAATTTTAAGAACTAGCTTTCCTGTTATTGAAGTTTGGAAAAGTGTATTAAGTAACATTTGGACGATAATGAACATCATTTAGTTTTTTGATGCTCATCTTTCTGAAGGAGGTTGCACACACTGAAGTTTTTCATCCACTCCCTCTGGCTTGAAGGAGAGCAACTATCTCTCACAGTGTATTTATGACCAGATAGATAAGACCAGGTCATATTTATTCTTTTCCAACACCCTTGATAGGTTTTTAGTTGGATGGGTGCCGGAGACAAATAAATCAAGTTGATGTCTTGTCAGATCGCAACAGGAAGTTTGTGTGGCTGACAAATGTGTGTTGTTTTGCTTAACATTGTCTACTATGTCCGTGGAGAGAAGGCTGCTTGGCTGTGTCCGTAGTTTAAGACGGGGTTTGTACATGTTCATGTTCTTATACATTTTCTGGCAAGTGAATGGCGACTTTAAGCCATTTTGACAGTTACGGACATGATGGCACCCAATAAATAGATTGATATAACATAGATGCATAGTTGTGACATGATATGTCATTAGGTATTCAGGTCATCTCCCTCAGGGGCGATTTGAGTATCAAGGGTTGGTCATCTGGTTTACATGTACGACAGCAACCCATGCTTGCCGTAAAAAAGGTGACTAACCGGATCGGGTGGTCAGGCTCGCTGACTTGGTTGATGCATGTCATCGTATCTCAATTGCATAGATCGATGCTCTTGATGTCAATCACTGGATTGTATGATCCAAACTTGATTATTTACAGATTGCCGTCATATTTCTGGAATATTTGCTGAATGTGGGGTTGAACAAACAAACAAACAATACATGTATGACCCTTTCCACAAAGAGCTATGACTGTCTGACTGTTGGAAGTCAGTGTTAGACTACAGTTACAATAGTGTTTGTGCTAAGATCGCTTTGTGGAATAAGACCTTTGTTTTCAACTAAACTGGTTTGTTGGCACTTGCTGTTTATTGGAAGAGCTAACTAAGGCCATTATAAACTGATTATTAGATCTTCCTCACCACCAGCCTCAGTACCACAGGATTTGATTGTTCCCAGGTACCTACAGACGAAGAGATAACTCTGTCTCTGAGATGTCTCTGTGTGTGTGGATGTTTACTTGATGAAATACATGTTGTTTATCTCCTGCCATTTCTGCTTCATGTGAATCACGTCTGCTGACACTGAATGTACACAGAGGCTTTGAACAGGTTTTTTTTTTAAATATTTATGGAAAACATGCCTCCCGTATTACATTTTAAAAGAACTTGAAAGAAAATCTTATAATTAATTTGTTGTGATTCGAGCAAGTGTCATTTGAAATGGACTTTTTCGCGTTTGCCTCAAAATAGGACTTTTATTTTGAAATAGTGTATCGTACTACATGCTGAATGAAAGGATCATTATCTATAGCATGAACAGGGTACTTTGACTTTGGTGTGTGTGTCAACCCTAATTGACAGCTGTCATTCCCAGTCACATGGCATGTTTGGAAACACCCCAGTGTGTTAGTTGAAGGAGAATAGCTCATACGGAGATGTAACAATTCAAGACGCTTTCTGATATCGGTTGTCCTGCACCATGACTGTGGAATATATTTATTTTATGAACAAAAAAACAATCTAGAAACGTATACAAAAGCAAGTCGAGCCAGCTCGAGCTAGCTCTATTCCACATGAAATCAGCATAGGGAAATGTATTTTCTGTATTTTTAGAGTAAAGAAGGGTAATATAAGATTTCATAGACTCGTCTGTCTGATAGCGGAGTCAAGGTGGCATGACAGGGCCTTCAATGGTTTCAGACACTGTGTCCTGTAGAGTGAAGGCTTTAGCACCAGTAGGGGGAGACTGGTAATTAATAATCTCAACTGTCTCTTCTGGTCATTAAGATATCCATGATGAGATCAGCTGACGTGTGATTGATGTGATACATTTCACATTGCTACAGCCCCTCATAACTTGATCACCTTCAGTAGGAGGACGTGGCTTCCTCCACGGGAGGAGATCCCAATTGTGTTGTGATTGTCTTGTCTATTACAGACTGTCAATCTTAATGTTGCTGGCACCAGCCTGATGAAATTGAGCGGGTGTTAATGCTGTATATGATGTGCGGGCATGATATTGACGTTGGCTTCCACAGCCTGTCTGCTCCATCTTGTGAGAAGTTGGTTCTGGAGTTATGTAGGTTTATTGATTTGTAATTACAATGTAGGTCTGTTGTTAAGGATCAGTTGATAACTAAATCCTTGGTTTGAGATTGTACAATAGAACTGCCTCCTTGGCCTAGAGGTAAAGCTTCAGCCTGGAGAGCAGAATGTTGGTGGTTTAATACCTGGCGGAGTCATACTTAAAGACTTTAAAATATGGTGCTTGTTGTTACCCTGCCTCAGCATAAAAGGGGCTCAAACAAGGACTGGTTAGCTGGGAGACAGTATACTGTGTCTGAGTGGGGTATTCATGTTAAACTGTGGCATGCAATCTCACTATAAAAGAAACACACAATCACACACGCAAGCATGTGCGCACACGCACACAAGCAGGCACGCACACACTCACACACTCACACGAGTACACAGACGAGAGATATTCTGTATATAAGGACACAGTCATGATGGCATATATATATTCAAATTTGGATAACATTGGTTTCAAATTTGGCTTATTATCGATACTGGTCCACCTAATTTTGCCCACGTCTGGGACAAGTAACCCTCTGTTCCTCCTGTAGCTAAGAGCGTATCCATTCAGTCCATGTTTGTGTGTCTTTGAAAGTGGAGACTCCGGAATGCCTTCTAACTGAAGCCCAGTGCCTGGGTCGGACAACACAGCTGTCAGACCTGCCAATACCAATATTATGGTTGATATCAGCTTGTTACCTGATAACAAGGAGATACTAAGAGCCACCTGAGACTGACCAGCTTTGATACCATGACAAGCATGTACATAGCAGAATAGGTGTCCAAGCAACCCATGCTTGCCGTAAGAGGCGACTAACAGGATCGGGTGGTCAGGCTCGCTGACTTGGTTGATTCAGTCATCGTATCCCAATAGCGTGGATCAATGTTCATGATGTCAATCACTGGATTGTCTGGTCTAGACTTGATTATTTACAGACTGCTGTCCCAAGCTGGAATATTGCCGAGTACGGTGTTAAACAACAAAGAAACAAAACATAGCAGAAAGTAACAGAAAATTGTAAACTATAGGTAGACAATTGTTCCTTGTGAGGTGAGGTTAAATGGGGTATAATGTTGCGTTCAAGTTATTGCACGTACATAGTGACATGAATGCATGGGTGTTGTTGCTTGGACTAGTCCGGAATAATGCTGATTTTATAGTGCTAGCCCATTGAGATACCATACCACAGTTTAACATGGACACGCTATTCATACACCATATACTCCAAGCCGACTAGTCCTTGCTTTAGCCCCTTAGTGCCAGTTGCCAAGCAGGATAACAACAAGTACCATCTTTTAACATCTTTGGGTATGACGCAGATGGGAACCTTCCTTACTTACTTACTTACTTACTTACTTTGGAGATTTAACGTGCGCTTTCCGACTGATGAGTATTTCGCACACGGGGGGACCTTCCGCTCTACCACTAGACCACGGAGGCAGTCTTCTTCCTCTCTGAATAAAGTATACATCATTAAAGAAGAATTTGTAGAAGTATTTTTCCCCTGCAGCTGTCACAGACACTAAACATATACACTCATTTTATAAACATGGTCGTACTCTTGAGCTTTAGGTTTCTATAAATAGTCAACTAGCCCATAGAGAACTGGACCCATGAAGATCCGGGGTAGAATAGGTCTTCAGCAACCCATGCTTGCCGTAAAAAGGGACTATGCTTGTCGTAACAGGCGACTATGCTTGTCGTAAGAGGCAACTAGCGGGATCGGGTGGTCAGACTCACTGACTTGGTTGACGCTTGTCATTGTTTCCCAATTGTGTGGATTGATGCTCATGATATCAATCACTGGATTGTTTGGTCCAGACTCGATTATTTACAGACGGCCGTACAACAAACAGTACAATACAATACATAGAGAACTGTGGATTAGTGGGACTTGATTTTTCACTGCCTGCTCTTTGACTGGATGAGGTTGGAGATGAGAAACATAAAACATCTGGATGGCCTTACTGATGGTTCACTAACTCATTATTTGTCTCGTAGAAATTAGGTGAAAATAAGTGCTTCATTCATCATAATAACTCTCCCTGAAGTAATGCTGATATTAATGTCCTGATATTAGGGGACAGTGTTGAGTTGTTTGATTTGTGCTGGAAATGAGAAAAAAGACGCAGTTGTATATACTGGAGCAAGATATTTCAAAATCATGAAAGTGCATTTTTTAGGCAGTTGAACATTTGCAATGGGCACAGTACACTTATTGAGAGATTTTAAACCCCTGTTCTAGAAATACTAGTTGTTTAACATGCCAGAAAATGGAACCATTTGTGGCACAGTTGACTTGAAATAATCAATCAGAATTGTAAACTCACTTCCAACTGGAATTAAACTATTCATTTTCCCAACCTATGTTTTACAGTTTAACAAGGTTTTACTATCTATTCATTCACATCATCTTTCCATTTTGGCAAATAAATTGGCAAATAACGATTTTGACTTTGAAAACCTTTCAGGAATGTATTTGTAGATCAGCACAGAGCTTATGAAAACACATTGTTAAGACGTGAATTACCAAACGTGAATTACCAAACGCCAGATGTCTGATGCATGTGGAGCACCAGAGTTGAACACAGCCGATATAGGACACACATTGCACACAGGTGTCATCAGCTACTTCATCTCATTCTTTGCTTCAGTTTTGGACCCAAGATAAGTGACATGTATAGGATAGGAGATAAGATGAAATTTCCATCTGTCAAAACTGTTCAATTCCCCAATTTATTTGTCAACAGCCAGATTACATGTCCTCATGGTCGTGTTGAAATGTGGGTCACAGGCATTTCTTGATATTACATTTCATGACGCTGTGTAAATAATCCAGATGGAAACAGGAGCCATATAATATTGAATCAATGATCTGGACAGACTTTTATCTCAGAGAAGAAAATCCACCGACAGTCAATAGCAGTGTTTAAGTTTGATTGATGGTGTAAAATAAATCCAATAAAAAGTTTTGAAAGAAGTTTTTAAAAATGAACTTGCATGATGAGATGAGGAACACATGTAGCTTGTGTTATTTTCATCATTCTATAAAGTAAGCAGACGACGAGAATGAGATGATCAACAAAGGATTTATGGACATTCTCTAGTATCTTTTGTTCATCATTGAAACTGAGAAAGCTCTGTTTTATATCAATCTCATTAAAATCAGATCTAAGTTCTCGCTGTTGCGCTAAACAAAGATCTGAGGACATCCCATTACAGGTCACATCAGAATGACCTTTCGTGAACTTTAACCGACCACTGAAACAACTAACAAGAAGTCGACATCAGCCAATTAGAAAGTAGCTTTCTCGAACTTTATGGCACTTGTTTCAACCTGGCAACTTCCATTTCAGACTACGCTTCAAAAATATGTTGACACAGTTCTCAATTAAAATTTTGAAAACTGAACAAATGAATATTAGAGAATGTCTAATATTTGCCTGGCATTGTATGGCAGTGCTTCCCAAGTACTGTGCCTCCTTCATTCAAATGTTTATCCCCTGGAATCAGTCGTACGGGCCATAACTGTCGTTAGGAATACCTTGTGTTAACATTTTCAAGGCTGCATGATTAGAAAACACATTCCGACTGTCACTTTCATGATCTGGTAGGCGACGCTTTGATTGGTCAGATGAAAGGTCGTTGTTTAGCCATAGCAAGAACTAAGATCTGATTTTAATGAGATTGTTTTTTTATAGAACCAGTCCCTATCTTGAGCCCTTTTGTAGAACCAGTCCCTAAATTGAGTCCTGTTTCTGATAGATACACTACTGTCCATGTCTTGAGTTTGTTTGTTTGTTTGTTTGTTGTTTAACGCCGCACGCAGCAAATGAGTCTCAGCAATGTCAGCAGTCCACGCAATTGGGATACAATAGCATGTATCAACCAAGTCAGCAAGTCTGACCATCCGATCGCGTTAGTCCCCTCTTACGACCAGCATAATTGCCACTTAGGACATTTAGCGTGGATTGCTGAAGACTTCTTCTAACCCGGATCGCCATGTCTTGGGCCCTGTTTGTGATAGAACCAGTCCCTTTATTAGGCCCTGTTTGTGATAAATACAGACCTGATCTTGAGCCCAGATTGTCATAGAACCAGACCCCATTTTGAGCCATGTTTGTAACAGAACCAGCCCCCATTTTGGGCCCTGTTTGTGATACAACCAGACGCTATCTTGGGCCCTGACTGTGATACAACCAGACCCTATCTTGGGCCCTGTTTTTGATAGACCCAGCCCGTTTCTTGAGCCGTGTTTGTGATAGAACCAGCCCATATCTTGGGCTCTGTTTGTGATAGAACCAGCCGATGATCCAAAGACCTGTGTGTTCTGTTTGTGATGGAATTGGTCCCTACCCCCATCTCCATGTTGGAACCAGCTCACTTGCGAGCTCTGCTCTGTTCAGCCATGGCATACTATTTAGGAGTCTCTGTGTATTTGTTTCATTTGTTTGTGTTCAATGAACAGTTGGTTCTGCATTTTGTTGAGACAAGTGTTGCTACATTGTCCACACACATAAACACTGCCAGTACAATGGATTGCTGGGACCCACTGCTTCATGCCACTGACCCCTGGAAACCTCTTTCTGAGATGTCTGAGACACTTTCCATGGTTCCATCGTGTGAGGTTGATCTGTAGGTCAAACTCCTGTAGACTTAGGGTGTTGCTCAACTGTGTTTGAACAAGACAAAGAAATGAGGGGATTTGAGAAGCTTTGCTTTTTGTCCCTAGGAAATCAATACTTTTAATTACAGATGTCAGATTCACAGACAGTGTTACCGACCAGGCTCCCTGTTACGCAATCGACGTCAACGTGCCGTCGTCAATATACATCTCACGCACATTTCAACTCACATCACCATGAAAGTCCATTTCAAATTTACATTAATCCTGAGATAATTTGAAAGAAGCTATTTGGCTATGCTTAGATTGCATAATGAGATGTGTGGTCATTGATTTCGGGGTATGTCAATAGCGCAGTGTCAATCAAAACAGTCGGCCAGAATTGGAATGAATCGTATGAATGAGAATGTAAACTAACCTGAATATCGACATGAATCAGATGAAGTCGGTCCATGAGGATTGTACGTTAGTAAAATATTTGATATGGTCTTTTTGGTGTAGGAAAGATAAAAAACCTTTTTAGAAAATCACACCTTTTATACATGTTTAGCTTGTGTTAACCCGTGTAGATTTGACAAAGTAGAAGTATAGTGGGATCTCTAGTCATTATAAATACTATACCACTTCCATGATAATCTGTGTAATGTGTTTGCCTTATTGTGTGTTTCAATAAAATTGAACTTGATAATGACCTCAGATAGACTTTATTTTAATTTACACCTGTGAAGATCCAGGGTAGACTAGGTCTTCAGCAACCCATGATTGCTGTAAAAGGCGACCATGCTTGTTGTAAGAGGCGACTAACGGGATCGGATGGTCAGGCTCTCAGGCTTTGTTGATGCATGTCATTAATCCCAATTGCGTGGATTGATGCTCATGATATTAATCACTGGATTGCCTGGTCCAGACTCGATTATTTACAGACTGCTGTCATATAGCTGGAATATTGCTGAGTGCAGCGTTAAACAACAAAGAAACAAATAAATATTTTGAATTGTGTGAGAAGCCTTCACCTTCATGTTGTAGCAGTGAGCAAGAAGGTGGGACTCTGTTGGACAATATGGCCAAAGTAAATGGACTTGAGACAATCAGGGAAGACTGGCCATCAGCCATGTAGTAGTTAGCTGCATTGCCATTGTTTTTATCATCCACCAAAATAGTCAATACCATAAAAAAGATTCAGTTTCACTCATGACAAACATTGTGATAAAGGATTGGTGAATTTCATGCCTCGTAATTAAGATCACCCAAAAAATGTACACATTATCGTGGGAGAGTTTCCCCATGAGAGTATTGAGATATTGTATCTACAGGAATGAAAAATGTAATTTGATAAAAAAGTTCATCCAAGGTAATGACACATTTCTCTCCCAGCACTTCAACAGAGCCGAGACCTTGCTCTCACTGTGAGACTGTCAGTGTTGTTTATTTCAATCCATCATATTCTATTTCATGTCTATTTCGGTCTGTCAATAAGTAACATAGAAACCCTTGAGATAAATTTCAAAGGGTGTTATCTGCTAACTTTCATGATATAAAGGTCTATATTTGGAGTGTTCCATCTCTCCACATGTGGTTGTACTTGCCATTAGAAGTATCGAAAGACCTTTTTTCAAGGTTGTAAATTTAAACCCCTTTATCTTATCATAGGTGCCTTTCATATCAGATCTGTACACGATTGATAGATTACATCACAGAGGAAACATTTTGTCGCCATTAAGGACAGCTGATCACCTGTTTCTTGTTGATAGCCACTTGGTTCCTGATATCAATTCATCAAATTAGTAATTAACATGATTGATGACAATATCAACACGATGTAGATTTCAGTCAAGGGCATACTTCATGTCTGTGTACACTATACATGGTATTTGAATAATGTGTACTATTCCCTGCTATTAACAAATATTTAGATGTTATTGACTGATCAGTTGCTTTGTCATCTTCAAAATGGGAGCTGTTTCTATCATTCTAGGAGTGGGTATTTAATGGTTTTACTGTTATTGATCAAACTTTCACAGTTATCAATAGTATGTATATCAATATTTACAATTACAATTAAAAAATCAGACAATCTCATCCAGTGAAAGAAAGCCTACAGCAGTCATTTTATAGATAATGTATCATCATTAAGCAATTTGTATAAAAAATATATTCCCTAGGGTAATTTTTGAGTGTTAGACTCGAGGCAATGACATATTTTGGCTGATTGTATATGTAAATCTGATTTAGGGCTGGTGACAGGAATTGTAATGGCCCTAATAATGCATAATGGATCAAATTTTATTCCATTCAAGAAAATCATGTGACTCTTTCCTTGAATGTTGTTTTTTCTGACATGCATACATTTCCTCATGGAAATTAAACATTTGACTTTCAAAAATAAAAGTGTAAATAAACAGCCTGTATCAGAACGAGGAAATATCTGCCTGATCCATTGACTGATACTGCAGAACAGGTATTCATACCACACTTAATATTCAGCTGGTTTCTATGTTATGTAGCAAATCAGGGCATCATTGCAGTGGTCGTGATCGTGTTTTAATCCATGTAGCAGGTCCAATAGTGAACAAGTATGGCTGACATTTCCTCCGTGGAGTGGCTCTTCCTCTAGGTGTTTCCTCTCTTACCAAGTGCTTGTAATGTGAGTAGCAGATACACCTATTGTTATTCATCTCTGTAGAATGGTGTTTGTTAAAGATAGGCTCTGCCTTATTGGTGGGTTTCAGATGCAGTGTTTCTGTGATATTTCTATTTCCGGGATGTTTCTGTTTCCGCAGGATTGGTCAGCTTATTTCATGGACTTGTTTGTCCTTTAACTGACCATTATCAGATATAGTAGCGTCTTTTCTTCCCCGACTAAAGCTATCCTGTGGAATAGTTTTGGAAGAGTATGTGAAACTGAAGTTTACCAGCTGAAATAGGAATATGATAGAACTAAAAACCTATGTTTGAAAGGTTTGAAAGTCGACTAATGGTCATTATATTTCAGTACAAGACCAGCTGGTTCATTTTACTTGAATGTTGTTAATGCCAACCTCTCTATGTGGAGTAAAGCTAAACTCACTCACTCACTCACTCACTCACCTGCTCTCTCTCACTCACATCGTCATCTATTCTCACTCACTCACTCACTCACTCACTCACTCACTCACCCACTCACCATCTCACTCAATCACTCGCACACTCGCCCACTCACTCACAAGCCCACTCACCATCTCACTCAATCACTCGCACACTCGCCCACTCGACCACTCACTCACGCAATCACTCACCCACTCGCTTGCTCACTCACTCACTTGCCCACTCGCTTGCTCACTCACTCACCGACTCACTGACAAACTCACTCACTCACTCACTCACTCACTTACCCACTCGACCACTCACTCACGCAATCACTCACTCACTCACCCATTCACTCACTCACTAGCCCACTTGCTCACTCACTTGCCCACCCACTGGCAGACTCACTGACACAATCTCACTCACTCACTCACTCACTCACTCACTCACTCACTAGTCACTTGCTCACTTACTCACTCGCCCACTCATTGGCTTATGCACTGACACAATCTCACTCACTCACTCACTCACTCACCCATTCACTCACTCGCTAGCCCACTCGCTCACTTACTCACTCACTCGCCCACTCACTGGCTTACGCACTGACACAATCTCTCTCACTCACTCACTCACTCACTCACTCACTCACTCACTCACTTAGTGACTGCTCTATGTAAGGGCTACAAGTATTATTGTGTTTGTGTTCTAGTCAAGAGCTACAAATATTTCCTTGTTTGGCAAAGTGAAGTAAACTGTTTGTATGGAGGAAGTAGATGAACTATATCATGTATGTGGCTGATAGAAGTACATCTAAACAAGGGACAATACCAGCTTTAGTGTTGGTCTTTGATGTCAAATCAGGAAGGTTAGTGGTGATTATTTTTGAAAACCTAGTGCAACCATGTATTTGTTCTTTGTTTGAAACACAACTAATTGTGATTCATACGGAACTAATTTTCTTAAAATGAACTGGACTGTGATGAAAATACCAGTTGAGATTATGAAGGACTATCAGTGCTGTAGTCACTCATACAGATCCTCACACAGCATACCTGAAGCTGTCAAGTAAGTCTACAATACTAGGGCAAGTCTAGGTTTTACTGTTTCAGCAATGAGGAAATCCATTGGACTCCTATCTATTATTTATAAAAAACAAAATTTAACCATAAATCTTTAATAAATGTAATTGCACAGACAATATGTTAGTCTCTCCATGCAGAAATATTTATCAGATAAATGTTGGACCCTCAAACCTGCTACAGTACTGTAACTGTTTAGTTAGCTTCAAAAAAAATAAAAACCAGGTTAAAAAGAAAACCAATTTCATTCCAGGAATATTGAAGATTATCTAGTGATATGCACAGTTATGATGCTCCTAAAATAACAAACACAGAACAAGATAAACCCAACTCATCTGGTAAGACTGATAAGGCTCTAATGGAACAAAGACTTAGGAATTTTCACCATCCAATTTAAAAAGGACAGCAACTGCTGACGTAAAGTATGTTGTGGTCAAATCAAAGATCTCATGAGAAAGACCATGTGTAGTTAGGAAATTACAGGAATTGTGGAGGGGGTGGAGAATGGAATGGCAAAGACACTAACCACCTGTATATGTTAAGATTGTCTTTCCATGTCTAAGGGGCTCTGTTACCTTGAACTGGGGAGAGGTATGCTAGATGCTCATAGTGCATATGGTAGATAGCTCACACTTGGTAAGCCTACAGGGAATTCCTAGAGAGCTCTGAGCCAGTGCTCCAGACATAATAGAATGTTCTGCAATCGGAAAATGCTCACTCCATATGTATTACCAGTTAGGCCACAACAAACTCATTATTTGTCAATCAGAATGACTGCTACCTTTATTGAAAAGGGCAATTAAAAGAACAAAAAAATATTACAATTTTGTTGTGAATTTCAATTTTCCTAGATTTTACTAGAAATCATATGTTAGGTAATTGGCTTTCGGAACAAACCTATTTGGGGGTGTGGCCTAAAGCAACCAGTGCAGCAGTGTGTGACAAATGTTTTTCATAAGATGATGTGTAGATTTGGTTGCAACGTCTAGCTACTATATAATCTATCTTGTGATACTTAGCAGCTTTACATCCATTTTTTACTCACATCGTTGAGTTTTTACGGTTATTTTGTTGAAATGGAGAATGCCACCACCCTACATTAAAGGGGCACTGATCTAACGCAATTCCCCGGACTGGTTGTTGCCTTTGTTATTGTTTTTTCCCCCTTGAGTACCCGGATGATACGCAACGCAACTGAGCGTGACCAGAGACTGGGCTACCGTCTGCAAAGACAGCTAAATAAACTTGGAGGCTGGAGGCAATATTTGCTTTACGAATTTTTGCATAAACACTGATTGGTTAACTGTGATCTATAAAGATTTCGACAAAGGGCGCATGTTGATTAATTTCTTCAGCCTAAACAAACAGACAAAAAGAACGGCGGAGCTCATCGGATGTCGTCATTTGGAAATACCCCAGATGGTCATAGTTTAATACTAAAAAAAGTATCTATGCAGTGAAAGCAATTTCGGATTGCGTCGATAATACGATTAGAAGCCTAACAACATAGAAATGTACTTTTCAACGTAACATTTTCAGTCTCTTGGTGATGACATTAAACATCAAAATGTTTGGAATTCGTTATCATAATAATACAGATGGAAATGTTTTTCAGTCACTTTGTAAAATAACTGAATATTTATACGTTTGATAAATATGTTACACATTTTGACAGTAAAAAAATATACACACTATAAAAAAAGCAATGCTCAGATGAAATATTTACTTTGTGTTGCAAGTCAAAATAGTGTAAACGAAAATCGCAAAATTACCAAGCAAGTGACTTATCAAAACTTCGTCACCATTACCGATGCTACCCACAAAAATACCTACATTTCCTTATTATCTCGAAAACTGTATTTCATTTTGTTGATCAATGTGACCATACGCTCTTATTACTACCGGTATCCATAAAAGTGACTAATGCGCTTACGAATTGCGCAACAGAGGTCGCGAGCTAGTCTAGATTTCTGCTCTACATCCGGGTACTCACTGGGAAAAAACAATAACAAAGGCAACAACCAGTCCCGGGGAATTGCGTTAGATCAGTGCCCCTTTAACTGACTATAAAAGTTCAGTTTCCACCCTTGCCAAACTTGGCTGGAATTTCCAGGCTTGATCGTAGCTCCACCAGTGGCTCGAGCTCTTACGACTGATGTCCCTTCTATGTTGCTCCCATTGACCAATCAGATTCCATCTCTCATTTTACTTGCATTAACTTACATTCACTTACAAACAAAATGGCGGCACCCAGTCCAGATGATCTACTCAATAATCAAGATCTGTATTGTAATAAAACGGGTATTTCCCCGCGAAGTGCATCAAATCACGTGAGCACCTTGATTAAAAGCATGAAACAATTTGCAAAATGTCTGTCAATGCCAAGTTAGCAGTACATATGCTCTACAGATCCTGCAGTCGACCGAAATCTGTACTTGAAATCCATTTATAAAAAAGCCCCCTTTACACAGAGCAGCGACCTTTGTGCCACCTCTGAGCGATCAAAAACTGGCCAGGACTTTCAATGGTCGCCTAAATCCAGAAAATTATGTTTCTATGTAACTGCTCCAGCAGTTGTTCAGCAGTAACTGCTCGAGTTGTGCAGCGTCTGCAATCACAATAAAACACTGCAGATACAAGCCCTCTATTTATAGGCAGGCTGAGTAGGTATTACAGGTAGCTCAAAGGAGGCAGTAAAGAGGCAGAAGCATTCCCATGGTGTCTCAAGGGTTGCAGTGGTCGCCGAATGGAGGCACGGTGGTGGCCACAGTCATCGTTCAATGCACGCTGTTGGTCGCCCAAAGGAGGCACAAAGGAGGCAGAAGCATCACCCAGATTGAAGGGAAAAATTACCTGGCAACAATTGGGCGACCACTGTGCCTTCATTCTGCAACAACGGCAATGCTTATGCCACCCTTCTGCCTCCTTTGAGCAACCAATCTCCTCTGCAACCTTTGTGCGACTGTTTTGAACATGTTAAAAATTCACAGCAACCATGGGCGTCCATGGCGACGTCTGAACCTCCTGTGTACCACCTTGGAACGACCTAGGCAACCATTCTGCCTCCTATGAGCCTCCAACGACGACCTGGCAAATTTTATGGTCGCAGACTGGAGGCATGAAGGTCGCCATCCTGTATAAAAGCCCCATTAGGAACCGGATGTCTTATTCATTGAGAGATTTTGATTGGACTATGCATCATGTGCATAGACTCTTTAGTCCAGCCAATATGTAACTCCATAATTGCAGCCTAGTTTGGCAAGGGTGGAGAGTAAACTTTTATGGTTTGTTAACTCCCTTGCCGCGGGAACAAAATTGCCACCCCGTGGCAGGCAGCTGCTCAAAATTACACCACATCAGAGTCAGAAAGTGTTCAGCCATTGCTCTGACATCAGTCAAGATGTGTGGTTATTTCTGCTAATCCTACAATAAGAATGCATGCATTGTTGAGTGTGTGAAGCAACATTTGATCTGGAAATTGTAAATAATTAAGATAACAAATGATGTCTATAACTAGCTTTTTGTCACTTGTGTGGGTACCCAATAAATCACGTGCTTAGATTACTGATCACATCACAAATAGTCAAATACCCAGTCGTATTCCACGCAATGAATGCCTGTCAGGGATTAATCCCCTGGGTAGACAACTGAAGGCACCTTCTATGTTGTTACTAGTTCTTGGCATATGTTGTCAACACGGTAATCAGACTGATGAGCTGACAGAAAGCCCTGTGATTCGATTAAAAAATTCGAGGCAGAAGCAGGCAGAAAGGGCACTGACCCAATCTTTGAAATTGCAAAGTTACACAAAAACCGAGAACCTGTTTTAACCTGGTAAGTGGTGGATTTTTTTGTTTGGGCGATGATTTACCCTTTCTTTTTTTGTTGTCTGTTTTATGCTATTTCCGTTTTTCAAATTTGATTTCAGTCTAGAATCAGCCAAGCTGCTCTGTTCTCTCTACTTGTCCTATAACATTAACAAAGGGAACACACATTGTGATTTTCTTCATCAGTCGCTGCTTGGCAAATACACTGATGTGAGGTGGGGTATTTAGTAGTGAGACGAGATTAAAATGTAATGCTTGATTTATTAATGTCTGATCTAAAGCAGCTAAACCAAGAAAAACATTGCAATGGAATTTGACATTCCAAAATCAACATTGAGTACCATTATGAAAAGCAAAAACCTGTAAAACGAACAACAGATATAACGAACTGATTTCTCTGGTCCCTTGTTCTACTGTATATGACGGCGGTCTGTAAATAATCAAGTCTGGGCCAGACAATCCATTGATTAATATCATGAGCATCGATCCACGCATTTGGGATCGATGACATGCATCAACCAAGTCAGCAAGCCTGACCACCTGATCCCATTAGTCGCCTTTTACGACAAGCATAGTCGCCTTTTACGGCAAGCATGGGTTGCTGAAGACCTATTCTACCCCAGATCTTCACGGGCTGATTTTTGTAAGTGATATTTGTGATCAAACAATTGATACAATGTCGGAGTCTTGTCTTAATATTCACTCTGTCTCAAATCCCGGAGATGTGCCGATTCCTACAATATTCGATAGGGATGACAGAGATATTTCCTTTGAAGCTACTGGTATTGATCTTGAAATGGAGCGTCTTAGTAGACACTTGCGGCACATTATATCAAAAAGTATCAAATTTGAAACTTACTTGCAAACAGCAGTTAGTCTTAAGCCTACAGGCCAAGGGTTTCAGTGGTATTACAGAAACTTATGACATGTGTAATAAGAGGCTGTGTTTGTTTGTCATGAAGGAATTCTCTGTTGAAAATATCTCGACAGGAAAGATGTGTTTTCATATAGGTTACAAATGGTTATTTGGAAAACAGCCTCAGAACTGGAATCGGTGGTAATGGTAATAGTATATGTGTAAAATGTTTCAACTTTAATGAATGTTTCTGTTTCAGAAGGTTCACGCCAGGCTTCCGATAGAAGATCATAGAAGAGGTGAAGGACAGTGTTTCAGATAGAAGCGGTCAAGGCCATTGTCTCACTGGCTATCACAAGTAATGGTAAGTAGCGATTTGTATGGCTGACTGTGACCTGCTGGTTGTGTGTCAGCCTTCCATGATGACGTGGTACATGCTCACACTATCAACCACTGGTTTGTCAGGTCAATGATGACTTCAGTGTAGCATTCACTAACTCACAGCATTAATACATAAATTTGTAATTCAAGATTTATCAGTGGTTTCAAAGAGCAGTCAATGTAAGTACACTATATTCAGCAACAAATTCATGTAATAGAAATACTGTAATAGCAACGTGCCGAACTACCTGTCTGTGTTCAGTCCTTGAAGTTGTCTACTCTGGCTCTGTCATGCCTGGTGCATTTGTCAAGATGAATTCATGTATTGGAAAATATTCAGTCCAATATTCTTATTGATTAATGGAGAAATGAATGGATCAGTCTGACACCGCTATGAAACATGGCAAGAGCAAAGAAACGCCAATGGCACATGTAACCGCATCTCATGAGGATATGATTTGAACACATGTGCTGCGTAAGATGTTTCTGAAGAGCAAGTTGTGCATCCATACGCTCATGTCACCTTTCTTTTTGAGGAACTATTTTACTCAGCGGTGTAGCTGGTTGTTGAATGGCTGTCAGTGTAAACATGAAGTCACAGGTACTAAATAAAATTGTGTTTAGATCTTGGCCTACATCCTTTGAGGTAAGAAATTGTGATAAAAAGATTATAAGAATTGACTTTCACTTCGTGTGGGTACATTGGAGTGTGCACTTTCGTAGAGTGAGGGCCAAACATGGTATGAACGTCGTTGCAAGCTCCAACGTTCATACAGTTTGGCCCCCACTCTATGAAGGTTCATACTCCAATGAACTCACAAAAAGTGAAAGTCACTTCTTAAATGATACAGTGAGGAAACTCTTCAAGCTTTATTCTGAAGTCTCTGAGGTTCCTAGTATAAACTTAAGCTGAGGCCCCTTCAGTTGTAGCGAACTCACCAAACAGTTTAATTCTTGTGATTGGCAAAAAATCTGTTTTGAAGTTCACCTTTGAAGTTAATTTCTCAAACTTGAGCTTTGTCATCGGCATACAAAATATCTCATATTACAACCAAATTGCTGATTTTAGGTACAGAAATATTGAATTGATGTTTAAATTAAACACACAATTTGTTGTGACGCATTTGAGACAGAATTCTATTGATATAGAAACAGTGTTAGTTTTTAGGACCGTAGCAATTCCGCAAGTCAGTTTGCCAATGATTTTAAGTACACATGGGAATGCGTTTTAGCTCCCTTTTGCTGTTGGCACATGGATGACGACAAACAATAGTAATTGTTCTCTCGTCTCTTGAAAGCATGGAAAAGTCAACTTTCAAGAGATCTCGTCTATTTCTGAGTGTTAAAGGCGGGGAGGTCAGGGAGTATGAGGGTATTCTCTCACTCGTTCTATCACCACTTTACAGTAGAGAAAGTTAAAAAAAATGACTCTGCCTTTTTTGTGATTTGACATTTGAATTGAAAATTATCAGAACGAAATGGAGCTACATTCAAGACATTGTGCATGGAATTGGGATCCTCTTGAGAATGATCGGGTTTCCAGCAGAGCATATATTGTTTGGTTTCATCTTTTTGTCCCATTGTTTTTGGTCCAACATAGAAGTGAATTCAAGATGCAGAAGCCATTCTTTTTCTTACATGCAGCTGGTATTTCGTTGTTGTTAAGTTGCATTTAGAAACTGTGGTAACAATATAGAAAGGACTGACATCTTTAATTCTTTCAATGCAGCATTATAGATACTAGCACCTTTAGCATACAACATATCAAATGGTTGTACTGAAAGAGTGAAAGACACTGAATTACAAGATGAGTCAACCTGTCCTCCCTTTAATGCCACCAGATGCTAATTTATGTCTGCTGAATGATGTGAGTGAATGTTGTTTTATTCTGAGTATGTATGGTTTTATGCAATATTCCAGCAGTATCATGGCGGGGGACACCAGAAATCGGCTTAACATTGTACCCATGTCAGAGATCGAACCGGGTCTTCAGCTTGATCAGCGAACGCATTAACCACTAGGCTACCCGACCGCGCCTGTTTTTTTCTGATGCCTGCAATATTCAGACATTATCACAGTGACTTGTACATGGTAGAATCTGGCCCCGGGCACTAGCATGATAGCATAAGCTGGTCATGTCAACGCCAGGTCGGACTTTGCAACCATCTGATACTCATTCCTCTCACCTCTTACCACAGAATCCCCAAAGTGGGTCAGTGATGTATACTGCCGTAAAGATCCGGGGTAGAATTGGTCTTCAGCAACCCATGCTTGTCGTAAAAGGTGACTATGCTTGTTGTAAAAGGCGACTAACGGGATCAGGTGGACAGCTCGCTGACTTGATGCATCTCATCGTATTCCAATTCTGTAGAATGATGCTCATGATGTCAATCACTGGATTGTCTGGTCCAGACTCATTTATTTGCAGACTGCCGACATATAGCTGTAATATTGTTGATTGCAGCAATAAGCAACAAACGAACAAACAAAAAGTGATGTATGTATCAATATTCACGTCGTATTAGCAACTTGTACCCATGAAGATCTTGGTTATAATTGGTGTTTAGCAACCTATGCTTGTGGTAAAAGGCGAATATGCTTGTCGTAAGAGGCAACTAACGGGATAGGGTGCTCAGGCTCTCAGACTCTGGGCCTGGCAATCCAGTGGTTGATAGTATGAGCAGCAACACTTGTCAGTATGCTGACACTCAAAGCCAGGTGACCTTCTTCACTTGAATGCTACTGTGGTCTCATTGAGGTAGACAGGTGTCAGTTTAATGAGGAATTGTCGTGTTTATAATTAGTATATAAACTGAATAAAAAGAGTTAGGGGTCATGGAATTTCTGGGGATATATGTACTTTCTCATAAAACCTGCCTTCTTTTGTTTCCTTGAGAACAGCAGAGTGTTGTATTGGTGTGACACATATTGGTATAGAACACCATTCCTGTTGACATGAAGTGCAGCAAATATTTGTTATAGCCATGTATTAACACCAGGTGTCAGGATTTGTCGTCCTCTTGGACTTTTTTGGGGGTAAGGATCGGCCTTGTAGGGGGGTATGAACTGTAGACAGATAGTTTCTATTGAATTATTGATCCCTGATTTCATAGAACATGAAGATTGTGCACTTGAACACATACTGAAGAATTCTTCCTAATGACACTAGTGCTTGGCCCTTGCCCCAGCCTAGTACATAAGCTCAAGCACCAGTGGAATCGGTTTATCTGCGACCATATACGGTAATGGTTGTCTGGAATTTGGAGCTAATGGTAAGTTAAATCTGTGTTACTTTTTCTTACCTATTATTTGGCGTATGTTGAAGTGAGTGAGTTGGGTTTAACGCCGCTCTTAACAGTATTCTGAGACGTTTACCACTTCGGTGAAACCCATGAGCATGGGTATGGTGCTGACAAACCTAGAAACATAATCGGGGCGAACCGGGATTCGGACCCACAATCATAGGTTTCTGGCGTGTCTATCTTGGCTGAGTATTATAATTATGTTATATATAATAGTCAGAAGGGAAGACCAGCTGTCAGTTGTGACCTGGCCGATTGTGTGTAATCATTCAGTGACATCTGGGTAGGTGTTCACACTATCAACCACTGGTTTGTCAGGTCAGTGATCAGTTCAGTGTACTGGGACTTCCCATATTTAAACCCCGGGCTAAATGACTCAAATATTTTTCTTTGAACCGGAAAAAACTTCATAGAACACACCAAAATTATCATTGAGTGAGTGAGTGAGTTAGTGTGGCTTTACGCTGGATTTAGCCTTTTGCAGAAATATCACGATGGGGAACTCGAGAAATGGGCTTCACACATTGTACCCATGTCGGGAATCGAACCCGGGTCTTCGGCCTGACGACCGAATGCTTTAACCACTAGGCTATACAACCGCCCCACCAATATCATCAAGTCAGGCAATCCTTTATTGTTCCACATGAAAAATGGAAAAGTTCTTGCCATAAAAAGAGCAGATGAAGGTTCACAATGATTTTGTATCATGACCAGAGTATCCCAGCGTGTACTGATACAGAAGTGTATCATGACGCCCTGGTTTCCCATTCCTGGCACCCCGACAAGACAAATCCAGATATATCTGGAATAGACCTGAAACACCCAGGTATTTCTAATAGTTTTAATCACAGTATATGTGTCAATTTTAGTTGTTGGCTAAAATTGCATATGAATGCCAGCAGCTGAAGGGATGGTGTAAATCCTGCTGGGGTACCATGTAGGTAGCAGACGCATCGGTCCCCACGGTCCCGAGTAGGGTGGCCTGTTATTATTTTGTGTTGTTGAATGATAGTTTATTCTTTTACATGTTCTCCAACTGGTTTTAACTAAAATCTGTGATAATCTAGTTATTGTACCATCCTTCGGCGACAGGATTTTATGCATTCTAAATATATTTGTTTAACTATATATATATGTTTAAATATTGCCGATGTGATGTTTAATTTTCTCTCACTCACCCTCTTTACTCACTCACTCACTCACTCACTCACTCATACAGCCAGATCACTCTGAAAATATGTATGAAGATATCATTAAGCTGTTTTCATGGTTTTGGATAGAATTTTCTGTATGTGTCTTCTTTTTCACCCCCTTTTTTGCCTTTTTAATTGACCTTAGCATATTTCTTGCTCCTACGAGAAATATCTATTTGTCAATTTGTCATTACAAAACCAAGTTTGTGTGAAATTCACTTGATGGAAAGGGTGTGAGCGTCTAGATTAGCCATGTGCATCACATCACTTTGCGGCTATAAATCTGCATAAGCACTTTCAGGGCCTGGTAGAGGCATGCTGTAGTGGAATTTTGAGCATGGGGGTCTATTAAGGGGGACCATATTTACAGGTCATGGTCACTTCTGATGCAGGCTCTTATCTGCTTCACAGGCTTTTCATGAATGTTGTCTTTATATTTCACTGGAAGAAAAAAAAACTGCAAGATTTTATGGGTGTAGATAAAATATTTTTTAAAATCAAATTTGAATTCTCTTCATCTTTACTTGGTTTACATACAAAATATTTATTAAAAACGAGAAGTGTATTATTTTTGAACAAGATAAACTTAATTCCAGTTTGTCAGTGTATTTATGCTTAAGGCGAAAGGGCCCGTGAAGATCCTGGGTAGAATAGGTTTTCAGCAACCCATGCTTGCCATAAAAGGCGACTATGCTTGTCATAAGAGACGACTAACGGGATCTGGTGGTCAGGCTCGCTGACTTGGTTGATGCATTTCATCGATCGCAATTGCATGATATCAATCACTGGATTGTCTGGTCAAGACCACCGTCATATAGCTGGAATGTTGCTGAATGCGGCGTTAAACAACAAACCAGCCAACCAACTTAAGGTGAAAGAATGGTTTTCATAATTTTTGCAAAATATTCTGAAGAAGACTATTAGAAGATGTCATCACAAGTAAAATTTATTCAGTTGCTTGTTATGGTTGGGGGGATGATTTTCTCTCCTTTCTTGAAAAAAACTCCCCAACTACATCTGTATACCTTTCTATCTCTTATCCATGCTTATGAATGTTTCTATTCTTTTTATGGAAAAAAAACTTCTGTTATCTTTCAGAATATATTGTAGCCATGTTTTGTTTCACTTAACTGCCTAGTTCTTATAAGATCTTCTTTTGAAATGTCTTATATGATATAACATTCACCTGTGAATCCATCCATCCATGACCCCACTCCTGTGTGGATCCTGGCTTAGATTCCTATAATAACTACTAAATCTGCAATATTGGTGAGTTTAGTGTTTCATTTGTCGTTTAACGCTGCACTCAGCAATATTCAAGTGATTTGACGGAGCTCTGTAAATAGTTGAGTCTGGGGCCAGGTTTAAAATACAGTGATTGACATCATGAACATCCACCTACTCAGTTCTGAAGGGACAATAACATGGTGTCAAACACAACAGAGTAACAAACATTGACCCCCCGAAATATAATTGACCAATCCCAAAACAATAATGAAGGTTTTGCATGTATGTTTAGCAACATGAAACTGTAAAAAATACTCTTAATTATCAACATATCTAAATATACACAAACTATGTCATGATGATTGCTATAAGATTCATACTCAATCCAAGTACACAAACAGAAATGAATAAAGTTTATTTTGACAATTTCAAAAGTTGTAAAAACATGCCTTTGAGGCTGAGACGTCTCTTCAAATAGATGTAAAACATGTCTGCCATCACAGCGCATTTACAACATAAACACAAACTGGTGGAGCTGATTCGGTGACTGATAGAACCCATCGGTTCCACAACCACCTCCCACGGTTGCACATCGCTGTCAAAGAAGGCTGTCAGATACACTGCAACCAGAGATATGCTACTCGTGTGAAAACTTGTTATGAATTTAATCACTTCTGCATAATACTACCTGTGTGAAAACTGGTTATCACTGAGATTGATGTTTATGGGCATGAGATGGTTGCTGCAGGGAGTGGATGGTGAATGTGGATACTGGGATTGTTGGTGGAGAATTTCTGGATATGAAGTATGGTGAGTTGAACACTCTGTTTCAATGGAAACATTGTCCTGTTTAATCTAGGCTGTAGTGTGGAAGTTTGGTGTAGAATACTTAGGCTCACAAATCATTTCCTCTTAGAGTGACAAGCCTGTGGGAATCGAAACAAGAATAAGTCTCCATTTACGAATGCTTGAAGGAAACGCTTGCTGTGATCAGCAGACGTGGATTAGGATTCTGGAAGGGGGGTGGGGGGGCTGGGATGCACACTGTACACAAGTCATGAAATGGAGAAAAGCACATGCTAGGTAAACATGTTAGACGTCCAGAAGAAGGGTGCACACCTCCCTCCCTCTGTATCCAGTGATAAGATAGGTTGATGAGGATGTCTTGTATGGGGATTGGACCAGCAGTCTCACATGCTCAGATGTGTGACAGAATGTCATTATTGCCTGACAGCATCCGTGCTCACACTATCAACCTCAGATTTGTCTGGTCTTGGATCACTTATTCAGAGGTTGCAGGGATGTATAAGATGGATATGAAAGTAGGTATTTTGTTTGTTAGTTGTTTAATGCCACACTCAGCAATATTCCAGCCATATGACGGCAACCTGTAAACAATCAAATCTGGACCAGACAATGATAGGGACAGTGACAGATATTATGACCAATGATACACGCCTTTAGGGTACGATGACAGGTGATCTGAGCCTGACCACCAATCCATTTAGTTGCCTCTAGAGACCAGCATAGGCTGCTGGGGCCTATTTTAACCTGAAAACCTGACTGTAGTAAATCATTTGACTAGTAGGAAAGAAAATATGCTTATTTATTTAATTAAGCTATGAAAATGTCTTTAGGTCTGCATTTTTTAATCAAATAGAGCTGATTACAGATCTTGTCAGATCCTGGTATTGAGATTCTGTGCAGAGGACCACAGGCAGGCAGTGGTGTCCCAGGTGCTGGATTATTACACCAGCCGGCCACATCATGGAGTTAATTTCCCCATGTCATGGATACATGGTAGCCATTGTGACCACAGTAGAGAGTCCATCTCACCACCACGTCATGGATGCTCTCAGCAGCCATTTTACCCAGTCATCCCCATTTTAGTCAAACAAGTTTGAATTGACATTGAGTGGGTACAGAAGAGAAGCTCAGCAAACATAGAAATAAAAGAGGGCCCTGATATATAAGTCTTGAGACCACCACAACTTTTAAATTTCTAACATAAGGGTTATGGCAAGGAAAACTTTCATACTTGCATACCTCTAACAGCGCAATCTGGAATGTGCTTCATTACACTGCGATTGATATCAATGACTTTTTCACAGTAATCGGATAATTCAGGAAAGGAAATAAAATATAGTTCATTATGATGAAGTCAACTTGTTGAACACGTGCAGCCTGATTGGAATCTGAAATTCCTCCATAATTTCTAAATGTCATACAATTTGTATAAACACAAACAGGAGCACTTGTTAAATATAATCTAATTGCCAGTATGATGTCTATCTATGACTGTATACGTTTGGCATTTAGACCATTATTTAATCAATAAACTAATGTTTAAATTGGTCTGCTCTTCACATTCCCAACATTACGTCTGTACAAGAAGCACTCCGATTGCTAATGTCACATTGCTCCCAAAAAACACCCAATGGCTTTAGCCTTTCTCCGTCAGTATCTGTCAATCACAAAGTGATGTATATGTAATGGACAAGCCCCTGGGGCAAAACATGTGTGTATAGAGTCATGACGCAGGATATACATGGCTGGACATTGCACACCATGGATGTCATATCCTTCATATTGATTAGGGCTGGGTATTGTGCCTACGTCATATGTCCATGTATTGCCATTTCCTTGACAATATTTCAGTGTGTATGGCATTATACAAGACTTGTTGTGTCTTGATAATAGGGTTGTGGTTTCATTGCTTGAATAATGTTTACGATAAATAAGCAACTTTGGATGAATAACATATACCTTTCTGATCCATATGTGGTTGAGGATAAAAAAGTTGATAAAATCCACATGAAGCCCAAATGTAATAATTATATACTACTCAAAAAAGGTTAGGGACCATGCCAGATTAACCATAATAATACGAAAGAATCAGGTGGTCCTTAACTGCTTTTGAGTAGTATGTAATGGTTATCGAAACAAGTTAAAAAGTCTTTCTATCTTATTGGCCAGTTGCCGTCTTGTAAGATGACTACGACATGGCTGTCTGACCTATACACATTTCATTGCGGCATCATGTTTGATATATCACAACTGACCCTGTTTGTAGGAGTAATACCATACCATAATCTTAATGGCTGCCGCAAAGCAGATCTAGTGGTTTCAAACAAAAACATGAACAAAAAATGAATCTTGTAAAGTAACCAGGAATATGTTAAATGGTTCACAAGCAAGGTGAACATGATTCGTTTGACATTTTGGACACTGTAAGCTTCTCGGTTATCTACTTACTTGTCTATAACAGATTATCAAAGGGGTTGATAAAGAGCTTTATGTCTAAGATCCTGAATATCTGAAGAAACTCCGAATGCAACTACACTCATTGAAGTTAATGATAATGATAATAATGTTAATCATAATCTTAATTGTATATATACATAGCTCAAAGGCACTTTTGCATGAGTCTGATGGTCAAAGGAGTTCAGTGAGCATTGTATGCGGATTGGTTGGTTGGTTTGTTGTTTTACGCCGTAAAATATGACGGCAGTCTGTAAGTTATCAAGTCTGGAGCAGACAATCCAGTGATTGACTACATGAGCATCGATCCACCCAATTGGGATACGATGACATGCATCAACCAAGTCAGCGAGCCTGACCACCGGATCCCGTTAGTCGCCTCTTACGACAAGCATAGTCGCCTTTTACGGCAAGTATGGGTTACTGAAGACCTATTCTACCCCATATCTTCACGGCTCTGTTTTAACTGAGGGACCATTTCATCAATGTGGGTTACTTCACAAACTTTCTGTGAGCTGAGTCATATTAATTAGTGAGCGATGCTAGTTAATAGTTAGTGTTAGGCTTGAAAGTCATGGAGGTTTTTCTCATATGGCAGTAATCATTCATGTTTGTGTCTTCATTCTATCCATTAAGTTGCACTACTGCAATCATGACATCACAGCTCTGCGGGTATGCGTAGTTGAAATATCGCCACATGGCAAAACTTCAGTGAAGTTAGGTTTGAACAAAATATGATTATTAAAGACAAACAATACAGCTTCTGTAAAAAAGAAAGCACTAGTGAACATGTGTATACATTATGTTCTATAATCAACAAACGTAATCTATCTAAATGTTCTACCTTTGTTATTATTTCTACTGTTAAATCATTGTATGTAAACAATCGGTAAAGAGATTCTGTAAACGGTCATTTTTAAATTTATGGTGGTTTTAAGCAAGGTCGTGTGTTTTCACCAATGTTATTCTCTTCTATTAGAGGGGTATGAATGGATCCATCGATGTATGGATGTATGCATGTATGCATGTGAGTATGAGTACCGATGCACGAGGGTTGGTGTCGATATAGTGAGATGGATGTGTATGTTATAGAAGTTGGCTTGGGTCGTCAGAGGATGGGGATGCAGGGATGAGTTTGGATACATGGGAGGCCATGCAGACATGGGATCTTGTGAGTGGGTCTGCTTGTATTGATGTTTGTTTTTCCTTTTTATCTTTTCAGGTTTTGTGTTCTTGTCCAGGCATTGAACATTTACACACGCAATATCTAGTTCTTTATGTGCTGTACAATCCATGACACTTAAATGAAAGTGACCTTTTTCTTATTCTGTCATAAAACATCTAATTTGGTGAACACTTAAATTTTTACTCTTTGCTTTGACAACGACCCCCGTGTTAAACCGGGTTAGGCAAGACACCTGCATGACTGATTTCGATAAAAATGTGCCAGACATCCCAGTAGCTAGGGGTCTATCATTAGTAAAAATTCAGTCCTGCGAATGAACCACCACTTCATGTGGAATTAATATTATATGGTGTTGTAAGAACACTACCATACTAAAACAGTTCAAGTTTTGCCAAATCATAGCAGCATACATCACTGTCAGAAATATTTCAATATGAAGGTTATTATACATGATCGAGTCATCACAGAGGCGTTTGGATACATGCTTTCTTTCCTCATGTTGTCAGTTTTCTATAGAAAAGATGGGAATACCTTTATTTCACAAATTCTTTAGTATATCGGTCAGATAACTTTGGAATAACTCCCAGCATGTTTTCTACCACTGAGTGCTTTTTTAATGTCTCTATAAATATCAGCAAGCCGTGATACTACTCTGTGTACATAAAGATGGTAAATGTATTGTGTGTTGTCCCCTCATCAATCACAGTGGTCTCCACATCTCCTCTCCATCAGCTGATGTAGATGTGATTATTACCTACACCTGTATTGTAGCTCTGTAATAAAATACTTACAAATATAGTGTGTGTGTGACATATAGGTGACCAAGTTAAAGGGTAGTCGATTTCATGTCAATTTCAGCAATGTATGAAATGTACATGGTGGCGCTACCTACAGTGAGGAAGTAAATGCAGGATGTCACCAACAGGCCCTAGGGTAGACACTGGGCCCATTGACCCACATGCCAGGGCCAGCTGGGGTGGGGGGTCCCCTGTTTGATGGATGGGCAGCGTTGATGACAGGCACCTGTGAAATGTACATTGCTGGGTCATTTACAGTGTGTTTAGTTGAGTGGAATGAGGGTTGAAAAGCCTTGATCGGCTGCAGATGGAATATACCTGTTTCAATGTAAGTATTAATTAACTGAATTCCTGCCTCTCTTCTTGAGATACCCATCTAAAAGGGTGTAATGGTATCATTGTTGATATCAGTGTAGATGTAGGTCATGGATGTTTATCACACTTCTTGATGTAGGGAATAGAAGACATTCCAACCATGTGAGACCCTTATCACATATAAGTAGATCATCTGTCACAACTGTTCAGCAAGGTTAAGCTTGGTACCCATCTATTGTTTGACAGGTCTACTAGCTACTGGTACCCATCTATTGTCTGACAGGTCTACTAGATTACTGGTACCCATCTATTGTCTGAGGTCTACTAGATTACTGGCACCCATCTATTGTCTGGCCTACAAGCTACTGGTACCCATCTATTGTCTGACAGGTCTACTAGCTACTGGTACCCATCTATTGTCTGACAGGTCTACTAGATTACTGGTACCCATCTATTGTCTGACAGGTCTACTAGATTACTGGTACCCATCTATTGTCTGGTCTACTAGCTACTGGTACCCATCTATTGTCTGACAGGTCTACTAGATTACTGGTACCCATCTATTGTCTGGTCTACTAGCTACTGGTACCCATCTATTGTCTTGTCTACTAGCTACTGGTACCCATCTATTGTCTGGTCTACTAGCTACTGGTACCCATCTATTGTCTGGTCTACTAGCTACTGATTCCCATCTATAGTCTGATCTACTAGCTTATTGGTACCCATCTATTGCCTGGTCTAATAGCTACTAGTACCCATCTATTGCCTCAAAATAGTTGATATAATTTCTACAATTACATAGAAGTTCTTCAGGGACACACTGTATGAAAATATTGACACACAAGGGTTGTATTGCAATGTGTGTATTGCTGACGTGTATCCCACACCCCTAGTTCAAATGTACTTGGAAGTGCTTTCCATATCACTAGCCCCAGGGATGGAATTTGTGTGATGCTATCAGGATGTGAATAATTGTTTCATTGTTAAAGTTCGATAAAAAATTAATCAGTATCAGAAATCTGAATACAAAAGCAACAAAGTGGAAAAATCTAACTTTCATCACCGAAAGACTTAATCTCTTTACGTCCCGGGCAATCACCCTCTGCCGCTTACATCAATAGACATGCTGTAAACACTATATCGCCTGGCCGTCTAATAGCCACTTCTTTTCCGAAACAGTAAGGCACTTGCAATTGATTAGTACTCCATGCTCATAGTAATTCCCAAGCAATAACATTAACGGCAATATCACTGCTAATCAAGGGAGGATGCATGCTGAGTTTATTCTTAATGTTATTCCCCATCGCGTAAAACACTTCCTGGTATTTCGTACAACTGCCGTGTGGGATATTGAACAAAGTCGTGTTGGTTGAGTGTTGCACCTCGGCCTTTGGGGGAGGTGATCAGCTGAGGTGGAGATACACAAGAAATATACATTGATTTCCTTCGACATGAAAGAGACGTGGCTCTGCCAGATGATCTGGTTTGTGGATGGAACTGGAAATAGTTGTGTGGGAAATACTGATACTTGGACATGTGTGATTTATGTAAACAGTCTAGGTGCTAGGTTAGAAAAGGAGGTGTTAAATGTTGGTGTTAGGAGAATCCATTGTTTCAATTTCATCTCTCCTTGCAAGTGTTATTTGGTTAAATGGTTTTTGCTCTGTGCGGAGGCCGTTTAGGGCCATTTTTAAAAAAAACATTCTTGAAATTTCAAGACAGTAAGTTGAAACCAAAAAAAATGGGGGCACCAAATTTTATCACAACTATATTTGGGGGAGGGCCATGGGAAATTGAATCAGTTCTACTTTTTCAAATAAAAAAAGTTATATATTTGTACTTTATTAGGACTTCTCATTTGTTATAGGGGGAGAAGGGAGGTGCTGGACAAAAATGTTATATTTAGGGTGTGGGGGAGCATTTTCAGTGTGCATTTGTTGGTGGTTAGAAAGTTAGAACACAGGTCATCCAATGGTGGGACTCATCCAATGGGTGTACGTCATTTGGATCATGTGTAGTGCAATTATGACCTGATAACATGCTCCTAGAAATACACTTTTTCCAACACTGCTGCTTCAGCTGCAGGGATGAGATTTACACAGACGCCCGAGCTGTGAGATGGAGTGGAAAGTGAAAAGCGGAATTTGTGCAAACTGTTCACACAGATATGCTATTGAAGGAACACAAGTATTTGGCTGTGCTCTAAAACAGATAGAGGACAGTACTTTGTCAGGATAAACTGAAACAGTTGCCAGAACCATATTTATATCCCGATAAAACACTGTCACTTGTCTTCTAACTATCACTTGATACAGTTTAGTTTGAACTGTGACGTAAATGCAGTGCTGGATTCGATGTAAACACAGTGCTGGAATCGACGTAAACGCAGTGCTGGAATCGATGTAAACACAGTGGTGGAAACACTGAAAGCACTCTATCAACCTGCAAAATTATACCATTTGCCCTTTGTTTCGTCTAAGATATCACAGATTGTGTACTCCCTCTAGGGTCACCAGGTTTATTAATCCAAATAGTGATTACATCATATCTTTTTGCAATATGAACTTTGTCGTCTTCAGTTTTGAGTACTCTTGATTACATTTCGCATATATATGTCATAGGCCAAAGGCCAAGGTGCTATACAAAACTTATTACAATGTACACATTACGGGTATTTATAGACTGCAATAATATAGACCCATAGGTTTTATCCTATACCTTTCTTAGCTGAGAATATTTTTATTTTTATTTTATTTTGATATATGATATACACACTTTGTAAAGGTAAAGGTAGCCTTGTGCCTTGCAACATGCTAATAAATCTATTCACATTGGGAACCTTATATGTATCAAAGGTTTTGGTAACTACCGTTTTCTGGTCAATTCATATTTTGGACATAACATTATAACATGCTATTCATGTTCCTCATCATTTGTTCATTTGTAGATTTAGGTCTTCAGCAACCCATGCTTGCCGTAAAAGGCGACTATGCTTGTGGTAAGAGGCGACTAACGGAATCGGGTGGTCAGGCTCGCTGACTTGGTTGATGCATGTCATCGTATCCCAACTGCATGGATCGATGCTCATGATATCAATCACTGGATTGTCTGGTCCAGACTCGATTATTTACAGACCGCCGTCATATAGCTGGAATATTGCTGAGTGCGGCGTTAAACAACAAACCGACAAACATTACAGTAGTACAGACATGGTTACAAATTTAAATGTATGTGTTACAAGCGCAGTTATAAAACTCCATGATAATCTATAAAATGGCAGTAACGAACCAAATCGACTTAAAGAATCTTCAGGCTATCAAATTAGTTGGGCATCTAACTTGATCTTAATGTTTCGGCACTCTGATAGTCCAGGTCGGATATTCTCCAGATGGGGCCAATAAAGGAGATACAAAATTGTTATGAGGCATAAACCCTATCACTTTGTTATCACTGGTGCAGACCGTTGAGTTAGGGTCTTTAATATCTGAGGGGGTCTCCCTGTCTTGGATCCAATAGGGGGAAATGTTTTGGCACGGGATGAACATTTTTTGTCGACAAGGCATCAAAAGTAACAAGTATTATCCAAATATCAATTCTGAATTATACATATCTGATCTCATCTGACAGGATTGCACTGCAAGATTAATGTATATTCTGTATCACCAAGTTATCGTTGATAAAATAAACACGGAGCCATTTGCTAAGGAATGTTTCAATGCTAGTGGTTTATGTAGGTTTGTGGGTAGATTTAATGTTCCAATAGCCAGTGTGAAAATAACCTTTAACTTCTTGTACTGCATTCTGTTGTTAATCCTACTGAAAGTTTTCTTCTGTCTCCAAACAGGTCTAAGCTATTTTCTCCTGTATCAACAAGGTATTTTCTTCAAGTTAACTTTCTTCCAAATACGTCCAATTCTTTGTAGATGGAAAGTCAGTGTTTGTTCCCAGTCTGTGTGAGTTGGCTGTCAGGACTCTACACTCATTACAGCCGAGAATCCATCGGATTTAGGTGTTAACTGGCAATTGACACTCAGCTGATGGAAATGTACATCGTTCCTCTGTGGGCTCCAACTGCGTCAATTTCAAGCATACCTCCACTGTGGACTGGTTAGCATACGACTGTGAAATTTTAAGCTTGGTTGATTTTTTGTTTCACCTGGAAACACCTGAGCTCTTCACCTGCGATTAATAATGACAAGTCGCCCAACCAGGTGTCAAACATGATGAAGCACTCCGGCAAATATTTCACGTTGATTTCACGCTCATGTCTTGTCTATTGCTTGGTGAAGGCAGGCTTCCACAGGTTACTCTGTGGTCTGATATGTCAGAGACTCTGCTTGCGAATCAATTTCATTGGGGCATTGTGAAGGTAGGCTGAACTGTTTATGGCTGGAATCATGTGTGCTTCCGTCTGTGTAGGTAGTAAAGGGATAAAACAATTGTGTATGTGCTTTGTGTCTGACCCAGGGACTTACAGGTGGACTCTGGACTAGAGTTTGTCCTGGTTAATTTAGTAACAAATGCACACTTGACTTGAAGCACAACTTAGCACCTTCACATAAGTGTTTTTAACCCAGGGTTGTTGGTTTTTTCCCTCCAAAATGCACTTCAGTAAGGCAGGGCTTGATTTAACTATTTTAACTTTGCACCAGTGCAATTTATAATTGAAAAATGTGTCTTAATATTTCTGTCAACGTGCACAAAGTACATGTTCAAGTTAAAAAAAATCAAATTTGTGTCTGGCTAAGCCTTACTTTTCCACACAACAAACTGGTTTTGTCTGGTGCAACTTAGTTTTTTATATTAACATGCACTTGGTGCAAGTTAAATCAAGTTCCCTAAATTGAATCCTGGTAAGGATTTACTTTGAATTTCTTCTGGCTTGCAATAATGAATCTTTTAAATCTCATTATTTAATGTAATTAAAGAGGCTTACTATACAACAGTTAGTAAAAGCTATAAAATTATATTTGCTAAATTTGTATCTTTGAATAACCAAAATATGTCTTATCAAATGTGTTAGGTCACATTTTCAAAAACAAAATTAAAAAATGAATGAGTAAAATTTTCTGAACTCTTTCATTGATTGAAGGGGTTGAAAGCCATGTGATGAAATGTACAACACATGTCAATATCCTGACTGCCAATCAAGTGGCCATGTGGCCCTACTTAGACCTTGTGCATCCCTCATTAGCCTGGACCATCTCCAGCCCTGCATCATGTAGATAGCCAGTGTTACACAATGTTACAGGGTTTAATCCCCAGTTGTGAGGAGAGGCTATGAGTCAACTGACACCAACCAACACCAGGCTTATCCCTCCTCCCAGTCATAGCATCCCATACTGCAGGCCTTCACATTCATACTGACAAACACACTGCAGTGTTCATTTCACTGTGTAGGTAATCAAGTCGTGAGTCTATATTCTTTCCGCTGGAGTGCCGGGGAGTTTACGATTGTTGCCAGAATCTGTGGCTCCCATTGTGGGAGTATTTGTGAATCTCGGCTGTCTGTGGAGTACTGCGGTGGTATGTGATTCACAAAGGATGATAGACGAAGAGAGACGTAAGTATCCACATGTACATCTCACAGCTCAATGGGGTACATGTCGTACATGGTTGTATATTTCGCTCAGGATGATGTTCATTTCATATAGGTTCATTTGTTGATTGACATCTGTTGCTTGTGGCAAGGGTTTCATTGTGGTAGTGATGTTGGTCATACTCGTTTATTTCACATACTAGCTCGTATATTTCACATACTGCCTCAAGATTTGAACAGCTTTCGTTAATTGTGTGCCATTCATAGATTAAATGTTTGGGTGACTTCAGTGTCCTCATAACTTTGTTTATGTCAAGCATTTGTTTCTCAATTACAGATAATTAAAATACAAATTTTGAAAGGATTTCTCAAGATTGTAGTGGAGTTAGTTTCATGTGGCTGTGTGTTTCTTGTGAGTTGCAAGTAGACGCTGATCAAATGTGATGTGTACATCTGTGAACTTACACACCACAGTTCACTGTGAGCATTCTGTTTCCAGTATTTTGTCAATGTTGTCAGTTGGGGATTTGTTTATTTACTATCTCTGCATGTCATAGACACCTGGAGGCCAAGTGTGTGTTTACTTGTTTATTCAACTTGAGTGGAGATCAGACTTGTCAGTTTGCTAATGGAAAAATTGAATATTCACGGTATGTTTATGATGTGAGCAGCAGGGTTGAAGAGCAGTTCATTATGTAAGTATGCCCTCGGGACAGACAAATAATTACAGCTGTGATCACAGGCCTCCTTTGAAGTCATTGTCCAGCGATCATCATCATTCATCAGTGGTCATCCATGTAATATATCTATTTGTCAGAGTATTTATACAGATTTTGTTTTGATGAGCTGTTGAAAATAATATTAGAAAAATTCTGTAACACATTTTCAAAGATACAGCTAGTCTGTCTTACAGACCCTGATACAAATATATATATCAAATACAGCCCATGCAAGTCTATAATGTTTGGCAAGTCTAGATAACTGCAGTACCAGGAAATGAAGAGAGTCACTGGGCTCCCTTTTACTATATTTTTTTTCAGATAACAGAACTTTTGTGTGTACGATATGTTCATTTCAGAGACTAGATGTTAGTCTAAGGTACAGCTACAATATTTACCTCCCTGTATCATTGTCTTATGTTTTATAGCGGTCAGTTCTTGGCATTTTTATGATCCCCTTTAGGTTAGGGGGGAGCTGTGAGGGGTCAGGTCTGGTGCAGGGTTTGTGTGCTGGACCCCCAACATCCCCCATGCATGGCTAGGCTCCTTTTATATTATTTATTTTAGGTTTTGGATGCAGACAGTGAATAATCTGTTCCCATGGATGTATATAGTACATGACATTCTTTATGTTTATCAGTGGTTTGAAAAGTCCTGGTCACTAAGTGTATTATTATGATTATTACTGTTTCCGTTATTAAGTATTTGACTTGTTTAAGTATGGCTGGCCCCCAGTAGAGACCGAAGGTTGTGATAGGTTCCCAGCAACCTATGCTGGTTGTAAGAGGCCAACTGCCTCCCTGGTCTAGTAGTAGAGTGGCCTCCCAGAGAGCGGAAAGTCCGGGGTTCGATCCCCAGCCACGTCATACCAAAAGACGTTAGAAGATGGTACATGTTGTTACCCTGCCTGGTGCTCTGCAATAAGGGGCTAAAACAAGGACTGGTCGGCTCGGAGTCAGTATACTGTGTCTGTTATGTTAAACTATTATTCACGTTAAACTATTCCATGGTGTCTCAGTGGGCTAGCACTACAAATCGGCATCAGTCCTGACTAGTACAAACAGACACACACACACATACATGTTGCAATGTAAGTGCAATAATCTTGGACGTGACGTTAAACCCCATTTCACCTCACCAAAAGAGGCAACTCAATCGAGAGGATGAAGCTCGTTGACTTGGTTGATGGCATACCCAGATGGCATGGATCATTGCTCATGATATCAATCACTGGATTGTCTGGTCAAGACTCGATGATTTTTACTGGCAGCTGTCATATAGCTAGAATATTACTGAGTGCTGCGGTCAACAACAAACAAAAGGTATGGTTTGACCTTACACGTCTCATCATCATGTTGAACCACCTCTATGGTCTAGTGGATAGGGTGTCTACCTGGAGAGTAGGAGGTCAGTGGTTGAAGCCTGGGCCAGATCATACCAAAACATGTTGAAAGATGGTACTTGTTACCTAGTCTGTCTCACAGTCCCTGAACCATACTATTTTGCCTTCTGCCCAGCCCTTACAGTAAGGCTATAGTTTTAAAATAAGCAAGTCTAGATTTTCCCCAGGTTCAGGTTCTGAATCTCCCATCTCACTGGGGCTCCTTTTCAGTGTAAGTGGAGTTGTTTCTTGTATATTTTCAGAGACTAAGCGTTAGTCTGCCTGCCTGCCAATGGTTTGGCTCAGAGTCAGAATACTGTGTCTGAGTGTTACATCTATGTTAAACTGCATCATGCTATCTTAGTCGGCGAGCACTTTAAACCAGAATGTTATAAGCAGCCAAACACACATGCATACAAAATGCTACATGAGTGCAATGATCTTGAACATGTTGTTAAACCCCATTTCCCCTCACGTAGAACCCGTAATATTAATATATATAAAAGGGATCCTCAAGATTGATCCCAGAGTTAGCACAAGAAAGGGAAAATCCTAAATAATGTTTATTCTTAACACCTGACGGATAAACTTTCTTCAAATATTTTCCCCCTCCCTTATTGAGGGCACAGTGATGATATAAACGCTTGCAGTGTAAACTAGATGCTTCTGTTGACCAATGATAGACACAATGTTTGAGTGTTTGTGTGTTGATCCACAGCATTGATGTGCATTGCAGCCCTGTTCGTCAGGGGCTACGGGTAATTGATCACACATCAGTGTATTTGGAGGACATGCCTTTTGAAATTGACAACCAGGTGCAATGTCGATTTCAGAAAAGATGTTTATTTTGGATGTACATTTCACATATCATGTATTTGTTTGGTTGTAGCCAGAACAAATCCTTACCAGTGTTTATGTCAGGGACTTTGTTGAAACATTCCTCGAATAGTCCAGTTATTTTTGTAAGAAAATACAGTGTTGCAATGTTCCTACCTTGACAGTATGTGTGGTATTTACCTCTGATGAAAAGAATTAAGTGAAAAAAAATGTATCAGTTGTTAATTTGTGAAATGTGACACCTTTGATGAAGATAAGATTACAGATTGGATGGTATTTCAAGGCTGGGAGGCCACAAAGCAATGAGGCGGCCATGTTTTATGGTTGTAAATGGGCCATGACTCCTCCAGCTAATACAGCTCTGTTGGATAACAGGATGTCCCTAGTGGATGGCAAATGAACCACGTTGCTTTAATTAATTCCCTTAATTCCAAAAACCTGCTACAATGTTTTTATTGTTGCCTGATAATTCATCACATGTCTTACATCTTACACGAAATTGGTTGAGAGTTTTTGTGAATTCCAACTTTCTGCTTTACTTATATTCCTCTTATGTTGATTATAAGGAGAATAAGTTAAATAGGTTTAGAAGGTGCCGTTTAGGAGAAAGGAGATCATTTAGGAGATAAGATTATTCTCTGTTTTCAGATTTGAGCAATACATAGTATCTGATACCCAGAAATTTAATTTGGAACCAATGGTTGACCCGAAATTTCATGGTTTCCAAAAGGGGTCACTTGACCAACCCCTAATGAATTATATTGGAAATTACGTTTGAATCTGGTTTGGACGTGCGGAGTATATATCATAAATGCCATACTTTCACTCGTTAAGAGTTATCATGGTTATATTTGTTGCAGTTTGACTATTATTTGTCAACATAAAGTTTTCACAGTCCTGAGCTCAGGACGGTGATTGGTCAAACTGTTCCATACGTAAAAAATAGCGATCAGATGTATGCTTATAGTTAACTGTATATTATAAATATACTTAGTGAAACTGCAACTAAAAAAACACGATATTGGAATATATTATTCCTGATAAAATAATAATTTCAGGTACAATTCTTCCAATCACTGCATCAAAACTCGTTAAAGTTATATTATTGGGTATCTTTTCTCCAAAATACCAGTAAGTTGCAAGAAAACGTGTGTACAACTGATTGCTGTTTTAGTTTTATGAGAAAATATACACCACTAATGTTAATCTCTGCATATAAGACAATACCTAGCAGAACAGGAAATACTTTTCATTTAAACGGTAAATCATCATGTCTATCAATGTTTTATCTCAATATTGACCTAGTTTAATAGTTATCACCTGTTCATTTACCTGAATTCACTGAAGGGATACAATGTAACTATTTTTCCCGAGTAGGACAAACATGTTTCTATTGCCAATGTGGGGATTGTGTATGTGCTGGTGATGTGCTTCATTCCAGTTTGTAGACGGGTAGATAATTTAGTGTCACCTGAAAGGCGGGGTCACTTTATAGACAGTGTGTCCGCTTCATGTGGGAGGAAAGCCCAAAATGATGCAGGTCTCAGACGTTTACCACTTTGGTGAACCAAGGAGCAGGTGTATAGTGCCGACAAACCTAGAAACACAATCGGGACGAACTGGGATTTGAACCTACAGTCATAGGTTTGCCCAAGGGATGCAACTCTGCACACCGAATTACGACAAATGCTGAATGTGACATTTCTTGAAGTTTGGACCGCAAAGAAAAATGATAAATAAATCCAGATAATGTCTTGGCTTTTATGTTTTACAACTTATCAGATTGCCCCATACCCCTATTTATTTTACAGCTATTTTTAACGCTTAAACTGCATTTCCAATCATCAAATTATTGACCCAAGAGTTAAAAAAATTTAGATGATGACAGTTAAATGACAATAATCAGCAAAAAGAAGAAGTTTGAAATGAAACCAGTTTAAATTGTCTGACTGGTGGATTGAGTATGATGCCAGACAGATCATAAGATCACCAGCACAATCTCAGCTGTCACCCTACCCACCACATCAGTTCCAAGGCTGTTATATATAGAGGGTAATCATGTGCTGTGATCACGCAGTTCTAACTGTAGGCTCCAGACACTGGTGGAGTCACTCATCATCTGACTGATGCCTGTCACTAATTTAGTGCCACGTTAGTGTGTTGGATATCAATGTTATTAAGTGGTGTGTGTTTCAGGGGGATATCTGCTGCAGTGAAGTATAGTATTTTTGATGTGTTTGTAATTGATGGGGTTGCTCTATTTGTGGGAGGGTGAAGCACATTTCGAGTTGACTCCCAAGATCCTCTGCTGTGTGACAGGTGGGTGTTTCGGTGTTGGCTAATTGTATACTTCATAAATAATGACGCTTTGATCCAGGGCTTCAGCAACATGGGATATGATTGTTTGTTTGTTTGTTTGATGGTTTAACATCGCATTCAGCAGTATTTTAGGTATATGACAGCGGTCTCTAAATAATCGAGTCTCGACCGGACAATCCAATGATTGACATCATGAGCATCGATCCACGCAATTGGGATATGATGATATGCTCAGCAAAATTCCAGCTATATGACGGCAGTCTGTAAATAATCAAGTCTTGACTGGACAATCCAGTGATTGACATCATGAGCATCAGTCAACGCAATTGGGATACGATTATATGCATCAACCAAGTCAGCGAGCCTGACAACCTGATGCCGTTAGTCACTTCTTACAACAACAGGTTCAACAGATTTTCCACAGGTTCTGAATCTCCCATCTCATTGGGGCTCCATGGAGATTGTTTCTTTTAAAATCATATATTTCCAGAGACTTAAGGTTAACGTGTTGCACATAGGGACAGATCTTGCTTCGTTACCCGATGCACAGTGTGATATATATGTGTCCCTTTGTCGTCCCATTGTCAGCTGAACATGGGTATATTATCTTTGGTTGTCAGCACCGTACCCATGACTGCAGGATCCACTTGCACAAAGCGATCTTAGCTCTGTTATTGTCATAAATCTATGCTAAAGTGTTGGAGTTATGATCGTGGTAGTGATAAGATCGCTTTGTGCACGTAGACCCTGGTTTCACCAAAGTGTAAACGCTACAAGCTGCATGTTTACAATATCAGATCTTGTTTATATAGGGAGTCATGCGCCAGCTGACACACATGGATGTATACTACTCAAAAGAAATTAAAGAACACCCATATTTTTCATCATGGCTAGGACAGATAATCATTTGAAAAAAATAGGTTGTTCTTTAGCTGCCTTTGATGTGTATGTGTTAGTTGGTGCAGTGCGATGATGCAATGCTCGAGAATGAACAGTCTGCGATTGAAAGAAATGCTCATTCACTTTCTGCACATCCAAGAAATTCTTATCACTTCCCAAAATGGTATGGCTGAAGAACAGGTCAACGGTATCCCACGCCGGTCATAAAAGCTGCCAACAGTGGAGATTGGATGGTCAGTCTCTGGTAGCACATGGGTGTCATCGTGTCCTGATTGTGTTGCTCAAGCTATCAACCACCAGTCTGCCAGCTCTGTACTTAATTACTTACAGTGAGTGAGTGAGTGAGTGTGGTTTTACGCCGCTTTTAGCAATATTGGAGTAATATATCACGACGGGGGACACCAGAAATGGGCTTCACACATTGTACCCATGTCAGGAATCGAACACGGGTTTTCGGCGTGACGAGCGAACGCTTTAACCACTAGGCTACCCGACCACCCCCTAATCACTTACAGACAGCTTTGATATAACTGGAATATGAGTTACATGGAGTTTTGCAAACTGAAAGTCCAAGGGATGTACACTGACATTCAGGTTGTAAAATCTTGTACAGCCCGCTGTTCATTGTATTATATGGTACATGATCTATAGTGCATTTCAATATATAACTTTAACATAGAAATCCTTGCTCTTCGATCAATGCTCATGATGTCAATCACTGGATTGTCTGGTCCAGGCTCGATTATTTACAGACTGCAGCCATATAGCTGGAATATTGCTGAGTGTGGCATTAAACAACAAACAAACAAATATCTTGTGCCCATTATCGGACATTCAGTATGGTAACTCATGCAAACAGGGTCACTTATGACGTGACAAGCAAATGATGACAAACACTATGACGTCATGACATCCGACTTGTATGGGTTTTTACAAGACGGCAACTGGCCAGTCAGATAGCTCAAGTTTGTAACAAGTAGTGATAATATGGCTGACTGTGGCATAAATCAACTCTCTATGCATTACACTGGAACACATCTGCACCATCAGCTCGAAAGGTTTTATCAATGATAAGCTTGCTGCTTGCTAACATTTACACTTGCGGCTGAATCATGAACCTAGCACCCGCGGAGGAATGTGTCTACATCGCTGCAGTGGCGAGGCTCAGCATGAGATGTTCAGTGTATCCTACAGTGCAGTCATGGCGACTTCGACTTCACTGAATGACTCGCACATGATAACCTAAGAGCCTGTGACCGTGTTTTTCTGGCACATGACTGTATCGTCTTACTAAATGAGTTACTATCCACCAGCATGCCGCCTGTTATAATTAAATGTCAGTGTAACAACACCAGCTTGTTTAGGGATCAGTAGCTGGATATAGTCAATAGTGGCAGCTTCAGCACTGAAGTTCCTCTCTTTAGTCTTCTTCCAGACCCTAGAGAATAAATTAGAAAAGGAGTTCAACTCAAGTCTAGATTGATTTGGCAAGTCTAGATTGTGTCAGCTCTAGGTTGGGGATTGTTCTGGGCTCCATTTGGATTTTATCTTTTTAATTTTGTAGATATATATTGTTGTGTTTAGAAATCATCAGGTAACCCTCCATTGCAAAAGGTTTTTGTATGGTGTTAATGTTAGCCTCATTTCATTTGTGAGTGAGTGAGTATGGTTTTACGCCACTTTTAGCAATATTCCAGCAACATCACGGTGGGGGACACCAGAAATGGGCTTCACACATGTTGGGAATCGAACCTGGGTCTTAAGCGTGATGAGCGAACGCTTTAACCACAAGGCTACCCGACCGCCCCCATTTAATTTCTGATGGTGAAGTAAAATATTACACTTAAAAACCAGGATTGACAAACAGTTGTTGTACGTTTTGCTGCTGTTTTCAAACCATCCATCTCTGTGTTGGAAAAAAATATTTACAGTTGAAACTATATTCAAGAGCAAATAATGTTTCATTTCCTAATTTCCGTATAATGAACACTTATTTCTGCTCTGCGTGCAACTATTGGTTGAACTTTTATATTTGAAAATGTGTGAATCATTGATTGCCAAGTTTATCAATGCTTGTCCAAACTGTAATCTTGGGAATTTGAAACCCCGAGTGCTTGTCTTTGAGAATGACAAGTGCATGATTGTTGATAGAGCTCGTACCCATTTCAAGTGCCAATCACTTTCACATGCCCTGATCAGGCCGACCAACATGGACTCTTAAGTACCAAACACTGTTGTCCATTTCAGGATGTCAGTTTCATAAGGAAGGATATATATTGTATATCACGTTCATTTCATTTGGAGATTGACAGAGTAATATGTCATTGTCCACATGTCAACCAGCCATGTGCTTGAGTCCAGTTAGAAGAATGTCGCTCATTTCATCGCGTCAATTTCGATTGATGTACTGGAGCGGATTTCTTGATTAGTAGACATGCCAGGGTTGACAGGTCAGTAGGAAGACTGTCACGGTCTGGCGACTCTCAGGGGGGCCTTGGGGGAGATTTGCAATCATCGGCAGAGGTGACAAAAGTTGATAAAACAGCTTTACGTTGTGTCACGTAGGTCATGTGGCATCTTGATAGCAAGGCTTTGAAGTAACGCCACATACCTACAGAGTTTACCTTTCGTGAGTACTGTTATTTCAAAGGCTGTAAATCAATGGCTATCAGTGACCGTCAATCTCCATTGGATACTTGTGATGATCTGTTTAGTTTAAGAATATTTAAGTTTTCATGTACTAATTTAAGTTAAATGTGTCCATAATCGATTCATGTTATCTGATATTAATATTGTGCTGAATTTTTGGCCATCTATTAGGGTCCGTGGGTTTGATTTCGTGGGAACACAATGGCGGATTGAGTGTGGCTCTAACTCCAAGGGCATTGTCTGTTCAGTTCCTGTGGGTTGTCTTGTCCGGATTTGATTATTAACAGGCTTCACAGCAAACAATTGCTGACTTTCACTTCCTTTTCAAAAAAAATGTTTTGATTTTACATTGACATTATTGATAAAACAGTTTGAACCCGTGAAGATCCAGGGTAGAAAAGGTCTTCAGCAAACCATGCTTGCCGTAAAAGCCGACTATGCTTGTCGAAAGAGGCGACTAACGGGATCAGGTGGTCTGTCAGTCAGTCAGTCAGTTGATGCTTGTCATCGTATCCCAATTGCGTGGATCGATGCTCATTACATTAATCACTGGGTTGTCTGGTCCAGACTGTTTTATTGACAGACCGTCGTATAGCTGGAATATTGCTGAGTGCGGCGTTAAACAACAAACAAAACAAATAAAACTGTGAAATTAAACTTGTAATTTCAGAATAAAAATCAGCCGTGAGTGGCTGAAATATTGCTGATGTGACTAGAAACATTATTGACTCACCGACAAAATACTACACTTAAAATACACCAAATATTAGTTGCAAAAACAAACTGATAATTATCAGTGCATAATTATTGTTATGACGAAATCAACACTTTCTGAATAGTGTTAGATACTGTGGTATAGGCATTGCAGTGATTTTAGTAGAGATAAATGTCATTAGAACATTTTCACCAGTGTAGCAAATTTTGATGGGATACTTTTCTATCATTACAAAAATTGAAAAATATCTTAAGATATTTCAGTTGACGTAAACTCAAGCGTCCCAGAAAATGAACCGATGTGAAGGCCTGCATTGATATGCTGTGTCACGCTGTAGAGCACTCCCTGTGTTGACGAAGGACATTAAACCAGCATCTTCCTGGTACATCCTGAACACCCACTTAAATAACACCCATAAACCCCCCTTGAATAACATCCATTACCATGGAAACCAGCATGCCAGAAGTCACTAACAAAGCTTATGTCCTGAGAAAATATAATACATTTAAAATGTTAAAAATAAAAAATAAATGTTTGCTGTACTGAGTCAAGACGGCTGACTCACATTAAGAGGAAATTCAACAAATCTTGAGGCAATATGTTATTTTAGACAGCCTATGACCCATATATGTCAAAATAAACATTTTTAATCTGATGAGATTTGTTACACAGTTGAATCACTCATAATGAGACATATATATTTTTTGAGTGATGAGATTTGTTAAAAAGTTGAACCATCGCTCTGACACAGCATCTCTCAATGAGACGTTTATGTAAGTTATTTGAATATAACAAAAGCGGGCGTCAAGCCTTAATACAGTATGACGTAGATGTACTCCGTGATAAGTGTAAACTTTCTGAGGGAGGGAAACAGTCATGCCTGGCTTGTCAGGGACCTGCTCATGCAACGTACACCAAAACATGTCCGTGGTGCTATGTACATTGATTTATTGAATGTCAGCGCGGGGAAGGGCAGTATAAACCAGCGTGGTCCTCACTACAAGGGATTCTCACCCTAGACTGCCACAATCACAGAGTCTGTGGCATCACAGACTGTCTACAATCTCGCTCATCAAGTGGTTAAAATCAGGCTATTCGATTGGTCATATTGACGAGATTCTGAATGATACTGACGAGTGTTGGAGTGATATCCGCCTAGATCAGACAGATATTGGCAACGCAGATTTGGGGAGGTTTATTTGAGCTTAATGTTGTTTTTTCTGTGGATTACCTTAAAGCTTATTGGTCATCGTGGGATTTGTGTGCTCTTGCAAATGATGGTAAATAGAGCCTTTCATTGTGGATGAAAGAAGTTCTTGATGGTGGGAAGTTAAAGGTGGCCATTTGTGGGATTATGTTGTAATGGTGATGACAGTCGTTATTCATTTGCTATTTGATTGTTGATTTTCATTCGAAAAAGAATTTGTTTTGTCAGTGATGTGTATCTCTATTGGGTACAAATGAATTTAATCCAACATTTGTATATGTATTTATTATGTCATTATCTGTTTGTTGATTCTGTAAATTTGTTATGATTACTGAGGCTTCGTCAGGTTGTATTTACTGACAATTTTACAGCTGTCTCAGTAACTATTTCAGTTTGATCAAAACCATAATGGTAAAAACTGTTCATAATGATTTAAAGATTTTTTGGAATCATTTTCCATCTCTTAGAGTTGCCAGGAATACTTTTTAACAATAGTTTGTAATGGCATTGCATTTAATTAGTACCTGTATAATTGTAAGTCTGTGTTATGTTCTTTTAAAGTTATGTTTTTGACATTTCAAAATCAATATGTCATAATGGTTTGTTGTTGGGGATGGGTTTTTTGTATAAAAAAGTACCCTTATTCTTCCATGAGCTTACATGCATGACACCCAAAAGTTATTAAAAGGTCTCCCATTTCTGAAAGTTTGCACAACTCTGACAGCTAAATCAGTTACAGAATGACTGGCAGCATTGTATCTTATTAAATAGCTTTTACAGTGCAATTTCTTACCGATGTACTTTGTCTATTTTAGGTGAAACAAGAGCCTGTTGAAAGCTGGTGTCTCGCACTACGGATGTACATGCCCAGTATAGAGGAACCCTGACAGATGACTGGTGATTAAGTTGTCCAGATGACGATGGAGTCTAGTGGGACCCCTCTCAATAGTGTCCTCCCTCCATGAAGTAATGTCTCCAGCAGCTGCCAGTCATGAAGACCAGCATATCCCTAGTGGTATTCTTATGTGTGTTAACCTGCTGGAGTAATCACAGTGTAGCTTTTGAGTTGAAAAATGGAGACAACGTGAAAATTGTTGGTGTGAGAAAAACTCCACATGGTGTTCCTCAGACAGGCACGAGGAGTAATTCTGGGAGAGGTCTTGTGGATGCCCTTTACTCAGAAATTCGCATTGAGTACCAGACCGTTGATAAAGACTTCAATGAAGATGGATTAAAATTTAAGAGTGTCTTGCCATCTGGTCAGAACCCAAGGGAAAGGTTGACTAAAGATGGCCGCAGTTCAGCAGATGGTAAACTGAATGTGCTAGTTTTAAGAACGAAAGAAAATGCATTGAAATTTATGCCACAAACCACATGGGGACTTAAAAGAAAGATGTTGGTAAGCAAGTCTGACAGAGAACCGTATGATGGGTCTATTTTCACCAACAAAGACTTAGTTACAGCAACCAGGCCAAAATCAATATCAGCACAGCAGTTTATCAGATCCTCGGGGCACAATGATGTGAAAGACTTAATTTTTCTGTATGTGAAGGATTCTCTAAGAGCCGCCTATAGAAACCGTTATCACGAAACCAAGGCTAACAATGGCCGGGAGCGGATTTCTCCTTCTTCAGCCGGGAGTAAATTCTTTGATGGTTTAAGTAGTCATTACAAGAGCAGGGGTGTGGAGAGGGTAAGCCAAGGCAATAGTGGACTCAGGAGAGACAATGAGACTTATAACAAGTCTGCTCCTGCTCCAAATAGGCCAAATTTGATTTCCTTCTCTCGTCAGAAGCGTAGCGTTGATAGTGTACAGGATAGTGGCTTCGATCATTCAAGTGTGTCAGGAGGACAGTCAAGTGTAGGTAAACTGGGCTCGAGCACCAGCCATTCTGATCAGAATTCATGGCCAGACAAAACCGGTAGTTCTGATGGTCTGTACACGTCCCCCCCATTTGAGAAAGGATCAATTAACACGGATGAATTTCTGACAAGAGGCACCACAAGTGTAACAGTGTCTGTAGCCACTGCTAAGCATAGCACTGTTTCACCACTGGGTTTTAGTTCGGATAAATATACTACCACTAAGCACTCACCAGGCACCATTCCAGTTTTGTACTCGACAAACATTCCTAAAAGTGACCCCAATACAGCCCCTACTTTTGCTAGCCATACAAGTGGGTTTAGTGGTGTGAGTTCAGAATCTCCAGAAAGCCTGACAAAATCTTACTCTCAAGTGTCATCATCATATCTGGGGACAAGTCCGTCCTTGGCTAAGTTGCCTGACCCTGCTTCGGCCTCATTAGAATCACAAATTGCTGCAGAGAGTGATGTCAGTGCATTACATTCTACGACATTGAGTTCCTCCCCGGTTATTGCAAACAGTACTTCTCCTAGTGCTTCCACTTTAGCATTAAATAGTGATGGATTGGTTGCCACCCTCCCAACAGTAACTGAATCCGCAGAAGTCTCCTCCACGTCTGTGATCACAGAATCTTTAAACTGGGATGCAAATAAAGCTTTAGTGAGTGACACTTCTCTTAAACAAACTTCCACAATTGCACAAACTCCAGAGCCATCATCTGAGACATCTCCTGAACCATCTCAAACGTCTGGCAAACTTATTGCTGAGATGTATTTAGAACCTACAGCTGAAACATCTCCGGAACCCATTGCTGAAACGTCTAATAAACCCATTGATCTTCCAAACACATCTCCTGTAATGACTACAGTTAAGATTCCTCTTAAGCCAACGATTCAGGCTTCTCCAGAGACATCACCAGAAACCTCCCGGGAGACATCAACAGAATCCTCCCCAGAGACATCTCCAGAGACAACATCTGAGACATCTCCAGAAACCTCCCCTAAGACAACACCAGAGACATCACCAGAGACATCACCAGAGACATCACCTGAGACATCACCTGAGACAACACCTGAGACAACACCTGAGATATCACGAGAGACATCTCCTGAGACAACAACAAAGACGTCGCCAGAAACCTCCCCTGAGTCATCACCAGAAACCTCTCCTGAGACATCCCCTGAGACATCACCTGAGACAACACCTGAGACATCGCCAGAAACATCTCCTGAGACATCACCAGAAACCTCCCCTGGGATATCACCTGAGACATCACCTGAGACATCGCCAGAAACATCTCCTGAGACATTGCCAGAAACCTCCCCTGAGACATCGCCAGAAACATCACCAGAAACATCTCCTAAGACAACACCAGAGACAATCCCAGAGACATCGCCAGAGACGTCGCCTGAGACATCCCCTGAGACAACACCTGAGATTTTGCCACAAACATCACCAGAGACGACACCAGAGAGATCACCACAGAAGGCTCCAGAGACCAACCCCGAATCGACTCCAGAGCCAACAACAACACACCCACAGCCAAAAGCAGAACCAGATACCCCTGTAACACGTCTTCCTATGATATATGAGCCACAAGCAGCTGAAACTGCAACAGATGAAATCACCAAGATAGATATTTCCGAGACATCAGTGACTTTCACCTCTGAACCGTCCAGCACAACATCAGAGCCAGTGCCAGAGGCTCACTCCCCATCCAGCACTCCGGCAACACATGACAGTGATTCTGATTCTGAACTGGGTAACGCAGAGCCTGAGGGTGAAGGAGCCACACCCAGCACCAAATCAGACTCCGCCACCTCTATTCCTATTGCTGAACCAGGTCCTGACTGGGTGGATGCCAAGAAGAAGTGGAACATTGCTTGGGAGATCCACCTTTACATGTTGGGGGGACTGTTTGCAGCAGTAGCTTTCTACACCCTCACCAGTATGATCAAGCTGTACCAGATCAACCGGCTCCTGAGCAAGAAATACTTCATCACCCTCAACCTCCTCATCTTCACGTTGTGTACCGTTCGAGCTGTCTTCCTTCTGGTTGATGGCTACAACTCCAATAAAACATTTCATCCTGTGCTCAACTATCTCCTCTACAGCTCAGCCTTCCCTTGTTTGACATCATCTTTCAGCATATTGCTTTACGCTCTGCTACAAGCAACACAGATGAGACTTGTCCCACCCCGAGTGCAGAAGATTCAGGTCCTGATTGTCATCATCTTATTCCATTTTATTCTTCAGATCACTACTGATGTTCTGGTAGGAACCTATGCCGGAATGAACATTATGCTATTTGTGTGCCAACTGTTTTACATCTGCTGGGGATTGTTCTTATTCTTTGGATATGCTTATATATTCCGATACCTGTATTCCTCCGCAGTGAAGAGACAGAAGAACTACCAGTACATGCTCACTGGAAAGACGTATCCCAGTGGATCAGAAAGTTATAAACATAAGTTCACCTTGAGCTTAGCAGTCAAGGTCACATTTATGGGGTCCATATTAGGTCTTGTGACAATAGGACTGGAAATATACGCCATAATAGGCGTATATGGTGTTTTCTCCGACAAGAAGCCTGAACCCTGGCCTTGGTGGCTGTACCACACAGCTTTACGACTTGTTGAGTGCTTGATGTGTATAATCATGGCCTATGTGGCCTCACAGCCATTTCGCTATACAGAACTGAGAACATGCAGTTTCTTGTGTGGTCCCTGTCTGGAGATATGCCAGTGCGCAGGTAAGGGTGATCAAAGTGATAAGCTAGGCTGGAGTGAATATGATCGCTTGTACATGACGACAAACAAAAGAAGCAATGGACATACAAATGGGAAGAAGAAGAAAATATATTTGAACGAAGGCACAGACATTGTTCCGATTGTGATACAGCCTAGTACCACTGATGAGTCTCGGCCTCCATCCATGTTGATTATTGAAGATGGATATGTTCGCTTCCAGGCCGAGACGGACATCAATAAGATTGTAGATACTTACACTAAGACACATGGTGATACGGAGATGTCAACGTTTAAGAACTATGATGGAATTGTAAATGGTGCTTATATTCGCTCAATGGAGGATACTGTTCGTTTTCAGGATGATCTGGCATCAACTGATGGCTACATTAGAAAAAGTCGCAAAAGCAGCTTGGCAAGCAGCGGATTTTTCCGACCACCTTCGTCTATCAGTCTTGCTGACAGCATGGAGTCAGAAATCGACAAAGCGTTTCGAAGTATGCGACAGGACAGTTTGTCAAAATTACGTGCTTCAACACATAGCTTACCTTCGCGAAGCACGTATAGTATTGATGACAACTTTCAGGGACCGGCCATTGACGCCTACTTGGAACAACAAGTAGGTCAACCTAAAGCTGGTCTTCGAAGGTCAAGGTCAGCACTAGGGGACTTGAATATTCAAAAGCCAGAAACTTGGCGCCACAAACTGTTCAGAAGCAGAAGTGATAATTCTGCATGTGTCCGAACCAAAGATTTAGACAGTATGCGATATTTGTCCTTGCTTGACCTTGAAAAGCAGCAGGATAAAAGCGCAGACAGTGCATCTGGTGATTCAAGTTCAAAAACAGCTGACAGTTCCGATGATAGCTATGTAGACCATCATCAATCGACTGATAATCTAACTGCCAACCGCGAGGTTGTGAAAAGGTTATTACAAAAAGAAAACTCGGAGCCAGAAGAAATTGATGTGTGATGTGCAAGCTTTGCCTGAATTCTTTCAACTGGAAAGAATTTAAGTGACATATTGGTAAAATATTAAGATTTTTGATAAAAACATAAATGAATTACTGAGATTATTGTGTATCTGTTTTCAGAATATCAGTTGATAGGATTACAAAGATTCCTTCATTTTGAAAATGATTAAGTTGGAACTAGGAATTCTAGCAAAATCAAAATAAGGCCATGAGTAGTTATTTTGAATTATTAATTATAAGCCCTTGTAGACTTTATATGTAATGCTAGCTTCAGCAGCTAGTAATGCTAACTTCAGCAGGTTTTGTTTTAAAAATTAATTCATCTCTGTTGACTTTGAATCAATGTAGATATATTTTCATATTTTCTATCATTTGGACAACTCAAATAAAGATTTATTGATTGATTTTTTATAAAGAAACTGCCCTTGAATTGAGGATTTCATTTTTGACATTTACCGGTATATCAAATTCATTTTATTATTTTGTATTCATCAATACCTTTTATGTAAATTCATCTCACCTGTTTGCCATGAAATCCCATGTTACTATTTCAAATCTGTGATCTGAAGATATAGCTGAGTGGTCTGAGGATTGCCATGTTGGTTTATGGAGAGATCAGAAAGGTATTTTTTGAACGTCAAAACTAATTGATCACATGGACTAGCCTTATCTTTGATTGTCCTTTAGTATTGAAAACAAGTCATGAGATCATTAAGAATAAGAAAGAAATAACTACATTCATCATCTCAAAAAACGAAAACTCAACCAAAAATGAACAATTTGTAGTTACCAAGGTTGTAGCCAATTTCAAATAAATTCATTTGAATTTGAGACATTCATTCACCATTCGAGACATTTCATTTATTCCTTGAAACATGAAGAAATTGATCAATGGACTTTGTATATTTTGTAAATATCATTTTGTATGTTACCATGGTTACCAAGTTAGTAGTCACAACTAGTCATATCCTTTAAGGACCGAGCTCCCCACCATCACAGTGCAATCTATCATTTACTTTTATTTCTACTTTTTGTATAAACCTCATATCATATGTTTCTTTGCTAATCAGCAGTTATTTATTCACTTTTACAGTTTTTGTATTGTCAATACTCAGGTGTGAAACGAAGCTCACATATGCCAAAATATTGTTCTGCCTTTTAAGAAATGAAATAAATCCAAAATGCACTAGAATATTGGCGATATTTATCCCTGGATCTTCCTTTAGTATCGTCCTTAGATTGAACAGAATTTACACAGATCCTGTCCATAGTCTTGATGTCTTACATTAATTATCCCTCCGGTCACCTTGGTGTTTTCAGGACATGCCTGTCATGTAATTATTGTTTCTGAATTAGTCAAGACCAATTTAATTACCTGATTTACAGATTTGTGTGTGTGTGTTTCAGCCATTTATGTATCTCAAAATTGATATTTTGTCTCTTCCCCTCACTCTAACAGTGGCTACACCAAAAGAGAGAACAGAATTTCCCCCATGCAATGAACCCCCAAAAGAGGTGTGTGTGTTAGAAACAAGACAGATAATATTGGTCACTGATTTTTTTTATTTTAAAAAGTGAGTTTAGCTGTATTTTATTTCTCTCCATCTTTAGGTATGTTGGGCACACAAGTCTGTAAAACAAGTACTTTAAGTGGTCTTGCCTTAAGATAAAATTGTCGGTAGGTGTACTGACACACTATGAAAACACATAATTATGTTTTCAAGCATCGGTCATGATGTGATTTTTATGACCATTTTGCCAAATATTACAGAAATTGGAATATGTGTTTTCAAAGTGTTTCAGTATATATGAATATTTTATTTTATCTTTTGTGGTAATTTTTTAGGAGATAAAATAGCAGTGATTGGATGTTTAATGATTTTGATATGGTCTGAGTAAATCAGATTGACTAAACACTAAAATTATCATTTGTTTGATAAAATGGGTAAAGTCTACCATATATGCAATTCCATTCTCGAGATTCGTTATTAATTATGTTGTTTTTCATAGAGGGCTCGAACATTTTGTTCCTATGCCCCTGTCCTCGTGAACAAGGAGCGTTCATTGTCTGTCATATTTCTGTCTGTACACAGTCTTTCTTTGTTAAAATGTTATGGACACATGTGATACATGTCATGTCAGTTTCATATTTCAATTATCATAAAGTTATCACAGATTCCCCGAACTGCAGACAATACTGTTGATGTGAATAACATGTTTATTTTTGTATTGACAAGTTGACAGTGATGTTGTTCTTCCTTGTCAAAAACAACACGGATGTAGTTGATTCAGGGAACAATCCTCTATCAAAGTTATGTACATGTCATGTACATTGCCGTCAATCAAATGATACTTGTTTATGTTTTCAGAATGAAATAGTTGTTGTACAATTCATACAATATTATGTTGCGACCTTCATTGCTGATCCATAACTGTTTCCTCTGTGAGGTCAGAAGGTTATTAATTTTTGTGTTTTATTTTAAAATGTCACATGTTTTTACATTGATTAGGAAAACAGTTATACCCTATTTGACATATTCAACATGCTGTGCACTGAAATAGATTGTGACAGCAGGCCATGTGCCATTTTTGTTTGTTGTTCAACGCCACATTTGGCAATATTCCAGCTATGTGTTGGCAGACTGTAAATAATAGTGTCTGGACCAGACAATCTAGTGATTGACATCATGAGTATCAATCTACGCAACTGGGATATGATGACATGCATCAAACATGTCAGCGAGTCTTGACCACTCGAACCCATAAGTCACCTCTTACGACAAGCATAGTCACCTCTTACGACAAGCATGGGTTGCTGTGTGACATGTGATTGACTGAGTGTTAATGCTGCTATGAGCAGTATTAGAGCTATGCAACAGAGCTGTAAGTACTCACTCTGGACCAGGGGATCAAATGGGATGATAGAACACAGAGCAATGAAAACATCAGGGTGAGGTTAGTGGCACAACTAGCCAAGTCACACAGTGTGACCACCTGGTTATGTTAAGTCAGCACAAGACTGGGGTACTGGGGACCTTCCTACTTTTGAGTCCCAGTAGTTTCCAGAATGAAAGTAATGGTGGGCTGAGCATGTCATTTTGCCTCCCCTCACTGTGAGATTAGTGTGATGATTGTCAAGTCCATTCCACGAAGATACGGGTTAGATAAGGTCTTCAGCAACCATGCTTGCCATAACAGCCGACAATGCTTGTTGTGTGATGCGACTAACGGGATTGGCTGATTGATGCATGTCATCATATCCCAAGTGCATGGATCGCTGCTCATGATGTCAATCACCGGATTGTCTGGTCCAGACTCGATTATTTACAGACCGCTGTCATTTAGCTGGAATATTGCTGAGTGCTGCGTTAAACAACAAACAAACCATTCTAGGTGTCCCCTTTACTAATTCTGTAAAATTAGATGTAAAACAACTCTTGACTCAACGACACTGTTTGGGTGCATTCAATTTTTGTAGTGTGTGGTATATTATCTTCAGGATCTGTCTTGACAGATTAGATATTATATTGATGGAGGGTTTGCTTGTGTCAAGTATGCTAGGTGCTGAGGGATGTTATTATGTCAAATACGGTAAATCAGACACAGTAAATTGAAACAATAAACTACTGATCTAGACTGTTGAATTCAGTAGATAAGACACGTGTCGAAAATATTTAACTAGTGGTCGACACTGATGAATTCAGTAGATGAGACACTTGTCGAAAACATTTAACTACTGGTCTACCCTGTTGAATTCAGTAGATGAGACCCTTGTTGAAAACAGTAAACTACTGGTCTACACTGTTGAATTCAGTAGATGAGACACTTGTTGGAAACAGTAAACTACTGGTCTACCCTGTTGAATTCAGTAGATGAGACACTTGTTGAAAACAGTAAACTACTGGTCTACCCTGTTGAATTCAGTAGATGAGACACTTGTTGAAAACAGTAAACTACTGGTCTACACTGTTGAATTCAGTAGATGAGACACTTGTTGAAAACAGTAAGCTACTGGTCTACACTGTTGAATTCAGTAGATGAGACACTTGTCGAAAACATTAAACTATTGGTCTACACTGTAAAATTCAGTAGATCATACGGAAGGAATATGGTAAATAAAAACCCTTTTAGAGAAACTGGTCATTTCAGAATTATCAAATTCTGTATCCAATTTTAACAATTACATGGAAAGTGATAGAAATAGAATAGATCATATTCCTCACTTACCTTAGAAAAGATACATCATTTATTTCCTTGAAAGAGCTGTGTTGCTAACAGGAGGTTTGACTTGAACATTTCTTGATTTCTATCGTTTGAGCAGTTTTATGTTATTTTGTTTCTCTGTTGATTGCTCTGCGACTGGTACCTGAGTATCATTGTACCTACCTGTGCTGACAAACTAATCATCAAATAAATCAAAATTCAAATTTAACATGGCTTTGAATTCTTTGTTTTGAACTCAGTTTTTCATGTTTGGGATAAAACCATCGTATGGAGATTCCTTTGACACCTGCAATGAGAAAGTGGTTTTTTTTGTGTGTGTTTTTTGTTGTTTAACGCCACGATCAGCAATATTCCAGCTATATGACGGCAGTCTGTAAAATGATCGAGTCTGGACCAGACAATCCAGTGATTGACAACGTGAGCATTGATCCAAGCAATTGGGATACGATGACATGCATCAACCAAGTCAGCGAGCCAGACCACCTGATCCCGTTAGTCACCTACTTACGACAAGCGTAGTTGCCTTTTTATGGCAAGCATGCTGAAGACCTATTCTATCCCCGATCTTAAGAGGTATCTTATATGGCAAAGATTGACAAAGATGAAAATTATGTCCCTTTGCCTTTCAGTCTGGGCTGCACTGGTTTTGACATATGTTTGGATTTTATCTTTGCTTTATCTTATGTTTGTTTGACAGTCCCATGAGTGATATCATGAGCAGTGATCTACACCATCAGGGCATGATGACAGACAAACAACTGAGTCACCAAGCCTGACCACCCATTCCATTAAATGGCCTCTTATGACCATAAGTGGCTGGGGGCCAAAGCAAGAGCATTTCTTGACGTAAAGCAAGAACATCTCTTGACGTAAAGCAAGAGTGTCTTTCCCCTTCCATGTTAAACTGTGGCATGAATTTGGTGGGTGAATTGCCATACAAATATAAGTGCAATATTCTTGAATCGGACATTAAACCCCTTTTCACTTCACCTTCACGTTTCAGCCTGAAAACATTGTCAATTAAACCATGTTTCTGGTTTCAAAATAATGATAAGTGAAATAATATAGTATACTCATTTTGAACATATGTTTGTCTATATTTTTGCCTCTCGTCTGGTCTAATCAAAAATAATCCGTTGTCTGATTTGGTCAAGTAACTTGTCTGATATCATGTTTTTGAGCCTGTATAGTTTAACATTTACGATTGAAACTAAACATTACAAGAGTTTCACGTAATTAAGTCCAAAATACCTTGTCCTGTAATTAACACATACAAATGTAAATGACATATTCTATTTCTGAGTAATGTTAATCTTCTCTAAACTCGCCCTGAAGGGACTCCGGCATTCATTAGCTAAAAGGCTATTAGCATTCCTGGTAGAAACTACTTCATATGTTATTTGTTGACAAGGGATTAACATATCAAGAATGTTGAACTGACTAAGGTATATTAATAACCTGACCTTCCTGATGAAGACTAACTGACCAGCGATTGACCAATGAAATAATGAGAGATCATTCACCGCTGCCCACAGCTGATTACTTCCTGCTGTGTACATAGCACCTGTCCATCATTCTCCCTGGTTGTATATATCAGGTACTGACTGGTGACAGGTGGTGGCATGTGGCATGTTATGGAGTGTATGGTGACTAATGACATTGGAAGTTGTATATTTATCGGTAATGGTTCAATCCATACAGTTTTATTGCTGAAAAGGTTAATTATTTTTTTTAACAGACAATCAGCATAGGAATTCGGCATGACAGTAACTTTCAGCTTATGCATCCCTGAAAAACTCATCTTTTCACACATTACATTAAATTAATGAGGGGCGGTCGGGTAGCCTAGTGGTTAAAGCGTTCGCTCGACACGCCGAAGACCCGGGTTCGATTCCCGACATGGGTACAATGTGTGAAGCCCATTTCTGGTGTTCCCCGCCCTGATATTGCTGGAATATTGCTAAAAGCGGTGTAAAACCATACAGACTCACTCACTTAAATTAATGAGCCATTCCCCAAAATAACGTTTTCGGAAAAAGTACACACATTTGGGGGTGTCGTGACAAGATGGGTAATTCACTATTAAAACTATTGAAACAGAATAATTATAGAAGAATCACATTTTTATAAACAATGGGCAAATACAGGGGGGTTGCTAAAATAACAATAGGGAGTTACCTTTAGAAAAAAAAGACAAAAAATATTTATTTATACAGTAAACTACGGTTATAACGAACTCAAAGGGACTACTAATTTAGTTCGTTATAACCGTAATTCGTTATAAGCATATATACAGTATAACTACAGCAAGTAATCGGGACTAAAAAGTTAGTTCGTTATATCCGTTAGTTCGTTATAAGCGTGTTCGTTATAACCGTAGTTTACTGTAATGTATTGAGAGATTAAATAATATATTTCAAAGTAGAGATAAATTATGGATAAGAGCTTCTTTATTTGCTCTAAAGGCGATGTTTGCGTATATACCCTTATACCATTGTCAAGAAAAACTTATTTACCTGAAAATATATAATTGATATTGCCCTGGGATAAAAATGACATAAAAATGTTATTTGACAAGAAAAGTCATCGATTAAAAATATGTGTATCTCGTCCCCAAATTACATGGCTATATCTCACAGCACAGGAGAACATTTCTCGCATCCACAACTGGACCACGGCCTAAAGCAATGTCTGATTCTGGCGATGACAAGTCGTTATTGTTGATTAGAAGACGTTTCTCCAAGGTCACAGAGGGACACACATTCTCCTTCAGTGTCTGGTTGGAGAAAAAATATGCAGACCACCATATGTTGATCACGCAAAACTGCATTTACCATACATTCCTGGTTAAACTACCTAGAATATAGTGTTTGTTCGTGGTCCCAAGAACTGGAGTGGAGAAACAGGTGAAATTATTTTTATTTGCAAACAAATACCAACAGCACAAATCACTTAAATCAGTTGCAGAGACACGTGTGGACTCGTGTTAGAATACGCAACCAACCCTCTCTTGCTTCAGGCGGACCGATGGCCCAGTCGTCCGAGGCGCTGCAATTCACTGTGCAGAGTTGCGCCCCCTAGGCGTGCCAGAAACCTTTGATCGTGGTTCAAAATCGCCCTGGTTATATTTCTAGGTTTGTAAGCACCAGAACCGTGATCCTGAGGTTCAAAGTTTTAAGATTGTGGTAAGATTCATCGTTTCCGGCTTTCAAGCTGCAGGTTGTGACAGAACACAAATACTATTCAAAGCCCCGTTAAATCTCATTCACTCACTATTGTTTGTGCTTTAGAAGCGACTAAAATGGGTTGGTAGCCAAGGCTCGGGACATAGTTGATTGCCTGTCACTCTACCTGGTACATTGTAGCTTGCTCATAATATAAACCACTAGCTTGTCGACCTAGACTCCTTCATTTAAAGGCCACCTTGGTATTGATGGATATTGCAGACTGGCAAAATACAACAAACAAAACAAAACAGCGAAACCTTGCTATTTCAAATTGTTGTGATTATTTCATGTTTGTTTGTTTGTTGTTTAACGCAGCTCTCAGCGTTATTCCAGTTTTATGGCGACGGTCTGTAAATAATAAAGTCTGGACCAGACAATCCAGTGATTGACATCATAAGCATCGATCCATGCAATAGGGATACCATGATATGCATTAACCAACTCAGCGAGCCTGGCCACCCGATCCCGTTAGTCGCCTGTTACGGCAAGTATGGGTTGCTGAAGACTTATTCTACCCCGGATCTTCACTGGTCTTGTCTTCACTGTATCCAGTGTTCATCGAGTATAATGGGTACAATGTGTGAAGCCCATTTCTGGTCTCCCCCGCTTGAATATTGCTAAAAGCGGCGTAAAACTTAATCATTCACTCACTAATTGAGTATAATCCAAATCAGACGCCTATTCAAGGCAATACGGTACTTCGGCAGTCGACAACCTTCAAACTATGGCTCCATCAAATTTGCGTCTTCTGTCTGAGTGACGACGTTAAACACGAGACATGTGTGATGTACTTATATTCAGAAAGCTAATGCTGAGGCGGTACTCGTGATGAATTATGCATGGCGGTAATCAGTATCTGCCACAAGGCCATTAACGTCGCAAGACAGGGATCTCAACCACGTTATGCCCCGTAGCGACCCACAGACTCACATGTATCCACACACTAGAAAATGATTTATACAGACCCCGAGAACATACTAACGACATATGTAATAATAATAATAATCGTTTGTACACCAATGCTATGCCATCAAATCTGAGTTATTTTCGATTGATTCGCGTGACCTTATTCACTCACTGCCTGTGGATTATTGTCATATAGTACACACGATCTTTCTTAAAAAGATACATTAATATTATTAAACTCATCTGATTGTGGCAAACGATAATATTATATTTCGCGCTCAGTATTTTCTTGGTCACTTGCGTAAGATAAGACAGATCTAAGCACGTTCCTGATCGAGCTGATCAAATAGACATATAGAACATTAAAAATCTGATAAGATGCTTATAGATACGAGTCAAATTGGCCCGAAAATGAGAAAAAACTTTCCCTTCGAATCTAAGCGTAAAAAGCTTTTTTTATATATTAACATACATAACTCTTTTTTAAAATGAAAATATTGAGTGCATGTCCAGCGGTTTACTGTGACAAAAAGGAGGAAGCGGACATAAAATGTAGATTCATTTACATCAACTGTCCTTTCAGTGAGATCGCTATGGGGAAACTTGTCTCACCATTTGCAGTACAGAATAGAGCGGTATTCATTTTTACCATTACCAAAACTGTATAAATAAACATTTATAAATACATACACTTCCATTTGCAAAATAATTATCGGGACCTAAATACAATTATACAATACTGGGACCTGTCATTTGTCAAAAAGAACCATGCTAACATAAACAAGAGTTCAAGTAAAGTATAAACCGTTCATACATCTATCAGATGTATGGCATAACGCGATGATGATATGCTATCGTATGACTGTCTGACCCCGAGCATATCAGTCAAGACGAGTTAAGTCTAAAGCTAATTTGGATTGATCTAGCAAGCGATGTAGAACTTATTGGACGCGTCCGCGCCTTAATGACCACTCAAGACCCTAATGGACTGTGGTCATTGGGCTGGCTCGGACAATCAGTGACCACTAGTCTGGTTAATTCCACGATCCAACCGAAAAGTGGTCAAACTGAATGTTATTCATGGGAATCCCTAGTGTTCCCGTTATGTTCTATTGCATTAAATCTGTAACATTATCTATTCTTGTAACAGTGGCTTTCATAATCAAACGCTTATATAAGTGCGTTCGCTTTGTAATTCGAAGTAAAGGCTTAGCGATTATGTCTTGTGTACTTTGGCGAAAGCGTATCAATCAATCTCTTAATTGGATGTCTTTGTAATTGTATTTCATTCTTTGTTGTTTAACTCCGCATTCAGAAATATTTCAGCTATATGCGATGGCGGACTGTAAATAATTGAGTCTGTACCAGATAAACAGTGATAAAGTGATTGATATGATGAGCAACGATGCAAGCCGTAGAGGTCTGAAGGGCAATCAACCAAGTTACCTAGCCTAACCACCCGATCTAATAAAGTCGCCTCGTTGCAACAAGCATAGGTTGCTTGTGTCCTTTCTTAACCGGAATTAGACTGACAGTCCCAGAAATAAAGTTAAATCTTATCAAAAATATATATCTGCAAAATAAAACCCCCCATTAAAATCCACATGGAGCAACAATCCTTAATTTCCTAGAGCCGAGGTAATCTAGACTTGCTAAATCATTCTAAACCTGAATTGGACTCCGTTTTTTATTTATTCTCTAGAGTCTGGGCGACAGATTAAACTAGCATCCTCATGGTTTTTATTCAACATAATAATCCGAACCCATTAAAGCTACATATGAATATTCATATATGCATTTATACAATCTACTCATCTATTTGGGGAAAAATATACCATGTATTTGAAATTAGAAACGTCACCTTATCTCTAAAGGACAGATTTAGAATACAAGTTTGTCGCGGACACTGAACCACTGATTGGCACGAATTAGGCACAAATTTAGGGGCCAGTTCAAAAGATCGATGTATATCCACACAGACAAAAGTCTCTCTCTCCCTCTCTCAACCACTACCCACCTCACGTTAAGGCCACTAAATGTTTCAGGTTAAATTTCATCCCTGGAGATGCATCTCATTCTGTATATGTAACAAAAGGATCAAGAGAGAATAGAGTTTGACAGAAAGTACTTAAATGAAGAAAAAACAAAACATGTTTCAAAACTGAGACAAATTTAATAAAATATATTAATATGGAAAAACTGAAAGATGATATCATCTAGACACTCCATGACAGGTGACTGAATAAAACAACTGAACCACATTTGAGCTCACCACATATTTAATAGATAATTTTAAAACTATAAATGTTTCGTATATGCACTAGCTGTAGAAAAAGTCCAAAATTGAAAGTATCCAAAAGGTTTGTCCGAAAGGTCCTAAAAGGGAAAGTACACCAAATGTCCACTGTGATAGTTTCAAACGTCCACCTAACACACAGTGAAGAGACCCTTCAGGAAAGAAAACACAGTCGGGACACATGATCGTGGCTGCCTCAGGGCTTCTTCGTCCACAAGAATAATCTCCATGTAGGCAGTGCTGGTAGGGGCTGGGACAGGGGTCAGGGGGTTGGGCAGGACAGATAGGGGGTTGATGCGGATCATCCACTCAGTATTAGGGCACTGGGAGGGGAGACAGAAAAGAAGCCTCTATTTGATTACACAAATAAGTAATGAAACAAAGGACTAGAAAGGCAAAAATAACGAGGGTAGCGAAACGTGACTCAATGTACTATGTCCCGCAAGTCTACTAGGCTATATGTGAGAATGTATTTTGAAAGTAACTTAGAATTCAAGCTTGTTACAGGTTCCGTGAATGCACAGTTGTTGGGTTCCCTACATGTTGTTTGTTTGTTTGTTGTTTAACGCCGCACTCAGAAATATTCCAACTATATGATGGCGGTCTGTAAATAATCGAGTCTGGACCAGAGCATCCAGTGATTGATATCATGAGCATCGATCCACGCTATTGGGATCGATGACATGCATCAACCAAGTCCCTATATGTAGTTCCCCTACACACAACCTACTGGACGAGGGACAGGGATGGCGACGGGGGAGACCGTCTGCACAGGAGATCCATTCTTGTGGAGCTTGTTTTGAGCTGTGGAAGGAAAATAAGTAATTAAATAAATACGAAAGACACAGGGTCCATGACTAATTCAGATTCAGATCAGATTCATGTTAAGATTCGCCTTAGACTCAGTCCTTAAATTGTCCGAAAAGATATCATCAAAATAGGCAACAATCCGATAATCTATCTGATTATCGTTCACATTATTCAATCCACTGAATCGCAGGCACCAAACAAACAAACGAAAAGACCATTGGGAATCTGGGAAAAAGCCAAGAAAATAGATCGACCACTTTTTCTTTATTAGTAGATATAAAAAGATGTAAATTAGCTGTTTTTGAAAATAGCATCACTCACTGGGCCTAGGGCTAAGTTCTGATCGTTGGCTACGACTAGAATATTGGAATTTAGAACATAAAAACACAAAACCGAGACAATAAAGAACACAGAAATATACCTTGGTGGTAGACCCTGGCAGCACTTGCATACATGGTGCAGGAATCAGCAGATGTGAGAAATACAGAGCGAAATGAGAGCAGAGACGTGAGATTTGCTACAGCAATAAACAACAAAATGGCGTCGTTTGGATAAGGAAGGTTGTTAGGGAGATGCTGGTAATCTCGCGTCATTTTGTGCTATCTTAGACTGGTTAGCGGACGTTCTGCGATGGACTGGAAGGAATCGAAATCAGGTCAAACAAAGGATCCCGAAACCGGTATAACGTCATCTCGACCAAGTTCTCGTGGACTTGAAATTGAATCATGAAGATAGCTGAATGTGTGCTGGTACTTATAGAGTGAAAACAAGCCATTCCGCCTATAAGGAATGTCACATACTAATGTCAAAAAATTCAAAGTGCTCTTTTCGAGAAATGTCTATTTTCTTACCGATTAGAAAGAGACACAATTGAATTTTGTGGGTGTGAGATGACAGCCAGCGGTTATAGATCTATTAGCAGTGAACTTAACGCTGCATCTGCACGTACTTTTCTTTCACTTCGAGCTGCTAATGTACGTACTCTGCACACGCCGCTAAATATTGTCACAATGAACTGACGGGCACGCACCATTTGTACCAAACCTCGAACATAAGGTTTACATAAGGTGATCTAGTTGCCCAAGGCGCCACAATTCGCTTTGCAGAGTTGCGTCACTTAGAACACCAGAAACCTATGATTGTTCAAATACCGGTTAGTTCGATTATGTTTCTAGGTTTGTCAGCACCACACACATGCTCGTGGGTTTCACAGAATGGTAAACGTCTGAGACCTGCATCACGTCGGGCTTTCCTCTTTGATATAACAGGAATACTGTTCAAAAGGGCGTTTGACCCAACTCTGTCACTCAATCACAACGTTTAACAAATGGAAGCTACGACAGCAAGTATCTGATTTTCACCAGGAGGGGTACGTTCAGCATGCACGTTTAACGCCACGGCCAGCAATTAATATTCCAGTTACATGGCGTCAACATAAAAATAATGATTGATACACATTTTATCATGAGCAACGTTTCACGAAACCAGTGAGGTTATTAGTCGTCTCAGATAAACGTGGAGTACCGGAGCCATGTCTATAGTCATTGGGGGCCAGATGTGTGGTTTTCCTCCGGATAGGTTACTTACGTCAGTACACCCGACTTTTATTGCCTCCTTTAATTGTTGTTCAGTTAAGATTTAACATAAACAAAAATAAGAACATTTAGGGTGGTATATTTCACCCACTATACAATCATAAGACTAACTGACTGCTTGCATAATATCAACATAAGACTGACTGACTGCTTGCACAATACCAACATAAAACTGACTGACTGCTTGCACAATATCAATATAAGACTGACTGACTGACTGACTGACTGACTGACTGAATGCACAATACCAACATAAGACTACTGACTGCTTGCACAATACAGACATGAGACTGACTGACTGCTTGCACAATATCAATATAAGACTGACTGACTGACTGCTTGCACAATATCAACATAAGACTGACTGCTTGCACAATATCAATATAAGACTGACTGACTGACTGACTGACTGAATGCACAATACCAACATAAGACTACTGACTGCTTGCACAATACAGACATGAGACTGACTGACTGCTTGCACAATATCAATATAAGACTGACTGACTGACTGCTTGCACAATATCAACATAAGACTGACTGCTTGCACAATATCAATATAAGACTGACTGACTGACTGAATGCACAATACCAACATAAGACTACTGACTGCTTGCACAATATCAACATAAGACTGACTGACTGACTGACTGACTGAATGCACAATACCAACCTAAGACTACTGACTGCTTGCACAATATCAACATAAGACTGACTGCTTGCACAATATCAATATAAGACTGACTGACTGGCCGACTGAATGCACAATACCAACATAAGACTACTGACTGCTTGCACAATACAGACATGAGACTGACTGACTACATGGAGCCGGTAGCAACCCTGATCCCACTCCACTGTTGTCGACGTCACCCCCAATAACTCAAGGTGCAATTTAGTCATCCGCCCACATCTCCCTTCCCGTGTTGACATTCATTTGCTAGTGTCAGCTTAGCAGACATGCTGGGAATACATTCGATAATGCTACCATAGCGTCAGACATGATTTATTGTCCAAAAAAGGAAGCATTTACTTGGAGAAAGGTCTTGTCTCCGTTCACACAGATATCTTTGCAGTTGCGCTGCGAGTGTATAGCGTATAAGCCTATTAAAAAGTATGACATTCGGGCGTGGGGCCCGTCAAGGTTCGTGTGAGTAAGCCACATTCGTAAATTAGTCGTGGGTTCGAATCCTAGATTCGCCTAGATTTGGATTCCGGATGAACCCTCCTGGTTCCCAGCAAAGGTTTGATTGGCTACTGAAGATCCGGGGAAGAATAGGTCTTCAGCAACCCATGCTTGCCGTAAAAAGCGTCTATGCTCGGGTGGTCAGGCTCGCTGAATTGGTTGATGCATCGCCATCCCTGTCGCACTCCGTCGCAGTGGTGACTCAGCATAACACCACTGCCAAAGGCTCATTTGCATATCACGTGACCGGACTTTTCTCTTGTTTGTAAACAAGCGCGCTTTTTCAGAAATCAGTATAGAACGGACTAATGCAAGTATTTTGGGGCGCTTTACATATTGTTAGGCATAACTATATAGATATGCTACTACAACTGCGACAGTGAGTTGCATGACAATATATATTTATGCATCAAAGTGACCGTGTCGCTAGCTATCTGTTTGGCTTCGATGACAGCACGTGGAGCCGTACAACCAATGTAAACATAGGATAACTACGCAAAAACAAGTAGATTTTTACGTATTTGCATACTTTCTCAATAAAAGTTAACCATTCTTTGACATTTGTTTTTGAAAATGTGTAGACTTGTCAAACATAAAACGGATGAAAAGCATATGCAATATCTTGAATGGACTGTGAAAGATGTGACGAATCGTCACATGGCGCTGGCCTGTGGCAGAGGTACTATGTTAGCTGGCTGCCGGCCGCATGGAACTCTGGGTAGGAGAGTGCATCCCTGTCCCTCGTCCAGTAGGTTGTGTGTAGGGGAACTACATGTAGGGACTTAGTTGATGCATGTCATCGATCTCATTTGCGTGGATCGATGCTCATGATGTCAATCACTGGATTGTCTGGCCCAGACTCGATTATTTACAGACCGCCATCATATAGCTGGAATATTTCTGAGTGCGGCGTTAAACAACAAACAAACAAACAAAGACGTTAAACTGACACGCCATACACGGATCCAGAGTGGACGGGGGCTGGGATGGGAGTGGTGGCTCAGCAAACCTAACATTAATGCAATCGGAAATACTACAGGCAAACTGGTATTCACTAAAAGTAGACATAACAACACTCATTTGATGATATATTTTCACCACTATTGCTGAACCGCTCGATGTTTTAGATATCCGCGCTTGTGAAATAATATTTCACAAAACGGCTTTGACCAATGTGCCTCACTCCCACAATTATACCAAATCAACAATCATGATCTCAAAGTGACCAAGCTGCATTTTGTATTGAAAAAGGGCCATGTTCAATTGTCTTTATCTTTCGGAGACAAAAGCGGGACAATTCGGTATGTCAATAACATCCAAGATGTTAAAAATGAAACTTTTACAACAAAATAACGTTATTTCAGGAAAATTGAGTAAAATGTATTTTAAATTGTTCTCTCGTCATAAATGTCGTAAAGTCATATGCTTTTTTATATCTTTATACGTATAATTTTTAAAAAAAAGTACACAAAAATGTTTAATACCACATAAATAATTTATCTGTATGTACACATTTGTAGGTGTCTCATCTACGTAATAAGGCCCTGCATTGTCTTATTATGTATAAATCTGTACATGTAATTTTATGCTTAATACTATAATAAACAAGTCATACATTCGTTCGTTTATTCATTTGGAGACGGGGGCACGGGTGGCCCAGTCGTCTGGGGCGCCGCGAATCGCTGTGCATAGTTGCGTCCCTTGGGCACGCCAGAAACCTATGATTGTGGCTTTGAATCCCGGTTCGCCCCGATTATGTTTCTAGGTGTGTCAGCACCATACCCGTGCTCGTTGGTTTCACCGAAGTGTTAAACGTCTGAGACCTGCATCACTTCGGGCTTTCCTCCCACAATAAGCTGACACGCCGTGATATAACTGGAAAACTGTTAAAAGCGGCGTTAAACCCAACTAACTCACTCACTCGGAGACATTACTTCTGTATCCACGACAAGCGTCAAAGCTTGAAGGGCCCTTTGTTGCTGGACGGTGTTCACCAATTTCACCTGCTACACTGACAAGGTAAGGATGCCATCTGTGGGATGACTCCACGCCCTGCTACACTGACAAGGTAAGGATGTCATCTGTGGGATGACTCCACGTCCTGCTACACTGACAAGGTAAGGATGTCATCTGTGGGATGACTCCACGCCCTGCTACACTGACAAGGTAAGGATGTCATCTGTGGGATGACTCCACGCCCTGCTACACTGACAAGGTAAGGATGTCATCTGTGGGATGACTCCAAGCCCTGCTACACTGACAAGGAAAGGATGTCATCTGTGGGATGACTCCACGCCCTGCTACACTGACAAGGTAAGGATGCCATCTGTGGGATGACGGCACGCCCTGCTACACTTCTATGACCAAGGGTGGAAACAAGACTTTCATAGTCTGGCGGGGATCTTCTGCATCCTATTGTGATTTCAAAATGCTATCAGCCTAGGTTTAACTTCTAACGCTACTGACATGCAAACCGTACCGAAATGACAAGCTGTGAAATCGATAAGGGTCCATTGTGACCCACAGCATCGACATAACTCCTGAAATGAGCAAAATCTTTAAAGTTCACCGGAACTTTATAATTTTTCATTTTCAGTGCATTGTATCATAGACCTAGTTTTTTAGGGTTGACATGCTCACCATAGAGAATGTGTGGTATTACTTTGTGAAATAGTTTTTAAAAATCATTTCCATTTTCAGGTCATTTAAAAGATAAAGTTTAGGTTTCATCGAGATTAAAATAACCGGCTTGTGACTCCAACAATGTTTTCTCAATAATTTGGAAAAAGGTTTAGCAAACCCATATTGGTATGAAAGTGAGACACTGAATTATTTACTTCTTTTTTTTCTTACTATATTGTGGATATTTTGCATGTGCGGTTGCTGTTTATGACATTGTCTTTGTACCTTATTGACTATGAGGTTATCTCCCATTACTTACACGTCCCATTTGTCACACACGTCTACTCTCCCAGTTGTTACACGACCTGGGAGGAGGCCAGGGAGGGATTAAGTAGACAACACCTGATGAGTAATGGATCAGTCCTAACTGGAGTACAAAGGATTGCCACAGATACCCAGGTATACATACTGATTGCCAAGCTGGAGTTTTAGCACAAATGTTATTGTGAAATGTAATGCTATGACAAAAAGGCAACTAATCTGTATTGGATGTATGGTTAATCTGTGTACAACAATATGTATATGAAAAATAAGATATTCTTTGGTGAATTAATTAATTTTATTATATACATATGAATGAAATACTGGAATTTATCAATGACGATAGATCAAGTTATCAGTCACTAGTGACTGATATAAAAAAATTTATATCAGTCACTAGTGACTGATATAAACAAGGAGCCGGAACTACTTTCTCCTGAATCAAAACATTAAAGAGGAGTTATCCATTATAAACAGGAATGTTTAATTATGACAAACAAAAATGTCCACGGAACTTAATACTCGATATGAAATAATATATTTCGCATAACATATATTAACAGGGCTAGTTTTATTCACGAACTATATTCTTTTCGCAAAACCCTTTATATGGCGGTGGTAAAGGGGCGACAGGAAGAACTTAGTAATTTATCAGACACTGTTTTCGAAAAAATATATGAATTGCAAGTAATAAAAATAAAACATTTATGTAATAAATAGAAAATTCAATACCACTTTTATCTCATCTCGTGAAGTGGGGAGAGTCTAATATTTTCACACGTGAAAATATTAGACTCTCCCCACTTCACTCGATGAGATAAAAGTGGTACTTGAGAAAACACATTAAATATCCTCTATGTATATAGTCTGAAATTGTTGAAATATCCCTGTCATAGACACCGAATGCTTTTTACAGTGAACATATTTCAGATTTTATTTGATATACATGAGTTTATATGTTGTTCTTAAATGTCTTTGATGTTACTAAACATGTCCTCAGTGTTACCACTCTTCAACAGTATTGTCTGATGCCATTGCAAATATGCAACATAAGCTGTAGTGCATCATTCCCTACCAAATAATTATTGTGACGTGAAAATATTTAAAATATGACAAAATTATGTTTCTTTGTGTTGGCATAATTTAACCAACTATTTGTTAAGTTTAAATGTTTCTTGTTAAATCGCTTAAAGTTGTAATTTTCAAGTTTTATTTTTGTTTATTTAACAGGATCAAAAGGGGTACACGTTTTGATAACCCCCAAAGTACAGGATTACTTTTCTACTTTTCTTGGATTAGGTAACACAGGGTGGACCAGTCAGTGCATTCAGCCATGACCTATGTTGTTTTAAGGTAAGGATAAGAATTTATGGACGAACAACTTCTTTATTACAATTAATAAAGTAATAAAGAAGTTGTTTGTTCATCCATAAATTCTTATCCTTACTTTGTACTCCAACTTCTAAATGCCTGTCAAAGAAGTTGTTTTAAGGTGTGTGACAAATGGGACGTGTAACTAATGGGAGGATACCGAATATGACATTTCTTTGTTTCCGTTCAATGGTTTTCTTCGGATACAACTGCAAGACATCAACTGGACACTCGAAAGTTAAATGAATTAAACACTGAACAACATTTGAAACAATAATTTAATAAATTATGTCAAAATGATATTTTTTTCGTATATAGATATATATTCAGTAACCGTTGAAATGTCCAAAATTAATTTTTTGTCCGAAAGGGTCCTAAATGGGAGAGTACACCAAATGTAGGCTGTGACCGTTGGTGTCATTTCAAACTGGAAACGTCACCATTTCAAACTAGACATGTCACCTTATCTCTAAAGGAGAGATTTAGAATACAAGTTTGTCACGGACACTGAACCACGGATTGGCACGAATTAGGCACAAACTTAGGGGCCAGTTCAAAAGATCGATGTCGGGTAACCACACAGGACAAAAGTCTCTCTCTCTCTCTCACACACGCACACATAAAAAAAAACCGCTACCCACCCACACACTTACTCATGTTAAGAAAAAACTAACTGTTTCAGGTTAAATTTCATCCCTGGAGATGCATCTCATTCTGTATATGTAACAAAAGGATTAAGAGAGAATAGAGTTTGACAGAAAGTACTTAAATGAAGAAACAACAAAACATATCTCAAAACTGAGACAAATTTAATAAGATGAATTAATATGGAAAAACTGAAAGATGATATCATCTAGACACTCCATGACAGGTGACTTAATAAAACAACTGAACCACATTTGAACTCACCACATATTTAATAGATAATTATAAAACTATAATTGTTTCGTATATACACTAACTGTCGAAAATGTCCAAAATTGAAAGTATCCGAAAGGTCTCAAAAGGGAAAGTACACCAAATGTCCACTGTGATAGTTGGTGCCATTTCAAACGTAACACACAGTGAAGAGACTCTTCAGGAAAGAAAACACAGTCGGGACACATGATCGTGGCTGCCTCAGGGCTTCTTCGTCCACAAGAATAATCTCCATGTGGGCAGTGCTGGTAGGGGCTGGGACAGGGGTTAGGCAGGACAGATAGGGGGTTGATGCGGATCATCCACTCAGTATCGGGGAACTGGGAGGGGAGACAGAAAAGGCAAGTGTTTAGTTTTGATTTGATTTCACGGAGTAACAGCAAACAAATCCCCAAACAAAGTAATGGCAGATATATGTTACATGGTTGTCCATGGTAACTATTGTTGTGGAATACTTTGTTCAAGGAAGAGGCCAATAGATTTGTTATAAGCTGGATAAAAAGGATGTTATAGATGTCCACGAATGTACATCACAAACAGGTTGTGTTCCCTACAAGGGACCTACTGGGCGGGGGACAGGAAGAACTGTTGGGGAGACAGCCTGGGGACATCCTTTCTTGTGGAGCTTGTCTTGACCTGTGGGAGAAAAACAAAGATTTCAGGTGAGATTTAGTTGACATTCATTAGTGACATATAATCTGTTGCAAATGATACATCATTTTCATTTGTGTGCACTCATATTCATCTTCAACAAGCAAAGACAGAAATAATTAAAACAGAAAAGAAAAACAAGCGAACTTATAGAAATAGGGCCCCAGAAATGAAATAAAGTGCCGAGAAAAAGACAACCATGTACGATGGTGGCTAAAAATCCAATGTTTAAGTGTATACTTTCTTTTGCCCAGCCGTTTATTTTAGGGATGCTAGATCTACGTGAGTACGAAAATAACACCCAACGGTGTGTATTCATATGAGGTCATTACAATCATTGAGACTGAATGCCTACTGTTGGGTTGGGGTCCAAATGAATCGTAGGCAAGGATGATGCACCAATTATTAGAAAGAATGAGTCAGTTAGTGAGTGTGGCTTGACGCCGCTTTTAGCAATATTCCAGCAATATCACGGCGGGGGACACCAGAAATGGGCTTCACAATTGTTAAAATGAAAACCAGGAGAAATCAAAACAATTCCAAGAACAGAATTATGTATAACAATAGTTAGATTATTATTTAATAGAATTCATACTATAGATTATTGTTTTAATAATAGACAATAAGGATGAGAATGATTTTCTTTATTTATATCATATTTCATTAGTATGACTGCTCGTAGGCTTCGGTTAGAAATGGAATTTACAGCGAAAAAGACCCAAATCGATTAAAAAAAACCCCCACAAATATACCTTGGTGGTAAATCCTGGCAGCACTTGCATACATGATGCAGAAATCAGCAGATGGGAGAAACACAGAGCGAAATTAGAGCAGAGACGTGAGATTTGCAACTGCAATAAACAACAAAATGGCGTCGTTTGTGTAGACAACGGTCGCTAGGGCGATGGTGCTAATCTCGGGCTACTTCGTATAATCACGTCATGGGTCCAGTTCACTCCAAATAAGCAAGTTCACGCCTCTGGTCTTTTTAACCTTACATCACGTAGCTAAGTAGCAAGTTTTAAGCATCTGCTGGTGTAATTTTTTTTTTATTATTGTTTTTTAAAAGAAGTACTTGTTACGTAAAATGTGCTTCCGCCCAGGGTAGCAGAAAGCCCATGACATATAGCACAACTAATCAGTACATCTAAGTTTTTTTTACAGAAAATAACATACTTCTCACTCACACATTCACTCTTTTAATACAAACACTGCATACATCAAGTATGCATAAATTATTAAAATTGATATATCATATTGCAGTGTAGCAAAGTAAATGATCTCAATCATTAAAATCTTAAGTACAATGCTAAAATTAAAGTGAAAGCGGCTCCTCATTTTCGAAAAGTTGAAGATACAGCATCCAAGCACCACAGAATTTCTGTTGATTACCTACCTGTCTTGAAAGCAACATCTTTTTCAATGCTGTATCGTGAAAAAGCTTCCTTTCTATAAACATGAAAATAAGGTTTTGTATTTTGGAATTTGCATCTGTAAAGAAAGAATTTTGCAATTCGTAAAAGTAAATCAAACACCTTATCTGTTTTTATGTTCTCTTTAACTCCAAAAAGTATCAATTCTGCACAAAATGTCATAGTATAAACTTGAAAGCACTGATCTATCCACACTGACACTTCATCCCCAAATCGTTTTATTACATCACATTCCCAACACAAGTGAGTAATTGCTTCCTTTTCATTGTGACAGAAGGAGCACAAATCATTCTGAACATTATTGAGTATGTACAGAAAAGTATTGGTGGTGAGAATTTTGTGGGTAATTTTGTATTGAAACCATCCTGTGTTGTACTTAATATTTTATTTTATTTTGTGCTGATCACCTGGGAACACAAATCTCCTTATACATGTGGCTTTAAGAGATGTTACGTATGAAAAAATATTAACCATACCCAAGCTCCCTTGCTTTAATCCTCTTTACTTTGTCACTCCAAAGAAATTTATAAAGCATAGCATTAAAAGTAACAAGAAAATCATATGGGGGATCAGGCAGTGATAACAATAAATAATTGAGTTTTGATCAAGAGAGTTGATACATAATACAATGGAGGACTGACTAACATCAAGTAATAATTCCATACTAAGAAGATACTACCGTCCACCAGGATACCTTTGACATCTCTGTTAGAATGGATCCTATTGGCTAGTATTTCTGCACAGGGATATATATATACACGGTGATAATGGGTCAACCGCGACCGATATTAAACCAAGATGACAACTGACCATTGATGGACTTACAGCTTTTTATATCATTGTAAAATACAGATACATATTTTCTTAAATTTTCACCAAATGCCCCAAAGGATAAAGATTTGTCCATAAATGACCAAGCAAAATAATCAAATGCCTTCTCAAAGTCTATAAGAAGAAGCATACCAGGATTTTTTCATTTTTCTGTACATGAGATGGCATTATAGATTAAGTGAATATTGTCACCAGTGTATCCACCTGCCATAAAGCCAGTTTTGCTATTATATGGACGAAGATACCAGTTTATATGAACCATTCAATAGTGATATGGACCACCAGTTAGTTGTGAAGCGTTTTGGCTTGTCCCTCTTTGGAAAACAGACCTACAGTTCTGGGTAACAGGTGAATTCACCTGATTTTAAACCACAATTCAATGATCGCAATAAAAACTGTTCAACATCTTTCCAAAAGAATTTATAAAATTCAGTGGGAAAGCCATCTGAGCCTAGGCTTTTGTTATTTTGCATATTCTTCAAAGCTTTTGCCAGTTCATCAAGAGTTAATAGATCTTCCATCTCCTTCACATCAGTTTTATTTAAAAAGGGGAGAGAATTTCTATCCAACAGGGAATTCAAATCACAGTCTTGCACCCTGTGTTCTTTGCAACTGTATAAATTATCATAGAAATTGGCTGCAACAGCAATAATGTCTCTTTAATTTAGCAATGCAGTGCCATCATTTAACTCCAAATGAGTCATAGACTTGCTGACAAAATTCCTGTTCTCAAGGTTTCAGAAATAACTTCTAAGTCACTCACCATCCATAATCCACTTAGTTCTTATGGCAAATCCAGCCATCTTGTGATTCCTAATTTCCCCTAATTATTTTCTTTTATCTTCCAAATAATCAAAATTAATATCACTAGAAGTTTCAAGAATTTCGAACAGTTGAATCAGATTTTGTTCTTTTTCAACATTATTTTTCTTGAAGGAAGAATAAGAAACTGTTTTTCCTCTGATTTACAGCAGCAGGACTTCAAAAAATAATTGATCATTTATATTAAACTGTATTTCTTGATTAGGTATATCATTTATATTGCGAGCATCACCATAATATACTGCGATTTAACCTTTGAAATAATTTCCTTCACTAGATCTATGTAATACTTATCTTTCAACAAAGACGTATTAAATTTCCAGTATGTTTTAGCTTTGGTCATATAAGAAATGAAAACCTCAGATCAATGATTGAATGATCAGTTCTATAATCTGCAGTGATTTTTTATTTTGTGGCAAGAGAAAAGAGTTTTCTGAGATGAGGAAGAAATCTCATCTTGCTTGTCTGCTGATATAATCTGAATCATTTCGGCCTACCGTTAGAATACAGTACCACAAACACGTCACAATACCCCATGACGTAATTTGTGACATTTTGTTGACATATACACCGCCGAAATAATGTCTTGTGACGTAAGCCTAGCCACAGGGTTGCGGGGGTTCATTGAGTGTGCATGAGCTCCCTTCGGTGATTATCATCACTACACGCGATGTCACTGAATAAGCCCAGCGATGTTGCGAGTTTTCAATATTTGTTCACATCGGATTTTATATAACAAAGAAATTCTAAAAATGGCGTAAAAGTCACTGCACAACATATGAATCTACTGGTCTTCTAAATTAGATGACACAAAAAATTAATATCATTAGTGAGGATGTGTATAAAAACTTCTTCCATCGAGTTATCTCCCTTTACACTATCAATGCGTCCCTGGGCATCGACAATAACTGACTTTCCCTTTACACATGGGTTGGGATTTGAGCTGTCTAATGTCTATACATCAAGTAGACCAGAAATATTTCAATAAGATAACGGGGACCTGTAATAAATCGAATCAGGGCTAGACAAGTCAATGGTTGATAATGTGTCCCACGCTTTCCGGTACGATGGCAGGCAATACATCACGTCACCATGCCTGACCACTCGATCAGTTTAGTCGCACCTCACACACAACGGCATGCTGGAGACAATATACTAAACCAGTCCCCCGGGGTACCTAACTATGCTTTGTTTCTTTGTTGTTTTACGCCAAACCTGCAAAACTCTATCTATATCACTGTGGTCTGTAAATAATCGAGTCTGGATCATACAATCCAGTGACTGACATCATGAGCATCGGTCTACGCAATGGGGATACGATGACATGCATCAACCAAGTCACCCGATACCGTTAGTCGCCTCTTACGACCCCACCAGCATCGGTTGCTGAAGCCTATTCTAACCTGGATCTGCTAATTCATCCTATAACAGGTAGGTTTGTCGGCGTGGTAAAGCCAACGGATAAAAATGATATTCCTTTGGGTCATATGCGATTAGAGATGCAAATATCAAGGCCAAATAGGGACTACTTTCAGTGTTTACAAACAAACATGGCGTCGTCCTTGTCGAGTCAGAATTAACCATCGGTAATCTTGAGAAACTACTGGAATAATTGCTATCATTATCAAAAGAATAGTCTAATACACTGCAAATCAGTGTCTAACTGTGACTACCTAAGGCGTTTTATGAGTTTGGGTAACTTTGATAGAGATATAAATTGCGAAACAATTTAGCGAGGATACTAGCCAAGCGGGATCAGTTTCCATATCTGTGCTAGTAGACCTTTTGTTTTTTGTTGCGGTGTGTACATCTGACTGCCCTTCGTAACGTTATGACGGGACAGGCGGACACTCTCAAGACTTGTCTCTTAGACTGGTGTAAGAGTAACTTCCCTTTGATAAACGACAGTTACTCTGGCGGAAAGACCGAGGGATTGCCGCGAAAGGCAATTAGTGTAGGCATTACTAGGCAATTTTGTTTTGCCGATATGTAGTTACACATGTTTCAGATGGAACTATATTGACTGTTGTCACTGACTGACTGACACATCACTTATCTTCTGACATAATATATATTAATACGCACGTTCCAGGAAAACTTGCAATGTTCAGGTAAAATGTGTGAGAGATGAGAAGAGATGTTTCGAGCAAAGAATTGAAGGATGACGTTAAATGATAAAGAGGTTACCAGGCTTGTGTTGGGGGATGTTAAATATCCTGTATTACGAATAAACCCTATGTATTTAGCTCGCCAAGGCTCGCTACATATAATGTTTATTCATAATACAGGATATTTACCATCGCCAAAAACTCGCATGATAATATCTATATGATATTTGTTAAAGGATAGCAAACCTTGAGAATCTGTTGTTCCAATATGCATAGAAAATAAGGATTCTGTATACAAGTGAATGGTAAATATATGTAAATTGTTTTGGAAAAAGAATGATATAATTATTCATGACATACATGTCATGCAATAAATATTCAAGTGATATTCTGTAAACAAATAAGTTTACGTACTGTATTATGACAGGCAGCAAGGAAAGGCTGGTCGGTCTTGTTATGGGCCGGTTTCGTTTCCGAAAGACTACCAATAAATTAAAGTTATGAGGAATTAAAAAATAGTTTCTACTTGTTTATTGATATCGATGAGAGATCAACATGGACAGTCGATATGGGGTTAAATGTGAATCGATGGCCAATTACAAATGTATCGGGTATCGTATCGTGCAAGGTCTGCCGACGATGCACTGGTTTACCGCGACATGACTTTAATTAACCCAGCATGCCTTTAGATGAAACACTGAAGTACTGAATAACCTCACCTCCAGCTGCTAGAACTGCCGTGCTGTGATGACGAGAGGCTGAAAGTGCTGCTGCTGCTGCTGTTGCTGCAGCCGCAGGAACTTGAAATTGTTCATATGATTGTGGACATCAAAACAGGTTCTTTGTTGTTGCCCAATATATATATTTAACTCACGGTAGGGTGGTGACAATTCTAAAACAATTATTTGTACTAAACAGCATTTAGTGCATGATTATATGAATTTAGAAGTATTTCCATAAAGTATATGGAAGTTGGAATTCATGTTATATCTAGTGTAATCTTGAATTAAACAAAGAGTCGAGGATGAAAACCTGGATCACTTTTAAAGGTAATAATGTCAAACAAACCATCGGGTAGTGTGGATGCCAAGAGTTCCATTAAACGGTCCTTTTCCGAGCTGGAAAGGTCTGCAGGGGCTAAATTAGCCAACGTCTGGAAATCTTTGTCAGTGGGGGGGGGGGGGGGGGCACGGGTGGCCCAGTCGTCTAAGGCGCCGCAATTTGCTGTGCAGAGTTGCGTCCCTTGGGCTCGCCAGAAACTTATGATTGTGGCTTCGAATCCCGGTTCGCCCAGATTGTGTTTCTAGGGTTGTCAGCACCATACCCGTGCTCGTGGGTTTCACCGAACTGGTAAACGTCTAAGACCTGCATCACTTCGGGCTTTCCTCCCACATTAGGCTGACACGCCGTGATACAACTCACTCACTCACTTTGTGAGGTCCCTTCTGTGAACCGCTTGACTGTAAGCATCAAGTTCTGTGATGGATGGTAACACAAATGTCTTTAGCTGCCTCCCTAAACGTCCCCAGCAGGCCTATGTCGGAAATGAAAACTATATTCCACATAACAAATCTTTCTCAAATACAAATTAAAGATGCTACTGTTAACATTGGTGTTTATTTTCCTATTAAATCTAGTTTCAACTGATAACATTTGGAATTCATAAGTAATAATATATACTGAACAACAAAGTTACTGTGACATTGAATAAGATTTAATGCAAACTTATGTTTTGTACCAAATCTGAAACAATTTCCGTTGCAACAGATAACAAATCAATAGCGTGTGTGTCCACCTCTGGTTGCGATGCAAGCAACAAATCTTCGTCTCATGGAATGGACAGGCGTCGCACAAAGTCCTGTGGGATATCTGTCCATATCTGCTGGAGCATGTTTCGAAGTTCCTGGAGTGTCTATGGAACACGTGGTTGACGTCGAAGGCGCCGATTCATATCATCCCACTTGTGCTCGAAAGGTGAGACATCAGGGGAGCGAGCCGGTCAGGGGATGACATTCACGTTGTTTTGTTGAAGAGAGTCCTGAACAAGTCGAGCAATGTGAGGCCGGGCGTTGTCATGTTGAAAGGTAATGCCTTGGCCATGACGACGCAAAAACGGTAGAACAACAGGGCCGATGATCTCGTCGCGGTAGCGCTGTCCATTGAGATTTCCATCTACCACCATCAAACGGGTCCTCTGTCTTGCTGTATCCCACCCCATACCATAACGCTGCCGCCCCCGAACCGATCTTCTTCCATGACACAAAGATTGACGTAACGTTCACCTCGACGTCGGTACACTCGAATCCGTCCATCGCTGTGGCTGAGGTGAAAACGAGACTCGTCAGTGAATAGACTGCACCATTGTAGACGTGCTTGACGGTGGTTTCCTGTCAAAATGGGACGTCTGGCGGGTCTTTTGGCGACAATCCCTGCACATCTGAGGCGACGACGTACGGTTTGTGAAGATGTTCGTCGAAGGCCAGGGATGCCTCTTGCAGTCACTGTTGCTGGTTGGAATCGATTTCGTAGGTGTGTTGTTCGAATCCAGTTGTCTTGTCGATTATTGGTTACGCGTGACCTGCCACTCCGAGAATGGTCTCTGACTGCATTCGTCTGTTGCCAACGTTGCCATAAACACCAAATGGCGTTTCTGTGGACGTAAATTGTCTTGCAACATCACGTTGACTCGATCCTGCTTCAAGCATACCAATAGCTCGCAGACGCTCATTTTCGGACAGGCGTGGCATTTCGTAATGTTGAATAATTGCGTAATTTTTTTCGTCAGCACGATGCTAAACAATGCATATGGAATCCAGTTAACGCACATGTTTTTATATCCATTCTTGGGTAGTGAAATGCATGGGGCTTCCATAAAAGTCAACTTTTGCATGGAATGCATGCTTTTCTGTAGCAGTTGCGTTTTTGTGACTTGATTCCATACATGTACAACAATATCGAAAACCAAACTTTCCGGAGTGTTGTTGACCGATTCATCCTGAGCAATGGATCCTTACATTACTGTCTTCGCAATTTCTTGAAGACACTTAACAGCCAGACAGTACTTCCCAAACTAATATCGCGGCCAAAAGCTTTTGATTTTATCTGCATTGCCGAGGGGTGTTCTAACAGAGCTGGCTTTCCAGGAGTAGTTGGGATGGTTGATGGATCGTATGTGCCGATTCCCGGACCAAGTGCTTTCAGGGACTCTCCCATCTGTAGGACAGGATACCCTGCCATGCATTTACAGTGTGTTTGTGATAGCACATTAAATTCATAAATGTTTATTGTGCCTATCCTTGGTCTGCCAATGGTGCCCGACTTTTCAAAAAACAGTCCTTTGGCACAACAACTAGCTGAAGATCCCCTATCAGTATTCTACTTGTTCAGGGACCCTGCTTTTGGTTTTTCAACATCACTACTTGGGACAATGGCCATTTGACACATGTAGAAAAGAAATATAACAGTGTCCACAGTTCTACCCATGTGGACAGGGAACGTAGTTTCGGTCTCCTACAAAAGAAGTTCAGGAAAATTAAGTTTCTTGACCTGAGAAATGTTTAAATTCCCTTTGTAATTGTAGCTTGTTGTCTTTTGTTCAACTTCATTTTGGAGAGAGAATCATTCTCTGACAATGGACTTAACATCGAAAAAGCCGCATCAGTTAAGGACGGCAATCCAAATATAAACTGTAAACCATGCATTGCATAACGATAAGGCATTGATTATCTCTTAGCCTAATGTAACAACCCTCACTGGATCTGCACTATTGACACGCCGCGATACAACTGGAATACTGTCAAAAGCGGCGTTAAACCCATTGGTTTTCAGAATGGTGTTCAGCTGCGTATGTGGTCAGCTGGTTTGTTTGTTTGTTTGTTTGTTGTTTAACGCCGCACTCAGCAATATTCCAGCTATATGACGGCGGTCTGTAAATAATCGAGTCTGGACACAACAATCAGTGATTGTTGTCATGAGTATCGACCAACGCAATTGGGATCGATGACATGCATCGATCAAGTCAGCGAGCCTGACCACCCGATCCCGTTAGTCGCCTTCTACGACAAGCATAGTCGCCTTTTACGGAAAGTATGGGTTGCCGAAGACCTATTCTAGCCCTGATATTCCCGGGTCCTCAGCCTATATTGGTATGAAAGTTCAGATATTATTTTGCGACACTGGAATCAATTTGAAATTGTCCAGCATATTGCGCTCGCCCCTGTATAGGGAGTTGTCCTTGCACCTCACTGGTCTTTGGTCAGGATTATAGGTGTTCTTTGGGTACAACTAACATGCGTCACCTAGATACTCATAGTCTGATTAAATAAAACACGGAACCATACTTGAAGTAACAAATTTTTTAATAAATGCTTAAAAGTGTAGATTTTGTACCTGGGCCAAATTATAACATTTAACATTACAGTATCTGTCGAAAATGTCCAAAATTGAATGTATCCAAAAGGTCTTCACCGAAAGGTCCTGTAAGTAATGGCGGCTGTTTCACGATACTGGAATTGTGTTGATATCGTTGATAATAATTTACACCACACTGCATGTGAAATATCTAAGTTTATTATCATAGGTGTTTTTTCGGGGACTTCATCTCTGTTTTAGTAAAACACTGAACCACATTTTAAGTAACAAATATTTAAATTTATAGTTATACAATAAAAATATTAATACAATAACGTTACAGTAAGTGTAGAAAATGTCCAAAATAATTTTTTTCCAAAACGTTGGTCCAAAAGGTTTGTCCGAAAGGTCCTGAAAGAGATTGGCACAGTACATCCAATGTTCACTGTGATAGTTGGTGCCATTTCAAACGTCCACCTAACACACAGTGAAGAGACCCTTCAGGAAAGAAAACACAGTCGGGACACATGGTCGTGGCTGCCTCAGGGCTTCTTCGTCCACAAGAATAATCTCCATGTGGGCAGTGCTGGTAGGGGCTGGGACAGGGGTCAGGGGGTTGGGCAGAACAGATAGGGGGTTGATCTGGATCATCCACTCAGTATCAGGGCACTGGGAGGGGAGACAGAAAAGAGGAGTGTTTATTTGTGATTGGTGATTAACGGAATCATACAGGGCGTTCTCAATGTTTGAGTTCTCAAAAAGTGGGGAAAGCTTTACAATTAATACAGGGTTTTTTGCAATGTAAACTTTTTGGAATGTGTAAATAAAGTTCCTTTTAGAGCAGTTTATAATTTTTTATTGCAAGCCAAAGATTCCATTAGTTTGATGATATGCTCAATTTTATTCCTCATACACTTTCAACTTATTTTTTGCTACATTTGTCAATACATTTTCTATGTAGATGAGTATGTGAATGATGTATTTCGGGATTTTCCCCTTCCAGGTAGACGTGTCAATAACATATATATTTAAATCAAATCCACGAATTGTACGACAGATATATTATATATGATTGGCCATGGTAACTATTGTTGTGGAATAGTTCGTTCAAAAAAGAGGCCAATACATTTGTTATAAGCTGGATAAAAAGGATGTTATAGATGTCCACGAATGTACATCACAAACAGGTTGTGTTCCCTACAAGGGACCTACTGGGTGGGGGACAGGGAGAACTGTTGGACATCCTTTCTTGTGGAGCTTGTCTTGACCTGTGGGGAAAAGTTGTATGAAGACATAAGTAATTATGTAACTATTTACAAGGCTGAAGAGATTGTGCTTTGTCGGTCACCAGCATTCAGCAATATTCCAGCTGTGTGTCGGCGGCCTGTAAATAATCGAGTCTGGACCAGACAATCCAGTGACTGACATCATGAGCATCGATCTACGCTACTGGGATACGATAACATGCATCAACCAAGACAGCGAGCCTGACCACCCAAATCTTTCCCCAAAATGGCTATTTAGTCATAATATATGAAAAATGGGACCTTTGGTCAACTTTGATCAATCAGTGTTTAAAAACACCAAGTACCAGTTGTTTCAATTCATATTGAACAAGTAAACAGAAGCACAAAGAGTTAAGACCGAAATAATGAACACAGAAAAGAAGACCAGTTCATAACATGCACTTTCATCGTTAGTTCCACAGTCCTTGCCAAACTGTCCAATAGTTAAGGCACCAAAAGGACCAGTAGAAATTAGCCCTTTTAAGGATTTTGCTATATGTTATCGTTATAAGGACCAGTGGACAAAAACTGCTAGTATTGTTATGATACCTTTAGAGCTCTAACAATTGTGTGACTACTTCATCTAAAACATCCATTTTTTTAAAATAATGTAAGATAATATTAATTAATCGTAGGCACCTACTTGCAACTAAAGTACGATTTACTAGTTAATAAGAATACAATTTGAAATTATAACCCTATATTATTAACCCTCTGATTCAGTGAATGTTTCATTAGTTTTCTGATGCACATGTTTATATGTTTTGAAAAGTGAACGTTCGTTGCGCGGCACTGGGTCAACATGTAGGCCTAACCTACAACATTATGAAGAGATGTAGAATAATACATTTGTAAACATCAGGATGGAGAGGTTGTGTGCACTTATCTACCGTCACCGGATATTGAAGTAAACTTTGATAATATCTGGCATTATCTGCTGAATGTACCAAATAAGTGTAATCTATCTGCTTTGTAATTGGGGCTATGATATTCACAATAATGTGAACAATATATGCAGCGAAAAGAGGAACAGATCTAGATCTCTCAAATCAAACTTTAAGAAAATGCTACACAGTGTAAAATCGGACTTTGGGGAAGTTTAAGAGCACAGCGTTCGTTTTCACACCGGATATATTTGGCTTGATTTCAGTTGATAACCGATTGTGGTTGATAGGATGTCACACAACAGAAAATGCCAAAACATCATCAGGCTACATTTGATATGAAATTAGCAGTCTCAAAGACCCAAACCAAGACAATAAAGAACACAGATTATACCTTGGTGGTTGACCCTGGCAGCACTTGCATACATGATGCAGAAATCAGCAGATGGGAGAAACACAGAGCGAAATGAGAGCAGAGTCAACGCAAGAGGTCCTTCGACCTTACATCCTATACGACTATATAATGCGATATCCATATACCGATTCTTTGATTATTCCATTTTTTATTAATTATAGTACTGTGTGGCGGGGTAATTCCTCAATTTATTTGAATTAAGGTACATGTATCTAATTCACGAGAACAATTTTTTTAAGGTATGCAAATGTCGGAATGATCCACTTCAATTTCAACATTTAAAAAAAAGATAATAGTATCAAGTTAAAGTGTTAGGCAAAATATGACAAAAAGGTCAATTTCATATACTTGTTAGACACTATACACATTTCGTACCGGAAATGCACGTTTTTAAGCCCAGTGCCTAATAGCGTACCCGTGAAGATCCAGGGTAGAATAGGCCTTCAGCATCCCATACTTGCTGTAAAAGGCGACTACGTTTGTCGTAAGAGGCGACTTACGGGATCAGGTGGTCAGGCACGCTGACTTTGTTGATGCATGTCATCGTATCCCAATTGCGTGGATCGATGCTCATGATGTCAGTCACTGGATTGTCTGGTCCAGACTCGATTATTTACAGTTGGTTGGTTTGTTGTTTAAACGCCGCACAATATTCCAGCTGTATGTAAATAATCGAGTCTGGACCAGACAATCCAGTGATTAATATGAAGACCTATTCTACCCCGGATCTTCACGGGCCCGATTATTTACAGACCGCCGTCATATAGCTGGAATATTGGTGAGTGCGGCGTTAAGCAACCAACCAACCACCATAGAGAGAAAGAGAGAGAGAGAGAGAGAGAGAGAGAGAGCCTACTGCCCCCGAGAGTTACTCCCTTTAAACAACCAATGAACAATGACGTTCAGCGGTAATGAACCAGATACGTTTGTTTGTTTGTTGGTTGTTGAATGCCACACTCCGCAATATTCTAGCTATATGGCGGCGGTCTGTAATAATCGAGTCTGGGCCAGACAATCCAGCAATTGCTAAAATGAGCAAAGACAGGCCATGGGATTACGATGACAGGCAATCAAAATTGACCACCGCGCCTGGCCCCGATGCATTACAGTTGCGTAGCTGCATATCACACTGATTCTCAAATTGATCCCTATTAATTTCCTTCAAAATAAAAAAATAAATAAAGTTATAAACTTCTACAACAATTTTTAACTTGACTTTTGCTGTTTGCACAGCCAAGATTTTTTTCGGCAGGTGAATGAACATATGCGTATAATGAACACGCTTATAATGAATTGACGGATATAACGAACAAAATATATTGGTCCCTTTGAGTTAGTTATAATTGTAGTTGTAGCTTAAGTATTTATGCAGTTTTTCTGAAATTTCCAACGATGCATGGGTTAGAATAAATGAAATGGTATTTCAGTGCATATAGTTTTCAAAAATCGTGACCTGCCGGTCAGACATTCGACTGCACACCTGTGATACCAAGGCGGACTTGAAGCCAGCCATACAATCGGTCCAAGTTTTATAACCGGGCTAAGGCCACTTCAGCATTGGCGTCTTGTCCAACGAAAGTCGGAGTGACTGTAGTGCACGTGCTGTACGATATTCGGCTGCTTGACACGTGACACGACACATTGAGTGATGCAGTGGGACAGTGGACGATTTGCAATGTTGGTCTTCCTGCCATGGTTGCGAAATGTGCTATTCGTGATATTTTACATTTTGACATCAGTGCGAAGTGATGCAGGTCTTGCACATTTAGTACTTTAGTGAAACCCACGAGTACGGGTACGGTGTTGAAAAACCTAAAAACATAATTTGGGCGAACGGAGATTCGAACCCAAAATCACAGGTTTCTGGTGTGCCCAAGGGACGCGACTCTGCAGAGCGAACTGGACCAACCGTAACATAGCTTCCACATACAAGTAAAGGTGGTTGTTTTTCAATTTTAGCCGTATGTTTTTCATTTCAATATTCACAAACACATTTATTTTTCCTGATAATGAAATAGAAAAAAGTTTGGGTTCTTTTTCAAAAATATGAATTTTTTTTTCTGAATATATTTGTATATTTTTGGAAAAATATGACATATTGTTTATATAGAGTTAAGAAATCATTGTGTCCATGAAGTTTTTATCCTGAATAAACTGAATGTTTTCAAAGATATTTACTTTTATCCGTTTTAGACGACATATCAGTGAAACGTGCCCAATCGAAAAGACAAATCGATATGATCTGATGGGTTGTGTAAAATATCACCTTCAACACACGAGAGTGAATGTATGCACAGTCAATGCCTGTGAGTCATCTTGGCGTTCGGGTTTCTTGTCACGCCGAACGTCCAGGCTCTATTCCCCATATAGGTACAATGTGTTAAATTCCTGCCTGGTGTCGTGCTATTCCTGGAATATTGGTAATATCACTGTAAGAGATCAGTTCATTGTTTTAATGTAGGATACGAAAAATACATAAGTTTTGAAACATACTCCTAAACCCTGCCAAAAGCCGTATTGTGAACATGTTGGCATCTTCAGGGAGATTTCCTTGTCAAGTGAATCATGTAGACGTCTCTCATGATTAATTAAGCTGGTGATGCGTCAGAGCTTTCGAGTATGTCAAGATAAATGGTTTTTTTATTCATTTTCGTTTTATGCCCACACTAGAGAGGCTGTTCATCTTCAGGCTAATTCATGACGATCCTAGTAGTAATTAATTGACCTGAACTGTAAAATGGATGGAAAACTTAAAAACCTGTTAAACTCCCATCCCCAACCTCATCAGTTATGAAATTTGGACCATTGAGTGGTTTATAGTATCAGTGAGTGAGTGAGTGAGTAGGGTTTAACGTCGCTTTGAACAGTTCTATCACGGCGTTTCAACTTAATGAGGGAGGATAGCCGGAAGTGATGCAGGTCTAAGACGTTTACCACAATCATAGGTTCCTTTTACGCAACTCTGCACAGCGGTTTGCGGCGTCTTAGATGAGTGGGCCACCCGTGCCACCTGGTTGGTATGAGTCTTCTGGTGCTACAGCATCAGTACTGTCACAGCTTGCAACCGGTTATCTGATGCACATTTTAGTTCCATCAGATTCCTATTTTCATATATCCGGCCCTTGCATCACGTCAGGCCTTCCTCCAACATAAAAGTGACATTCCGTGATGTAATACTTCTAAAAGCGGCGCTAAACCACACTCGCTCACAACAGATTGGGTTACTGGAAATGTTTTCTGCCAAGGACAATTTACAGCTCATCTCCACTAAATGGCAGCAAAGCCAAGACGGTGTTATCCTCCAGTAAATCATCTCTCACTTACGCCATGTCATTTTTATGTCTGGGATAATTATACCATATATTGATGTGAATTAATTGCATCGTTACTTGTAAAGCATTTTTAGAGGTCATCGCTTGGTCAGAGAAGTGACTTATTCTCTTAAACTGGAACTAGTTTGGTGAAGTCCCAAAACTCGCATGACATTAGTTGACGGATTTCCTATACAGATTACAACATTCACAATGACCGTAGATCAATATTTATCTAAAATTATAGCATTATTGTTATGGCCCATATCGCATTTTCAATATCCATTTATTATACAAGCATATGTGTTATACTGATTTTGCGAAACGAGTGTCAGAATTCTTGTATTTCCCCAGCGAGAGCAAAGGTAATACATGAATTTGTTACACGTTTCATAAAATCAGTATGACACATACGATTGCAATAATTTCTTTGTTTCCCATTAATCCACCCCGCCCCCTTCAGAAAAATACACAGATAACAACCAGCGTCTTAAAAAAACACAATCGTCGCATGACGTCAACAATCTTGAGCTATGACGTCTCCTTGTGGGTGAATATTTTGTGAAAGATCAGTTCCCCGGATGATGAATTTAACCATCCATTTGATTTGTTCTTGAAACAATTGTCCTTTTTCCATGTAGTAAATCAATGTTACAGTTTTATCATAAAATGTTTACACAGTAACCATACGTACAGCTATATTCGACTTGTCCTGTATACCTATATGTGTGATACTGTTGATGTTACTATAGTGTGATTATGCAGACTTCACCGCAAGATCCGCCTACTCAGTATTTCGATCAATGGAGCCTATATTACACAAACTGGGGCGTGCCTTTGTTGCGCTGCGTCATCTTTATGATGCGTAAAAACGGTTTAAGGGAGCAATTATTACACAGATTCGGGCGTGCCAATGTTGCGCATCTTCCCGAGGCAAGGGAGTTAACTGACTATTAATTAAAGTCCAGTTTCCACTCTTGGGTGGAATTATAGAGTCATATTTTGGCTGGACTAACTAATCTATGCATAGTCCAATCAAAATCGCGTAATGAAATCGACATCCGGTTCGTAAACTGCCGTGCAGATTTCGGTCGACCATATTTGGTCGGCATGTTTGGTGATTTGTTGGCCAATATGACATAACGAAACTGCTGAAACCTGATCGTGCATCTTACTATAAACCGACTACCAACAACTTTCTTCCATCGCAACCCTCGGCATGAAAAAAAGATGTAACACAATCCACATCATTAGGGGATGGGTGTCTCCATATTCCAGCACCAAAATACTCACTGTCACATGAGAGCAACAGCTATGTCATGAAGAACCATGACGTGAAATGCAGGACCCTGTTTCAAGACGGAGTTAGCTCTGCGACTTGTTAACTGTTGTCAAGTGGGTGAACTCAAGTGATTCCAGATCGGATTCAAAGCACTCAAAGTGGCTTGATCTTGCTCAAGGGTGTTGAAGACGGTGGAGAGTTTGGCGTCTGTGTGGGTTGAGCAGCTGAGTGCTATTTTTAGGAACTAAATCGGACTCTATTTCATCCTCTTAGAAAATATTATGGATGTGTTATGGACGTGAGCCTTAATACTGGCTTTTCCCACACATGCTTATGATGAGATGAGGTTCTAAGGCTATTGAAACTTGAAAACTTTTTATGAACATTCTTGCAACAGAAAAGTGGTTTATATGTAACATTGAACGTTTAAGATAAGATAAAATTAGACTTTACTATCCCAAGGAAAATTTATATTGTAAAGTTTTACCTCATCTTATCCTATTTTAAATGTTCAGTGTAACATATAAACACGTTTCTTTGGTTCTTAAATCTAAAGAAACATTTAATCACAAGCATCCCTTTACACGCGGGGAACTGGTCATGTTATGAGAACGTTGATAATGAAACACTTTTTGTAAATTCCATATTGCATTATATTGTTTGTTGAAACAGGTATACCATTTTTGTTTCCAGTGTCCATTCTATGCCAGTCTAAGAGAAAGTATTTTACCAACGTTTTTTAATGAACTTCAATATTTTTTTTAATTGTTTTAAAAAAAAATCTAACCCAGATTCTTTTAGTAGGCTAACTAAATTCTTATATATATATATATATATATATATATATATATATATATATATATATATATATATATATAACACAACCACAGGCATATCCTACATATATATATATATAACACAAGAAACTCACACTTTTGTATTAAGAACAAGTAACCAAACATAATGATTTTCATATATTGGTACCATGAGTTGGCTCTCGGTTGGTGTAATTAAATAAGGTCATAATACACCTTTCATACCCGTGAAGATCCGGGGTAGAATAGGTCTTCAGCAACCCATGCTTGCTGTGAAAGGTGACTATGCTTGTCTTAAAAGACGGCTAACGCAATCGGGTGGTCAGGCTTGCTGACTTGGTTGATGCATGTCATCGTATCCCAACTGCATAGATGATGCTCATGATGTCAATCACTGGATTGTCTGGCCGAGACTCGATTATTTACAGACAGCCGTCATATAGCTGAAATGTTCCCAATGAATGAATCCTGAAATCTGTGCAATGTATTGACCTAACCGAGCTTGCTTCACTGGGGTCTATACTGGCTTGAGTGTATTTCCCTCAGAAGGGGGCCATGTCACGGATACTTCAGTGCTTTGAATTGTGTTGGTCATTAAACGCTTTTGGTTTCAAAGCCAATAGGAAAGTGGGTTGCTATGATGGACCTCAACAACACAGATCTCCAACGCCCCTTACTCATCTCGTGGATGGCATCGAGCTCCTTGACACAATGGAATCAATTTTAGATCAGGTTCTTCTCTAATCTTAGGAGGGCATATCCTACATCTGAACTGTGGCAAGGCAGTAGGAAGTGGTTCAGCCGAGTCACTTGGCGGAGCAATTGTGTATCTTTGGAATATTAGGTTTGCACCGATTTGGGAATGCAAGTTCGAGATAAGATCCAGAAATCACGCATTCAAGAAAAGCTGGGGTATAAATCTCGTTTAACTAAAATCTGGAGTTCTGGAAGTAAGATAAAAGTTACAAATATCTATGCTCTGCTTGTCCTTTAATATAATTCGTTTGGAGTGGTTCATTGGACGAAACAGTTGTCTTGAGTGTTGTCGTCTCACAGGAGTGAGTGATTGAATATGGTTTTACGCCGCTTTTAGCAATATTCCAGCAATATCACGGCGGGGGACACTAGAAATGGACTTCACACATTGTACTCATGTCGGGAATCGAACCCGGATCTTCGGCGTGACGAGCGTCGCCTCACAGGAAGGATCGTGTCAGATAACAGAGCTCACAGCACGCCTTCATCTCGATCAGTAGTTCATGTCTGTTGCCTTTTAACAGCTGACGTAATATTTTTAAAAACACGGTTTTATTACCATACATGTATGTTTGAAATAGCCAGACATCAACAAATCCTAACGTATGAATAAAAGTTTTAAACGTTCGTTTCCCACTTCACATGGCATGTTCATATACAAACGCAGCATATGAGTAATCGTTGGATAGATGTAACAGACTTTTAAAAGAATCTTTATTTTTGTCACATGTGTATAATGATATGCGTACATACGAAATACATTAATAATTCTGAAAATATATTTTAAAAACATTCCTAACTGTAAATCATTACACGAAACATGTTTGTGTTATTCAGCAACAATCATAACAGGGAGCCATGTCCTGTCCTAGACTGGTTTACCTGCCCCACAGCTCTTGCGCTCATCGCCCGCAGCCGCCAGTAGGCGATGGGCAGGGTACTAGTCTAGCTATATCATACATATTGCCCCATACAGCATGTCGCTATGCGGGAAACGTTGACCCACTTTCCGTGCAGCGAGATATTAGCACTTTTGGACAATGTATAATTGACGTGTCAGGCTACAGAGGCAAACATATTACCATTAAGGAGGTAACCGTCATAGAGAAGTATGGTTTATGGTTAAAATTAAGAAACGCACTCACTACGTTGTGGGTTTCAGTTTTAACAGTATCTGTATGTCTCCATGTGCAGATCTACTTCATTATAAAATAACATTACAACATTGTAGCTATAACTTTGAAATGATTAATTTTTGAAAAGAATATTAATAACTTAAACACTGTAGATATATCAGTGTCAACAGTGCCATGTATATCACTATGATTGTGTCAACTGAATACCCTATGATCCTTGAAATAGTAACAAATGTTTCGGGATGTCATTATTGTGAACACATATTACTAGTTTTGTTTTCATAATATGTTTGTGTTCTACTCTTATTTTACATAAATATTTAAGCTGATATGTGTCATATTCTCATTCCTGATTCTGAAGGTACATCATGCAAATTACAATTTGTTTAATCTTCTGGGTGACACGTGCGCTTTATGACAGTGTAGGTACTTGCATCAATAGGTAGGTATGCTACACAATGTCTTTGCGCCGCGTCTGGATCAAAGTTATCTTGTAATTTCATGCATTGGGGTGTAACCCATTCCGTTCCCCTATCTCAATTGTAGAGGCGCAATACGATACACGAACATCTGATACTTGACATGGAAGCCAGGTTCAGCATCAAAGGCAAGGAATAGTTGGCCAACTGAGTGTGTGACTATGGTTGTACGCCGCTTTAAGCAATACACCAGCATTAAAAGGGCCGGGGACACCAGAAATGGGTTGCAGACATTGTAGCCATGTAGGGAACTGAACCGGGGCCCACGGGGTATCGAGCGGACGCTCAAACCTTGACCAAGACTTGACTACCTCAGCGCCAAGTTAATGCTATACATGACACTAATAAACAGTCATTAAGAGAGGCGAGGCGTCCAAGACGTATAGTGACGTGCATGTACGTGTGTGTATGCTTGAACTAGTCCGGACTGATGCCGATTTATAGTGCTAGCCCACTGAGATACTATGCCGCAGTATAACATAAATACCCCACTCAGACACAGTATACTGACTCCGAGCCGACCAGTCCTTGTTTTAGCCCTTTAATGCCGAGCCAAGACAGGGTAACAACAAGTACCATCTTTTAACGTCTTTTGGTATGACGCAGCCGGGGATCGAACCCCGGACCGTCCGCTCCCCGGGCGGACGCTCTACCACTAGACCACGGAGGCGATCATTCTCTCTCGTCATTAGCTTGATAAAATATGATATAGCATATGCCCTCCGAATCAGTAACTATTAAAACATTTAAAAATCAGTGTCTGCATATATGTATTTGTAATAACTTTTACCTCAATCCAATTGACCATTCATGTCAACAAAGAATTCTATGACAAAACAATCAGTAACGGTATATATTAGGGTTATGAAAACTGGCATCATTTGATCATCAAGAAAATGTCAACCAATTCCAACTCCAGGGAACAGACGCTTCTGAAAGTACACTTGCAGCCGATGGCGGGAAAGGCTCAACAGTGTTCGGAGAAGAAGCACTTGATAGGTCAAGAGGTTTGCGTCCATGATGAACAGGAGCAAGATGGTCGTGATTATTCCACATCACCGTTTTCGTCGAAAATATCCAATCACGCAGATTAAGACGGGTGAGATGATATACACTCGTGTCTTATAACGCAACCCGGTATAATTCTTTTTGTGACTGTACCTAATTTTCCACTGCGACCTACAGGCGCTGCACGATCAAAGGTCAAGGACGAGTAATGTCTGGCCTCTCGGCGACTTGGCTGCTTCTGATGTCGATTTTATGACAGGGTGCGAAAGAAGGTCAGCAAACTGACGCTCTTGTAAGTCAATACCCTGAAAACAGATCATCCGTATGTAAGATGTTGTGGCATGGCTGCAGGCAGTGATCCAACATCGTTGCTCGGGCTGTCGGGGACATTATGAGCTGTGAAACGAATATGTTTTTTTTCGAATTGAAAAGTCAAGATTGATAGCGTGTTAGATGCCGACTTTCAAATATGTAACTTCTGAGAGTAGTTTTGTCTGCTTGAGAAGATAACTTGGTATATGTATAATTTTCAACAATCCATATTATTGCAAGGATAACAGAGGGTTCATTCGGAATGTTTATGAAATATTGGCCAGAGGCGCACTGTATTTGTTGTCAGAATAGTGGATTGGTTGTCACAGCAGAATGTTGTTTTGTGTTGAATAGGGTATTGGTTGTCACCAAAGTGACTGAGTGAGTTAATATTTATCGTCACATCGGCAATATTTCAGCCAAATCGTGACGAGAACATTAATGATACACTACAAACCCTATCACCGGGATGGATTTAAAACTAGTATGTAATCATAAAAATTTAACTAGGCTTTAGACTGTTGATCTATTTACAAAGTTATCCGAGTTTTGGATCAAATGAAAGTGGCGCTGGCAACACCGTAACCACCCTTGGATCCATCTGTAATTTGTAAGTATCATATTCGTCCTTAACTGATTATATTCTTGTTGGAATTGTAGTTCATTTGTTTCAGATTTTCTTTGTTTAGATAGAGTAAGATCCAGCTGTGGCTTTGCCAATTGCCAAGGAGAAGAAAGCAGACGGAAAGGAGAAATATTTTCAAGTTTATTATCATCAGCAGCAATAAAAGGTTTAATTCTTATTCCAAGAGGTGGAATAAGAGATGACTTCTACTATTCATATCCTCATAAAGGGGATTAAGTACACAACTGTAGGCAGGATTGGATTAGAATGTAACTTTGTAATATATTGTAAAGATAGTTTAATAATGCGTTGTTTAAGAGATAGCTGATCGGCCTCAACGTACATACTGTCAATGGCAGACGTTAGGAATGATCAAAGACTAAGTCTTAGACCCTGGTGATGTATTAATCGAGTAATTTAAGGTTACTTTTGAAAGCATCGACTTTTGAACAGACAAGTGATCTATACAAGTGAAGGAGGGTCGGCTGATCTACTCCCCTGTTAAAATAAGAAACAACCTTTAATAAATCCATTGCCTTTTGACATTTAGCTTTCAGAAATTCAATAGGCGGTAAGAAAGTAAGATGATGATACAAAATTATTCCTAAACATTTAGCTTCCTTTACAACTCTAATTTGAGTTCCATGCAGCTAGATGTAATTCTGGTCCCTAGGCCGTCTCAATCCCATTTCATTTAGATCTTTTAAATTCAATATTTTCAGGTCGTATCTTACGCCTTTTCTAAATAGAAAAAAAATGATGCCACATGTTGGTTAATAATTATAGCATTTTACCCAAATGTCTCCAGTCTAACCAAATGGTCAACGGTACTTCTATTTTCCTAATACCACATTGAATATAGGTTTGGAGATTATTTATTTCTAAGTACCATGTAAGTCTGTTATTTACCATTCTTTCCATGGTCTTGCTAACACAGCTGTAAGCGATATCGGCCTATAATATGAAGGATGAGTGTGATCACGCCAGGTTTCGGTATTGGAATGACGACATCATTTAGCCACAATGAAAGGAAAGTTACGTTGTCCACATATCATCCAATATAGTGGTTAACAATGTCTCTAAACAGGAATCGGGCAAATGTTTAAGTAACTGATACTGGATATTATCAGCACCTGTGGGGTATCATCATCTACCCAAGGCAAGAGAGTTAACAGACTATAAAAGTCCAGTTTCAACCCTTGCCGAACTAGGCTGGTATTATGGAGTTACATTTTGGCTGGTCTAACGAGTCTATGCATAGTCCAATAAAAAGCGCGCACCGAAATCGAAATCCGGTTCGTAAACTGTCGTGCAGATTTCGGTCGATTGCAGGATTTGCAAAGCATGTGCACCGCCAACTCGTTGTCAGCAGATATTTTCCAAATCTTTTCATGTTTTTAATCAAGGTGCTCACGTGATTTGATGCATTTCGCGATGTGAGAACCGTTTTATCACAATATAGATCTTGATTATCGATCAGATCGTCCCGACCTGGAGCCACCATTTTCTGTGAAGCAAACGCAAGTGATACGAAAGGTGGAATCTGATTGGTCCAAAGGAGAGGCTTAGAAGGGACATAACTGGTAATAGCCACTGGTGGCGCTACGATCGAGCCCAGTAATTCCAGCCTAGTTCGGCAAGGGTGGAAACTGGACTTTTAAAATTAATATTCTTTTTCTTCTTCTAGTTCTGTGTTTTTCTGAAATCTTGGTGTATTTGATGAGGAAGAGTGTTTAGCTAGAGTTTATCTTCGTTTATTTGCTATATCTGATGTATTTCAGCTATATGACGGCGGTCTCTAAATAATCGAGTCTGGACCAGACAATCCAGTGATTGATATCATGAGCATCGATCCACGCAATTTGGATACGATGACATGTATCAACCAAGTCAGCGAGCCTGACCATCCGATCCCGTTAGTCGCCTTTTACGACAAGCATAGTCACCTTTAACGACTAGCGTGGGTTGCTGAAGACCTATAATTCTACCCCGGAATCTCCAGGGGCCATTTAAAATATGGGCTGTTGGGTGATGGTGGAAATATTTCTCTGCTTTCTACCTAGCTTTCCTAGTTTGTTCACAATCGGTGTTAAACCATGGTTAATGTATTTGTGGACATGTAGGGGATACATTCATCAGCAATTCCCTTTAGAACGTCAGAAAATACTTGAAAAGAATCGGCAGCATCATTGAAACTTTCAGGTTTTAGTTTAATTGTACATTAAATTGAAGCAAGGACCAGTTTGCCTTTGTAAAATTATATCTTGTTGAAGGTGTAATATCAGATCTACTGCTGAAAGGATAGTTGGGAAATGGTCACTCCCACAAAGGTCATTATGGACTGACCATTCAGATTCGTTGAGAAGGGTAGAGTCTATAAGAGACAAATCTAGAGCGAAGTAGGATGCAGATAAGTGTTTGAGTTATCATTGAATATACACAGGTTGTTCATGGAGATACAATCATCAATTATTTTAGTATTTGTGCTTGTACCACCCCAGATTGGGTTGTGGCCATTTAAATCACCCATGATGATACAGGGCTTATGGAGTTGAAGAAGGCGGAATATAAAAAGAACACAATGTAAATACAAAAGTCGAAGTAAATGGCAATGCGTCTACTTGTAGATTAGTTTTATGTACAACAGGATAATGGATAACATCCTGCCTCACAGTGATTGAAGATCCACCAGTGGCCCTATCTCCTGGAAGAGAAAAATAATGATATGCATTAAACTGATGTAAGTTAAAATTATCTGTCTGCTTTAGATAGGTTTCTTGTAGACAGAATGTTGAGGGTTTAAAACCCTGAAGTGAGAACTGATATTCGTTACAATGAGCTCTCAGTCCTTTACACTTCCATTGTACTATATGTGAAGCAACATTCTCTACGGAGGATTAACGGGAGACCTACCCCTCACCTTCCTTGAGGGCGACTAGCCTTGTGTCCTGTGATGGCTGTTGTCAGACACATCCACATCCTCCAAGGGGTCCATACTTATTAAAGGGATGAACCTGGTTATCTGCCCCTTTTGAGGCTCTGCAACTGTGATACTTTGTGGATGATTCTGTCATTGGTTTGAGTTGGGGGTTTTTGTAACTTGTTCCACATTTGTTTCTGAGTTAGGTTCAGCTGATTGATATGATTATTCCTAAGATAAAGATGAATTGTTGTCACAAGATGCCTGCAATTGTTTGTTTGTGATGTAGTGATGGTTTGTGAACTAGAGGTATCCTGCGGTGGCCTCACCTGGACTGCAGCAGATAACAAAGTGGGAGAAGTCTCTGTCCATGTGTAGTTGGTCTGGCAACTTGCTGTTTGATATGGAACATGTTTAGCATGTTTAGGTTTGGACACTGGAAGAGAGGCTGAAACATTAGAATGTGTTGGTCCTGGTTGTTCTTGATCAAGAACAATCCTCTTTGCATCCTGAAAACTTATATTACAATCATGCTTGACTCAAGAAATCTTTGACTGTACATAATTTCCATGTGGGCCATTCTTTGGACGGGGAGGGGTGGCTACGCGAGCAGTTGACACTGGCGGGAGGTTTGTCACATAGTTCGCATGTTCCAGCACAACTGTGGCAGGCAGCTGGATTATGACATGATGATGATCCATGGCCATACTTCTGACATCTGTATCATCTAAGGGGATGAGTGAGTTACAATAGCCAGCTTTAAGTGATTCTGGACGGACTGGAAGTCTAAATGTAAAGAAATTGGCTTCTGACTTTGTAATGTCATTTTCTCTCTATGCAGTGAAGCGCTTTACATAAAAAACACACCAGGTCCTTGTGATTGTAATTCTGCCACAATTTCAATCTCGGTAATGTCCGAGAGGCAACACATTGCATCACAAACAATGAATTTGCTGCTGCTGTTCAATGCCTTGTGTGGAGAACCTCAACTGGAACATTTGCCAGTAATTTTGTTGAGAGGAGAATTTGTGATTGTGTTTGCTTTTTGCACTCAATCAAACAGCATCCAGAACGAAGCTTTCTAACTTATTGAGCTTCACCAGCTCAACCTTCAATACCCTTTGCTACAGCGAAAGTATTCCACTTGAGAGGAACACCATCAATAGCAGACATGACTAGAAATCTAGGCCAATTATCAAGATTTATGAAACTTCTAGAAGGATCTTCATCCTTCGAAGAGAGCAAATCATCAGATTCATGAGAATGCTTTTAGGGAGTGCCATGGTAGTATTGAATATATTTCACACACCCACTGCCCATCCCCACGTCCCACCAGAAAGGCCTATGAGCCCTCGACGCCTTCTGGGCATTGGGACTAGGCAAACTTCATTGTCCATCCACTTTTTGCAAGATTTACTTCTTAAATAAAAAAAATGCCAAGATAATTCTCCAAAAATGAAATCAAGTATTTAAAAAAAATATTTATGCAATTGAAAATACACAGGGCTTGGCATGACCAGCCGATTGATAGAACCGGGCCCATCCTACCACCCGTCCAGGTGAAGTGAGGGTCGAAGTGGCGTGTCTGGCAAAAGGAACACTGTTCTTGGCTCTAGTGCTCTCAACCACCAGACTCCCTTCCTCAACGACATGGGGACGCAACCCTTGGCAAACGGGACCGCATCCATGGTCTAGTGGTAGAGCGTCTGCCCGGAGAGCGGAAGGTCCGGGGTTCGATACCAAAAGACGTTAAAAGACGTTAAAAAATGGTACGTGTTGTTACCCTGTCTGGGCTAAAACAAGGACTGGTCGGCTCGGAGTCAGTATACTGTGTCTGAGTGGGTATTTATGTTATACTGCGGCATGGTATCTCAGTGGCTAGTACTATAAATCAGCATCAGTCCGGACTAGTACAAGCAGCCATACACACACACACACACGCGCGCGCATGCACGTTGCTATATAAGTGCAATAATCTTGGACGCGACGTTAAACCCCATTTCACCTCACCTCACTTGGCCAACGGGCTGCGCAATTTAGTCGCCTCTGACGACCAGCCATGGGATTAGTTGTAACACAATGCGTTGTATTGTCGTCTTAATGTACGTGCGTGAAAGTCAATACAGTTCGTTCAATGTATCACTACGTTCCACTGACAGAAACATGTACACTGAGCACTAATAGTTGAATACACGCGACAAACGAACAAAACAACACATACTGCTTACACAGCTGATCTCAACACACACCTCTGAACAGCACGTGCATTCAGTTCATTTACCTCTGAGAAAAGTGATGAAAATATGACATAACATTTCTCTGTGTTCAATTACTGTTGAAGAGCTGGTAGGTTTGATATTTCTTATGAGCACATTATCTTGCCCTAGGAAAATTTAACAGCGGTACATTTCCTTTCATTTTCTTGAGCTCGTGCTCGGGAACAAATGAATGCCCGAAGGTCAAGATTCGGTGCATTAATTGAATCCATCCTACACAGCATTGGCTTCTCACCCAATTACCTAGCTCTTATCTTCGGGAATATCGATAATACAAGAAATATGGAACATGAATGTAGGCGTTTTACTACATAAAACCGTTTGACTCTTGGTTTTTGGATTCCGTAAGGAGCACATTGTCTGAATTTAATAACAGTATTGCACGAACCCCACACCACACTTGCTGTAGAAAGCCGTGCTTTTGTCAGTTCACTTTTGGGACAAACTCATCACCTAAATTATTTTTTTAAATTGAAAGAAGTAATACAACACAGTGTAGGCTATGCGCAGTGAAGGCTTTACAGGAAATTATCTTCATGTTTGAAATTACCATGTTTTTATGAATTTTTCAGTGTCATGGTCTGGTAGGGGCGGTTTAGGGAGAGAGGATCGGGTAACGATTTCCATGTGAAAGTGTAGATAACTGAGTTTGGGCATGCATCGAAACTTCATAAAGGTTCTGGTTTGTTCTTTCGTCATAAGCCTTTAAACATTTATCTTTAGAGTTGCCTTGGGGCGGCTTGACACTCAACTTCCCGAGGCAAGGGAGGTAACTTACTGTAAAAGTCCAGTTTCCACCCTTGCCGAACGAGGCTGGAATTTCTGGGCTCCATCGTTGCGCCACCGGTATCTATTACAGTTATGTCACTTCTATGTCGTTTCTATTGACCAATCAGATTGCACCTCTCATATCACTTTGCATTTGGACCTTAAAGATCCGGGGTAGAATAGGTCTTCAGCAACCAAAACTAACAGTGAAAGGCGACTATGCTTGTCTGAATAGGCGACTAACGGGATCGGGTAGTCAGGCTCGCTGACTTGGTAGATGCATGTCATCATATCCCAATTGCATTGATCAAGGTTCGTGATGTCAATCACTGGATTGACTGGTCCACAAGTGCAAGCGCTCTAGGGCAGGTAAACCAGTGTAGAACAGGGCGTGCCTCCCTCTTATGATTGTTGCCGAATAACATCAACATGTTTCGTGTAATAATTTACAGTTAGGAATGTTTTAGAATATATTTCGTATGTACGCATATCATTATACATATATTGAACGATGATAAAGTCTCTTTTAAAAAAGGGGGCGGTCGGGTAGCCTAGTGGTTAAGGCGTTCGCTCGTCACGCCGAAGACCCGGGTTCGCTTCCCGACGTGGGTACAATGTTTGAGGCCCATTTCTAGTGTCTCCCATGATATTGCTAGAATATTGCTGAAAGCGCGCGTAAAACCCCACTCACTCACTCACTCTTAAAAAGATGATACCATAGGATCATTGACCGTGAGCGAAAGATGATTTGACAAAACGACTGCTTGACTGATTGATTGATCTGCCTCAACGTTAAGATAGTTATCAATATGTCCATAGTAAAAATCTAGAAAATATCTAAGGTTAAATGTACCGAATAAATTTAATCAAATGGATTACAAACATAGATCCTGATATTCAATGAACCCTTTTTTATAACCAGACAGTGTAATTACGTGATTACATTTTGTACTTCAGTAGGGATTTGTTGACATGGTATGCCCGGCGTTACGTGCTCACGGTGTTTACAGTTAATGGTACATGTACCAAGTTGGGATGACAACAATTTGAGTGTAGTCAGCGACAAGTCACCATGAAAATGGTTTATAGGGAGCAACACAGAGATACCGCAGCTAATTACGACCGGTCGTTTAATATCGTTTTCTGTTTTTTCCTGCTTCTGAATGAAACACAAGTAGACGTATTGATCATCTCAAACTTTGATGAATTACAATGTTATTTCCGGTGATGATATTCGCTGATGTAAAGTTGGTTGGTTGGTTGGTTGGTTGTTGAACGTCGCACTCAGCAATATTCCAGCTATATGACGGCGGCCTGCAAATAATTGAGTCTGGACTAGACAATCCAGTGATTGATATCATGAGCATCGATCCACGCAATTGGGATGCATCAACCAAGTTAGTCGCCTCTTACGACAAGCATAGTCGCCTTTTACGGCAAGCATGGGTTGCTGAAGACCTATTCTACCCCGGATCTTCACGGGTCGCTGATGTAAATAGAGGTTATCACGCGAGTGTGTTTGGGGATGGTAAATATCCTGCATTAGGAATAAACATTGTATTTAGCGAGCCTTGGCCAGCTAAATACATAGTGTTTATTCCTAATACATAATATCATATAATGTCATTCTTTAATTCTGTGCTTTAAAATTGCTTTCCCTCTCTCACAAACATTACCAAATAATTACCGCATTAATATTCATTACGTCACAGGGTAAGTGATGTGTCAGTCGGACAGTGACAGTGACAGTAGCCAATATAGTTCCAACTGAAATCTGCGAAGCAACATATACGCAAAACAACAGTTGTTTTTAATTGCCTTTCGCGGCAATCCATCGGTCTGTCCGCTAGAGTAACTGCCCTTTGTCAAAGGGAAGCTACTCTAACCCTAGTCTACGAGACGTCAGGGCCACGGTCAGACGTTGTTGACAGTCGATCTGTCCTGTCATAACGATAAGAAGTGTAGTCAGATGTACACACAGCGACAAAACGAAACAAGGTAACAATTCAAACATATTTCGGCCAAATCCAACTATTTTGATTTGTGGAGAAGGTTTCAAGACGCAGAGGTCTACAAGCACAGATATGGCTACTGATACCGCTTGGCTCGTGCCCTCGCAAAATTGTTTCGAAATTTAAATCTCCAAAGTTGCCCAAACTTATAAAACGCCTTAGCCACGTCACAGTTACACACTGATTTTCAGTATATTTGACTGTTCTTTTGATAATGATAGCAATTATCCCTGTAGTTTATCCAGATTACCGATGGTTAATTCTGACTCGATCGCCGAATGCCGAGGGGCGACGCCATGTATGTTTATAAGCAGTGAAAGTAGTCCCCACTTGACCTTTGATTTTTGCATCTCTATCCGCATATGACCCAAAGGATATCGTTTTTATCCGTTGGCTTTATCCTGCCGAGAAACCTACCCATTATATGATAAAGAAGGTTATGTGCTCAATCGTTTTTTTTGCGAAAACACGCCCCTGAAAACGTTTAATGGACATAGGTTTATATATGATATTGTGATGACTTTGGCAGCTACAACAAACACTCGGCTTTCCAGGGAAAGGTTGTATTCTCTCATTACATGTAAATACACTCTGTCAAGTGTAGTCGGCAGCCATGTGGTCTGCTAGCGCTCAATACACACTTCCGGCGCTGTTACACGTGCGCACTCATTTATATAGAGACATCGTATGGATAAAGCGAGTGACTGGTTATATGATACTAAAACGCTACAGATATTCTTTACAGAAACATACTATGTTGTCAAACTCAGTTAGTTATATTACAAGAGAGAGAAATATTGATTTGTAGATTGGGAAGATTCCATGTAGACTAATGTCATAACAGTATAATAGATTTCTCAATCGTGATGAATCGTGTTATTCCGGCAGTTTACGGAAAAGAGCGAGAGGTGACGATCGCTGATGGATCTCCATGGAGACCGTTGCTACTTCCGTTATTCACAAACGACGCCATTTTGGTTGTTGCTGCTGCACTTTGTTTCCACGTCTGTGTTTGCATTTTGCTCTTTATCCCGCACGTATCTCACGTTCTGCACGATGTATGCCGCTGTTGCTTTGGTTTATCATCAAGGTGTCTAGCAGTGCTCTCAGTGTTAACTTATGTTTGCTTTTTATCTTGATTTCAAAGCTTACAGATTGATACCTTTTGACGGATTGTGTTCCCAACTTGAATCTGTCGTAAACATTTTGTAACAATAAAAGTGAAAGAGAATGACTGACAGACTCATCAGCAGATGGGACCCAGGACATTTCATATACGTCGCCGGTCCCACTTTAATTATATTCTTGTGTACTATGTCTTTTACAACTGACAACTGTTTCTTGTGAATGTGTATGGATGTGAATGTGTGTTTACTTTTGTAAAACGCTTGGAAGTTCCCTTATCTTTTATAACTAATTTCGGTTTTTAACAGTAATTATGTCATTTCAATTCCCATTGTAAATGCATATTCTTCACTGTCAACATATCATGACAAATGATAAAAGTAACAGTAAAAGTTTATCTATGTTTCCCCTTTCTACCCCTGGGCTATGGGATTAATAATAATAAAAACTCCATTATAAAACCAATTGTTCATGGGAGTTGGGTAGGTTTTCGTACACCAGCTTCTATCTCAGCGTGGTGTCAAGGGAAGCGACTAGTAAAGTAAACGTCTTTACTGGCCAAATATGTTCAAGGGACCATTTTTCCAAACTTCCTGGCACCGAATCCTGTTAGCTGGGCTCATGAAAAACACACAAGCGCTGTATTTCTTTCAGTAGACTGAGTGTAGTTTGGGCAATAGTCTGTTGTATTTGGTCTGTAAAATGGGGATCCAAAATGGCGGCTGCCACTCAGTCCTTAGAAACGTCTTTTTTAAAGTTATATTTGATTTCTTCCATTATAGCTCAGGACGATCTCCACAGGTTTAGGAACTACCAGGCCCCCGTCCCTGATCCTGTAGGTCATCATTGGGTTCAAGTTGTTTCAATGTGTCCTTTTAGTAAGAAAAACAAATTTCGAGAACGTTTGCAACTAACAACAGTTCGAAACAAGTAATTTTATTAAGACTAATATGTATTTTTAGTAGGTTATCAAGAAAAACAAATGATGTTTAAATCGTATTACAACTATAACTGAACAAACATTCACATCAATTATTCACATCAAACATTTCCAAATCCCAACCAAATTTCCATCAAATCAAACCAGAAATAACCAACTCACGATTTATAATACATCGTCAGCAGTACGTTATATTCCCCATGTAAATACACACACTTCGTGACGTTTTGGTTACTGTCACAGACTCACTAGTTGTGTGAGTAATCCTCTAAATTATACAATTCCAACTAGATCTTGCTTTCCTGACAATGCAATTCTTTTGATTGTTATTTTCCATAGACATACTTTGTTCTTTGCATGTATTTAAAATTGTATGTAAACTTTAATATGTAAACGTATTGTTTGTCTACTCCAAAAAGAAATAAAACGATAAAAAAGAGACAAATATGAAATACTTGACAATCACGAAGATTCTGATAACCAGTACTCAATACAAGAAAGACGACTTGCATTTTTCTACCTCTCCCTCATATAACCACAGTTTTAGAAACACATACTTAGTAGAAATGGACACTTAGTTATTTTATTATGATTATTGAAATGTTTTTGTCGCTTTTATGTATGTTAGTCTGTTGGCTGTATATCTTCACTTCCTATTTGTTTTAATAAATATCCAGATAAGGTAGAGTACAAATAACGGAAATTGTGGACTGTCTATTTTTTTTCTTCATAGTTCAAGCTATTTGGACTATCGATTGATACTGATTTCAATGATTTAAGGACATCTATTTCCTCTCTATAAGCGCACCAGTGTCTTCACGATCACCGTCAACCCCCTCTCATCCCAGCCCGACCCCCAGACCTCCCTCCCCGTCCCTGCTCCCAGAGCCTGCCCTCAAGTTGTGGAGATAGATCTTGGTGAAGAATCCAAGCAGCCCCAGTCGTGCTCGGCCGTCCTTGTGTCCTGTGTGAAATACATGTTTCAGAGTTTCTTTACGGAGAGATAGACTTTGGACTTGTTTGCTGTGCCAGTGTTGTGTGAACTACTAGTTTTAGGACCTTTCGGGCGAACCATTTTGGACTATTTGGGTTATTTTGAGAACATAAATAATACATGCTGCTTTATACATGAATTTAAAATTATATAATAATATCCTTAAAATGTAAATAATAAACGTTGGTGCTTGAAGAACTCGTCTTGTGTATTCGCATTTTATTTGTATTCACTAAAGGACACGCAAATTGATAATCCCTTTATGGAGAGTGAATGGGGTGGGATTTTATCGAAACATAGTATATATACTGTTCCAGAAAATTCTTGAAAATAGTAATTATGTCTGCCCCAAAAATTACATTGTTTTATGGTGTTTTTCTTAAAAAAATATTCAGGCTCATAGTTTTAACTAAAAAGAAAAGTTGTTTGCAACTGTAGCTGAAAATATATCTAATCTCCATACAAAACCCTTTCCCCCTCCACCCGAATATTAAATGGTCGTCTCCTTACGTCAAGGATAATTATTGCTTATTCATGGGTGGTCAGGCATGGTGACAGGTTGATTTGCATGTCATCGTACCCCGACGGCTCATGATATCAGTCACTGGATTGTCTGGTTTTGTGAGTCAACTCTTTACAGGCCGCCCTAATATAGCTTGGATATTGCTGTGTGCGGCGTGAAAAAAATTAAAAATATGAAACATACAATTTTAACAGTTCCAGTTAAAGGACACAATATACTTTAAACGTAACCACCTGCCCCGATTGTTATTTCATTTGCGAGGACCCGTGAAGATCCGAGGATGAATAGGTCTCCAGCAACCCAAGCTTACTGTAAAAGGTGACTATGCTTGTCATAAGAGGCGACTAACAGGATCGAGTAGTCAGGCTCGCTGATTTGGTAGATGCATGTCATCATATCCCAATTGCATGGGACTCGTGAAGATTCCGGGGTAGAATAGGTCTTCAGCAACCCATGCTTGCCGTAAAAGGCGACTGTGATTGTCGTAAAAGGCGACTAACGGGATCGGGTGGTCAGGCTCGCTGACTTTGTTGATGCATGTCATCGATCCAATTGCGTGGATCGATGCTCATGATATCAATCACTGGATTGTTTAGTCCAGACTCGATTATTTACAGACCGCTGTCATACAGCTGGAATATTGCGGAGTGCGGCGTTAACCCTCTGGATGCCGAGTTTTTTTTGCTGACGCACATTTTCCTAAGATCGGAAAAGTGAAGGTTGTGCCAGAATTGCGCTCACGCGGCACTGGATCTACCTCTGGCTATAAAATTACGCAGAGGTGGAGAATATTAAATGTCTTATTTGATGGTGTAAAGTAAACTGCAAATATTGAACCGGTTTTTTAAAAATACACTTCTAAGTGTTGCCCGAGAATTTTTTCTGCCTTGAAAAACAGTAAATTTCTCCGCTTTTTATCGTCCACCGATAAAAGTACTGTGCGACGATTTTTTTTATTTACAAGCTTTAAGGAATCTGTGAGCGAACAAAATACTGCCTAATATCTGAACGACATAACTATATATCAATGGAGTTATATGCGTATGTATAACGACAAACATGCAATGCCAAAAATAGATTGCCGTAAATGAGGGAAACTGATTTTTTTCTATGACGTCAAAAGGCGACGGAGAGGTTACACACGTACACAGAAAAGGGGGCATAACTCCGCTAAGCTTAGCACTAGCTAATTGTAACTCAGGTCACTTGGTGAGAATTAGCTGTGGGTAAGGATAATCTATTTTCGTGGTGTTTTGTTCACGAGGAACTAAACTATTCCAACACAAATATCGATAAAGAAACTGTATACGTTTAGTTGTTAAAAAAAACCCATAAGAAATGATGAAATCGTGCTTCATGAAAAAGAGGTAATAGAGAAATGGATGGCCCTATCTAAATCATAACTTAGTCCTTAAATTTTAACATTCTCCTGAATGTGTAAGTGTAATTTGACTGATGTTGCACCATTATTAATGGAGCACTAGCCCTATCATCAAATGTAATGAAATACCCAAAGAAATAACACCGTTCTATTTGACGTCATGGCTGGTTTTATGTCTTTCATAACGTCGGAGAAAGGTGACTCTGGTACTTTTATTAATATATATCTCCCCTAATTTTCGTTCAAGATATGGAAAATATCGATGAGTAAAACGGAATTTGACGCTTTTTCGACACAACATAAAATGACTGCTTTCACCAATTAAATAATGTCTTGAATATGTAAACAATTAGCTAGTTTATCGTGTGTCTTAATTGGACAAGACACGCACCTGTTTAGCATCAATTTACTTAATAAAATACCCAAAAGAATATTTCAAAACAACCAAATTATATTCAATATTGGATAGATATTGTTATTATTTCTCTTCACCTCGTCTCAGAATTACACACTAAAAGATGCGGAGAAAGCTCTATTGGTATAGAATTGTCAGGATAATCGTATACGGTTGAACCAACAGCTAGGGTACTTGGCATGAGTTTTATTTTTATACATTTTACAATTCCTGGAGAAATAAAGTACAGTTTAATATCCTGTGATCACAATATTAAAAAAAGAATGAACCCATTGATTATATAATGCAAAACAAGAGGAATAATGCGTAAATTGTTTGTGGCTAACACGCGCCTGGCGAATTGTTAGATATCACGGCTCTGTGTATCAAACGACAAAAAACAAAAACAATTCCAAGACCAAGACAATTCTTTCAGAAATGTGTGCATATCTTTTTACGAAAAATATTATCCATTTTGTTAAAGTAATAGAGACCTACTCAGTTTTAGTTATAAAATAAAATGAAACAGCTATTCAAAGACATTGTTATATATGGACTTATGATATTGACTTTTACACATCCCAAGAAATACGTACATGCTGCAGTTACCTTTACGCTTCATCACTTGTCCAAAGGAAAGAAATATCGTATTCGACACTAAAACCCTATCAATTGTTGTGTAAACAATGTTCAAACAAACAGATTATCAAAGGTTCGTTCATACATGTTGTGGTTTATATCTGCGTATGATATCATTTTGCACATATCCAAATATCCAAAGGGAAATTAATTGTGTGAAAAAATGTATAAAACATATGCAAAATCTACATCATAACTGAAACTGTAAACAGCATGATACAATGATCGTGTGCACTCTCATTCAAGGACCTTCACCTCAAAGAAATTACCAAATATGTACAACAATGTTGACGTATGACATCACTACCTGTGACCGACTTTTACAAAATGGCGTGTTCACTGTCAACAGTACGCGGGATTTTACGATGGGACTTTCGTTGATTCAGGGATCGCATATACATAAATGTGACATGTAAGTAATCAGAAACATTCTGACAATCTATGTACTGTTATTTGTTGTTATAAATTTCATTGAAAAGAACCGAAATAGGCAGAAATTCCGATAAATACCGTTGTCGTTGTGCGTGATTTTGCGTCAGTCATGGCGTCACACATGACGGTAACTTTGACAATTTCTGTTGAAAATATCAAATCATTGCAATGTATCTATTTTAAATTCCCTAATTTTTCCCACTACTCTCTTCCCGTGCATATTCTGAAAATGTTGAGCCATTGTCTTGAAAGAATAGACGAATGGATAGCTCAAAATAGGAGAAAATGCTACACTGTGTAAAATATGTATTTTGCTTTGTTTACATTTCAAACAAGTGCAGTTTTTCGAGCACAGCGTTCGTTTTCACAACTAACATATTTTGCCTGATTTCTCCCAGCCATTGGTCATTTGATTCTAAGATGTACGAGGAATTCAAGGATGTATGTATGGCAGCTAAGTTTGAAATATACGCGATGTTACAGGCGCCTCATAACTGGTGTACCTGAAACGTGATTTTGTAAACACTATCCAATATGGCGGAAAGTTGCGTATTGCGTATTTTCCAAAACATTCGAAACGATTCTCGGGTTATCGGAGACGTTTTGGAATGATCATTGGTGATTTCATAAAAGACAGATACCACCCGTGGTCACTAATATGCTATATTTGAAATTCATTTCTCCGAGTAAATATCCTAAATTTAGATTTCAAAACATACTGTAAATAACGCCGTGAGTGGTGATTTAGTAATGTGTAAAAAATGGCGACATTTACGATGTACCTAATTTTCAGAGGTCATTTTCAGTAATTTTGCTTGGCCTAAAAATGCCAGTGAATGATATCACAGAACAGGGAATTTCCAACCTTATTCAAAACTGTGAAGTGTATTTGTAGGGATTTGTTGACATGGTATGCCCGGCGTTACGTGCTCACGGTGTTTACAGTTAATGGTACATGTACCAAGTTGGGATGACAACAATTTGAGTGTAGTCAGCGACAAGTCACCATGAAAATGGTTTATAGGGAGCAACACAGAGATACCTCAGCTAATTACGACCGGTCGTTTAATATCGTTTTCTATTTTTTCCTGCTTCTGAATGAAACACATGTAGACGATTGATCATCTCAAACTTTGATGAATTACAATGTTATTCCCGGTGATGATAATCGCTGATGTAAAGTTGGTTGGTTGGTTTGTTGATTAATGCCGCACTCAGCAATATTCCAGCTATATGACGGCGGCCTGCAAATAATCGAGTCTGGATTAGACAATCCAGTGATTAATATCATGAGCATCGATCCACGCAATTGGGATCGATGACATGCATCAACCAAGTCAGCGAGCCTGACCACCCGATCCCGTTAGTCGCCTCATACGACAAGCACAGTCGCCTTTTACGGCAAGCATGGGTTGCTGAAGACCTACTCTACCCCGGATCTTCACGGGTCGCTGATGTAAAGAAGGTTATGTGCTGAATCTTTTTTTAGCGAAAACACGCCCCTGAAAACGTTTATGGACATAGGTTTATATATATTATTTCTTATAGAAACATACTTTGTTGTCAAACTCTTGTTATATTACAAGAAATAGAAATATTGATTTGAAGATTGGGAATATTCCATGTAGACTAATGTCATAACAAAGATTTCTCAATCGTTATCAATCGTGTCATTCCGGTATAGGCAGTTTACGGAAAAGAGCGAGAGGTGACGATCGCTGATGGATCTCCATGGAGACCGTTGCTACTTCCGTTATTCACAAACGACGCCATTTTGGTTGTTGCTGCTGCACTTTGTTTCCACGTCTGTGTTTGCATTTTGCTCTTTATCCCGCACGTATCGAACGTTCTTCACGATGTATGCCACTGTTGCTTTGGTTTATCATCAAGGTATCTAGTAGTGGTCTCAGTGTTAACTTATGTTTGCTTTTTATCTTGATTTCAAAGCTTACAGATTGATACCTTTTGACGGATTGTATTCCCAACTTGAATCTGTCGTAAACATTTGGTAACAATAAAAGTGAAAGAGAATGACTGACATACTCATTAGCAGATGGGACATTTCATGTGCTTCGCCGGTCCCACTTTAATTATATTCTTGTGTACTATGTCTTTTACAACTGATCAAATATTTGTCTCTTGTGAATGTGTATGGATGTGAATGTGTGTTTACTTTTGTAAAACGCTTGGAAATTCCCTTATCTTTTATAACTAATTTCGGTTATTAATAGTAATTATGTCATTTCAATTCCCATTGTAAATGCATATTCTTCACTGTCAACGTATCATGACAAATGATAAATGAAACAGTAAAAGTTTATCTATGTATCCCCCTTTCTACCCCTGGGCTATGGGATTAATAATAATAAAAACTCCATTATAAAACCAATTGTTCATGGGAGTTGGGTAGGTTTTCGTACACCAGCTTCTATCTCAGCGTGGTGTCAAGGGAAGCGACTAGTAAAGTAAACGTCTTTACTGGCCAAATATGTTCAAGGGACCATTTTTCCAAACTTCCTGGCACCGATTCCTGTTAGCTGGGCTCATGAAAAACACACAAGCGCTGTATTTCTTTCAGTAGACTGAGTGTAGTTTGGGCAATAGTCTGTTGTATTTGGTCTGTAAAATGGGGATCCAAAATGGCGGCTGCCACTCAGTCCCTAGAAACGTCTTTTTTTAAGTTATATTTGATTTCTTCCATTATAGCCCAGGACGATCTCCACAGGTTTAGGAACTACCAGGCCCCCGTCTCCCAAAAGACTCTTCCTGTCCCTGATCCTGTAGGTCATCGTTAGGTTAGAGTTGTTTGAGTGTGTCCTTTTAGTAAGAAAAACAAATTTCGAGAACGTTTGCAGCTAACAACAGTTCGAAACAAGCCATTTTATTAAGACTAATATGTATTTTTAGTAGGATATCAAGAAAAACAAATGATGTTTAAATCGTATTACAACTATAACTGGACAAACATTCACATCAAACATTCTCATCAAACATTTCCGAATCCCTACCAAATTTTCATCACATCAAACCAGAAATAACCAACTCACGATTTATAATACATCGTCAGCAGTACGTTATATTCCCCATGTAAATACACACACTTCGTGACGTTTTGGTTACTGTCACAGACTCACTAGTTGTGTGAGTAATCCTCTAAATTATACAATTCCAACTAGATCTTGCTTTCCTGACACTGCAATTCTTTTGATTGTTATCATCCATAGACATACTTTGTACTTTGCATGTATTTAAAATTGTATGTGAACTTTAATCTGTAAACGTATTGTTTGTCTACTCCAAAAAGAAATAAAACGATAAAAAAGAGACAAATATGAAATATTTGACAATCACGAAGATTCTGATAACCAGTACTCAATACAAGAAAGACGACTTGCATTTTTCTACCACTCCCTCACATAAACAAAGTTTTAGAAACACATACTTAGAAGAAATGGACACTTAGTTATTTTATTATGATTATTGAAATGTTTTTGTCGCTTTTATGTATGTTAGTCTGTTGGCTGTAATATCTTCACTTCCTATTTGTTTTAATAAATATCCAGATAAGGTAGAATACAAATAACGGAAATTGTGGACTGTCTATTTTTTTTTCTTCATAGTTCAAGCTATTTGAACTATTGATTGATACTGATTTCAATGATTTAAGGACATCTATTTCCTCTCTATAAGCGCACCAGTGTCTTCACGATCACCGTCAACCCCCTCTCATCCCAGCCCGACCCCCAGACCTCCCTCCCCGTCCCTGCCCTCAGAGCCTGCCCTCAAGTTGTGGAGATAGATCTTGGTGAAGAATCCAAGCAGCCCCAGTCGTGCTCGGCCGTCCTTGTGTCCTGTGTGAAATACATGTTCCAGAGTTTCTTCACGGAGAGATAGACTTTGGACTTGTTTGCTGTGCCAGTGTTGTGTGAACTACTAGTTTTAGTACCTTTCGGACGAACAATTTTGGACTATTGGTTATTTTGAGAACAAATAATACATACTGTTTTATACATGAATTTAAAATTATATAATAATATCCTTAAAATGTAAATGATAAACGTTGGTGCTTGAAGAACTCGTCTTGTGTATTCGCATTTTTTTTGTATTCACTAAAGGACACGCAAATTGATAATCCCTTTTTGGAGAGTGAAAGGGGTGGGATTTTATCGAAACATAGTATATATACTGTTCCAGAAAATTCTTGAAAATAGTAATTATGTCTGCCCCAAAAATTACATTGTTTTATGGTGTTTTTCTTAAAAAATATTCAGGCTGCAAGTTTTAATTAAAAAGAAAAGTTGTTTGCAACTGTAGCTGAAAATATATCTAATCTCCATACAATTCCCCCACCACCACCCGAATATTAAATGGTCGTCTCCTAACGTCAAGGATAATTATTGCTTATTCATTAATTTTACCTCTCCAAAAATACCTGTAGGTTATGGTAATTCCTCGCTAAGGCTCTTCCTAAAACAACGCAGATTGGATGTTACACATGTACAGTAAGCCATCTGATAAGTAGGGATTCCTGGTAAACTTTGTTTGTCGTAAGAGGCAACTTAATGGATAGGGTGGTCAGGCATGGTGACTTGGTTGATTTGCATGTCATCGTACCCCGACGGCTCATGATATCAATCACTGGATTGTCTGGTTTTGTGAGTCAACTCTTTACAGGCCGCCCTAATATAGCTTGAATATTGCTGTGTGCGGCGTGAAACAAAAAAAAATGAAACATACAATTTTAACAGTTCCAGTTAAAGGATCAGTATACTTTAAACGTAACCACCTGCCCCAATTGTTATTTCATTTGCGAGGACCAGTGAAGATCCGAGGATGAATAGGTCTTCAGCAACCCAAGCTTACTGTAAAAGGTGAATATGCTTGTCGTAAGAGGCGACTAACAGGATCGAGTAGTCAGGCTCGCTGATTTGGTAGATGCATGTCATCATATCCCAATTGCATGGGACTCGTGAAGATTCCGGGGTAGAATAGGTCTTCAGCAACCCATGCTTGCCGTAAAAGGCGACTGTGCTTGTCGTAAAAGGCGACTAACGTGATCGGGTGGTCAGGCTCGCTGACTTTGTTGATGCATGTCATCGATCCTAATTGCGTGGATCGATGCTCATGATATCAATCACTGGATTGTCTAGTCCAGACTCGATTATTTACAGACCGCTGTCATACAGCTGGAATATTGCGGAGTGCGGCGTTAAACAACAAACCAGAACCAGAACCAGAACCAATTGCATGGATCGAGGTTCGTGATGTCAATCACTGGATTGACTGGTCCAGACGTGCAAGCGCTCTAGGGCAGGTAAAACCAGTGTAGGACAGGGCGTGCCTCCCTCTTATGATTGTTGCCGAATAACATCAATATGTTTCGTGTAATAATTTACAGTTAGGAATGTTTTAGAATATATTTCGTAAGTACGTATATCATTATACATATGTGGAACAATGATAAAGTGTCTTTTAAAAAAGGGGACGGTCGGGTAGCCTAGTGGTTAAAGCGTTCGCTCGTCACGCCGAAGACCCGGGTTCGCTTCCCGACATGGGTACAATATGTGAGGCCCATTTCTGGTGTCTCCTGCCATGATATTGCTGGAATATTGCTAAAAGCGCGCGTAAAACCTCACTCACTCACTCACTCACTTTTAAAAAGATGATAGCATAGGATCATTGACCGTGAGCGAAAGATGATTTGACAAAATTACTGATTGATTGGAAGAAAAACACGTCACTCCTGCCTCAACGTTAAGATAGTTATCAATGTGTCCATAGTAAAAATCTAGAAAATATCTGAGGTTAAATGTACCGAATAAAATTAATGAAATGGATTTACAAACATAGATCCTGATATTCAATGAACCCTTTTTTATAACCAGACATTGTAATTACGTGATTAAATTTTGTACTTCAGTAGGGATTTGTTGACATGGTATGCCCGGCGTTACGTGCTCACGGTGTTTACAGTTAATGGTACATGTACCAAGTTGGGATGACAACAATTTGAGTGTAGTCAGCGAAAAGTCACCATGAAAATGGTTTATAGGGAGCAACTCAGAGATACCGCAGCTAATTACGACCGGTCGTTTGATATCGTTTTCTGTTTTTTCCTGCTTCTGAATGAAACACATGTAGACGATTGATCATCTCAAACTTTGATGAATTACAATGTTATTCCCGGTGATGATAATCGATGATGTAAAGTTGGTTGGTTGGTTTGTTGATTAATGCCGCACTCAGCAATATTCCAGCTATATGACGGCGGCCTGCAAATAATCGAGTCTGGACTAGACAATCCAGAGATTAATATCATGAGCATCGATCCACGCAATTGGGATCGATGACATGCATCAACCAAGTCAGCGAGCCTGACCACCCGATCCCGTTAGTCGCCTCTTACGACAAGCTTAGTCGCCTTTTACGGCAAGCATGGGTTGCTGAAGACCTACTCTACCCCGGATCTTCACGGGTCGCTGATGTAAAGAAGGTTATGTGCAGAATCTTTTTTTAGCGAAAACACACCCCTGAAAACGTTTAATGGAAATAGGTTTATATATATTATTTTTTATAGAAACATACTTTGTTGTCAAACTCTTGTTATATTACAAGAAATAGAAATATTGATTTGAAGATTGGGAATATTCCATGTAGACTAATGTCATAACATAGATTTCTCAATCGTTATCAATCGTGTCATTCCGGTATAGGCAGTTTACGGAAAAGAGCGAGAGGTGACGATCGCTGATGGCTCTCCATGGAGACCGTTGCTACTTCCGTTATTCACAAACGACGCCATTTTGGTTGTTGCTGCTGCACTTTGTTTCCACGTCTGTGTTTGCATTTTGCTTTTTATCCCGCACGTATCTCACGTTCTGCACGATGTATGCCTCTGTTGCTTTGGTTTATCATCAAGGTATCTAGTAGTGGTCTCAGTGTTAACTTATGTTTGCTTTTTATCTTGATTTCAAAGCTTACAGAGTGATACCTTTTGACGGATTGTATTCCCAACTTGTATCTGTCGTAAACATTTGGTAACAATAAAAGTGAAAGAGAATGACTGACAAACTCATTAGCACATGGGACATTTCATGTGCTTCGCCGGTCCCACTTTAATTATATTCTTGTGTACTATGTCTTTTACAACTGATCAAGTATTTGTCTCTTGTGAATGTGTATGGATGTGAATGTGTGTTTACTTTTGTAAAACGCTTGGAAATTCCCTTATCTTTTGTAACTAATTTCGTTTTTTAATAGTAATTATGTCATTTCAATTCCAATTGTAAATGCATATTCTTCACTGTCAACGTATCGTGACACATGATAAAAGTAACAGTAAAAGTTTATCTATGTTTCCCCTTTCTATAGCTCAGGACGATCTCCACAGGTTTAGGAACTACCAGGCCCCCGTCTCCCAAAAGACTCTTCCTGTCCCTGATCCTGTAGGTCATCATTGGGTTCAAGTTGTTTGAGTGTGTCCTTTTAGTAAGAAAAACAAATTTCGAGAACGTTTGCAACTAACAACAGTTCGAAACAAGTCATTTTATTAAGACTAATATGAATTTTTGTTAGGTTATCAAGAAAAATAGATGATGTTTAAATCGTATTACAACTATAACTGAACAAACATTCTCATCAAACATTTCCGAATCCCTACCAAATTTCCATCACATCAAACCAGAAATAACCAACTCACGAGTTATAATACATCGTCAGCCGTACGTTATATTCCCCATGTAAATACACACACTTCATGACATTTTGGTTACTGTCACAGACTCACTAGTTGTGTGAGTAATCCTCTAAATTATACAATTCCAACTAGATCTTGCTTTCCTGACACTGCAATTCTTTTGATTGTTATCATCCATAGACATACTTTGTACTTTGCATGTATTTAAAATTGTATGTGAACTTTAATCTGTAAACGTATTGTTTGTCTACTCCAAAAAGAAATAAAACGATAAAAAAGAGACAAATATGAAATATTTGACAATCACGAAGATTCTGATAACCAGTACTCAATACAAGAAAGACGACTTGCATTTTTCTACCACTCCCTCACATAAACAAAGTTTTAGAAACACATACTTAGTAGAAATGGACACTTAGTTATTTTATTATGATTATTGAAATGTTTTTGTCGCTTTTAAGTATGTTAGTCTGTTGGCTGTAATATCTTCACTTCCTATTTGTTTTAATAAATATCCAGATAAGGTAGAATACAAATAACGGAAATTGTGGACTGTCTATTTTTTTTCTTCATAGTTCAAGCTATTTGGACTATCGATTGATACTGATTTCAATGATTTAAGGACATCTATTTCCTCTCTATAAGCGCACCAGTGTCTTCACGATCACCGTCAACCCCCTCTCATCCCAGCCCGACCCCCAGACCTCCCTCCCCGCCCCCAGAGCCCGCCCTCAAGTTGTGGAGATAGATCTTGGTGAAGAATCCAAGCAGCCCCAGTCGTGCTCGGCCGTCCTTGTGTCCTGTGTGAAATACATGTTCCAGAGTTTCTTCACGGAGAGATAGACTTTGGACTTGTTTGCTGTGCCAGTGTTGTGTGAACTACTAGTTTTAGGACCTTTCGGACGAACAATTTTGGACTATTTGGGTTATTTTGAGAACATAAATAATACATACTGTTTTATACATGAATTTAAAATTATATGATATTATCCTTAAAATGTAAATGATAAACGTTGGTGCTTGAAGAACTCGTCTTGTGTATTCGCATTTTATTTGTATTCACTAAAGGACACGCAAATTGATAATCCCTTAATGAAGAGTGAATGGGGTGGGATTTTATCGAAACATAGTATATATACTGTTCCAGAAAATTCTTGAAAATAGTAATTATGTCTGCCCCCCAAATTACATTGTTTCATGGTGTTTTTCTTAAAAAAATATTCAGGCTCATAGTTTTAACTAAAAAGAAAAGTTGTTTGCAACTGTAGCTGAAAATATATCTAATCTCCATACAAAACCCTTTCCCCCTCCACCCGAATATTAAATGGTCGTCTCCTAACGTCAAGGATAATTATTGCTTATTCATTAATTTTACCTCTCCAAAAATACCTGTGGGTTATGGTAATTCCTCGCTAAGGCTCTTCCTAAAACAACGCAGATTGGATGTTACACATGTACAGTAAGCCATCTGACCAGTAGGGATTCCTGGTTAACTTTGTTTGTCGTAAGAGGCAACTTAATGGATAGGGTGGTCAGGCATGGTGACTTGGTTAATTTGCATGTCATCGTACCCCGACGGCTCATGATATCAATCACTGGATTGTCTGGTTTTGTGAGTCAACTCTTTACAGGCCGCTCTAATATAGCTTGAATATTGTTGTGTGCGGCGTGAAGCAAAAAAAAATATGAGTGAGTGAGTGAGTTAAAGTTTAACGTCACATCCGCAATATTTCAGCCATATCGTGACGAAACAAAATTTGACATTAACAATATATTTTAAACGGTATACAATTCTGCCGACGAAGGGCAGTATAATATCTAAAATATCACACATTTACATAAAACTAGTCAGAGAGCATGTAAAAATATATTAACATTTTACAACACAGCATAAAAACAGGCTATAGATCGCCCAAATAAATAAATATGAAACATACAATTTTAACAGTTCCAGTTAAAGGACACAATATACTTTAAACGTAACCACCTGCCCCAATTGTTATTTCATTTGCGAGGACCCGTGAAGATCCGAGGATGAATAGGTCTCCAGCAACCCAAGCTTACTGTAAAAGGTGAATATGCTTGTCGTAAGAGGCGACTAACAGGATCGAATAGTCAGGCTCGCTGATTTGGTAGATGCATGTCTTCATATCCCAATTGCATGGGACTCGCGAAGATTCCGGGGTAGAATAGGTCTTCAGCAACCCATGCTTGCCGTAAAAGGCGACTGTGCTTGTCGTAAAAGGCGACTAACGTGATCGGGTGGTCAGGCTCGCTGACTTGGTTGATGCATGTCATCGATCCAATTGCGTGGATCGATGCTCATGATATCAATCACTGGATTGTCTAGTCCAGACTCGATTATTTACAGATCGCTGTCATACAGCTGGAATATTGCTGAGTGCGGCGTTAAACAACAAACCAGAACCAGAACCAGAACCAATTGCATGGATCGAGGTTCGTGATGTCAATCACTGGATTGACTGGTCCAGACGTGCAAGCGCTCTAGGGCAGGTAAAACCAGTGTAGGACAGGGCGTGCCTCCCTCTTATGATTGTTGCCGAATAACATCAATATGTTTCGTGTAATAATTTACAGTTAGGAATGTTTTAGAATATATTTCGTAAGTACGTATATCATTATACATATGTGGAACAATGATAAAGTGTCTTTTAAAAAAGGGGACGGTCGGGTAGCCTAGTGGTTAAAGCGTTCGCTCGTCACGCCGAAGACCCGGGTTCGCTTCCCGACATGGGTACAATGTGTGAGGCCCATTTCTGGTGTCTCCTGCCATGATATTGCTGGAATATTGCTAAAAGGGCGCGTAAAACCTCACTCACTCACTCACTCACTCACTCACTTTTAAAAAGATGATAGCATAGGATCATTGACCGTGAGCGAAAGATGATTTGACAAAATGACTGATTGATTGGAAGAAAAACACGTTACTCCTGCCTCAAAGTTGATATAGTAATCAATGTGTCCATAGTAAAAATCTAGAAAATATCTGAGGTTAAATGTACCGAATAAAATTAATGAAATGGATTACAAACATAGATCCTGAGATTCAATGAACCCTTTTTTATAACCAGACAGTGTAATTACGTGATTACATTTTGTACTTCAGTAGGGATTTGTTGACATGGTATGCCCGGCGTTACGTGCTCACGGTGTTTACAGTTAATGGTACATGTACCAAGTTGGGATGACAACAATTTGAGTGTAGTCAGCGACAAGTCACCATGAAAATGGTTTATAGGGAGCAACACAGAGATACCGCAGCTAATTACGACCGGTCGTTTAATATCGTTTTCTGTTTTTTCCTGCTTCTGAATGAAACACAAGTAGACGATTGATCATCTCAAACTTTGATGAATTACAATGTTATTCCCGGTGATGATAATCGATGATGTAAAGTTGGTTGGTTGGTTTGTTGATTAATGCCGCACTCAGCAATATTCCAGCTATATGACGGCGGCCTGCAAATAATCGAGTCTGGACTAGACAATCCAGAGATTAATATCATGAGCATCGATCCACGCAATTGGGGTCGATGACATGCATCAACCAAGTCAGCGAGCCTGACCACCCGATCCCGTTAGTCGCCTCTTACGACAAGCTTAGTCGCCTTTTACGGCAAGCATGGGTTGCTGAAGACCTACTCTACCCCGGATCTTCACGGGTCGCTGATGTAAAGAAGGTTATGTGCAGAATCTTTTTTTAGCGAAAACACACCCCTGAAAACGTTTAATGGACATAGGTTTATATATATTATTTTTTATAGAAACATACTTTGTTGTCAAACTCTAGTTATATTACAAGAAATAGAAATATTGATTTGAAGATTGGGAATATTCCATGTAGACTAATGTCATAACATAGATTTCTCAATCGTTATCAATCGTGTCATTCCGGTATAGGCAGTTTACGGAAAAGAGCGAGAGGTGACGATCGCTGATGGATCTCCATGGAGACCGTTGCTACTTCCGTTATTCACAAACGACGCCATTTTGGTTGTTGCTGCTGCACTTTGTTTCCACGTCTGTGTTTGCATTTTGCTCTTTATCCCGCACGTATCTCACGTTCTGCACGATGTATGCCTCTGTTGCTTTGGTTTATCATCAAGGTATCTAGTAGTGGTCTCAGTGTTAACTTATGTTTGCTTTTTATCTTGATTTAAAAGCTTACAGATTGATACCTTTTGACGGATTGCATTCCCAACTTGAAGCTGTCGTAAACATTTGGTAACAATAAAAGTGAAAGAGAATGACTGACATACTCATTAGCAGATGGGACATTTCATGTGCTTCGCCGGTCCCACTTTAATTATATTCTTGTGTACTATGTCTTTTACAACTGATCATGTATTTGTCTCTTGTGAATGTGTATGGATGTGAATGTGTGTTTACTTTTGTAAAACGCTTGGAAATTCCCTTATCTTTTGTAACTAATTTCGGTTTTTAATAGTAATTATGTCATTTCAATTCCAATTGTAAATGCATATTCTTCACTGTCAACGTATCGTGACAAATGATAAAAGTAACAGTAAAAGTTTATCTATGTTTCCCCTTTCTATAGCTCAGGACAATCTCCACAGGTTTAGGAACTACCAGGCCCCCGTCTCCCAAAAGACTCTTCCTGTCCCTGATCCTGTAGGTCATCATTGGGTTCAAGTTGTTTGAGTGTGTCCTTTTAGTAAGAAAAACAAATTTCGAGAACGTTTGCAACTAACAACAGTTCGAAACAAGTCATTTTATTAAGACTAATATGAATTTTTGTTAGGTTATCAAGAAAAATAGATGATGTTTAAATCGTATTACAACTATAACTGAACAAACATTCACATCAAACATTTCCGAATCCCTACCAAATTTCCATCACATCAAACCAGAAATAACCAACTCACGAGTTCTAATACATCGTCAGCCGTACGTTATATTCCCCATGTAAATACACACACTTCGTGACATTTTGGTTACTGTCACTCTAAATTATAAAATTCCAACTAGATCTTGCTTTCCTGACACTGCAATTCTTTTGATTGTTATGGTCCATGGACATACTTTGTTCTTTGCATGTATTTAAAGTTGTATGTGAACTTTAATCTGTAAACGTATTGTTTGTCTACTCCAAAAAGAAATAAAACGATAAAAAAGAGACAAATATGAAATACTTGACAATCACGAAGATTCTAAAAAACAGTACTCAATGCAAGAAAGACGACTTGCATTTTTCTACCACTCCCTCACATAACCAAAGTTTTAGAAACACATACTTAGTAGAAATGGACACTTAGTTATTTTATTATGATTATTGAAATGTTTTTGTCGCTTTTATGTATGTTAGTCTGTTGGCTGTAATATCTTCACTTCCTATTTGTTTTAATAAATATCCAGATAAGGTGGAGTACAAATAACGGAAATTTTCTTCATAGTTCAAGCTATTTGAACTATAGATTGATACTGATTTCAATGATTTAAGGACATCTATTTCTTCTCTATAAGCGCACCAGTGTCTTCACGATTACCGTCAACCCCCTCTCATCCCAGCCCGACCCCCAGACCTCCCTCCCCGTCCCTGCCCTCAGAGCCCGCCCTCAAGTTGTGGAGATAGATCTTGGTGAAGAATCCAAGCAGCCCCAGTCGTGCTCGGCCGTCCTTGTGTCCTGTGTGAAATACATGTTCCAGAGTTTCTTCACGGAGAGATAGACTTTGGACTTGTTTGCTGTGCCAGTGTTGTGTGAACTACTAGTTTTAGGACCTTTCGGACGAACAATTTTGGACTATTTGGGTTATTTTGAGAACATAAATAATACATACTGTTTTATACATGAATTTAAAATTATATTATAATATCCTTAAAATATAAATGATAAACGTTGGTGCTTGAAGAACGCGTCTTGTGTATTCGCATTTTATTTGTATTCACTAAAGGACAGGCCAATTGATAATCCCTTTTTGGAGAGTGGGAATGGGGTGGGATTTTATCGAATCAAAATATACTTTGTGCCAGAAAATTCTTGAAAATAGTGATTATGTCTGCCACAAAAATCACCTTGTTTCATGGTGTTTTTCTTTAAAAAAATATTATATAGCTGGAAATATATCTAATCTCCATACAAAATCCTTACCTACCCCTCCACCCGAATATTAAATGGTCGGCTCCTAACGTCACAGATAATTATTGCTTATTCTTTAATTTTACCTCACCAAAAATACCTGTAGGTTATGGTAATTCCTCGCTAAGGCTCTTATTAAAACAACGCAGATCGGATGTTACACATATACAGAAAGCCTTCTGATAAGTAGGGATTCCTGGTAAACTTTGTTTGTCGTAAGAGGCAACTTAATGGATAGGGTGGTCAGGCATGGTGACTTGGTTAATTTGCATGTCATCGTACCCCGGCGGCTCATGATATCAATCACTGGATTGTCTGTTTTGTGAGTCAACTCTTTACAGGCCGCCCTAATATAGCTTGAATATTGCTGTGTGCGGCGTGAAACAACAAAAATATGAAATATACAATTTGAACAGTTCCATCACTTAAAGGATACAATATACTTAAAACGTAACCACCTGCCCCTATTGTTATTTCATTTGCGAGGACCTGTGAAGATCCGAGGATGAATAGGTCTTCAACAAACCCTGCTTGCCGTAAAAGGCGACTATGATTGTCGTAAGAGGAGACTAACGGGATAGGGGTGTCAGGCTCGCTTACTTGGTTGCTGCATGTCATTGTATCCCAGATACGTGGACCGATGCCCATGATGTCAATCACTGGATTGTCTGGCCCAGACTCGATTAATAACAGACAGACGTCATATAGCTGGAATATTACTGAGTGTGGCGTTAAACATATAGATAAACATGTCATAGAATGGTTAACTTTCTTTTCGAAAATATCCCAAAACGTGAAAAACTATTTCCATTTGCGTAGTCATCCTTTGTTTTCATTGGTTGAACGGTTCCTCTCGCTGTCATCGAAGCCATACGGAGAGCTAGCGATACGGCCACTTTGATGTACAAAGATATATTGTCATGTACCTCAATTTAGTAGCTGTCGAAAGATAGCGATATGAGTATGCAAAACAATATGTAAAGCGCACCGAAAGGCTTGCATTAGGCTAGTCTGTTCCGATTTCAGAATACGCGAGTTTGTTTACAAACAAGAGTAAGGTAAGGTCACGTGATATGCAAATTAGCCGGTGGCAGTGGTATTGTGCTAAGTCCCCACTGCGCTAGAAGGTTAATAGTCACCATCTCTCTCTACCGGGTACCCATTCACTTCTGAGTTAAAAGAGGCATATTTCAAACAAATTTAAAACACGGTACAACTAGTAGGTACAACTTGTATGCAATTACTTGTACGAACTGAGGTTGTATACAATTTTGCATTCACACTGCGATAGGGGGCACGGGTGGCCAAGTCGTCTAAGGCGCCGTGAATCGCTGTGCAGAGTTGCGTCCCTTGGGCACTCCAGAAACCTATGATTGTGGGTTCGAATCCCGGTTCGCCCCGATTATGTTTCTAGGTTTGTCAGCACCATACCCGTGCTCGTGGGTTTCACCGGAGTGGTAAACGTCTGAGACCTGCATCACTTCGGGCTTTTCTCCCACATTAAGCTGACACGCCGTGATATTACTGGAATAATGTTAAAAGCGGCGTTAAACCCAACTCACTCACTCACTATTTCATAATATAGTAGGCAATGGCGGATCCAGCATTTTTAAGAGGTAGGGGTCCAAAATATCAATATCCTGCATTATTTTTCTCTAATTATTGTGCAAAGTTGTTTTATTATTACACCAAATAGTATCATGGTAAAAAACATATAACTACCGGTACATAATGAGTGGTGGAGCCACAGATATTGTGCTATGGGGCGTGTCTGCATATCTTGGAGAAACAGACTCGTCAGTTGACCGAACGTGACATGGAAACTTTTGCAGCCAAGCTACTGCTGACAGACCCGGACATTGAACTCGTAACCTGCACGAAGCCTGACACAAATATTCAAACCTCGCTACTCACTGAGCCACGGAGGCCTTGATTACCATGTACACGTTTTAGACACTTTATAGGCCAGAAGTTACCTGTGAAGATCCGGGGTACAATAGATCTTCAGCAACCCATGCTTGTCGTAAGAGGCGACTAACGGGTTCTTGTGGCCACACGCTCTGACTTAGTTGATGCATGTCATCGTGTCTCAATTGCGCAGATCGATGCTCATGATATCAATCACTGGATTGTCGGGTCCAGACCTGATTACTTACAGACCTCCGTCCACCTGACAAAAGTGTAGCCTTACCTGCCGTTGGTCAATCAATCAGAGAGAACTTCCTCATATAATGTCAAGGTTCTATAACCTCGCCACTTGAAATATCGCGATGATTAATTAACACAGCTGCATGTGTGCTGATGGTAAGGAATATTGCTTACAGTAACGACAAAAACTGTAAAGTTCGCTTTTCAAGAAATGTTCAAATTACCAGCGATAAACATCATCATTGAGTTTTGATCCCGTGGTTACAATCCTGGTAGAAACCGGCAGTGTTAAGCAGTAAACATGGAAGCGCTTTAAAATACTACATCTGCACGTTTTTCTCTTTTGCTTCGTGCTGGTAATGAGCGTTCGGTGCACACGCTACTAAATCTGGGGCCTGCGTCACTTTCCGTGACATAACTGGAATACTGGCCAAAGCGGCGTTAAACCCAACTCGCTCACTGACTCCAACCTTGAAGTTTAATTTTAACTTTACGAAGACCTAGACTTTGGTGATCAACCTGAACAAAAACACTTTATAGTCTTTAACATTAAATATTGACACTCACCTTAGCCACTAGGTCCACCGTCCCAGCCCAATCAAGATAAACGATTGATTAAATGAATACTTACTGAAACATTAACACAAGATCACCCACACTGGAATGAATAGTGTCAATGTATTTCGTGTGTGAATTAAAGAAATTGCATGCGTCTGTTTTCCCCAACAAAGAGTTTGAATCAAATTCAGCCTTGATGGGTTAAAACTTTCGATTTTTGATCATGTTATAATGACATTAACGAATGGGAAAAAAACAATCTGGAACTTTTCTTTGAAATCATACAGCTTGTTCTAAAATTAAATACCTCGAAATTTGAGTACAGGAAGAAATTTCGGCTCAGAGAAACATTTCAAAATGATTTTGGAAAAAGCCATGAATGGTGTGGCAGTAACGGGGACCGTTTCTTCCCCGTTAAATCACTGCCTCGCACGGAATGAATCAATAAACACGGAAAGACTGCATGGTCTCCCTGATGGGATCTGGTACTTTTCCAAGACAATTTACAAACTAAGTCGATTTATCGTGTCTTTTTTTTCATTGGTTTCTTTTTAACTCTTCCGACAAAACGAAAGAGTTGTGGCTTCGACAGAAAGGAGACACTGTTCTAGGACTTGGTAAATTAGGTGATCTCTCTCCAGCATCACATAAATGGTTTTCTTGTAATTCAAACGCTGCTTGAAATCGGAACTTTATTTGAGCATGTGCACTCTAATCAGGTTCACGTGGGCGAAATGGCAGAAAAATAAGAAAATTGCTTTCCAAAGCAATTGTAAAACAACATCCTGTTTTATGCAAACGAAATTACTCTGATGCATCGTTGACCCCAGGGCATGCTCTAAAACGCTATGTTCAACCAATCTTTCAATCATTAACGTCGAGGGGTGGGGGGTGGAGGTTGAGAGAGGTTTTGATATTTTGGACCCCTCTCTGTTAAAAATCCTGGATCCGCCCTTGCATTTCTGACAAATATATTTACGTTTCTTGAATTTGCAAGTTGATAACGTTTATTAGCGTTTTGTAAATCCAGAAAACTATATTCTTTCGTAAGTTCTTACTATAGTTCTTGTCAAATATTTAATTACTACATACATTATCATGTCCCTATGATAATAAGGGCGGTCGGGTAGCCTAGTGGTTAAAGCGTTCGCTCGTCACGCCGAAGACCCGGGTTCGATTCCCGACATGGATACAATGTGTGAAGCGCCGTGACATTGCTGGAATATTGCTAAAAGCAGCGTAAATCCTCACTCACTATGATGATAATCGGAGGTACATGCTTATGGTAATTCAAGTTCCAACTCCCCTATGCTTGTATTAGGCGTTGCTAAAATAGTTTGTTCTTTGTCCCACGTTATATTGCTGCAGCACGTTTTCCTGTGTTGGACATTTGTCACTAAACGATCGTCTCATTTATAGATTCCCAAAGCAGCATTCAACTGTCTCAGGCTATTATGATGCTAAACCACATCCTGACACGCACTGATCTCAGACAACAGGACATCGAGCTATTTACGATCAGAATTGAATACGAGATGCACTTGTCCTACAAAAGCCAATTATGGAGTATTTCTGTACACACGAAGACAATTATACTAAAGACGTCTGCCTTGCACCCGCCCCAGGCCGTCGTCGCGATCTTGCTGACTGACCACTTAAAAGCGAGTTTTCCAGTCAGCTCATGGACTACGAGTTGACCGGTCGAACTTGTGAAATAAACACCATCAAGGTCGTCTTCAAATATATGTGTGGTTGACAGAAATATATGCGGCTGGAATAACAATATCGGGAATACATCTGCCTTCGGAGGAACAGATGCAGATGGGGTTCTTTTGTCTGCGAATTTTCACTCGTGATCAGCAGTGACAGTTGTTATTGGCGACTAATATGTAGTCCGGGCCAGAATGAAGATTTTTATCATAAATTGATTCGGATCCAGCAGCAGAATGAATTATGTCTCCTGCCGGTTAGTGTTACAAGGAAGGTACTTGTTTCCCGTCCTGGTTGAAGCATAATACTGATAAACTTTGAACAGAATGAGACAAAAGTAAATCGAGATTACGAGAGTCACGCCTTTCTTAAAATTGTTGTTTGTTGATTAACGCCGCACTCAGTAATATTCCAGCTTACGGCTGTCTGGAAATAATCGAGTCTTGACCCGACAATCCAGTGATTGACATCATGAGCATCGATCTACGCAATTGGGAAACGATGACATGCATCAACCAAGTCAGCGAGCCTGACAGCCCAATTCGGTTAGTCACCTCTTACAACAAGCATGGGTTGCTGAAGGCGGATCTTTACGGGTCTTTGCTTACTAAAACCGATTATGAACATGATTATTACAAGTACAACTGATAGTGTGGGTTGTAACACCCTCCAATAATAAGATAGGAGGCATAGAGATGGCATGTATTAATTATGTTAAGTATGACAGCAACAACGAGCATTAATGATCATAAACGACTATTGTCATTATTATAGGTCCGTGAAGATCCGGGGTACAATAGGTCTCCAGCAATCCATGCTTGCCGTAACAAGTTATTATGCTAACGGGATCGGTTGGTCAGGCTCGCTGACTTGACTGATGAATGTCATCGATTCCAATTGCGTGGATCAATGCTCGTGTAATCAATCACTGGATTGTCTGGTCCAGACTTATTTACAGACCGCCATCATTATGCTAGAATTTGCTGAATGCGTTAAACAAGAAACAAACAAATCATTTTTGTACATTCAGAAAGACATTGGATACTTTACAAAATTATATTTAATCAAAACAAAAAGTATATGAAGCGGCTGTAAAATACACGACACTATCAGGTAATTTATATTCTATTCCAACTACAGGTTTATTAATTTTTTTAGAATAAACTTATGGTATAATATACTAGGAACCATAAAGCGACGGTTGACCTCAGCTCAATCACGTGGTATTAAAACTCGAGTTTTGATACATCTCTCTCTTAGAGAGGTCACAGACGTTGGAAGTTCTGGTGAAGAACTTAGTGTTTAACCAGCCACACTATTTAAATCGTGAAGGATGCGGAAGGTCTCTGTGAGACTCGTCGCTGATAGATTTGCAATATCCATGCACGTAATAATAAAACACTTGAATTTAAGAGCCTCATTAATAGCTTCTGTCCTAAGGTTTACATGAAATGGGACATCAGAGAGTTGAAGGCTCGCTTAGATATTTATGAGTTCCGTCGCAGGAAATACCATAGTTATTTATAGTGGATACTGTGAATATAGTGCTGCCCAAAATATAAACCATGTTTTCAATTGTATATAGAAAAGGATTCCCAAAAGAATGTGAACATTGCCCAAACCTGCTTTTTTCTTTTACCCCGATCTAAAAGGACAGGAATATATAGTTATTCCAAGGAATTTCGTCCGTCCTATCCAAGGACATTTTTGTGTGCGAACTACAACTTGAAAACTACGACCTACATAACTTGAAAAATACTCGTACTGCATAGATTCTTTTAAAAGTTGGTGAACACTTTCTACACAAATAGGGGAGGTGCAGTGCGAAGTTTGATTTCATTTTTTATATTTTCTGACCAAAAGACATATATTTTTCATTTTTTACTTAGAATGTTTTTACTTAAACATTTGTGATACCTGTAACTTGATGACTATTGCATGGATCCTTTGGAACACGTTCTGTGCTAATAGGAGAGGTACAGTGCAAAGTTTGATTTTAGTTTTATTCACCCGACCTGAAAGGACAAAGACTATGTCATATCATTTTACTTTTTAAGAGAATATCAAAATTGCTCTTCATCTGATGTTGGCGTTGAGATCGGGGTATTAGTGAGGCGTGATCACTGTTTGCCTTGTTTAGATAATCATAACATTGTACATTATGAAACTACGACAACTATCCGACAGGGAATGCATATTCGTTTAAACACTCAATGAAATGTTTCATGTTGATATTTGTATTTCAGTTTCACATTTCAGTAAATTATCATTTTGCAAGAACAAAAACAAACATTTGATTACATAATTAAATTAATAGCATCGAATATTGCGAAGGCATTACTTCCTAAGCTTGTCCAAGGTGGGTAAGACCTCAGTGGCAAGCTCGGTAACGCCATCCGGTAATCGGATTCGAATACCAGCATTTAGAACTACATAGATATTCTATGAAAAGGTATTTCACATTACTGTTTGTTAAATATCTATATATAAATAGCGACACAGGGTACAGGAACAGGTTATTAGAAGGTTATAAAACCCTTCTTCAGGGGCGGTACATAGACAATCTCACCCGAGCGTCTTATGATATCAAACATAACACGTTTAACACGAGTTGACAAAAGTGTATGTTCACTTTAACTATATCATATATATATATATATATATATATATATATATATATATATATATATATATATATATATATATAACAACAAAAGTTCCTGTGACATTGAATAAGATTTAATGCAAAGTTTTTTACCAACTAAGAAACAATTCATGTTTGCAACAGACAAAAGACTCCTGTAAATGTTCAAATTGTTTAATTTGCAGTACTGACTTCAGAAAAAGCGTGATTTCATTAAAAAAAAAAACATGAACATGCCAGAATGTCAATTTACAAATCAATAGCGTGTGTGTCCACCTCTGGTTGCGATGCAAGCAACACTTCTTCGTCTCATGGAAAGGACCAGGCGTCGCACAAAGTCATGTGGGATATCAGTCCATATCTGCTGGAGCATGTTTCGAAGTTCCTTGAGTGTCTTGTCGAAGGCGCCGATCCATCTCATCCCACATGTGCTCGATTGGTGAGAGATCAGGGGAGCGAGCCGGTCAGGGGATGGCATTCACGTTGTTTTGTTGAAGAGAGTCCTGAACAAGTCGAGCAATATGCGGCCGGGCGTTGTCATGTTGAAAGGTAATGGGCCATGATGACGCAAAAACGGTAGAACAACAGGGCCGATGATCTCGTCGCGGTAGCGCTGTCCATTGAGATTTCCCTCTACCACTACCAAACGGGTCCTCTGTCTTGCTGTAATCCCACCCCATACCATAACGCTGCCGCCCCGAACCGATCTTCTTCCATGACACAATGATTGACGTAACGTTCACCTCGACGTCGGTACACTCGAATCCGTCCATCGCTGTGGCTGAGGTGAAAACGAGACTCGTCAGTGAATAGAACTTGTCCCCACTGCATGGCCCTCCAGCGTAGACGCTGTCTGTACCACTGAGGACGTGCTTGACGGTGGTTTCCTGTCAAAATAGGACGTCTGGCGGGTCTTCTGGCGACAATCCCTCACAGTCTGAGCCGACGACGTACGGTTTGTGAAGATATTCGTCGAAGGCCAGGGATGCTTCTTGCAGTCACTGTTGCTGGCTGATATCGATTTCGTAGGTGTGTTGTTCGAATCCAGTTGTCTTGTCGATTATTGGTCACTCGTGGCCTGCCACTCCGAGGATGGTCTCTGACTGAATTCTTTTGTTGCCAACGTTCCCATAAACACCAAATGGTGTTTCTGTGGACGTTAAATTATCTTGCAACGTCACGTTGACTCGATCCCGCTTAAAGCATACCGATGGCTCGCAGACGATCATTTTCGGCTCATTTCGTAATGTTGAATAATTGCGTAATTTTGTTGTTTTTCTGACTGACGCACATGTTTTTGTACCCATTCTTGGGTAGTGAAATGCATGAGGCTTGCATAAAAGTCAACTTTTGCATGGAATGCATGCTTTTCTGTAGCAGTTGCGTTTTTGTGACTTGATTCCATACATGTACTACAATATTGAAAACCAAACTTTACTTGTTTGAAAAATACACTAAAATATTGGTGTCACTGGAACTTTTGTTGTTGAGTATATACTAGTATTCATACCCTTATTGCAGTGTGACTATGCTGTATCTGCACACAGACAGACACACTCTCAAAGACAGACCCGCCACAATACAAAGCACCTCCCAATTAAACGCAAACGAAGTCAAAACAAAAACCACAAATAACACAAAACGTCAAACTCATTAAAAAGGCAAAGACTGCCATTCACTATTCGGTTTAACAATCTATTAAAAACATACAAACTTAAAAACATAAAACTCACCCTGCATGACTATTCATATCACCCCAGTCCCTACACACAGACACTTGACATAAATAACAATATTTAAAGCGAACATAAAAAGTGTATATACATATATACAACACTGACCAGACTGGAAACACACCCGTGAAGATCCGGGATAGAATAGGTCTTCAGCAACCCATGCTTGCCGTAGAAGGCGACTAACGGGATCGGGTGGTCAGGCTCGCTGACTTAGTTGATGCATGTCATCGATCCCAATTGCGTGGATCGATGCTCATGATACTAATCACTGGATTGTCTGGTCCAGACTCGATTATTTACAGACCGCCGTCATATAGCTGGAATATTGCTGAGTGCGGCGTTAAACAGCAAACCAACCAACCAACAACCAGACTGGACACACATTACACAGCCGACTCCCTCAACCCAACAACACAAGTCTTCTCCGTACACACCACCAAAACCATATTACTAAAGAATCGGGTATTCTTTGACTACTTTTGAGTAGTATACAAACTAATCAAATAATGTGAGTGGGTGAGTTGGGTTTAACGCCGCTTTTAACATTATTCCAGTTATATCACGGCTTGTCAGCTTAATGTGGGAGGAAAGCAGGTCTCAGACGTTTACCACTTCGGTGAAACCCACGAGCACGGGTATGGTGCTGACAAACCTAGAATCATAATCGGGGCGAACCGGGCTTCGACCCCACAATCATAGGTTTCTGGCGTGCCCAAGGGACGCAACTCTGCACAGCGAATCACGGCGCCTTAGACGACTGGGCCACCCGTGCCCCCAATCACATAATGACATACGACGGGTTACTTAAAAGGTCTGAGCATGTATCCTGAACGGTTTTCGTGTATTAAACACACTACTTTCTATGCTTTCAGGTTGCATTTGAACCCAATTCACAACCAGGCAGCATAAATGTGCAGGCATCAAAGTGAAGAGGTATTCTTTGTTGATGATAACGAACAAAAATGGCAACCATACTGTCATCAAGTCATTCGTCACCACTCGCCCCTTTCCGTAACTTGCAAGAAAACTCGTCCCCCTATCGATGAATGTTATGTTCGAAAACACGACAAACCAATCAGAATGCGCGTATGATTTCAAGTTCTTCGTCAAAGAATCCCTCAGAAATAATTTTTGACTTTACATATGTCTTGTATCTAAAAATATACCAAAGACACACTTAAATAGGTTTCAATCATACTGTATAATTCCGCAAGTCCCGATGTGCTTTAAATTGCATCTGAAATATATATAATATATGGGGAAAATGTGTGAACCATTACGCAACGAGTTGACAATTGTTTTAGGTATGCCCGTTTGCGCTAAGACGGAACCCGGTCGCAAAAATGGCCACGAGAGGGGCACGAGTCGCTATTCGGCTTGTCCCGGAATAATACGAGTTGGTCACGAATGGTCATCAAGTATCTCCAAATGAAAGGGCCACTTCTAACAGACATCCATGCGTAATGGTGTCAACTTTAGGGGGTGATGAGTTCAGCTGAAGCAAAAGCTTCGTTTTTCTGGGATTGCAAAGACATCCTACATGTGGACTAGCTCCCGAAAGTAAGAACATTAATGGCCAATATCATGCTAATCTGCTCAGGCAACTGTGTAAGAATATCAAGGCAAACCTCGTGGAAAACTCAAAGGTGTTTGTTCCACCAGGACACGGCACTGTGCACAAGTCTGTTGTCGCCATGCATGACTGTGGCGTGGAACGCATTGAAACATCCTCCGTACGTCCCACAAGTTTATGCCGCTATTCGAAATTTCGAAATTCAACATGGGCTACATATCCCCTCCCCCGTGAGGACTCGGGGTAGAATGAGTCCCCTACACCCCATTGCTAGTCGTAAGAGGCGACTAAATTGGGCAACTCTTTAAAAGAATTCTTGGTCAGAACATGGTAATTTGTGCAGCAGTGATCACTTTCCTACTGTGCTTAAAACCATCCCTACCTCCATAATTCTATTTTTAAATGGCAGGGCGGATTGTCTGTCTTTAAGTACTTTATGCAGTAGTAAATTGAAAGCTACTTATTTCATAAATGACCCTTACCAAATTGAATTGTTTTCCGAATAAGCACTGCCACTGAAAGAAGACCTTGTAAATTCCCGTGTCATACACCATGGTATAATAACGATTGTAAAGAGCTAGAAAAGCTCGAAAAGGCCTGAAAGAGACTTTAGTGAGCATTCAAAACAAAGTGGTCAAAGGGGGACCACGTTTTGGTGTATAACTGTTACTGTTATCACTCATATGAAGAATATTGAAGCTAGATGTTTGAAAGCGCTTGATATTCTTAAGCCCTTCCTACACTAAACCAGCGCTGTGCAGTCCAGTGCGTTTTATTACAAACCAAAGTTGGGCATCCCTTCAATGCAGGGAACATGTCGATTACAAAATAAAGACGAAATTTGTTAAAGAAATATAGAAAATAACATATCACTTGGATATACGTAATGTTTCAGATCTTAAATGTGCAAAGGGATTTGTTTTCAGTTAATTAAATTGACAAACGTTGCTGATGTTTGTCCAAGAATTATTTGCAATTTCGGCGTCTTTGTAATGGCATACTGACACGGATGTTTCTGTTCTTCAAGAATCAGTAATTCTTCATTTATTTGTGATTTGGACATCGTTATTATTTTAAGAAAGATTTCTTTGTAATAACACGTGTTTTCTTTTCACCCGGAAATGACACCGTAAAGAGGATTTCCCAAAACGTTGGGGCGGCAAGCATTAAAAAAATCGGTTTCTTGGCGATTCCAACAAATACTGTCGTCGCGCTGGTTTAGTGTGACGGGCTTTAGGGTGATATCAAATGCTAAGTGGGGAGGGGATGGAGAAACACTTTCTGCATATCTTTTGAACTGCGGTGCCATTGCGGCTGTTTCATCTACGGTTCAGCCCATGAATGCTATACCGGAGAACGTGACACCATTCACCGCCAGGGGCTTCACTGACAGTTTGCATGTGGGGGCAAATAGACATTGTCTTAGTTTGAGACGAGAATACATAGCAATAGGAGTATAGCAATATGTGATTAACCTGTGCTCCAGTCCATCTAATCCAAGATTCAACAACGTCTTTTATCCTCCACATCAGCGTTACATGACAGGAAACCAAACTCAATTCCATCCACTTGGCATCGCATGCAACCTCATCTCAAAGATGCTCATTTAATTCTCTCTGCTATTGACAAATATGGATCCAGGGGGTCCGGACACTCCTCCCCCTCCCCCCTAATCCCCCCTCCCCACCCCTCCTCCTCCACACACTTAGGGAAACCAAATGTACTATGTTGTAGGCAGTAAAATTGACTGAGAGAGAGTTTTGATATTTTGGACCTCTGTCGGATCTGTCGGATCCGCACTTGCGATTACATCAATACCTCCACCATGGCAATCTCTACAACCTGATATCAACTTACAACTGGAGACACCGCAGAAGTCTCACGCCAGTCAATTATCATATATACAAGCATTTCATGAACTAAAGAACCAGTATCCCTTTTATTCCAGTATTGGCACATATGGATCGAAGGATGGGAGAACGTAATAGCTGCTGCTGTCACAAACAATTACGCTGTGTAAATACGACCGAAGCCCGATTTACACAACAGAAGCTCAGGCGACACTATTAGCTGAGCAATGTATTAAAAAGTTTTCCAAAAGTAGTTTTATCATACTTTCTAATCGTCTATCCTGCTTACTGGCAATCCAAAATCGAAAAATGTATCATCCATTCTTAATTAGCTGTCATTTCAATTAGTCCTTAGTTGAGAAGGGTATCTTGGTTTTTTTGTCGTGTTGGCCATTCTCGTTTTACACGTGAATGTTTATTGAAATGTGACCCCGTGTGTATCCCTTGTGATGAGAGAAATTTTCCTTCCCAAGGGTGAGTGAGTGAGTGAGTTAAGATTTATAGTCACATCGGCAATATTTCAGCCATATCGTGACTAAATCAAGTTGTACAGTAATAAGACATAAATATAGACTTTAAAATCTGTCGTCAAAGGACAGTAAAAGAACTAGAGTATCACAGCTATAAATACAAAACTAGCAAGTAACTATAAAATTTTGACCAATCAGTACAATACATTATAAACGTTGGCTAGAGATCACCAGCCACCAACGTTAAGCCACCATACAAGAAGGGACCAGGGGACTTACGGTACATCTGCTTCCTGCGTGGTACCCCAGCAGGATTTACACCATCCCTCTGGCAACTGGTGATTGTTAGAAAGTTTAAGCCAAAGCATTTAAAAACAAACAAGTATTCTGCGATTTAAACCATGTTAAATGAAAAATACTTTGAATGAAATAGGACTTATGTACCTTCTCAGGAAGACAATTATTTAACGTTACTTCAATCCCCTTACAGCCATTAACAATCACAGTTATTAATTCATTCTTCGAAATTAAAAAAAATGTCCTTTTTACAACAATATCTTTTAAAAATCTAAGAATTAAACGAGAACTTACATTAAAAAGATCCTGTATGGATGAAACCTGGAGATAATTATCCCTTGTGATGGAAAAGCCGATACAGTCAAGCAGTTTTATGCATGCCACACTTTTAAAAGTAGTATGTTAGGCATTTTAACCTGCTAACTATCGCCAGCTACTGAACCGATGGTGTCAATCCTGCTGGGGAACCATGGTTCCAGCACAGTAGCCTAACCTTGGTTTCTGGTGATCTATGGCCCGTTTTCATCTTGTCTTGCTAAGTAAAAGTTTCCTCTTTTAAATACTCACAAACCAGTTGTTTTTTTCTAAAATATTGCCGATGTGATGACAATACGAATTAACTCACTCAAACACAATCTTCCCTTATTCGATCTAAAACCTTCTACCAGACGGAATATACAACAACGAACTCTGCAATTAGTACAGATTTCGTATGATTGTGGAAATGGGTTTCGTCGCTATTATATCTTCTTCATTGAGTGTGCTCTAGATCTGGTTTTAAAAATTATCGTCGTTGTTTCCAAGGAAACACCAATTGTTGTGTAGATTTATTAGTTAGACCAAGTAATTGGGTGATTGTGCTGAAATTAAATGTTGCCTCGGCCATGTGTCGGCATTATAGAGACGGAAGCAATAACACATTCATTAAATACAAAACGTCAACACCAGAGAACAACCAGTCTCGATTGTCTGCCGAAACTGATTCACGTAAAACCATGTGTGGCGCAGCAATATAACAGACAATCTCAAACACTGCATCATAGTTACAAATAGCCTTTAAATTTTGGAAAAGCTTGTGTGAAATAGTTTGCAACTGGCAAACGTTAAGAAAGTAATTTTAAATTGGAATTTTAAAAACAAACTTAAGCTAATCTAAAACCAACACAAAATGACAGTGGGAAGCAGATAAGTGGTGCAGATACTCCTACAGTCGGCAAATAGCCCACAATCCTCTGTGACGTCGACCACCAGCAACCCACGCTACACCATATATTCCACGAGGAAATACACTATCACACGTAACGAGTCACAGATGAGCGGGTGGTGGTCTGTGGCTGGGTTAATGGAGGAGTTATACAGCTCATATCTGCGTGATTAGACATAACTGTTTCCATAAATACCACAGACAGATTTGGCATCTTCTCATACCCACATGTACTACGTCAATCGATCCTTTTACATTCCATGTTTTCGAGATACCCTTTATTTTTATTCTCCGAAATCAGATTTGATAGAACCGATAATAGCCACGGTGCTATTTCCGTGCCGCACTCGGGGGTGATTTGACGCCTCTAATACTGATACCACAAACAAGGGCTTGTTTTTAGTGAATGAAGGTTGTAGCTCCAAGATAAGACTGCCAATTTCTGCACTACTAGAAATCGATAGACTGAGATAGGTCTCTGAGTAATTCTTCGCTTATAGACTTGCAACAGTCCTACATGGTATAATAACACACTTGGGTGTCGTTTAAACAGCTTATGTCCTAGCGTTTACGTGGGATATCAGAGTATATCATCGCTTAAAGGACTTAGTTCCGTCGCAATGACCATCGCTTCTTTCTCCAATATTTTCGTTTGTGAATTGGATTCCAAGATGAAAAGCCCACATTAAGTTTCTGTATATTTAAGAATCTGTTTTGCAAGTTAAGTCTCAATCGTATTACCAATCAATGGACGATGTAATATTTATGACCACACACAAGATACTTCATGGCACATGTAATCACAGACCCATTCTACACTCACATAACATCAATTCAAAGATGAGCATGTATTCATAAGGCTCTTCCCATGATCGATAAAATGTCTTCTTTCATCGCAATTTTCTTGTTTTTCTTTCTGACATTACCATCTACAGTGAGAAAATAACATCTGAAGGTAATGGCAAGTCTATATGCGCCGAGGCACCGTCCTAGAATGGAATAGCATTAGGAATCGGAATCTGCCCAAGATGACCTTTGTGATATCGACCTGCATCTCGTTGCATGACTGATGAAGCTGTGCTGGAGCATCATCCACTAACTTCAAATGTCAAACTTTCTTCATTATATAGACGTGTATTTCCAGAAATTGATCTGTCACTCATGATCGTTATGAAATGGGACCATTTTGTGACTGAAAGAATATTTCTAATAAATTTGAATATTTATTTTCGTGATTTCTTGAAGAGGGGCGCTGCTCTACAACCAGGGCCCCGTTCCTCAAAGCGATCTTAGCACTAAGGTGATCGTAAGTCCCATACTTTAACATAGGTTTACGATCATCGTAGTGCTAAGATCGCTTTGAGGAACGGGACCCAGGTGTCCATGTTCAGTCAATGTCTAGACGTTGTGATTAAAGCCGTGTGTGAATCTGAGATTTTGTTTCTATGTAATTAATATAATCATTAAGTGACAGATTCTGTTATTCACGCAGGGAATATGCTTAATCCCGAAAGTCTTCACGTATTACACATGTTCCCTGAATTAACAAGCGTTTTAGACATATTCCCTGAAACTACATCACTCATGGTTGTTAGTAGAATTATTCTCTCCAGAATCAATATAATAATGTTAATGAGTTTATTAATAAGAAAAGATATATTGACAAATATTAACATTATATAAATAAACTGACTGCCAAAAGAAACGTTACCAACGATATTTCTAGGATAAAATATGACCAACACAATTTGAAGCAGCAATAACAATTGTGTATTGTAGAAATTCATCATTCAGAGCAGTAAAATGCGAATTTACTAATTCAACAACAAAGTCCTTTACCTCCAACAGGGAATTTTTTTGACAAGGGTCATTCGTCCAGTATTCGATCAACTACATTGGTTACAACTTTAAGGTGACGACGGCCCAGACCGTTCAATACGGGATATGACCTCCATGAGCGGCAATGCATCTTCGAGTGCGGCGTCGAATTGAGTAGCGTCCTCACATCGACAGCAGGTATCCAATTCCATTCCTCACGGAGGGCAACGATCAACGCTTGTCTCGTGAAGGGAGGATGTTGACGTTTCCGAAGACGACGCCCCAGCTGGTCCCAGAGATGTTCTATGGGTGACAGATCTGGTGATCGAGCTGGCCACGACAGGACAGTCACGTTGTTGGCGTTGAGGAAGTCTCTAGTAATACGGGCTTTATTGGGTGTGGCGTTATCTTGTTGGAACACCGACCGTTGTTGACGCTGGATGAAAGAAAGAACCACTGGCCGTAAGATATTGTCAATGTAGCGTTGTGCTGTCAGATTGCCTTCGATGCTGACAAGTTCCGTCTTCTCGTCCCCTCAAATGCCGCCCCAGACCATCACACTTCCGCCCCCGTAAGTTTCCACCTCCTTGACACAACAAGGAGCCGTACGTTCACCACGTCGTCGATAAACTCGCGTCCGCCCATCAGGTTTCAAGAGTTGGAACCTGCTCTCTTCACAAAACAGCACTAGCCGCCATTCCCTTTGTTACCATCTCTGAGTTTGCCTGCACCAGGTCAATCTGGAACGTCGATGTTGACGGGTCAAGGTCATGCCCTTGAAAGGGCGATAGGCCTGGAGGCCATAATGTTGTAGTCGTCTGGTCACTGTTTGTCTGCTAACCGGATTTCCTAAGCTGTTGGCAGCTGATGACGTCACAGCAAGAAGTCTGTTCCTCAGATGAAGTACCCGTAAAAAGCGGTCATCCTACGGGGTCGTGACCTTTGGTCTGCCACTCCGTCGTCTGTCTGCGGTTCTGCCAGTCTGTCGGAGACGTGCGACCAGTCTGGTAATTGTCATCTTGGAGCAGTTCATGTTAATGGCAACCGCTGTCTGTGTCGCTCCCATCTGCAGCATACCTATGGCTCTCTCCCTCTGGACAGCGGTCAGTCTTGGCATGTTCGTTGGTGTTAATCATCACAACCAATTATTTTGAACAGATTTGCACGATAATTTGGGAAAGAATGTTTTAAAAATTTGCTGAAAAACATCAATATCTCGACAGAGAACATGAAGGCTGTGTTCGTGAGATGTGTTCTTTACTGTTTTTGGACAGGTTAGAATCTTTGTTTCAAAGTGGCAAATCAGTTAATGTTGGTAACGTTTCTTTTGGCCCTCAGTTTAACATACATCAGTACCAACTACTTCAAATGTAATCATGTCACTCTTGCAGTAAGACGCAAGTTATAAAAATGAGACTAATAATGTCTCTCTTGTTTACTGTTTATTGAGATATGGCAGACTTGACTGGCACCGACAATTACATTACAGCTTAGCCTTGAAAGATCTAAACATATCTTCAAAAGCTGTTTGATCATATGTTCTGATAGTCTGACCTACCTCCATGCAATGAAAAATAGAACAATGGATCATCCATTCCCAGCTGTCATTTCCATTTGTCCTTAGTCGTAAAAGATGCCATGTTTTTTTGGCTGCAGGTCATGTTGGCATCAGAGGCAACTGTAGAGCAGATATCTCGGCTAAAGCCTGCTACTAATAAGTCAACCAAACTAGTTACACCTACTTGGATTGTCAGGCCAGATTTGAAGAGGTCATTATGCGACGATGTCGTGTTGGCCATTCTCCTTATACACATGAGTATTTATTGTAAGCTGAAGATCCTCCGGTCTGTATCCCTTGTGATGAGAGAATCACGGTCACAGATGTCCTGCTTGACATGTTTCCATCACAAGAGATTATTAGCGTAACATCAGTCAAGGACAGTTTTAATGAGGTTAATCGTTATTATTATTGTGCTTTTTAAACGAATTATGATGATTTATAAATGTTTATGTCATGTTTGAGTTTCATATTTTGTCAATTGGTAATGCCTCACTTGTACCTAATATTATTAGTGGCTGTACCCTCGACTAGCGGGTTGAAATAACGTAATATTATTGTTCTCCCAGAAAGAGTATATATTTATGAATTGACATTCACTTTGTGTGAGCTCATTGGAGTATGAACCTTCATAGAGTGAGGGCCAAACTGTATGAACGTCGCAGCTTGCGACGGGCGAGATTTCCGAAGTTGTTAATGAACCTGTGGCGGTTACATGTGTTAGTCATCATTGATCTACTGGCCGATCATTGAAAGGTGAATAAAGATGCGTCAAACAGACACAAAGGCAAATTCATAGATTGCTGGAGACGGTCAATGTCAGCCTAGGCACGGATCGAGTCGATACTACGATAGTTTAGATGTGCATTTTGTCGTTTGTTCATTAGGATGGGCCGTAGCGAGGATATTCGTGAACAATCATGCAGTCACGCTCTCTGACATACTCAATGTATACTGAAACGCTGAGACCAAGAATAAAGGTTTTAAATGATCAGAAAGAACGCTTATGCATGTTTTCGTTCTAGGGAATTCCTAGGGGTTTCCCCAGGAATGTGGAAGTAGTCCGTCAGTGCTTACGTCATTTAAAGAACACGGTCTCGTGAAAAACGTATGAACGTCAAATTGTGTCGTTCATACACTTATGAACGTCAATGTCGCGTTCATGTGACCGACCTCTCGTCCAATGGATAAGCCGTATATCGTGTATACTTCAAATTAAAAAATTATTTAAGGATTGACTGTGTATTTTTTTCGGTTCATTGAGGTATGAATCGAAAAACCGATGTGCAAACTGTATGGATCCGCGTAGCGGATTCTTACAAAAGTTTGCACATCGACAACGTTAAACATGTTTTATCTACAATAGTTTAACCCAAAACAGTTGCATATATCAAATCAGACAAAAATGACGGCATTGATGAACATTCCAGGTGTAGGAATACATACAGTGGCGTGACATGAATCAGGTGATCGTTTAATTCATGCACATAACTTGACACGCCTACACAGTCAGTAGCCAATCAACGGAGAGTGGGATTAAAACAATGTTCATTTGACCTGTCAATTAAGGCAAGAGGCGAAAAGACTTGCAACAGTCAGAAGGAAGAAATATGTCCGAGAGAAGGCGGCTGTTTCAAATAACATGGTCATTTACTGCGTGATTCAAACATTACTTCTCTGATTACGGTAAAACAGTTGGAGAAATGCTAGTTAGAAATGAAACGCGAAGACATGAAAGTTGAACCGAGGCGAGCGGGGAAAAAAAACTGGCGAGCGAGCCTGCACGTTTGCTGTTTCATTCATTCTCGGCCTTCGGTTTCAAAGGGTAGTTTGGACAATGAATATGCATGAAAGTCGTTAAATGTCCTGGGCATGACGATACACGTGAGCAGAAAGGGAATTCCCTCGACTGTAATATTGGGATTCCCCGACATTCCGCAGTAATAAAAGTAGTGCGCAGCGGTGGGCGTGGCTTAATTTTTTACATTCATTGGGAAATGAATGCAATAACACGTGACCAATTCAGCTAATCAGAATGCAGGAATTTCCATGAACACAACGAAAATTTAATTATATAAAATTGACGTCATTAAAAGTGTTTGTATGCATGTCCAACTTTTAAACGTAGAATATTTGGCATTTTAATTTTTAAGTTAAACTTCTTGAATATCGCATGCGACTAAAGGGATGGTGTAAATCATGCTGGGGCACCATGCACATAGCAGAGGAACCGTCCCGGTACCTAGTGTGGTGCCCTAACTAATAACTCGTTCTTATCTTGTGTCTGTAAGTAATCGTTTCCTCTTTTAAATATTACCAAACTAGTTTTGAAAATGTATATGTTATATATTGCTACTTACTGAACTGCTCTTTGTTGGCAGGTTTTAATATATTAATATTAATTTATTTTATTAATATACAGCCTGTTCTAGTCACAATACGGCTAAAATACCGTGGAAATGGGTTTCTTCGCTATTATATCTTCTTCATTGAGTGTGCTCTAGATCTGGTTTGAAAATTATCGTCGTTGTTTCCAAGGAAACACCAATTGTTGTGTAGATTTATGAGTTAGACCAAGTAACTGGGCGATTGTGCTGAAATTAAATTTTGCCTCGGCCATATGTCGGCATTATGGCGACGGAAACAATTACACATTCATTAAATACAAAGCGTCAACACCAGAAAACAACCAGTCTCGATTGTCTGCCGAAACTGATTCATTTTACAGATCACGTGAAAGGCATAAAAATATTTATAATAAAATGGTAAGGAAATATCACAGAATGTAATTTAAAAGAAAACATACAGTTAATGGCGCATATACACAATATACATGGTGAACGTTGTTTAATAAAGCTTTCAAAACATTTTATGGTAGGACGTCTCCAAATTTGAAATATCGGTGACAAGAAGTGAGTGAGTGAGTATGGTTTTACGCTGCTTTTAGCAATATTCCAGCAATATCACGGCGGGGGACACCAGAAATGGTCTTCACACATTGTACCCATGTCGGAAATCGAACCCGGGTCTTCGGCGTGACGAGTGAACGCTTTAACCACTAGGCTACCCGACCGCCCCCGGTGACAGGAATATCAGGGGCTATCATTGTTTTCATTTGTGGTGCCAACGGTGGGTAGACCAGAGCGGAGTCGTCTACTAAACTCTCTCTCCCAAACTGACATTCTTTCACGACTTTTGTTTGTGGCATATGACAGAATGTCTCCCCATAAACAGCAGTCAACCCTTTAATATTCTTTGGAGATTGACCCTCTCGGGTCAAGGGGTCGGTGGGATAGCCCCGTGGTTAAAGTGTTCGCTCGTCACTCCAAAGTCCCGGGTTCGATTCCCCACAAGGCACAATGTGTGAAACCCATTTCTGGTGTTCCCTGCTGCGTTATTTCTGGAATATTGCAAAAAGCGGGGAGTATCAGGGCATCTCAGAGTGGAAGTCAGTAGTCAGCAAGTCACTGGACTGATGCGGCCACATTGTGAAATGTGACAAAACACGCACCTAACGGGATCGGGTGGTCAGGCTCGCTGCCTTGGTGGATGCATGTCATCCTATCCTAAATGCGTAGAATGATGGTCAATCACTGGAATGTCTGGTCCAGACTCGATTATTTACAGACCGCCTTTATATAGCTGCAATATTGCTGAGTGTGGCGTTAAACAACAACAAAAATAAAATCTTCCAACCTCTTTTAGACATATGGCGTAAATCCTGCTATGGATCCACGCAGGTATACCAGAGGTTCGATAAATCCCCATGGCCTCTGGTAAGGTGACCGACCATCTTTTGAGTGCTGGAGATCTGTAGCCTGATTTCAATATTGTGGAGTCATTTAATTTTAATAACAAACCTGTGGTGTAACTAGTAGTTTGACTGTCTTTTTCTGGCAGTTTTTTTTAAAGAAAATAATAATGTATTACTTTGTCTTGTGAAAATATATGGCAGAAATATTGTAGACGTGACTTTCAACTCACTCACTGTCGTCACTCACCGTTAGACATGGCGGTATTCAGTCGGTGTTGCCATGTCGGCATACCGTATAGCGTCACTTATATTAATTTGGCCTAGATGACATGCAGTGACTATAATTATGCCTCATAAACTTATCTCCATGTAATGTGTGTATAGCGTTGGAGGTAATGATCCCATGGTTACTTTTAGGTGTCATGACTCAAGCTGCTGTCCGACAATGAACTGGCTGTCTCATTATAGAAGCCGGCCACGTCAGATAACATCCTTCATTCCAGTGAGTGAGTGAGTTGGTTTTAACGCCGCTTTTAGCAGTATTCCAGTTATATCGCGGCGTGTCAGCTTAATGTGGGAGGAAAGCCCGAAGTGATGCAGGTCTCAGACGTTTACCACTTTGATGAAACCCAAGATCACGGGTATGGTGCTGATAACCTAGAAACATAATCGGAATGAACCGGAATTCGAACCCATAAATCATAGGTTTCTGGCGTGCCCAAGGGACGCAACTCTGCACAGCGATTCGCGGCGCCTTAGACGATTTGGCCACCCGTGCCACCTACATTGCAGAGTTGGGACAAATTAATGGAGTTATGATAGGAAAATATAGGGGAAAATCGTACAAAACACAAAAGATTGAGATGGGTCGTGTAAATTGGACAGCCGTTACGTTAAAATATTGAACGTGCTTTTGTAACATGTGGATACAGCGTGTGTTGTTTACGCTGCAGCAATACTTCAGCTACACGAATATCGCAGCGGATTGTACTAGTCGAGAAAAGCAATGTCTGAATACATGACCAACGATACACGCCCGCGGCGTATTATGACAAGTACTCAGCTGAGTCACAGAGCTTAGCCACTCGATCCACATATTAGCCGGCTCTCGGAAACAACGGGGGACCTATTGTGTTGTGTATTGTTTGTTTGTTTGTTGTTTAAGGCAACACTCAGCAATATACTCCAGCTATATCACAGCGGTCTGTAAATAATCGAGTCTAGACCAGACCATACAGTGATTGACGTCATGATCCTGACCACCCGATCCTGTTAGTCATCTTTCACTACATGCATTGTCGCCTGAGAAGTATGGGTTGCTGAAGACCAGTTCTAACCAGGACCCATCACATGATGTACATGATAAAGTCATACAGAAGTTTGGGCCCAATCATGGGTGGCATCGTCAATAGTGCACAGGTTTACAGGTTTTGTAAACATTACATTTCTCAAAACCTGTGAAGTATTGACGATGGTGAACTGTCAACCACTGCATAAGAACATACTTATATATTGCCTTTAGGTTCTTAGAAAACCTAGTGTGAAATAGTTTGCAACTTGCATACGTCAAGAGAGCTGTTTTGAATTGGAATTTTAAAAACAAACTTAAGCTAATCTAAAACCAACACAAAATGACAGTGGGAAGCAGATAAGTGGTGCAGATACTCCTACAGTCGGCAAATAGCCCACAATCCTTTGTGACGTCGACCACCAGCAACCCACGCTATACCATATATTCCATGAGGCAATACACTATCACACGTAACGAGTCACAGATGAGCGGGTGGTGGTCTGTGGCTGGGTTAATGGAGGAGTTATACAGCTCATATCTGCGTGATTAGACATAACTGTTTCCATAAATACCACAGACAGATTTGGCATCTTTTAATACCCACATGTACTATGTCAATCGATCCTTTTACATTCCATGTTTTCGAGATACCTTTTATTTTTATTCTCCTAAATCAGATTTGATAGAACCGATAATAGCCGCGGTGCTATTTCCGTGCCGCATTCGGGGGTGATTTGACGCCTCTAATACTGATACCACACACATGAGCTTGTTTTTAGTGAATGAAGGTTGTGGCTCCAAGATGAGACTGCCCATTTCTGCACTACTAGAAATCGATAGACTGAGATAGGTCTCTGAGAGAGTCTTGGCTTATAGACTTGCAACAGCCCTACGCGGTATAATAACACAATTGAGTGTCGTTTAAACAGCTTATGTCCTAGCGTTTACATGGGTTATCAGAGTATATACAAATCGCTTAAAGGAATTAGTTATATTAGTTCCGTGGCAAGAATGAACATCACTTCTTTCTCCAATATTTTCGGTTGTGAATTGGATTCCAAGATGAAAAGCCCACATTAGGTTTCTGTATTTTGGAATCTGGTTTGCAAGTTAAGTCTCAATTTTATTACCAATCAATGGAAGATGTAATATTTATGACCATACACAAGATACTTCATGGCACATGTAATCACAGACCCATTCTACACTCACATAACATCAATTCAAAGACGAGCATGTATTCATAAGGCTCTTCCCATGATCGATAAAATGTCTTCTTTCATCGCAATTTTCTTGTTATTCTTTCTGACATTACCATCTACAGTGAGAAAATAACATCTGAAGGTAATGGCAAGTCTATATGCGCCGAGGGACCGTCCTAGAATGGAATAGCATTAGGAATCGGAATCTGCCCAAGATGACCTTTGTGATATCGACCTGCATCCCGTTGTATGACTGATGAAGCTGTGCTGGAGCATCATCCACTAACTTCAAATGTCAAACTTTCTTCATAATATAGACGTGTATTTCCAGAAACTGATCTCTCACCCATGATCGTTATGAAATGGGACCATTTTGTGATGCATGGAAAGAATCTTTCTAATAATTTTGAATATTTATTTTCGTGATTTCTTGAAGAGGGACGCTGCTCTACAACCAGGTGTCCATGTTCAGTCAATGTCTGGTCGACGTTGTGATTAAAGCCGTGTGTGAATCTGAGAATTTGTTTCTAATATAATAGATTAATATATACACTAAGGTATGTTTGATGTCAAACGTGAACATATGCCAACAAGCGTCAACAGGTCTGAGTATCTTGACAGGGTGATCAACAGCTGAAGAACATGACTATGTCACACTGATTGGATGCTCTTGAGAAACTGGAAAAACGGACAACTACTGTAGATAAAAATGAAAAGTGCAAGATTGAAGGTGCTGGAAAAAGAAACCCATAACACACGCCTTCTCGCAGGCAGTGAAATGTCATTCTCTCTCTCTCTGTGCCAGTAATTCAATGAGGACATGTTTGTTTTTTCATCTGTTTCTTGCAAAGATTGTCAAAAAATGATCACTTTTCAAGTAGCTAGAACTGCCAAACGACACGAGCCTAGTCCCGCCTTTATAATGTTGACAGGTCTTCGTGTAATTTATATGGATATAATGAGAAATAATATATTTTGCGTGCGTTAGAGTGGTTATCACAATTCCATCGATATCACAGCGGGGAACAACCTTATAATGGACTACATACACTGTACCAATATGGGATATTGATCCCCGGAGTTCAGTTGGAAGAACCACGGACCTATATACAAGTCAATGGATGAACCAACCTTATAACAACGAGGTTATATCACATAGAATATATGAAAGTTTATACCCACATGTTCAAATGACAACCTTGGAATGACCGACCCAGTGCTGAATCATCAGAATGTCCTTACCGACCTGTAGATTCTGAAACGCCTGTCCCAATTTGATTGTTCTTTCAGTCAGATTATTGAATCTCTGTTGGAATTAACCTCGTTTCCTCAACAAAGATCGAAATTAATTTGATTTGTCTGCACCGTCATCTGTCGTAAGTCCATCCTCCCATGCTTTTGCCGCTAAATCCCTGTGAGTGGATGGGAGAAAAAATATTTCAGAGCTTATTGAACCTTGTTCCCTTCACCAGTGCCAGTTAACAGGCCCCCTGTGTGCTTCACATACAGAACGCTTCTGGTGACCCAGCAAAGATGGGAGAAAAAACACACCAAACTTTACTTTCCTTGTGTTGTCCAACTGTGACATTAATTAGATATAAAGTTTAGAGACTACAGAGCGTTTTTGTTCACCTGATCCCCAAATTAATGGTCTTCTTAATGTCTACATAAAACTTTCAAGGAAGGCATGAACGAGTTGGGTTTAACTCAGCTTTGAACAGTATTCCAGTAATTCATGTCTGCTTAATGTGGGAGGAAAGCCCCAAGTGATATTGGTCTCAGACGTTTACCACTTTGGTGAAATCCAGGAGCTCCCAACCCACTACAATAACTTTCTGTGGTGCGTCCAAGGGGATTGCAACACCTGAGACAACTGGGCCACCCTACTTCCAGTTTTACCTGTAAGTTAGATCAACTGTACATGTAGGCCAAAGAATAAATAATGGGACACATCAATAAAAGAAATGTCTTTATTGAGGAAATCAATAATGACTACAATGACTGGGGGTAAATGCATCTTTTGAACTGGCAATAAATACCTACAGCTACCAACATTATTGGCGAAAGTAGGGAAAATATCACATTTTGTCATGGTAAACACATTAAGTAACAGAAAATGATTTGCATTATTACCAAAGAGTTTATCAGATTCCATCTTACATTAACAAAACATATGATATGAAGTTAGGAAGCTTGAATTGAAAGTAAGCACAGTGTTTCGACCAGGATTCATCAAATAGTGCACATTTGAACATTACTTTTCAAAAATTGTGCCAAAAATATCTGAAAGAGTGTGAACTGAATGATGACATGGAGTGAGGATAAGATATTTCATGGTTGCCACTCCTTTAAATGCTAACAATTAAACACATCTAATAGCAGCAATTGATTTCTCTGCAAAACAATGCTATTTTCCATTCATTATACACATTCCTAAGAATAGCTATAGCCGATGACATTTTTGTTCTAAGAAATCAAGAAGCGAATTAAGAAACGTTCAATGTTTTTTAGCATTATGATGGATTGGTTAAAAAAATATTCAGTCAAGATTTTCTAGTATTATTGTTGCATTAAATATTTAAAAAAAAAATTAAACATATTACTGACAGACATGCCCCAATGTATACACACTAGCGTTTATTCTTAATACTAATTTCCACAAATATGAGTGAATGGCAAAGCAAGTTGCTTATAAACAAGGAATACCATGGACTTTAGACACCAGTTCAGATTTGGTTACTCAGAAGGAAAAAGAAATAGTACTGGTTACATAAACAATGCATGCATATAGCATGGTTTATTAGGTTTCTATTAGCAAGCAATAATTGCATAAAAAGACAAAATAAATATCAAAGAACAACTCAGGAAATGTATTCAACACACAAATCATGTTAAGAAATAGGGGAAAGGACTGAAATAGAACTAAAATAAAAATAAAAATTGTTCAAGTAAAACATAGAAACAATTAGGGACGGGTATTGGAGGTTTAAAGTGTAACACAATATTTTGCGATGCACAAGGCGATACGTATCACGATATATTGTATAATTATAAATTTGGAATTCAGCAGCAATCTGATACATTAAGGTATGAATTGAAGTTCATAAATGGAACAAAATAAGATGCCGGTACGACATGATGTTTACTCAGTCATTTAATACGCAGCCAACTTGCAGCCCCGGATGCATGCTGCGGGGTAGCAGAGGCATTTGGAAAGAAAATAATCTTTAAAAAATATATCCATCATTAAAAAAATGATATTGTGATACGTATCGTAGAAAGAATGAACCTCAATTTACCGATATACTGATAATACCGCACACCCTTACAAACAAAATTGTAAAACAACTAACACTGATCTGGCATTGAGAAAGAATAAACAATGACTAAAACTTTGTAAATACAAAATGATGGAATGAAAAGCAGGAATGATTTACTCCAGATCAAAAATCACAAAATATTGACAATTCAGATGCAGTCTTTCCAATGTTGCATAAACATGATAAAAACTGATACATGTAATGCCTTTGATATCATTCACATACATTCAGAAAATTGTAGTCCACCAAAACATAGTACCAGTTTTACCACCAACGTGTAAACATGTAAACATGTCAGATATAGTATCAACAATAGTTCAAAGTGAGCTTGACCAATAAAGCAACACGGCCATACCAGTGCTCACACCACTACACATACCAGTGCACACAGCAGTGCTCATACCAGTACCCATACCAGTGCACACAGCAGTGCTCATACCAATACACATACCAGTGCTCATACCACTGTTTACACCAGAACAAATACCAGTGCTCATACCACTGTTTACCAGTACCCATACTAGTGCTCATACCATTACCCATACCAGTGCACAAACCAGTACCCATACCAGTGCACACAGCAGTGCTCATACCAGTACCCATACAAGTGCACATAGCAGTGCTCATAGCAGTATCCATACCAGTGCATACAGCAGTGCTCATACCAGTGCTCATACCAGTACCCATACAAGTGCACATACTAGTACCCATACCAGTGCACACAGCAGTGCTCATACCAGTACCCATACCAGTGCACACCGCAGTGCTCATACCAGTATCCATACCAGTGCTCATGCCAGTACCCATACCAATACACATACCAGTGCTCATGAGTACCCATACCAGTGCACGCAGCAGTGCTCATACCAGTACCCATACCAGTGCACACAGCAGTGCTCATACCAGTATCCATACCAGGGTGCATACCAGTACCCATTCCAGTGCACACAGCAGTGCTCATACAAGTATCCATACCAGTGTGCATACCAGTACCCATATCGATGCACACATCAGTGCTCATACCAGTATCCATACCAGTGCTCATACCAATACACATACCAGTACCCATAAGTGTTGAACAGTACCACTTGTAGTTGATAAATCAAACAGTTTGTAAAATGGTTTGACAGATACATGTATAATCATGACAATATCATGCATTGTATTACATTAGTATCAGTGATGTGTTTCAGCTCACTACAGTATGCTAAACAGGTTTTCATGGACATCTCTAGGGAAACTAATAGCATACTACATCATGTATATGATGTAACCATGGTAACATAACAAGAAGATATATTTATATTTATAACATACACATCGTAACAGACATTGCAAGTTGCATACATTTGAATATTAAGTACATAATCAATTCCCTATATCATCTACATTGCCAACTTCAAGTCATCACATATTAAAACATGTCCTAGCCTCTCTCACAGTAACATATTGTTTCAAGCTGTATTGTTTTTACTACAGTACTCACAGACCAAACATTAATATTCTAAGGAGCCTAGATTTTTGGGGTAAAATATAAATTATTCCAGAAAATACTAGAAACAAATCATTTTGCTTCAGGTTTTAACAAAAATATATAATTGTTTACTGAATGTCCAGAACAAAATGGGTTGTCAATGATAGAAACTAACTATTTTTGTCTACTACTCCTTATAATGATAACATATAGCAAAACCCTTAAAAGTGGCAAATTTCTACAGGTCTTTAGAAACCCTAACTATCAGGCAGTTTGGCAAGGACTATAGGACTAGTGTCAATTTCTGGTTGTGGGTCCACAAAATATTGTTTGACTCTCCCTCTTAGAGCATGTAGAGAAAAAGATGAAGATGTTGAAGGAATGACAAAACAAATATTCTCTCTCCAACACCCCCATCCCCAGAATATTAAATAGCAAGTCCATAACCATCTAACCATGCTAACATGACTAAGAAAGCTAAAGAGATGCTATCACATTTTCTTTATCATGTTCATAATTTACATCATAAATATTCACTAGCCATTGGATGCATCAATGATTATTGCACATAATGAGGCGATTTTGATTATGAAATCATAGATAAGGCTGATGATAAAACACTGACATATTCTAAGGTAATAATCATGACGACATCTAACTATACATACTTAAATATTTTGAGACCCGTTAACATCTGGGTTAGAACTGGTCTTCAGCAACCCATGCGTTTAGTAAGAGGCAACTAACGGAATTGGCTGGTCAGAATCGGTGACTTGGTTGATGAATGATATCGTATATGAAATGTGTAAATTAATGCTTAAGTTGTCAATCACTCGATTGACTGGTCCAGAGTTGATTATTTAAAGGGCCCCTCATACAGCTGGAATATTGCTGAGTGTGGCGTTAAACAAACAACAAATATTTTGAATGACAGGAAAAGCAAGCATAATTCAGTCAAACTTTTGCTAAATGCTGAAAATATGCAAAATAAGGCGATGTTGATAGAGTAACATATTCAGACATTATCTCTCAATATCTGTGTTTATACATGTCTCATAAAACGATAACTTCCAGTAGATCTAGCCATCAGAAATAAAAGGGGGAATTGGCTCGGGCCATTAGGCAGTACCAGAAAGTTTGACTGAAACTGTTTAAACACCATTTTGCTTTCTGAAAATGTATTATGTATATCGATCTAACGGGTAATAATAACCCTAATTACACAGAGACAATGTCTCAGATTCACACAAGGCACAAATTGCAACGTCTAGTTCTTGTCTAGATTGGAAACAGGTATGGAACTGTGGCAAAGACTCCTAAATCTTTTGTCTTAAACAAGAAGTTTTGACAATGACCCTTTGGCTTTGATCCTTAATTTTGAACACTGTTTGGATCATTTATCTCAGGAGCCATATCCCCATGTCACAATGTGACAAATTCATCTCATCATGTGAATATATTAAGTAAGGACTGTCTTGCAATGTTTCCCTTCTTGTAACTAAGTCACGAATAAATATATAATCTATACTAATGCAACATTAAATTAGCCAGTCATGAAAGTCTGTCTGCATGTCCCCAACACTAATAATGTTCATTCAATACACCTATTTTTAACCATGTTAACATGCTTAACTTGCATATGACATGATCGTGGATATTTTTGCAATCTTAACATCATTGATTTGGTTAGGGACATACAAGTATGCCATTGTGACATTTAAATTATATAAAATTTTGGCAAGACATGTTTCTACCCCATCACTAAAATTGAAAAATATCAAGGACATTTTGGATGGCAATCAATTAATGTCCTAGAAAATGAGCTCATCTCGAACATATTGAAATTTTTATACATGAGACTTGTCTAGAAGAAGCACTAACTTAATGTGTTGTATATTGTGTGAATTGTCATTAAAATTTTAAGATGCATTCCAGTTATTTTAGCAAATCTGTCATCATGGTCATAATAGTTTTAAGTAAATTATAACATTATCTTGAGAAAATACATGACTCAAGTTGGCTAGTCAACATGTATGATCTTTGGCTTAATATTGTCTTTCTAATCGTTTGGCACCATTAGCAAACCTTCCTTCATGGCTTACAGCTGATATCGGAACATACTGTATTTTCTGTTTGAACTGAGAGACATCTGGTCAACACCTTTATATATTATTCATAGTAAACAGGATATATTTTTGTACATTCCTCAACAAAATGTTCAAAAACAACTGTGTATACATAAAGCTGTATCATTTTAAACAAATAACATGAAAAATCATGATAAATATATTTGGCAAATGGACAAAATAAATGTTGATCTTTTGAGCAAGGCATACGACTGGAGCGTTATTCAATAACTTCTTGATCAGAATCGCATTGTACATGTTGAAGATCTCTCAACACTAAAGTCAGGCATGCTCATAGCACGTGTTTCCCGAGGAACACCTTCTTGCATTTCAACATCCTCAATCCCAGAACTGGGGGCAACTTTGGGATTTGGTCGTAATTTGAGACTTGTGAGACTCATAGTCCTTTTGGTAACCCATTCAGACAGGGTTTCCTCCCTTGGTCGTTGTTCGATGACTTGAAGAACACACGACCTCATTACACCTGGTAGCTCTCGAACAGGTCGTTCACGAAGCACAGCATCTCGAAACAGTGAGATGATTTTACCACATTCACTAGACGACACCTTGTAGCAAAGTTCCTCCAATTCGAGACGTTCAAGTTGGGGTACTTCATAAGCTTTTGGTGTAACACTGACTAACCAAGAGTAATCCACTCCTGTAGTGCGGCGTTTATCTTCATCCTCCCTATCTCTATTCCTTTTATCAATATCACGAATATGAAACTCTAGTTCTGAGAGGAGAGAATCAGCAACCATCACATGCTCATCTTTCTCAGGTGGTTTGTAGGTGTCTGTGGAGAGCCATCGTCTGTTCCAAAGAGACTTGAAAGCCATCATTCTAGTTTTACCGCTACCAATTCAGCGATGTGAGAACATTCACATTTTCAAGTCTGATTTCTTTCTGTAATCAAATACAAATGATATTGTTGAGGTATCTTGAATCATTTGTATATGCTGCAATTAATACAGTAAAAACATAATTTGATTACATTGAATGTCAGTGAGAACGGACTGTAATATGTGTCAAGGATCCAAGCATGGGGGTTACCTATCCTAACCCTGAAACAAACAACCCTATGGATTGAAGAGGCATGCGTAAATATGTCTATACTAAATAAGTTTTCTTGAGATATATCTAGGTGGCAAACAGATTCTATAATACCAACTATCAACTGACTATAATCCTGCCTCCCTACCCAGGCAATAATACAACTGGTCTTATCTATAGGAGACTTTATAATCTATATATTTGGGTATGTTATAAAAATATATTCATACATATATGCATACTCTTTAGTATTGAATATGTTATATAATAATATTTTCTATTTTCAAGAGCAACTCAATCTGTCATTAGGCCTAAAGGATCCGTGGTCTAACGGAATCAGAACAGATTAAACTGACGGATTGAACAAGTTGTCTGATCGTGTATGCCCTTGCAGTAAACAATTTTAAGAAATGCTACTGTTTGCCGAAATACGAATGACTACTCGCATTGTACCCTTCGATACCAAGTCTGTTATGGCTTGTACAGCTTCAGTAGACCAAAACGATTCATCAACAACTTCACTATTGTTGACACCCGTCATTGATGCAACATACGTCAGAATCAAAAGTTTAAAAACTAAATCCAAAACATAGACAATACGGAAAAGAATGTATTACCTTATACGGACATAAACGGACAACAAAATCGCCCTTTTCCGCACAATAGGTCTCACCTAAGACACAAGGCAGGTTCTTCCTTGGAATAAGTTTGATAGCAGACGCGTTTTGCGTGTAGAGACACGTTTTATTTGATTGGTTAATTGGGTTTTATTGCAACCAATCATTGCTGGTTTCACCAAAAAACACCCTTGGCCATAGTACCTTCATTTTGATTGGTTCATATATTATCTTCACCCAATTGGACTCATCGATACGTTACTCAGCATAGGAAACCAGGAAATATGGCGACTCACCACCAACCTGCACCTCATCAAAGACCAATTCAACAAGACTGGGCTAACAGAGAATACATAGAAGTGATAACCTGTAGCATCAAGAAAATATCAGATTTCTTGAATTCATTTGGTGAGCCAGTTTGTATCTATCAAATACATGCTCGTGAAATTGTGTTGGTTCATAACACTTGACACTGCTTTGACAATACACATCCTCCAAAGTCGGACCAAAAGTCTAATGTCAACAATAGTAGATTAGTCAATGATATATGGTGACATTGGTTTAGGACCTATACATTCTACTACTTTCATAGTTGGGACACGGCCTCGCTGTCCAGTTGTAGCAAGTTGAGTCTTTAATACATGGAATAGTATTATGTTTGGGGTGCAGGCTAAAACATCACCGATATCTCGGTCGAAAACGATACGCATGACACTAGTGCATTATAGGGGGGGGGGGGTGGGGGGGGGGTATGTATTTTAGCATTTTTTAAAGGTTTCTACAAGGGGGGTCACTTAAGGCCCTATATGTTTGGTCGTGCCGTTGACGGCGCAAATAGGGTAATTTGAAATGGGATCCAAACCATGGATATGATGGAGCACAGTACTCGTTGTTTTTTATAATACTGATCATGCTGTTGTTGACAAAGTGTTGGAAACGTGGAAGTAATTTTCCTCTTGCATTGTTATCTTGCCTGTATCTTTGACTACAAAATGGTGGCGACTGACTATGCTGTGTATGATTTACTTTAGCATGTTTAGTAAGTAGAAAATAGGATGTATGCATGTAGTCGGTGTCATTCACTATGAGACATTTTTACTCCCAATCTATTTCGCACAGGTATTGCAATACAGATATCTGTATCACAATATATTGCATTACATGTTTTGTCAATGCACAACCCTAGTTATGCCCCACTCACTCATTCTTTGCCTCTTTCTCTGAACTTAATGTGGCATTTACTACACTGTAGAGGACCGCCTCTGTGGTCTAGTGGTAGAGCGTCCACCTGGAGAGAGGAAGGTCTGGGGTTTGATGCCCGGCCGCGTGATACCAAAAGGTGTTAAAAGTTGGTACTTGATGTTACCCTGTTACCCTGCGCTCACCTAAGGTGCTAAAACAAGGACTGGTAGGCTCAGAGTCAGTATACTGTGTCTGAGTGGGGTATTCATGTTAAACTGTGACATGGTATCTCATTGGGCTAGCACTATAAATTGGCATCAATCCGGACTAGTACAAGCAGCCACACACATTTCACCTCACCTACACTGTAGAGTACTATACTTGAACTTTCTGTCATCCTTGTTTCAGACATGTCATGCCGTTCAAGACTTGCCACTCTGAATGAGAAGTTGTCAGAATTAGAGCGAAGGGTGGAGTATATTGAAGCAAGGGTGAGTACACTCTTCTCTTCTTATCAAGTCATATCAACATGACCAATACAAATATAAAAATCCCATCAATACAAAATCAGAAATGTTATCAGTACTCACACTCCGAATAAACTTATGTACCCTACTCCACACATGCGTCCCAAAGAGGGGCAGGTCAGCTGAAATTGCTGAGGCAGAAGACGACCTCTTAAACACTTTAAAGTAACGACCGCCTCCATGGTCTAATGGTAGAGCGCCCACCCAGAGAGCGGAGGGTCCGGGGTTCGATCCCCAGCCGCGTCATACCAAAAGACGTTACAAGATGGTACTCCTTTTTTTACCCTGTCTGGAGCTCAGCATTAAGGGGCTAAAACAAGGTCTGGTCGGCTCGGAGTCAGTATACTGTGTCTGAGGGGTATTCATGTTAAAGTGCGGCATGGTATCTCAGTGAGCTTGCACTATGAATCGGCATCAGTCCGGACAAGTACAAACACACACACACACACATGCATGTCGCTATATAAGTGCAATAATCTTGAATGCGAAGTTAAACCCCATTTCACCCACTCACCTTTAAGACTCTTCTGATGCTTATTAATTCTTTTATGAAAAGTAAAGCTCATGTATTAGTCAGGTTAATATCACTCATACTGTGGTAATCTTTTTAACATTTTCATTGGATGTAGTGCAATTCGAAACCATCTGGAGAAGTTTTGCAATTGATTATGGCAAACTGTTCAACAAGTTGAAAAGAATATATTGTAGAAAAACAACACATTTAGATCTGCTACCAAAGTGTTATAACTATTACAAAGTTTCAATAAACAAAGATGTACAATGTAATTTAATGAGTTCCTTTTCCATGTCTACATTGTTTGCCTGAGTTTGTTTAGATGCCATTTTGTGGTCTGAAATTTGATAGTTACATCTAATGTCCCGCCTGCTCCAACTTCAATGTGTTAGAAAAAGAAGTGATGCAGATATACAAGTTTACAACCAATGATCACTGGATTCTTACCTCTGAATATTGCTTGCCAGCTGCATGTAAGGTTGATTGGATTCTCTAAATCTGAATACTAAGGCTTAAAAAATTGCTTCAATGGCTTTTGGCAAAATAGCGCTGCCTATTTTTTTTTTTTTTTTTTTTTCAAAATGGAAATAAGGACAAAAACCTGCGGTGGACTTAATGATGGTGCAGCAGTGCCAGAGAACCAAGACTAATTTTTTTATTAGCCTAAAGCTTATGCTTATAGTTTATCATGCTAAATTTCTGAATTCATACATTCTGAGCAATACCCCTTGTCTCTTCCTGCTTCTGCAGTGAAACACATTTATTTCAACGATTCAAGCATCATTGTGTTGCTATAGCAGATATACACAACCATCATCATCATATGTACATTCTTAAAATTGACGCAGGGATGTTCAATCCACGTTGAGTAGCATATTTGTAATTATATTACATATGACTTAATCATCTGAATCAAACTGATATAACCTATTTATTATAAAACCTGTTGGACAAATTTGTCCTTTGCTCTCCTTCATCTTGACATTTTGATTAATTAGTTGATAGTTTTAATTTTATGTGAAGAGCATATATGATATAACTTTCTTATTGGACTAGTAATGTTCATCATTTTCATACACTGTATTGTTACATATATTATTAACATTATCATCTCATGAAACAAATATCTTTCTTTTCAGATTACTAAAGGAGAGACACTATCATGATCCCATCAGTGAAGCATCGATGGCTTTTCATGTGTACAGTTTCATTGTAGATCTGTTAACTGTGTTTCAGGTATGAAACGTTTAAACCCAGGACTGTGTAGCAGGTTTCAAGACAATCACCTGCTCTACCTGTAATCTCATGGGTCCCTTGCAACTACTGCTTGAAGCAGAATGGGTTCCCTTTCAAAACTGTCTGTCTGCAATAGATTCAGTGTAAACGTGTCACAATGACAGCCAGTACTTTTGAATATGGAACTACAATACCAATCTGGTTGAAGGACTAGTGATTTTAAGATTTCCGAATCAAGGGCAAGAGAGGCATGTTAGTCTTTTCCTGTTGAATAGAGAAAAGAAATAATTTGTTTATAATGTACAATCGTGGTCATGCCTGTCTGGTTTGAAAGTATGAAATTATATTGATATGAACATTGACATACTAAATATTTTAGAATTTTTGTGGTGTGCGAAACCATTTTATATTTTTATTACGTTTTGTACTTAGAATTTTTTTTCCTACTTTATTTTTCCTGGGGTAGTTGGAAAATGTTTTAATTCACCATGTATGTCAGTTGCTGAAATTTTGAAATATTGAAACATTTATTGTACCATCAAGTCTTGTTTCCATGTTCAAAGAGCCAATTACAGATGTCACATCAACAGCCTATTGCTCTTCTGTAGTCAACTTGGGCAACTGTCAAATATGTAGTGCTTTGTGATCTGATTGTAATTGGTATTGAATCACTAGAAGTTATGATTGATTGAGACTTTAATAAAATTTCTGTGTCTAACTGCGATAGTGATATACTTTTTTTGCTCAGTTCAAAATTCTGTGCTGTGAATTGAGGCTGAAACAACTCGATTCATGGAGGCACTGCAATATTAATTTCAGGAATACAGTTGTATTGTGTATTGTTTCATAAATTGTTTTAAGTATCTGAACAGAATTGTCTTCAAATTGTTATTGACATTTTTTGGTTTTACCATATAATTATTCTGTGTGGTGCTGTCAACATAACACTTGACATCACAAAGGGATTTTGGAAAATTAACCACCTTTGGTTTTTCATCAAAATTAGTATATATTCAGAAATTATTCTGAAATAGTGTATTGTGATGTGTAATTGTACTGAGACGCATCTAGTATCTTGACTTCAGTATGTTCAGTGCATCGTTTCTGTCATAGATCATAATAGAATAAGAAAAATTGTACTATTACATAAAGATGAGGTTTTGGATAAAAAGAGAAATTCTGGGAAAAGGTTTTACTCTGAATATTAACTTGCCCAATAAAATAGATGCAGCAACTTGCTAGAATAAAGTCAGTATCTTTGTGTAATTTACACAAATAATGAAGATATTTCCACACTCTTTTCTTTTCACATTGTAAATTATCAAAATGCTTCTTGCAATTATGCATGCTTGTAAGATATTTATTTATATTCTCTGATGTAGAAATAAACATATTCTCTAGATTTGCTGTATCGTGATTTATTGGCGAAGACACAAAGTTCATGTACTTCTATTAAGCCAGGAGACTGGTTGATGTATATGGTCAAAGGGAGATAACCTGACTGCTTTAGATGCAGGAATGGAATCTCAGCATGATCAAGCACCAGCATCTATTTTTGAAAGCAGAGCAGCTTTTAACAACAAGTTTAGCAAGAATTGTTCTCTCCTGAACCATATTTTTATTTAAGTGAGGAGACCTAAGCCAGGTTGATCTGGTCAAAGAACAGGGAGATAATCTGACTGCATCAGTAGCAAGTTTGAGATATCAAGCACTAGGAACGTTAGAATATTTTGTTCACTGACCATACTTTCACCCGAACTACAAACTTCTGTTTAGTTGAGAGGACTATCAACCAAGAGTGAGGATATTCTGTGTAAAAAGAGATTCTCCTTTGGAGGTCGGGATTAAACTGCATTAAATTACTGTTAAACTTTAATATGATGGTTGGCCATTATTCCCAGAACATGCATGGCATAGCATACACTCTGCTGCCCATTTAGAAATACTTGTCTTCCAAGTAGTAGCTTGATCATGTTGATACACTGCTGCATTTATAAAATGAAATAACATATGATGGAGTAGGATTCCGAGATTGTCAGGACCGTCTCCGTGGTCTAGTGGTAGAGCTTCCGCCCGGAGAGCGGAAAGCTTGTGGTTCGATGCCCAGCTGGGTCTTACCAAAAGACGTTAAAAGATGGTACTTGTTGTTACCCTGTCTGGCGTTCAACAAGGACTGGTCGTCTCGGAGTCAGTATACTGTGCCTGAGTGGGGTATTCACGTTAAACTGCAGCATGGTATCTCATTGTGCTAGCACTATAAATCCGCATCAGTCCAGACAAGTACAAGCAAACACACATGCATGCACACCGCTTTATACATGCAATAATCTTGGATGCGACATTAAACCCCATTTCACCTCACCTCCTTGATTGTCACATATTCTTCCATTTCACAATCCATTTATTTCAGCAATATGTTGATTCCCTGTATCTTGTCAGATGGCAACTTGTTTGTCAAACAAATGTTCTCCGAAGAAAACAAAACATGCACTCAACTGCAAGATTTTATTCAACAATTTTATACTCAGCTTAATACATGATAAATGGTTTTTATTCTGTTAGGTGGCATGTAACAGGGTCCTGTGTGTTATATATACATCACAACACCACAGAAACAACAGGCACCCAGCTGGGCACATGCCATAATCAATCAAGCAATGTTAATTCATGGAAGTATATTTGCACATTCAGGTTTCCAAATCAAATAATCAATAGAAATATACAATGTGTCTACACTATGATACAAAAATAATATGATATACAGTTATCTTGAAAGCAATGTTGGTGCCATTAAGCATGTTACAAGAGATATACACAGGGATTCAACTTATTTGGCCGGTGAAATCAAATGATTAATGACATGAAATTCATCACAGAATCTGTCGATTTTAAATACTTTGTATATCAATAAACTGGGTAAAAGCAGGTGATATCCTACAAACACATATCAAACTCAGACCTGACACCTTTCTGCATCAGAGATGCCATTTTCCATAAATTCAGCTGCAGGTTGCATATTTCACTGAGCATGCAATAGACATGAAATGGACGAAGAACTGAAAAGGGCGCCCCTCCTCTTGTTCCTGACAAGCAGTGCAATCTACATGACTTGCATGCCTCATGTTTTGATTATAGCCACTGTCAGCCTTGGTGCTATATGTGCAGAGTTGAATACACAACTCGTATATCACAGCAGTAACAAACCAACTATTGTTCTGTTTGGTTGTGGAATATGAGCTATCTAATCCTCGATACAGCTCACTACTATTTAAAGATACGATGGCTAAATACAACATAGGTCATTTATTAATCTACCAAGCATTAGTATGTCTGACAGTTGGATATGCAAAACCCATCGAGCATAATGTCAGTGTAGATATAGCTTCAATGAAAGCCTTTCTGTTCCAGCACCACGTACTTGGGGAGAAATGGTTACTTGTGCATGTCAGACATCCTTATGGTGTTTAAACAAGCGAAGAGGTAAACTGGAGTTTAGAAAGGAGGGATGTGAGGTAGATTACTAAGACGTAACATTCTAGTATCAGGTGTGTGATAATGTAAAGGTTGAGAAACAATTTGTGTTTACAAATATGCATGCCTGCTCTTGGCATAAGGAGGCCATTGAAGATGCTTGCAGTAGTGGCCTCTGAACATTCAGGATAAATATTTACAATATGCAACTGCTAAAACAGTATCACAGACAAAATAGTAATAAATTCTAAATAAAAATAAATATCACAGATAGCTGCATCAAGATAATGAAAGATTCTTTGCATTATTTAAAAAAATGGAAAAATATGTCCAATTCATGAAATGGTTTTGATAATTGTGAAATTCAAACAATATTTTCCAAAACATATGCTGTATTGTTTTGGCATTTGGCTCTGATTTTCATTAAAATGTTTCCAACAAGAAAATTATCATATTTTGCATAGAGCTAAAAACAGATTCTCGTGATGTCAAAGATAAAATTGGTGGTATTTCATTACTGAAAAAAATCATGAAGCTGACACAGTGCCCAGTGTCCCAAACATGACGTGGTACAGTCATTGTATTGGTGATGATTACGTGATTGTCCTGACAATGACATGATTCACTAACGTCATCAGGATGTTAATTATGACTGCAGACTGAATTAAAAGTTTACAAAGTTATGCTCAATAACAACTTGCATAATATTAAATATTTTCATGGCAAATCAAGGCAAACTTAGCTCTAGAATGGAATTTGACATGGAAACATTTGATTCTACGGGCACGTCATTCTCCAAATGCTGCCTTGAAATTAAAGACCAGACTTAGTATGTGTAAAATAAATAAATTTGCAATTCAAAGACCCTAACTCTGGTCAAGATAATCTCTTGACTGCACTACTGCAATGCTGTCTGTTCCAGAACTTCCATGCATATATCCTCATATGCACTGTAGCACATTCTCCGAGTTCGATGTCAGTGGTCACAACGCAATTAATGTGAGACGACCACATGGACACAGGTCTATACATAATGGTTGAGTCTGTTGGCGCTGACTGGCCTGTTACGAGTCCTGTACGATCGGGGTGATGTTGGGCGGAGTCGGACGAGGTACGGACTGTTCTGTAACTGAGGGGGGGATACGGAAGCTGAGGCTGAGAATGGCCGACTGTTGACACTGATCCGTGTCTTCTTCCTCTTAGGTGAGTGCTTCCTGCGTAGAAACACCCTGTCTGTGCCTGCTGCGTTATCGGCGTACCCGTTGTGCGGAACGTACTTCAGCTCGTGAGACGGGCTGTGTTTAGACCCTGGGACGGGGAGGGTTGGGTCGTCCTTCCCCAGCATGATGGTCACATTCTTTGGTGAGCCGTGGCGGCTGTTCTCATTGGTGAATATAAGTCCTGAAATAAGGAAGAACTAGTAAGTGAAAAACATTGATGGGAAAACTTCCACATTTAGTCTCCTGACATGTAGGCTACAGGTGCGTGGTGTCTAACAGTGACATGGCTGACAGTGACTTGGACTACAAGCCAAGCAGATGGAACTTGGAAGGTGAATGTAAGTGAATTAATGTTATTTAACACCAGAGTCAGCAATATGCCAGCTATATCACGGTGACCTGTAAATAAGCCTTGATCAAGCAGACCAGTGACTAAACAAGAATGCCGACCCATGGAAGCATGATGAGACGGACTCAGCCAAGTCACAAATCCTACACATTACACCTTAAACAAGCACATGTTACTGGGGGCCAATTTTACTGGAAGTAAAGGATGAATGTAGTGGGGTGTTGGGAGCGCGACCCATATATCATGCCTCCATCCCAGGCTGGACGTCTTTAACAGCTCAAATATCACCTGACATGTGATGCTATCAAGCAGAATTCTTTTCAACGGAACTGTTCAGCATCTTACAAACAGACAATCTGTAGTATCTCTTCATATTACTTTCTAAACAATTCACTATATTAAACAGAACCTTTGCAAGCATACAATTAGGAAAATGTTATGTTTTAATTTTGTTTATGTCTCCAACTCTGCTAACAGATGGTCCTACCTGAGTTGAAGAGTTCGTCATCCAGGGTCATGTCGTTTTTGCAGCAGTCACAGTTGTACACAGGGCAGGGCTGGTGGAGCACCTCACTCATTGTGTGACGCATGAAGGCCGAGAAGGACGCGTAGTCATAGGCACTGTAACGACCATGCCAGGCGATGTACCCTGAGGCAAGAAAACAAAACAGCATCTCATTACAGGCTGCACAAAGGACATCAAGCATGTGAAGCACAAAGGACATCAAGCATGTGAAGCACAAAGGACATCAAGCATGTGAAGCACAAAGGACATCAAGCATGTGAAGCACAGAGGACATCAAGCATGTGAAGCAAAAAGGACATCAAGCATGATGCTTTTATCAATATTCCAGCATATCAGGAGACACCAAGAATGGACTTCCTATTATGGACCCATTTAGGGAATCAAAGCTGAGTTTTCAGGATGAGAAGGAAACATGAACAATTGGCAACATCACAGCCCCTCTGCAGGGAGTTGTAGATTAGCTCCCTTTAATTCCTACAAAAACAGTTCTCTAACATACATCATATATTGCATTGTCAGTACTTCACAGGTTTTGTAAACACTACATTCTTCCATCAACGAGGAGCGTAGTGTATACAAACCTGTGAACTGTTGAAGATGCATAAATTGATGCATGACAGGGAGTTTAACATGTTTATTCAGAATAGCAACCACAGCCATCTTTTGTGACCCTGAGGCCACTACGGCCCTCACAATTTGCTGTCACCTACCATCAGGGTGGAGGAAGAGGAAGGTGGGGACCCCCGCGATACCCAGCAGCTCCGTCAACTCCATCTGCCGCTCGCCCTCCAGGTCACTCTCTAGTCTCATACCTACAACATACACAGGCTTTCTACACAGACCTACAAGGCATAATTAAGACTCTGAGGCCATGCATGTTAAATTATAGCCATGCTGATTGGCTGAATGTGACAATTGTAAACGCAATCTCATCATATGCATATTAAAACATGGTGAACTTTAGAACGTTCCCTTCTCTATGATACGAATTTGGCAGATTCAACTATCAACAGCACTCGCCGATCACTGGACGGGAGATAACCCTATGGTTCAGGAGTGAGAATCTTCCACGGATCCGCGAATTTTAGTGACCGCGAATCTGTTAAAATCTCATTGCTTCCCCCTTAACACCCCCAAATTATGGACCACACTCCATTGCAAAGATGTTTCAGCAAAAAAGGAAAATATTCATTCTCATCCCATCAGATTGCATACAAATTGATATATTTACTGATCTTTAAAGACATTTTAAACTATGAAAGTATACATACATTTTCATGTAATGTAAACTTTGCGACTGGCACATGCCAGGCGAAAGGCTTTTTCAAGGCAAATTATCTATTTTCAAGGCAGAATCTAACTTCAAGGACCTTTTAACGCAGGCCTCACTTTTTCAGAAAAGTTCAAACGTTGATACACAGTGACCAACAGGAACAATGGCTGAATACACAAAAAATATCACCAAATCTTGGATACCACTGTAGCTATAGCTGCTGCAGCTGAGTTAGTGATGCTCATAAAAATACTATCATCATCTGCTAAAACATCTGACCTGAATCAGCTGTGAATCTCAGTCATATGTTATAGTAAATATTGTTACTGTGATCCTAGTCCAATGACAATGTACCCTGCTTACCAGTAGGCGTCTTGCGGACATTATTTGCAGCTTCGTAGACGTTGGATGCACACTCGTTGGTGCAGTGCCAGACCATGCCGTCCTCGCGCCAACCATTGGAGGTGATGAGATGGATGAGGCTCTTCCTGTCTGCCACCGATACGCCGGACATGCCGCACGTCACGGCAACAAACGTAAACTGTAAAACAGAGAAATAAATGTTACCCACACAGGTGGCTGTCCTAGGATCTTCAGGTCTCCTGCTAAAGTATTTGAATCCAGGGAGCATCAGCATCTTTGACATCAGGGTTATGACAAGGACTTCCATGCTTAATTATTGGAAGTCCAAGTGTCCAAGTGTATATATAAGTTTGGATACACAATATTCAAAATGTAGTGTTTCCCCAAGACTATTTCCACCAACCAGTAATAGTAGTTTTGTTGTGATTCACCGGTGCATCGTCGGCAAACCTTGCACAATACCATATCCGATACACTTATTCTCATCGATTCTCATTTAACTTAATGTCGATTGTCCATGATGATCTTGCATAGATATCAATAAGCAAGTACATACTATTTTTATTATTCTTCCAAACTGTCTTGGTCTTGTTTCAGATACGAAACCTGCCCGATAACAAGACTGACCAGCTTATCCCTGCTGCCTATCAAAATCCAGTACGTAAACTTGTTTGTTTCTTTTCATTTTCTGATACAGAATAGTAGGCTTGACTCAGTGTCATGTCCATGGGTATTAGTCAGTTGCCAGTTGCCCTCCTAACCTTAATGAGTGAGCCTATGGACTCTATTCTGTCAAATGACAGACTTTCGGGTTTTCCGTACAGAATGTCAAATATGCAGTTCTGAGATACATATCATATCGTGGCTTCTCTAATGAGATATGTATCGTATGGTGGCTTCTGTATCAAGATATGTAGTGTATCGTGGCTTCTGTATCGAGATACATATCATATCGTGGCTTCTGTATCGAGATACGTATCGTATGGTGGCTTCTGTATCAAGATATGTAGTGTATTGTGGCTTCTGTATCGAGATACATATCATATCGTGGCTTCTGTATCGAGATAAGTATCGTATCGTGGCTTCTGTATCGAGATATGTAGTGTATCGTGGCTTCTGTATCGAGATACATATCATATCGTGGCTTCTGTATCGAGATATGTATCGTATGGTGGCTTCTGTATCAAGATATGTAGTGTATCGTGGCTTCTGTATTGAGATATGTTTCGTATCGTGTGACACATGTATGGGTACATCCTTAAGTAATAGGATATTAATTTTACCTCTTTAGCAGTTTCCCTGGCAAATCTTGTGTAGAAGGACATGATCTGTTGTGAAGGTAGGCACCTGCATAGATGAAAAGCAAGCAAGGTTATCTTGATGAAAGAAACTCTACATGCATACTCCAAACAAACAATCAATATCTCAATAAAACAAAAGTCAATAGATTCAAACACAGGACATAGTAAAAGTACAAATATCTATTTAGTCCTGAGATGTGCAATATACTTAGATGAAGTCTTTTACAGGCATTTAGAAGTTGGTAGGACATGCTGACATGCAACTTTTAAGGCTAACAAAAAAGTCTTCGATGAATAGTTAACCGTTGTACACATTATCAGACTACATAGAGATACAGCAGAGCTGCCTCACCATGGTGTCCAGAAGAGTAGCACAGTGGGATGCTGGGGTTTGTGTGCTCCCATGAGAGGCTTGAACACCCCGTCGAACACATCCAGGAGGCTGCAGGCGGGCGGTGGCACGTGTTTCTGCAGAAGTCCCTGGTTGGCCAGCTTCTTGGCTACCTGCCGCTCATACATGATGGAGTCCTGGTACTTGCAGCAGCCGTACGACGGCCACCTGCAACACACAACACGACATGCTACACCTGTCACGCCTGGTCGTCACAAGCCAAGTCTTCCCCAAACACCTAATGCACCTGTCAATGGGCTTGGCTGCTGAAGTCAGGAATACCCCAGCAAGCTGTGAAGTGTAACCACGTTTGTTCGTTGTTTAACATTGCACCAGCAATATTCCAGCTATATGATGGCGGTCTGTAAATAATCGAGTCAGGACCAGACAATCCAGTAATTGACATCATGAGCATCGATCCACACAATTGGGATATGATGACATGCATCAACCAAGTCCTTTTACGGCAAGCATGGGTTGCTGAAGACCAATTCTACCTGGATCTTCATGGATCATGCAGTAGAAGCCAACTTAGCAAAAGCTACATCCTGATTCGTTGAACTTGTATATATTAGATCTATTGTCATTGAATGGCTAAAAAATTGTATAAATATCATGTATATATGTTATGAAAGTGACACTTGAGTTTATTCTTTTCATTCATGCATGAACATCCAGCAACTCAGATATGAGTTGGCCGTGACCAAAATGCAAATGTCCAATTGGCCAAAAATATTTCCAGATCCATGCAAGCATGACAGCAGGCAGTGGACAGACATACAGCGTTTAGTCAGGTGTAACCCATCATGGCAAAACCTTCATCATCAGAGTCACTGATGCATTTTAATTCCTGAAGTCATCATTGACAAGAAATTTATCAATATCTATTACAATGATATTCATAAACATACTTATCCTGCATTACATAGGTAATGTAATCGCTTGCATTATATGCAAATGAGTTAATGATATATCAATTTGTAACAGATTTGATATTTATAAAATTATCCTGCATTCCATATAATGCAAGAGATTACAATACCTATGGAATGCAGGATAAGAGAAAACTTTGGGAAGTCGGGACCCAGAATCTCCACAGGCCATGTAATATGGTGCTGAATCTCCTTTCAAAGATACAAGACGATTTTAACAGGCTTACATTAAAGGAAAAAGTTTCTTTAAAATACTTGGGTAAAGGCGGTTACTTTACATGAAGCCTACTGCCCAGGCAAAGTATTTCTGTGACGTTCAATCAGTGACATTGGGTAATCTGATCTGATGTGTTGAGGATGTGACTACAGCCAGACAGCGAGACATGGCGGACTCACGTGGTGTCCTTGTTGTGTATGGCGTGGTAGCAGTAGAAGGAGAAGGGCTTGAAGGGCGTGGCCAGCAGCTCCACGGTGTTGGACTCCTCGCTGGTGCCCTGGGGCTTCTCACTCATGGACACCAGCGACAGCTTGTAGTTGGACTGCTCCAGGCCCAGCTGAAACATGGCAACATCACACATCCGTCAATACAGTCAGCTGGGTCTATTGGGGTTGAACAGTTGTTTGTTACATAGAGTGTTGTCAGATTAATGTGGGAGGAAAGACTCAAGTGATGCAGGCTTCAGATGTTTACCACTTTGGTGAAACAAACAGGTATGGGTATAGTGTTGGCAAAAACACCATGCCACAGGATTCTGGTATGCCAAAGGGACACAACTCTGCACAGTGAAGTGCAGTGCCGTAAGACAACATGGCCACATATGACCCCAGTCATAATATGATGATCAAACAAGTTTACAGCTGAATACCAAGATCTCAGATTGCAACTGTCACTTCTAAGTACAAGGCCTACAATTCACAGTCATGAACACACAGCTATGTGGTACACCTCCTTACCTTGATCCTGACTGTCTTGACCCCGGAGTGCATGGCGTTCCCGTACTGCTTGCCGTCAATGAGGACCTTGTAGCTGGAGATGACCATGTCAGGGTTGGACTGCGGGCACTGCCAGCTCACATGGGCAATCAGGTGACCTGCAATACACAGTGAATATCAACTTCAGCCTCCTCACACAGACATGCCCTGTGTAACAGGATATGCAACTGAAACCGCAAACCACCTCTTCTACTGATAGAGGGCATTGAAGCACCTACCTGTGTACAGTTTGAGAGCATTGAAGCACCTACCCATGTACTGTTCGAGAGCATTGAAGCACCTACCCGTGCACTGTTTGAGAGCATTGCAGCACCTACCCGTGCACTGTTTGAGAGCATTGCAGCACCTACCCGTGCACTGTTTGAGAGTATTGAAGCACCTACCCGTGCACTGTTTGAGAGCAATGCAGCACCTACCCATGCACTGTTTGAGAGCATTGCAGCACCTACCCGTGCACTGTTTGAGAGCATTGCAGCACCTACCCGTGCACTGTTTGAGAGCATTGCAGCACCTACCCGTGCACTGTTTGAGAGCAATGCAGCACCTACCCGTGCACTGTTTGAGAGCAATGCAGCACCTACCCGTGCACTGTTTGAGAGCAATGCAGCACCTACCCGTGCACTGTTTGAGAGCATTGCAGCACCTACCTGTGTACTGTTCGAGAGCATTGAAGCACCTACCCCTGCACTGTTTGAGAGCATTGCAGCACCTACCTGTGTACTGTTCTAGAGCATTGAAGCACCTACCTGTGTACAGTTTGAGAGCATTGAAGCACCTACCTGTGTACAGTTCGAGAGCATTGAAGCACCTACCTGTGTACTGTTCGAGGGCATTGAAGCACCTACCTGTGTACTGTTCGAGAGCGTTGAAGCACCTACCCGTGTACTGTTCGAGAGCATTGAAGCACCTACCTGTGTACTGTTCGAGAGCGTTGAAGCACCTACCTGTGTACTGTTCGAGAGCGTTGAAGCAGTCCTCTAGAAGCTCCTCGACTCTGGTCAGTGTGTGTGCACCCAGGATGATGTCCTGCAACATGAGGATGGTGAAGATTTATGATGACAGACCCGTGTCGACAAACCTTCTACTTTATTTTCATAATTTTGAATTACATGCGAGAGAAAGTTATTTTACTTTTTCAACATGTACAATGTCAACCTGGAAATAAATAAGTCTTATTAGGCAAAACACTGGTTGATACCATGGAAGTCAATCCATTCAGCGGGGGTAGATTGACATACAATCAATCACGTCACACATCAGTCAGCTTATTTTAGATCTCCAGTGGGTTTTCTCATTCAGTTATACCTCCTTGAACTTACATCATTTTTCTCTGCTCTGATTGGATGAGCCAGGGCACCAATCTTCTTCAGCTTATGGCCCACTGCTCGTATCAACCTGGAAGTAATAGGGTGAGGTGAGGTGAAACAGGGTTTAACGTTGCGTCCAAGAGTATTGCACTTTTATAGCGACGGGCATGCACATGTGTGTGTGGCTGCTTGTACTAGTCCAGACTGATGCTGATTTTATAGTGCTAGCCCACTGAGATACCATGCCACATTTTAACATGAATACCCCACTCAGACACGGTATACTCTGAGCCATCCAGTCCTTGTTTTAGCCCCTTAATGCAGAGCGGCAGGCAGGGTAACAACAAGTGTTTGACACGCCCGGGGATCAAACCCCAGACATTCCGCTCTACAGGCGGACGCTATACCACTAGACCACGTAGGCAGTCTGGAATTAGTAAGAATCACATAAGTACATCTATGTAAGCCTTTCACTGCATTAAATATACTTAAAACCTGTTAAATCCTTTGCCTCCAACATAGTTTCAAACAGTCATTTTGATGGATCATGTCTGGAAGCTGGATCTCACCTGTCTCGCTTGTTGACGAGATCACAGGTGATCTTCTCGATCTGTCTGCGCTCCTCCAGGCCTGCGATGGTGCTGCTGATGACAGGGGGGTCGGGGGACAGGGCAGGCTGCATGCGGATCATCTCCGATCTCACCACATCACTCGTGCCATATAACTGAAACAAGACACATCCAGGAAACACTAGTAAACACTGGTAAAAGCAGTAAGTGAGGAGGTTCAATGGCTCCAGCTGGATCAGGAACATAGCAGCTCTGTACGGCCACATATACCCTGGCAATTTCTTACATGTAGCCTCAAACAAACATTTCAATATTATCCGTTCATTTAAAGAGAAATAGGAAATGTAAATACTCCTTTCAAGTATATCCAAAGGATAAGTAAATTTAGCAAGGCCTTTCAATTTTTGCTAGTTGGAATACAAATTATTTGGCATAAGGGCTGGGATGGGAAACTCGGGTACTCGGGACGGGCAGGTCCTAAGTAGGACACGGGTACCCACAGGACTACCCGGACTAGCTATAGCTCAGTGGTTACACCAAAAGTCACTACTGTTCGCATTTCTTTCTGACGACGCACACATTCCTTTTGACTTGTTTATATTGGAGTAAAGATAAAGCTTCAGTCAACTTCAGTGTACACATGATCTAATCATTTGATACATGTATCTAAATAGTTTTGGCCAGGGCTGTGGTAAAACAATTCCCTATTAGACATTGTGTTCATAACTCTTGAGACCTACAGTGGGTATCCGGGTAGGGTCAGGTAATAGGGGGTCGGGAACCAGGTACCCAGGTAGTAAAGTTGGACTCGTCCCAGCCCTACACCCCCCTCAAAACCATCTAAAACATTGTATAAATGGCCTCACAAGTGAATCATGCAACGATGGCAGGGACTCACGTGTGTTTCAAGGTAGACGGAGTAGTTTCCCTTCTTGAGATGTTTAAACTCGGCCTCACGTGTGTCTGGATGGATGGGTCCGATACTCTGCACCAGCTTCTCAGTGTCCTCCTCCACACAACACAGCTGAAACAAGTGTACACGGTCACACACAACTGGCATTACACCATATGTACCACCCATATATATGTGTCTAGCAATTTCACTGACTTGCCGATGGCTATTAGCGTGGATCCAGAAGTTCTCTCAGAGGAGGCTAATGATTACACTAATATCCCTGACATCCATAAAACTTCCAAATGTACGAATGTTTACAATACTGTATGGGTGTGCACCATTGCGCGCATCTGGATGTTTGTGCATCCAATCAAGAGAAGAGATAACAAAGATCACAGTCTCACACAGCCTGTGCAGTATTTACTTGATCCTCATTGCGTCCAGCTGTCTGACTTACCCGGTAGTGTTTGACCTTGATGCCCTCCGTCATGTAGGGAGCCTCCCAGCCCACCCTCAGGGTGGAGCTGCTCACGGAGGGGATGCGGAAGATGGCGGGAGGCTTCACCCCCGGCCACGGCACCACCAGGGGCTCCGAGGGCTTGCTGTTGAGGCGTTCCGTGGCAGTCAGGGCTTGCACTTGGAAGGAGTATTCCTGGCACCACTTGCCATGTGTGAATGTGAAGCTGAGCTGGTCTGCATTCAAGATGGCCTCAACAATTCCGTTAACATAGACCTTATAGCCTGTGACTAGAGCGTCCCCATATGTGTTTGGCTTGTCCCATTGGATGGCAATGTAGCGGAAGTTGCATGCCCTACAAGAATACATATATGAAAAAGATATTTCTACATATTTATTTCAATCGAAAATCACCAATTGATGAGCAGATACTTCAGAAATTATTTACTGTCCCACTGAGAAAGATAATTTTTGCCTCATGTAGAATGAGTAATTTATACCTAGTGCAATGCTTGCTTGCAAAGTCGTGTCAGTTCATTGTTGAAACTAATTGGACATGACATCATCTAATGCTAATGTCTCCAATGAAGATATATTTGTCAACAAATGCTTGAGTTGCTGGCTCTTCATGTGATCAGGAAACTAATGACTTCCTTCATTTTCTTACCAGAAAGACCATAAGTAATACACAGAATAAACAACTTGTGAGTCAGCATCATGAACTATATTGAACTTCCGCACCAAGGATTGGGATTTAGAAAATTAATACCCCTCTAGATGGATATATTCAGTATAATTCCTCATAGATCTCAAGTTATTCTCTAACTTTACAAAATGCTTGGTTGAAAAGACACTTGTGACACAGGGTTTTCTGCTGTGAGTTTCACGTCACTATGTCCTCACCTGATGGAAAGCACAGGTCCGTCTGGTGGGGCAGATGTCTGAACAGTCAGCTGCTTGGACTTGTCCATGATCTGCCCGTCCTCGCTGTATGCCACCAGACGCACGAAGTGAGTAGTCCCGGGCAGACACTTGTTGATGACACAGTTGGTGTCCCTCTCAGACAGGCGCACCTCACGTTGCTGAAACAACACACTCGGCATTCAACAGTGGTCACGGAGAGGACAGGACAGGGCAGGGTGTCACACCACATCAACACTGTTGCATTGCAGCACAGATGGGACATGATAGGACATTTCTGGTCCAACACTACTCCACCAACATGAAAACAGAGGTGGATATTACTGTCCTCTGAAATACTTATGAAATAAAATATAATTCAGTCTCATATTATTTAGCATTTATTCAAGCCATTCCTACTCATTACTTTTTGACGTTTTCTTGTAGTAAACATATATCCTATGTGGTTCTTTTTACTTGTGACATACTGACCAACAATATCCTTACAAAAAGAAATGAGACTTGCACAAAGTGATCTTAGCGCTAAGACTATCGTAAGCCTATTTCAAAGTATGGGAGTTACGATCATCTTAGTGCTAAGATCGCTTTGTGCAAGTGGGCCCTGGTCTGTTGCAACCAATGGTAACATCATGGCTCCCTTACCGCTGGCTGTGCCACACTGCTCCACTGTATCTTGTAGAAGGTGACGCCCTCGGTCTCCAGGAAGGTGCTCCAGTCAAGGTGGATGGAGTTCTCCGAGATGCGCGTCACCTTGAGGGAGATCTCGTGGTCATCAGCAGTGGAGGACCAGTCCTCCAGACTGAGGCTGCTCTCACCGGGGCGGGGGGAAGACGACGATGTGTTCACCAGCAGGCCATTGGACTTGGGGGAGTCCATGTACTCGGGATTAGAGCTCAGGGCTACCAGGTTGATCTTATATGTCCTACAAACACAGGTTTTCATGTATATTATTGGCATATGACCTAGGCATGTTTTATTCATGATTGAGACATTTGAAGAGTCTGGGAACAACCTAACCTCAAACAGAAGTTAAAAATGGTTCAAGCAGAATGACAAATGAATTCATGGAAGATATGCTGGAGAATTGGTTAATAACGTTTGAGCCTTATTTATCAATGAAGCAGTTACATCAGGACAAGGGGATACAGAGTGAGACATCCAAGTTAAGCACAGGTTGGATACAAACCCAGCCCTTCTGCAAGGGAAATGAACACACAACCAAACAGACTCCACCCACTTAGTTCAACAGAAGAGATTCTAAGGCCACCAGTGTTTATTTGTGTTTTTCAACTGAAACTATTATAATATTAATTTCTTTTGTATTGTTCTTTTGTGACTCAAATAAAACCCTTTTTGAACATTTAAAGGACCATCCCAATCTTCCAATATAAGAGCTTTGGCAAAAAAAAAAAAATGTTGCCAATATGAAAGTCCAAAGGACTTCGTTCTTACCTGTTGGGCCTGCAAGGAATCACAGCTTTCCTATGGGAGCTACTCAGCTCATTTCCTGCCTTCTTGTCATTCAAGTAGACCTGGAAGGTACACAAACACAATCAGCAAAAACTCAACACAAGACTCAAATATCAAATTTCAGTACCACAAGTTATTGTTTATTTCTTTGTTGCATGATGCTGCACTCAGCAATATTCCAGGGGCCTGTAAATATTTGAGTCTGGACCAGACAAACCAGAGACTGATATCATGAACAACATTCAGGTTACGAGGACATGGAATCAACCACTCTGATCCCTCAATCTGAGTCACCTCTTACCACCAGCATAGGTTGCTGGGGATCTACTCTCCCAACTATAACAAAACACTATTAAACATTCCCTCCTACCTGATACCCTTTAATCCTGATCCCTCCGTACAACTTGGGCTCTCCCCACTCAATGATGAACTCCTCTGGTTCAACTGTTCTAAGGAAGATCTCGGGGGCATCAGGCGGCCCAGGGATCATGATCTGTATCTCCTGGGCTGTCTGAGGTATGACATCGGTGAAGTATACTGGTTCTACAGTGATGGTGTACGTGGCTCTGGAACAGGGAAATCATTTAGCACATAAGATATGAATGGAAAAGTGTTGTGTGACAGTCACAAATAATGGCCAAAAAACATCACCATTATGTATATTGGCTTGAAAATGCAATAGTTTTGAATAATTATACTCATTTCTAACAGCTGTAGTCTTAGAGACTGAACTCACTTGATCTTGGTGATGGGAATAGTACACTGCATCTGTGTGGGCTGGACATATTTTGTTTGGATAACTCTATCTTCACAGTACCACACGACATTGAACTGTTTGAGTGGAGTTATCTGCCCCTGAGTGGTCCAGGACAAGACAACATCTCCAAACGTTTTGTTGTCTCTCTCAGATTGGTGGAGGAACTCAGAAGTAAGTGTGGATATAAAGCCTGGAACAGAAGAACACAACTTTAAGAGAATCCTTTGAGGATAAAACACAGTCTTACATGTCGGATAGCAAGTCCACCCTTCATGCTCAATTTCTGCATGACCTGATCACTGACTGAGCCAAAAGGTAGTGACAGAGTTACCTACCCTCCTGGTTTTTGGGCAGTGTCACCTCCACAGAGTCAGATGGTGCCTCGTCCAGGTTCTCTGGGTCGTCCAAGATGGTGGCATAGTCCAGGTCCTGCGGGTTAGTGTTCTTGAAGAAACCCTTGTACTGTGATAGAGAAGAATAATCCATGTTATGAAGAGGTAACTAACCTTCAATGAGTATTTCAGCAAATGCTCAAGGCAGGACCACCAATAACCATTTGTTATTACTGTTCAAACTAAACTGACTTAAAGAAAAGTTTTATAACTATGCTTTTGCCTTTTAGTGTTAACATCAAAACTAGAGCCAGCACATGAATACATTTACATGAACTTATTTGAGACAGTAAAACTTGGTTTAAAGTCTTGGTTACTGTAGCCAGTGAGGACGGCATATTCAAGATCAATTTTGAGCAGAATATGTTTTGGGAATCTGTCACACAAGAATGTATTTTCCCACTATGTTTTCCTGATACTTCTTGGTGAGACAGAAATTCCAGGACACACAAAATCGTAAATGTTTGATCTACATAAACTCAAGACACTTTTGTTAATAATCTCAAGACATGAGAACAATATCCTACAAATATGCCAAGCCTGTCAAAGACCTTCACCTTCTGTTTCCTCTCCTTCTTAGCGTCCTCGGTACAGGTGAGTGCCACCAGTGTCACGTCGTACTTCTTCCCCGGCTTACACTTGGTGAGAGTGCAGCTCTGAGCTGCTGGGCCCAGACAACACTGCAGCTTGCCATTGATCTCCAGCTTGTAGCCCTCCAGGTACCTTCTCAGGTAGATGGGTCGTCCATCCTCATCCTTCCCGATGACCGACATCAGCGGGGGCTTCTCCCAGTACAGGTTGGCAGTGTTCTGAGTGTAGGATGACACTAGGAGCCGGGGAGGCTCAATCGGGGCTCTTGTCCTTGCCATCAGGGCCCTGGACATAACATGAGCTGTCCTTCTATATTTCTCAATCCCAGAATCCCACTTGTCTGGATCCAGAGAAGTTTTGATGCTAACCACAGCTTCTATGACTATTCTATAATGGGCTCCTGGGGAAAGATCATCAATTGTGAGGCTGTCCTCTGTAGCAAGAAGATTTACATGACTAGCAACAACCAAATCCTCATCTTTTAACCTGCCCTTCTTGACGTCTGCCCAGCGGATGATCTGACCTTGAAGTTTGTTTGACCCATACACCAATGGCGGAGTCCAGCTTAGGCGTAGAGATGTTGTGGAAGATTGTACGACCTTGATGTTTGTTGGTGGCTCTGTTCCAGCAGTTTTGGACAGAATACTGGCATTTGGAAGCCATACGGAATCATCTGGTGAGATCATGGTCTCTTTGGGTATAGAGCGGTGCTTCTTGTATTTGTGTTTGTCTGGCAGACGGTCAAAATATTCATCCGTGACAGCGACGATTCGGACAAGATAGTCTGTCTTCTCAAGCAGGTGATCCACAATGGCCATCTTGGCGTCCGGCATGGTGTCCACTGACACATGGTGCGGGTCGTTGGCGTTGAGGGACACACATTCAATCCGCATAGCTGCATAAGACACATACGTTAGTATTGATCACAGCTGGGTAATATGGGGAAACATTTGAATGATTATTAATTCAACTTTCATGTGGGAAATGTTGAATTTGAACAATCTGACATGATTCAATACAAAGCTGACAACACTGAAACACATTTGATCATGCATTTTAAAATAAAATGCACATCAGCACCTATTGAGTAGTGATAACAAAATATAAAAGAAGAACGTAAAATCCAGTTAATTTATATCGTTATTTTTCAATTCAGAAATAAGGTCAATAAGGACATTCCACAGTGAAGTGTATGAAGAGAATACATCCTACTATGACACCGACTCACCTATGACCTCCACTCCATGCTCCTGGGGTGGGTCCCACGCCACCTTCAGGCTGTTACATGTGGTGGCGATCACCCCCAGGTTACGTGGGGCATCGGGCGGGGAGGCAGTCTTCACGGCCAGTTGGTCTGACTTGGACGTCAGGATGAATGCATTAAGGCCATCAGGTGTCTCTGTTGTGCCTGGAGGAATCAATGGCTTCATTACTCTGTCCACAATATGAGGGAGTCTGAATACTCCTCAGTATATAAAGAAAAATGAGTTAGAAAAATTAGAGATATTATAATGATAATATAATATTTTTAAAAAAAGAGAGAATTTGTTCTCATGCAATGGCTTTTTAAAATAAAGTGCGGGCGGTTGATATGTTTTTTTAAAAAAAAATTTTGGGGGGTGGGAGGGGGTTGTTCAAACTAGTATGTAACCAAATAAACAGTTGTGTACAATCAACCTGGGAAAGGGCCTCCCTACATAAATGTACAAGATGAGAAAAATACTGGAATGGGTATGTACTTACTGTTGGACTTGGTATATTTTGCATTTTTCTTGTATAAAAATGGTAATAAAAAAGAAACATGCGGCAAACTTTATGATGATGTGGGCGGTGCCTGAGAACCAAGACTTTTATTTTTTTAGCCTTAGTATGAATTAAAAGAGGGTCAAATCACAGCATCATAGCATATATACGTACTGAATAGTTTTTCAAACATAAATGACCATTATAGACACATTAGGTTTTTACTTCCTAAACTTGGATTTACTCACAAGTTCCCTCATCAATGTCGGTGTACTTCTCCATTTTCCTGGCCTCCACAACGACAGTGTACGACGTGCATGGCCGCAGGCTGGTGATGAGCAGGTGGTCCTCTGTAACAACACACGGGGATCACATCACACATCGCTGCCATCTTCACACACATAGCCACAGCCACACACACACAGCAACACAGCCACACAGCCACACACACACACACACACACACAAACACACACACACACACACACACACACACAGCCACACACACACACAGCCACACACACACACGGCTTCATTAGCATTTCAGATCTCACCCCCAAACTATCTGGATGTGGTTATTTAGTGTTCACAAATCAGTAACATATACAGAGAGAGGACTTCCTTGTGTGATATTTTAGTAAAGTCCTTATAGAAGCTCTCAACTACTACAGCTGCACGTGACAAGGGTTCTCTCCAATCTAACAACAAACAGGAAGACTATTTCAAATACAGCCAATTCCACTACACAGTTTTATTATCATGACAACCTAACATGCTTACAATGATTAAAGGTAAGTAACAAATCAAAAACCAAGATTTGACTGAAACAAACAATATACATCAACTGGAAACTATCTTATTCCGTTAAAGTCAGTATCATTTCTGAGAGATAAACATATACTTTCATATTAAGCATTTGCCAGATCCCCAGTCATACAAAGGCTAAAGATAAACAAACTGAAAGTACTCAGCAAATTCCAATACACTTGAAGTCTGTGAGGTCAAAGACTGTCTACAGCTTAATGGTAAGCCTAAATTCTAAAAGGGTTATTTCCCAAATCCAGACTACCTGCTCATTTGAATACACCACAAGTATAGTAGAATCCATATTTATGGAAGTAAACAGACCTTCACTCAATGTAACTAACCTGAATCATGTGTGTGTTCAATCGAATGTTGTATTAAGTCATATAGAAACTGTCACACACAAGTCATGTGCACTATCTGAATTTGTACAAATGATCTAAACAGTGTGTGAAATAATTTTCATCAGTACAAGCCAGGTAGGCTAGCTAGGTAATGTTTTACAAGCCAATTGCAGATTAAGTTGCCATTGCCTTCCAAATATGACGTGAAATCTAGTAGCAGAGAAAGAAGACATTTTGTTAGTTTCAACAAGGTAAGAACTTCAATCTGAGTCAATATCAATTAATTTGGAGGAAGGATAGCCAATAAAAACATGACTTAATGACCATGTGATGCATTTGGACACTGCTTGTGAAAAGTTGTGACAGCTGAATAACAACAAATATTATTGATTTTAGAAATCGGTCTTATTTTCAAGTGAACATATCTGTTTGAGATTGGGGAGGAAGGTTTATATATATTACGTGACTATATATGAAACTTAAGCTTGCCAGTCTGGTTACCAAGTTTAAATTGTTCTAGCCAGAAAGAGTATAAAGTAGCCATGGGCTGCCGGGCACTGGATCTAAACAACTAGGACAGAGAGGACAGTTATGCAAGCCATGGGCAATCTTCCACATGGTCACCATCTCATGAAGTCACTACATGTCATGTAGAGACACCAAGTAGGCTGCATTGCTGTCTACATAGAAGTAGCCTTGAGTAAATGAATATTGGCAGTATCATTGTAGACAGAGCTGGAGTGAGTTCCATGGCTACATGCTACAGTTGGCCTACCACACTGTCTACAGCAGGAGCATGTGCTACCACACTGTCTACAGCAGGTGCATGTGCTACCACACTGTCTACAGCAGGTGCATGTGCTACCACACTGTCTACAGCAGGTGCATGTGCTACCACACTGTCTACAGCAGGTGCATGTGCTACCACACTGTCTACAGCAGGTGCATGTGCTACCACACTGTCTACAGCAGGTGCATGTACTACCACACTGTCTACAGCAGGTGCATGTGCTACCACACTGTCTACAGCAGGTGCATGTGCTACCACACTGTCTACAGCAGGTGCATGTGCTACCACACTGTCTACAGCAGGTGCATGTGCTACCACACTGTCTACAGCAGGGCTGTTACCTGTCGTGCTATCACTGTTGATCTCCTCCTCCGGCCGGTCACCGGGCCACCATGTCACTTGGTAGCTGTCTGGACGGATGAAGTGAGCTTTGGCTTCAAAATCTGCAACAGAGATATCACGTTATCAGAATGAGGAGATATGTTTGTAGCACTGTCTGAACCATGGCTGATTTTACACAAACAATCTCTTATGACTCAGGCCAAAGCCACATTCAAATATTTCCCAGTGTCAAGCTACTGGAAATAATCAGTCTATTTGAAGGCCTTGAGCTGTCCAGCACTGCAGGTAGCAACTCATACACATCAAGGGTTTGAACTAAAGGGGGACCTCGGGTCCTGGAGGTGTGCTGGTTTAGTCTTTGAACCTCTGAACTTAACTATTAACTTTCAACATTAATAGATTTTGACAAGGGCCCTTTTCTTCCATGCTTAATTTTAAAAAACTGCATATCACCAGGCCTGCATATTGTGGCACCATGGGCAGATGGAGAGGGGTGATCCAGTAAGTGGAGCCCATCATCTGTGGCTGCTCTGCCTAACAATGCTTACATACTGCACTAAAACACCCCACACCCAGATTCCATCTAAGCTTCAAGCAACAAGATATGGACAGATGGAGCAAACAGCATACAGCTGCAGATGAGAGTATCTCATTATTACATATTCCTTGAATAGAAGCATAGACTGGTGATGAGAATGTGACGCTTGACCCCAGGCTCTGGCAACCAAGGGCAGCCAAGGACACATGAAGTGTGCCTCAATGTGAGACAAGCCAATCACAGGTACAACAATCTTCTCCATCAAACACAAATCACAATGATTGTCACATCACAAGAAACATTTGCTTTGGAAGAGCTAACCATTAACGAAGCTCTCTTCCAGCCATAAGAACTAGCTGCTAAATCCAGACTGAGAAAGACTGAAGCCTCTGCAATAACTGATATCCCTTTGATAGAACCTACCAAGTCAGAAAGTGTCTTCAAATCAAGGTTGACAAGCACAACTGAAAGCACTGCTTCTCTATTGACCTAACACTTATTTTACATCGTACCTGCAACATATCATTAACCAGCCTAATCCTGCAGAAAATCCACACAGCTCCCTGTAATAACAGTGTTACTAATCCGGTGTGTATCAGCTATATCAACCCGGGTTCCTCCCAATGGCCGACTCAGTATGTAGTGTTATTACACTGATACATCATCCCAGCCTGGTTACAATTGTGTTCCTCCACACCAGGTGTCAGCAGGACAATCCGGCCACGGTTACATCTCTAACAACAGGGAGAGTTGGGGCTCTTTGGGGTCTAATCGGGTGATCAGGGAAAATCAATAAGTTATTGACTCACTGATTAACCCTTGTAATAGAACAGCAATTTGACTCTTTGAGCAGCAAAACCTATTTATGTGGCCCAACCATCACCTATACATGCCTTATACTGCTTAGCAGCATTCAGACCTAGAATACATAGAACAGTTTAAATTGGTGTTATTCTGCATTGTTTGAAAAACAATTTTACACGACACACATGCAAACAACTTGAAAATGGATGCACTCAACTTACAATGCAGGTCCTGGGGAATGCAACAAGTATGGCTGTTTGAATAATAACATTTATAATTATTGATTTGTTGATAACCTTAACTGACATTTTTTAGGTAAGAAAAACATTCAAAGTTCAGTATGCCAGTTGTTGGATTTCTTCAATCTAACATTGAAATCCACATCCATAGGCTTCAGGCTTCAGAGCATGACAGAGTAAAAATCTTTTAAATCAAGAGAGGCACATGTTGCCAACTTGGCAACCCTATGTTTATGCCTTGGACCCCAATAATTATTTATGAGTGAGAGTCCCCTGACTTGAAAATAGATAGACCCAGGTAAATCCCTGTAATTCCAAGAAATAAACTTCATTTTTCTTTCCTAGTTCCTCCAAGAGGGAGTTAAATCAAATCCTTGGATGACAGTACAGAGTGCACTTCAGAACAGTGCTAACTCTTGCAGAGCAATGCTGAAACTAACATGTCTGAAATGTACTAGTTCTCCAAGGATATGGACATAAATCAGGCTGCTATTGATTAGCCACTTACGCTGTCATGAGAAGATGACAGATTGACCCTGACTGTCCCTGCATTCTGTGATATTGACAACTAATAGCCCTGCAGGGCACAGAGAAGCCACTTGTACTGATAAGAGCTGATTGCAAGGTACAACTCCCAAGGCCAGGTAAACCACAGCCTGCACAATGCTCCTTGTTGGGAAACCACAACCATCTTCCAACATGCGTGTTGAGAAATATATTAAAATACACCATTAGTAGTATTAAAAATGGGAGACCTATATAGGAACATTTTCTAGTTCTGGACATGATTCAGGAGGAACATGGCACAAAACCACCATTGTGTATACTGCACCATTCCTTGTCAGCTGCGACTTACGTTGGTACTCTATATACCTGCATATATCCTGTATTCTACATGGATATAGAGAATAGGTAAACAGAATGCTATGGCTGATCTGACCCATACCTGCATGTGGCCCAGTCGTCTAAGGCGCTGAGATTCGCTGTGCAGAGTTGCATCCCTTGGGCACACCAGAAACCTATGATTGTGGGTTCGAATCCCGGTTCGCCCTGATTATGTTTCTAGGTTTGTCAGCACTATACCCGTGCTCATGGCTTTCAAGTGGTAAACGTCTTAGACCTGCATCACTTCGGGCTTTCCTCCCACATTAAGCTGACAGGCCATGATATAACTGGAATACTGTTAAAAGCGGCGTTAAATCCAACTCACTCACAATGAATTGTTTATGAGCTGTTTGTATACAACCAGATCATGCACTAACTCCAGGGTAGAACCCTCAACAAAGAACTGTACTGGCAATGGGAGAAGAACTAATCGGGGACAGAACTGTACCTACCTTTGAAGTGACCTCTCAGGTGAGTGTCATATCATTAATATGCATGGGCTTGCTAATCTCATTGTCATTCCACTGATTAACATACTGATGAAGTAGATGGACACTGAATACAATTCAATACACAAACAGCATCCATCCCCTCGAGGCAACTTCCTATTGACCAGTTAGATTCCACCTCTCATATTATTTGCATCTGCTTCAAACAAAATGGCAGCGTCCAGTCAAGACGATCCGATTGATAATCAAGATCTATATTGTAATAAAACGGGTCTTACTTAGCAAAGTGCATCAAATCATGTGAGCTCCTTGATTAAAAAACATGAAAAGATTTGGAAATATCTGTTGATGCTAAGTTGATGGCACATAAGTTTTGCAAAGACCTGCAATCGACCAAAGTCTGCACGTCCATTTACGAACAGGATGTCGATTTTGATTTTAACTGGACTATGCATGGACTCATTAGTATATAACTCAGTAATTACAGCCTTGTTCAGCAAGGGTGGAAACTGGACTTTTATGGTCAGTTATCCCCCTTGCCTCGGAAAGATGACAGCAACAGAATCTTTAAATTCCTGACTAAAGACACACTTTCCCTTCCTACAATACTGTCAGGGTAGAGCTATTTACACCCAACATGTACACAACATACATCATGAGTTTCACCCTTGACTACATCCCAGGTGTGATACATGACTGCAACAGACGAGAGGTTACCTGGATCGTGTTGACAACCTGTCAGCTAGATATCCCCACACCTCCCCCTCGAGGAGGACTCAGGGTGGAGATTACAACACCACTGTTTGCCCTTTTCTCAAGGGTGTATGACAGCTAGGCTATATACGAGGGAGAAATCTGTCTGATTCTGTAGTCCTGGGTGCCACTGTACAAAGCGATCTTATCGCTAAGATGATTGTAACTTCCATACCTTAACACAGACTTACAACAGTCCTAGCGCTAAGGTTGTCTTGTACAACAGCACCCTGGAGACAACACCACCTCGTGCACTCAATACAGTCACTCATACAGAAAGCCAGTCAGTTTTTATTTACCTATATTGTCTATGATGAGTGAAGGATTGATACTGATATCCTGAATACAGTTTAACTACAGAATTACACCATAACCCATGCATTATAAGTTCAATGATTGAGGCAACCAAAGGGGATAGATATTTGTTTTGAAAAATTATATTAATGTTTTGTACCATAAAAAGTTTCTTAGCATGTTGTGAACAGATCCGAGATGCATTGATACAACTGATATAAAAGCTGACACTCAATACACATTATCACCAGCATCCTATAACTAGCCCTACATCACGTACAAAGCTGACATTCAATAAACATTACCACCAGCATCCTTTAACTTGCCCTACATCATGTGCAAAGCTGACACTCAATACACATTACCACCAGCATCCTATAACTTGCCCTACATCATGCACAAAGCTGACACTCAATACACATTTCCACCAGCATCCTATAACTTGCACCCCATCATGTACAAAGCTGACACTCAATACACATTATCACCAGCATCCTATAACTTGCCCCCATCGTGCACAAAGCTGACACTCAATACACATTATCACCAGCATCCTATAACTTGCCCTACATCATGTACAAAGCTGACATTCAATACACATTATCACCATTACCACCAGCATCCTATAACTTGCCATCCAGCATGTACAAAGCTGACACTCAATACACATTATCACCAGCATCCTATAACTTGCCCTACATCATGTGCAAAGCTGACATTCAATCAACATTATCACCATCATCCTATAACTTGCCCCCCATTATGTACAAAGCTGACATTCAATACACATTATCACCATTACCACAAGCATCCTATAACTTGCCCTACATCATTTACAAAACTGACACTCAATACACATTACCACCAGCATCCTATAACTTGCCCTACATCATGTACAAATCTGACACTCAATACACATTACCACCAGCATCCTATAACTTGCCCTACATTATGTACAAAGCTGACATTCAATACACATTACCACCAGCATCCTATAACTTGCCCTACATCATGTACAAACCATGAACATCTGGATTGTACATGGGGTATGAAGCCTGAGCTTCAGGATAGTAAGAAATGTGAACTTTGGACTTACAATTTATTATACCGTTTTTGAACAAGTAGGTCTTAAATCCCATCAGCGTCTAGTGCTATACAATATCTGACCAATCTCAAACTTACCATTCACATTCTATCTCATCAAGAAAACAAAACTCTAAAAATCCAAATATTTAACCAGCTCAACTCCGACATCAAACACCGTAAACATGTACCTGGTCACCTGGCACAAAACAGAAGCTTGAAGTTGATCCTGTAGATAAGCTCACACCCCGAGTGGCAGAGCTCTCCACCTGGTGTTTGTTCTCGCTGCCATTACAGTGGAAACACTGCCTCTCTGCTATTGTGCACTTCAGCATGACACCACTCAGCCCCCTCTCCACTCCACCATGAAGATAATCACCCACCACTCTGTATCATAGCAAGTAGCCAGTGTACCTCTCAATGTCAATGGAAGTCAGATACTTCACACTTAATTGTTGTCACGTAACCATGGAATTATTTCAAACCATAAATAAATATCTAAGTATGAAACCCTTTAACAAGCTGGTACCATGATTTTTTTTGTTCAAGTTAAAAGATAATTCACAAACAAATAAAAAAACCTCTCGCTTTATTATGTTATGTAAAGAAGAGAAAGAATGTTTATAACAGAAAATGTATGTACTTATACATTATAACTTATGATGATTCAAGCAGCTTAACATTATTCTTGAAGTTTTACATTTATGTTTTAAATTCATATGTAATATCAGCATGAAAACTTATTCATGTATTATATCTTTCGTAATTTGAAATTATGTAAGCTTTCATGTAGACATTCAACAACTGTTATTATACCGCTTTTTAACAAGTAGGTCTTAAATCCCATGAGCGTCTGGTGCTATACAAAATCTGACCAATCTAACACTTACCATTCACATTCTGTCTCATCAAGAAAACAAAACTCTAAAACTCCAAATATTTGGAAATTATGTAAGCTTTCATGCAGACATTCAACAACTGTTCCTAATAGGCCTGTCTTGCCATCAATATGTCATACATGCTCATAATTATCACATCATCCAAAGAAATGGAACAAAGACAATCATACCATAATCATTCACTTCCTGTGGAGTAAATCAGGCAAGGTTTAGTATCCAGAAGGTATCCCCATACTATCTCCTTCTCCCCTCCCCACAGTCACCGCATGCTGTTTACTGCGAGTTGAGACACACCAGGGTAGTAACCACCATAGGCCAATATGACCTCTTCTGCCTCAACAAGCCATATCAATAGCCGCACGAAGTCTTGTCAATTGCATGTCATAGAGATATACGACCTTGTCACTTTCAATTCCCTTCCACAAAAGTTTACATCGTCCATTATGAGAACATAGCATTATTTCTCAGGTGAAGAACTCCAATCTTCCATTCTCGGGAATACAAAAGATGTAACGGTGACTTTAATAAGTCGGAAAGCGAGCCATGGATCGTGACTTTCACTCCGTGTCAATATCCACAATAGACATGGCATGCTGCCTGGCTGGAGAGTGACAGTAGGGAGAGAACCCGACCTGCTGAATGTACTCCCGTTGACTTCGATCCACCCGATCGCAGCACCTTGTGGTCAGGTGAAGGGCCAACCAGTGGAGTGTAGACAGGTCGCAGAATAGATATCGATACATATCACAGGGTTTTACATATTCATATACTACAAGCTATTTGCAAGCACTTGTAGGACATGATATTGGAGATTTGGATATTATAATTGGACAATATTTATCACTTTCTATCAGCATGTCAAAAGTGAGGGGGCTTATTTGTGTACATTTCAGTATTAAAACAGTTGAATATTACTCCATAAAGGACAAGGTATGGTAAGGACCCTTTTTGGCATAATCAATATGAAAGTTGGGACGTGTTCACATGCACACCCCTGACACTAGTGTGGGTTAACTAGCAACACCAGCCAGCTCGTAACGGTGTGTATTGCTATCCCATGCACACCCCTGACACTAGTGTGGGTTAACTAGCAACACCAGCCAGCTTGTAACGGTGTCTATTGCTATCCCATGTACACCCCAGACATTGCAACCTACCCAAGGGTGACTTGGTTAATAGACCCCCTGATAATGGACACATATATGACTGGGACAGCCAATAAAGGCTGCTGTACCTCCAGCAACAATGGTGTTTTACAGCTAGTGGGGGGCCCACACAGCTTGACAAAAACAATGCACTATTCCCGCGTGTCTAGAGATCTACATGTAGCATGCCCATTGTGTATACAGATGTCGGACATAATGCTGACATTGCCTGTCGAAGGTGATCGACCAAGCATGACACTCAGTAACTAGGAGACACATTTACATGTAGAGTGGACATTATGGGGAGATTCTGTTTTGTTTATGTCAAAGGAAAGGAGTGTGTGTTCTCCAAAAAACCCGAAGAAGTGTGATTATGCCTTATCCTTAAGAAAGCAGAAATGTGTCCTTCTTATTAAACCTGTTCCAAATAAAAGCCATAGGATCTAACAAACCAACTACAAGTTTATTTGTGAAAATAATATTTTTGTGTTCATTTTAGCTCCATATGAATGAGGAATATCACAGCTTAAAAATATGTTTTCGAATGTTCCAATGAAGTTGATGTGAAGGATCAGAAAACATCTGCACTAAGTGACAGTAGCATCAACACTACCATAGCTCTCAACCTTTACATAAATTTACTTCAGTAGAGCACTAAGTGATAGTAGCATCAACATTACCATAGCTCTCAACCTTTACATAAATTTACTTCAGTAGAGCACTAAGTGATAGTAGCATCAACACTACCATAGCTCTCAACCTTTACATAAATTTACTTCAGTAGAGCACTAAGTGATAGTAGCATCAACACTACCATAGCTCTCAACCATTACATAAATTTACTTCAGTAGAGCACTAAGTGATAGTAGCATCAACACTATCATAGCTCTCAACCATTACATAAGTTCACTTCAGTAGAGCACTAAGTGATATTAGCATCAACATTACCATAGCTCTCAACCTTTATATAAATATACTTCAGTAGAGCACTAAGTGATATTGGCATCAACACTACCATAGCTCTCAACCTTTAAACAAATTTACTTCAGTAGAGCACTAAATGATAGTAGCATCAACACTATCATAGCTCTCAACCATTACATAAATTTACTTCAGTAGAGCACTAAGTGATATTAGCATCAACACTACCATAGCTCTCAACCTTTACATAAATTTACTTCAGTAGAGTACAAAGTCATAACAGCATCAATACTATCATAGCTCTAGAGTGAGGTCCAAACTGTATGGATATCAGAGTTTGAACCTAAGAACCTTCATAGAGTGAGGTCCATACTGTATAAATATAAGAGCTTGAACCTTAGAACCTTCATAGAATCAGGGCCATACTGTATGAATATCAGAGCTTGAACCTAAGAACCTTCATAGAGTGAGGGCCATACTGTATGAATATCAGTGCTTGAACCTAAGAACCTTCATAGAGTGAGGTCCATACTGTATGAATATCAGAGCTTGAACCTAAGAACCTTCATAGAGTGAGAGCCATACTGTATGAATATCAGAGCTTGAACCTAAGAACCTTCATAGAGTGAGGTCCATACTGTATGAATATCAGAGCTTGAACCTAAGAACCTTCATAGAGTGAGGTCCATACTGTATGAATATCAGAGCTTGAACCTATGAAGCTTCATAGAGTCAGGTCCATACTGTATGAATATCAGAGCTTGAACCTAAGAACCTTCATAGAGTCAGGTCCATACTGTATGAATATCAGAGCTTGAACCTAAGAACCTTCATAGAGTCAGGTCCATACTGTATGAATATCAGAGCTTGAACCTAAGAACCTTCATAGAGTCAGGTCCATACTGTATGAATATCAGAGCTTGAACCTAAGAACCTTCATAGAGTCAGGTCCATACTGTATGAATATCAGAGCTTGAACCTAAGAACCTTCATAGAGTCAGGTCCATACTGTATGAATATCAGAGCTTGAACCTAAGAACCTTCATAGAGTCAGGTCCATACTGTATGAATATCAGAGCTTGAACCTAAGAACCTTCATAGAGTGAGGTCCATACTGTATGAATATCAGAGCTTGAACCTAAGAACCTTCATAGAGTCAGGTCCATACTGTATGAATATCAGTGCTTGAACCTAAGAACCTTCATAGAGTCAGGTCCATACTGTATGAATATCAGAGCTTGAACCTAAGAACCTTCATAGAGTCAGGTCCATACTGTATGAATATCAGAGCTTGAACCTAAGAACCTTCATAGAGTGAGGTCCATACTGTATGAATATCAGAGCTTGAACCTAAGAACCTTCATAGAGTGAGGGCCATACTGTATGAATATCAGAGCTTGAACCTAAGAACCTTCATAGAGTCAGGTCCATACTGTATGAATATCAGTGCTTGAACCTAAGAACCTTCATAGAGTCAGGTCCATACTGTATGAATATCAGAGCTTGAACCTAAGAACCTTCATAGAGTGAGGGCCATACTGTATGAATATCAGAGCTTGAACCTAAGAACCTTCATAGAGTCAGGTCCATACTGTATGAATATCAGAGCTTGAACCTAAGAACCTTCATAGAGTGAGGTCCATACTGTATGAATATCAGTGCTTGAACCTAAGAACCTTCATAGAGTCAGGTCCATACTGTATGAATATCAGAGCTTGAACCTAAGAACCTTCATAGAGTGAGGGCCATACTGTATGAATGTCAGAGCTTGAACCTAAGAACCTTCATAGAGTCAGGTCCATACTGTATGAATATCAGAGCTTGAACCTAAGAACCTTCATAGAGTCAGGTCCATACTGTATTAATATCAGAGCTTGAACCTAAGAACCTTCATAGAGTCAGGTCCATACTGTATGAATATCAGAGCTTGAACCTAAGAACCTTCATAGAGTCAGGTCCAAACTGTATGATTGTCAGAGTTTGAAACTATAAACTTTTATACAGGGAGGTCCATACTGTATGAATATCAGACCTTGAACCTAAGAACCTTCATAGAGTGAGGTCCAAACTGTATGTATGTCAGAGTTTGAAAAGGAGAGGTGACAGGGGCCTATGTGTGCATGATAAGGTATGCCAAGACCTACCAAGAACTACCAAGAGAGATTTCCAAAGCTGTTGATGAACCTGTGCCAATGAATCCATTGGCCGACCATTGGAAGGTCATAATAATGATGTGTCAAATAAATACTGAGGTGAATTCATAAATTGCTGAAGAGTGTCACTGTCAGTCTAGACACAGATCTAGTCGAAAGTTTGAATGTGCACTTGTTTGTTTTGTTCACTAGGATGTGCCGTAGCACGGATATTTGTAAATGGGCATGCAGTCAAACTCTCTGTAATTTTTTCGATATATGCTAAAATGCTGAATTCAAAATTAAAGGGTCTAAATGATTAGAAACAACACTTCTGAATATATTTATGCTAGGGAATTACCAGGAATTTCCCAAGGAATATGAAAGTAGTCTCTCAGTGTTTATGTCATTTTAAGAATACAGACTAGTGGAAAACACACGCACATCAAAATGTGTTGGTCATGCGCTTATGAACATCAGTTTCAGTCATGTGACTGACCTGTCGTCCAATGGAAAAGCTGTATAACTTGTAAATGTCAAAATTATTAAGTGCAACACTGCAGAAAGCATGAGGTGCCTACCTGTGTTCCATACAATGAGTGCGGAGTGTCCGGTGACCTGCTCGCACCACACCTCCCTCGGGGGTTGAACCAGTCCTGTGTAGTGCACCACCAACTTCGGCCCTGGCTTGCACCCCGAGTAACGGTCACCAGTGAACACGTCTACAACAGAACAAGCAGGTCTTAGACACAGGCTCAGGATAACAATAACAAACCACTGTACATCTTAAGAATGATTGAAAAATGAGTTACTATATTGAAAAGACTATTCAGTTTAGTAAAAATGGTTTTAATGAGTTTTATACCAAATGGGCAATGTACAAAGGATGCTATGACTGATGCTGAGTTTGATCTTACCCAAAGGGCAATGTATCATGGTTTATTTGAATAAGAACACATACTCATTACCACTTAGAGAAGCTGTTATAACGTTTTACATTATGTTATGAATGAGCCCAGATCTAACATGTGACAATGGTGAATATATGCTGTCTTTGTGTTGTCTTGTAAAATAAACTCCCCCCCAAATCCTGTATCTTGATTGGAAGTACTACATGGTTTTTGTTCTCTCATGTTTAGCTCTGTAGTTCCCTGGCTACAGAGATATAGAGGTTATCACGCAAGTGTGTTTGGGGATGCTAAATATCCTGCATTAGGAATAAACATTGTATTTAGCGAGCCTTGGCGAGCAAAATACATAGTGTTTATTCCTAATACAGGATATTTACCATCCCCAAACACACAAGCGTGATAACCTCTTCATCATATAATGTCATTCTTTAATTCTGTGCTTTAAAATCGCTTTCCCTCTCTCACAAACGTTACCGAAATATTGCGAGTTTTCCTGGAATGGGCGCATTAATATTTATTACGTCACAGGGTAAGCGATGTGTCAGTCGGACAGTGACAGTACCCAATATAGTTCCAACTGAAATCTGTTTCTTATACAGTGGCGAAGCAACATATACGTAAAACAACAGTTGTTTTTAATTGCCTTTAGCGGCAATTCATCGGTCTGGCCGGTAGAGTAACTGCCCTTTGTCAAAGGGAAGCTACTCTAACACTAGTCTATGAGATGCCACAGTCAGACGTTGTTGTCAGTCGGTCTGTCCTGTTATAACCTTAAGAAGTGTAGTCAGATGTACACACAGCGACTAAACGAAACCAGGTAACAATTCAAACATATTTCGGCAATATCCAACTACTTTAATTTGTGGAGAAGGTTTTAAGCCGCAGAGGTCTACAAGCACAGATATGGCTACTCATCCCGCTTGGCTAGGCCTCGTGCCCTCGCAAAATTGTTTCGAAATTTATTTCTCCAAAGTTGCCAAAACTTAGCTAAATGCCTTAGCTACGTCACAGTTAGACACTGATTTTCAGTATATTGGACTGTTCTTTTCATAATGATAGCAATTATCCCTGTAGTTTATCCAGATTCCCGATGGTTAATTCTGACTCGATCGCCGAATGACGAGGGCGACACCATGTTTGTTTATAAACAGTGAAAGTAGTCCTACTTGACCTTTGATATTTGCATCTCTATCCGCATATGACCCCAACGGATATCGTTTTTATCCGTTGGCTTTATCCTGCCGAGAAACCTACCCATTATATGATAAATATATGTAACAGGGATACAGGAGTAAAAAATATCAATTAAAAACAATAACTAACCATAAGTAATGCTGAATAGGAGTAAATCTAGTACAAATTGATGCAGTAGGCTAGCATGTTTTTAATTGGTGAAAACAATGTTTGGCATCTGTAGTTAGTGTGAAGCTGAAAACCCCATAAGATATAACTGAAATGAGCAAAAATGATATAGTTGTGATATGATGATGAGAAATGTAGAGCTATATTATACAGACAACTCAGGCCATCTTTGCATGGACACTCAAACAAGGCCACCCCATAAAACATGGAGAGGACAGGTTAATTTGGGAATTAGGAACTTCATGATTCAAATTTTGACATTCAAAGTGATTTTGACATAATGTTATAATGCCACCATGAAGAATCACTTAAGTAATACAACTGTGTTGAGATAGCCATGTACAAGACTGCTCAAGTTGGCTTCTGTTCGTCAGAAGAATAGTGTTTGGTTGGTTATAGGGTTATATACGACACACCAGGTGAGGTGAAAGTTCACTCGCAGTAATGATTACACAGAACACAGCACACATAAAGTCTGTTCCTTCATGCTGGAACATTCTGTTTCAGTGTTCAGGAACTCAGTGTCGGCAGCTTGCTGTAGATATTCCTGTTGACTGAGCTGCAGTCTACAAGGGGCAGACAAGCTACAAAGCCACAACATTTGGAAAGAAAGAGAAAACATCAGTACTAAACCTACTAAAGTGCTAGGCCTCATTCTACAAAGCAATGTCAGTGCTATGTGTAGGAACTCCCATACCTTACATAGACTTACAACTGACCTAGCATACGATTGCTTTGAAGAACAGGACCCTAGTGACCAGACTAGAGGCACCCATTCTTGATACACAGCCTCCTGTTGGAAGTTGATATTATCAACAAACAAGTGCAAAAATGTCAAGAAGACAAAAGGGAATTAATGCTGTCAAATACGTTGAAAACATGGCCTACAATAATTGTCAAAATTTGTTAATGTCATACTAGCACTCCTTGAATTTCTTTTTTAAATTGATTTTGATTGACAGATGGGAGATGCCATTGCCACAAGATCTGAATTTGTGTCTGGTATTTGCACTTGTTTGCATGAAGCAAATGTGTAGCAAAGCCCACTCCGTTTCCATAGTTACCCTTAACAGAAGCTGGCAGATCTGCCGTAGGATCATCATGTGCGTGGAAAATAAGTTTATGTGGTTCTGGCGCAGTGGCTGAATAGCAAAACACTCATCAAAGCTATGCAGGTCTAAGATCAGAAGACCTGGGTCTAAAAGCTTCAACAGATCTTTTTCAATGCTAACAGATTGAAGTGCAAAAGAACTTAAAGGCTCTGTAGGCCGATGAACATTGTCAGATTTGTATCTCTGATAAATGCAACAAACTATCAATACTAAGGCTAAAAAAATAACAGTCTTGGTTCTGAGGCACCGCCCGCATCATCCTAAAGTCTGCCGCACATTTCGTTTTTATTTCCATTTTTAAAAGAAAAAAAATAGAATTTTTTTAAATATTCCGCATATGGAACACAAAATCTTGGCAGTGAAATGCTACAATACTTAAGAACGTCATGATTTCACCGAAATGCCTGAGAACCAATTCTTTCATTTGTTTACGTCTAACATTGATTTACTTGAATGAGAAATGTGCAACTATAAGAAGAGTGTCATTGTAAAGTAATAGAGACTGCCTGGAAAGTGTAGCAAGTTTGATACAATACTGTTTCTGAACCCTTTTAGATATATTCAACATCATTAGTAGGAGAAGGGAGACAGTGAATGCAGCTTAATGCCTCAGACAACAACATTCTAGCTGTATGGTCCAGTGAAATAGTCACTCTGGACCAGGCAACCCATGGTGTGCTTGCTTGTGTAGGATCCATAACAATGGAGAGTCCTGTGATGGGATTTGAACCATGGACCTGATCAAAGGTTGAACACCTTGTCCACATGGCCAAAAATGTATAACCCCATTAGCAAGCTGACAAGGTAAGAATGTCATCCGTGGGATGACTTTATGCTCTGCTACACTTGCGTGAACATAATCCATGTTATTGGATGCCCCTAATCAACCAGGTCCCCCCCAAGTCCTTATAGTAGTCAACTCTAGCAATGAGAAGGGGTAACTACAAAATGGACATATGATCCAACAGTTGGACAGAGGTGCATGTTTGTCAGGGCCACGGTGCAGTCTAGAGGCATTTTTGATTCAAGGATTATCTTCTAAAGTGGTACACAGTTGCACAGTCCTACTACAGATGGGTGAAGGGCAACTGTCTATGATAAAAGTTAGTTCACATAATACTATCTATCATATACTTCTACACACTTATATGAAATCACAAAAACAACTTCTACAAAAAAGCCATTTGTAGAATTATTACTAATGATAAAAATTAATAAATAAGCTGTTTACTTCAAGTGCAGATAATACAAGGTTAGACAACTCACACTACAACAAACTACACAAGTTAAATTCTCACAAGCATAATTAATCAAAACAAACTGCAAATGAACTGTTGATGATGAGGAGTAGACTCTTCACAAACAACTGCCATTGAGTCATGTCTGCGTACCTGTGATCCTCTCGTCTGGCTGACTGAGTCCCCCCTCGATGCCGGAGTCACCGTCCAGAGACTTGCGTGTGTCCTTCCCGACAGGGTGCTCGGTGAGCGCGATGAGCTGCAGCTGCACCTTCTCCCCCAGCATCATGTCCCGGATACGGAGGCTGTTCACATCCGGCGGGATGATGGAGCCGTACAGCTTGCCGTTCTTCAACATCTGGTAGCCCTGCACCAGGAGAGGTACGTGTTACCCACATGGCATCATACAAAATACAACAAACTATGCATGTCAGATAGGAGCCATTAGGATGTACCAGACATCCTATGTCGTCATGAGATGTTTAAATATTGGTCATTTGAATATAACAGTTTCATAGGACATGACAAACATAAACTTATCATACTTAATTAAAAACAGTTCAAAACATCATAAGCTCCACTAGGCAAACTAATGGTACTTATACTGAAATAAAACAGTGAATAATTTTGGGGATGAATAATTTTGGGGATGTTTTGACTAATACCCCAAATTCTCAATATTTTCTGTGATACGATACATCTTAACAAGCATTTCTACAACATATCTCCCTGCAGTAAGGAGTACCGTCTTGCTCCTGCACTTACCGATATGGAAGCGTCTCCGAACTGCTGGGGCACCTGCCATGTACAGTCAATACCGTCTGGGTGGAGTCCCTCCAGCCTCAGCTTGGGTGACTTGGGTGCTGCTGGCGCCATGACGGGGACGATGTTGGACATGCCGCTGTCACTGAGGCAGTAGATGTGCTGGGCATCAGAGTCCACACGACGGGTACCACAGATTGCCTGAAACATGAATGCAGTATCCCAAGCTGTATGCCATGGTTTATCTAATTGTGATTGAGAGGAAAAAAGAAACTTAATAATAATGTGCACACTGATAATGCTCCAAATCCACACCCTAGAGCATGCTCAATGGGCTACATTATTACCCTGGTCAATTCTCAGCTACGTGCATGGTGAGTACATAGCCCAAGCTGCCTGTGAGGAGCTAGTAGGTTAACAGACACATTACTATCTCATCCTACCGGGTACCCATTCACTGCTGTGTGAACAGGGGCACATTTCGAGCAAAGTCAGTTGTCTAAGTAGACACCCATGTGCTACATGTGCTTCATGTGATTCAGTGTGGGCCGAAGCCATTGGACCAAAGTCCTAGAAAACTCTCAGGAGTCAAGCTGCCAAACGCGGTCACCCATCCAACTACTCTGCTTAACTTCAGCTGATTTGTGACCTGTGTGTTGTGCAGACGACCACATGCCATACTTATTGAGACAACTATGCATACACAGTGACAGTAAAGACAATTTCCAGGGTTCAAATCTCGTTTAACAATGTTTTCCACCAATCATATGGCAGCACACACTCCCATTCACTTCACTACGCCATGATAAGCCAGTTTAATGCCTCCACCATGGTATACACCAAGTATGTGGTGTGATCATCTTCATGTTCAACCTGTACCTACCCTGATGGAGATGTCGTATGGCTGTTCAGGAGAGAGATCGGTGAGGAAGAACTGGTAGCCCTGTTTGTCACTCATTTTGTTGGCCTTCACTTCTCCATGCCAGTGCCCATCAATGTAGATACTGTTCAACCAAGTGGGGTGGTTATATAAGGTATATATTTCAGACTGAATCTGCCTCCAAATTTGGAAGAATGATTGAATGGGATTTCCATTCAAAGTCTGCAATGTTTCAGAAAGGTAACCTTATGCTGGAGGCCCAAAGTCTGCAATATTTCAGTTAGGTAACCTTTTGCTGGTGGCCAAAAGTCTGCAATATGTCAGTAAGGTAACCTTAATGTGGTGGCCTTAAGTCTGCAGTATTGCAGTACAGTAACTACTCAATACCTTCTGGGTAACATGACAGGCCAATAGTTGGCTCTTTCAGTTAGCAGTTCCCAAACCCCATTTTGGTGAGAACCTTGGAGTAAAATGTAATTCCCATGGATGCCTTCAAACTGGTCAGTATTTGACATCCCTGCAAAGAGGATTTAGACATTAATATAAATAAGACAATTACTTCATATAAGCCAGAGATTTCAGTCAGGGGACATGTCCAGCATGTTTGTTTCCTACTGACCTGTACAGAGAGATCTCCTCGTCATTGGAAGCATGGGTGTATCTGGGCTTGTCCCAGGCCACCAGCACACACCCCTTCTTGTAGGACGGCTGTTGGCTGATAGCCACTGCTGGTGGTCGGCGCGGACACGTGATGTGCATCGTCCGCGACGGCTCACTCTCCTGACTTGCCCGCGATGTAATGGCAACCACATACACACTAAGTGTCTTGCCTGCAACACAGAAACATATACATTTTCAGAAGGCACTGAGCTTTGACAAAACTGACAGTGTCACTGTAAACCTGTTAGTACCTGGTTGATGTGGCACCCACCAGAGAGACCTATCAATACCCTTTGCTCTTCAGACTGGCCACTGTTTGTTATTATGGTGTAAATCCTTGAGCACAGTTGCCATAACCTTGGCTACAGTGTGAGTATATGTAAGTCATCTATATAAAGAACTCAAGCAGCCATAGTCTATGTTCTCCAACAGTCTTGTCCACCCACCTGGTATCAAGTTGTTGATGACCATCTGCCGGACGTCGCTGGACCGGACACCACCAAGAGGTTTGTTGTCCACATAGATCTGGTAGCCCTTCAGCTTGAGGTCTGGGTGCACGGAGGGCGGGTCCCACTCAGCAATAGCCTGGAGGGCAAGGTAAGCCCATTATTGCAGGTTTTTGTTAACAGCCTAGACTTCATCTTAATATACAACTAAAGGACAACTACCACACAGATGGATACATAACTCAGTCTTTGTTATATAAAGCGAATGTGCCACAAGTCACAAGCAAGAAGTCAGATATTATGACCCACCTGGTAGAGGTCAACACTGACGATCTTGATCTTGGGAGGTTTGGGTGGGCCCATGGTGGTATAGTAGATGACGGAGGACGTTGTCTGAATCTCACACGCCTGCTGCCCATGCACCATGGAGTAGTTGGCGATCACATACACTCTGCAACACGCATGGACCAGTCAAAGGTGGAACACATCTTGGGATCCATCATAGAAAGGAAATTCTTTTGAATATTTCTTCTTTATGAGTGAGTTAAAATTTAATGTTGCATCAGCATTATTTCATTTTCTTGATGAAGTATGAAAGGAAAGATGTCTCAATGTGTGACTAAATGGACTGAAACTGTTCTTGCTTCTTTCGATACTTATTTCATTTTGGGGTTGTACATGTGAATGTTCAGTTCCATCAGCTGAGTTGGGGACCTCCACACACTTGGAGGAGCAGGAGCTACTCGGACATCTGATGGTTCCTACCTGTAGGTGAGTCCGGGCACCAGCCCCTTGAGGGTACACTTCTGCTTGTCGGAGATGTTCCAGCAGTGCTGAACACCCCGCACCGGCTTCCCCTTCTCCACCAGGTTACACTCGAAGCTACAACACAACCACACAAAGTCTACTCAACAAAGCAGAGAGTCCAGTGCAGAGAACTGACTTGACTATCAGAATCTACACTGAACAAGCACTTCAAATTATGTTATCCACAACATGTATGAGTCATAGAAATGTACCTTTTCGGGAAGATATGAGTTTTGTAAGGATAGAAAAGTTACTTTGAACTAAAATCTTTTGGTGTGTCCTATGTTTTGGTGTACACAGTGTCAAGGCCCCATACCTGATGTCACTGTTGATGTCGCTGGTGAACTTTGTGCCGACAACATTGACGACGTACAGCAGCAGCTTGTACTGGGAGTCGACCGACTTGGGCAGCTCCCATGCAACCTTGACACCATTCTTGCCACGGGATTCCACCATGATGGACGGAGCAGGCAGGATGCCGTCCCCGTCTCCCAGAATGAACTGCAACAACACCACCAGAGTGTCAACAACCAGGAGAGTGATGTCTTGTACTCATATGTATAAAATGGGATTCCTGCTCACACTGATTCTGTATCACTACTGCTTAATCAGTGTGCTGTTTACTCATCTGGAGGCATGGATGATTATTAACATGCCAACTTGTAATGAGCTATTCTTAATCAAGAATGGATGGTATTCTGTGAATTTGAAGCCCCTGAACATGACACCATAACATGTGACTGTCTCTCACCTCTCCCTCTCCAATCTGCATCATGCTGGCCCCCTCGTGTGCTCCCGGCACTGCCACTTTGCGGTCTGGTCGGTCCGAGCTGCCCTGCACCTCCACTCTGTCCACGTCCAGCTCCACCTGCTGCTGCACCTCCACAATGGCCATGGTACGTTTACGCTTCGCCTGCCTCTCGTCGGGCTGGGTCACCAGCAAATTGTCCTCTGGTTCTATATACTTCCCATCTCGTGGAGAGAAGCGTTTCCGTGGTGACGACTGTGTAGAATCTGCAGGTCTGCGCGGTCTTGAAGTGCGCTTCTTCTCAGTCCTGCCGGAGTCGGTTGCCTGGTTTTTGGTTGCATCCAGGATGACAACATTGTTGCGAGGGAAGTCTTCTTCTTCAGATTCAAACTCGGACTCACTCTCTGATTCGGACTCACTTGGTTCAATCAGGCTCTGAGGCAAGGGGCTGTCATCAAACCGTTGGCCTTGCTTACCGCGACCTCGTCGAGTCTGTGTGGATTTCTCCAGGTTGTCATCGGTCATGACTCCTTGATCTGTTGAGAACAGACATCTAATGTTACAGACACACACCAAAAATATACATACTTTGATGGAACATCAAACATAGTTGTTTTGATACACATCTATATATATTTAAAATAATCTGTCCATTATAGAGATGTTTAAGAAGTTTCTGGAGTAACAATAACTTGATCGGTGTCATTCTATCATGCAACTACAATATTTCCTCTGGTTGTAATTCAAGAACTATAGCATAGGAACTGCAGAGGTCATTCAGTGAGCAAATGCTTGAAGTAAATGTTAGGGAAAAATTTCAACAGAACAGATATATAGAAGTTTAAATTCACTTGTCTGGATTGGTCTGATCTACTTTACCAGAATTACCAATTACATTCAATCATTCCTGACCACCAAATCATGCAAGTTCAGAACCAGTTACATGATTATAGTTAGTAAGTGATTTGGTCTCCAGTCATTTTAACTGTATTTTGGCCACATCATGGCTGCCAGCCTTGACGTTGGAGGAAGCCCTGTGAGACCTAGCTTGTACCATGTGCCACTCTGGGGTACCCAGGGGCACGGGCCTGGCACACCAATGATCATAACTGGGAAATCCGGGAATAGAACCCACAGCATCGAAGGCACGTAACAATGCACAGCAAGCCACTGGTCCATGTCACCCCATATTAGATGAGACAACACATGTTTAGTCTTATCGCTTCAGTCAGCATCTGTGTTATTCCCGTCACTGTACCGTTAGTGAATTAAGATCACATCATTCCACTGATGATACTTGATTAAAACCAGGATGACAATGAACTATATTAATAACTATTTCATAATTTTTAATATCACAGGAGTATAGCATTTGAATAGCCAATATTTCAATTTTAATCTTGAGAAAACAAATTGAAATAGACTGAATATTTTTTAACAGTAAATTCAAATAATTTTGCCAAAATCAAAGGTATCTTAGGAATGTTTTAAATGTATGATAATTTTAAGACATGAAAACACCAAAACAATCCTATTTGTATATTTCATATGAGAACATTATATATATTAGCAAAATACATGTAATCAGAACACTGACAATAAGACTTATAACTGAATGTGCCATAACCGTGTGACAGAAATGATCCGTGAAAATGGCATTAACAGGTAAAATAAGATGTCATGAGAAGTTAATGTGTTTCACTGCAGAAAAACGAATACGTGTTACAGAGATGACAACAGAACTGAGAGATGAATTAAGCGCAGGTTTCCCTGTTGTATCTCTACTTGTTATACACCACTGAAGCCCTAGTTTCCCTGTTGTATCTCTACTTGTTATACACCACTGAAGCCCTAGTTTCCCTGTCCTGTCTCTACTTGCTAGACACCACTGAAGTCCTAGTTTCCCTGTTGTATCTCTACTTGTTATACACCACTGAAGCCCTAGTTTCCCTGTTGTATCTCTACTTGTTATACACCACTGAAGCCCTAGTTTCCCTGTCCTGTCTCTACTTGCTAGACACCACTGAAGCCCTAGTTTCCCTGTCCAGTCTCTACTTGTTATACACCACTGAAGCCCTAGTTTCCCTGTTGTATCTCTACTTGTTATACACCACTGAAGTCCTAGTTTCCCTGTTGTATCTCTACTTGTTATACACCACTGAAGTCCTAGTTTCCCTGTCCAGTCTCTACTTGCTATACACCACTGAAGCCCTAGTTTCCCTGTCCAGTCTCTACTTGCTATACACCACTGAAGCCCTAGTTTCCCTGTCCTGCCTCTACTTGTTATACACCACTGAAGCTCTAGTTTCCCTGTCCTGTCTCAACGTGCTATACGCCACTGAAGCCCTAGTTTCCCTGTCCTGCCTCTACTTGTTATACACCACTGAAGCCCTAGTTTTCCTGTCCTGTCTCTACTTGTTATACACCACTGAAGCTCTAGTTTCCCTGTCCTGTCTCAACGTGCTATACGCCACTGAAGCCCTAGTTTCCCTGTCCTGCCTCTACTTGTTATACACCACTGAAGCCCTAGTTTCCCTGTCCTGTCTCTATACTTGTTATACACCACTGAAGTCCTAGTTTCCCTGTCCTGTCTCTACTTGTTATACACCACTGAAGCCCTAGTTTCCCTGTCCTGCCTCTACTTGTTATACACCACTGAAGCCCTAGTTTCCCTGTCCAGTCTCTACTTGTTATACACCACTGAAGCCCCAGTTTCCCTGTCCTGTCTCTACTTGTTATACACCACTGAAGCCCCAGTTTCCCTGTCCTGCCTCTACTTGTTATACACCACTGAAGCCCTAGTTTCCCTGTCCTGTCTCTATACTTGTTATACACCACTGAAGTCCTAGTTTCCCTGTCCTGTCTCTACTTGTAATACACCACTGAAGCCCTAGTTTCCCTGTCCTGTCTCTACTTGTTATACACCACTGAAGCCCTAGTTTCCCTGTCCTGTCTCTACTTCTTATACACCACTGAAGCCCCAGTTTCCCTGTCCTGTCTCTACTTGTTATACACCACTGAAGCCCCAGATTCCCTGTCCTGTCTCAACTTGTTATGCACCACTGAAGTCCTAGTTTCCCTAGCTGTCCTGTCTCTACTTGTTATACACCACTGAAGCCCTAGTTTTCCTGTCCTGTCTCTACTTGTTATACACCACTGAAGCCCGAGTTTTCCTGTCCAGTCTCTACTTGTTATACACCACTGAAGCTCTAGTTTTCCTGTCCAGTCTCTACTTGTTATACACCACTGAAGCCCTAGTTTCCCTTTCCAGTCTCTACTTGTTATACACCACTGAAGCCCCAGTTTCCCTGTCCTGTCTCAACTTGTTATACACCACTGAAGCCCTATAGTTTCCCTTTCCAGTCTCTACTTGTTATACACCACTGAAGCTCTAGTTTCCCTGTCCTGTCTCTACTTGTTATACACCACTGAAGCTCTAGTTTCCCTGTCCTGTCTCTACTTGTTATACACCACTGAAGCTCTAGTTTTCCTGTCCAGTCTCTACTTGTTATACACCACTGAAGCTCTAGTTTTCCTGTCCTGTCTCTACTTGTTATACACCACTGAAGTCCTAGTTTCCCTGTCCTGTCTCTACTTCTTATACACCACTGAAGCCCTAGTTTCCCTGTCCTGTCTCTACTTGTTATACACCACTGAAGTTCTAGTTTTCCTGTCCTGTCTCTACTTGTTATACACCACTGAAGTCCTAGTTTCCCTAGCTGTCCTGTCTCTACTTGTTATACACCACTGAAGCCCTAGTTTCCCTGTCCTGTCTCTACTTGTTATACACCACTGAAGCCCTAGTTTCCCTGTCCTGTCTCTACTTATTATACACCACTGAAGCCCTAGTTTCCCTGTCCTGTCTCTACTTGTTATACACCACTGAAGCCCCAGTTTCCCTGTCCTGTAGTCTCTACTTGTTATACACCACTGAAGCCCTAGCTTCCCTGTCCTGTCTCTACTTGTTATACACCACTGAAGCTCTAGTTTCCCTGTCCTGTCTCTACTTGTTATACACCACTGAAGCTCTAGTTTCCCTGTCCTGTCTCTTCTTGTAATACACCACTGAAGCCCTAGTTTCCCTGTCCTGTCTCTACTTGTTATATACCACTGAAGCCCCAGTTTCCCTGTCCTGTCTCAACTTGTTATGCACCACTGAAGTCCTAGTTTCCCTAGCTGTCCTGTCTCTACTTGTTATACACCACTGAAGCCCTAGTTTCCCTGTCCTGTCTCTACTTGTTATACACCACTGAAGTCCTAGTTTCCCTGTCCTGTCTCGACTTGTAATACACCACTGAAGCCCTAGTTTCCCTGTCCTGTCTCAACTTGTTATACACCACTGAAGCCCTAGTTTCCCTGTCCTGTCTCAACTTGTTATACACCACTGAAGTCCTAGTTTCCCTGTCCTGTCTCGACTTGTAATACACCACTGAAGCCCTAGTTTCCCTGTCCTGTCTCTACTTGTTATACACCACTGAAGCTCTAGTTTTCCTGTCCAGTCTCTACTTGTTATACACCACTGAAGCCCTAGTTTCCCTTTCCAGTCTCTACTTGTTATACACCACTGAAGCCCTAGTTTCCCTGTCCTGTCTCTACTTATTATACACCACTGAAGCCCTTGTTTCCCTGTCCTGTCTCTACTTGTTATACACCACTTAAGCCCCAGTTTCCCTGTCCTGTAGTCTTTATACTTGTTATACACCACTGAAGCCCTAGTTTCCCTGTCCTGTCTCTACTTGTTATACACCACTGAAGTTCTAGTTTTCCTGTCCTGTCTCTACTTGTTATACACCACTGAAGCCCTAGTTTCCCTGTCCAGTCTCTACTTGTTATACACCACTGAAGTCCTAGTTTCCCTGTCCTGTCTCTACTTGTTATACACCACTGAAGCTCTAGTTTTCCTGTCCTGTCTCTACTGGTTATACACCACTGAAGTCCTAGTTTCCCTAGCTGTCCTGTCTCTACTTGTTATACACCACTGAAGTCCTAGTTTCCCTGTCCTGTATCTACTTGTTATACACCACTGAAGTCCTAGTTTCCCTAGCTGTCCTGTCTCTACTTGTTATACACCACTGAAGCCCTAGTTTCCCTGTCCTGTCTCTACTTGTTATACACCACTGAAGCTCTAGTTTTCCTGTCCTGTCTCTACTTGTTATACACCACTGAAGCTCTAGTTTTCCTGTCCAGTCTCTACTTGTTATACACCACTGAAGCCCTAGTTTCCCTTTCCAGTCTCTACTTGTTATACACCACTGAAGCTCTAGTTTCCCTGTCCTGTCTCTACTTATTATACACCACTGAAGCCCTAGTTTCCCTGTCCTGTCTCTACTTGTTATACACCACTTAAGCCCCAGTTTCCCTGTCCTGTAGTCTTTATACTTGTTATACCACCACTGAAGCCCTAGTTTCCCTGTCCTGTCTCTACTTGTTATACACCACTGAAGTTCTAGTTTTCCTGTCCTGTCTCTACTTGTTATACACCACTGAAGCCCTAGTTTCCCTGTCCAGTCTCTACTTGTTATACACCACTGAAGTCCTAGTTTCCCTAGCTGTCCTGTCTCTACTTGTTATACACCACTGAAGCCCTAGTTTTCCTGTCCTGTCTCTAGCTGTTCAAGACCTTAACCTAAATTACTCAATGATTCCATTAAAAACTATAAATGTGTCATAGTTTGAGAAGTTTGTCTATCTAACTAGTAAATTCTTATTATTAGACAGCTGTGGACTAGCTAAACGATTTCAAAATGTTGTCCTGAAGTTCTCCCTCATAGTTTCTGTGTTTGAGCATTCATTAGGTATGGGAATTTCACTTTGCATTGGCCAAGCATCTAAGGTGAAAACTAAATAGACTGTTGTCAAGTGAATCTGACAAGAAACCAGCAGTAATTTCTGAGAATCTGGTTCATATTTTCCCACTTACCATCTGAATCATCTGGAAACACAGATTAACATACATGAATGCAAACTTAAAGAAACAGTCACATGCTGAAAACAAAACTATCATCACAAAATCAAAAAGTAAAACATCACACTGGTATCAAGACTGAAAATCTGAATGTGAATCCCAATGATTCCCAAAGAAAGAAATATGATGCTAATGATCAACTGGAACATTACGTGAACAATTAAATGCCCTGTGAGACAATAACCAATGCTGTGAACACCAACAGAAACTCCAGTTTGGAAAGGTCAAACAACAGGTCATGCTAGAATACCTTCATCTGAATAGGAGTCAGAGTCTTCTCTCTTGGGAGAATTCTCAAATATTTCCAGATAGCGATGAAGCATTCCCCCATATTCTCCTGGAGGAGTTATGGCCCCTTCATCCTCATCCCTTATGTCAATGTTATCAGATGGATCTTGGAAGAAGTCACTATGCTTCAAGATGGACTTCAGGTTGGTATTTGACCTGTGAGATGATCTTGAATGACCATCTGAAGGACGTTTTTGTTGATCTGGACGAGGTGAGAAAAGGTCTCTGTTAAATACCCTTGGAGTTGGTGTCAAAGTGTCACAACTTTCCGAATCACCACCATGATCACCTGGCCCAAACATAAATTGGACTTCTTTTGGCCTCTTGTCCTCCGCAGCTGACTTCCGGCGCATCTTGTACCGATTGACCTGGTAAATATGCTCTGCTTCCTCATCACCAAAGTCATCCGAGTCTTCGTCACCACGGTACACCGGAACAGACAACTTTTTAGAGTCTGCTCTGGGATCTGAATTGTGTCTCCTTAGATGCCCCTTGTCTCGAGAACGTTGCCTATGAGCATTATACACATGCCAGTCATACTCCCTACTGTTAGTTGGGGGCTGCATATAATCGTCAGATTCATAGTCAGATGAGCGACGGAAGTGTTCCCGTCTGTACCACTCATGTTTGTCACTCTGTGCAGGCGACCGATCATAGGACCGTCTCGAATAGTCAGAATCTGGAGGGACAGGAGATCGTCTATATCTTCTTGGGTCATCTTCATAATCGGACCTATGAGAAGAGCGATCGTAAGAATTCCTATAATCATCCTGATCATAATCTGACCGACTTGGTGTCTGCTCATACCCACCTCGCCTATCATCATACCTTGAATCAAACCGGTTAGGTGAACGATCAAAACTCCCCTGTCTGTCCCGAGGTGACCGATCAAAACTAGCCTGACGGTACTTGTCTTCCCTTTGAGAGGGAGGGTCATAACTATTCTGCCTATATCCATCCATTCTGTGAGGAGACCTCTCAAAGCTCCTCTGCCTATAATCGTCTCTGTATCGAGATCTGGAGTAATGGCCCTCTCTGCGGTGGTCCTCATACTCAGGCTCATACCTCTGGGGTGACCTATCATAACTGCCTTGCCTCCGATGGTCATCCCTGTACCTCCTACCCTCCCTCTCGTCATCATAGTCTCTCTGATTCTCTGGCTCCTCCAGCTTCGGGGCAGACATCTTAGCTGCTGCAGCTGCTGCAGCTACTGCAGTCATTCTGGGCATCATACTGCCCACGAAACTCTTGAGCCTGGACCAGTCAATATAAACCCGACCAGTGGAATTAGGAGCAACAGCTCTCTGAATCTTGCGCTGCTTTGCCACAAACTCAAGAACAGAAGAAGCAAGGGACTTGAAACTAAAGCTTGCTCTTGGTTCCGGTTGTGGTTCTTCTTCTTGGGATTGATGTCTGTGCTTTAAACCAAGTTTTCCCAAACTAGCAATTCTTGAAGCCTGCCTCCTGAACCGTGGATGTGGTCTCGGCTCTGGCTCTGGGGGAGGGTCAGGTGGAACGGCCCGTGACGGTCTCCTCCCAAATGTATTGACATTCCTTGATGCTGCTATGGACTTCTTGAAGCGCGATAGGCCACTCTTCTTGGGCTCAACAGCATCCTGTTTGACTCGCTGATACACATAGATGTTGGCATAGCTCCTCAATCTCCTCTTCTTGTGGGGAAACAATGGTGGGCCTGGTTATGACAAAGAGAGAGAATCGTCAATGGAGGTAGAGACATTTCAAGTGCCGTTGTGATGCCATTCCATGTGGTGGATGCTGTGAACGACAAACAATGCCCATATACTGTGATGCAGAAACTCCCTTGTGTGGAGACAGACATAGTGGAAGAGTGAATTCACAAATGTGATTATTAAACTTGACATCTGTTCGACTCCACAATAGTGTATATTGATGGATAAAACAACACATGCAGCATGCCCATGAAGAGGTCGTTGTCGGATAGAGTACTACAGGAATGTAAGCCAGGTACCTTTCATTTACTGAAATGAACCATAATTGAAATTGGACCACACTAATATACCAAGGAAGCGAATACTACATCAGTGTAAAGGAATTTGGTTTGTACATTGTAGAATAATCCAATGGTGTCTCCAGCACCGTACATTCCTAGGCTATTTGTTTTACTGATTTCAGTTAGGGTATTCGACAACGACTCCTTCAGCTTCACTCAGTACTTAGAAAGAAACTCTCTGTGAGAATCTGTAAATCTTTGTGCAGTTCGAGAAGTGGACATCATGGCTGTCATCAAATGGTGAATTCGGTGAATGAACAAAGCGCAGGGGTTCTACCCATGGGAGCATCATGCAGATCGTGAGATAAAAACATTCATAAATACTGCAGCACATCATGCAGACCTTAGACACAAACATTCATAAACTCTTGTGATACCACTCCACTCCTGTCATGCTGCCTGTGATGAGGTCCATGCTGTGATGGATATGAAACCAGATGGTCTGACCATGCATAAGTCCATCTCTGACCTCAATAACAATCTTGCAGCAATGTCTCTGAATACTTCATGCTTGGGTCTAGTCGTGACTATTGTGAGCAGATAATACCATGCACAAGTGACTGAAAGACATTGTTCAGATATTTCATGGTACATAACATCAGGATGAAGCAGGCATATGATGGTTATTAGTATGACTGTCCTTAGTTGCAGGAGTAGAAAGTTATACCACAGCAGCCAGACCTCATCGGAACATCAGTCTTCCCATGTTGTCATTCATTATAGTACAATTAACGCCTCCGTTTTGATCACCTCTAGTTTAGTTGTTCTTTACAACAAGCATGGGACAACAGGCATGACTGTCACTAATATATCCCCCAAGAGAACAAGAAACATTAGAAATATATATAAGTTATTCGTTTGTTTGTTTGTTTAACGCCGCACACAGCAATATTCCAGCTATATGACGGCGGTCTGTAAATAATCGAGTCTGGACCAGACCATCACGAGCATCGATCCACACAATTGGGACACAATGACATGCATCAACCAAGTCAGCGAGCCTGACCACACAATCTCATTAGTCGCCTCTTACGACAAACATGGGTTCCTGAAGACCTATTCTACCCCGGATCTTCAGGAGTCACAATTGGTAGTGAACAAAGGAGGAGTGTCCATCACCCTTCAAATTTAATGTCACAAAATCTGCATGAAGATGTTTAGTTGGACTAATGAATCTCATAGACATTAACACCTGTCAGACATAGGTGGTGCTTCTGGCTTACTGATAAGAACATGGCATGAATGGACAGTCTTACCTCTTGTTTCAACTTCAATAACCTTGGGTGGGAGTGTGCTAGCATGCTGATTCTTCTCTTCTGAAAAAACAACTTACAATGTCAGTATTTGATCAATATGAATCATGCACCAGTGTAAAAAGACGCATTTGACAGTCTGTACAACTTGCAGTGTTAGAAACTGCACTAGTCTTATCGTCCTTACCAAACCGCCCAATAGTTAAGGTATCACACATAAAGGACAAGTAGAAATTTATCTTTTTTTAAGGGTTTTGCTGTTATCATGAAAAGGACTAGTGGACTAAAACTGTTAGTTTCTATCACTGATTTGAATTTTGATATGATGCATTTACTTTTATTTATTATTTGGTTAAAAGCTAAAAAATATTGACTAGCGTATGTTCTTGAAAAAAAATTGAATATTATGCGCAGAAAAAATTACACAGTACCCCTTCAGCGAATTCTGGTAAACGAACGGGTGATGAGAAACTTGGTCAGTACAAATTTGAAATTTGAGATAAAAAATCCCAAGACATATTGATTTACCGTTTAAAATTTATTTTTTGTTCTGCTAGGCATTGTTTTACATCCAGGGATTAAGATAACCTTGATATAACTTTACAGGATTTTAATTCAAGGATCGGCAAAAATTGTATCTGAAACTATTTTTATATCAGGAATAATATATTATCTTGTTATTTTAGTAGCAGCTTTTACTAAATGTACTTAAAATAATTATGACCCTGAGCGAAGCAGCCGATCGCTATTGTCGATTATTATTTATTCACATGGAGCCAGTTTGACCAGTCACCGTCGAGGCGTACGCAATCGCGAGAACTATGTGTTGACATTCAATCGTCAAACTATAACAATTACAAATTTTCATGAGTCAAAGTATGTCATTTCTGATATATGAATCCATTCTCTGTCAACTAAAGTTTGTTTCAAGGCGTCAATAGCGGTAATCCGACCGTCGTTGGTGTTAATAACGCCGAGTTGTCCGATCTTCCGATTGCTTCACACACGATTTCGCCGAAATTAATTTAAACAATATTAAAAGGAATTTTTAATAAAATTTATGAAATATGTTACAAACATAAGTCCAGATATACGTAGAACACTTTTTATAGCCAGACTGTGAAATTACATGATTAATTTGCATACTTCATTATGGATTTGTTGACATGGTATTTCCAGTGTTACATGCTCACGGTAATGTCTTTCCGTTGGGGGAAAAAACCATCAAAACTCATTATTGCGTCTATAATTCTACACAGCTGTGTTTTTTGGAGAAAAAAATGCACACAATACTCAAGAAAATACAGTATGTGAGTATCATCTGATTTGATATTTCATACATCTAAGACATAATTTAGATTTGCTGAAAATGTTTCAGTTCAAAAACCCACAAGCATGTAACAAAATGACTCATAGGCTCATTAAATTTCTAAACCAAAAACAGCCAATATGACCCAAATTCCAGGGGAAATTTTGCAACTACAGCTTCCCATTATCAACAGCGATGATTACCTGACAGAGCTCACAAAGGACGTCCGCATGAGAATCCATTGCGGTACCTACCACAAGATTGCACAGTGTCACAGCGAGGGCCAGTCTATGGCGAACTGACAAGCGCCAGTTGCAAGTGGGCAAGTTGCCTAGTTACCCACTCACAATCAACAACCACCATGTATATTTCATCAGGGTTGAAATTGACGTGAAGAATCAAGATAGATAGCCAGTTAATTAACCCTCCCATGCAAGGTACCACAATGCATGTTTTATGAGCGTTGATGAGTTTCCCATCACAAAACTTGTGTCGATTAACAATCATGTTGCTAACAAGTAAACACAACTTGTTACACTTGAATTATCAGGCCCTTTTACAGCCATAGTCCTTGTCTATATCAGATAAAAATTTGTGGTACAAACTGATTGTTAATCTCATGAAGAATAAATATCTATGTTAACAACATATTTTTGTTTGATAGGAAATTAAGAATTAGATAAAATTCTACCTCAGACTGTATAGATTGCGAATGGATTTATTTCACAACATATTCTTTTACTAATTAAGTCATTTCCTTTCAATACAATTCTGCAAGACAAATTGGAAGTAGTTTTCAGACTAATTAATTTGTGACAAATGCTGTGACACAAGTCCATGTAATGACTGCAGCCAGAAGCACTTCACCTGACCTACGTGCCCTGAGAGCGGACCATGCATGGCTGGTGTTACATAATGCATACCTTCTATGTCAGTGGCAGTACAGTTAGGCCAAACAGAGATGTTTCAAGTACCAGTACATTTTATAAGTTTAGTGTAGCATATTCTGATGTGCTGGTGTTAAAATGCTTACTTGTATTTCAAAATGTAAAGTAATTTCCAAGACACATATGACAATTAATTGGGCAAACTGAATGAAGCCTTCATAAAATATCAACCATAATTCTTTTCAGTGTTCAAAATTCGGGGGTGGGGTTCTTCTATGGTATGATTTTATGGAAACTAGGATCCCAAAGGCTGTAAGTATCAGCCTTAAAACTATCATAAGGATCCCTTGACTTTCATGTTTAATTTCGAACACTGCTTCTCAAAATGTATTACTGGTACAATCTACTGATTGTAACATGAAACTGAAAACAAACTAAATTTGTTTGTTTGTTTGTTGTTTAACGCCACACTGAGCAATATTCCAGCTATATGATGGCAGTCTAGAATAACTGAGTATGGACCAGGCAATCCAGTGATTGACATCATGAGCGTCAATCTACGCAATTGGGTTACGATGACAAGTCAACGAGTCTGACCACATAATCCCGTTCGTTGCCTCTTACGACAAACATGGGTTGCTGAAGACCAATTCTAACCTGGATCTTCACGGGTAAGTGACTAAAGAGTCAATATAACATAAATATACAAATGTGTGCTGACCTACTCAGTTATTGCTGACAATGTAGACCGACAGAAATACATTCCAACAATATGTGAGTGCATGTCTAATAACCATCATTACAACATATCTTCTACCACCAACAGAATGACACTGGTGACAGCATGATCACACTCACCCTTACACAACCATGACAAACAGAGGGAGGAGGTGACATCAGACACTAAGTTTTTCTTTGAGGGTCTTTGCACTGCAGTCTACATCAAAACCATGAGACAACTATCTTTAGTTAATAGGAGAAAACACCATTGACCCAGATAAATAATCAGATTTTGTTTAGATCATTATAGGGAAGAGATGACAAAATGGTCACCACAGTTACCAAAATGCCTGCAAGAATGGATGAAAACAGATCAATAAAAACTTTCATGGCTAAAACCCCTCTTGCTGAGTGACGGATGCTAATTCCAGTGTGTGAGTGCAGTGTGCACCATGCTGCCAGGTGCTACCGTTGACCATACAGGGTGCATGTGTACCTAGCGTGGAAGCATCTAGCATGACAGGTGGTGAAGTGTCCACTTTCTCCCCCTTCTGGCCATCCACGTCCTCCGTCAGGGATTCTACAGGGAGGAGGGAAGTCATGTGCATGCAAATATAACCACTTGGTGAGCACAATACAACACAAATGATCATGCAGTCTAAAAGGTTTGTGAAACTGAACATATGGGAATGAAAGTGCATTAAGTGAAATAATTCAAGTACTACATCTGAAACTTAGGTGAAAAGTTTGCTACTCAAATAGAATGTCCAACTCAAATCCAGTGACTTGGGTTTACTGCCATATGAACAATATTTTAGTTATATCCTAGCAGGTCAGTTTAATGTGTACCATTTGGTGGAACCACTGACGGTTCTGACAAAAGACCAGGCAAGCATCATAATCAGGGTAAATCATGGACTCATACCCATGATCAGTGGATCCAGACACAACAAAGGGACATAACTGCACAGCAAAATGTGGTACAATAAGACTATTGCACCACCATTGCACATCCAACTCAAGAATACTTCACAAAACTCTTGCTTGCGTGTTGCTCCTTCATCTGAATGAGCTACCTTGAAGCAAAGTATTAATGGAGCTTCTCTTCATTCCTTAATCATGTCTCATGTTCAAACACACCAATCAGTCTCAGATGCTGTCATAATTCTTACAACATTCATAGCAAGCTGTGTGAACAATGCACAATGTGAACACTGATGGAGGGGGTACTCACTGTCCATCTCGGGGAGGTATCCGGACCCCTCATGGATCTCCAGGTACTCCTGGTACACCTCGTCATCCTCCAGCCTCTGGTCCTCGCCGGGCAGGATAATCTGAGTCTTGTCCAGGGGCAGCTCCACCTCCAGGATGTTGGACATCCGCGTCTCTTCGACTCCTGCACACACAAAGGGGGTAGGTCAGACTTGGTGTGGGGTGGGTTATCAACAGCTGTACACAAAGGGGGTAGGTCAGACTTGGTCTGGGGTGGGGGTATAAACAGCTGTACCAGAGGGGGTAGGTCAGACTCGGTGTGGTGTCGGTTATCAACAGCTGTACACAAAGGGGGTAGGTCAGACTTGGTCTGGGGGAGGGGCATCAACAGCTGTACCAGAGGGGGTAGGTCAGACTTGGTGTTGGGTGGGTTATCAACAGCTGTACACAAAGGGGGTAGGTCAGACTTGGTCTGGGGAAGGGGCATCAACAGCTGTACCAGAGGGGGTAGGTCAGACTTGGTGTGGGGTGGGTTATCAACAGCTGTACACAGATGGGGTAGGTCAGACTTGGTCTGGGGGAGGGGCATCAACAGCTGTACCAGAGGGGGTAGGTCAGACTTGGTCTGGGGGTGGGGCATCAACAGCTGTACCAGAGGGGGTAGGTCAGACTTGGTCTGGGGGTGGGGGCATCAACAACTGTTCCAGAGGGGGTAGGGCAGACTTGGTGTTGGGGTATCAACAGCTGTACCCAGAGATGGGGTAGGGCAGACTTGGTGTGGGGGTGGGTGTATCAACAGCTGTACACAGAGGGGAGGTAGGGCAGACTTGGTGTGGGGGTTGGGGTATCAACAGCTGTACCCAGAGAGGGGGTAGGGCAGACTTGGTGTGGGGGTGGGGGTATCAACAGCTGTACCCAGAGAGGGGGTAGGTCAGGCAAGGAATGGAGAGATGGGGAGGGAGGGAGAATGTGATACTTAGACATGAATTTTGAGGATGGGGTATCAACATCTGTATGTAGAGGGGGTGTAGTAGGGACCAGTGCTCCCCATGAATGCCCCATCACGTGGCACTGTGTGCATGTCGTACCTTTGAGCAGCGCCAGGACGTATATCTTGTAGGTTTTGTCTAGTTCACAGCTGCCAACGATCACTTTACACCGGTTGGAATCCTCATCCGGTACCAGCTGAAACAGACAGAAGGGATGTAGTGATCACACTAACATTGCAATGCTCAGGCCCGGTTCAACCATCAGATGTACTGACTACTGTGGCATAACTACAACAATACCACAGAACATAGCAACAGTTAAGAATATATATCAAACATAACATTATGTACAGAGTATTTCATACAGTTTCACAAAAAATATATACAAAAAACAAAAATCAACAACCATGTTGTACCTACTTGCTATTGTACTCATCAGACCACAGACTAGAACAACAGCATCAAGCAACAGGTCCACAACCTTAGGACAAGGTGCACCAAGACCTCCCCTTCTACCAGTGTTTGTAAACCTGCAGATGACATCCAAGTCACACGCCCCCCAAGTCTCCGGGTTACCAGGAACACCTCCAAGTACAGCACCAACTCATGTGTACATGTAACTATAGGGCCGATATACCTGTCATAGCTGGGCTCATATATCACCTTCACAAGTTCACCTAGTCCTCCTGTCTCAACAACTACAATCCTAGAATCAATGAACCTGCTGGGGTTTTCACAACCTCTAAGATAAATGTTTTTAACTGCACAACAGATAAGAACCCACTCATAGGTGTCCAAGGGACACATTCAGACTGGATCGTTGTATTTTCCTATCAGCAGAATCAATAAATATGTTTGGTTTAGGTTTATCTCTCCTTTGGTGCCGACAACCGACGAAACGTTGTCTGATTCATGTCTGTGGCATGTCTGATAGATATCCCCTCTGCTTACTAGTGCTTAACGTAACCAAGGACTTTCAACAGTTAGTTGATATATGTAAAAAGAGTTTGTTATAATTAAAGCATTCTCAGAAGGCAGCCGTAAATAACTGCGATTGGTCTACTGTGTTTCTGTCCAACACCTCTGACAGGGACCATGCATGGAGAGCATTTATATCAATGCTTCAAAAATATTTTCTCTTACATGAAGACAACATCATACATCATGCATTTAATATGAGAAATTGTGCAGTATATTGGGTCAGCAATATTCCAGCTTTATCACAGTGACCTATAAATAGTTGTATCTGGGCCAGGCAAAGCAGGGGTTGCAATCAGCCAAATCACCTATTTCTATCATCCAATAATTGTTTTAGTCAAATCTGGCAACAAGGATGAGGTACTGGGTACATGTTCTACCCCGGGTGCCAGCCTCGATACAACTGATATTGTCCAGTAGAACATGACTTGTACTTAACCAACACACATAAAAATATAGCTTTGATTCTGGAAGCTGATGGTACTCCACTGTAGTGGAAACATGGGTGTTCTGCGATACCTCTGCTACTCATACCGTTACTTGATGGAAGGATCGGAACAATGAGGAATATGCTGTTGCCCACTCGATGTCCATAACGTCCTACCTTAGGTCCACACTGCTGGTCATCTAGGAAGACAAGGTAGCCATCGATGGGGACTTCTGGTGTGTCCATGGACATCCACACGATGGTCAGGGCATCCGACTTCTCCGACACCTCCACAGAGATCACTGGACCTCCCTCTGGCGTCGTGGACGGACATCGCATACGCTGGTGACAAGATGAGAGGACTTACATCAGTTACATATCGTCAAGTTACATTCTGTCCATACACAAATATTCAAACTAGTTCTTGTGACACTGACACATTGGACAGCACCTTGAACTAAGTCCAAGGTGACTCCACTGTATCCCAGATGAACTAGTGTTCATGAAACAAACACCTTAACCACTCACTTGCCACACCACAGGTCACGTGTCTCATCTTAAACCAAATCAAGCTTCAACTGACCAGTTTGTTGGACTTCTGAGGTTCCTCTGTTGACCGTTTAGGATAGACCTCCACATAGACTTCATAGAGACGGTTGCCTGCCATGCCGCTGATGTTGATGCTGTTGTTATCCTTGGGGAACATTTCACAGTACGTCACACCATTCAAGAACACCTAGAGACAAGAGATTGATGCAAGCATTTTTCAATCAACCTCATCAATGGCTTGATAATAAGATTAAGATTTCTTGAAACAAACTAAAAAGACACAATTCTAACAAAAGTGTACCGGTAAATTAATGTATAAAACCAAATGTTAGTAAAAACCTACTGCTACACTAACCTGATATCCCTTGACAAGATGCTGTGCCCCCTCTGAGGGCTTCTCCCAGAACAGCTCCATGACTCCTGGGGCTGTGAAGCACCCCTTGATGGTAGGGCAGCAGTTCCACCAGTTCCAGGCACTTGTCTGAGATAAGACGCTTTGGTACATACATGGAAGCACTGAGTTCATATTAACAGTGGTATAGTCAATTTTCAGAATAATTCTTATTCTCCTGCTTCCTCTTGTTACCCTGACAACTGACTGATGTTTCCTGCTCACTATCTATATACTCCCTGTTGCAACAAAGACAATAGACCAATGACTCCTGCTCACTATCTGACCTCCAGTTGCCCCTCACAACTAACCAATGTCTCCTGCTCAATATCAACCCTAGTTACCCTTGACAACAGAGTAATGTCCCCTGCACACTATCAATCTGAACCCCAGTTGTCCCTGACAACAGACTGATGTCCCCTGGCCACTATCTATCTAAACCCGTGTTGCCCCTCAAAACAGACCGATGTCTCCTGCTCACTATCCATCTAACCCTGGTTGCCCCTGACAACACACCAATGTCTCCCGCTCACTATCTATCTAAACCCTGGTTGCCCCTGACAACTGACCGATGTCTCCTGCTTGTCTTGGATGTCCTCTGTGAGGGAGTCCTCTGGAACACCCTCTCCCTCCTCTTCTCTCGTCAGCACCCAGAACCGACTGTAAGTTACAGGGCATAATCAGTTAACAGTCAAAAACAGACCCTTGTATTTAAAGAGCTTTTCTTGGACACTTTCTCAAAGTCATGAATAAATATCACTCAGCCTACACTGATAACATAAAACTGTCCATGGCAAACTAGATACTTGGAACACATGCCATCATAATGATGGATCTAAACCATCAAGGACATAGTCCTTTCATGAACAATATACTGTTCAATATGCTTTAAATAGTTTCATAGCATGAAATTAAACCAAGAAACCTGCCAAAAGGTTCCGAGTCAAGAAACAAGAGATGAAAGACACAGGGCTAAGTTGTGGAACTCACTTGGATGTGAAGATGTGACTGTTGAGGTAGCCGTCAATAACCGCCATGGCTCGGACAAAACTCAGCCCCGAGTCCCTCAGAATAACCCCCTGCTCTGGCTTGTACCTCTGTACATGGAGAACCACATCAATAGGAGATCACATGGACACATCCAGAAAATACAGACTATCACTTAACAATAATCATATAGTGTTTTAGAAAACTTAGTTGCTTAAAAATGCTCAATTAACATTAATTGCCCTAAATTACCCAAAAGGTACCCTTAGACATAGACCTCACACAACCTTACCCTACCCTGTCCCCCTCTTCCACATCACCCCAACCCCATCCCCTACCTTGGTTGCGTCAGAGTGCAGCGCAGGTAGAGACCCATCTATGGTGTAGTAGATGGATGTACCGTCTAGGGAACACGCCAGTTTCACAATACTGTAGCGGTTCACGGTGCCACCATTCGAGTCAGATGTTATGCGAGGCTCCGGGCACCTTGGTGCTATTAAAACATATTAGGCATGATGAATTATCAGATTCAAAACGTAAAGTTCATTGATTTAACATCAATCAGCTGTTGTGTCCACGACAGATCTATTGATTAAAAGGGTAGGATCTATGTATGTATAAACCTTCTGATTATCAATACATAATGAGCTGTCAATGATGGAAAATCCAATCAAGCATATCAAAGTATGCATATCTTTTGTCAGCTGAACTCAATCAATAAAAAAGTCATTAATAAAAAGATCTGAAATCTTTCATCAAACCATGCTGTAATTAATTCTTACAAAATGAGGTTGAATGCCTAAAGGAAATATTTTTTTCATAATTCTAAACTGAAAAACAGAAGCGGAAATTAGATTAGGATAGTTATTAAATGAGAATCCATGTATTTGCCATCCAAGTACATACAACTGGATCAACATGTTTGTCGTAACCATTCAATTATTGAACGTAAATGAGAATCTTACATTGACTGTTAATTTGTTCAAAGATATAGAATAAAAAAACCTGAACCCCTGTAGCCCCCAAACAATCTAGGGACCAACATGTCCTGATTTTTTTAATAAGAACTTTGTCGGTGCTCTTACCAACATCCATGACTGAGATGGTGCAGGCGAACCCTGGCGCCCCCTGTGAGGCAACTGTGTAAGCACCCTCCTCGTCAAACGTGTACAGGAAGCTGTTGTTTGCGACCGGCTTGCCGCTATTGAAAGACTGGGCTCCTTGGATCACGTTCAGGGGATTCTACAGACACGACACGACAACTTCTTAAAAATAATAGTTCCAAACATAACTATAAACCGATTCCATACAGACAAGATGCGACAACTTCTTAAAAATAATAGTTCCAAACATAACTATAAACCGATTCCGTACAGACAAGACACGACAAATTCTTAAAATAATAGTTCCAAACATAACTATAAACCAATTCCGTAGATAGGAACACTCAATATTTCAATACAATACAATAAATTTTCTTAGATTTTTGTATTAATAGATATTGAATCAGGCAATTTGTGCATTACATTGTAGATACATTGTTATAGTGAGAGAAGGAAAGCTTACGTCACTGTTGGGGGAGTTGACATGGATGATGTTGTGAGGGATGTCGCTGCCCTTCCACGTCCACAACACACTCTGGCCCTGTACAGACAAGCACAGTCAGACAGTTTATCCTGTAGAACACTGCATGACTGGAAATACTCACTGAACTAGATCACCCACCCGATCATCCTTCTCATCACATTGCTCGTTACATAAAACATATTCCAGTCAGTACATAGATCAAGAAATGCAGTATAGATACAGGCCAGTCAATGGAGCATTCCTTAACCCTTAGACTGCTGACTTAGAGTGTGTCATCATGTAAAGAGCATAAAACATATTCCAGACAGTACGAAGATGAAGGAGTGCAGTATAGATACAGGACAGTCAATGGAGCATTCCTTAACCCTTAGACTGCTTACTCAAAGAGTGTCATCACGTATAAAGCAAGTGTTCAAGAAAATGACAAGTAGCTCTTCTAGCCAATTGAATCTTACTGGACATAGCTCTAATTCCTGAAATGTGATATGCTTCACAATGTTTGAAGTTTTAGCTTTCATAATCATCCACTGGGTATGCAATTTCCTGATGCCCGCACAACAATGGTCCTGACTTCCTAGAAGAAGTATATAGAATGTATACATGTCCAGCTATCCATCTATACCTTTTGCAGGAAGAGTTGAGCTGGATGGAAGCCTTGGTTATCAACACGGATCACTTCGTTGTCGTATCTCTCGTCAGCTATCACACTGCTCAGTTTGGTTTCTGCCATAAACTGCAACAAAAATTGTCAAAGAAACTTCAACAGTGATGCCATAGTGATTAACCAGTGATAAAACTTCCTGAGTGGAACAGAATATAACTTACACCGATCAACTAGCCTCCTCAGCCAGCTGAATACACAAGTCTTGCTTAGCTTAGCCTGACAAGATGTTCAGAGTTGGCCAACATTTAGAAAACCACAAACTACATTTTTTCATAAGATTAACTACCTGTCTTCACAACTATAATGGCTTAGTTTACAACACGTAGGGATGAAGAAACAAACTTGGTACGGCTTCAGCTAGGGTCCATGCCTTAAAACAAAACATTACAAGAATAATTCCATGAGTATTTGTGACCAGGTGTTGGGTATTGTGCTTACATTCTGGTTGCTCTTCTGCTTCTGGAAGGACTTGCTGTGGTAGTGTTTTATCCCTGTGGTTGTCAGCGCACGGGGAATACAGCGTCTGAAACAGCACAGATCACATCAGTACACAAGATGGAGACTGACTCTCTGACAAAGGCCGGTGATGGAATGTCACAAGGCTGATCAGGATCAACATTCAACTTTAGTAACAAAAGAGGACAAAATCCATCTAAAGTCATATCCATGCCATATTTATTATTTCATAATGCACTGAAACACTCAATGCAAAGGTCGGTAGTACACAACCCATGCGCCAGATGCATATGCAGAACCAAATATGGCCATACAATTACAAATGTTTGAAAATTAAAGGGAGACAATTCATAAGGAATGTATTACAAATCATTAACAACTTACATGCTACAGAGACAATCATAAAATCCTAACATGTTACCACAGCACAGTGAAATGTCCACAGGTTACATAGAAACTTAACACCCAGCACTAGTACACTTCTGCCAGCTTAGTTCCCATGCCTAACAAACATGGTGACCAGCAGAAGCAGTTGTAGGACTGACACCCACACAACACATCCTCATTATTCCAGTCCTTCCCTGTAACTCACAGAGTGTATCTAACTAGGCAGCTTGTTGTCAAGATGTTTCCCGGGTAACTGCTGTCAAGACTCTTCTCCGGTTGACTGGATGTCACATCTCTCAGTGATTGGGTCACTAACATTGACACGCTTTCTTTGCAGACATATTGATTGCCTTGTTACACTATCTTGTTTATTGATTTTAAATCAATATTTAGTTACTGTATTACGTAACCAAGTAAACAATGTAAACAAAGCTGCCTATTACATACAAATAAACAACAACACATATAAGAATATAGTTTCCACCAGTGGAAAGAAAAACATATCCATTACAAGAAATGCATTTAATAAATTTTATATTGAATGTGGACCAGAACAGTTCCTAACAATACATAATTAATATGATATCCTTAAAATGACATAGCCTGGATGTAAAAGATGAAACGCAGGACAGCGATAGGCCCATTCAAGGACAGCTTCCCCATATCTTCTGGGCTATTCAGAATATAACAAGAAAGTTACAAAGACATTGTATCAGTCAGTTTAATGTGTGACTCCATCGACAAGACAAATGACCTTGAGGTTTTCTGCTACAGTTAACAAGCATAAAGCTTTAATTCCAATAACTCATATCAACTCCCTGTTGTGAGTGACCCTGTACATCTATATGGTATGTGAGTGACATCAGTGACAAGCCATGTCTGCCCTGTAGTCACTACCTGCACCTGTCTGATGAAGTTCAGTAGAGCAAGACTACAGTCTCAAGGGATCATCATAGGACATAAACAAGTCAAGCACAACATTTAGTTCCTTGTCACAGTCACTGCATCACTGCCCTAAACATTCTTCCAAATGAAAGAAGTTTTCTGAATGTTTAGATAGGAAAGTCCTCACAATCAATACCGATATCGAGCTCAGCATATTGTAGGAGCCTAATATCAATTAAAATGTCCTTCTTACCTAGTACACTTGAAGTTTATTAATTAGATGACAATAACTAACTACAACGTAGTCAATGTAACATGCCTTATGTTGCCTGGGTACTAATTATTATTTTCGCAATATTTTCCAAAAACTGATTCACATGTGTCAACTAAAACACTTTAAGGTTGACTGCTCCTTGTTATTTGGCTAATGAAATAATGAGGAGTCCATCTGGTCTAAACAATCCCACCCACTGCTCATGGTCAGACACTGCAGACGGTCGGACACTGAAGACAGTCAGATACTGCAGAGGGCCGGGCACTGCAGACAGTCAGACACTGCAGACGGCCGGACACTGCAGACAGTCAGACACTGCAGACGGTCAGACACTGCAGACGGCCGGACACTGCAGACGGCCGGACACTGCAGATGGCCAGACACTGCAGACAGTCAGACACTGCAGACAGTCAGACACTGCAGACGGCCAGACACTGCAGACGGCCGGACACTGCAGACGGCCAGACACTGCAGACGGCCGGACACTGCAGATGGCCGGACACTGCAGATGGCCGGACACTGCAGAGGTTCCCCTAGTCTCTACAGCACAAACAGAAGACAGCATCACTGAGCTAATCTCCAGCCACCTAATTCCCCTAGTCTCTACAGCACAAACAGAAGGCAGCATCACTGAGCCAATCTCCAGCCACGTAGTTCCCCTAGTCTCTACAGCACAAACAGAAGACAACATCCCTGAGCCAATCTCCAGCCACGTAGTTCCCCTAGTCTCTACAGCACAAACAGAAGACAGCATCCCTGAGCCAATCTCCAGCCACGTAGTTCCCCTAGTCTCTACAGCACAAACAGAAGACAGCATCCCTGAGCCAATCTCCAGCCACGTAGTTCCCCTAGTCTCTACAGCACAAACAGAAGACAGCATCCCTGAGCCAATCTCCAGCCACGTAGTTCCCCTAGTCTCTACAGCACAAACAGGAGACAGCATCCCTGAGCCAATCTCCAGCCACGTAGTTCCCCTAGTCTCTACAGCACAAACAGAAGACAGCATCCCTGAGCCAATCTCCAGCCACCTAGTTCCCCTAGTCTCCACAGCACAAACAGAAGACAGCATCCCTGAGCCAATCTCCAGCCACGTACCTGGGAGTCAGCACCTTCTCTGAGAACTGGGCATCCAGCACTTGGTCCACCGTCTCCACCAGCGCCACGTCAAATGTCCGCGGGTTGCGGAACGTCCACGCCACAATGTCGTTCACCTGGATCACAACTGGGTCAGGCTTGATTTCAGATGAAGTGACGCTGATTTCATGGACCTGCAAACAAAGAAAAGCCAACCAATCACATTAAGCACTGTTTTACAGGGTAACTGTTTGGACTGGAACTGGCTTATATATTTGTATTCAAAAGCCATTCGTGAAAGTAATACTATGACTTTGTATTACAAGAAAAAGAATGATGATTAATTTATAGGTAAATATTGGTACACTAATTATCTTTCCATAAAATTTCAATATTTCATTGTTTTGTGATAAAGTGACATATTCCTTTTTCAAATAAAATTCTTCTCATTGAGACAACCAGATACAGCAATGAGTCAGAATCACAATTGCCCTTACGAATGCTATTTCCATCAGTACAATGCAACTGACCTGAGGTTGTGTAGACACGACGACAGCCCCAAACACTTTAGGCAGGTTTTTACTGATGAAGTAGAAGACGCCTGGCATGATGAACTGGTGGGTGAACGCTGACGGACTGTCGCGCGTCTGACCACTACAGAAACCATTGGTGATAGGCACGCCTTGGTGGGATACCTGTTGGGGAGGGAGAAAACTCATTACCTCAGGTGTGCATACGAACCTGTATAACAGTACAGCTACTTGAGACATACCTGTATGTCATACTGGGTCTATTTTTTTTGTTTTTTGTTGTTGAACTGTGCACTCCAGCCATATGATGGTGGTCTGTAAATAATCGAGTTTGGACCAGACAATCCAGTGATTGATATCATGTGCATCGATCTACCTCAGACATACCTGTATAATGTTGTGCTGTTTCTTGCCACTCTGCCACACCCACCACACTCGGTCGTTAGGCCGGATTGTGATCACCTTCGGCTCAAACCCGTTGTCTGTCAGATGTACTGTGTGGTTCTACAACAGCAAAACAGGCACTGGGACCTACTTGACTGATTCACTAATCTAAGACTGCTTTTATTGGGCATCAGCATTTTAGTTTTCAACTGATCGTGCCTCCAGTACATATGTCAGCATTAACAGTTTTTTTCAAAGCTGACTGTCACCTCAAAACTACAGAAATACTTCCTGGATCTTGTTCCTGCACTGACTCACTGTTGGAGCTTACCCGGGAGCCTGGATTGACCACAACAGAGCAGGTGGTGAAACTGTCGCCGGTGTCCGCCACGCGGAAGTTGTACACGCCAATTGTTGTGAAGTGATACGTTGCATGACCAACACGTGTCAGGAGCTTCATTGACGCCTCATCCAGATCTATGTACATTTCCGCACTGTAGGCTGTAATGGATGGGACGATGTAAGATAGGACATTATTACAGGTAAGGGTTTAACACATTCATAATGGAGTTATTTACTGAATTATCACCTGTTTGTAGAATGCCACTGCTTATCTTCAAGGTTTTAAATTTGTTGAATAAATTCTTAAACTAATAATAAACACAGACTAAATATTTCAACCAGTTCTTTCATCTTCAAGTAATTCTGATTAAATCATGTCACTGGAATATTACTTAAAATATCATAAATCACGTTCTTGCACGATCAGCAAGTTTGAGAACACAGTCAAGTTATGACATGTGTACCTTCAGTTTCCGCTGACGGGCGCCGAGCGATGGGGTTAAGACACTTATCTTCCTCTAGCACCAGAAGAGTTTCGTTCACGTTGACGATTCCCTCTCCATCCCATGTCCACCATATCCTGTCTCCAGTGTTGGCAAACAGCAGATCTGGAAGCACACAGTAACAGGCACATGATGCAGCACAGCTGTTTCCTCACAGCATCGTTAGTAGCAAAGACCACAAGAAACAAAAAAGTTCAATTTGAAAATAACAAGACTTGGTACTAAATCAGATGCGAGAAAATGACCTCCATCAACATGAAGAACATTTTCACAGAAAATAAAATACTTTAAGTTAATACGAGCATTAGTGCTCACCAGGTGAAAAGCCCTTTTCCTTGAGTTCTATGTGATGTTCCTTGGGCCGGGGCTTGACGATGATGGTGCCCAGGTACTCTGCTGCCTCCTCAAAGTTCTGGTCGGAAAAATAGTACACCCCCGTCTTGTGGAACTCGTGTGACAACATTCCTTGTTTGCTGGGGACAGTCCACCGGAATCCGTCCTTGATAGGCTGATTGAGAAACATACAGTGGACAATGCAAACTTTTGTCCATACGAACATGTCTCATGTAATTTACTCACCAACTCATTCTCAAAGTTTAGGAAAGAACTTTTCAATGTCTATTTCAAATTTGCATTTAGAAGATTGATCTTTTTGAAAAGCGACAAAAACAATATAAGTTCATCTACACCTGCACATCAGACAAAGGAGGACATTTTTACTCACAATGTAAGGTTCATCTTCATCGAGGTCAATGGAAGGCGCTTCCACTTGGTAGATACTGTGATGCTTCTTACACTGGGAAATACATTTAATTACATGTTCACACAGATCAACCCAGTCTAACATCTGACACAGCAGGGGGAGAATATTTACTGAAGTGCCATAAAATACTCAACCAGCTGGTGAGAGAGATTTTGACAATGTGCTCATCAATATTGGAGCTGTTGTAAGGAAGGTAGCACAGGACAGGCCTGGCACAGCAATACCAGGCAGCAGTTGGAGGATCAGCTTATGTCAGCCAGATGTTCGGATCCCATTACTATGCTAGGAATCCACAGATGCACATAAACAAGAAACCATCTATCTTTCCAGAAAATCTTTTCAAACCATTTCATGTATGTGTACTTAAAAGCATTTCCGAGAGTTGTTGTGCTACCTTGTGTTTGTCCCAGTAGAACCAGACCCTGTCTCCCTCCTCTATCAGCAGGATCATGGGCTGGAAGGAGCGGTCCAGGATCTCGATCTTGTGCTCTCTGAAACAACAGGGTGGTTGTAGGCAAGCAATGGACACATGACCTCCTAACAGCACTGTGTCAGCTGGGTTGCATGGGGGAAACAAGCCTGAAGGAGGCAGCTTACTGGTCCTAGCCCAAACATGATCTCAACATGATCCACATTAGGAGGAAATTTAGCTACTAACACAAATGACCATCAAATAGACCAGTGGTTTCTGGTGTCCAAATTGGAAACAGGTCAACCAGAGGTATAGCAAGATGTATTTGGTATCACGGGAAAGCATGGGACGTCTAGTTTTCCAAAAGCAATGTTGCCAGGCAACATGTTTTGCTGGGCATTCCCATGGTAACCATGCTACTTTGGAAAGAGCACTACTACAACAAATAGATAAATTTTCACCATGAATACATATTAATTTAGTGAATGTTTGTGTTGCTTCAAACACTGTTCCTATATTCCATGCTTAATAGCAAGGTCAAGTTCACAGCAATTGAATTTGCAGCCTCTCTTGCTCCCACCTACCTCGGTGCCTCTCGGACCTGCACCACACACAGGTGTGTCCGCCCCAGTTCTATGCTCTCTGTCTGGAAGTAGTACAGGCCTGGGCGTCTGGAACAGACAGACAAACACAATCACAACAAGCGTGTAGGGTTTAAATTATGAACTCCAACAAATGCAGAGTTCCAACGGAGTTCTAAATTCATATCAAGTGAACCTTCCAATAGGATACTAAAACAACAGAAGAGGACCATATATTCAAGATATTGTCAAAGACTTATCTGTTGATACAATAGTATAGTGCCATGAGTGTGTACTCACTGGAAGGTATGTCTGTAGCTTCCTGACACTGTGGCCACCACACTGAAACAGAGAATACAACATACTGGTTATACACAATATTTTCAGCTGTTATACCTAATGGAGTTAAGGAATCCAAGTCTGACCTACAGAACTCTTTGCCGATACCTAGCTTAAACACCAGTAAACAGAGCCCTCTGTTTGATCTATCCAAACATTGATGCCATGGTTGACCTACCCAGAAACAGCCCAGAACAGGCCTAGCATCTGCCTACAAAATGGGGTGAGCTCTATGTTCTATGTGAAAGGCTCCATGGTTGATGACAAGGTTCCTGGTCTAATGGGTCAACCTTGAGGTGTGTTTCAGCACTCAAGACCAACCTGACGTTTATGGGCTGTTTCCAGAATATACCTTGTCTAATGGGTCTACCCTGAGGTGTGTTTCTGCACTCATGACCAACCTGGCGTTTATGGGCTGTTTCCAGAATATACCTTGTCTAATGGGTCTACCCTGAGGTGTGTTTCTGCACTCATGACCAACCTGGCGTTTGAGGGCTGTTTCCTGAAGGAGCCTCTGTCCATGCAGAGGATGACTTCTTTGATGGTGTGGGGGACGGCACACTGCTTCCACGACCACTTCACCGTGTGGCCCTGGAATATTTCAATGATGTCTGGGGAAAACCCTTCATCTGTGACAACTGCCTGAAGGTCCATGCGCCGTCGGACGAGCACAGCGAGAGGGGTACAGCGAACTCCATTCCTGGATAAATGACACATAAATGTGCTCCATTAGCAATCCTTCTGCCTTAAAAGTAAACAGAACACTTTACATGAACTAAGATCCTTGCTGACTGCAGGAATTCCAAAATCACATCACTTCTCAATCAGCTTTGTCCTCATACATGCCACTACTTTCTACAGGCATACATTTCAAATTTGCTCATGTTATAAACAAGAAGTCCACAGAACTAGAACTTTTATATTTTCATAATACCAAATACCAATTCACCTCTTCATAGGACGACACCTACAAATGAACAGAATGTGAAACTATCCCTGCAACAAACATTCTTCTCCATCACAATCTCATTAAATTATAGGCTAATACCTGCAAATGAGGTGACCTCAGGTTCTCACACAGAACCATTGTATCAGAGTAAAAGATGGGATTCTAATGAGATTGTCGACAATATGTTTGAATCTACAGCTACTCACAAGGCAAACTTGTACTCTCCCTCCAGGTTGAACTGTAGCTCGTACTGTCCGTCTGTTTCATCGGGACTGGCCTGATACCCACCAATCACAGGGCGCAGCTTCTCTCCATCATATATTACCTTCAGATATGGACATACAACATAGAGACATATACAATATGCACATAAGATAGCTATGCAATAAATCGCAAAGAATAATAAAGAATGAAGCATGGTTTATTTCATGATAAAAACTTGTTGTGTCATGACATTATTTCTGGAGATTCGAACATGCTCTCGCAACGTGATGATGTTGTAAATTGGACACCGCTATTTTTGTCAGGGAAGTGACTTGTTCCCCAAAGACATAGCTGGCCAACGCAGATGAACACAATGGTCGACGTGGGAGAATTTGGGAGAGATATGTATTGGAAGAAAAGGTACAGATAGTCTACGTAAAAATTGCGAGAATATCTGGGAAATACGAAACGTAACCCCCTGATAAAAATAGACTTGACCAACACTGTTGAGATTGGATTGTATTCAGGGAGTCATCATTATTTAAATACGGGTAAATATTTTGTAAATGTTTGTACATATTATTAACATTTTCATGTTGATATCTCATGTGAGAAATAAATGACTCGTGGTCATTGTTTATCGTTCAATAAAACACTGCAGGGAGAATAAACCATGAGGGGAGAACATAGCTGCACCCTGCTTTTATTCTCCCTGCAGTGTTTGATTGTACAATAAACAACGACCACAAGTCATTTACTTCTTAAATACCACATAGATACATACTATACAGGTTGATCATATCGTATCAACATTTAAACTTTATGGCACACGTTAAATATGTGAATAAAAAATATATTCAAATTTGACCGATCGGAGCCAAAGCAAAATTTAAAAAAAGTAAACATCTAAAAGTAGTCTCTAGGCAATGCAACTTCTCATTAGGAGAAAAAATCCTGGACCTTCAACAGAACCAGCATTGATTTTTTCCCCACTAAACTGACAACCAATACTTAGATTTTTTTATATTTCAACTACGGTAATCCAGGCCAAATGGTTAGCATAAGTCTGTAAACCATTCAATAATAACAGTTTGGCCTTCTGTTGTATATATTCAGATAAAGCAAACTCAATGTTTATATCATATATATTAATCAAATGTTATTCGGGCAGTAAGTAGTAAGTAGGGCAGTACTCAGTTTTGTTAGAGACTGTCCACATAGTTTAGCCAATATTCCTATCAAAGGCTGGTGAGCATCCTTTGAAGACCGACTTGACGGGGGATATCGACAGTTCAGTATTGACCTACCTGTATCATGGATACCCTTTCTTCCCACACGAATGTGATTGACTGGAAACAGAAAACACAGGCACTGTAAACGCAGGAACACAAGTCTTTCCCATATATCATACCAGGATATGCAATATGACCACTGTCTGGCAAATAGACAGGAATTGACCTATTCATCATGTTCATGTGTATCACATCCTCTGTGATTGAGATCAAAGGTTTTGAAACTTGGACATGTCATTATCTATCATTATTAGCAAGACAACAGATTATTCCAATTAGTCCCCAACAAATAACTATTACTTGCAATTCTTTTCTTATTTTCAACACCTTGTGCAAGCATTATTTCATGGAATTTATACACCTGCTGATGGAAGTAAGTGAGTTAGTGAGTAAGTTTGGTTTAATATGGTTTTGAAATGTACTTAAGATTTGGTTCGGACAAACCTAGAAACATAATCAGCGCAAACTGGGAGTTGAGTGAGTGAGTGAGTGAGTATGGTTTTATGCCGCTTTTTCAAGCAATATCACGGCGGGGGACACCAGAAATGTGCTTCACACATTGTACCCATGTCGGTAATCAAATTCGGATCTTTGGCATGACGGGCGAACACTTTAACCACTAGGCTAAATTGTTAAAAAGGGCAGATGGGTACCCTAGTGTTTAAAGCATTTTCTCCTCATGCCAAAGATCCGGGTTTTGTTTCTCAACATGGGTACAATGTCTGAAGTCCCCCGCCATGATATTGCTGGAATATTGCTAAAAGCGGCGTACAACCATACTCATCCATTTAAATTGGAAAAGTCAAAGACATTCTGTCATCATGGCATTGCAAACTGTTTGACCATGACGATGAAGATAAAGTTTCAAATTTCATATTTTGTCTATGATCATACCCAACATTAGGAAAAGTATATTTGTATCACTGATCGAATTTCAGTGACACAGTCAATTGTATTTGTTAAACCCTGATGTTAACCATAAAAGATCTAGGGGTTCCTAGTCACAGGTTACAGCAGCAAGACTCATGGTTCACAGGACCACATTAACACTGTAAAAATATATACATATATCATGTGTATTATTGAAAAAGTTTCATATCAACATCCTATGTTCCCATTTCTTCCCAGTAACAAAGCAGCTATATCTCACACCCATTTTGATTGAAATTTGACAGCTCAACTAAATCGCCACACAACCAATGTCTACCTGTGTGGTTCCGTGGATTCAGACATAAACATGAGTATGCAAACAAATACAGTTTATCCGAGAATAATCCTGCTTATTGGCAAGTTTGCCGTATCAAATTAGAGCTTAATCATGCTGCCTTCAGGGCCTTTCATTCAGTAAGCAGCTTAGCTGCGGCTTGTGGTGGAACTGCCTTGAAACTATGTGAATATGAGTCTCTGTGTAGGGCCCCAGCACACATATTGGCTCACGATATATTAATATCCAGGACAGTCCTATAAGTCATGAAAACTGGCTGGAATTAAACAATATTCATGAGTTCACAAAAGTGAGCGATTGAATTGGGTTCAACAACGCTTGAACAGTATTGCAGTAATATCATGGGAAGTCAGCTTGATGTGGGAGGAAAAGCAGACATGATGTAGTGCTGGGACATTTACCATCTTGGAGAAACCCACGAGCACGGATATGGTGCTGACAAACCTAGAAACAATCAGGGGGAACCTGAGAAGTTTATTATTAAAATATTTTTCGACCTTTTAACACTAGGGTCTTTATAACAAAGACCGCTTGACAAGCACTCTTATTTCCTAACACTGAGTTGCGTCTGACGCTGCTTTGAACAGTATCTCAGCTACATCATGATGTGTCAGCCTGATGTGTGTCACAGACGTCTACTACTTTGGTAAAACCCGCCATCACAGGTATGGTACTGACAAACTTGGAAACATGGTCAGGGAAGCCGGGATTCCACACATCAATCATAAGTTTCAATTCTGCACAGCGAATTGTGAGACAACTGAGCCCCTAACTCAGATTAAAGAAAACTAGAATTATTCTTTTCAAAACAATTGCTTAGTATCTTCAACTATCTTGAATATCTAATCAAGTTCTGAGGAGCTCTGTATAGGCACAATTGCTCTATTGATTTTCCCAAGATGAAAACAGCTCACTTGCAATTTTCATAAAGCCATGAGGTTTGGACTGTATTTTATCTCTGTCATCATATACCTGTGTAAGGAAATCTTTTCCTACCTCCCCTGTGAATGTAGTCATTTGGTTGTCAATTACTGAGCTAATGCATGTAATCAATGTGTGGTGGCCAGGGTAATCTGCCCACCAGACTCACAAGGTGGTGGTGGAACCTGTCATTTCCAGGAACAATACCTGCCACTCTGTCAACAAGGTGATGGTTCCAGTTCTGGAGCCTGCTATTTCAGGTAACAATACCTGCCACAATGTCCACAGGCCACAGCAATCAGTGTGCTGTGTGTGGCAACAGCCAGCCATTGATGCCATGCAGGAATATTGTCAGACATTATTGAAAACACATGTACATCCCACACTGTTATCAACACTATTCACTTTACAATGCCAACATCCTGTCTGCAGACAATGCTCATTTAAACATTATGTTGTGATACTTAAGTAGGGCCAAACGAAAATGGAATATACGTAGGAATATACGGTAATGAAAACGCCGATAAAGCAGCTAAACTATCCCTCAAAATCCCAGAAATAAGCTTAAACTTACCCATCTCAAAATCAGAAATTAAAAGTGTAAACAAACAAAAAATCACAAAAAAATGGCATAACCTATATCTAAACTCAAATAGCCAAATCAAAAGAGTGCTCAGCAAACCACTAACCAAACCAAAAATTTTCCATCCATCAAAAAAAATCGACAGAGTAATCACTAAACTCCAAACAGGACACACCAACCTAAATAACCACCTAAAATTTTTTAAAAAACACACTACAGGTAACTGCCCACACTGCAAACAACCAGAAACCCCAGAACACGCACTCATCCACTGCACACACTACCTAACACATCGAACCGCATTACAAACCACCCTCAATCTAAACAAGGCTCTCACTCTAGAAGCAATACTAAACCCACAAAATAAACTAGAAAACTTCAAGGCCTTAGGCGTATTCTTAATGAAAACGGAACTAATAAAATGCATCTAAAACCATAATAACCTACCAAATCAAAATCACATAAACAAACAATCATCCACCATACCCAGCTCCCTTAGTTCTCCTCCCCAACCCCATCAGCATCTATTCCAAATCTCAAAATTCCCAAATTCTATATAAGCAACCCCTAAAGCCCCCTCTTGGGTTGCACAGACCACCCTCGCCCCTTTCGGAAACACATTAAATGGCCTGGCCGGGCCCGTGTGCGAAATACGCATCAGTCGGAAAGCGCACGTTAAATCTCCAAAGTAAGTAAGTAAGTTAGTAAAATGGAAGGCAAGTTGCATTAGATACAGAACTGAAACTAGGGACATCTGATCAGGGTCCTACTGGTTATTAATGAACAGTCCCAGATGAATTCTGCATTAAAATCATAAAAATTATGTGGAAAAATTACCAAAAGTCAGCTGTAAAAACAACCATTTCCCCCTCAAAAATTAATACAAACTAATTGTATTTCTTTACAGTTTTTAATCTCTTGAATTTAGACATTTCAGGTTTGGATGAACATGTCAACTTATTGTAGTCATAATACCACAAGAATGTATAAAAGTTTTGTTTGTTTGTTTGTTTGTTTGTTGTTTAACGCATCACTCAGCAATATTCCAGCTATATGACGGCGGTCTGTGTAAATAATTGAGTCTGGACCAGACAATCCAGTGATTGATATCATGAGCATCAATCTATGCAATTGGGATAGATGACATGCATCAACCAAGTCAGCCAGCGAAAAAGATTTATTTCTCATTTTTTTGTATGTTTGAATCACATGTTATCTGATCATCATTCGTCTGCAAAATTTGATAGAAAAGCTTGAAAATACTGAAAAATAGTGTATTCAGTGATACAAGAAGGCAAATTCCTCAGTTGTTATACAATGTTTCTCGGTCAGTCACATTTTCTGCAAATCTTTGCACGATCGCTGAATTCGCCTGGGACTGTATAACGAACATAGTTTGTCCAATTGTGATGTTCAGCTTCACAATGTGGTTAATGACAAAAAGATGATAAGTTGGAGAGGGTGAGTTGGGTCTTACACTGCTTGTAGCAATGTTCCCACCATACATTCCAACCAGAAACCAACTTCACATGGTACCCATGTAGGGAACTGAACTTGAGTCTTCATTGTGATGCTGAATATTGACATGTTGGGCACATACAGTACATGTAGATTGGTGCCGATGTACTGTTACCCACTGTAGTCTGGAGGCAAAGATCTTGTTAAGATCTTGCCGGTGTCTGGTATAACTTTGACTTCTTCCAGGGGGCTCAGCTAATCTCTACTATGGGTGCACATTCACCCAGGTTAGCGGCAGTATTATTGTTAGGTAAGTTTGATCACACAGGTCAGCAGCAGTATTATTGTTAGATAAGTTTGATCACCCAGCAGTATTATTGTAGGTACGTTTGATCACAAAGGTCAGCAGAAGTATTATTGTCAGATACGTTTGATCACCCAGGTCAGCAGCAGTATTATTGTTAGATACGTTTGATCACCCAGCAGTATTATTGTTAGATAAGTTTGATCACAAAGGTCAGCAGAAGTATTATTGTCAGAAACATTTCATCATCCAGGTCAGCAGCAGTATTATTGTCAGATACTTTTGATCACCCAGGTCAGCAGCAGTATTATTGTCAGATCTGTTTGATCACAAAGGTCAGCAGCAGTATTATTGTTAGATACGTTTGATCACCCAGGTCAGCAGCAGTATTATTGTCAGATCTGTTTGATCATCCAGGTCAGCAGCAAAATTATTGTCAGATGTGTTTGATCACAAAGGTGAGCAGCAGTATTATTGTTAGATACGTTTGATCACCCAGGTCAGCAGCAGAATTATTGTCAGATACGTTTGATCACCCAGGTCAGCAGCAGTATTACTGTCAGATACGTTTGATCATATACTTACTTGGCCTTCCATTATTGTAATCTCTGGCAGACTAAATCCAACTTTTGTTATTCTGACAATGGCCTCTTCATATCCATCTGAGAAAAGAAAATGTTTACATGATAATGACTATACATTGTTGATTCTTGTATAGATAGTTGCATCTGTAATCTGGATTATAACAAGAAAGTTGCACCTGTGATCTGGATTATAACAAGAAAATTGCATCTAGTATCTGGATTATAACAAGAAAGTTGCACCTGTGATCTGGATTATAACAACAAAGTTGCATCTAGTATCTGGATTATAACAAGAAAGTTGCACCTGTGATATGGATTATAACAAGAAAATTGCACCTGTGATCTGGATTATAACAAGAAAATTGCACCTGTGATCTGGATTATAACAAGAAAATTGCACCTGTGATCTGGATTATAACAAGAAAGTTGCACCTGTGATCTGGATTATAACAACAAAGTTGCATCTAGTATCTGGATTATAACAAGAAAGTTGCACCTGTGATCTGGATTATAACAAGAAAGTTGCACCTGTGATCTGGATTATAAAAAGAAAATTGCACCTGCGATCTGGATTATAACAAGAAAATTGCACCTGTGATCTGGATTATAACAAGAAAGTTGCACCTGTGATCTGGATTATAACAAGAAAGTTGCACCTGTGATCTGGATTATAACAAGAAAGTTGCATCTAGTATCTGGATTATAACAACAAAGTTGCATCTAGTATCTTGATTACATATAACTACACTGCTGCAACTGTAATCAGGCTAATACTGCTGCAACTGTAATCAACCTAAACTACATTGTTGTGAGCGTGATCATACTAAACTACATTGTTGCAACTGTCATTAGGATAAACTACATTGTTGCAACGATGATCAGGCTAAACTATACTGCTGCAACTGTGATCAGGCTAAACTACACTGTTGCAACTGTAATCAGGCTAAACCACATTGTTGCAACTGTGATCAGGCTAAACTACATTGTTGCAACTGTGATCAGGATAAACTACATTGTTGCAACTGTGATCAGGATAAACTACATTGTTGCAACTGTCATCAGGATAAACTACATTGTTGCAACTGTCATCAGGATAAACAACATTGTTGCAACTGTCATCAGGATAAACTACATTGTTGCAACTGTCATCAGGATAAACAACATTGTTGCAACTGTCATCAGGATAAACTACATTGTTGCAACTGTCATCAGGATACACTACAGTTTGAGTGTTACTTTCATTACTCAACCAAATGTGGTGTTCACATAATCACTGATAATTCTCATGTCAAAATGTTTTCAATAATTTTTTTAATGAATCTACTTGACTCAAATAAACATGATTACCTCCCAGCATTATGAGTGACACCAAAATACTTTTCTTAAGCAACTTGAACCAATTTCCACACTTCTGTCAAAAAGCCCAAAGTTTTATGAGTGTTTAAGAACCATGATTTCATCTCCCCCCCCCCCCCTCCCAATTTTTATTTTGTATTTTGAACCAATAAAAACATTCGGTAAAGACCAAATTGTATCAGATCATCAATGACTTTGCTATAGAAAATAGTATTAAGACATTGTAATGATTGTATTAACTTCTGATGACATTCTTCTGTTCATCTACCAAATTTGAAAGATATCTTCTCGCCATTTTTCATGACAATCACTCAATGTCCTAGACAATAAATCCATCTGAAACACTGGATTACCTAACATTTCTACACTACAGCAGTTGGTAGTTTGTTGACATACACCAGAGATTATTGAACAGTAACCATGGAAACAAAATAGTGGAAATTGTGCAATGCAAATATGTGCTGTGCAGGTTAATGTCAATGGAAACACATTTGAGATTTTTGAACAGTAACCATGGAAACAAAATAGTGGAAATTATGCAACACGCGAAATGCTGTGCAGGTTAATATGTCAGAAGAAACATGTATTTTAGGTGCTATCTGCACAGCAGCAACTCCAGTGTATCTTGAGAGCATCTTCGTCTATTCCACCTGGGGTCAGTTCCAATACAGCATGAACTTGGTGTTATATAATGTGTGCTGTGATCTACTCACCAGAGCCTACGACCAGCAAAGACAGGGGAAAATACAAATAAGGGATGATAATTGGAATTCAAAACATATTCTACATCCTTGTAATGAACACATTTCCATATTGGATTCATCTTTTTTTTTCCCAATTTGTTGATAACATGCATACATATCATCAAAAATAGAACAAAAAACAGAATGTGTAAAAATGTCATCTTTCAGACATATTTCTCAAAGGAGTATACATAGTTGGTGTGTGGATTGTTATAATGATATGTACGAGATAATAGTCAGAGAATCATATTTTGTATGTAACCAACCACACCTAGCAACAATGAATAGTCATCAATGAATAGTCAAAATTCTATATTATAATCAGACACATATCCTGATATGTTAAATATTAGATATAAATTTAATAAAACAAAAAACATTGAATGTCATCACACAACATGGCATCGCCAGAGAACTCTCTTAATGTTCTCTATCCACTTTGACTACCACAGCAATCCAAACACTCAACATGTCCAGCAAATTGATCAATATCAATAAATGGTCATAAACCCACCAGGGGTCATTCATAAAACTTTTACAACTCTTTTTATGGATAACATCAACAAAGAGCATTCTTAGTTGGAATAACTGCCAATAGCATCCTTGTTGCTAGCCCTGTGAGCAGCCTGTATCTCACATCTGAGGATTATTGTGAGATAGAGGTATGGCACAACAGCATGCAATATATTGATTATACCTGCACCATGGAGTGTTATATGAGATCTAATTAATTATCATTACTACATGTTGATCATAATATTGACATGGTTACATGGCTTGGTTACCATATGTACAGGGTCTAATACTTGAATGAATGAATAACTGTTCGAACTATGACCTCAAGTTATCATTGTCATAACTCCAGTGATATACATGTATGTATATATTCTTGAACACAACAAAAGAATACCAAGAGTCTTAATTTGAACAGAATATTTTTATCTTCAGTTGCTACTGCATAAAATTTCCACAGGTAATAGGTCTTAATTTCTTGGTTTTGTGTGGCAAACTCTGGTTGGCTGGTGGGTAAATACAAATAATTTATTTTTTTCAGATTATTCCCTTTTTTCATAAAAGAGTTGACTGAATACATTGTTGCTCTGTGTATTTTCTTGTGGTGAAACACGTAACTTAGCCTTTGGCAAATAAAAAAGCGTAGAGCTTTTTCAGTTATTTCTTTTCAATTGTCCTTATTTTAAGGTAAACAAAGACAAATATTAACAGTCTTGCCTGAATTAAGAAATAACAAGAATCAGTTTTCAATTTACCTTGGGGACAAAATTATCATCTTCAACCTTATATTTTGAAACTGCAGGATATTGGCATCACAAAACTGACAGAACAAAATGAATAGCATTGCACTTTAGCTCACCTAGTATGTTGATCAGCTACGTCAGCAGAGCTTAAGGCACTTGTCAGCATTAACATACATTTCTGTATATTGTTTCCATTGTGATTGTTACTTTCCGATCAAGTTTCTATTTTTGTTCTGTTCAATTGACTCAAGTTTTTATGGATATTATATACCTCTAGGACATCATGTAATGGCCGAAACATTTCACTATTACACAATTCCTTCTACATGAGGCTCAGAAATTATCAGTCAACCCTTGTACACCTCTGATCAATTCTATACAATTCTTCAATTGTTACTCATTTGACCGGAAACTAGTATCCAGATTTAAAAACAATGTATATTCAAATCTACAGTTTTTAACTTGCAGAAATTCTGCTGATATATCACAAAAGAATGTTCATGCCTTCATGTTATAAAACGACAAACTATCATCACTCACCTATAAACTTTGATACTGAAGAGCTTAAGTGGGAGACTGATGGAGGAAGCCCTGATATTCCGAGCTGCGATTTTGACAGGTGCCTACTGAGGGACGACCCTTTCCTCTTTAGCGGTGACCCTGACCTCTGAGTGATCTGGCTCCCTGAAGGCGACATCCCCGAAATGGGCGCCATTGACCTCTGGGCATACTGGCGATCTTGTCCATCCTCCACAAACTCCCCATCCTTGGATGCTCCGGACCCCATGGTGTTGGGTGGGGGCTTCTTGCTGTCTGCTTGTGTAGTCTCCTTAGATTCAGTCTCAACACCTGTCACATTGTCCTTTCCATCTGGAAAATCCTCCTTCTCTTTTGCAGTATCCTTGGAATTGTGCTCAGGTAACTTTTCTACACTTCGTAGATTTTCATTCACAACATCACTTGTTTCATTTCCCTCCCGGAAGCTGCCTTCAATGGATCGTGGTAATGCTGCTCTTGGTCCAGGACTATCGCAAACTCTTTCACTTTTCCCGAGTGTGTCACTTTTCAAGGCCTGACAGCATTCATCAGAATTATCTCCACCACTTTTATCCACCTCAGCAGCTTCTGATTCAAGATCCTGACTTGGCTGAGTAGCTTCTGAGTCTGGGTCTGGTGTGGCAGTCTCAAGTTGTTCACTTGTCTCAACTGATCTGCCTAATCCACTCTCAGTCTTCTCACTCACTTCCAAATCTTCCTCCTTGCGATCACCTGCAGCTTGTCCTGAATCCTGTACAGTATCCTCAGGATTCTTACCACCAAGATCTTCCCTTGTTGCTTCAGAACCTGAAACACTATCCTTTTCTATGTGGTTCTGGTTCTTATCTACACACTCCTCAGAATTCACAATCTGTGTTGTCCTCGGAGTCTCTGAAGGTTCAGCTACTGGAGGAACTATACCCTCATCCAACACACTCTGTCTCCGTTCCTTGTCAAGATTATCCTCACTGATCACAGAGCCCTCCTCCTCAAGGATAGGTTCGAGCTGGGATCTGTTCAGATCGGAGTCTGAGGAATACAGAGAGATCTCCCCAGCTAGTTGAAGCTCATACAGACTCTCAAGGATAGCAGCGTTCACCAGCTGCGTAGTAGGACTGAGATCCTGTGGCTTCAGGCTGTCCCCACTTTGTGTGCAGGTGCTGGTGGACTCGAGTCTAGGTAAAGTTTCTCTTGGGTCTCTGGTGATGTTCTGACTTGGGGAAGGCTTTTCCTCACCCACTGGTCCTGCAACATCAAGAACATTTGTGAAGATGTTGTAATATAATTGGTAGAGATGTTACGACTGAAAAAATCACTAGGAGCTGGAAATACCACTTCTTCCAGTTATTTGATATATTCATCCTTGAAGACGTAGAATCATGGAGGTCTTCTGATTGATCAATCAAATTAATTTGCGCACTATTTATCAAATTACATTGATTTGACACAAAAAATACTGAATCATAATAATGAGTGTTTGGCCAAGTGTCATTGAGAGCTACTATCCCTTATCACTTAGTAACAAGGGAATTGCAGATATCACCAACGTCACTGTTTTTTGCCCAAGTAATATCATGATTATTTCATTGAAATGAACATGAACAATCAATGAATAATAAAAAAACACACTATCTTGAACTTTTACAGTGAAAACACTCTGAGTATTTCCCTTAAAAAAGCCATTTCTCAAATGGTTAACAATTCATCCTTTTTGAAACACAATTATATTTGACTTTTTTAATGTTTAACCCGAAAAACCCATTTTACACAAAAATGCATCTGGTGTTACCATTTGAATTTTTTTCCTAAAGTTCATGAACAAGATCATTAATGAAAAACAAAAACTAAATCAATGTGGGCATGAAGCCAGGTTTACAATGTGATGACTAAACCCCTTAATAGGCTACACCACGCTATAAAGCTATCAATTAATAGATTTAATGGAAAAAGCTACCCAAACATTTTTGATTACTGAGCAAGAAATGTTTTCCCCCCAGTTCAGCATACGGTGTTTCCTTCATAACAAAACATATTCCAAACTTCAAGAGACAGGTCATGCTTGGCTTTCATAGTGTAAACAACACCACATAGGATTTCATCAGATCTTCAGGCAAAACCTGATAAAAAAGATGTCATTAACAATACAGAGATCCAATGTATATTTGTTGAACTGACATCAAACGTAAGTGACTAAGTTTCTATGAAACATCAATACAATGAGAAAAAGAATGTTAATTAACATCAAATGTGGATATCTAATTGAAACTTGAATTCATTGCTACAGCAAATCCAAATCTAGAACAATGACATCTCGTCCTACTTACATGCAGACACTGAAGGTTCACTGAAGTGTACACAATACTGGTAGCCATGAATTACACCAGCTGGTGGTTGTCAAAACATAAGTTGAATAAATATTATTTTAAGAATTACGACATCTATGAGAGTTCCTGGAAACCAGAACAGTCTCCATACTGACACAGTGGTAGCCCTACCATATTCACTGTCAACAGCATAAGTACATACAGCTAGGTGTAGCCTACCTTCCCTTTCCTCAAGTCATTGTGCCATTTGCTCTGTCGGTTCATTCTAGAGTATGATATACAAGCACCCACAATCAGCTGCTATGTCGTACATAGTGAAATCAATGTCAGCTGTAATATACGCTGTGTGTTTGTGACGGTAATTGACGCTGGTCCGTAGCAGGGGTGCAGGGAATGTTTGTTGCTAAGGGGCTAGGCATTCACTCACACTCTACGTTATGCTCTGCTCACATACAAATATCATATGAAAAAATATGTGTTTCCAATGACCTTTTCTATTCAGAACACTATAGGACCCTGTGACACAGCAATGAAAATAAATTGAATAGAAATGAATTGGAACTTTACAGGAGTTTAAGTATGAAGGCATGGTATCAATAGACACTGGTTTTCAAATATATTTACATATAATCTTATTTGATTCTGATTATTCTTCGAGGATTTTAATTATACAATTCAATGTTGAAAGTGACAATGATCATACAGAGTGTCAAATCAGCTGCAAAATATGGCAAATACCTGTCCTTACAATTGCTGATATTTATTTCATCCCTTGCTCATTTCGACTTGATTCAAAAGCAATAAGTTAGGCACTGGCTGGGAAAGGTCAATTTCATGACACTGATCAAATCTGTTTTCATCACATATAATTCCCACAAGTAGATGTTGCAGCTCAGCTCAAATTCCTATCAAGCAACACACAATATAAAAGAAATATATACATGTACGTATATACATTTGACATAATAAGTGCCCCGCCTCGATATTTGCTAATAATATTGGCAAGTGAACAATCCCAATGAGCACCGCTTCCGATTGATCAATGTACAGAAAACTTACTTATTCGTGTATATTACACATCCATAATTATGGGCAATTTAATTCTAGAAAAAATATATCTCTCGTATATAATACACATAGACTTTTCTATAGTATCATTTCAGGTTGTCAGTATTTGACTGTCATGATCCGTTATCGAAAATAGAATATCAACAAATCCGTATTGAATTACGCAAGTTAACTTATCATATATATATATATATATATCATCATTATCAACCAAAAAAAGGTAAGTAATATAAGGTAATATTTGAAAATCACAAACACAAAGTGAATGTTTATATTATATTTTTCAACTTTACCAGCTGATTACCGGTACTTCCTGTTTGGAACGATAGGTGTTAATGATAATGTTTACACATTGTTAATGTGGAGATGCAGTATCACAAGTACCGGTACGTAGATAAGTAAGTTAATACGTGCAAGCATGCACATAGTATTATTTGTAAGAGACATATACATCTAAAGGGGTCAAATACTGAGAGCGATTGTTTTCTGTGTTCGCCAGACCACGAATTTTGTGATCTTTCAATTCTGTGTGATGTCACACATCTTCAACAGATCAATCAGCATATTGTGAATCACTGAAATACACATGTTCAAATATCAAAAAGTTTTTACACTCAATATTTCTACCTCAGAGATTACCATGGCCGTTTGTTTTCAAACATTTCAGATGCAAATATAAAACTTCAGATATAATGAAGACATGTGTATTGGTGAACATTCGCCTACAACAAACCAAAATATGACCTTCACGGAAGGTAATATATAACAAGCTTATATCCTGAGTTGACTGTCTACTTGTCTTCTTAGACAATTTGCAACCAACCACGTACATAATTACGTTGTATCAACATATGCTAAATATTTACAATTCTTCAATAACAATTGATGTATTGAAACAAACACTCTTCAATTCCAGTGACACTGAAACCTATAACATTCCAAAGGCAGCACTATAACGACCATGTAGAATATCTGCTACAACCAAAAGCTGATCAACCACTGTATAGAAAGTTAGTGAGGCATGGGTATATATCAGATCTTGGAGGACTTCAAGTACGAAACACTGACAATACATTGAAGGTCCTACTGCCAGCCTAATGACCCATGCAACAGCATATACTCACGTCCAACACGGGTCGGCACTATGGAGTTAGTGACTGGCACATGCAGGTCATCATATACTCACGTCCAACACAGGTCGGCACTATAGAGTTAGTGACTGACACATGCAGCAGCACAGCCGTCATCATACACTCACGTCCAACACAGGTCGGCACTATAGAGTTAGTGACTGGCACATGCAGCAGCACAGCCGTCATCATATACTCACGTCCAACACGGGCCGGCACTATAGAGTTAGTGACTGACACATGTTGCAGCACAGCCGTCATCATATACTCACGTCCAACACGGGTCGGCACTATAGAGTTAGTGACTGGCACACAGGCAAAACAACTGAATTGACTCATCCTGAAAGTTTCATGCCACTGAACTTTTATAGACCTTTATAGTTGTCTGCCTTCTGATTCCAGTCAACCAAATTCTCAGCAAGGCTTCAGTGACAAAAGTGAGTGAGTGAGTTGGGTTTTACTCCACTTCTAGCAATATACCAGCAAAACCAGGAATGGGTTCACACAAGGTACCCTATTAAAGAAAGTAACTATCTACAGAAAAAGCATATATTCCCAAAATATATACATAATATTTAGGAAGTATGAAAACTGGCTAAGTAAGGACAAGATATATTGATGAACAACTTCTAAATGCCTCTCAAAGAAGATAGCAGGCTGATTCAACATTGGGATAACCTGTTGAAACTCTGAAGCGTTTCTAGCATTACGATGTATCGTAACTATATACACATGTAATTTATCATAGGCTTACGAATGACGTGCTACAAACACTTTGTGGATTGGAGCCCAGTCGATCTTATCAAGTGAGGGAGTAAATGAATATGGCTTAGTGCTGTATCAGCAATTAAAGTTTTACTGACATTCATAGCGAGGTTCTTAGCGTCTTAACATTCATGTCCCAGAATAAATACCTTACAACTTCCCAAAATGTGGTCCCCATGGCTCGTGCACCTTAGCCAGGTAAAACAGCCTGTTCCCACAGGGATACACATTCACACTGCTATTTTCAGCTTGATTTTACATCTAGGCCAATAATGAAATAATCTGTACAATCATGCGTAAGCACTAAAATTCAATGCCCTATTAGTATAGTAATCCCGTGGAGGTCCCCTGATTCTCAGTCCGTGAACTGATCCTGAAGACGAGAATGCTAGAGCATTGTGTTGACATTCACAGTCAAGCTGATTAGTCTTGTAACAAATCCATCATACCTGTCTAGCTGTGTTGTTTTGCCCTGTGAAGGTATTCAACTGGAAGAATGGAGGCAACACGAGTTGTATAGAGAATAGGGCTCTCTAAATGAAAACACCTGGAAGTCCTTGGTACGCCAAATGAGAACTCACTCTGTATTGATAATAGTCAATGTGGGACAGATTAAACAATGACTAAGCTCTGATGTGTAGTGCAAGTGCTGTTCTAATTGACTGACGCCGATAATGTAGTTTCGGGATATGAACCAGAGATTCAGTTTTTACACACAGTTGACTGTCGATTGCCTTAGGGCTTTACGGCAGTAAGTCTGTGCTAATTAAAAAAGGTGCTGTGTCGTATCCTCAGATCATGTACGGATCCTACACCACTTCAGTGAACCAAGCTGTAGACATCTAGACCATGTACTTGATCCTTCACCACTTCAGTGAACCAAGCTGTAGACAGCCAGACCATGTACTGGATCCTACACCACTTCAGTGAACCAAGCTGTAGACAGTCAGACCATGTACTGGATCCTACACCACTTCAGTGAACCAAGCTGTAGACAGCCAGACCATGTACTGGATCCTATACTACTTCAGTGAACCAAGCTGTAGACAGCCAGACCATGTACTGGATCCTACACTACATCAGTGAACCAAGCTGTAGACACCCAGACCATGTACTGGATCCTACACCACTTCAGTGAACCAGGTTGTAGACACCCAGACCATGTACTGGATCCTACACTACTTCAGTGAACCAAGCTGTAGACAGCCAGACCATGTACTGGATCCTACACTACATCAGTGAACCAGGCTGTAGACAGCCAGACCATGTACTGGATCCTTCACCACTTCAGTGAACCAAGCTGTAGACAGCCAGACCATGTACTGGATCCTACACTACTTCAGTGAACCAAGCTGTAGACAGCCAGACCATGTACTGGATCCTACACTACATCAGTGAACCAAGCTGTAGACACCCAGACCATGTACTAGATCCTACACCACTTCAGTGAACCAGGTTGTAGACACCCAGACCATGTACTGGATCCTACACTACATCAGTGAACCAGGTTGTAGACAGTCAGACCATGTACTGGATCCTACACTACTTCAGTGAACCAAGCTGTAGACAGCCCGAACATGTACTTGATCCTACCCCTCTTCAGTGAACCAAGCTGTAGACAGCCAGACCATGTACTGGATCCTACACCACTTCAGTGAACCAAGCTGTAGACAGCCAGACCATGTACTGGATCCTACACCACTTCAGTGAACCAAGCTGTAGACAGCCAGACCATGTACTGGATCCTACACTACTTCAGTGAACCAGGTTGTAGACAGCCAGACCATGTACTGGATCCTACACTACTTCAGTGAACCAAGCTGTAGACAGCCAGACGGGTCACGTCATAAGTGACAGCTATGAAGCCGAGACAGCTTCTCGATTAAATTTCATTTAGCTATTTTGAATCTCTTTGTCTTTTTTTTTGCTTTATATGAATATATATTATCACTTAAAATTATTACCCTTATCACATTCACACATAGTTACAAATTCCTTGTATAAGAATGCCAATGGCACAGGTAAAATTAAATGGCAAGGTCAAATTAATATCCAGTGCATGAAGGCCACACTTGGAAATCACATACCCTTTAACAGGGTGAACTTTTGACCTTGCGTATTATATGAAGCATTTGATAAATGTACTTTTATAGAACTGAACTGAACAACTACTAGACAAAGTTGAGAATATAATTTTTTTGTGTTAAGTTTACACGACATACGTCACAAAGCTCTGACATTCATACAGTTTCACAATCAAATGAACTTACACAAAGTGAAAGTCAATACCTAAATGAACATCTGGTATGCACAGTATAATTCACCAAATAAATGTGGGGTTTCAGAAAATCTCAATGAAAATGAAGGGAAATATTTTTTTACTCATAACCGCTTTTTATCTTGCTCATGGTGGTTATTGACCTTTATCATCAAAAACTGGCTCCCACAGGAGATATGACTTGGATGAGATCAAGCAATATCTACACTGTAGATATCGCTGCAATGAAATTACATCACAATGCTTTGCAGACCATTGTGACATCACTGGTTACCATGACGTCACAATCAAATGACGTCACTAATGGCTCTGCTACTGAAGCTGTTAGAAGTACTTTTTACACTGAAGACACTGCTAATTACTGTCGACAAATTGAAAATGTTGGAAGTATGATGTTGGATGATAAAAAAATTTTCACCCTCGTGTCTTTTGACATCAAATATATCAACACTCGTTGATAAAAGTGGCAAAAATCCTCAGCAACCCTCAGAATTTTTCCACTTTTATCAACTCGTGTTGATATATTTGATATCAAAAGACACTCGGGTGAGATTCTCTATTTATTCACTCAGATAATGCATTCTGTATCCTTTAGTAGCCCAATCATTATTGGCTAGACGCCACGGCAATACCGGGGACCCATCTAAAGTAAGATGGACAGTGTAAGGCTACAACCTTGTTCAAGGTTACAACATTGCAGAGACAGCATGAGACCAACACAATTGTTCTTCAGTGCTGTGCACACTCCAAGGCAAAGGCTTTACCAACATGGGTATCAAATTGTTACTGTAATCTACTCTGTTCAATCAAGCAGAGCTTCACAAACTTTGATGACACTTGAACTCGGTAATCCCATGGGGACTTCAGGCTAGAATAGGTCCACAGAAACCTATGCTGGTCGTAAGAGGTGACCAAATGCATTGGGTGATCAGGCTTGGAGACTTGGTTGTAGGGCAGGGACAATACACCACCTGAGATCTGATACGCATCATGATACCTTGCACGAGATATGATACACATCATGATACTTGCATGTGCTCTTGTCTGTCGTGCGTACACCTTCTTTTTCATAGACAGGATGGTCAAATACCTGGCACACTGACGACTTTCAGTTGACAGTGTCAATCATGGCACAATTGATGAAAACATTTACATTTTCACTACTAATTAGTGTTTGGTGCAACAGTTATAAAGCAAATATTTAAGGTAAGAATCTATATTTGTTACTGCTAATCCTAGTATAATTAATTGACATCTTAATAATTTTCAGTCAATCTGTCAAATAAATAGCCATATGTTTTAGGCATTTTGTAAATTGCATACATGAATCACAATTTACACATTGACTGTAAGATATAAATTTTCCCTCAAACTTTCAAAAGTATTAGCATATCCCGAGGAGAACATACGTAAGACTGGCCCACTGTTGCGGTGCTCGCCTGACCTAGTGTATAATGTACATATCAGCCCTCACTAATCACCATACATGACTCAGACACAACAGGCCATGAAGCCCTGACTACCACAGTGAACACTGCTTTATGCTGCTATCTGGCGTTATCACTCCTGCATTGACCGTTATCAACCCGGGTGATATACCCATGGCTCTGGATCAAGTCATTGGTCAGCACTGGTCAACTATGGCCGTGTAGATAACCCACAAGGACCACTAAAACCATGTATAGGACTTGAGGCATTAAATGATAGCATGCAAGAATTCAAACAATCTGAAGATAACTGAATGACTGAGGGTTTGATGAAAGTTTAAAGGTATGCAAATATCATTTGTGACTCAGGATTCAAAGAAATGACACCTTGTTTGTTTGTGAAAATACAACAAATAGAAAGTGCTTCTGTGTTACTATGGTAGTGATAACAAGTTTAGTCTTTATATTCCCTTTCAATACTCCAACCATTTTTTTCATATAGCATCATCATTGAGTTAATTTTTCTATTGAGTTGTGTTTTAACGCCCCTTTTAACAGTATTCCAGTTATATCCCGGCGTGTCAGCTTAATGTGGGAGGAAAGCCCGAACTGATGCAGGTCTCAGACATTTACCACTTCGGTGAAACCCACGAGCGTAACATGATCGGGGCGAACCGGGATTCGAATCCATAATCATAGGTTTCTGGCGTGTTCAAGGGATGCAACTCTGCACAGCGAATCGCGGCGCTTTAGACGACTGGGCTACCCGTGCCCCCAATAGCATCATCAAAGCTTTAGACTTTATATATTGGTATACATATTATAAACAGTCAATGCCAAAAGCGTTTGAGTCTACAAGTTCAAACTTGCCATTTAGCATCAGTCTTAGTACATTTTAGTGTCAGCAAATAATGGTATTTTATGAGCTGATCTTACTATACCAAAGAGAATGTTACTAGACTCAGGCATCAGACTAGTGGCTAAAGTCTCAAACTGTCAATAATCCTAGAGCACACAAGTATCTCTAAACAACTATGAGAGGCTTCATGGAGACCATGACAAGATGGTTGAACATTATGAACAAGTCTTTGATAGGCAGTTAGAAGTAAGGGGAAGAACACGAGGACTTTACACACTTCATCGATAACATCTTCTGGTAAATGATGAAGAGGCAAGAAGTAGCCCTGAAAAATCATTACAAAGAATAAAGAATTTGTCATTCATAAAACGTGCCATGTACTCAAACAAAACATTTTGGGCAAAGTCCACCAGACCAAAAAAATGCATAAATATATAAAAATAATTGAAGTCTAAGTTGCCAAACAAACTGTGATGTTACTGTAGGCTGGTTAGGCTAGAAACTGTGTTGGTCATTGTCTCCCATTGTGCTATATATATATATGTTGGTCATTGTCTCCCATTGTGCTATATATATATGTGTTGGTCATTGTCTCCCATTGTGCTATATATATATATGTTGGTCATTGTCTCCCATTGTGCTATATATATATATGTTGGTCATTGTCTCCCATTGTGCTATATATATATATGTTGGTCATTGTCTCCCATTGTGCTATATATATATATGTTGGTCATTGTCTCCCATTGTGCTATAAATATATATGTTGGTCATTGTCTCCCATTGTGCTGTATATTTGTTCTGTCAACAGATACTAAAAACTACAAGCCATAGACGACTGTTTAGCGACACAAACATCAATGTTATGGATGTCAATTACATGAAATTGATTACCCCGTGTGTTCCAGTCAATGCATCACAATGGCTACTCTGAAAGCTCTTTGATCGCCCATTGATTCAACTCAAACAATAACTGACATGGCCTTATAAATGATAAACAAATATTGTTGCAGACAAAACAGCATTTTCATAATCATATCATCTAGTCAACATAGACAAACTTTGTTCAATTGTAAAGAATTCAAAGTACACCAGCTACTTGGATTCCACTAGGAGTGCTACATGTGAGAAATGTACTTCACACCTAGTTAGCACATTTGGAGATCACTCAATCGATCATCATTTCTAAAGATTAATCTTGTTCCAAAGGGTTTTAACGGAAGCGTGCCATGGGGCCGACCTGGGTAGGATCAAGAGATCTACAGAGTCACAAGGCCGACCTGTGGCAAGCCTTGGATGCTGGTACTCACTAGCTTGGTGTTTTGGGGACAGGAGGCATTTCACAGTGTGAAAAAGGTTTCGATAATGACTGAAGTTTTCATTTAATAAGCATAGAGAAGTGTTCACGTTCTGACATGAAAACAAAGAGGGGTAAGGGGCATAAATGTAAGTAAGAAATGTTACTCTCTACTTGCAACATGGCAAACAAGACTTATCCCATGTTTTCATGGATACATGTTCAAATCTAACAAGATACAAGCCTGGTAGTCATGGGAATGTAGGAAGAAAACGTGTCCTGCAAGACTGTCCACAACCAGTGACATCATCACCAAGGTTCGCAGTACACACAATCATAATTGTGAAAAGGAAGAAATAAAGGTATTTATATTAGAAAATTGTGTTTAATTAATTGTGTTGATACATACGATAACATAATTAATCATGTACTATGATTACTAATTATGAGTTACTACAGAGAAGAGGTCAACAAGTTGCGAGATGGAGTGTGGACCGAAGAGAAAGCAGTCATGGTCTCGGCCATGCCAACATTCCACTCCAAGAAGTTCACGGTCTACCGATCCAGAAAGAAGGTGTTTCCACAATTACTTAAAACTAGACAGGACTAAGAACTACCAGACCAGCTCCACAAGACAGAGGGTGGTGATGATGTTTTGCTAATAGATGACGGCGGCAACGACAAAATACAAGGATTCGCAACAGACAACCTTTGTCGTTTCTGCAACGCTAGTGTAATTTATGGTGATGGAACTTGCTACGTAACACCCCTGCTGTTCCATCGACTGTATTCCATATACACATTTGTGGTCAGACTTTCCTCTCGTGGACTTCTTCCTTCCCGACAAGAAGCAAACTCTGTGTTCTAGCTGTTTACTTCAAGATGCTGCTACTGCCAGAGGATTACCGTTTTCGCCCCAAACCTTCCAGGTATGAATCTAATTCAACTGGACATGCAGTTATTGTCTTACGAGCAAATAGAGATTATGGAGTTTGTTTCGATATTGTAAATATATAATAAGAATCTTCCAGTTTGTTAACTTCCTGAGATCAGCAGAAGATTAGCAGAAGAACAGCGAGACATAACTGCTCTAAGAAGAGGCTGGAGGCAAGAGACCCCTGAAGAAGCGAAAGTACAAGCAACTTGAGACTAGATTCCAGCAGTTGAAGGTGAGGTCTCACGACTTCATCTTGACTGATTTAGAACAGTATTCAAGGCATACAGCCCAAAGTACATGTGTATATTTCAATATTAATTTTTATAAATACACAATGCCATTTTAGAAAGTGGTCTGTGTAAAAAATGCTATATTTGGGATAACACTTTCTCAGTAAGGTACAGATGCTAGTACTTTTGGGGGGTTGAGTCCCATCCTGGATTCGAACCCACACTGCCAGAGTGAAGCGCCTAAATATCCAGCTCACAAACTCAGTGATCTAACCCACTCAGCCACTGAGGCTTCCACAACCTGTAGTCTAGATCACATACTTTGTGTAACCCTGAACTGGGTCTTAACCCCCAAAAAGTAGACTTGACGACGTGGTAGACTTGACAACGCGGTAGACATGACGACGTGGCAGACATGGCAACGCAGTTGACATGACGACGTAGTGGACATGATGACACGGTAGATATGACTACACAGTATAATGGGACTAAGCAATTCCCTCATACAAAAGTCACATGGACCAGCCTATTTTATTTACTGATCTTACAAAAGAGTCTGGATAAGGTTTTACCATCAAATTGACAGTCTGTTAATTTGGCGAAGTCACCATTCAAAACATATTGTTAATTGCCATTTATCATTGTAAAACATGAGCACAAGACTGAAAGTAAATTTAATTTGCATGCTGAAACGTCTGATGAATTTCCAGGTCACAGTATATTACTTTTGACAAAATTATCAATTAAGGAACGATATGTTTTGGCAACGACAAATTGTATGTCTAATCTAGAGATATTGGACCAGAGGGCACTGGATAAATTTTCATTCCCTTGGTCATTTCTTAGCAACGTTTATAAAGTCAGCTCAGTATTTGAAATTGTCAGCCGGGTGGGTTTGTAAAAGAAGTGCTTCTTAATAAATGTTATCCTTTGCTGTGAAGAGTTCATCAGCAAAATCATGGTCTAACGTAGATGCTGTACCGCTGGAGGATGAATGAAAATGCAGGTTTCCATCAGAACAATCAATACTCATTACTACATGTTACTTTTCACATTTCATTTCTAACTGAAGTACCTTTCATGTGGCATATACCAAATGGCCATACAAGTCACTGTTTGCTAAGTAAATAAAGAACTGCGAATTGACGTGATATTTGAGAACTTGTAAACGGGTGCAGGTCAGATCAGAGGAACGCCAGACCACCTATAACCTGACTAGTTGTGTGGAATGTATCACCGACCCTACACAATGCTACAGCACACAGCTAGCCTTGAACACTCACAAACAAACATGTTACTTGATACACAAATATATTCCATGAATCAGACAGCAATCTTGGTCTAAGTGTTGGGTCTTGTGAACCACAATGGTGTACAGAAACAATAAGACGTGCAGTTGTCTGTAGTAATGGCACACCATCACAATGAGGCTGACCCAAGTGGCATGAGTATTCTACACGTCCCAGCTAGTGCTCCATGCTTGATGAGGATCAGTCAGCTAATGAGGACCTGCGGTTTACGCAATGTGTGACCATCATGGCCGACATTGTGGATCATATCAATGCTGGTTTATTGTTGCCCAGACACCATTATGAACAGGTCACCGTGATATTGCTGGAATACTTTTAGTACAAATTCATTGTCCCTGTGGAAAAAAGTTGTTATTTTTTAATTCTCATCAGCCAAAACCTGCATGCATATTCCTGGCATGAGCTAATTTTAAGAAATACAAGTTTTATATAAAAAGAAATTAATGAAATTCCATAGAAAAAAAATCTGATTTTTCTTCTAATTTAAAAAAATATATATCCTATGAATGTCCCAAGGACCAAACTTAACAAATCACAACTGTGACGATTGAAACCTATTGATGCATGATCCCTACTCTCTAGGCTCTATTGTTGTGTTCCGATTTAATGACTCAATCTCTAGAGGCAAAGCGGTGGTCCTTAACGACCACAATCGATCTAGCCTCATAATAGGCTAGAGACGTTTCAGACATGATCACTTCTTCCCGTCCTGCTTGCACAATCTGCCAGTTGTGTGATGCCATGTCCCCTTGGGGCTGCACATGTGTGAATGACACCAGCAATGTTGTGTTAACAAATCCATAGCCTCAGGCTAATGAGCAATGCTCAGTGCTGTACAAACAATGAAGCTGTGTATGATATCAGAAAACAATAAATGATATTAATACACCAACCTTGGGGACAAGCACATGCTTAATTGGTACATGAAGATAGGAAAGTGAGATTTAACAATAATTGGTGTGATGGCTGGTAATAATCGACTAAATCATATCACAATAACCTGTTTGATTACACAACACAAGGTTAAGACAAACCACATTTTTTAGGAACTATGAGGAATACAAATGACAGCGTTAGAAACTAACAGTTTTAGTCCACTAGCCCTTAAAATGATAACATATAACAAAACCCTTAATAATGGCTAATGTTTACTAGTCCTTATGGTACCTTAACTATTGGGCAGTTTGGCAAGGACTACAGGACTAGTGCCAATTTCTAACGCTGCAATGATTTCATAAGTGAATGTTTGTTTGTTTGTTGTTTGACGCCACACTCTGCAATATTCCAGCTGTATGATGGCAGTCTGTATATAATCAAGTCTGGACCCATAAGTGAGTGAGTGTATGTTGTTTTATGCGTCAGTCAGTAACATACCACAGCGTCCTGTATATAGTCTGGGCCAAAATGGTGGTTGATGGCAGGAGCAACAATCCACGCCTTGGGGGCACGACAACACACAATCAGCCAGGTGACAACTGTAGCCACCTAATCCTCACTGGTCAGATGTTAGACCTGTGAAGATTCTGGCGTAGAATAGGTCTTCAGCAACCAATGCTTGCCGTAAAAGGCGACTATGCTTGTCGTAAAAGGTGATTAACTGGATCTGGTGGTCAGGCTCGCTGACTTGGTTGATGCATGTCATCGATCCACATTGAGCGGATCGATGCTCATGATGTCAATCACTGGATTGTCTGGTCCAGACACAATTATTTACAGACCGCCGTCGTATGGCTGGAATATTGCTGAGTGCGGCATTAAACAACAAACAAACAAAAACAAAATGGTCAGATGTTACACAAGCATGAAGGGATTAGTCTGCCTGGGAACCAGCATGGGGAAATACTGATTTTATCAGGATCTGTTAATTGTAAAACAAAAGTGACAGTATTCTAGTCGCCTCTTACGACAAGCATGGTCGCATTTTACAGTAAAAATGTGTTGCTGAAGACCTATTCTACCCCAGATCTTCATGGTTAGTCTCTTGGGTTGTGTCCCTGACAATCTTGTGCGCAGCTGAGCTACTAGGATCATTACCTCTGGGAAATATTGAGAACCATGGGAGATTTACTCTGCAAACACTGTGCAGGTTCATACGCCAGGGCTGTTATGTCATCAAGCTCTACTCACCGAGGCTATTGATGACGGGATCAGTGGTATTGATTACCCGTATATCAATCACCTACTGAGAACAGACTACTGTCAAACATTGCATTGAGCAATAGGTGCATATTGACGACCAAGGCACCAAACTCTTATCCTTTCAGTGTGTCGAGGAGATTTGGAGGGGCCATTTCATTGCAGTTTTTTGTACTTTATAATGTTTAGATATACTTTAAAATGAGAAATGTTTTTTGTATTGCATGATATATTTGGTGAATTATGGTTTGATGAAGTATGAATATTAATGCGGGACCCCAATCCACCCCACCTCACCCGGGCTCAATGCTGAGAGTGTTCCCCTTCATCAGGGCTGTGGACATAGTGACAGACAGAAAAATACACTGGGAACATAGTTGATATACAAAATTAACACAGCCTCCACACAGCTTCACTAAATCACTTCTGGCCTTCAAAACAGTTGCCAATGGCATTGTCAAACTACTCAAGTGTGGTCCTTGTTAGTTAATAAATAATCGTGGTTAATTTGTATCCTCAAATGACTTGCGATGAAAGGAGAGGCTCAACATAGTAACACAGAAATACACACTGACATGTTTGTTTGTTTTGTTTGTTGTTTAATGCGGCACTCAGAAATATTCCAGCTATATGACGGCGGTCTGTAAATAATTGAGTCTTGACCAGACAATCCAGTGATTGACATCATGAGCATGGATCCACGCAATTAGGATCCATGACATGCATCAACTAAGTCAGCAAGCCTGACCACCCTGTTCCAAACCAACCAACCATTGCAGTATATGAGGCAGCTATGAACTAAGACATGTTAACAGCAAAAATGCATTAAAGAGGCAAATTTAAACAAATATATCTGATAACTTTCACCCCCCGTAAGGATCCGGGTTGGTCTTCAACACCCATGTTTGTCTAAAGAAGTGACTAACAGGTGTGGGTGGTCAAGCTCTCTGACTTGGTTGATGCATGTCATCGCATCCAAATTGCGTCAATTGATGCGCATGCTGTCAATCATTGGATTCTCTGGTCCAGACTCGATCATTTACAGACCGCCTTCATAAAGATAGAATATCATAACAATTTCTCAAAGTTTGCTCATTTCTTAAGCCTTTGGGCCAAAAAACACTCTTATGACATCCCTCCCTCGGCATAAGGACAGAACAAGTTGTTTGTCCCAGTCAACAGGAATCATGCCATATCATGCGCAGCTACGACTTCCAACTGAAACTGCTTGTGGCCAAGTGGACTTATCTGTTTCCCAGTTTCACCTTGGGTTATTAATGTCTTTCAGGTCCAGGAGTACTCAATCCCCCAGTGTGGAGAGAAGCCAAACACTGAGGCCCCGTGACACTTGTGCTGGACCTGGATATGGGGCCTAAATATCAATCACTGATATATCAGTGCAGTGCTCGCATTTATTGACTCAGAGATCACAACCACACAAACAATTATCACATTCTTACTAACATACCACAAAAACTTGGAACCAGTGTTTAGGTTACGTAGTGGATAAAGAAATTTAACACATACACACCTTCAACACTGACTAACGATATAGGAAAAAGAGGAACATAAATATCCCCATAAAATAACACAAAAAATGTAGGTAATACTCATGAGCAGAGCAGATCTGAACCAGTACATGCTGCTTGTGGCAGGAGGTGAATCAATGGTAATTGGTTGTCTTGGGATCAACCATTTGTTATTCTGTGTGTGTGTGAGTGTGTGAAAGGGGGGGGAGGAGAGGGGGGGGGGGGGGGACCTGGGATAATATCAGCTCACAAAATTATCCCCAAAGATTATTAAACAAAATAATAATGCTTCAGACTGTTGAAAAACAAAGAAATTGCCTGCCGCAAACATTACATTGTTGCAAGGTGTGTTTCTTAAATACAATTCAGGTTCATAGTTTTAGATATAAAATAGCTGGTTTTGTAGCTGAATCTGAAAAAAATATCTAATCTTGATACAAGTATGCCTTGATGCCTAGTATTTCTTGATACAAGATACTAGGCAACCCGGGCAAGAATATCAAATGGTTGGTCCCTCACAATGTGTGACCTTGCTGATTGAGTGTCTGCCTTTGATTGGCTATCAACCACTGGGTGGCTGGTCAGGACTGGAATATTTATAATTCTGATAAAACTATATTGTATTATATATATTACAGTATGAAACAGCATTCACTCACTCAAAAGCCTGGTCAGTAATAATTTCAGATTATATGCCATAGAGGTCAAGCTATCTCTTCAGAGAACTGCAAACCTCCCCTTGTACCAAAACTCACAGTCGCACGTCTCGTAAGCAAGCGACATGTTGATGCTGAAGGGGCATGTTGTCATGAGCAGGACAGATATGTACCTCACGTACGTTTCAGTATACAGAGCAGTACCCGGTACCCCATACGGCAGACGAGTCCATATTCCTCAACCCTAAACCCCAAACGGTCATGTTGCAGTTCCGGTTCGCTTGATTATGTTTGTTTGTTTGTTTGTTGTTTAATGCCGCACTCAGAAATATTCCAGTCTGGACCAGACAATCCAGTGATTGACAACATGAGCATCGATCCATGCAATAGGGATCAATGACATGCATCAACCAAGTCAGCGAGCCTGACCACCCGATCCCGTTAGTCGCCTCTTACGACAAGCATAGTCGCCTATTACAGCAAGCATAGGTGCATACGTCACTGTGTGAATGTGTATTTTTTATCTAGCAGGCTGGAATGCATTTCATACAACAGTATGAGAGTTCCAATCCAGAAACTGAAGAAAATCTTCCATGTTCAGAGTTAAGGAACAGATGAAGCGCACTGCGGAATGAACTCGTCCTAGGGCGCCCTTCTGTGCTCTGATTTTGGCTAGGGTACATTTCAGTACACAGGAACGTACCTGGGGTACATATGTTAGGTGAGATCTTCACCTTCTCATGACATAGGTAACACTGCAACTACACGATAACCATTTCTAGACAGACAGCTGCGAAAATATAATATGGAGAGGAAGCAGAAAGAACACAGTTTCAATAATCCTTTAAATTTTTAAGATGAATTAACTGCAAGCAGAATTTTTCCTGATGGGTAAGATTAACTATATTTAGCACTGAATATTGTCTGACAAAAAGGGTTTAAGGCTAAAGGTTGATAAATAATGATATTATCAGATTATCATGTTCCAGGTGAACTAAAACCGGTTTCCAGTCAGACAATGGCACTGAAATGTGGAGGCAATATGAACACACGATCATTCAAGGAAGATGAATAATTGATTGTGAAATCCATTAACTACCCTCAGGCACAGCACCATTGGTCAAAACAATTCTGCACTTACACTCAGGAATTTTTTTGATTAATGATGAAAGAGGCATGATGGACAAATGTTCAACCATTGGCAACAAGCCGAACCCATGTCACAGTGCTTCAGACTGCCATGAGGTCAAGGTCACTGACACGACCCTTTACTTCTGAGCCACATAGGCCCTTTCACACTATATATCTGCTGTCATGGGCAATGGTCACTTGACCTATAAGTATTCCCATCAGGCCAAATCTCTCATGGCATTGGTATTAATATGATTCACATGCTGTCCTAATTCAGCCCTGACTAACGCAATCATGTGCAGGCACTTATCTAGTAGGACTGGGGCAGGTAACTCAGGTACTCAGGTCGGGTGGGTCCTGAGTAGGACCTGGGTACCTACGCAACTACCCGGACCCGTGGTTAGTCACGTGATATATTGTTTAATGGCGAAAATATCTAGAACTCTATGGTTACACTAGAAGTAACACATGTTTGCATTTCCTTCTGATGTTCATTTTTGCCTACCCACCAATCAGGATTCAAAATACATAAATCTGTAAGGCAAAATTTAAAAAAAGTCGGGGTTGATGATGGAAATTTTGAAATAAGCTACTGTGTTTTCAATGTTGACGAAGGTAACGTGTAGACATAACTGGAACCAAACTTGCTGCATAAGGTTACAAATGTTAATAACAGCTGTTTCAATCAGTGGTGGTTATTATGATTTGAAACCTCTGACTGACCAATCAGGATTGAAAATCATTCACATAACTTACATGTGCCATTCTCTGGGCCTGTATTTAACTGGGAATTGAGATATCTTTAATGAATTAAGGCTATCCGTGGATCAGAATGGGAAAATTTAAGTGTTCATATTTTCAACACAATTTGCCAATCATACAATCACAAGATTAACATGGGAGTTTATGTGTTTGCTGAATGCAATTAAAAGCTGTGTTTCCATGCTCGGCAAGCAATCACACTTGAGCCTGATGGTATCTCCATCTGTTGTGCCTCGAGGCAGGGCAGCAGTCACACAAGGCACTGAGCTTTCACATCATTAAAGGTCATTTGAGAAGTGGTCATGGCAATTCCTACATTGAATGTAGTGGTCTTGGCAATTCCTACATTGAATGTAGTGGTCATGGCAATTCCTACATTGAATGTAGTGGTCATGGCAATTCCTACATTGAATGTAGTGGTCATGGCAATTCCTACATTGAATGTAGTGGTCTTGGCAATTCCTACATTGAATGTAGTGGTCTTGGCAATTCCTACATTGAATGTAGTGGTCATGGCAATTCCTACATTGAATGTAGTGGTCATGGCAATTCCTACATTGAATGTAGTGGTCTTGGCAATTCCTACATTGAATGTAGTGGTCATGGCAATTCCTACATTGAATGTAGTGGTCATGGCAATTCCTACATTGAATGTAGTGGTCATGGCAATTCCTACATTGAATGTAGCGGTCTTGGCAATTCCTACATTGAATGTAGTGGTCATGGCAATTTCTACATTGAATGTAGTGGTCTTGGCAATTTCTACATTGAATGTAGTGGTCATGGCAATTCCTACATTGAATGTGGTGGTCATGGCAATTCCTACATTGAATGTAGTGGTCATGGCAATTCCTACATTGAATGTAGTGGTCATGGCAATTCCTACATTGAATGTAGTGGTCATGGCAATTCCTACATTGAATGTAGTGGTCTAGGCAATTCCTACATTGAATGTAGTGGTCTTGGCAATTCCTACATTGAATGGAACTGTCAAACAACATGAACTGGAGTCTGTATTACACAAGAAACAAACATCTTTCTTCTCTTTTTGTAATATTGATGGTGTGTGAATACATATTAATGAAATAGTTTTCTAAATTAATAATTTACTGTCACAGAATTTGTATTATTTATTAAGATTATCATGATTAACATGGACAATCAAATGTCAGAGAGTCCAATATTAAGCATAAAATGGTTCCACCAAGATCATATTTAGCAATGAATTTATTAATTACAGTTCTAGCTAGGTAATTTTGCATTCATACACACACTGAAAAAATGAGATTTATTATTAATCGATATATCGATACATCATGATATTTTTTAGTCATTATAACAATACTAAAATGTACAGTCAGTGACACCTCTATTTCTCTTCTCCATGTAACACTTCACAAGCATTAGGAGTGTCATCTCAGCTTGACACAACTGATGGTCTGCACCTTCAATCAGGTCTTTTCTGGAACATGTCAAGGGCAGTTAACTATGGCAACTATATTTAAATTCTATGGCATATAGTGATATTTTGTGAAGACTAATCCTTAACCCTCATCCTTAAATTTTATTCAAGCTGCCATCCTTAATGCCGGTTGTTGTACAATATATGTTTTTAAAATTCTTTCAGCAAGTTTGTACTAACATTATGATGTGAGATTACCAGGATTTGCCCCCACAGTGTATAGTGAACTCAGTGGTAGTGTGTGATGAGCTAGCTGCAACACAAACCACTGCACTCTACAGCAGGCTTGGCTTTAATTATAGCAACAAAGCTGGGAAAACAAACTGACCATTTTCAACACAGTCCCCAGCAATGAGAACAAACAGGCACAATGGTATAAGACCTGTCCTAAGGCTATCTATAACATTACAGACAGCAAATGTCTATGCGCAAGCTAGGGAGAGCTAATATATTTCCCTGGGTATGACAATATCACAAATCTGTGATCTGCTCTAGCTGTTACAGACAAACACAAACCTTTGTTGAGGTCATGAAACAGTTAATCTAGAAAAAGACGGACACTTGCAGAAACACGATCATTAATGCGCACTGACGTATATCGGGTTGAATGCCATTGTCATGACACATACGATTGAAATAACGACACTGCTCAACAAATCACAACATTTTAACACCAAGGCAATGCCATAATCATAAAAGCTCTCATATTTTCCTATCACATCATCATAAGGAAAATCCAAAAAGACCACTTTAAAGTTTAAGTTTGTCATGACATATGCTAACTGAAAATCATGTAAAAAAACATGTTAAGCGAAGAACTTGTCATCTGATTAAGTGTTCTGCCATGCATGGATAGCCCTGTACAACGTTAACACATCCATCCATTGGGATAACAATGTCCCTTCCTATAGATGAACAACATGCATAGCCCTGTACAACACTAACACATCCATCCATGGGTGTAACAATGTCCCTTCCTATAGATGCACGACATGCATGGATAGCCCTGTACAACACTAACACATCCATCCATGGGTGTAACAATGTCCCTTCCTATAGATGCACGACATGCATGGATAGCCTTGTACAACACTAACACATCCATCCATGGGTGTAACAATGTCCCTTCCTATAGATGCATGACATGCATGGATAGCCCTGTACAACACTAACACATCCATCCATGGGTGTAACAATGTCCCTTCCTATAAATGCACGACATGCATAGCCCTGTACAACACTAACACATCCATCCATGGGTGTAACAATGTCCCTTCCTATAAATGCACGACATGCATAGCCCTGTACAACACTAACACATCCATCCATGGGTGTAACAATGTCCCTTCCTATAAATGCACGACATGCATAGCCCTGTACAACACTAACACATCCATCCATGGGTGTAACAATGTCCCTTCCTATAGATGCACGACATGCATAGCCCTGTACAACACTAACACATCCATCCATGGGTGTATCAATGTCCCTTCCTATAGATGCACGACATGCATGGATAGCCCTGTACAACACTAACACATCCATCCATGGGTGTAACAATGTCCCTTCCTATAGATGCACGACATGCATGGATAGCCCTGTACAACACTAACACATCCATCCATGGGTGTAACAATGTCCCTTCCTATAGATGCACGACATGCATAGCCCTGTACAACATTAACACATCCATCCATGGGTGTAACAATGTCCCTTCCTATAGATGCACGACATGCATGGATAGCCCTGTACAACACTAACACATCCATCCATGGGTGTAACAATGTCCCTTCCTATAGATGCACGACATGCATAGCCCTGTACAACATTAACACATCCATCCATGGGTGTAACAATGTCCCTTCCTATAGATGCACGACATGCATAGCCCTGTACAACATTAACACATCCATCCATGGGTGTAACAATGTCCCTTCCTATAGATGCACGACATGCATAGCCCTGTACAACATTAACACATCCATCCATGGGTGTAACAATGTCCCTTCCTATAGATGCACGACATGCATAGCCCTGTACAACACTAACACATCCATCCATGGGTGTAACAATGTCCCTTCCTATAGATGCACGACATGCATAGCCACTTGTATGTGACAGTCCTTAGAGTGTTCCAGCATGTCCATTTAAAGTCTTATGTTAATACACACCACCAGTCATTGATGGATTAGGTTTGTTATAAGTGGGTGCAGGCCACTCACACTGTGTCAAAAACATACATACCTTCGTAACACACCTATTCAATCATGAAAGTTCTGTTGTATGGAATAAAGATTAATAAGTCTGATATCTTACCTATCTTTTCATCCATTCTTGCAGCGGTATTTTATTTCCAATGTTGGACTCAAAGCCCATGCACGTCAACAAAATGGGGGGAGTCACTAACTGCTGGCTGTCATTCATCAAGCATGGTTATGAACGGCGGGTAACTTAGGCATGCCTCTACCCCGTTCTTTGGGTAGGCCACAGACTGTAAATATAACGGTCCGCTAAGGACCGGATCTGATCACACCAAGATCAATAGGCTTAACGTTGCTAATGCCGTCATGCAAACGCCGGAGCTCCCCAATATAAGATTTATAGCACTGCTCGGTATACATCCTTCACATAAAGCCATAGCTACGTGGGAGAGAGAGCAGCTAACTAAATCCACAGGCCCCTTGGATGTTCCACCCGGGAACTGTTCACATACTCCCAGCCATGTTGAAATCTGATATAGCATTGTGCTACTATGGCTTGAATTTCCTTAACTACGGATATGGTGGAACTGTTGCTAGGTGACAGAAACAAGTGAGAGGAATATATTGATTAAAATGTTCCTTTTCACTTTTTAGTATTTGTTTATTAATGAAGGTGACATATTGTGGTCTGATGTGACTTCTTAAAGTGTTATAGAGGTACTGATTGAATTTACAAATACTAATTGAAATAACTCTCAAAAGAGAATTTAAAAATTTAAATAGGCGGTTACAAATTGTTATTTGACAATGAAAATATCAGAGTTGATTTTCCTTCTAACATACTCCAAATAGCACGAGTTTGTTTAATAGTACCAAAGAAAGTGTATTTCTCATGTGTATAAAAGGATTAACTGTCAGTATTCAGCACAATATCTGTGCAGATCTTTCACAAGTACCCACATCTGTTGACAGAAAAAATCTACTTCTCCAATTCCACTTCTATTTTTCACACACTAAATTTCATGTTTCTGTCCAGTTTATGCCTAAAGTCAGTTTGAATAGGCAATTTACAACAAGATATGAGGTACAAGCATGCTAGGTCTGTATGGTGTTCAAGAGAGATTGACATCATTTGGTGTAACTGACATCACCACACCCACAACAAGCCACTGTTTGCCTGGCTAGAATGCAAAGGAGGCTATAAAACCAAGCGGAATGTTTGTCTGGCTGTTCCTTAAACAGTCAGGGGAATGGGAGACATACCACTTCACTTGGTATTATATTCCATAGATTGTGAAACTGAGAGATCGTAGTCCTATTTTGTAAGCATATAAGTTTGAGCTATGTAAACAAATGTATTTCACATACAGTCCCAGATAAAATCCATCATATTTGTCTAGTAATATACCTCAAGGCAGTAAAAACAAACAATTCACTAGACTTACAGTAGGCATACAGCAGTTCTGGACTAACAGTAGGCATACAACAGTTCACTGGACTATCAGTAGGCATACAACAGTTCATTGGACTATCAGTAGAAATACAACAGTTCACTAGACTATCAGTAGGCATACAACAGTTCATTGGACTATCAGTAGAAATACAACAGTTCACTAGACTATCAGTAGGAATACAACAGTTCATTGGACTATCAGTAGGCATACAACAGTTCACTAGACTATCAGTAGGAATACAACAGTTCATTGGACTATCAGTAGAAATACAACAGTTCACTAGACTATCAGTAGGAATACAACAATTCACTGGACTATCAGTAGGAATACAACAGTTCACTAGACTATCAGTAGGCATACAACAATTCACTGGACTATCAGTAGGAATACAACAGTTCACTAGACTATCAGTAGGCATTCAACAGTTCGCTGGACTATCAGTAGGAATACAACAGTTCACTGGACTATCAGTAGAAATACAACAATTCACTGGACTATCAGTAGGCATTCAACAGTTCACTGGACTATCAGTAGGCAAACAACAGTTCACTAGACAAACAGCAGGCATACAACAGTTCACTAGACTAACAGTAGGCATACAACAGTTCACTGGACTATCAGTAGAAATACAACAGTTCACTAGACTATCAGTAGGCATTCAACAGTTCGCTGGACTATCAGTAGGAATACAACAGTTCACTGGACTATCAGTAGAAATACAACAATTCACTGGACTAGCAGTAGGCATTCAACAGTTCACTGGACTATCAGTAGGCAAACAACAGTTCACTAGACAAACAGCAGGCATACAATAGTTCACTAGACTAACAGTAGGCATTCAACAGTTCACTGGACTATCAGTAGCCATACAACAGTTCACTGGACTATCAGTAGAAATACAACAGTTCACTAAACTATCAGTAGGCATACAACAGTTCACTGGGCTATCAGTAGCCATACAACAGTTCACTAGACTAACAGTAGCCATTCAACAGTTCACTGGACTATCAGTAGGCATACAACAGTTCACTGGACCATCAGTAGGAATACAACAGTTCACTGGACTATCAGTAGCCATACAACAGTTCACTTGACTATCAGTAGGCATACAACAGTTCACTGGACCATCAGTAGCCATACAACAGTTCACTAGACTAACAGTAGCCATACAACAGTTCACTGGACTATCAGTAGGCATACAACAATTCACTGGACTATCAGTAGGAATACAACAGTTCACTGGACTATCAGTAGCCATACAACAGTTCACTGGACTATCAGTAGGCATACTGCAGTTCACTGGACTATCAGTAGCCATACAACAGTTCACTGGACTATCAGTAGAAATACAACAGTTCACTAGACTATCAGTAGGCATACAACAGTTCACTGGACTATCAGTAGGAATACAACAGTTCACTAGACTATCAGTAGCCATACAACAGTTCACTAGACTATCAGTAGGCAAACAACAGTTCACTGGACTATCAGTAGCCATACAACAGTTCACTAGACTATCAGTAGGCATACAACAGTTCACTTGACTATCAGTAGGCATACAACAGTTCACTGGACTATCAGTAGGCATACAACAGTTCACTTGACGATCAGTAGGAATACAACAGTTCACTAGACTATCAGTAGGCATTCAACAGTTCGCTGGACTATCAGTAGGAACACAACAGTTCACTGGACTATCAGTAGAAATACAACAATTCACTGGACTATCAGTAGGCATTCAACAGTTCACTGGACTATCAGTAGGCAAACAACAGTTCACTAGACAAACAGCAGGCATACAACAGTTCACTAGACTATCAGTAGAAATACAACAGTTCACTAGACTATCAGTAGGCATTCAACAGTTCGCTGGACTATCAGTAGGAATACAACAGTTCACTGGACTATCAGTAGAAATACAACAATTCACTGGACTAGCAGTAGGCATTCAACAGTTCACTGGACTATCAGTAGGCAAACAACAGTTCACTAGACAAACAGCAGGCATACAATAGTTCACTAGACTAACAGTAGGCATTCAACAGTTCACTGGACTATCAGTAGCCATACAACAGTTCACTGGACTATCAGTAGAAATACAACAGTTCACTAAACTATCAGTAGGCATACAACAGTTCACTGGGCTATCAGTAGCCATACAACAGTTCACTAGACTAACAGTAGCCATTCAACAGTTCACTGGACTATCAGTAGGCATACAACAGTTCACTGGACCATCAGTAGGAATACAACAGTTCACTGGACTATCAGTAGCCATACAACAGTTCACTTGACTATCAGTAGGCATACAACAGTTCACTGGACCATCAGTAGCCATACAACAGTTCACTAGACTAACAGTAGCCATACAACAGTTCACTGGACTATCAGTAGGCATACAACAATTCACTGGACTATCAGTAGAAATACAACAGTTCACTGGACTATCAGTAGCCATACAACAGTTCACTGGACTATCAGTAGGCATACTGCAGTTCACTGGACTATCAGTAGCCATACAACAGTTCACTGGACTATCAGTAGAAATACAACAGTTCACTAGACTATCAGTAGGCATACAACAGTTCACTGGACTATCAGTAGGAATACAACAGTTCACTAGACTAACAGTAGCCATACAACAGTTCACTAGACTATCAGTAGGCAAACAACAGTTCACTGGACTATCAGTAGCCATACAACAGTTCACTAGACTATCAGTAGGCATACAACAGTTCACTTGACTATCAGTAGGCATACAACAGTTCACTGGACTATCAGTAGGCATACAACAGTTCACTTGACGATCAGTAGGCAAACAACAGTTCACTGGACTATCAGTAGGCATACTGCAGTTCACTGGACTATCAGTAGGCATACAACAGTTCACTAGACTATCAGTAGGCATACAACAGTTCACTAGACTAACAGTAGGCATACAGCAGTTTACTAGACTATCAGTAGGCATACTGCAGTTCACTGGACTATCAGTAGGCATACAACAGTTCACTAGACAAACAGCAGGCATACAACAGTTCACTAGACTAACAGTAGGCATACAACAGTTCACTGGACTATCAGTAGGCATTCAACAGTTCACTGGACCATCAGTAGGCATACAATAGTTCACTGGGCTATCAGTAGGCATACAGCAGTTCACTAGACTAACAGTAGGCATACAACAGTTCACTTTACTATCAGTAGGCATACAACAGTTCACTTTACTATCAGTAGGCATACAACAACTCACTTGACTATCAGTAGAAATACAACAGCTCACTTGACTATCATTAGAAATACAACAGCTCACTTGACCATAAGTAGAAACAGAAACAATAATCTATTTTAATGAAATTAGGGACGATCAAGTTGTGTCAGGATAAATGCACTGGATATTCTTGGATTAACCAAAATCTTGCCAAAACTGCATCCTGAGGGACCCTGACGATTGGTCGGATTGAACACGTCGACAAATGGTCAAGCGATCATTCGTTTTCAATATCTGTTTGCATTTATCTGAGACGATATTTGACTGAAAATGATATGAGTAGATTGAGAATAATTTATTATCATAGACCCATGTACCCTACGAAATCTAGGGATACAGGGGTCAATATAAAAACTACTTTGTGTGTGTTCAGCTGCGTATTCCTGTGGATTAAAGAAGTTAATCTTTAACTTATATCATTAACTGACAATACAATCAACTGATCATGATTTTAAATTAATTTAATTTGGATCAGTGATATGGGGAGATTAGAATTGTCATTGCTGATAATATTTCCAAGACACAATGAATAATGTTAGGATGTGAAAGCCTTCTTGCTTGTTTATGTGTCATTAATGTAAGTATAACAGAAATAAAGACATCATTGTTATTTTATGGCCAAAGTCTCTGTTTTGTTAATGAGAAGGCAATTTTGTAAAGCCTTAAAAATTGATCAGTACAAAATTACTCTTGTTTCCGGTGAAATCATATCTCTTCCTTTACACACCTATTGACATGTTTCAATTCAGATGATTATTGATTCGATATGCATATGAATTGAAAACTTTGGTGTGTCAGCAACAATTCATGGCTTAATAACATTCATCTATTATTCATGTGAAGCAATTTTAGTCCTCTCTTCTGTGTGAAGGTGTGTTTGGAGCCAAGATGCAAATTGTCTGTATTTAGTGTTACTCATAACATCCTAGTCTCCGCCATGGACTTCCTAGATTTCATGGTACCGGTACATCATAAGTTTCAGTTCATAACAGACCTTATACCATGCCCATCAAAGTAACAGTCTTTGTGTTCAGTCAATTCATTACACTAATGAATTCTTGCAACAAGCATGGTACCAAGGCACTATGTTATATCTTCGAATCTTGGCAGAAATATTGTACGTTTTTCAAGATCTGCTCCGGAAAAGACATCTTGCACTGATGGATGCATGGCCGCAAAGACACAAGTACAGACATCCTTTAAAATACCCCCGTAAAACGGGTTGTGGGGGATAAAAGGAGTCAATTTCTAAGGCAAGGTAACTGTCAGACAAAAAAAGGGATAACATTAAACCGATATGGCACAATTAAAATAATTCATGATTTCAACTTGGGACTATTTTCTATGATCAATAACTGTTCAAAGCTGTTTTAAACAATATCAATTCAATTCAGAAAGATTTCACATATCAAATGTGGGTTCCCGATACCACAATGATTAATTCAATTTGAGTCCTTTTGGGGACTTGATACAGAGTACAGCATGGTGTAACCATGGCGATAATGACAACATCAGCGCTAACAAAGACTGATGCTGGAAGTCCACCATGGCATGGTGACAACCAGATCAGTGTCAGGAAGCCAGTGTGGTGCTAATCAGTAAAGCTCATTCATACAACATGCTAACAATGCTGGAAATTACACTTAATTGTAATAGCACAGCCGATGAGACATGGATTTCAAATTAATTCCTTCTGGGAGATTCCCCTTGTGTAAACAAGAGATCCCCAGCTTGATGGGCCTCATTGTCATTACTGTTGGTGCTGATCTAACTGTGTAGACTCCTACACGTAGGGCTGGGACCTATTACCTGACCCAATACCTGACCCCCTACTATCTGACCCAACCCAGGTACCCGGCCCCCTATTACCTGACCCAACCCGGGTACCTGACCCCCTACTATCTGACCAAACCAAGGAACTCGACACCCTATTACCTGACCCAATACCTGACCCCCAACTATCTGACCCAACCCAGGAACTCGACACCCTATCATCTGACCCAACCCAGGTACCCGGCCCCATATTACCTGACCCAATACCTGACCCCCTATTGTCTGACCCAACCCAGGTACCCGGCCCCCTATTACCTGACCCAATACCTGACCCCCTACTATCTGACCCAACCCAGGTACCCGACCCCCTATTACCTGACCCAACCCAGGTACCTGACCCCCTATTACCAGACCGAACCCAGGTACCTGACCCCTTATTACCAGACCCAACCCAGGTACCCGACCCCCTATTACCTCACCCAACCAAGGTACCTGACCCCCTATTACCAGACCGAACCCAGGTACCTGGCCTCCTATTACCTGACCCAACCCAGGTACCTGACCCCCTACTACCAGACCAAACCCAGGTACCTGACCCCCTATTACCAGACCGAACCCAGGTACCTGACCCCCTATTACCAGACCCAACTCAGGTACCTGACCCCTATTACCTGACCCAACCCGAGTCCCCGCTTTAGGTCTCCAAGTTGGGTACAAAATGTCCGATGGAGAACTCTTTTATTTAGATACAAGGTTACCGGATTAGCTACCCTCATCAGGGTCCTGCCAAGGGTCCCCTTGGCCCAAATGATCCGAATGGTCCTTTGTCTAGTAACCAACTGGTATAGGGTAATTAAATCCATATATTGAATGATTTAACAATGTAAACTGTTAAGAAAACTCAGATATAGTCCAAAAAGGTGGCTGAAGTGTTGTACCAGAAATAATTAATTAGCCGAGTACATATCACTTCCTGTTCTTTGCATGTTTATTCCTGCATAATTTCCTATATCATAGTAAACGTAATAGCACTTCCAAATACGGCATACATTTCAAGGAAATGTATGAAGCGAAGTAGTCAGACTATCAACAGACAGAAACAATAATCTATTTTAATGAAATTAGGGACGATCAAGTTGTGTCAGGATAAATGCACTGGATATTCTTGGATTAACCAAAATCTTGCCAAAACTGCATCCTGAGGGACCCTGATGATTGGTCGGATTGAACACGTCGTCAAATTGTCAAGCCATCATTCGTTTTCAATATCTGTTTGCATTTATCTGAGAGGATATTTGACTGAAAATGATTTAGTGGTTGCTATATTGAAATTCTCCCAGATACTAAAGGCTTAATGTCCCTGACACTCCAATTTGTCACATGTATTTGCATGTTGATATTGGTCAGTGTATGACAGGTGATATGGTTGTGCTTGGACTCCAGTGGCATGTGGGGTTATTTTGTCAAGGAAGATATGGGTGGGTGTGAGGAGTGATATCAGGGGATGTTAAGGTGATATAGATGGTTGGTTGGGTGCAAGGTGATGTGTGTGTGCGAGGCTGATAAATGTAGGCGTAAGGGGTGATATAGTTGACCAAGGTTTGTGCGAGGGTTGTAATGGGAGGCAGATCAGGGGTGATATGGGAGGGAGTGTGAGGGGCAATATGTGGGTGAGGGGTGATATGGGAAGATCAATATTGAGAGTGTGGGTGAGGGGTGATATGGGAAGATCAATATGAGAGTGTGGGTGAGGGGTGATATGGGAAGGTTGATATGAGAGTGTGGGTGAGGGGTGATATGGGAAGGTTGATATGAAAGTGTGGGTGAGGGGTGATATGGGATGGTCAATATAAGAGTGTGGGTGAGGGGTGATATGGGAAGGTCAATATGAAAGTGTGGGTGAGGGGTGATATTGGAAGGTCGATATGAGAGTGTGGTTGAGGGGTGATATGAGAAGGTTGGATCTGAAAATGTGGCAGAGGGGTGATGTGGAAGGTCGATATGAAAGTGTGGGTGAGGGGTTATATTGGAAGTTTGATATGAAAGTGTGGGTGAGGGGTGATATGGAAGGTCGATATAAAAGTGTTGGTCAGGGGTGATATGGAAGGTCGATATGAAAGTGTGGGTGAGGGGTGGTATGGAAGGTCGATATGAGAGTGTGGTTGAGGGGTGATATGAGAAGGTTGGATCTGAAAGTGTGGCAGAGGGGTGATGTGGAAGGTCGATATGAAAGTGTGGGTGAGGGGTGGTATGGAAGGTTGATATGAAAGTGGGTGAGGGGTGGTATGGGAAGGTTGATAAGGGTTATGAGAAATGCATGTGAGGGGTGATTTGTGTGTGTATGTTTGTATGTGGGAGTGGTGGTATGTGTGTGTTAGGGATGAAGTGTGTGCGCATGTGTCAGTGTGTGAGAGAGGGGTGATATGGTGCCTAAAACAGAGCAAGGACAGGCAGACACTGCCACATCAGAAACCAGATTTAATCATGGTGAAAGTGGATTTACAAGTGGTATTTGTTCATGTATATATAAATAAATGGCTTATGGCACATATGGACATATTTATAGGTTTTACTTCCTTACTGAAGTAAAAACCATGTGAATACTATGGTATGTTCCCATTGTTCATGTTTATAGGTATATTATTTTTTAAAAGGGACAAAAGTTAAACCACAATAACTATTGTCCAAGAACTATGACTAATTTATATCATTATCCACCTGTTGAATAATTTCCAAATTTGGAAAATATCTTTACAAGTCCTTCATTCTAAACTAGACTAGTCAACACAATTTAATGAAAAAAAGGCAAAAACAGAAACCAAAGTGTTCAGTAGAGATAAACACTTACCCTCAAAACATCACTTCACAAAATCAAAATATACTAACATCCTTGAATGACTGCATCCATGTCTCCATTCCTTGACAACATCGACATCAGAGATTGTAATCCACATATGTATCCACATACCCAGAACCTACTGCTTGTATACAGCCTCCCCCTCAGCCCCGTTCCACTATATCAGTGTTCATAGCATGTCCATAGCGAAATGCACATCGCCCATCACTGCACATCTCCCATCACCACGACCAGACACCAGAAATTATAAAGATTCCTGGCCTTGCATATGAGTGCCAGTACTGGGGCAGTGAAACAATCAATTAATCAATCTTTGCCCTATAGTGCTTCACAGAAGTCAATTACATGCTATCTTCATGAGTTTAATCAAGAGACTTGTTAATTTTTAAACAGCTGGATCCTTTTCTCAGGTAATGAAATTGGTGGGTTCGGCCACCGCAGCCCCAAGAGGTTGGGTGTTAATTAGAGTGTTGTTCCTACCTCAGCCCATGTGTAACCGCTGTCCTTATCAAGATGGTCATAAAATGAATAACAACTTGAATAATTTAGTCACCTTTTTACCAAGAACATTAATGTGAAACATTGGACTTCTGAAATACGGTAAAGGTACCTTTAAGTTTCAGAGATACAGACACAAAGCTTTGTTTTTCTCTTCACAACTCAAGCCATTAAAGACACCCCCTTACATATTAAAGTGAATGCTTCAGAGATTCTTCAATTGAAGGATGATATAAGGATGATATAAAAATGATCAAATACTGCCCTATCAATAGGTTAATTTTTATTACTCTTAGATAATTTATATAAACAGTAAACTGAATAACAGTAAGAACTGAAGATGGAAAACAAATGTCAGCTTCATTTTTTCTTCCAGTTTTATTGACAAATTATTTATTTCAAATTTTACATTGTGTAAAAAATAGCTGCCAGAAATTACTTCTCTTTAAGATATATTATTATTTCTCAACAATGGATTCATATTACGAAGTCTTTATCAATAACTTATCAATATCAGTTGTGGGCTAGTTGCCATACCTGAGTGGGACAACAGGGTGTCTGAAAGTCAACACCACAGTCACTAAAGCAGAGAACAAACAAAGGGAAACAACTCCTAATTATCCCTGTAATGGAACCTTCATGCAATCTGTACTCAGTTAACACTGTTCATCAGGATAGTAAGTACAAAGGCTTTTGATACAAGCATAAGAAATACTTTCTCTTTGAAGGTCAAACTTTTATATAGTCCTAATCTAATTTTTCTTAGTTACAGATGCAAGATCACTGATTTGCTGGAAAGGATGCATTTGACTTTCTAAGGTCTATGGCATACTGATTTTTATTTCAAACAGATTCCAGAATCTTGACTTCAAAATGATTTGTTAAAAACACATGCTGAGATTGCACTTATATTGGCCTTGACCTTGCCTAATACTGGATGCTTTCACATAGTCCAAGAAAAAACAAGAGTTTGCCACTAACGTGGCTATATCCCCCGCCCCTGTTGCAGAATTTATGACAATTAAATCTAAACAAACCCTAACCTTTTTTAACTGAGGTGGAACTTGTCATGGAAATTGTAAAAAAAAGAAGAGTTTGGACCTTAAGTCCATCTTGTTGCCATGGAAACGTAAAAAATAAAAATTTCTAAAATTTCTTAATAGCAAAAGGCACCAGTTCAGCATGTACTTGACAGACCTGCAAAGTTTCATGAAGAAATATTAAACGGTTTCTGAGTTATGCTACGGAAACGAAACGTGATGGACAGACGGACGGACAGACGGGCAGGGCCCGTTTCTATATCCCCGCCAACTTTGTTGGGCGGGGGATAATCATTATAATATGATAATTATTTCTTGGACTGTGTATCTATATGATCATTATTTCTTGGACTGTGTATCTATGAGTAATTATTTCTTGGACTGTGTATCTATAGGATAATTATTTCTTGGACTGTGTATCTATATGATCATTATTTCTTGGACTGTGTGAAAGCATCATGTATTTTGTATATTGTTCTTTGTCTTCTCATACCTTGGAAATATATATATATAAGTATGAAACATAGCACTCTCATGTGTACAAAGGGTCAGGGTATGTCTCAAAACTTAGCAAGCTAAGTTTTCTTTGTCCAACATGGAGGTGAGGTGAGGTGAAATTGGGTTTAACGTCGCGTTCAAGATTATTGCACTTATATAGCGACGTGCATGCACGTGTGTGTGTGTGGCTGTTTGTACTAGCCTGGACTTATGCCGATTTCTAGTGCTAGCTCACTGAGATACCATGCTGCAGTTTAACATGAATACCCCACTCAGACACAGTATACTGACTCTGAGCCGACCAGTCCTTGTTTTAGCCCCTTTATGCCGAGTGCCAGACAGGGTAACAACAAATACCATTTTTTAACGTCTTTTGGTATGACACGGCCGGTCATCGAACCCTGGACCTTCCGCTATCTGGGTGGACGCTCTAGCACTAGACCACGAAAGCGGTCTTTATCCAACATGGAACGTTTGAACTGCTCCCTCAGTTAGTTAACCATGCATGTCCTCTACTATAGAGCCAGCCCTTGATCCCTTCTTAGGTATGGCTTCTGTAAAATAATTTGTTTTTCTCCAGTTTAAAGCAGTGTAATAATTAATTTGGACCCACATCCAAAGCCAGCCTGTATTTACTTAATTACTAAACAATAGACACTGTATTATGTAGAGTTGGTCTCTTATCATGACTAACTTAGCATGGTAAACACTAGTGGTGGGACGATACACCGATGCATCTGTGGATCGCAGTGCACATTAAGTAAAACATATCGATTCTGACCTTAAAAGTTTGCTTTAATAACTGTTCCACTAAACAGTAAACAATGGTGCAAGTTAACTGTGAAAACATAAATATGTTCATCCATTGCGCCATACTTGACACTGCCAAATGTAAATCATCAGTGTGCCAGGTATATTTGACTATCCTGTCTATGAAAAAGATGGCTTAGGCACCACAGATAAGAGCACATACAAGTATCGTGAGTTAAGTATCTTGATATGTATCGGATCGCTCAGTTGGTGTATCATCCCAGCCCGAGTAAACACATCATTGTTTAGGCCATGCCATAAAACAAGACCATTATGTTTGGAGAAGATTGAAGTCGGCATCTTTGTTGCCAGTGAAATGAAGGCATGTAGCTTAGTCTGTGACAAGAGATAATAGATATCATTCGTGACCAACTCGTGTTATTCCGGGACAATCTGAAAAGCGACTTGTGCCCCTCTCGTGGCCATTTTTGCGACTGGGTTCCATCTGAGCGCAAATGGGCATACCGGTAGTTAAAAGAATTGTCAACTCGTTGCGGAATGATTCACATATATTTCCCCCATGTCATATATATTCAAGATGTTATTTAAAACACATCTTGACTTACGGTATTTATACATTACGACTGAACATATCTAACTATAGCTAGGGTATATTTTTAGATGCAAGACATTTGTAAAATCAAAAATTATTCCTGATGGATTCTTTGATCGAAGTACCTGATGTCATTCGTGTATTCTGACTGGTTTTTCGTATTTTCGCACATAACATTCGTTGATAGGTTAAGAGTCTTCTTGCAGGTTACAGAAAGGGGTGAGTGGTGACGAATGAATAAACACATCTTGTGATTTATCAGAAACGAATATATAGCAAACCAGTGCACCAAGTCTCACATTCCACCCGAATCCAACACGAAAGTAAGTGATTTGTTCCTGCAATCACCAGGTAACAAATCCTCCATGTCAAAGACTATTTGCAGGAGCATTACACGTGGCTACATTTGATATACAGTAAGCTACATTTATAACGAACATGCTTATAACGAACTGATGGATATAAGAAAATGTTTTTTGGTCCCGGCCATTTGCTGCATATGTGCTGTGTATTCTTATAACAAACTACCGTTATAAGAAACTAAAATCTGTGGTCCCTTTGAGTTTGTCATAACTGTAGTTTACCAGAGCTCCAGATAAGCTGCGTATCTACGTAAAATACGCATCAGAAATGCAGAAATAAGCAGTAAAATAAAATCCAAGCGTATCAATACGCAACGAACATTACAGATATGCTACTAAAATAAAACTTATGCATATCATCAAATTATTGTGAAGTAACCCTGCATATTCAATTAGCAAATCAGCAACTTATTTTGAAATTATAAACGGGCATCACACTTTCTTGTGGAAGTATCGTGGTATTTTCGAGTCCTATAAAGCTCATGAACCCACACAACACCAGTTTGCAGGCACTAGATGAATAGTGTTTTCAAATATTTAACTTAAATACCCACATGTGTAAAAACTAGTGGGCAACAGAAATTTGAATACGCAGATAGAATTACTGATACCCAATGATTTTAGAATGCATGGGTAAAATACCCAAAACACCAAAAGCTTATCTGGAGCTCTGGTTTACAGTACATCATATGTTTGTTCCACTGTAAATCACTGGCACCGTTCCTATACTGCTGGTACGTATCACCAGTGTACAGAACAGTCACAAGCGAGAGTCACTGAGCCACTAATTAACATCCATATACATTGGCACTCATCAATAAGGGTCCTTAGTTACCAAGGCTAGTGCTGTAGTCAACAAGCCATGTGTTATGTGACCCCTCAGTCTTTTCCCATAGCTGGCTCTTATCAAGCCACTTGTTTATGAACTCAAAAATAATCTCATAAATGTTGTGTCAAAATGTCAACAAAGGCACATAGACAATATCATATTACCCAATCAACCATAATTTGTGGCCTTTCTAATATAGAAAACTTCTTTACATCAGCTCAGTGTTATATATTTCTAACAGACTTTATTTTGCAATGTTTTATCAAGTGTATGCTTAAAATAATATCTCATGACACTAACAACGTGCGTGGTCTGACGTTGATTAATGAATAATTTGCATATTTGTAAATGCAAGGGTTCTCAGTAGGAAGTGACAACTTGGAGATGATGGCTTGCGGTATATACAGTTTTACTTTATACATGTAGATATATACATACAGAAGACACTATGTGCCAGGTCAGCACATGGTGGTAGTGGTTGTTGTCTAGGTGCCCCTGAGCACCCAGCCTAACCCTAGCTAGGCTAAGGGTAAGACCTTTCTTTTCTCCTTCCTTTCCTCTCTGGACCAAGGCTTATATATAGCCATGGTCACCTGACATTTAGTAAGTAATAAATATAAATAGAAACAGTAATTCATCAGCAGGATGGCAGACAGTCGATGTACACAAAGATGGGGATTAACAATTAGGATTAGCATCTTATAAATAACAGCAATTAAATGTTTCAAGGCATACAGATGTCATGGCTCCAGGGTAATGAGCCTTTGCAATTAAATGTTCTTCAGACAATTGTTGTCGTAAATCAGTCGCCATGACAACACTGTCAGAAAATACAGCAAAAGTTTACCTTATATTTGAAACTAATAAGAAAAATATACATTGAAAGAACATTAATTGTACATTTACACATATTTACCAACAATAACATTGTTAGCAAGATAAATAAATAAATAAAACAAAACAAAATATATTTTTAGATTTAAAGCATAAAGAATGGGAAGGTTGACAAAGTAGATATTTTAGACTTGTGATAACAAGTTTGCCACAAAAGGGGTTTAGACTTGTCTATCTTTGAATTACACCAACCTCTACCATGCTCCTTAATCGTGTACAGTTACAATTTGTCTACATAGGCTAGAACATAAGTAAACAGTCCGACTACGTTTAACACTCCCATATGCCAAGGTCTAGCCTCTGCATGATAAGAAATGAATGTACTTCTTACCAACAGAGACCTACAAGGTACTGGCTGTGATTTACCATTCTGGAGCTTGATTAAAACTACATTAATAAACTTGCAACACTTGTCATCAGGTTTATACAGATAAAATCTTGGGGCTTCAAAATCAAATAACTGAAGTTGTAATTAAGAAATATTTTGCTGATATCCTACGCTACTTTAATAATTCTTGATGTATGTTTATCAATCACTGTCTACCAATTAGTTTGATAAGTAATAGACACTGAATGGTAACATAGGTTTGAAATACTGGTACAGAAATCATTTCATGATGCTGACACATCACTCAGAAACCAATCATGTGAAGTCCTCTTCAAATTCCATATATATTCTTGTCCAGAGTACACATGTACCTCTTGAAGAGAGATTGTATTTTCCAAAAGTGCAATTTTGCAGCTGTGTGAAAATGACAAACAGCCCACAGTATTTCATGTATCTAGTTTTATATCATCTAAACTGGTGTATTAATAATGTATAAATTGCTTTCATCATGATATGGCTGAAATACTGCCTGTGTGACTATAAATTTTAACTCACTCATGTACCTATTAAAGTCATGGAACATAACATTTTTTTAAAAGCTTTAATTTTTTGTGTTAAAAAGTTTGTGTGTGTGTGTGTGTGTGTGTGTGTGTGTGTGTGTGTGTGTGTGTGTGTGTGTGTGTGTGTGTGTGTGTGAATTATAACAGAATTCATGTTGCTATCATATATTGAACACATTGTCTTCGAACATACAGCAGGGGACTGTTCATGGCTGATAATAATCAGGGATTGTTCATATGTATTTCTGTAATGTGTACAGAACTTTATGACAAATAATATGAAGTTGATTTATTCAATCCTGAATGTGTTTGTGTTGTCATTATATTTGTCAATATTACATATCTACAATGTTGCACATTGTTTCTCACATAACAAAGAGGTTGAAGGATAATTAAGTCCAAGAGTTACATTGTTGCTTCATATCTATTCAGTGTATAAATATAAATACAGGAAACCACAGGATCATGTAACAAATATCATACACTATACATAAACCTGCTGCTGATGAATATTAGTCACATGCTCCTTACAAACAGCTGATATTTGGCCTGAAACCTTTATGCTATCTAGGGCTGGGACGAGTCCAAATTTACTACCCGGGGACCCGACACCCTAGCTATTACCCGACCCTACCCTGGTACCCACTGCAGGTCTTACGAGTTGGAAAAAAAATGTCTGATTGGTTAATGTTTTCTCGCAGCCCTCGGCCAAAATTATCTAGATACATGTATCAAACAATCAGACCATGCGTTCACTGAAGTTGAGTGAAGCTTTATCTTTACTCAAACATATACAAGTCAAAAGTAATGTGTGAATCGTCAGAAAGAAATGCAAAAATTAGCAACTTGTAGTGTAACCACTGTGCCATTGAGTTTTTGTCATTAAACAATATATCACAGTAACCAGGTCCTACTCAGGACCCACCTGACCCGAGTACCCGAGTTACCCATCCCAGCCCTAATGCTATCATTCATGACAATGTTAATTAGATCTAGTTGCTTTGAATGCATCAATGAATAAAACAGTGAAAAATTCTTTGAATACCAATTGAGCATAATTTCAAATTAATTGTTGCACCATTCTAATCACACAGGAAAATACTGCACATATCACAGATACACAAATAATCGAAACTGATTCAACAGGTGTCAATTTTACATGTAACACGGCTGTCAATAGGCATCGTAATATTCAATTTCAATAACTTTGCTAAATACAAAATAAGGACTGTGAGAACCATTGTGGCACATCCAATGTCCGTTTAACATATACATGCCGATGTCAACTCGTCCGGTAAGGTAAAGATCTACTTGAATCAGCGAATCAAATACACACGTCAAGTAAGATTACGTTGCCTAGTCGAAATCTGGGGCTTGACAGCGCGAGGTCCTTGAGAGTTTCTGATTTATGACTCTTTGTCAGAGATCTCGCTCATCGCCGTTCCTACGACAAATCAATAACATATAGATTTTTCTCTTACCCTTGTTCATTTACAAGGATAAACTCAAGCATACATACTTACATAGTTGCTAGTCTTTCATGCTTGCCGCGCCTGTCCGCCATATTTGTGTGTAGCATAGGGTGTTGTTGGGGAAACCCGGGTCACGTGATAAGCATGACGTAACAAGCACCTGTTCCGAAAACCGTCGTCTGCTAAACCGCTACGGCAAACCAGGTGTTGATATCACGCGTAATCAAAACGTTGAATTCTCTTGAATATTTTATAAATACAGATGAGACAGACATTTTCAGTGTTATGTCTATACATATTTATGAAAGCGCATTGAAAACTTTTTTATCCGTTGAAATGAAATATTTTCCAACAAGAGGGAAAAAAGTATCAAAATAATTTGTTTTCGTTCAAATAGAGCCACAACAGCAAAAAATCTAATGTATTTCTCTTATAGCATGCCATTATTTACTTTGTTACAGTGCATACCATTCAAAATTGTTAACGCAGCTGCTTTAATTTCCACCAAAAGAAGTTCGTGATCTTTTTTCGACGAACCCATTGTTATGGAATGGTTTCTTGTGCCGGAATAGAATCAACAACGAGTAAATTACCTTTTGTTGGTATACAATTCCAAACGTTCAATAGAATAATACATAACTTAGGCCCAGTTTAACAGCAGGTTATCAGGCGGGTAGAAAATGTCAGTTTAAATAGAAATCAATAGCTACCTTATTTATTGTCTGTGGGCTTTGAAGACCAAAAGAAATATTATGATATGGAGAAATTAAAACTTTGTAGTCCATTTCTATTTGTTAAACAAACGATCAGATATTACATAATGTTATATTCACAAGACGTACCCTAGCATTCAAGTACCTAGTCTTCATATTCATCTTTTGACATCCTATCAACATGTATACATTATACAGCATGTGCATATAGAAACCCACACCGTCGTAGGTGATCATATCAAATACTAGTCACTGTGAGCTTGTTCATATTGAGAGTCATATATTAGACAAAGGGAAATAACCCTCATTCATACAGTCAGCCTCAATATTTTCAATATGTCAATAAAAAAAAAATTTCTTTAAAATTTACCTTCCTAGTTTGTTCGAATCTGAAAAAAACGAAGCAGGACAATATATAACATAAGTTTGTTTGTTTGTTGTTTGACGCCGCACACAGCAATGTTCCAGATATATGACGGCGGTCTGTAAATAATCCTGTCTGGACCAGACAATCCAGTGATTGATACCATGAACATCGATTCACGCAATAGTCGCCTTTTACCGCAAGCATGGGTTGCTGAAGACCTATTCTACCCCAGATCTTCCCGGGTATGTAACATAAGTAGAAGTATGTTTTAAAAGGCAGCAGGTGATCTTTGTTTCCAACAAGATGCCTGTGTTACAAAGAGTGAGTTCATGAGTTTATGTTGTTCTGTGCGCGCACACACACACACACACACACACACACACACACAGAGTGAGTGAGTGAGTGGGTATGGTTTTACGCCGCTTTTAGCAATATTCAGCAATATCACGGCGGGGGACACCAGAAATGGGCTCCACACATTGTACCCATGTCGGGAATCGAACCCGGGTCTTCGGCGTGATGAGCGAACGCTTTAACCGCTAGGCTACCCGACCGCCCCTCAACACAGAGAGAGAGAGAGAGAGAGAGAGAGAGAGAGAGAGAGAGAGAGAGAGAGAGAGAGAGAGAGAGAGAGCAGTATTCCACCAATAGTGCGGTGGCCTGTTAACGAGAGCTTGGCCAAGCACAGCGTGTGGTTGATGCATGACAAACGATCTCCGCTGGGTTTCGATGCCCCACAGTCAGTTAGTTAACCATTGTGACAACTTGATCTCCATTAAGTTCAACTTTTACGACAAGCATGGGGCAATGGATGCCTTTCCTGCTCATGTGACCCTAACGAAGACCACGGTTACACTGACATGTAACTTATAAATGTATCTTTACAGCTGGCACACTACTCTGTCAATGTCGTGTCACCTCTGCTGAAGTGAACCGGCATCAATCAGAACCTGTATTATAGATTTCACCTTCACTCGACACCATCTTCGTTTGTTTGCTAGGTTGTTGTTTAACGCCGCATCAAGCAATATTCCACATGTATGACGGCGGCCTGTCAACTATTCGAGTCAGCGAGCCTGACCACCCGATCCGTTAGTCGCCTCTAACGACAAGCATAGTCGCCTGTTACGGGTTGCTGAAGACCTATTCTGCCCCGGATCTTTACGGGTCTAAACCAGTGATTGATACTGTGAGCATCGTGGGTACGATGACAGACAGTTAACCAAGTCACCGAGCCTGACCATCGGATTCATTACGATTAAGACAAGCATAGGTTCTGGGGTCCAATTCTAATCCTAAATGCCCGCCTTGAAGTTTGTTTGTTGTTTTACGCCGCACTCAGCAATATTCCAGCTATATGACGGCGGTCTGTAAATAATCGAGTCTGGACCAGGCAATCCAGTGATTGACAATTGGGATCGATGACATGCATCAACCAAGTCAGCAAGCCTGACCACCCGATCCCGTTAGTCGCCTTTTACGACAAGCATAGTCTCCTCTTGCGGCAGGCATCGGTTGCTGAAGACCTATTCTAACCCGGATCTTCACAGGTGCCTTGGAGTCAAGATGCCCACCTTGGAGTCGGATGGAGTCAAGATGCCCACATTGGAGTCGGATGCCTTAAAAATTCTACGAGGCGCCGTTTTATTATTCTATAATAATGTGATATCAAAAATTCATTTATTGATATCAAGAATTCTCATTAGCAATATCTTAAACTAAAACTTGTAATATCACATATTTATTGACAACAGTAATTCTTCTTTTATATATCATTAATGGGTTTCAGAAAACACAATTTCGTAACTATTCAATGATATTTTCAATTTTTGTGTGATATCAATGATTAATTTATTGGTTGGTTTGTTGGTTTGTTGGTTTGTTGTTTAACGCCGCACTCAGCAATATTCCAGCTATATGACGGCGGTCTGTAAATAATCGAGTCTGGACCAGACAATCCAGTGATTGATGTCATGAGCATCGATCTACGCAATTGAGATACGATGACATGCATCAACCAAGTGAGCGAGCCTGACCACCCGATCCCATGGGTGAGCATGGTCCCATGGTCCCGATCCCATGGGCGAGCATGGGTTGGATTATTTTATCGATATCATAACATGTATTACTAATATCTAAGAATAGGGATTAAATAGTACACGCATATGCGTTTGTCCACTGGTTAAAACTTTGGGTCGTCTCGGACCAAAGTTCGATTCCCCTCATGGGTATACAATATGTGAAGTCCATTCTCGATGTTCCAGTCCATCTGCCAGGATAATGCCGGACTTTGGTGTAACATCATGCCCTTTCACTGACTGTGAGATTTGCCTCAGGATATTCTCTATCGCATGTGCACATTATTTCTTTTATTACTAACCGACAATGTGTTTTCGTGATATAATACGGTCTTATTTTCTTGCAAACAAACTTGTACATTTTTCCAATTTGGTTGTTGCTAAATAATTAGTCTAATCAGAATAGGAATGTGTACGGTACCCCTCTGTATGAAGACAAATCTAATAACGTGACAACTTTTATTTCCACCCGGAACTGCCCGTATACGTTCGCTATCGAGTTTGTTTTTGTTTGTTGTTTAACGCCGCACTGAGCAATATTCCAGCTAAAATTATGACAGCGGTTTGTAAATAATCGACTCTGGACCAGATAATCCAGTGATTGACATCATGAACATCAATCTATGTAATTGAGTTACGATGGCTTGCATCTACCAAGTCACCGAGCCTGACCATCCGATCCCGTTAGTCGGATCTTAAGACAAGTATGGCTTGCTGAAGATGAATTCTAATTGTTTCTCGAAATACAGAAATATTTATATGTGCTACTCTGAATGCTTCGTCCGTCCGTTCCGACAATTTAGAAACTTCGACGCTGAATGCATGGCACAGCAGTTGAGAAAGTTCACCCACCCGATCTTCTATGGATGATTTGTCAGATCTCCAGGCAGAGAGGTAGGATATGGGTGCAAAATATCTGATCTTAAGGAGATTGCTCAAAGCCCGTTTTAGGCTAGTTTGGACACATCTTCTGTGTTTATAATTTGTCGAATCCCGATTAAATCCTTCTGTTAAATTCGGACATTGTGTAAGCACATGGCATACCATGTCCCAATTATCTGTACAAATATTGATTAATAGTAAACGTTTCTGTCACTCCTCAATACATCTGCGTATCTTCTTAATTGGATCTGATAAAGACTAGGTCATGGTAACGGTAATGTTAAGCTATCTTGAAATCGAACGTCCTTTCATAAATGATGACTGGCCCAACGGACGTGTGACCGATTTTTAGCAATTTTATATTCATAAAATAACAAACAGCTGACATGGGTACCTCTACTCACTGCCTTTTCTATTTCGTAGAACATCCACGATCATACCATGTGGCATTTGTTATGACACGTTAGTTGAAAAAAATTTGCATTCTGCAAATTGAACGTAATGTTTTTTTTTTACATAGCTACCTTTGAACATGTTAACTAGACATGTGCTACACGCGGTTTAACGGTGAATTGTTGTGCGCTTCGGGTAACCTTCGTACGGTATATCCTCGAAAGAGCGCCTGGAGAGCGCCAAGAACACGCAATCTCATTAAAATCAGATAGTTTACTCCGTACGATACCTCTCTGGGGGAAGGCTCGCCATGATTTCAATGAGTTTGAAAAAGAACGATACCACGGAAGCAATTGCTAGTTCTTCTGTTCATACCAGGGTGAAATCAGTAAATTTCAAACGTGATTTGGAGCTTATTAAATAAAACCGACAAAACCCTTTTTACATTCTTAAGAAATATCTGCCAAAAGCAGTTGATTGTGCGATTAAAGGCTAGCGCTTATAACAGGCTCGGTAAACAATTTTAATGAATTTATTTGCCTGAAATAAGACATATGTACGAAAAATGTATTTATTCCAATGTACGAAGCTATAGGTTAACTGTATCTTGTAGCATTCCATCGTCAATCGCATGGTAACACCACGCCAAAGTGAAAGAGTTTATTTTGCTTCCAGTGCGGGGTGTCCGAACCTCTGATATATTACGACTACTTCACAAAGTAATACGTGTAGACAAGGATTTCAGGGTGATCTCCCTTGTTTCCCTGTGTTTCATTCATAACGTGTTCGTTGTATAAAGCGCTATGCACCTACAAGCGCGCCCTGACCATCTTCTATGTCAGTGTGTCTACTAGGTAATCTTTATAAGCCACCCCATTAAGGCTGACAATTTACGTGACAGTCCGTATATTCTTGCCTAGTTTACAGATTTGTTTGACAGAACCAGCCTAGAAGGGAAATATAATTGCCAAGTAACCAAACAGTGGAGCAAAAGAAAATATACCAAGCTTTTTTATGGAATTGAAAATTGAAAGAACTGCTGTTAAAATCGATATCCGTTATGTCGATATAACCATCAGTCAATCCTGCATCAGCTTGTAAAAAGTAATCTGTGGCTTGGTAATTTTGTGTAAAAATAAACGAGCAATGAATTAAAACCACATGGCAACTACCATGTTTGAAGTAATTTTAAAGATTTTCAAAGATAATATGTCTAAGATACCCACCAAATGCAAATTTTATCGTATTATGTTTTTAACTTTTAAATGAAAATATCTTTTGAGAATAAAACCATGCAGACATATTCTTTGGCTGTACAAGGACAGGAGTGAGTTGGGCTTAACGCCGCTTTTAACAGTATTCCAGTTATGCTGTTGCGTGTCAGCTTAATGTGGGAGGAAAGCCCGAAGTGATGCAGGTCGTAGACGTTTACCTCTTTGGTGAAACCCACGAGCACGGGTATGGTGCTGACAAACCTAGAATCATTAATCGGGGCGAACAGGGATTCGAACCCACCATCATAGGTTTCTGGCGTGCCTAAGTGTAACTTACTCACTCTTGTTGTATATTCATAACATTATTGCTGTTGAGATATAAAACAACGACTTTTAAAAAGTTAGAATATTTTAATAAATGATTTGGTAATGGGACAGAAAGCAGAAGCACATACATATTCAGTACAAGTCATTATATTCATGATCAGTACTATTAATCATTTCCTCGCTGTCGTATAGCTGGAAAATTGCCAAGTGTCGAGGTTAAACAACAAACAAAAACAGTGATCAGGTTCATTACAACAATAGTAGTAGTAGTAGTAGTGGTAGTAGTAGTAGTAGTAGTAGTAGTTTGTATGTTGTTTAACGTCGCACTCCGCAATACTCCAGCTTAATGACGTCAGCCGGTAAATAATCGAGTCTGGACCAGACAATCCAGTGATCGACATCACGACAATAATTCTGTACAAGTCACTAAGCCTGACCACCTGATCCTGTTAGTCGCCCTTTATGACAAGCATGAGATGCTGAAGGCCAATTCTAACCCGAATCTTACGTGGGAATATTCAGTTGTTGTAATAATATTCAGTCATCGTTATCTTTTGCGGTAAACATAATCATATTCAGTACTGTTATCATATTCAGTACAGTTATCATATTCAGTACTGTTATATTCGGTACTGTTATCATATTCAGTACAGTTATCATATTCAGTACTGTTATATTCGGTACTGTTATCACATTCAGTACTGTTATCATGTTCAGTATGATATGGTGGATTCACCCCAGGCCGCTCAACCTCGGACAACCTCGCCCGATTAGAACAAGACATTAAAACGGGTCAATTGAACAAACAATATACAGGCATATTCATAGATTTCTCTTTCGATAAGGTATGGCATAACAGACTAACACAAAAACTCCAAAAAGCAGGACTCAAGGGCCGAATAATATTCTATAGTTAAGACTTCCTAACAAATCGAAAAACAACCGTCGGAATCGACCAAACGCTGTCAGACCAGTGTCCCCTAGAAAATGGCACACCCCAAGTCAGCATTCTAAGCCCAACTCTTTTCAACATTATGAAAAATGAAATATTTGAGGGAATATCAAATAAAGATCAAACATCTAAATATGCAGATGACGGGGCCCTCTGGATCCGCACTAGAAGCATAAATATGGCACAAAAATTATTGCAGAAGCCATTAAACAGAATACAATTATTGGCAAATAAATAGGGATTCTCACTACATACCGAAAAAAAAACAGGGAGAGTTTTCAAACACAAAAACATGCTTGCAAACCCCCTAAAAGTACAACTAAACAATAATCCTATACATTACACAAAACAGACCAAATTTCTAGAACTAATCTTTGATGAACATCTAACCTGGGGTGCTCACATTAAAAACCTACTAAATAGATGCAGTAAAGACCAAAATACACTACGCTGCCTGACAGGTTCCAACTGGGGGGCGTCCAAGGAGACCCTACTATCATTATACACATCATTAATTAGATCCAAAATAGACTATGGATACCCAATATACAATAGCTTAAACACAACACTAAACGATAAACTAAACTCAATCCAATACCAAGCACTGAAGATGATCACTCGCACACAACAAGGCACCTCGCTTACCTCACTGAAGGCCCTAATGGCCGAAATTCCCTTGAATTAACGCCGAGAACAGTTAGCAATAAATTTCTGGGTCTCAACCCAACATAACACCCCAATCCAACACATCCTTAAAAACAATATAAGCCTAAAACACCAAATACTAGCACGGAAAACCCCATTATTAACACCAATCTCTCAACGCACACTCAACTACTTAAACATACACAACCTAAACGATTTAAGACTAAGCACAAAACCAAACAACATTTTCACACCCAAACTATAAAATCCCCAATATAGACACAACAATCTCCTTCAAACTAAATAAAGAAACCGACCCCAATACCGCTAAAGCTATCACACTATCATACATACACGAAAAATGGCCAAATTGGTGTCACATCTATATTGACGGATCCTCCGACCTGTGCTCAAAACACACAGGATTCGGCATCTGTATATACCAACCCACAAAAGAAACAAAATGCTACAGACTCTCAAATAATCAATCAATTTTCACGGCCGAATTAATGGGGATGGCCACAGCTCTACATAACCCCCAAATTAAAAAAAACCTAATCCTCACTGACTCACTAAGTCTAGGTAAAGAATTCGTATGGATCCTTGCCGACGTCGGAGCGTTTGGTAACTAACAAGCCGATGAAGCAGCCAAAGCATCACCAAAATTAGAAGAAATAAGCATCAGCCTACCAATATCTGAAAACCAGATTAAAAGTATCACTAAGAGTAAAATCTTCCAAAAGTGGCAAAACTAACATAAGAAATCAATCTGTAAACTAAAACGTACTCAAAAAGCCACTCAAAAAAAATCCTACATAAATAAAAAAGAATTGACAGGGCAATAATCAAATTAGAGACAGGACACACTAAACTAAACTCTCACCTACGCAAAATCAGAAAACACCAAACAGGTAAATGTCCCCACTGTAACCTTATAGAAACACCTGAACACGCACTATTACACTGCACACACTAACAACAACACAGAACAACCACAATAAACTGTAACAACCAAATGTCTCTGGCAACACTTCTAAACCCACTAAACGACCTACAAAACTTTAAAGAATTGGGCATTTTCTTACTTAAAACAGGCCCACTATGCCGCATTTTATAAGCTCGAAAATCGTGCTCTCACCAAGTTAAAACCCATAAACAACAAAATAACACACAACCACACAAACTCCCTCAGTTCAATGCTAATTAAATATAATAGTATTAATGTAGTTCAAATCATGATTATATTAAGTTCATTCAGGTCAGTTTATGTAAAATACACATACAATGAAGGTTGACTTTTGACCAAAACATGTCATGGCTTTCTGTATAATGAATATTAAGTTTATACAAATGTACACAAATACAGATCAAATAATAAAATATATACTGTACACATGCCATGGGTTTAATTAATCTCCACTGGTGTAATGCATTCACGTTTTGGCTTTCAGGAAGTTAATCTGTATGTCAAGTTTTGTTTGTTTCATTCAGTTCACATCATGTACTATAAACATACAATATGGGCTTATTTAAAGTTCTATTTGAAATAGTAAGTGGATAAATAATGTATATAAATACAGTGTAAATCATGACACATATACACATGACAAAGCTTTAATTAATTTCCAGTCGTTAAATAATGCAAATGTTAAAGCTTTCAGTTAGTTCAATATCAAGTTCATATGTTCTTTATACAGTTTAAAATATGAAATATATACACATGACAAAGGTTTCATTAATTTACTGTCGTGAAAAGTATGTAAATGTTATGTTTGTCAGTAAGTTCAATACTAATTACATAGAAGAGTATTGATTTACTTCAAATCACGAAATATATATGTCTGACAAAGATTGAATTAAGTTCTACTCAAGGTATGCAAGTTCAATTTATGTAATATACACATACAAAAAAGGTTTATTATAAGTTCCTTCCTTGAAATGGATGAACATGTTATAGCTTTCAGTATGTTGAATATTAAGTTGATAAACAATGGATAGAAACAGTCCAAATCATGAAATATATACACATGACAAAGATAGAATTAAGTTCCACTCAAGATATGCACATGTTGCAGCTATCACTAAGTTCAGTTTTATGTAAATGTTTGCAATTTATCAAGTTCAATTTATGCAATATACAATACAAAAAAGGTTTATAATAAGTTGCTTCCTTGAAATGAATGAACATGTCATGGCTTTCAGTATGTTGAATATTAAGTTGATAAACAAATGATAGAAACAGTCCAAATCATGAAATATATACACATGACAAAGATAGAATTAAGTTCCACTCAAGGTATGCACATGTTGCAGCTATCACTAAGTTCAGTTTTATGTAAATGTTTGCAATTTATCAAGTTCAATTTATGCAATATACAATACAAAAAAGGTTTATCATAAGTTGCTTCCTTGAAATGTGTGAACATGTCAGGCTTTCAGTACGTTGAATATTAAGCTGATAAACAAATGATAGAAACAGTCCAAATCATGAAATATATACACATGACAAAGATTGCACATGTCACAACTATAACTAAGTTCATTTTTTTGTAAATGTTTTGCAATTCATCCAGTTCAATTTATGTACTATACACATACAATTAAGGTTTCTTATCAGTTCCTTCCTTAAGTTTGTGAACAAGTTATGACTTTCAGTATGTTGAATATTAAGTTGATAAACAATGGCAACAAGCAGTCCAAATCATGAAATATATACACAAGACAAAGGTTTCATGAATGTCCAGTCGTGATAAGTATGTTAATGTTATGGTTGTCAGTAAGTTCAATACTAATTACATAGACGAGTATTAATTTACTTCAAATCATGTAATATATACACATGACAAAGATAGAATTATGTTCCACTCAAGGTATGTGCATGTTGCAGCTATTACTAAGTTCAGTTTTATGTAAATGTTTTGAATTTATCAAGTTCAATTTATGCAATATACAATACAAAAAAGGTTTATTATAAGTTCCTTCCTTGAAATGTATGAACATGTCATGTCTTTCAGTATGTTGAATATTAAGTTGATAAACAATGAGAAGAAACAGTCCAAATCATGAAATATATACACATGACAAAGATAGAATTAAGTTCCACTCAAGGTATGCACATGTTGCAGCTATCACTAAGTTCAGTTTTATGTAAATGTTTGCAATTTATCAAGTTCAATTTATGCAATATACAATACAAAAAAGGTTTATCATAAGTTGCTTCCTTGAAATGCATGAACATGTTATGGCTTTCAGTATGTTGAATATTAAGTTGATCAACAATGGATAGAAACAGTCCAAATCATGAAATATATACACATGACAAAGATAGAATTAAGTTCCACTCAAGGTATGCACATGTTGCAGCTATCACTAAGTTCAGTTTTATGTAAATGTTTGCAATTTATCAAGTTCAATTTATGCAATATACAATACAAAAAAGGTTTATCATAAGTTGCTTCCTTGAAATGTATGAACATGTTATGGCTTTCAGTATGTTGAATATTAAGTTGATCAACAATGGATAGAAACAGTCCAAATCATGAAATATATACATATGACAAAGATAGAATTAAGTTCCACTCAAGGTATGCACATGTTGCAGCTATCACTAAGTTCAGTTTTATGTAAATGTTTGCAATTTATCAAGTTCAATTTATGCAATATACAATACAATTTTTTTTTTAATAAGTTGCTTCCTTGAAATGAATGAACATGTCATGGCTTTCAGTATGTTGAATATCAAGCTGATATACAATGAGAAGAAACAGTCCAAATCATGATATATATACACATGACAAAGGTTTCATTAATGTCCAGTTGTGAAAAGTATGTAAATGTTATGGTTGTCAGTAAGTTCAATACTAATTACAAAGAAGAGTATTATTTTTCTTCAAATCATGAAATATGTACATCTGACAAAGAATGAATTAAGTTCCATACATACACCTAAGATCCCCTCATAGTATGTACATGTAGCTTTCAGTATGTTGAAACATGAAATACATACACCTGAGATCCCCTCATAGTATGTACATGTAGCTTTCAGTATGTTGAAACATGAAATACATACACCTGAGATCCCCTCATAGTATGTACATGTAGCTTTCAGTATGTTGAAACATGAAATACATACACCTAAGATCCCCTCATAGTATGTACATGTAGCTTTCAGTATGTTGAAACATGAAATACATACACCTGAGATCCCCTCATAGTATGTACATGTAGCTTTCAGTATGTTGAAACATGAAATACATACACCTGAGATCCCCTCATAGTATGTACATGTAGCTTTCAGTATGTTGAAACATGAAATACATACACCTAAGATCCCCTCATAGTATGTACATGTAGCTTTCAGTATGTTGAAACATGAAATACATACACCTAAGATCCCCTCATAGTATGTACATGTAGCTTTCAGTATGTTGAAACATGAAATACATACACCTGAGATCCCCTCATAGTATGTACATGTAGCTTTCAGTATGTTGAAACATGAAATACATACACCTGAGATCCCCTCATAGTATGTACATGTAGCTTTCAGTTTGATGTAAATATAAGCAATTCATCCAGATCAATTTGTGGAATATACACATACAATAAAGATTGATCTACAGTTCGTTTCTTGAAATTTAAAAATAAGTTATAGCAAAATACTATGTACATAAATACAGTCCAACTCATGAAACATCCACACATGACATTTGTTTCATTAATTTCCACTCGCAAAAAGTATGCAAATGTTAAGGTTTCATTAATTTAAATACTTATTACATACAATAGTATTAATCTAGATCAAAAGATGAAAACCGTACACATGATGACAGTTTCATAATTATGTTGAAATTTGTTTTATCCGGTAAAATTTATGAAATCTGCACACAAGAATGCAGTTAGTTCCAGTCGTGAAGGTATGCATATGTCGCTGTCAGTATGGGCAAAAAACTGTTATTTTTCTGGTCTTCTGGTTTGGCCTAAAATGACACAACATTTTTACAAGCTCATTTGTATGACATAATAATACAAAATAAATAAAATACTTGGACTGTTTAAAAGATTCTTAACATGATTTATCTGTACTGAATCGTTAAAATCGGAATGTGCATATACATGTGTGTGACATGGAAAAACAACTCTGCTGAATCACGGGAAAACTCACCCTAATGGTGTAGGCACATTTTATTACTTTTTAAGTAAGTTCAATATAAAGCACACAGACGTGTACAATGTACCTGACACCTGCATCAATATTCTTGACATCCTAAAAACGCAAAGGGGTGTCGCCTGATACATCAAACAACTCCTTCACCAATTCCAGAATACTCTCTGCAAGTACACATGCCTGCCTTGCATGACTCTCTGTGTATACAGCAGCAGGAATACTTGGAAAGGACAACCTGTCTGGGTAGCACATTCTGCTGTAGTCGCCAACTAAAGATTGAAGCTGCGATGCCAAATCCGACAATTGTAAATTTTCCAATCCTGAAGTGATTTCTGTCAGTGCATTGCTGCTTCTTAGTGTGTCTGCTGTGGTTGAGCTTCTGCTGTACCATACTGCTAGGACCGCCTTCTCAGCAGCCTGGGAACCACAAACACGGACATACATACATATACTTGAATATTGTTAGGATCAATAGCAGAATGGAGAGGGGCATGGTGACAAGTATATAATGATGCGCAGACAGCAATATACATTAGTAGATAATAAGTAAGAAGTATCCATCCTCAAATCCTCATTTGATGACGTCACAAGTGCACCTAGTAACCTCACGTGACTGATGACGTCACATAACCTTGACCTTGGGGGTGGGGGGTGGGGGTGGGGTGTTGTCAATGTCATTGCCTCATTAATATGCAGAATAACTCATTAATATGCAAATGTATGCATGACGTCACAGGTCAATTAGGTTAATAAAGGGTCAACTGACCAAATGCAATCATGCAATTAATGACTTGACCATTCGTTAACCGTAGAACACGGGATAGTAATGAATGTTCCTATATGGACATGTTACTACGACCGGGGTTGGGTTGGGTCTTGACTCACGCGGAATGGAATGTCATTGTGAGACCATTTTGGCGAGAGAACATGTGGTGAACATTTGAACCTTTCGCATTGAAGACATTTCTCTGTGCGCATTCTGGGCTATGTGTGGTAATATTAAAAAGCCCAGGAACAAGTTCACATAGAAAGATCTCCCGATATTCAATTACATTCATTAAGGGTCAACTGATTGGATGCAATCATGCAATTAATTACTTGACCATTCGTTAAATGTAGAACAACAAGTGTCTAAAAACAACATGGCCGACGTTGCCATGAACGCTCATGGGTGTCACGTGTCCTCGGTTTGAATCTCGCGCCTGACCTACAAGTCAGTTCTATGGGGCCCCCGTTCCGCAAAGCGATATGAGACTAAGTTGAGCTGCAAGTGCATTAACTCATTTATAGTCAAATATAATCATGACGTCACAGGTCAGAAAGGCTAATGAGAGGTCTGTTGTTCCAATGCACGAATGCAGTGTGTTAATGAGTCCTTCATTAAGTGAGAACAAAGCGTAGTAATGAGTGTCCCTATATGGAAGTGGCTACTACGAGGTTCAAATGTGATTCACGGGGAAAGGAATGTCATTGTTAGACATATTCCATTGATGCATGGATTTCGCGTAGTAATGACTGTCACATGTGGCAAAGAGGGGTGTGAGTTGAATTTCCATAGAAACCACATGTCCAGTTCTTAACTCTTCTAGTGTTACCTCTTATAAGTTCCTTGTAACAAACAGTTGCCATGACAACTATAAAAAAAAAATAAGGGTTAACAGTCTTGACTCCTAGCTATAGGTCAGCTCGGAGAAATATAGAGTCGGTATCGCGAAACCCGTGTGTTGAAGACTGTAATGTATGCCAGTCTGGTATATGACGTTTTAATACTGTAAAATTCTATTCTTTTTTCTCAAAGATGTTTGAGTTCAAAATGTCGGTTCAGTTTCCTATTTCAATGGAAAAAATACTCGTTTAACCCATACCCAGAATCATTTTCATGAGAAAAAATAGAGTAAAATAACGTAGTTTAGTGGATAACTTCTAAGAGATAAGATTACTTGAGCGTTCATTAACAAAGAACAATGGATAATAATGAATATCCTTATATGGAAACTTAGGTCACCAATCCCTCATTAATATGCAAGATAACTCATTAATATGTAAATGTATAAGTGATGTATCAGGTGAATTAGATGAATACAGGGTCAACTGACCAGATGCAATTTACTTACATTAACAAAGAACAATGGATAGTAATGAATATCCTCATATGGAAACTTGACATCGCACGCGAAATGGAATGTTATTGTGACTGAATTTTGCCGCCTTTTTGCCCCCTCTCTACATGCTCATTCGGGGGGGCTGCGTCTGCTGAGATTATCAGCCCAGGAATAAGAGTGTGATCTATGTCAATATGTGTTATAAAACTCAACGGTCGTGTTGAGTGACTGACATTTACACTCTAACCTTGCTGACAGTATTGAAGACGGAATGAATGAGGAGAATGGAGGTCACGTGCTGCTGTGTCAGAGTCGTCTTAGGTGAGTAATAATTTTAATCAAAATATTTTTACAAATTATTTACCGATATGTAATTAGTTACAATGAAATCTGTTTTCTTTCTTTCTCATCTGTCTACCTCTAATGCATATTTGTGTAAAGCATTTTTGTAATGTTATGTATGCATTTGTACACCATGCTTTTGGCAAAATAATTCAGATTATTTAACAGTTAAACTTAAAACAGATTCTTATTTAACTAATCCATTTGTAGAGTTTAATACCCAACAGAAATTAGATATAATTCTTCTTTTTTTTTTGTTGTTGTTGTTGATAAAACATCACTCGTTAAACATTTTACAAAGCAAGAAATAGAACACTCATAGTGATTTTATGAAAATTTACTTTTTATGAAATGTAACAAAGTGATTTCTGATACAGACTATACTTTGGTGTGCGAGCGGCGCACAGCTTTTGGGTACATGCTATGGCATTGCGATTCCTGGCTGTAGATGTTATAGTCTGTTTCTACATGATGTATGATGTGTATGAAAAAAAACCTTGATTGAGTTTATTATGTTATCATGAGTCCAACGAATTCTCATTTAGGAAAAAAAAAGTACATGTTCAAATTCAATGTTCCCTTTGTTCAAGGATGTGTGCACCACAAATGGCGTCCCATTGAAGAACCATCATAATTAAGAGACATAGTGATGTAGTTACCTTTACCTATGTGCTCTTTAATATAGTCAGACATGATCGATCAATGTATTCTTATATTGTCTTTTTTTTTATCTCTTTTTACAAAACAGTTACGATTAATCTTAAGGTTTTAAAAAGGTGATCTTAGCATAGTGTTAGTTAACCATTGTCATGATACATTTCTATGACTCGAGATAAAGTTAGAATATTCTGAATTTAGCATGATTAGTTTTTTAAAACCTTAAGATTAATCGTTTGGTGTATTGTGTCCTCTGTCAGTGGTCAGGAAGATAACCCGATGATCAATTCAACGCAAGCTTCACCAAGTACATATTCGCTGGGGAGTCACGTGATCACCTTCTTTACAGCGCTCAATGGGCATAGTAATATTTCCATATTTAGTTAGTGTACTATGTACACAGTTGTCGACGCATCTAACAGTAGATCACATTGCTTATATTGTTACAAGTGAGGTTTATTTTACAACACTCCGAATGAGTTCGTATATGCTATACACATAACACCTTGTTTTGTCCGTGTTCTATGAGGCACCATTCCACATCTCAGGCTACGTTGATCCATAAGTGCAATAACTCATTCATTCTGAAATATAATCATGACGTCACAGGTCAGAAAGAGTAATGAGAGGTCTGTTGTTCCAATGCAAGAAGGAAATGTGTTAATGAGTCCTTCATTAAGTGAGAACAAAGCATAGTAATGAGTGTCCCTATATGGAAGTGGCTACTACGAGGTTCAAATGTGATTCACAGGGAAAGGAATGTCATTGTTAGACATATTCCATTGATGCATGTATTTCGTGTAGTTATGACTGTCACATGTGGCAAAGACGGGTGTGAGTTGAATTTCCATAGAAACCACATGTCCAGTTCTTAACTCTTCTAGTGTTACCTCTTATAAGTTCCTTTTAACATTCAGTTGTCATGACAACTAAATAAAAAAATAAGGGTTAACAGTCTTGACTCTAAGAGGTCAGCTCGGAGAAATATAGAGTCGGTATCGCGAAACCCGTGTGTTGAAGACTGCAAAGTATGCCAGTCTGGTCTGAGACGTTTTAATACTGTAAAATTACATTCTTTTTCTAAAAGATGTTTGGAGTTCAAAATGTCGATTCAGTTTCCTTTTTTCAATGGAAAAATACTCGTTTAACCCATACCCAGAATCATTTTTTATGAGAAAAAATAGAGTGAAATAACGTAGTTTAGTGGATAACTTCTAAGAGATAAGATTACTTGAGCATTCATTAACAAAGAACAATGGATAGTAATGAATATCCTTATATGGAAACTTAGGTCACCAATCCCTCATTAATATGCAAGATAACTCATAATGAAAAGATAATCTACAGAGACATCAGAAGCAGGTGCACAGGTCAACTCAAGACTCGCCTTCTCTTCTTCCTCCTCTGGATAAACACCCTCCTCCTCCTCCTCCTCCTCCTCTGGATAAACACCCTCCTCCTCCTCCTCCTCAGGATAAACACCCTCCTCCTCCTCCTCCTCTGGATAAACACCCTCCTCCTCCTCCTCCTCCTCCTCCTCTGGATAAACACCCTCCTCCTCCTCTGGATAAACACCCTCCTCCTCCTCCTCCTCCTCTGGATAAACACCCTCCTCCTCCTCCTCCTCCTCCTCTGGATAAACACCAGATGAGGAGGAGGAGGAGGAGGAGGGTGTTTATCCAGAGGAGGAGGAGGGTGTTTATCCAGAGGAGGAGGAGGAGGAGGAGGAGGAGGAGGAGGAGGAGGGTGTTTATCCAGAGGAGGAGGAGGAGGAGGAGGAGGGTGTTTATCCAGAGGAGGAGGAGGAGGAGGAGGAGGGTGTTTATCCAGAGGAGGAGGAGGAGGAGGAGGAGGAGGAGGGTGTTTATCCAGAGGAGGAGGAGGAGGAGGAGGGTGTTTATCCAGAGGAGGAGGAGGGTGTTTATCCAGAGGAGGAGGAGGAGGAGGAGGAGGAGGAGGAGGGTGTTTATCCAGAGGAGGAGGAGGAGGAGGGTGTTTATCCTGAGGAGGAGGAGGAGGAGGGTGTTTATCCAGAGGAGGAGGAGGAGGAGGAGGAGGGTGTTTATCCAGAGGAGGAAGAAGAGAAGGCGAGTCTTGAGTTGACCTGTGCACCTGCTTCTGATGTCTCTGTAGATTATCTTTTCATTATGAGTTATCTTGCATATTAATGAGGGATTGGTGACCTAAGTTTCCATATAAGGATATTCATTACTATCCATTGTTCTTTGTTAATGAATGCTCAAGTAATCTTATCTCTTAGAAGTTATCCACTAAACTACGTTATTTCACTCTATTTTTTCTCATAAAAAATGATTCTGGGTATGGGTTAAACGAGTATTTTTCCATTGAAAAAAGGAAACTGAATCGACATTTTGAACTCCAAACATCTTTTAGAAAAAGAATGTAATTTTACAGTATTAAAACGTCTCAGACCAGACTGGCATACTTTGCAGTCTTCAACACACGGGTTTCGCGATACCGACTCTATATTTCTCAGAGCTGACCTCTTAGAGTCAAGACTCTTTTTCTAAAAGATGTTTGGAGTTCAAAATGTCGATTCAGTTTCCTTTTTTCAATGGAAAAATACTCGTTTAACCCATACCCAGAATCATTTTTTATGAGAAAAAATAGAGTGAAATAACGTAGTTTAGTGGATAACTTCTAAGAGATAAGATTACTTGAGCATTCATTAACAAAGAACAATGGATAGTAATGAATATCCTTATATGGAAACTTAGGTCACCAATCCCTCATTAATATGCAAGATAACTCATAATGAAAAGATAATCTACAGAGACATCAGAAGCAGGTGCACAGGTCAACTCAAGACTCGCCTTCTCTTCTTCCTCCTCTGGATAAACACCCTCCTCCTCCTCCTCCTCCTCCTCCTCCTCTGGATAAACACCCTCCTCCTCCTCCTCCTCAGGATAAACACCCTCCTCCTCCTCCTCCTCTGGATAAACACCCTCCTCCTCCTCCTCCTCCTCTGGATAAACACCCTCCTCCTCCTCTGGATAAACACCCTCCTCCTCCTCCTCTGGATAAACACCCTCCTCCTCCTCCTCCTCCTCCTCCTCCTCTGGATAAACACCCTCCTCCTCCTCCTCCTCCTCCTCTGGATAAACACCCTCCTCCTCCTCCTCCTCCTCCTCCTCCTCCTCTGGATAAACACCCTCCTCCTCCTCTGGATAAACACCCTCCTCCTCCTCCTCCTCCTCATCTGGTGTTTATCCAGAGGAGGAGGAGGAGGAGGAGGAGGGTGTTTATCCAGAGGAGGAGGAGGAGGAGGAGGGTGTTTATCCAGAGGAGGAGGAGGGTGTTTATCCAGAGGAGGAGGAGGAGGAGGAGGAGGAGGAGGAGGGTGTTTATCCAGAGGAGGAGGAGGAGGAGGGTGTTTATCCTGAGGAGGAGGAGGAGGAGGGTGTTTATCCAGAGGAGGAGGAGGAGGAGGAGGAGGGTGTTTATCCAGAGGAGGAAGAAGAGAAGGCGAGTCTTGAGTTGACCTGTGCACCTGCTTCTGATGTCTCTGTAGATTATCTTTTCATTATGAGTTATCTTGCATATTAATGAGGGATTGGTGACCTAAGTTTCCATATAAGGATATTCATTACTATCCATTGTTCTTTGTTAATGAATGCTCAAGTAATCTTATCTCTTAGAAGTTATCCACTAAACTACGTTATTTCACTCTATTTTTTCTCATAAAAAATGATTCTGGGTATGGGTTAAACGAGTATTTTTCCATTGAAAAAAGGAAACTGAATCGACATTTTGAACTCCAAACATCTTTTAGAAAAAGAATGTAATTTTACAGTATTAAAACGTCTCAGACCAGACTGGCATACTTTGCAGTCTTCAACACACGGGTTTCGCGATACCGACTCTATATTTCTCCGAGCTGACCTCTTAGAGTCAAGACTGTTAACCCTTATTTTTTTATTTAGTTGTCATGACAACTGAATGTTAAAAGGAACTTATAAGAGGTAACACTAGAAGAGTTAAGAACTGGACATGTGGTTTCTATGGAAATTCAACTCACACCCGTCTTTGCCACATGTGACAGTCATAACTACACGAAATACATGCATCAATGGAATATGTCTAACAATGACATTCCTTTCCCTGTGAATCACATTTGAACCTCGTAGTAGCCACTTCCATATAGGGACACTCATTACTATGCTTTGTTCTCACTTAATGAAGGACTCATTAACACATTTCCTTCTTGCATTGGAACAACAGACCTCTCATTACTCTTTCTGACCTGTGACGTCATGATTATATTTCAGAATGAATGAGTTATTGCACTTATGGATCAACGTAGCCTGAGATGTGGAATGGTGCCTCATAGAACACGGACAAAACAAGGTGTTATGTGTATAGCATATACGAACTCATTCGGAGTGTTGTAAAATAAACCTCACTTGTAACAATATAAGCAATGTGATCTACTGTTAGATGCGTCGACAACTGTGTACATAGTACACTAACTAAATATGGTAATATTACTATGCCCATTGAGCGCTGTAAAGAAGGTGATCACGTGACTCCCCAGCGAATATGTACTTGGTGAAGCTTGCGTTGAATTGATCATCGGGTTATCTTCCTGACCACTGACAGAGGACACAATACACCAAACGATTAATCTTAAGGTTTTAAAAAACTAATCATGCTAAATTCAGAATATTCTAACTTTATCTCGAGTCATAGAAATGTATCATGACAATGGTTAACTAACACTATGCTAAGATCACCTTTTTAAAACCTTAAGATTAATCGTAACTGTTTTGTAAAAAGAGATAAAAAAAAGACAATATAAGAATACATTGATCGATCATGTCTGACTATATTAAAGAGCACATAGGTAAAGGTAACTACATCACTATGTCTCTTAATTATGATGGTTCTTCAATGGGACGCCATTTGTGGTGCACACATCCTTGAACAAAGGGAACATTGAATTTGAACATGTACTTTTTTTTTCCTAAATGAGAATTCGTTGGACTCATGATAACATAATAAACTCAATCAAGGTTTTTTTTCATACACATCATACATCATGTAGAAACAGACTATAACATCTACAGCCAGGAATCGCAATGCCATAGCATGTACCCAAAAGCTGTGCGCCGCTCGCACACCAAAGTATAGTCTGTATCAGAAATCACTTTGTTACATTTCATAAAAAGTAAATTTTCATAAAATCACTATGAGTGTTCTATTTCTTGCTTTGTAAAATGTTTAACGAGTGATGTTTTATCAACAACAACAAAAAAAAAGAAGAAGAATTATATCTAATTTCTGTTGGGTATTAAACTCTACAAATGGATTAGTTAAATAAGAATCTGTTTTAAGTTTAACTGTTAAATAATCTGAATTATTTTGCCAAAAGCATGGTGTACAAATGCATACATAACATTACAAAAATGCTTTACACAAATATGCATTAGAGGTAGACAGATGAGAAAGAAAGAAAACAGATTTCATTGTAACTAATTACATATCGGTAAATAATTTGTAAAAATATTTTGATTAAAATTATTACTCACCTAAGACGACTCTGACACAGCAGCACGTGACCTCCATTCTCCTCATTCATTCCGTCTTCAATACTGTCAGCAAGGTTAGAGTGTAAATGTCAGTCACTCAACACGACCGTTGAGTTTTATAACACATATTGACATAGATCACACTCTTATTCCTGGGCTGATAATCTCAGCAGACGCAGCCCCCCCGAATGAGCATGTAGAGAGGGGGCAAAAAGGCGGCAAAATTCAGTCACAATAACATTCCATTTCGCGTGCGATGTCAAGTTTCCATATGAGGATATTCATTACTATCCATTGTTCTTTGTTAATGTAAGTAAATTGCATCTGGTCAGTTGACCCTGTATTCATCTAATTCACCTGATACATCACTTATACATTTACATATTAATGAGTTATCTTGCATATTAATGAGGGATTGGTGACCTAAGTTTCCATATAAGGATATTCATTATTATCCATTGTTCTTTGTTAATGAACGCTCAAGTAATCTTATCTCTTAGAAGTTATCCACTAAACTACGTTATTTTACTCTATTTTTTCTCATGAAAATGATTCTGGGTATGGGTTAAACGAGTATTTTTTCCATTGAAATAGGAAACTGAACCGACATTTTGAACTCAAACATCTTTGAGAAAAAAGAATAGAATTTTACAGTATTAAAACGTCATATACCAGACTGGCATACATTACAGTCTTCAACACACGGGTTTCGCGATACCGACTCTATATTTCTCCGAGCTGACCTATAGCTAGGAGTCAAGACTGTTAACCCTTATTTTTTTTTTATAGTTGTCATGGCAACTGTTTGTTACAAGGAACTTATAAGAGGTAACACTAGAAGAGTTAAGAACTGGACATGTGGTTTCTATGGAAATTCAACTCACACCCCTCTTTGCCACATGTGACAGTCATTACTACGCGAAATCCATGCATCAATGGAATATGTCTAACAATGACATTCCTTTCCCCGTGAATCATATTTGAACCTCGTAGTAGCCACTTCCATATAGGGACACTCATTACTACGCTTTGTTCTCACTTAATGAAGGACTCATTAACACACTGCATTCGTGCATTGGAACAACAGACCTCTCATTAGCCTTTCTGACCTGTGACGTCATGATTATATTTGACTATAAATGAGTTAATGCACTTGCAGCTCAACTTAGTCTCATATCGCTTTGTGGAACGGGGGCCCCATAGAACTGACTTGTAGGTCAGGCGCGAGATTCAAACCGAGGACACGTGACACCCATGAGCGTTCATGGCAACGTCGGCCATGTTGTTTTTAGACACTTGTTGTTCTACATTTAACGAATGGTCAAGTAATTAATTGCATGATTGCATCCAATCAGTTGACCCTTAATGAATGTAATTGAATATCGGGAGATCTTTCTATGTGAACTTGTTCCTGGGCTTTTTAATATTACCACACATAGCCCAGAATGCGCACAGAGAAATGTCTTCAATGCGAAAGGTTCAAATGTTCACCACATGTTCTCTCGCCAAAATGGTCTCACAATGACATTCCATTCCGCGTGAGTCAAGACCCAACCCAACCCCGGTCGTAGTAACATGTCCATATAGGAACATTCATTACTATCCCGTGTTCTACGGTTAACGAATGGTCAAGTCATTAATTGCATGATTGCATTTGGTCAGTTGACCCTTTATTAACCTAATTGACCTGTGACGTCATGCATACATTTGCATATTAATGAGTTATTCTGCATATTAATGAGGCAATGACATTGACAACACCCCACCCCCCACCCCCCACCCCCAAGGTCAAGGTTATGTGACGTCATCAGTCACGTGAGGTTACTAGGTGCACTTGTGACGTCATCAAATGAGGATTTGAGGATGGATACTTCTTACTTATTATCTACTTACATTGATTGTAGAAGGATCAGAGGTGGATTACGCGTAATGGTGGGAGGCATGATAAATGATGGTATGAAGGGAAGGAGTACATGGTGTTGGAGGAAGGAATAAATGGTGTGGTAGGGAGGAGTAAATGGTGTAGGAGATTAGGAATAAATGGTGTGGTAGGGAGGAATAAATGGTGTGGTAGGGAGGAATAAATGGTGTGGTAGGGAGGGGTAGATGGTCTAGGAGATTAGGAATAAATGGTGTGATAGGGAGGGGTAAATGGTGTAGGAGATGAGGAATAAATGGTGTGGTAGGGAGGAGTAAATGGTGTAGGAGATTAGGAATAAATGGTGTAGGAGATGAGGAATAAATGGTGTGGTAGGGAGGGGTAGATGGTGCAGGAGATTAGGAATAAATGGTGTGGTAGAGAGGAGTAAATGGTGTAGGAGATTAGGAATAAATGGTGTGGTAGGGAGGAGTAAATGGTGTGGTAGGGAGGGGTACATGGTGTGGTAGGGAGGAGTACATGGTGTGGTAGGGAGGGGTACATGGTGTGGTAGGGAGGAGTAAATGGTGTGGTAGGGAGGGGTAGATGGTGTGGTAGGGAGGGGTACATGGTGTGGTAGGGAGGAGTACATGGTGTGGTTGGGAGGGGTACATGGTGTGGTTGGGAGGGGTACATGGTGTTAGAGATGAGGAATAAATGGTGTGGTAGGGAGGGGTAAATGGTGTAGGAGATGAGGAATAAATGATGTGATAGGGAGGAGGAAATTGTGCAGGAGATTAGGAATAAATGGTGTGGTAGGGAGGAGGAAATGGGGTAGGAGATTAGGAATAAATGGTGTGGTAGAGAGGAATAAATGGTGTGGAAGGGAGGAGTCAATGGAGTGGTAGGGAGGAGTACATGGTGTAGGAGAGAGGGGTACATGGTGTAGGAGAGAGGAGTACATGGTGTGGTAGGGAGGGGTAAATGGTGTAGGAGAGAGGGGTACATGGTGTGGTAGGGAGGGGTAGATGGTGTAGGAGATGAGGAATAAATGGTGTGGTAGGAAGGAGTAGATGGTGTAGGAGATTAGGAATAAATGGTGTGATAGGGAGGAGTAAATGGTGTAGGAAATGAGGAATAAATGGTGTAGGAGATGAGGAATAAATGGTGTGGTAGGGAGGGGTAGATGGTGTAGGAGATAAGGAATAAATGGTGTGGTAGGGAGGGGTAGATGGTGTAGGAGATGAGGAATAAATGGTGTGGTAGGGAGGAGGAAATGGAGTGGTAGGGAGGAGTCCATGGTGTAGTAGATTAGGAATAAATGGTGTGGTAGGGAGGAGTAAATGGTGTGGTAGGGAGGGGTACATGGTATGGTAGGGAGGAGTACATGGTGTGGTAGGGAGGAGTAAATGGTGTGGTAGGGAGGAGTACATGGTATGGTAGGGAGGAGTAAATGGTGTGATAGGGAGGAGTAAATGGTGTGGTAGGGAGGAGTAAATGGTGTGGTAGGGAGGAGTAAATGGAGTGGTAGGGAGGAGTACATGGTATGGTAGGGAGGAGTACATGGTGTGGTAGGGAGGAGTAAATGTTGTGGTAGGGAGGAGTACATGGTATGGTAGGGAGGAGTACATGGTGTAGGAGAGAGGGGTACATGGTGTGGTAGGGAGGAGTAAATGGAGTGGTAGGGAGGAGTAAATGGTGTAGGAGAGAGGGGTACATGGTGTGGTAGGGAGGAGTAAATGGAGTGGTAGGGAGGAGTAAATGGTGTGGGAGAGAGGGGTACATGGTGTGGTAGGGAGGAGTAAATGGTGTGGTAGGGAGGAGTACATGGTATGGTAGGGAGGAGTACATGGTGTGGTAGGGAGGAGTACATGGTGTAGGAGAGAGGGGTACATGGTGTGGTAGGGAGGAGTAAATGGTGTGGGAGAGAGGGGTACATGGTGTGGTAGGGAGGAGTAAATGGTGTGGTAGGGAGGGGTACATGGTATGGTAGGGAAGAGTACATGGTGTGGTAGTGAGGAGTAAATGGTGTGGTAGGGAGGAGTACATGGTGTAGGAGAGAGGGGTACATGGTGTGGTAGGGAGGAGTAAATGGTGTGGTAGGGAGGAGTAAATGGTGTGGTAGGGAGGAATAAATGGAGTGGTAGGGAGGAATAAATGGAGTGGTAGGGAGGAGTACATGGTGTGGTAGGGAGGAGTACATGGTGTGGTAGGGAGGAGTTAATGGAGTGGTAGGGAGGAGTAAATGGTGTGGTAGGGAGGAGTACATGGTGTGGTAGGGAGGAGTAAATGGAGTGGTAGGGAGGAATAAATGGTGTGGTAGGGAGGAATAAATGGAGTGGTAGGGAGGAGTAAATGGTGTAGGAGAGAGGGGTACATGGTGTGGTAGGGAGGAGTAAATGGTGTGGTAGGGAGGAGTACATGGTGTAGGAGAGAGGGGTACATGGTGTGGTAGGGAGGAGTACATGGTGTAGGAGAGAGGGGTACATGGTGTGGTAGGGAGGGGTACATGGTTAGGTAGGGAGGGGCAGATGGTGTGGTAGGGAGGTGTACATGGTGTGGTAGGGAGGGGTAGATGGTGTAGGAGGGACAGGTACATGGTGTAAGAGGAAGGAATACATGGTGTAGGAGATTAGTAATAAATGGTGTTGTAGCGAGGAGTAGATGGTGTAGGTATTGATGGGAGCAGTACATGGTGTAGGAATGGATACGTCCCACGTAGTACAAGCATCCACACACACTAGTGCGTGCATGTCACTATACAAGTTAAACACTCCTGAACAGAACTTTAAACCCCATGTCACCACACCTCATGCTGGGTTTAGCAGGGAAACTTTAGGAAAGGGTTTAAAACATTTGAGGCAGGATATGCTCACCTTTTCGCGAACACCTGATATAATCACTATTACTGACATACTGACGTTGTCGCAATCTTTCAATAGACAATGCTTTCAGTAGAGATTTCTTATGATTATGGAAATGTTTTTGTCACTTTTATTTGTTTAGCTGGAATTCATTGTGGTTGTTAGGAATGGTGTATTTCATAAAGCATACCTGATAAGCCTTGTTACAGATCCAATTAAAACCTCTACAGGAAGGACAAGTATCCTTTGCTGCAGCCAAGTCATCAATTGCCTGTCTCAGCCATCGTTTTGCCTCATGTGGTTGTGGGTTAATTTTTGATGGATCCTGATCTGGATGTCTACATTCATAGTTCTGAAAACGGGTCTGTTGTTCAGAACTTCTCTTGTCCAAATGTTCAAAGAAGAACGGATTTGTTGCCCCAGCATGCTCATTTTCAAGTTCCATCGCAGTTCTCTTAATGTCCAAACATATTTTGGTAAAGAAAGCTTCCCTATCAGGATTCCTGTCAGGATGCTGGGCCAAGTAAAGTCTTTTCTTTACTGTGTTTCTCTCCTTCTCATCTGAACAGTTCCTCCACAAGGGTGTAAAACTCTGTCTATTTTCCTTACACCTTTGATCAATATGTGATGCGGAGTCTCCACGCTGATTTACGTTTTTCCTCAAAACGTTGTAAAGCTTTAGTCCAGGCATTTCCTCTAATCGACCTTCCCCAACTTCAACCAGATACATTCTTCTGATTGGCAAGATCTCCTTCCTCAGTACATTCTTCACAACAGCATAGATATATACTGGGTTGGCATTTTCAGGAACTTCATCTTGTACACCAGGGTCAGTGATGGGATCGTAAACCTCCAGTCCAACATATTCCCCTTCATTAAACACATCAAAACTGTTGTCCAGAAGCCAGTGCATTTCTTCTGGTATAAACGCCCCAGTAGAAGAAACAATTGTTTGCTCTCTTTGTCCTGCAAAATAATTATATGTCCTAATTTCGAAGTCATCTAAATGACTTCTGATCATTTCTGGAACTGAGTCAAAAATGTGATGCACATAACGTATCGACCTTCCCAGTTTGAATAAGGTCAGTTCATCAATCATTGTTTCTAAAGCACCAAGTAATGTCACCTGGTGTATCTCGCAGTCGATGTATAGACATATTTTGGAAATAGAGCCTTCTTTTTCACGTTCCAAACAAAACCTCTTTTTTCCCTTACTCTGATGCACCAGATTTCCATTCCGTCTAAGTTCAGTCTGCAAGTTTTTGACCTGAAGAATTTTTAAATGTGCAAGGCTTTCCTCAATGCTCTTTGCTTCAAATGGTTCCAGACTTTGTTCATTTTGCTGATATTTTTCATGATTGACAAGTCTCACAATTGCTTCAACAAATTCAGACCCCTGTACACTATTCTTGTATTTCTTGACTAAATCACCAGCATATGCTCTTAGCTTACTGTCTTGATCAACATTTTCTTCAACCAGAGATGTCAACGTCTGCAGTCGATAACATTCTGGTAGCATAGCTAAGAAACCCAGAGGATCCATATTCATTTCGGATAAATTCAGTGTTTGGAATCCTAGGAAATACTGTAAATCAAGGGATCTCACTCTTTCAGACAGTACAGTGTTGTTGTTAAACACCAGGTGTCTAGAGTCTGTTAACTGGAACTTGTTGTCAGGAAGATACAGAGAGGACACCTGTAATGTGCATTCTTCAGTTTTCTTTTCCCTTTTTAGGCAATTAAACATTGACTCAACTGCTTTTTTAACACTTCCTAGGTCATTAGAATTCAATGGTCTTCCTTTTGTCTTGCAGTAGAGTGTCTTCAGCACACAGGCATACAGGTTTGCATGTACATCCCTTGAAGAACCAAGGTCAATGAATACATCAAGGAATTGTGTAAACTGATCTGGCAGTGCATACATGTATCCTTTTACAATTTCATCTGGGTGTATGTTTTTAACAATTTTATCAGCTGAAACCATACACAGTACAGTTGGAACGTACATGATGGAAAGATCTTTCAGGCAATGCTTGATCATATTGCGGACACGAGGATTGAGTAAATGTCTGTAGATTGACATCATGACATGACGAACAGTGTTGTCAAGTGACAACAATTTTCTCTCAGAATTCTGATTTTGGATATTCGCAAGAGAAGTGCAAATGTTTTGGATATGACTTAAAACCTTTTCCGGGTGAGGATCATCTTGAAATCCAAGAAAAAACTGCAGTTGTTTGTGATTTCTCCTTGCAAAACTCCATGAGGATGGATCTGCATCATGGTGGAACATCAGGCAGCTTGTCCAGACATAATGACAGTGATGTGGGGCAAGTGATTCTGAGTAGGAAACTAGATGTTTTCCCTCACCAAACTGAGGGTATATGACTGTCAGTTCTTTTCCCAGGTATTCATCAGTGATACTGTGTGGTAATAAGAATCTGATACTCTTAATCTGTGAAAGTGCATATCCATCCTCAATATATTCTTCATGCATCATTCCGAGACATGCCATCAAAGCCTTTGACTTCTTTTCAACATCTGTAGTCATTCTCTGTCGCCCAAGTTTTTCAACTTGCTTAGCATATGCCAAAAAATGCTCAGAAGTAACATGGTCTTGTAAACCTAAATATTTCAAAAACGTTTGCCACACCCCTTCATCATAGGGTGGAGGTGCAAATTGAGATTGGTCACACATCAATGTGTAAACATCAACATCCCGACTGTAGAACTGACTAGCGCACTGGAGTGTTCCATTTGATGCTTCAATAAATTTTACACTTTTCAGCTTCTCAATGAGTTGTTTTTGCTCATCACTAAATTCCGCAGACTTTTTCAACAGCTCATCACGTATATACTTCAAATGTACTGGTAGAACAGACGTTGGCAGATACTGAAAATTGGGAAGAATAAGATCTGTATAAAGTTGCTCCTGTGTATGCACATGTATACCCATGAAGCTGTAAAGTTCTGTGCATGAATTAAATCCTTTAAGTAATACCATACTTGTACCACGGGTCCAATCACTGACACCATCACTAGGCCCTTTAGAGTAATCCTTTACTACAAAGTGTCTCTGGTGAGTATGCAGAGCAACCTGTTCTTCAGACATTGATTCGAAAATGGGAATCTGTGTAAGCAGCTGTTTTGTTCTTTGTTCACCTATTTCATCATTTATCTTGTCAACATTTTCACTAAAGTATTGTAAAAATGCTCGACAGTCTACTGCAGTGATATCCTGACAAGTGCTGAAATCAAAGTTTGATAACAACTTCAATATTGTGACTGGCATAGTCAAGCTGGCTGCAATGGATGAAGTGATTGTAGTGGCATCATCACTGCCACAAAGCAAAGAACTGTCAAGTTGTGGAACATCCATGTTACGTAAAGCTGTTTCAAATTTCTTTGGGGAAACTGACTTACTATCGATTACACTTCCACTCTTTTTGATAGGGTAGAGAATAAGATTTTTACCATTGTCTTTTGTAGATGGAAACAAGGACCAATCTTTTACATATGCCAGACCTAAAGGAGATGTACTATTGTTCGTCTGTGTGAACAAGAACTTCCAGAAGTCTCGAATCCAATGTTGTGATGGAAAATCTGAGTTTTGCCAAGGAACAGGCCTTCCAGTGCAAAATATATTCTTAGAAAGTGTTTGTTCTATCAACTTTGAAAAAGCAATAATGTCAAGCTCCTTGAAAACAGGTGTTGTTTCTATATAGTTTTCATACAGTCCAACAATATCTTTGTGCAGTAGCAGATCAGGTGTTCCTGCAAGCAGATCTGTAAACCTTGTGACAAAAAAAGGGTTTGATGCATCAAACGTGCACAGTTTCATAGATTCAGTAACTGCCAGGGGTAAAGATTGTAACTCAGAAGAAAAATCTTCATGAAGCTGACAGAAGCGTGTCAGCAACTCAAGTGATTTAAGATGTTTCAAAACTGTGAGTTCTAACTGCAAAGCCACTGACCCAAGGCTACATCTATCTTGAGAGCCAGAACTGTGAGATTTAAGAAAATCTATGACAGATTTTGGTGTCACACAATTCATTTTACTTTCCATGCATGTGTCAGCAATAATCTTCAGAATTCTGCCTGGAGAATATATAACTTTCATCTGCAAGTCTTTGAGTATCTCAGTAAGCCTGCAAGCAACTTCCTGTGGTTGAAGTTGTTGGATCCAATCATTTGTTGAATCACTCTGTGATTTCTTTAGAGGGAAATATATTTCAAGGTTATTGAAATATCCAGGGAAACCTTTCTTGCATGAAGCTGGTACCCACAAAACTTTGCATTTTAAATGTTCTTTATCTTCTTTTTTGAAATCAGCAAATATTCCTCCTGATGGATTTACGACAGCGAAAAGCTTTCTCTCTTTTGACACAACATCTGTGTAAAATGAAACAACAAGATCATTCCATAGTTGACTTTTTGTGTGGCTTCTATCAGGAAAGAAGCTATAAAAGCAGTCGAGATGTTCATGAACACAGTTGTGTGACTTGACCTTGGTCGATCCAGTTCTTGTCTTCATTGACTGCATAGCTGCGATATACGCAGGAACTATGATGGCATTTACAACATGTTCATTCCAACATGACCTATAGTCCTTATTGTCATACCATAGGTTTCTTCTTGATTCATGATCAAAGGCAAAGTTGCCATTGACATGAACAGGCAACCCAGTGTGGATCGGCAAAGGCAGGGTACAAAATGCTTTACCTTGGAATTCTACCTCTTTTTTCTCCTCAGTACACAGTAGCATGGCAACACCACCTCTTGGTAATAGACGAATTTCTCCATCCTCCCAAGCTGATATGAGGGCTTCTGGAATAGGTGTTGCCTTAGAAAATCCAGAATGGAGAAATACCACCCAATGTTGCTGTCTACCTTCAGATTCTTTAATACTGAGAGACAACTCAACTTCCAAAGGCGATACATCTTCAAGACCAAAACCAACGGAAGGATTTCTTATCTTTTGAGTCTGATTTTTCAAATGAGACATGTACCCCTCATGTACAGACATATCATTTTCACTCATTGTTGCTTCAACACAATATTCTACATCAAGTCTACCATCTTCTGTAATGCTGGCAATAGATATTTGTTTCACATATTGAAGAAATAGAAGAAATTCGGGCATGTCAGCCCTGAATTCATCTAAAAGTTCACTAACATCTTGTGGACTGACTTCTTTGACTTTTATCTTTGATTCAGCAGCCATTTCTCGTGTCCTTAAAGGAAATCGAAAAAGTGTCCCTTTATTTTCTTTCGAGATGTCAATTACAACACGATCTTCAAGATAACCTGAAAATGTGTCTGTATATTTCTCTCTCAATTCATTCAACTGTGATATTCGAACTCCAGGTTTTTCAGATGTGGCACGAGGTACATACTTCACATGTGGGTCAAGGAAACATATAGTTTTGTCCGTTCCTGGTCCTGCAGTGATGAATGAGGGGACATCAGTCAGGTGATAAACAACATTGAATCCAACTCCATATTGTCCAGTCTTTAAAGGGTCATCATTCTTACTTCCTACACCTAATTTCTGAATACCTTCAAGGTCATCTTCTGTAAAGTAGGCATTGTTATAAACACAGAGTGCAGGGCCTTGAACAGAGCTCAGTCGATCATTGAGGAGTTTTTCTGTTGGCAGATGTCTGAAATCCTTTAGAAACATCAGTTTTGTTGCTTCAGCATCATCTGCATTCTGTAGCAGTTCTTTCAGGATTGAAGAATCACATGGGTATCCACTAAGAAGTCCTTTCAGTCGCGTTGTAAGATCTTCACCAGCTCCAAATTCAGAGAAACATGGTGAGAAGCTTTGAATGTTTTCTTTCAGATCAACTTCTCGCTTCCCTTTGACACCTAACAATTTGGCTGCAGACTGATGAATACACGGATGCACAAATCGCATCTTTTCATTTTTACAAACAAATCTGCAATCATCTAGGCAAAGTGAATCTACTTGAGACATTATTCTATATTCATCTGGTAATGAAATGATAATGCCCTCTGGTAAACTCACAGATGTAACCAGTTCTGAAAGATAGAGTGTAGCTCGCCCTAACAATGTCAGTCTTTCCTCAGAAACAGTTTTAGCATCTGCTTCTCTGGTGATTTTTTCTATACAATTCAGTATTCCATTCACTTCAAAGCTATCTCTCACACCAATGGTCACTAAAAATGATTTGTACACACTTAAACTTTTGTCAGCTTCATATAGAAATGGAGATAAATCACATGGAAGATTGAAAGCTACCCGACAGGGTTTTATCATCTGTTTTCCAGTTAGCACTGCTTCTTTCTCTCTTAAAAACTGTAGAGTCTGTTCATGATTTTTCTGATCATTTTCAACTATGTTGTTCATGAATTTGTATATGTCTTTGCATATTCTCTCCAATTCAATGAATTTCTCATCACTGGTCAATGAATTCATTTCCTGTGAAACATATACCAGTTGATTTGCTACAACACTCACATCAACATCTTCCCTTCTGTTAACGCCAAGCCTGGAGAGGAGTTCAATGTCAAATCCTGAGTTACTGTCAACATGGTCATCAAGAATTAGCTGAGAACATGCTACCAAACTCGAGAGATTCTTATCATACAATTCCTTTGGACATGCCACTATTTTTCTTTTTTCTTCTTCACCTTTCCATGGTAAAGGCCAGGAAGGGGGGCACTTGAGAACAGGTAGAAAGGATATATCATGTAATGCAGTCTTAATGTCCTCATGGCATTCAATATTATTATTCAGGAAGAGAATCAAGGCTGTCACTTTACACTTTGCTTCTGCTTCCCTTTTTGTTTGAAAAAGCTTTTTAATAGTCTCTGCTGTTGATACAATGTCCCTTTTTGAGATGTCTTTCTCTGTTTTCAGACCAAGAAGAAGTAATCCTCCTCTGAGTCTGTCTGTTCGTGTGTGCCTATCTGCTGGGAATTTGTCTTCTCCCAGGAATAAGTCTTTCAGGAATGGGTCATCTTGGCTAAACAGATCACAAGCTCTCAGTCCAGATGACCCTCCACTGGATGAAAGGAACGGTACCTCTGAAGCAATTTGCCTGGTCTTATTCACAATATGAAGGTGATTCTCCATGAGAAACTCCATAAAATCTACCATATGACTTTCTGTATATTTTCTTTTGTTGTGAAGCATCATTTGAAGGATTCGTCGACTGACATCAAGAAATGGTCTTTCTGTTGCACCAAGTGTCAGGGCCAGGTGTCTCACTGCAGCAGATGAACACTGAATATACCTCTCTGGGTAGGGTACAGGTATTTGTTCATCAGGAGCCAGAGTACATAAGGTTTCCACTGAACAATCACTGTTGTCTGTCACAGTAAATAGCTGTAACTTCCTCAACACTGCTTTACTTCCCTTGGACAACTGGCGCTGGCAGGTTCTCATGTAGGCCACCAAAGCAGACCTTTCCTGTTTGGAGGATTCGGAGTTGAACAGTTGTACAGCTGTGATAAGTTTCCTTCTGTATACTTTCTCTAATGCTCTTACAAGACCAACTGGATTTGAGTACTGAATGATTGTCCCAAGAACATGTGAATTTTTCAGCACAAAGTCAGGAACATATATTAAATGGACAATGCCTAGTTTCTTCAGCGCTGCACCTACATTTGGAGGTAAAGATTCAGAGTGCCTCACTGACTGAGCAATGAAGACATCATCGATGCTGTGGAGTCTTCCTCTTCCAGAGGCATCAATATCCGGCACAATAAGAAAACCACTGAACACAGATTCAACATCAAATCCATGGGCTGTAATATAGATCCACACTTGCCTGAGCCAGCTGACATCCAAGGATCGGGAAGGGAGTTCAGCATTACCTTCTGGGAAATGCCTCAACAGACATTTCTGGAGCATGCCAGGGAAGGCAGCAGATGACATCACGGAAAGGCCTTTCCATCCTAAAAGGAAAGCATTATAATCAGTCAAATCAGATAAGTGTAGTCATACAGCCTCTAAGCTGAGTGTAGTTAAACAGATTTCTTCTGGAATTTCTGGAAGATCAGAACACAAGATAATATATCAAAATATTAACTAATGAACCAGAACAATTTGGATAAATGTTGTCATCAGTACTAGTAATGTTTGCAAAATGTAATCTTCCTTGGACTAGTTCCTGCACAGCATACAGAATGCATTTTGAGAGGACTTTATGTTAAAATATGGCATACAAATCCATATAGCTCAACGACATATTGCCTTAAAACTAAATTCCATTTCATTTTCTAAACAACTTATTAGGTGGCATTACACAATAGGTAGGTTGGAATGGAACCGAAACATGACGGACATAATTCAGTTCAGGTCAGCTAAAACTCGTAAAATGTATCTCAACCAAAAGGTGAAAACGACTGAATAATAAATAGGTTTTTAAAAATGGCTGTTGTGGTTGCCAAATTGAAAACTGTATTTGAAACCCTTGAACAATTGGTGGGATCAAGTTTCATCTTCTTCGTGAGGGAAAGGAACTTGCGTTAGTTTTGTTTGTTTGTTTGTTGTTTGATGAGCATCGATCCATGCAACTGGAATACAATGTCATGTGTAAACCAAGTCAGCAAGCCTGACCACCCGATCCCGTTAGTCGCCTCTTACGACAAACGTAGTCGCTTATTACGGCAACCATGGGTTGCTGAAGACCTATTCTATCCCGGATTTTCATAGGTCACATGCTTAAGTTCAAAGGTCAAACCAAAGATGTATATAGGTAGGATAACCAGTCTGTTCTGATTGTCTTCACTGGTCTGAGATGCGTTAATTGCCAGAGCAGGGTTTCATCGGTCGGCTATGGCACACTAAGAATCGTAGGTAATTCACTATCTGAAGACATTGTGTTTTGATTTTTACAGATTGCAGCCCTTACGTAGCATTTTATGAACTAAAAGTAAGAGTTGTCATTACTTAGAATGTGTAAGAAAGCTACCAATGTCTTGTTTTCGTGATTAAACTATTGTCCTTTCAAAGTATAGTAGCAGCAAAATTGTAAATTTATGCATCAATTTATGAAGTGGAGGATTAGGCAAGTCCTTAGTTACATTGGTCCGATTAAAGAACTATGTGTGTTTAAAGTTTATGCAAATTTGTATCATATGAAATATACTTTTTTTTTAGATTTTCACTTACGTATATCATGACATTTTTGGTTACATGGAAATATTATTGAGGTCTTCCATAATCTTCATGGGTTTTAATCACAATTTCAAGAAAATCTACTGAACTAATTCTTTTGAGAAATAATGATTTTGATAATTTTGATTTTGGCAAAATGTTTGTTGAATTGACTGAAGGTTTGTTTTTTAAATGCCAAACTTGCCGTCAAAACGTACAAATAAAAACATCCATTTTTATCTTAGTTTCTAATGCTTACTGTTCACCGAACCTCCATGTTCACAATTTTTTCTCAAGATAATATTTGTCATATTTTCATAAAAATTAGTAACATCTAGATCCTTAGATAGTCAATATAATATAATAAAATATGATGAAAGTTCTGAATATAATTAAAGATATAGATCTATATGTGCATTGCATTTTTTTATACTATCCTAAATATATAGGTTGTTGTAGGAGCTCATAACATTTTCGCATTGTTATCAAGATAGCACATATTTTGCTAAAAATATAAATTGTAAAGGTCGAGATATATCAAACTAAAACGAAGAAATTGTTATGGAAGTTTAGTTGATCTATATGTTATCATTTATTAAAATTCACCTATAAATTAATTAATTGTATATGACTATTGCCTCTTAGATGCCCCGTACTCCTCGGCCTGCGAGAGAAAGGTAATCGGTTGTAAGCATCCTACATCACACTATCACATACATTTAGAGGACGTTAAGCATAACAGAATATATATACTAAAAACATGCATTTGCACTCGCCTTTTAAAGCGAATCGTTGTGTTTGGACCCCTGAACCCTGACACGGACAAAATTAATACTGCTTCGCTCATAGTGGACACTGGTAGACTGTCGTCCTAGATGTCGATTTATCTGTGGTATTCATCTCTGTCTGGTATTCGTGGGTCGTTCACATGTGCTGTCAGTTTACTTGACCTGCTTATGTGGTGCACATCACCAAGGCTGTTGCTTCCAGGTTCCCATCCTATCTATATAATCTTTTGTCGCCCCATAAAATATTGAGAAATACGGAAAATACATTTTGAGTCCCTCTACCAACATTACATGTACCAAATTTGAATAGAAGGGTTCACATTATGTTTATGTATAGGATAACGTTTCAGCTTCATTGATCCAGTGATTTCTGAGGAAATAATGTTTACAGTATGAAATTCAAATCGAAGTTTAGCACATTGCCAAAAAGAGCGTCCCTCATTCCAAATGTCAATGGTAAGGTTTGCTAAATGTAGGTGTAGGGCTTACTTGGGGCTCCTTGAGTTAACAAACGGCCTTATTTCATCAGCTTTCATTTCAGTCACTAATACACCATGATGAGTCTTTGCATTGCTCAAATGCTTCATGTCATTGTCAGTTATGTTTTTAACTACTGTTTGTTAGCAGCTAATTAGTGTCTACAAGCTGGGGACATGTGTCAGCTGTCAAATAGCCTACCAATGTGATTCAGGGTGCCATTTTTTCATATGGTTATTTTTACTGATAGGTGTTTTTACTGTAGAAAGACTTTTGCATTACATGCAAAAACGACAGTAGCCCCACCCCTACCTTTCCTGTAATGACCAAAAAATTTCCACTTGAAACATGTATCCATGTATCATTTGGACTTGGACCTCATGAATATGTATCTATATCCTGGTCACTATTGTAGTCATATGCATTAGTCGTGTTATGAGTTATGCTTAAATGTTCGCCTATTCTTTTCAAATAATTTTTTATTATTGGGATTTACAAATAGTTGTACCATTATGCTACATGTCATGCCATATTCGAGATGATGAAACAGTTAATGTGCGATGAAATGATGGATTAATGGACATCAAATAATGCGAAGTGGCAAAAACACACACCAGCCTTCATTCAGAAAAACCAAAACCTAGAGTATACAAAGGAAAACATGACAGGATATAGTGAGTGAGTTGGGTTTAACACCACTTTTAACAGTATTCCAGTCATATCACGGCGTGTCAGCTTAATGTGGGAGGAAAGCCCCAAGTGATGCAGGTCTCAGACGTTTACCACTTCGGTGAAACCCCAAAACCTAGAAACATAATCGGGGAGAACCGGGATTAGAACCCACAATCATAGGTTTCTGGCGTGTCTAAGGGACGCAACTCTGCACAGCGTATCGCGTCGCCTTAGACGACTGGGCCACCCGTGCCCCTGACAGGATATAAGCTCCATGAATCTTTGTTTCAGGAGAACTGCAAATATCTACGGCTGTTATTGGTTGTATCAAGATAAAAGCAACCTACCGCCACCTGCCCGTTTCATCAGAGCTTGTTGTAAATCTTCAGGAAGGTCCAGTGAAACCAACTGACTTTCCAGCCCTGGGAAGAGTTTGACATCCCCTGGCTGGTCACAGATGAACACAGCAGCAGGTGCTCCGAACGCCACAAAGTTGCCATCAGCCACTGGAAGAAGACACAGACCCCTCAGGTGCTTGTACTGATCAGATTCCAGGAGATATTTCAACAGCATGAGTTTCTTCTGTCTTGGTAATCTTGTAAAATGGCTGTTCAATCTCAGTGTGTCACAGACATCTTTAGGTGTCACTTTGTGAATGTGGGAGCTGAAATGGTTTTCTAAAGTTCTCATGAGTTTTGAAGGTACTGGGACGATGTATCTCTTGTAAAGAGTAAATATTTCAATGATTAACGAATAAGCGTCACTGGCCACATCCACAAGAAAGGCATCCTTCATCTTGATTCCCATCCTCTGGTCACTCGGTGTGAACAGTAAAGGTATGTTGTGTAGCTGCTTCAGCAATGTTGAAACAAGCGGCTTCCAATTCACATCAACATCATCAATGTCTGGTATCATTCTGTAGATTTGCTGAATGATGATAATTGAATTAGTATGCACCTTGCAACATTGAACAAGAGCATTTACAATGCTATAATACACCTCGGGCAGAACTTCACTCACAAGACACTTGTTCCACTCCATAGCCTTGTCAGTGTGAGCCTGATTTTGAAGCTGATCTGCTGTTGGCCACTTGACGTGTCTCCTGTTCTGATTCAAAGCAAAGAAACCATTCACATGAACCTGCAGCCCTGTGGGACTGCGACTCTCCAGGGGGAGTGGGAGGAAACAAAACACATGACCTTTACACTGCTGACCCAGAGGAACAGCCAAACCCACATAGGGGGCGTAGGAAAGAGCTTTGTCACTGCAAAGATCTCTGAACCTTGGACTCATAGTTCCTCCTTTGTAGAAGTTGATGACAATCCATTGCTGTGAGGACTTAGGCCCTGCAACATCCACTGTTTCCACAGTTAAAGTCAACTGACTCTCTACAGATGCTGCTGGTATTCCTCCCTGTGCCTGCCTCACTTTTCTCATGAAATCTTGCTTCTCTGTCCTCACATGCTGGAGACAGTCTTGAGACAGCTGCAGTGAGAACTGGACTTGTATCTTTCCGCTCAGTCTCTGGTACAATTGTATCTTCTCTATTGACTTCAGAAATAAGAGAGTGATGGACGCCTCAGACTTAAACGCTTGGAAAAGATCCTTGACTTTCTCCTCTGTGTAAAGGTTGTCCGACAGCTTTGAGATGTTGGTTCTGAGGGGGAACCAGAAGATGGTTCCACTGTAATAGCCCTTGTGTACCGTGTCTGATGTGAAGATGCCACTGAAGACATTAAGGATCATCTTCTTGATCTCATTGGGAAGTTCTCTCAACTTCTTCATGTAGCAGACTCGGTCACTATTCTTCTCCTGAGGGTTGATGAACAACACTGTGTCCCCGCTTATGACACATGGGAAATCTGAAAAGTTATGTGAAAGCAAGTTTAATGATGAAATAATGTTTGCGATATCACTTGCATGTCAAATGTTCCACAACATAACAACTGAAAATTCAAATATCTGTGAGGAATCTTCCAAAATATAAATTGCAACAGTTGTGGTAATATCTTCAAAAATATATTACAAGTGATTCTGTGGCATTTGATTGGCTAACGAAGCTATAAGTTTATGGGCGGCCATTCGGTCAAAAAATAAATGTACACATTGTCCTTTCGTGCTCACTGACGTTCTTTATTGAAAACGTCCTTTCGGGCTCACTGATGTTCTTCATTGAAAACGTCCTTTCGTGATCACTGATGTTCTTTCGTACACATTGTTCTTTCTTTTCTTGTTATGACGTCTTTTCATAACATTTGACTATTAATATTGTATTTTGACCTTTAGTAGTTACAATTAGTTCTTTATTTGTTATATTTGACCTTAATTGCGTATTTTTGTCCTTTTTTGCAACTTTGTATTTTTTGACTGAATGGCCAGCCATATAAGTTTGTGTTTATGTTTCAATAAACGGACAAGAATGAGGTTGCGCAGGACTAACAGACAACTGAAATCTAAAAAGGAAACATTAAATTTTGTGAAAGCGAACAAGTTTAATCAGGACATAGTGTTCATGTTCATTTACTTGTCAAGAAGCCAATGACTTAGCAAGTGACACTCATTTCATGCAAAGATCCTTCCAAAATCTAAATCCTAACATTTGTTTATGTTTTCTTTCTGATTCCAACATCTGATCAAAGAAAACAATCACCAAGGTCTTACCAGTGACATGGAACACAGATTTAAATCCGAGCCCAAACCGTCCAACTTTGAGAGGTTCCTCCTCTTTGACGCTGTCATGTAGCATCTTGATTCCCCGCCAGTCCTTCTCCGTGAACAAGGCATCATTGTACACACACAGGGCTGGGGCCTGAAACATAACTCAGTACATTACTAGTGAACAAGGCAGCATTGTACACACAGAGGACTGGGGCCTGAAACATAGCTCAGTACATTACTTGTGAACAAGGCATCATTGTACACACACAGGGCTGGGGCCTGAAACATAGCTCAGTACATTACTTGTGAACAAGGCATCATTGTACACACACAGGGCTGGGGCCTGAAACATAGCTCAGTACATTACTTGTGAACAAGGCATCATTGTACACACACAAGACTGGGGCCTGAAACATAACTCAGTACATTACTTGTGAACAAGGCATCATTGTACACACACAGGGCTGGGGCCTGAAACATAGGTCAGTACATTACTTGTGAACAAGGCGTTATTGTACACACACAGAGCTGGGGCTGTAAACACAACTCAGTACACAGGGTTGGGATTGTAAACATAGCTCAGTACATTACTTGTGAACAAGGCATCATTGTACACACACAGGGCTGGGGCCTGAAACATAGCTCAGTATATTACTTGTGAACAAGGCATCATTGTACACACACAGGGCTGGGGCCTGAAACATAACTCAGTACATTACTAGTGAACAAGGCATCATTGTACACACAGGGCTGGGGCCTGAAACATTAACTCAGTACATTACTAGTGAACAAGGCATCATTGTGCACACACAGGGCTGGGGCCTGAAACATAACTCAGTACATTACTTGTAAACAAGGCATCATTGTACACACACAGGGATGGGGCCTGAAACATAACTCAGTACATTACTAGTGAACGAGGCATCATTGTACACACACAGGGCTGGGGCCTGAAACATAACTCAGTACATTACTTGTAAACAAGGCATCATTGTACACACACAGGGCTGGGGCCTGAAACATAACTCAGTACATTACTTGTAAACAAGGCATCATTGCACACACACAGGGAGGGGCCTGAAACATAGCTCAGTACATTACTTGTGAACAAGGCATCATTTACACACACAGGGCTGGGGCCTGAAACATAACTCAGTACATTACTTGTAAACAAGGCATCATTGTACACACACAGGGAGGGGCCTGAAACATAGCTCTGTACATTACTTGTAAACAAGGCATCATTGTACACACACAGGGCTGGGGCCTGAAACATAACTCAGTACATTACTTGTAAACAAGGCATCATTGTACACACACAGGGAGGGGCCTGAAACATAGCTCAGTACATTACTTGTGATCAAGGAATCATTGTACACACACAGGGCTGGGGCCTGAAACATAGCTCAGTACATTACTTGTGAACAAGGCATCATTGTACACACACGGGGCTGGGGCCTGAAACATAACTCAGTACATTACTTGTGAACAAGGCATCATTGTACACACACAGGGCTGGGGCCTGAAACATAGCTCAGTACATAACTAGTGAACAAGGCATCATTGTACACACACAGGGCTGGGGCCTGAAACATAGCTCAGTACATTATTTGTGAACAAGGCATCATTGTACACACACAGGGCTGGGGCCTGAAACATAGCTCAGTACATTACTAGTGAACAAGGCATCATTGTACACACACAGGGCTGGGGCCTGAAACATAGCTCAGTATATTACAAGTGAACAAGGCATCATTGTACACACACAGGGCTGGGGCCTGAAACATAGCTCAGCACATTACTAGTGAACAAGGCATCATTGTACACACACAGGGCTGGGGCCTGAAACATAGCTCAGTACATTACTAGTGAACAAGGCATCATTGTACACACACAGGGCTGGGGCCTGAAACATAGCTCAGTACATTACTTGTGAACAAGGCATCATTGTACACACACAGGGCTGGGGCTGTAAACACAACTCAGTACATTACTTGTGAACAAGGCATCATTGTACACACACAGGGCTGGGATCTGAAACATAGCTCAGTACATTACTAGTGAACAAGGCATTGTTGTACACACACAGGGCTGGGGCCTGAAACATAACTCAGTACATTACTTGTAAACAAGGCATCATTGTACACACGCTGGGCTGGGGCCTGAAACATAACTCAGTACATTACTTGTGAACAAGGCATCATTGTACACACACAGGGCTGGGGCCTGAAACATAACTCAGTACATTACTTGTAAACAAGGCATCATTGTACACACACAGGGAGGGGCCTGAAACATAACTCAGTACATTACTTGTGAACAAGTCATTATACACACACAGGGTTGGGATTCAAAACATAGCTGAGTACATTACTTGTGAACAAGGCATTGACGCCAGTTTGTCCAATTCAACCATGAGCACTAAATATCTATTTCAGAGCAATTATTAGTATCTGCCATATTTTAAAGCTTTTCATTTCACATCTACGTATAATTTAATAGGGATGTTTGCTTTTGAAACTGAAAACATTTATTCTTCTAATCCTGTAGTTAAATTTCCATCCATTTGGTTTTTAATGGCCAATAGGCGTATGCTCAAAAGCTGGTAAGAGCTACCTTATGGATTTAGTCTGATACTGCATTGACATTCTGTCAAGTAAGTTCACCTGTAATGAGGCTAGGTAACGCTTCTTCTTCAGTAGTCTGGGATCAGGGTCAATATGTCTGACATCATACAGTATTCTCATCTCACTGGCATCGGCATCTTCAGCATTCTGGATCAACTCCTGGTAAAAATAAAAGTTCACACTCGATATTGATGTTGTAGAGACAGACATCTTTAAGGATAAATGTGTTTTAAAGTTTCAGGTGTGACAAGATTTGATTTTAGTCACATAAAGATGACATGTCATCTTAAAGTGTTAACTCACCTTGAATATCTGTCCATCATGAGGGTACTGGTCCAACACAGACTCACCTTCAGTATCTGTCCATCATCAGGGTACTGGTCCATCACTGACTCACCTTGAATATCTGTCAATCATCAGGGTACTGGTCCAACACCGCTTCACCTTCAGTATCTGTCAATCATCTGGGTACTGGTCCATCACTGACTAGTCTAGCAAGGACTCACCTTGAGTATCTGCCCACCATCAGGGTACTGGTCTAGCAAGGACTCACCTTGAGTATCTGCCCGTCTTCAGGGTACTGGTCCAGCACAGAATCACCTTGAGTATCTGCCCATCATCAGTGTACTGGTCCAGCACAGAATCACCTTGAGTATCTGCCCATCATCAGTGTACAGGTCCAGCACGGTCTCACCTTGAGTATCTGTCCATCATCAGGGTACTGGTCCAGCACAGTCTCACCTTGAGCATCTGTCCATCATCAGGGTACTGGTCCAGCACGGTCTCACCTTGAGTATCTGTCCATCATCAGGGTACTGGTCCAGCACGGTCTCACCTTGAGTATCTGTCCATCATCAGTGTACTGGTCCAGCACGGTCTCACCTACAGTATCTGTCCACCATCAGGGTACTGGTCCAGCACAGTCTCACCTAGAGTATCTGTCCACCATCAGGGTACTGGTCCAGCACGGACTCACCTTGAGTATCTGTCCATCATCAGGGTACTGGTCCAGCACTGACTCACCTTCAGTATCTGTCCATCATCAGGGTACTGGTCCAGCACGGTCTCACCTAGAGTATCTGTCCACCATCAGGGTACTGGTCAAGCAAGGACTCACATTGAGTATCTGCCCGTCATCAGGGTACTGGTCCAGCACGGTCTCACCTTGAGTATCTGTCCATCATCAGTGTACTGGTCCAGCACTGACTCACCTTGTGTTTCTGCCCATCATCAGGGTACTGGTCCAGCACGGTCTCACCTTGAGTTTCTGCCCATCATCAGGGTACTGTTTCAGCACGGTCTCACCTTGAGTTTCTGCCCGTCATCAGGGTACTGGTCCAGCACGGTCTCACCTTGAGTTTCTGCCCATCATCAGTGTACTGGTCGAGCACGGTCTCACCTTGAGTTTCTGCCCATCATCAGGGTACTGGTCCAGCACTGACTCACCTTCAGTATCTGTCCACCATCAGGGTACTGGTCCAGCACAGACTCACCTTCAGTATCTGTCCATTATCAGGGTACTGGTCCAGCACAGACTCACCTTGAGTATCTGTCCATCATCAGGGTACTGGTCTATCACAGACACCTTGAGTATCTGCCCGTCATCAGGGAACTGGTCTAGCAAGGACTCACCTTGAGTATCTCTCCATCATCAGTGTACTGGTCTAGCACAGACTCACCTTGAGTATCTGTCCATCATCAGGGTACTGGTCCAGCACGGACTCACCTTGAGTATCTGCCCATCATCAGGGTACTGCTCCAGCACGGACTTGAGCTGCTTGATGAGGGTGGGCAGCTCAATGCACATATACCCATCATCATCAGACTCGGAGTCTGAAATATATACAAGTTAGAATAACATATTGACACTGTTGTGCTTTATTTCCAGTCATAAGTCATGTTTTTACAACATATTCCCAACACTATTTGTCACAAGAGAAATGTTAGAAATATCAAGCATCATCATGTTTTTAATTAAATAGTTTTAATCATCCCAACCCCTAAACTCTTTTGCATCCAATTAAAGATTGACTGTGTATTTTTTTCGGTTCATTAAGGTATGAATCGAAAAACCGATGTGCAAACTGTATGAATCCGTGTAGCGGATTCTTACAAAAGTTTGCACATCGGCTTTTCGATTCATACCTCAATGAATAGGAAAAAACCCACAGTCATTGCTTATAATTAAATTCGACACCATAAAACATGTTTTATCTACAATATAGTTTAACCAAAAACAGTTGCATATATCAAACAGACAAAAATGACGAGAACATTCCAGGTGTAGGAATACATACTTGGTGTGACATGAATCAGGTGATTGTTTAATTTATGTACATAACTTGACACGCCTACACAGTAAGTAGCCAATCAACGGAGAGTAGAATCAAAACAATATTCATTGGACCTGTCAATTACGGCAAGAGGCGAAAAGAACTGCAACAGTCAGACTGTAACGAACCGGAAGAAATATGTCAGGGAGAAGACGGCTGTTTCAAATAACATGGTCAGTTACCACCAAATTCTAACATTACTTCCCTGATAATGGTAAAGCACAGTTGAAAAATGCTAGTTAGAAATGAAACCTAAAGACATGAAAGTTGAACCGAGGCGAGCGGGGAAAAAACAGGCGAGCCAGCCTGCACGCTTGCTGTTTCATTCATTCTCGGCCTTCGGTTTCAAAGGGTAATTTGGTCAATGAATATGCATGAAAGTCGCTAATTGTCCTGTGCATGACGATACACGTGAGCAAGGGAATATCAATAACACATGGCTGCGAGCAAATATTGACTACACTACCACAAGCTTATTAGCCATGCCAAGAGCTTCTGGGTACACTTGCACAAGTCTTTAAGGCAATAATTATTAATTTAAATCATAAGTTGTTCCTATGGGAGACTGGAGTACTGTCCCCATATCTAGACTTGCCTATTTGTGGAGGATAGAATTACTATGCATTCATCGACTTTTCTTTCAGTACAGCGTTGGAGCAAGGCTAGCTTCTGAGATGCAGTTGTAAATCTGAGAGGGGATGCAGAGCAAGGTGGAAGGATCTGTGTTGATTAGTATGCCACTTTGCAAATGTAGTGGCGACTGTGATCACATTTAGTTGACCCTTGCCAAACAAACAATTAGCCATTTACAGCATATTTCAATAAATATAAAATTTTGTTCTTTAAATTCTGAAAGTGCTTGTGTAAAGCGAGAAGTCGCTTAAAGCAATATAGTCAAATGCGTGATTTCATAAAAAACAACATGAACATGCCACAATGTCAATTTATAAATCAATAGTATGTGTGTCCGGCTCTGGTTGCGATGCAGGCAACACATCTTCGTCTCATGGAATGGACCAGGCGTATGTCTATATCTGCTGGAGCATGTTTCGAAGTTCCTGGAGTGTCTGTGGAACACGTGGTTGACGTCGAAGGCGCCGGTCCATCTCATCCCACATGTGCTCGATTGGTGAGCGATCACGGGAGCGAGCCGGCCAGGGGATGACATTCACGTCATTTTGTTGAAGAGATTCCTGAACAAGTCGAGCAATATGAGGCCAGGCGTTGTCATGTTGAAACAACAAGGCCGATGATCTCGTCGCGGTAGCGCTGTCCATTGAGATTTCCCACTACCACTATCAAACGGGTCCTCTGTCTTGCTGTAGTCCCACCCCATACCATAACGCTGCCGCCCCCGAACCGATCTTCTTCCATGACACAATGATTGATATAAGTTCACCTCGACGTTGGTACACTCGAATCCGTCCATCACTGTGGCTGAGGTGAAAACGTGTTTTGTCATTGTATAGAACTTGTCCCCATTGCATGGCCGTTCAGCGTAGACGCTGTCTGCACCACTGTAGACGTGCTTGACGGTGGTTTCCTGTCAAAATGGGACGTCTGGCGGGTCTTCTGGCGACAATCCCTGCACATCTGAGGCGACGACATACGGTTTGTGAAGATATTCGTCGAAGGCCAGGGATGCTTCTTGCAGTCACTGTTGCTGGCTGGAATCGATTTCGTAGGTGTGTTGTTCGAATCCAGTTGTCTTGTCGATTATTGGTTACGCGCGGCCTGCCACTTCGAGGATGGTCTCTGACTGCATTCGTCTGTTGCCAACGTTGCCATAAACACCAAATGGTGTTTCTGTGGACGTTAAATTGTCTTGCAACATCTCGTTGACTCGATCCTGCTTCAAGCATACCAATGGCTCGCAGACGCTCATTTTCGGACAGGCGTGGCATTTCGTAATGTTGAATAAATGCGTTACTTTGTTGTTTTTCTGAGTGGTTGTTGTCAGCACAATGCTAAACAATGCATATGGAAACCCGTTAACGCACATGTTTTTATACCCATTCTTGGGTAGTGAAATGCATGGGGCTTGCATAAAAGTCAACTTTTGCATGGAATGCATGCTTTTCTGTAGCAGTTGCGTTTTTGTGACTAGATTCCATACATGTACTACAATAATGAAAACCAAACTTTACTTGTTTGAAAAATACACTAAAATATTGGTGTCACAGGAACTTTTGTTCTTGAGTATATAACGTTACTATAGAAGCCTATGGGAAAACATTTGGTTGTGCGTAACCTATACTAGAATTTCATTCCATCATGGTAGCCATATTGGATTTTTGGGGGTGGCCCAATAACTAAAAATATTTGGAATGTCATTACTTACAACTTTGCCAAGTTTCATTCTTTTATCACAAAGTGCACAATTGACCCTCAATCTTTCATGAAACGGCTGCACTAATGTCATTACTTACAACTGTGCCAAGTTTCTTCCTTTATCACATAGTGCACAATTGACCCTCAATCTGTCATGAAATGTCTGCACTAATCACAGCACAGCCAGTTAAAATCTGTCAGCCACATATCTCCAAAGGTATGCACATCTTTGCACATTAGTTTCATTGCTGGGCAGATTTCATCTTCATCTTTTCATTTTCATCAGATTTGTCTTTTGTTGACATGTTGTCCCTTGTTTTCATGCCAGCCATTATGCTTGTTGTCATTGGAACTACTGCTAAGGCCAACAAAACTGTACAGCACCGAACATACAAGTCAGGCTTATCGATGCAAAGGTAAAAATAACCTCTCATGAACAATGCTAGTGATCGTCATAAAGCTGACAGGTTGCAGTTGATTATGCAATTTATCGCTATTTATTCACAACTCGTGATTATTTCACAGCCACAGTAATTGACAATCAATATTACCAACCATTGTGCAACACTTGCCAAACAATAATTGCTTTTAGCATGTAATGGAAAGTGATGCATATATACTTGGTAGCACGATTCGATAGACATGCAACTGAGGTCACCTTGCATGTAACAACTTTTAAACTCCACACAGAGATGCAATGTCTGCTTGCTCAATAAACTATTGGCTAAGTTCATTCCCAGTAAGTGTTGATAGGAGTTTCCCCTTGTGTGGGTGTTCCTGCAGACAAACATGGATGCAAACCATTTGGCACCGCTCTATTCATATGTGATTTCTAAGGTTAATTCACTGAGCAAAATTACATCTTAAACAAAATTACATTGTATTTTAAGAATCACATTAACTGCTAAAGAGATTAATAATACCCCAATGTGCCTCCATACCATAAATATCATAATCATAAAAAAATATGTATTTTGCTCCCCAAAGGCTAGTATAATACCATTGTGATTGCTAATATAGGGTATTTATGGTATGGAAATACCATAATCTCTCTATATTTTTTGCGGTCATGTTCTCAACTTTAACCTGTGATTTATATAATGGAACATCGTAAACACTTGAAAACACGAGGCCCATAGCTCACCTGGATATTTACGCAATCATGACAAAATATACATGTACATTGTACATGTATACAATACTGCAAATATTTCGTAATGTTGACTCTGTCAGCTTTTAAAAGGAGTGGATGGCAAATCAGACAGCATGAAAACGTACTTCTTATAATATTTATAAAGATCTGAACCGTTTGCATATTATGATCCAGGATCTAAGTTTCCAGAGGCAAGTCTGGAGCCTAAAGCGAATCCTATTGACATAAATGTATTATTCTCTTCATAACAAACACATGTATATAATGAATCTGTTTATTATAGGGTGGGGATAATATGTTATTGCTATGTTTGCATACTATGGGTTCAGACCCTCCATTTCTCCAATTTGAATCCTCACCACTGGAGAATGCTTCCACCCAAATGTGGTTGATATCTATCTCTTAGTTCCAGAGGAGAAGTCGCTTAAAGCAACATAGCCAAATTACCACTATTTGGACCCGCCCCTCAGTCCCTTGGGGGGTCAGTCCCTCTATTTATACAAATTTGAATCCTCACCAACGGAGAATGCTCCCAACCAAATATTGTTGAAATCTTTCTCTTAGTTCCAGAGGAGAAGTCGCTCAAAGCAATATAGCCAAATTACCACTATTTGGACCCGCCCCTCAGTCCCTTGGGGGGTCAGTCCCTCTATTTATACAAATTTGAATCCTCACCAACGGAGAATGCTCCCAACCAAATATGGTTCATATCTTTCTCTTTGTTCCAGAGAAGACGCTTAAAGCAATATAGCCAAATTACCCCTATTTGACCTCAAATTTCATTTATTTCCAATTAGTGGTTCAGAAGAAGAAGTCGTTTGAAAAAAATGTTGACATACGGACGGCCGACTGACGTCATGTTATGGCATAAGCTCACTTTGGTCCTGAGGACCAGTTTAGCTGACAATATGTCTCATGGCTTCTGAGCACAAGGGGCTGGTGTGAAGGCTGTATTTTTAAAAAAAATAGCTGCTCTGTTAGCCATATTATACTAGTATTTTTCCAAATGAAATGTCTTCTAATTAAGTAGCCAAAGATATGTAGAACATGAACTGTGATAGGTTCAGTAGTAAATTTATGCAAAGAGATGTTAGTTTTCAATCTGACGGACACACGATGTGAAGGAGAGTTAAATTTGGAGGACATAAAACATCTGACCAGCAAAGTTCTATCATTCCTAGATTAGAGTCAGTAGCACTGTAAAGAACATACACTGCATCAAACTCAAACACAGGGAAGTATCATGAAATATGATTTTTTTTTTTGTTAATTAATGCCACACTCAGCAACATTACAGCTATATGATGGCAGTCTTTAAATAATTCCAGTGATTGATATAATGAGCATCGATCCACGCAATTTGGGATCGATGACAAGCACCAACCAAGTCAGCCAGCATGACCACCCGATACGGTTAGTCGCCTTTTACGGCAAGCATGGGTTGCTGAAGACCTAGCGTCAAGGGATGCCCTGTACTGCATCCAAGGTGGCCGTACATGGAGGGGCATTGTATCGAAAGCTCACTGTCGTAGGAATTCACTTGACTGGACTAAACCATTTAGATAGCAGAAGGAATCATGAATGTCTGATTCTGCCAGGTCTGTCACTTGCAGATGTGCACAATATTATAACATGATATGAAATACCAAAGAAAACGTATCGCAATACGTTTGGTGAAAAATGGAATGTTTCTTTTTTCAAATGATGCATATCTACAACAATGGACAAGTCGAATTGAAATTATGAAATTAGCAACTGTCATCGAAAAAGTGAAACTTTCACGAACAGTTTCCTAAATATAATGTGACTATCACTTCATCTGTGGCCATAGCAACATCCAACAAAATATAAAATTGTATGAATGAGTATTTTAATTTTTTTCTCCAAATTCAGCACAATGCCCTGAATGTACTCAAAAGATTTAGCTTAGTTTTCACTGGTATTTACATGCACGAATGCACGCACACACAATATTTATAAAAAAATGATGGTCCAGATAAAGGTTAATTTTCTTTATAGATTTCAGACACAAAATATATTGTGAACCTGACATGCACTGTATCCTAAAAACATTATATAGATCAACTCCGCCTTTCACAGAAAAATACTGCGTGTTTTGAAGCAGAATATCAAATAGCGGGTCCCTTACTATGAGTCAGCTAAACAATGTATCTTACTGTTGATACATAGGATGCTTTTTGAAATATACACTTCACAATAAATGTTTGGCACATAACCTGTCTAAAACTGCTGTCATTTTGACTAGACTCCCACCTACCTTGACTCATGGCTAGCCTCCCTGGATGGCTCACCACTGTGCTACATCAAAAACTTCACTCCTTGTATCTGAAATTAAAGCAGGTAAATAAGATTTGTTTGTTGTTTAACGCCACACTCAGCACTATTCCAGCTATATGACGGCAGTCTGTAAATAAATCGAGTCTGGACCAGACAATCCAATGATTAACATCATGAGCATCGATCCATGCAATTGGGATACGATGATAAGCATCAACCTTGTCAGCGAGTCTGACTACCCGATCCCGTTAGTCATGTTAGTCGCCTCTTACAACAAGCATAGTCACCTTTTATGGCAAGCCTATTCTACCTCGGATCTTCACAGATTTTTTATTGGACTTGTTAGTCCAGCCAAAACATAACTCAATAAGTGCTGTCTAGTACGGCGAGGGTGGAAACTGGATTTTTAAAGGCAGTTAACTCCCTTGCCTCAGGAAGATGGTCGAAAGTGTGTGTAGATGTGTGTGTTATGATACCACTATAATATAGAGCCTGCGATGATATAGAGTCATACTATAATTCCTGAGGCATTGATGATTTGGGCATTGTGACATGGTAGATATGTCAGTGTGACATGGTAGATATGTCAGTGTGACATGGTACACATCTGAGTGTAACATGGTAGATATGTCAGTGTGACATGGTACATATCTCAGTGTGACATGGTACATATGCCCATATGTGATAGAGTTCCACCAGATAGAAATCTGTGTTGATGTTACTGAACTTTGCAATATATTTATTTAGAGCTTCGTCCCTCAAGGCTGATATGGGAGTCTCGGGTTGATATGGGGATCCAGAGTAGAATAGGTCTTCAGCAACTCATGCTTGCAGTAAAAGGCGACTATGCTTGTCGATTGGTTGGTCAGGCTCGCTGACTTGGTTGATGCATGTCATCGAATCCCAATTGCGTGGATCGATGTTCATGATGTCACTCACTGGATTGTCTGTTCCAGACCCGATTACTTTCAGACTGTCGTCATAGAGCTGAAATATTGCCGAATGCGGCGTTAAACAACAAACAAACAAACAAATCATGTCATACTCCATATCTTTGTTGTTGTTTTTTGTTGCTTTTTTTGTTTTGTTTTTTGTTTAACGCACTCAGCAACATTCCAGCTATGTGACTGTGGTCTGTACATAATCAAATCTGGACCAGACAATCCAGTGATTACCATCATGCTCATCGATCCACGCAATTGGGATACGATGACATGTATCAGCGAGCCTGACCACCCAATCACGTTAGTCTCCTCTTACGGCAAGCATGGTTTGCAAAAGACCTATTCTACCCCGGATCTTCAAGGGTCTAAAGTATGATATGAAAACTGCCATATATTCATGATAATAACCTCCAATTATCAGCAGTAGTCTGGATGCCATCTTGGATTTATTTATCTGATTACAAGACAATCGGAACACATTCCTTGACACTGGAATCCTTGAATAAAACATGAAAATCGCTCTTCGCGGTACAAGAGCCCATATGTCAGTTTGTTCTACCTATGGATAATTCTAGTTCAACCATCTTGAATTTTTAAAAACCTTGAATTGTTAATGGTACATGCTGTTCCTTGCCATGTCTGAAGGACAGATTCCAGTCCAAGGGACAATTTGTTTCTTATCATAAACAACACCTTATGAACAAAAGGGTAACGTTACAATGTCCAAGTGCCCCCAACATGATATCTTACCTGTCTACCGCATCAAAGGTGCATCAATGTAATTCACTTCGGTGCCACGTACATGGGTAAGTGCTTCTACGCAGCTGGCACTCACAGCGTAATCACAACCAATCCTGAATCAACACCACATATCACATGACAAGCTCAAAAGTCGTAATTCCGGGAAAACGAATGGCACTTCCACGAAACAACAGCAAGTCCACATACGGCTGTTCTTCACAGTAACCATACATGCGCAATACACATCAGTTTATGTGCAGGCTGTTGGGAAATCTATTTCAGTGCAATGTACTCAATGGCATAGAAAGATTTCTTTGGTCGGGGACAATACTTGCGTGCTACAATTGTTTGCGCTGCAATGCGCACCAAGCGCCGTTGACACCTTTGTTCAAAGGAGGGGTTTATCTTTCAACAAATTATTTTTATTATTTATTTCAAGTCGTGTTACTTTTGTTGAAACCTATTCAAGTGATGTTGTGTTAGTGTTGTTATACTTCACGCTGATAATACATTGTATATATAATATATAAAACTGCCACTTGTATAAATGTGTGTTGCAAAGAGGGTAGGTGTAGATGCACCCGTGCATCCCAAGTTGAATCAGGTTATGCACACACGAAGGGCAGATTTCGAGTACAGAGAAAAGTTGTGTATGGAGGTCCGAATTGGACAAAAAGAGGACATAATTCTACCAACCACTTGGTATGATCATGCCAGACATCAGTGATTTGTACAGACAAGTGCAAAGACATCACAAGTAAAATTATAAATGTGTTATCAGCAATAGGTATTCAATGCATTTTTACCGAAAAGTAAGAGAAAAATATTTGTATAAGTCAATAACAACATATCAGAAATGATATTTTAAGATGTCTAAAAAAAATTGGATGACAATAATTTGTCACAAAATGGAAAAATGTTAAAAGTCAACAATAAATATATAAAAAGCACTCCTAGTATGCCCAAAGTATGTATTTATCTTTTGGTTACTAGTGAAGAACGTATTTCTAAGTTTGGCATGATGGCCCTTATGATCTCCCAATAGATTCTGGGCACAGAGCGGGAAAAAATGTGCGGACTACGTAACTTCCTTTACCTCATTAGTCGCCATGAATATGCAGATGATCTAGTTCAGGTCGATAGAGAAAGTTTACTTGGGGAACTGCGGGTTATATCGTTGGCCATTGATAGATGGGGGTAAGGCAATATTACAACAGATGCCAGAAATATGTATCAACGGATTAATAACTCCTTACTTACAGCAGACGGAACATTCCGAGGAAATTGAAACTGTTTACGAAGTGAGCACTTCCTGGTTACCGATTTGCATTAATAGACAGCCAATAAGAGGCGTGTCCCGCGTGAACTATTGGAAATCACAAATGCCGCGATACGATGAATGCCGCGGTACCATGGGGTCCGAGTATATGTGTAAAGGTGAGGTGTATTGATTCAGTAGGTATTTAGCGACGGAGTAACTGAGTAAGTCGAGCCGCACTCATATGCGTCAGTGCAGCAAACAAGCAAATATACACATAAAATAGTGCAGGCGCACTGAGGTTATCATGCCACAGTTTAACATTGATACGCCGCCCTGACAATGTATATGTATATACATTATTTCCATGACGAAACTTCGGGGAAAATGGTATAAGGGCACAACAAACGTTTTTAAGGAAAGTTCCGATATGCAATCCCTGCACCGACGATGCTGTTCCAAAGAGGAAAGACAAAACTAATCCACAGAAATCACAACATTGATCATCGAAAATCTGCCGCTATTTTCGAATCTGTCCATTGTTCTATGTTCCCAGTTGTCAGAGAGACAAAGAGAAAATCAATGTCTTATTTGACGTTCACGTTTCGTGCGAACAATGCGATAGTGCAGTGGAACTCCCCAAAACTACGAGAACAAGAAAACCTATCCCAAATCAAGTTGGCAGATAGACTTAAAGAAGGGGTTGCCTAAAAGTCGGGCCAAGAAAAGTCGGGCCGGGCCGGGCCAGCGGGTAATACTAAAAATGGTAAAAATGGATTGCAGAATAATAAAACGAAACGCGCATGTCTAGGCAGATCTCAAATGTCCACAAACGTATAGTTTTGCTCATTTAATTGAGTTTGAATAAAAATGCACCTTCAACAATGTAATAAACTGATGATTATGACTACATACCGTGAGTCTCGTAGAAAAGTCAGTGTTTTGGTTGTGTGTATTCTTTGATTAGAATGCTTCTCACCGACCTTAGCGTGTAGGGGTATGATGTCCTGGGCAGGAAACGACAGTGTTTTGACTACTCTTCTTTCATTAATTAACGTGTTACGGTAATTAACCTTTACTAATTCGTGTAAAACCAAAACAGGATGTTTCCTGGAAGTGGATATTCGCGAATGTTAAAGGACTGACACGACTCGTGTTAATAACTGTCCAAGCACTTCTAAAGTTCCTAACATTCTTTATATCTAAAGACTAGTATTACATTTAATTATATACCACTTTCTTCTTTCATATTTCAGTAGTTTAAGAAAACACAGAGATCAAAGTGAAGCCTTTTTCACTCCACATTCTCAACATAGTCTTTATCAGAAGTGTACATGTTTTACTTGTGTTGGGTCCGACTTGGCCCGGGCTGTCAAAATCAACTTTAAACAAACAAATGTATCATCAAATGTCTTTAAATCTATAGACTAGCATTATATCTACCTATATACCACCTTATAGTGTCTCAGTTCGCTGTATTTAAAGAAAACAAGGGGCTCCAAGTGAAGCCCTTTTCCCTCTACATTCTCAACATAGTCTCTATCAGAAGTGTTTTACTTGTGTTGGGTCCGACTTGGCCCGGGCCGTCAAAATCAACTTTAAACAAACAAATGTATCATCAAACGTCTTTAAATCTATAGACTAGCATTATATCTACCTATATACCACTGTATAGTGTCTCAGTTCGCTGTATTTAAAGAAAACAAGGGGCTCCAAGTGAAGCCCTTTTCCCTCTACATTCTCAACATAGTCTCTATCAGAAGTGTTTTACTTGTGTTGGGTCCGACTTGGCCCGGGCCGTCAAAATCAACTTTAAACATACACATGTTTCTTCAAATGTGTTTACATTTATAGATTAGTGTTATATCTACCTATATACCACTTTATAATGTCACGGTACATCGTATTTATAGAAAACAAGGGGCTCAAAGTGAAGCATTTTTACTGTATTTTCTTAAGAAAATCCAAGTCAGAAGTGTTCGGTCCGACTTGGCCCGGGCTGTCACAATCAACTTAAACCTCACAGATGTATCATCAAATGGATCCACATCTTTCGATTAGTATTATATCTACCTAAATACCACTTTATAGTGTCTCAGTTCGCTGTATTTAAAGAAAACAAGGGGCTCAAAGTGAAGCCCTTTTCCCTCTACATTCTCAACATAGTCTCTATCAGAAGTATTTTGCTTGTGTTGGGTCCGACTTGGCCCGGGCCGTCAAAATCAACTTTAAACACACAGATGTATCTTCAAATGTGTTTATATCTATACCTTGTTTTCTTTAAATACGATGTACTGTGACGGGAACATAAACATTATAATGATAATGATGATGATAGTTGTTTATGATGAGGATCATCACCATATTTTAACGTCTATGGTGTGATTAACAAGGAGGCCTTTCATGATTGAATTTAATCGTGCACTATTGCACATATTTATTTATCTGAAAATCCTCTTGTGAAGAATGTCAAGACTGAAAACAAGTCATTCATTGGATTTTCATAAACGACCCATTGATGCAGTACTGAATATCAATGTTAATGTTTATTTTGTTGATGGTGCTGGACGGTACAGAAATGAGTGTCAATCAAGCGAAGTGCCATATCAAATCGACCCACACTGCAAACACGAAAACGTCGTTTTTTTCCGTATATGGTCATTGGACGGAAAAACGACGTTATTTGGACGTTTTCAAACCATCGTTTTTCCGTCCAAATAACGTCGTTATTTGACATCGGAATTTACTGGGAGAGAACGATAGCGTTAAGCTCCTCCCTTTCTTGATTGACACTGTCAATCAAGCAACAGCGTCTACCGGTATTTCTACTTCTCAGTTTTCATTGGTCAGTCCCCGCGTGTTAGATTACAGGCCCGCGTTTGACGCTGCACTCGAAGCGCTTAGCGGAAGTAATGAAATCAATCGTTCTGCGCATGCGGATTACTTAATGCCTTGACCAAATTTTCCGTTCTGTGCATGCGCGATTTCGCGTATTGTTTCCTAGAATTAATGTCACCACTATTTTTACAATGGTTCATAAACACAGTCACGTGAAGGTTCGGAATCGTAACGAGTAACTCCATTTAAATTGAAGAGTATCCCCAGTGATATGGGAGATTCCAAGATGAAACTATTCTATGGCTATCTAGGCTGCCACCCAAACCGATCTAAACGGGACCCGATAGCTTATTGTATGCTATATAGTCATATGGAAGTGGACAAGAACTATACATTGTATTCCGGCCGATTGTTCTTGCATTTACTTATAAGTCAGGAAAATGGACTTAAAAGGGGAGTTGTTGAATGTAATTTTTTTAATTATTAAATGTTGCCTATACACTAATCTGGACGAACTTCTCATTGTTCTGTTTATGTCATCCTATATACTATTAGTATGTTACCGTTCTAAAGTCATCCTCTCACATAACATTATATTGTTCATAGTATCAAAGTTTAATCAACAATATCAAGAGCAGCGATTTAAACCACTGAAACACCCAAACACAAGGCTGTTATCAAGCGCTAGTGCAGACGTGATGCATCGTAAAACTGTATCGTGATGTCTTCAGAAATACAATTATACTACGAGATAGTACGGCTAACGCGTGACTCACCGGTGGAACAAAGACAATATCGCTAATACAGATATAACGTATTTGAATGTTAATACTAAAGACAAACAATCATTATTTTTGCAGTGACGATATAACACGTATACACGTTTATTGTTAACTTTCATCAGTTTTGCTCTTCATTTTAATAACTTTGTTTTCACATATATATGTAGCAATACCCGACAAGCATGTCATATATAATTATGGGGCAGTTTTCAATCTTGCACTGACTTACTCTGGTGTTAATGAGCGAAGTTTATTGGCTTGTGTGTAAAACCCCGTTTTTCTGGTAATCCTATTATTACTTAGTTTATTTCTATCTAATGACACCCTGTACTCTGGATCATGGCTCCGTGACTATCCATAACAATTAAGATGAACATTCAGTTCAAGTAAATGAATGAGTTTGTTTTGACGCTACAGTCAGTCAAAAAACCAATGCTGTGAGGTTTGATAACACACTTCCACCAGGTCGAACATCGTGGATCCTCATTTTTTGCCTAAAGAGAATCATAGTTCATATGCTAATCCATCTGCGAATACCCTCCCACTCAAGATGACCTTACTTGTTGCTGAATCTATCATCTATCCCCACAATCTCACCCCCCCCCCCCCCCGCACGCACGCACGCACACGCACACACGCACACGCACTCACACACACACACTCACACACACACACACACACAAACAACTGACCTAAATAACCTGGACAGGAAATACTGCTGATAGCCTCTGGTCAACTCAGCCGCGCCACCGCAGAATGTCCGTCCAACTCTGCAGGGGGCATTCTCAGTGGCTTCAAACGCGCTGAAATGTTTTCGCCTTGCATCCACGATGGTGGACAAGTGAAATCGTATGAAATTTGGCTATTTTAGGTCTTATCTCTTTTTTGATTACCCAATAAAGTCAATTCATAGTTACACGGTTGTGAAGCTTACAACTTTATCTCATTCCAAAAAAGCTACTCGCGCTCACATAAAGTTGTAGTTATTATGTCACTGTTTTATTTCTTTAAAAATATATTACATGTTCAACAATAACAATTAAGATGAACATTCAATTTCCGATATTAGTAAATGAATAAGACATTAGTGTGTTTTACGCCACAATCAGTCAAAGACCAACGTTGTCCGGTCTGATGACACACAATCTACCAGGTAGCACATTGTGTACACCCTATCCCCATTGAAGTCTCCACTGTGGGTATTCCTGGGGACGAAAAGGTCCCATTTACCTAGGAATTTCATCAATACATCCATGCGCGGCATTCTCTGCTTAAAGAAGATCATATAGTTAACATGCTAATCCAACTCGAACTACCATCCCGCTCAAGATGAATGTTTTATGTAACATCCAACAGGCCCACATTTACGCACGCACGCACGCACGCGCACACACATATTTGGATTTACCAATCCCTGAATTGAGAAGACATGCGTTACGAAGCTCCTCCAAGTCATCATCAATATCCGTATATGTCTGTGATATCATTACCCATCCAAAGCCGAATATACATTTATTGTGTTTTCTTGACAACAAATGTTATAATTGGGATAACACTTTCTGAGTAAAGTACAGATTCTCGTACTTTCTTTGGTTGAGTCCCGTCCGGGATTTGAACCCACACGGTGAGTGAGGCACCCAATCGCCAGAACACAATGTTGGCGATCTAACCCAGCCACCGAACCAAAAATGTTATTCCAGATGACGTATACTTTGTGTACTCCTCTGACAAGAGAAAAATGGCACGGCTTCTATGACCGAAAGCTTTGAACCAACAATGCCTTTAAGAAAGTGGTCAACAATAACACACATTATATTTGGATACCACTTTCTCAGTAAACTACATATTTTTAGGGTGGAGATAATAGACGTTGATGGTTGATTATCAATGGACAAATTCAAGCCAAAACTTAACTTATGAATGATTGGTAATGGGAAATGGACAATGGGCAAACGGGAGGCGGGGTAATCAGCGCCATGCCAGTTATCTGTTGGCTTCCCTTGTTGCGTTCCCATCTTTGATATCTTTTTACTTTTGTTGTTCTTACAGGTATAAATATATGTTCTCTGCCTCATAGCATTTAATAGTATGCACCTGATGAAGGAGAAAGTATATATTCCGAAACGCAGTGTTCCTCCGTTGACATCCATAAATATTTTTCCTTGTGTGTATCAGTTCTTAATGCCCTTCAAAGACTCAATCTAGCTTTTTTTTTAAATGTGGTGATATTTGCATAGAATATAATATGGTCATGCCTATATACATTTGGGTCTTTGTCTACATAAGCATTTAGACATACAATTTAAAGCTAAGGACATTGCTAATTCTGCAGGCATGAAGTACACGCCATAGCAAGCTGTGATCTTTATTCATACTTTAGATATTCGTAATGGAGATCTGTAACTGAAGTTTACCGTAATCTTCCGCAACTCTCACCTCCTGACCAGTTGAACGTCTTAGTGCATTCAGATGCCATTGTAAAATTCCAGGTTGCCCCTCTTTCTGTGATGTTTTGACGGATGAAATCTATTGCGTTATAATAATCTCTGTATGCTGATATATAATATGTACATGTTGTAAAATATTTACGATATTTTAAACGTGTAATTCGATGCATATGCAAGGCAGTGTGAACATAAGTGCGGATGCACGAAGGCGGTTATAGTCATAGTTATACTGCGATGGATGTAGGGGAATGGTAGGGGGGTGTATGTATGTATGAAAGCACGAATACCGATACATGAGGGCGGATATAGTTATAGTTCGATGGATGTTGGGGAATGGTGGGAGGATGGATTATGTATGAAAGCATGCGCATGGATCCATGATGGCTGACGTAGACATAATGGTGGGTAAAGAAGAATGTGATGTGTGTGTGTGTGTGTGTGTGTGTGTGTGTGTGTGTGTGTGTGTGTGTGTGTGTGTGTGTGTGTGTGTGTGTGTGCATGCGTTGTGATACGAGGGTTGGCGAACATGTTGTCAGATGATTGTGTGAGTAAGTTAAGTGGTTGTGGATGTGGCGGGTATGAGTATTCGTACATGCAGACTTGGGGTTGGGGGACTGGGTGTGCCTGTACTGAGGTCTTTTGTTTCACTCACTTATAGTGTTTTCTTTCACTTAAATACTGTTTTACGCATTTTAATGACTGAAACTGTAGTGACTCAAAGGTCATACTGGCCGGGCATTCAACATATCTACCCCAACTACATACGTAGCCATTTTTATGGTGTACAATTCTTCTTCTACCTCTCTCTCACACACACACACACACACACACACACACACACACACACACACACACACACACACACACACACACACACACACACACACACACACACACACACACACACACACACACACACACACGCATTAATTGTTTTATTAAATGTATCTTCGAGAGTCAGTAAGAAACTAGAAATGACTGCCTTTGTTCTGTAAACCTCACCAAGTTTCAGCTTTCGCCTCTTCCTTTGTGGACTGAGGTTTCACATTTGTAAAATGATCTCTCTTATCTGTCTGTACCATCAACTTAACTGCCCTCACCCCCTGCAGTTTTCCCGTCCCATATTGCCAAGCAGGTGACCCACAAGGAGGAATACCGCCCTCCCTCAGTCCAGTGATACTGTTCCTAGCACAATATGTTGGGGATACGTAGCCTTGCTGTGGGCAAACATTTTGTAACAATTTGGCAAACTTTGATATGTAAACAGCAAATATTATTCAGTTTTATTTCAACAAAAACGGAAAAAATCGGATCCTACTTATTTTGTGGATACCATAACAATAAATCAAGCCAATAGATCGTTTGAGCTGGCATGAATATAAAAAATAATTAGCAAGTCGATAGTCATAATTCCCTCTGTTGGTCCCACGTGAAATGTTCTTCACGAATAGAATAGATGGCTGATAGACGTTCGACCGAATAATATCATTTGCTAACTTCAACTGTTCATCTAATTTCCATGAATGTATGTTACATAGTTCATATGTTCATGGGCTTCTACACTGAATGTATAATGTGGAGGACTACTTCGCTTGAGGATAAGTAACATAAATAATGATGATAATTATGATAGTATTGCCATTATTATTCCTTCAGATTATTAAAAAAAAGTTATTATGTTTTCATAGAGAGAAAGAGGTATGGAGATTGTGAGATTATTTTTAGCATCGGAATTGTTAACATAATTCTTAAAGATATTATGTTTTGTTTGTTTGTTGTTAAATGCTGCACTCAGCAACGTAAGGATATTAAAACATTACATTTAGGTTCAGTTGTATTTTTATATTTGTATCATTTTGCAAATGTTACAGAGACCTGATAAGGGATATATAATAATGTATAGTCGCTATTCTTGAAGTAAGAATATGTTAGATTTATCAACCAGAAATATTGCACACAAGAGGATAATCATATTTCATGACACTATTCAACGTCGAAGTCAACGATATTTGTGTATGTTATTGCTACATGACACGGATACGTCATGATAAAGCAATTAGAAATTGGCATTTGATGATATAAGATAGCTACGCGATAAATCACAAAGAACAAAGAAGGAAGCGATATTTATTTCACGATAAAAATTGTTCTATCATGACGTCATTTATTGAGATTCGAACATGCACTCGCAACTTGAAAAGTAAAATTTGTAAATTTGACCTTATTTTTGAGAGGTATGTGTCTAGTGAGTTGTTCCCAATAAATGTTGCTGGAGAATCCGAAAGTGAGAGTGATATGACAATCGGTATTGGGAGAAAAGGTACAGATGATTGACGAGAAAATTGTGAGAATATGCGGGACCAAACTCAAATCCTAAAATAGATTTATCTAGCATGGCCGCTGTCGGATTCTATTCAAGGAATCATCGTTATTTAAGTACGGGTAAATATTGTAAAGCGTGTATTTTTTCCTAATTTAACACCCTAAAAGAGGCTGTACGTAATGTTGATATCTCATATAGAAATAAACGAGTCTCGATCGTTGTTTATCGTACAATAAACAACTCCCACTCGTCGTTTGTTTCTTAATTACATGACCATATACACTAACTTTATATCTTTTCATGTTTATCGGTCAACAAAGGCGACATAAGCATTTCCATTATCATGAGAAACTCTTGCCAAAAGTAGCGCCAACTGCACCATTGCGACAACATCAGGAGCATGTTTCATGATTCACCATAATAAATGATGACATTGGATGCTCGCAAAAACGCGAGCTCATTCCGATCCACTAGTGGCACCCGCCACAAACACATCCAAAGGCAAGCCAATTGTTCACCCGAAAAGGCAGAGAATTGCATCTGACATCATTTTTGTCATTGATACGTCAAACCTGGAAATGCCGTCTACACGTCCAACACAAAGCCCAAGCCAGGACCCAAATCCTTCAAACCGGGCCAAAGTTTAATTAATTACATACATTTCCCCCTAACCTTAAATAATCTCTACTAGTTCTGAAGTAAATCGTATTTACCCGTATGAATCGTCTTATGTTATTTATTGCCGATAAACAGAATATGCACACTTTCTGAAAGTACTGTGTGATAAGTCACGCACCAAACCTATACTCTCGATATACATGCTGCTCTTACTTAAAAAAGAATAACAAGGGTTAACAGGATACGTATATTAAAGAACCATGCTTTCCTGATGTGCTCTCATTCTAATTTGAAATAATGGCATAAATAGTTACCACTCATCTTTCAATATTTTTCAAGGTTGGGTTAATCACGAACATATTTGAATATGTACAACATCTATACTTACTTATCTTTATACTTAAAGGCATCAGGATTGTCTGTCATAAGACCCCGAAACAAATATGTCCAACACAGCCCAATATTTGGCTCTTGGCTCCTTGTATTATATTTTATAAGTATTGTTTAAACAACTGTTTTTTTCTGTAAAATATGTTCATTTCAGAAATTAGATGTTATTCTAGCATCAGGTCTGTGGTACGTTTACTGCATCAGCATTACATTAAAACGATATTACATTATATAAATTCATACAGAGGAAATGCTTAACATTTATCTTTTAGGGAAGAGTGCAGGACGACTTGCTTTATACATATAAATGTGGACATATATGTATGGACATTTGGATGATACAGATATACCTCCTTAAAGATAGTACAGTGTTCGTAGATGACTGTAGACAATGGAATAAGTATGTGAGTAATCGGGTTAATACCACGTTCAGCAATATTTAGCCATACTGCGATATTGGTTTCCAACATACAAGACGGACCATGAAATTATGACTTGAATTTGGACCTGGCTTTCTGGTGTGATGTAACACCCCAGAATCTCCGGTAGAAAAAGGGCTCAAAGCACGAATTAAGATCACGAGATGATACTGATGTATGCATCTGGACACATATTTGCGTAGTATTACTACCTTAATTCATCAGTATATATGTATTTTGCATAAAAGGATATTATAGGATCGACGCTGACGCGCATATAACCTATTCACCAGTGCTGTAATATTTCATTTCTTCTGACACATATCGACACGAGAAATTATATTTAAATTTAAAAGGAGCCCAAGTGGGATAGAAATTTGAGTCTGAACCTGTTGAACAAGGCTTGTTTCATTTTGGGCAATAGCATTGCCGCAAGGCCTGGGCGGAAGGGAACACCTGTTTGCACCCATCAGATACCAATCACAACTTCTCTCTCCAAACGAAAACAAAATACGAAAAATGTCGGAAGTGTATCCTTCTAATTTTCTATTTAGATACATGTTTTAACTTTAAAGTAATTATATGTATCTCATGTATTATTGGTATCTGTGATGCTGGTACCGTTTTGTTGCCATTGTGTAGCTTTTGTGGAGTTATTATGAATATCAAATACATGCCTTGAAATATGGACTTCCATGACGAAAGAATACAGAGTATACATAACTCGCAATTCTATATATTCAGCAAACAGCCCAAAACCGAAACTCCACAACATATCTGATTACACTGATTAAGGCTGTCCCAGTTCTCCATGCGATACTGACGCCTGTTCGTCTCCCAGACCATACAGAATAAATTTAAAAGGAATCCAGCTCAAGTCTAGAACGATTTGGCAAGCCTAGATTGCCTTAATTCTATCCATGAAAGTAAGCATTAATAAAAAAATATTGTTCTTGTCTGCTTCAGATTATATTTTGTAGATACTTATTTTAACTAGGAAAATTGTACTGACACCGGCGCTGTCCCTATTGAAGCTATCCATAAGAATTTCGAATTGCCGTCCATTGTTCGATGTCAATACATCGATGACAAGTGAGGATATCATAAAGTAATCGTTGATGCCGCGCTACACTTTGATAAAAATTATAATCAAGTTGACTGGTGTGTACATTACTACAGTGAACATGTACATGATCATGCCCTAATAATCAAATGCCGTAATGTCAAATACTAATTTATTATTGTGTGATGAATTTAACTGGATCAGTGGTAACATGTGATATTAATATTCCATCAATATCTTTCCTGGTTGGTCCATCCATGTCTACAAAATGAAAATAATACAATTAAAATGGAGCATAGAACAATCCTTAATTTCAGGCTAGAGCTGTGGAAATCTAGACTTTCCCAATCATTATAGACTTGAGTTGGTCTCATGTTTTACATTATTCTCTTGGGTCAACGTCACAGCTCATACCATACACTAACAAGACCAGCTTGCCCCCCGCCGGAGCTCCCGGATTTTGGTTATATCATCTAACATGGCCAACTCTGCTCTTAAGTAAACAAGAACCTAATCAGCGAGGGGTCCTTTATCATCCCTATGTGGCTGCTTGTGAAAATCTGATATCTTTTCCCAAAGACCTGGTTAATAATATATTTTCTGCTGAATATTCGAAACAAATAGAGTGAGTTGGTACTACATGTACATATGTATACGGTTCTATTTTAAATGACTGCAGCGCTCCATTATGAAAACAATTTGTTTTAACGCCGCTCTCAGCAGTATTCCAGTAATATATGACGGCGGTCTGTTGTATATGAAATATATGCAAATTGAATCTTGAATCTTGAAAGTTGTAACATTTCCGCAAATAAGTATCACATGCAGTATACAGTATATCAACTGCAATATACTGTATACATCAGTATACAGTGTGTCGCGAGCTCTGCGCTGGGCTGGAGCACACATTTCCTACACCTCTCCCTTCGGCAAACACCTCATGAGGGTTGCAACGAGGTCACAGGTCAGGCGTGCACTCGTCAGTTGTCTAATACGGTCAAGAGTAAGATCTTCCGGAAGACCACTGCACTGGAGGTAAGTGGGTTATTGAGGAGGTACTACGTGTTTGGAACTGGGAGTTGAACACTAAGCACTTTTAGAGAAGAGCTCATAATAAAACGTTATGGACTCGCGGACGGACTTGTGTTTTCATTTCAAGACGTACATTTATCAGGTTGAACTTCCTAACTGTAACAATAACTGAACTTTACGCCTTTTATACACATTTGTGATGGGGCGACAATGCGACAACGAGACATATTTTGACCTTGAAAATGTCGCGTTACGGCATCGTCGCCCTTTTGTAAAATAAAGAAAAGGATTATCAAAGAGCGACAATGCGAACACGCGACAATGCGACAAATGGCCAATTGTCGCGCTTTTGTTAATTTTGACAGGTTTTGCTTGTTGTTGTAAAGGCGTCAATGCGACAATGCGACAACGAGACAATGTCCCTTCCATAGTAATCCGTGCAAATAAAACTGAGTAATGAAATAGAAGTCTGACATGCCAGTTAAAAGATAGAGTGTTGCAGCTTCTGATTTCATAGATCTTCAAGAAGGGGTTATCAATAATGGGATGGGTGATGAGTTCAACTGCATACTCTGTGATTAACAATAATGCTCCGAGTCAATACATTTTGTCAAATGTATGACATGTATTACGTGAATGAACATATTGTTTATACTCGTCCATGTTTTTGACGGACAAAATAATTTACATGCTCGGTAAAACTGAGGACGGGCATCATTGTGTGTTTCCGTGCTTTGTTCAGGTGAACAATTGACTTGTCCTTGCATGTGTTTGTGACGGGTGCCACTTGTGTGGCAGGATACGCTCACCTTTTCCCGAACACCCATTGGATGACCTGAACCATTTCGGATTTTTATCCCACAGCATTCTGATACACCATGATATAACTGAAATACTGAAATACTGTACAGTTGAAAATAATGTTTAATTCGATTACCGTAGTGTGTTACTGCAACTGTTCATATTTTGTGCAGTGATGTTATGTAATATGTAAAAGAAAGCATATTCAATTATCCAATTGATTTGAATAGAATATACTTGCGTCAGTGTATTTTATTAACGCCCCAAATCGTAATTTAAACACATAAAATAACAGATCACGCATGGTGCCTTGACTTACTACTAGATTTAATGGGCCACCCCGGAATAAAATAGTTCCCCCCAAAGCGAGGAACATATGTTTTAGTATGCTTACAAGAAATATATTCCAAACAATATCCTCATAAGATGAGAAGATCTTTTACAGAATTACCTCAGTAAGTCAATTACAATGACAGCGTCGTAATACATTTACATCAAGTACAATACGTCAAAATGGCCGACACGATAAACGTGACGGGAGATATTTTCGAAGTTGTTAATTAACCTGTGGCTATTTCAAGCCTTTGTCATCACTGATCAATTGGCCGATCATTGAAAGGTGATTGTGAAGATGTGTCAAATAGATACTAAGGTAAATTCATAGATTTCTGTAAATTGTCACTGCGACAGTTTGGATTTTTTTTCGTGTTTTTTTTCTCTCTGGGATGGGTTGTAGCGAGGGTATCCTTAAATGGGCTTGCAACCACGCTTCTGTATGAATTCGTACCAGGGAATTCCAAGGGTTTTCCCCAGGAATGTGGAAGCAGTCAGTGTTTACGGCTTTTCAAGAATACAGTCACGTGAAGAACGTCATGTGACCGACCTCGCGTCCAAGTCGTATATCTTGTAAACTTCACATTAAAAAATTAGTCATTGTTATAACCAAATGAAACACAACCCATTATCCGATAGGGGTAACTGTACATAGCCGTTACCACAATAAACTTAGTAACATTGTTTGGTTTGACTTCTTGGCGCGTGTCTGAATTCCATTAACATGTAACATATCCTAAAACTAACTTATCAGCAAATCTCGCTGCACTGCGCGCGAGAGATACTAGAGCAAGGCATGCCAGAAATACGAAACCTAAAGCTTCCGAAAGGAAGCCTTGGACATCACGTGCGTCGGGGGACCAGCGCCATCTGATTGGCCGTTAACAGTTGTACAAGGCGGAGCAAAAAGCATCGTTTTTCCGTCCATTTTACGCTTGAAAAACTCGACCCTTTTCTGGACACTTTCTAGACGCTGACCAATTAATCAATTTTAATGAATTTTTAGTCGTTTTTCCGTCCAATGACCATATACGGAAAAAAACGACGTTTTCGTGTTTGCAGTGCCAGAACCAGTCACTTGCCACTCGAAAACGTCAATGTGTGGTTTTGTGTCAAAGTTGATGTCCAGCTTGACACAAACACAGTATCTTTGGCATGGTTCGATCCTCTTGTTACCGTAATGTGTGGTTTTGACTCCGAGACCATCAATGGTACGACCCAGAATATGCAGAGGGCGTCGTGGGAAAGGATAATTACATATAAAATTCTTTGGAATACGCCCACATACAGAGTCAGACGTATCCAAGCGAACAAACCTGATATGGTCCTTTTTGATAAATCTAATGAAAGCATTGTATGACCGATTTATCTGTTTCTTTTGAAACTAATGAGATTCGGGAGAAACAAGGCAAAGACAGTATGAGGACCGTACTAACGAAATGTCAAGCTAGCTTCCCAAGTTGTTATACTCGCCATTCATGACAAAAATGAAAAATCCCGTTTCCTGACGCTTAAAATAGTGTTTATATTAATTAAATTGCACACATTTCCAAATATTCGAAATATTCCAGTGTCCATACCGTCCACTGTCCTTGAAGGATAATGATGACGTAGACGACAAAAACGACAACGACAACAACGGTGTGCTGGATTGACTTTCAGAAAGCATATGATTCTGCCTGTTTGGGAATGTTTGGACATGTTGTAGAAATTTTCGTCAGTGTCCACATTGTCCACTATCCTGGAAGGTGTATCTTGCCACATATGTTTGCGGGTAGAGACACAAAACCAAATAAAGACATGACACATGTGTATGCATACAATTTGGAATGATATGGACAGTTTACAATCCTAGACACATTCCACATTAAGCCATGTTAGATCATGTTTACACTGCTGTTTTATGTATGAGAACACAAGAAAGTACGGATTTGTCAGTCATTCAAATCTCCGGTTCAGCAAAAGTTTTCGTATCTATTTTTAGTAAAAATCGTTAGGAGTTTTGCGATCAGGGTGTTAGTTGTCAATTTTAGGTGCTTAATATGCACTTTAATGAATCCTTGGAGTCTGTAACCTTGAGAAACGTTGTAATGTTATTAATACAAAAATCAGTAAAAGATAAAGCATATATTTTGTGACCGGAACTAGCATGTTCGAGGTAAAGCTTACGTTTTGTGTACCATCAAAAGCATGACAGTGATGACATTCCTTCAAAACATGACAAAATCCCTATCATCCACAACATGAGAGATATTGACCACGAATGTGTATACCGAACTCTCGAACCTATTCTCCGATCACGACCGCCTCACCATAAAAATACATATAGATTTGGACCTGTGAAGATCAGGGTTAGAACAGATCGTCAGCAACCAATGCTTGTATTAAAAGGTGACTATGGTTGTCGTTAGAGGCGACTAACGGGATCGAGTTGGTTGTCAGGCTCGCTGACTTGGTTGATTGGATGCATGTCATCTTATCCCATTTGTGTGGATTGATGCTCGTGATGTCAATCACTGGATTGTCAGGTCCAGACTTGATTATTTGCATGACCTCCCTCATATAGCTGGCATATTGCTGAGTGTGGCGTTAAACAAAAAAACAAACAAACAAAACATATAAATTTAACAGCTTATTTCAAATTCGAGATAAAAATACATAGCGCCATCTCGAACTCCCAATCTGACTTTACAATAGAACTGTGTACCATGATATCGAAGTTTGAATTTGCCACCGTGACAGCTTTAAGAAATCTTAATTAGAATTTTACTTAACTGTAAACAATTCTCCTCGATACAGGTTGAGGAATCCGTAATGAAGTCAAAGAAAGTGATCATTTGCAACATTGTCAAACTTAGTTTCTTCCACAGAAACCATCTACCTTTTTCGCAAAACTAAAATTCAACTCAATCCTTCACTTGTTTTTCTGTCACAATGTTTATTGATTATTACCTGCGAAATACATTTCAATTAGTCATCGAGATTCATTTCAATTAGCCACACCTTACATCTGTTGTATTCTGAATTGATCGTCTATGCAATCGTATTTCTATGGATCTATAATACACAGTCTGTTACTCAGTTTTATTTCGCTTATTGACTTTCTACATAGGTGAACAGGGACATTTATTTTCCATGCAAACAACATGTTATTCAGGAAAATATAATTACATGATAAGGGTTTGTGAACACACAAATAATTATTTATTCAAACACCTTTTCCTTTAAAAAACATATATATTAACACACACAAATGGTTTTTACAAACAATAGTTGATTTTATGCTTCCAAACAAACCACACGCAAGCTATTGTTGAATTTTAAAATATAGCCAAGGTAAATGTATCCACAATCATATTTAATCAGAAATATCGTTCTGTTCTATATAAATGTAACAAGTGAACTAACCATTTCAGTGGATCTCAACATGGACAAAACTGTTGGAGATGTTCAATGAGTGAATGTTTATTTAATGAAGTAAACAGGTAGATTCTTTCTTTTGGTAAATACATGTAGCTGTACATCTTATAGATGTTCCAAGAGAAAATAATATTATATCTGCCTATATACCACTTTATAGTGTCTCAGATCGCGGTATGTAAAGAAAACTTGGTGCTCAAAGTGAAGCCCTTTTCCCTCTACATTGATGATACATCTGTGTGTTTAAAGTTGATTTTGACGGCCCGGGCCAAGTCGGACCCAACACAAGCAAAACACTTCTGATAGAGGCTATGTTGAGAATGTAGAGGGAAAAGGGCTTCACTTTGAACCCCTTGTTTTCTTTAAGTACAGCGATCTGAGACACTATAAAGTGGTATTTTGGTAGATATAATACTAATCGAAAGATGTGGATCCATTTGATGATACATCTGTGAGGTTTAAGTTGATTGTGACAGCCCGGGCCAAGTCGGACCGAACACTTCTGACTTGGATTTTCTTAAGAAAATACAGTAAAAATGCTTCACTTTCAGCCCCTTGTTTTCTTTAAATACGATGTACCGTGACATTATGAAGTGGTATATAGGTAGATATAACACTAATCTATAGATGTAAACACATTTGAAGAAACATCGGTGTGTTTAAAGTTGATTTTGACGGCCCGGGCCAAGTCGGACCCAACACAAGCAAAATACTTCTGATAGAGACTATGTTGAGAATGTAGAGGGAAAAGGGCTTCACTTTGAGCCCCTTGTTTTCTTTAAGTACAGCGATCTGAGACACTATAAAGTGGTATTTAGGTAGATATGATACTAATCGAAAGATGTGGATCCATTTGATGATACATCTGTGAGGTTTAAGTTGATTTTGACAGCCCGGGCCAAGTCGGACCGAACACTTCTGACTTGGATTTTCTTAAGAAAATACAGTAAACATGCTTCACTTTGAGCCCCTTGTTTTCTTTAAATACGATGTGCCATGACATTATCAAGTGGTATATAGGTAGATATAACACTAATCTATAGATGTAAACACATTTGAAGATACATCGGTGTGTTTAAAGTTGATTTTGACGGCCCGGGCCAAGTCGGACCCAACACAAGCAAAACACTTCTGATAGAGACTATGTTGAGAATGTAGAGGGAAAAAGGCTTCACTTTGAGCCCCTTGTTTTCTTTAAGTACAGCGATCTGAGACACTATAAAGTGGTATTTAGGTAGATATAATACTAATCGAAAGATGTGGATCCATTTGATGATACATCTGTGAGGTTTAAGTTGATTTTGACAGCCCGGGCCAAGTCGGACCGAACACTTGTGTGACTGTTGAGAGTATAGGGAGAAGAGGTCTACTTTAACCAACGTGTCTGCTTTAAATACGACGATCAGTGACATTATAAAGTAGTATTTACTTATATATAGTACGTTCCTATAAATATAAACGCTATGCCGACAGATGGAAATTTGTATCACGATAGCTGGAGGTATTTGATACGTTTCAAATCTTATTTCGTTTATCGATTGCTCTTTTACATGTTACCAAGATCAGCGACGCTTACACACAGCTCCACTTTCTGGTTTTCAAGCGATTTTCTCCGAATTACTTATTTATGGTGCACTTTTTTGTTTGGTGATTGTTCATTAATGTCATGTGTGTATGTTTCATCAATTATATGTAGGTATGATCGCCGATAATGAAGTAATTAGCCAGTAACACTTTGGCCCGTCTTGGCCCGGCCCGGCCCGACTTTTAGGCAATCCCCTTAAAGAAGATGCCCCCTAAACAAAGGATACACCTACATGTACGTATGCAACATCGTGGTCTGCTATTAAAGATTCGATAACGGGAAAGCTACCAAGACGATTGCTGCAAAGGAAATAGCTGCGGGTTTACTTCACTTCATCTATATTTTTGGTGCTCCGCTTATTTTACAGTCCGATAATGGACGAGAGTTTCGCAATGGAGACTTGGAGGCTGTTGATAAAGAATGTGAAACGGTACATTGCACGGACGTCGCTATCGCCCACAGAGTCAGGGATGAGTTGAGCGATGTAATCGTACATGTATGTGTGATTTGGCTATGCTTACCTAGCTTTGGCATGTTTTATTGCCCAAATTTTGTGCAATGCCTACTTGTCTGAAACTCGTTTTGTGAGTTGGTACAACTTATCCTGGCTTACCAGTAGTTGGTCTGACCAGTCGGAACAGGTGGACATCTGCACGTAAAAATAATCAGGCATTGCTATGATTATCCAGTTATCTCAACATTATGCTTACAGTATGCATAAACCCCATAAAACAATCACATTGGATTAAATAAGGATTATGTGATTGAGTCAACAATCACTTATCACTACGTTAGGGTTTCAACCTTCACAATCATTTGATGAATGCCGTGACACTATATTCGTTATTGCTCTCTGGGGTTGGTTTGTTGTTTAACGCCGCACTCAGCAATATTCCAGCTATATGACAACTGTTTGTTAATAATCGAGTCTGGACCATACAATCCAGTGTTTGACAACATGAGCATCGACCCACGCATAGCGACCCTGACATCCAAATCCTGCTATTCGCCTCTTATGACATGAATCGTCTCTCTTTATGGCAAGCGTGGGTTCCTGAAGACCTTTTCTACCCCGCATCTTCAAGGGTCTTCTCTGGAGTAAAAAGAAAAGTATATTATGTATACAGCAAATGAATTCCCTTCATTGTCACGATACTCTTCAAATGCAGTTATCTATGCAAACTTGCTGTCGCCGTTTTCACAGTCTCAGGGTACCTCGGGTACTCCTTGTCGCGGACCACCCGCTACCCTTTTCTTCACAATGATACGCGCCTTTGGGCGGACCTCATATTTAGTCATACCGGGTTAATTGTCAGGTAATATCCTAACTTACCCTGGCTTACCATTAGAAGAGATTTACAACTCCTGGCAACAACGGGCTGAACAAGACTACCAAACCATTCACCCCGTATCACCTCAATTACAGACGGCCAAACTTTGCTGCCCCTCTAGATGAACGGGTAGGTACAATCTACATATAAGACGTTATTTATCTACATTGGTTGTGCCCAATCAGTGCTCATGATGTCAGTCACAGGATTGTCTGGTTCAGACTCGATTATTTACATACCGCCTTCATATTGGAATAGTTCTGAGTGCGTTAAACAACAAACAACCAAACAAAACATTTGTTGTGTGAAAAAACAACAATAATGAACAAATTTAATGGTTATGCCTTTTTGCATTTGCGTGCTTTTGCCGAGTTGTGACAGCACACAGCGTCCGGTGAGACTGCATTTTTTGCGGTACAACCTAACCTGAAGAAACGTTCCTTCTTTATCAATCTGCAAACTAACATTATTTTATGCAAAAGTATGAGGAAATATCTCAAAATGTTTGTAAAACGTTGGTGTATTTGTAAGCAATTGTGTTTTTTAAGGAATTTAATTCTCAGTGTCACCTTTCACTTTGCCATTGTGTCATGGAAAATAAATACTGGGAATTGGGCATTAAAATAGGAAATATTCCTTCTCGTTAGCAGTATGTCATAACTCCCGTATAGCAACGTATATATCAAGTTCCATACCAACTACTTCTCATGCACTCCCTGTTTCCTTCAGCGTTTTAACTTGTGGTGTGTTTAGATGGGCTAAATATGGACACAATAACTTTCTTAAAAACATATCCAGTATAACATTAAATTCAAAATTTCAAACTCTAATCCAGGCTAATAATGTTCATATTTATTACATTAATTATGGTTAAATGTCAGTAGTTTTCCTTCCCCATCAGATAGTTTGAAAGAGGAGAAAGTTATGTGTCACCCACACACAAGATGATTGATCAATATCAGTTTTGTAAATCTATAAAAAAATAAATTGAATTCGTTTTCGTTTTGTTTGCAGATCTTCCCAGTTGGAATTGGTGTTTATGTTTTGGTGTTCATGTCAGGGTCAGATAAAGTATAATGTTTTTTAATCGATAAACTGGAATTTAGTTTTTTGCATTTTTGGTATGCATGAGAAGTATTGTATACAGGCTATAGTCTACTACTAGCCTTGCTCCAAGGCTGTACTGAAAGAAAAGTCCATGGATGTATAGTAATTCTATACTCATAATGGGCAAGTCTAGATGAATCCAATGTCAACATGTTCTTACTCTTTACATGATCTCGAAATTAATATTTAAATCTAATAATTTTTGCCTGAGGTGCAAATCTAACAGGTTACCCATTGTACAGGTTAGGCAAATTAAACAGTACAAATGTATCAGTTTGTTTATAAGACATCATTAGGGGACATCCCGTGAAAACATAAAAAGAGTAAAGTGTGGCAGCAGTGGGGTAGTTTGTTTCAATGCTGCTATGAGCATAATGCCAGTCACGTCACGGTAGAGGGCACCAAGTATACACATTGGCATGAGGGCGGGGTGGTGTCACAAGCTAATGATAGTGCCAGTCACCAGGACCAGTGCCCTACATCTGTATATATTATTAGTTTTACACTCACAAATATACATTGGCTGTGAAGCACATGTATTACCATGAATAGAACACGTTCTTGACATCAGATTATACATGCGTTTTGTCTGCTGTTAAATTGTGTGTTCAAATCTGAAGAAAGAAGAGAATACTCCTATGTAGGAACTAAATAATGTTTGTGTAATTAGAGATGATGTAAGCTTCACATTGGCTTTTTGTTTGTGACACACGATTGGACATTCATGCAATGATAACTTTATACAAGAATGAAGTGTATATAGCTGAACATAGATAAGCATGTTCAAGGTACATTTGTCATGGTGGACATTTTCTGAGAAGTCAGAATGTAGACATCCATCACCTCCTGGGGTTAGTTGTTGGTGTATTCACTTCACAGGGCACATTTCAGCATAGCGTCACAAAAGAAATGATGTTCATTGAAGATGTTTTATTACAAAAATACAAAACAACCTTTGTATATTATTGATGACAAACCTAAGGCACATAAGAAAAAAAACCATATAAGAAATTGTTAGCTAACAGCAACATATGCATACTACATGATAGTTTATATTTGATATCTTTTCACTCTTGTTTAATGCTGTATTCGGCCATGTTCCAGCCACCTGTATGTAAATCAAGACCAGACAAATCAGCCATTCCTATTATGAGCAACGATCCACACCATCGGGGTACGATGACACACAATCAATAAAATCATCAAATCTGACAGCCCAATATATTTAGTCGCTTGTTATGACTAGAATAGAGTGCTGGGGTCCTCCTGTTCTAACCCATATTGATTGCAATGAGGCAGACTAAATGATTATTATGTTAGATATTATTAGTTATGGTCTTTGGTTGCCGTATGCGATGTCATATTCTTTTGTTAATCTAAAATGACACTGTATACAGTAACTAAAGACACCATGACGAATATTATGCCGAAAAGTTTACACTATTTGGTTTCTTTGTCGCACAAGTCATGTCAAAACTTAAAACTCAAAACGTAACACTTACAACCTAAGGCGTTAAGGGTCAAAGGGTGACTACTCTTCAAACATCCGAGGCCAAACCTTGTTGATAGTTTTAAGTTTATATAATCTTTATTAAAGTCACGAACGTGATCCAAAAAACATTAACGTCCTTGCACATCAAAATTAATGATATTAAAACACAAAACAGTGTCGAATAACGAATTTCTGTACCAGAATTTTCATGTGAAATATGTAAGGTGAGTGTTGGAAAATCAAAAATGGCTGTTACTGACGGTATACAGTCTCATATTAGGTCAGTAACAACCATCTTGGATTTTTATGACGGCTCATATGGGGTTAGTAGTTCTGCTCTCTGATTGGTCAATCTCACTTTGGGGCATAGTAAAATAATATGTCAAAGTCAAAGACGTTTATTGTACAAAAGGCTACCGGACCATATACAAGAAAGAGTTACGCATGTTGATACAATTATATTTGTTACACATTGGGATATACACGTTGCTTGATTAATTCATTTCTTTTGGCTAATGCATGCAAATATAAAGAGAAAGATTTAATATATTTGATTCGTTCTTTGTCGTCAGCATAAGTACAAAGGCGTTTATCGGTGACATTGCTATTAAATAATCTTTTATATATTTCTTTCGGAGATCATTGTAAAATGGACAGACAAACACAAAATGAATTTCATTTTCTATCTCTAGATTACACAATGGACAAATTCTTTTCATTTTTTCAATGGACAGTTTTCTTCCTTCATTTACAAAAAGGTCTAGCAAACCAAGTCGATATTCAATTAACTGTTTTCTTAAGTTTTCCGTAGTGAGTACTGATAAATATATTTCTGGTTGAAGTAAAGTCTTGAAAGTTTTGTAATATTCATAACGTGAACTATCCTCTAAAGTGGAGTGCCATTCTTGGTAGAACATATTTATAGACCGATTCCGAAATTCATTAAGAAACATATTGACATTTCCAACTGACCGACACAGCCATATAAAACCAAAACCATGCGAAAATAAAAGATTTCTTATATGCGATGTCCAAGTATTCTTTCCCATGTTATCTAAATGTAGAAGCATGTTATAAGCTAATTTGGGGAGACGTTGTTCATGCATATGAAGAATTTTAAACCAGTATTTTAAACATCTGATCTGAGAGTTAATATATAATGGGTATCTACCACATTCACCATAAACCATGCAATTTGGTGTAGAAGATCCGACACAAAGAAACATTACATGCTAATAAGTGAACCTTCTCTAAACAGTCATACCGTTGAAATCCCCATACTTCAGAACCATACAATAAAATTGGTTGTATCTGGGTATCAAAAAGCTTCAAGAAGATATTAGGTGACATCGATCCCACTTTATGAGAAATAGAAATTACACTTATTAAAGATTTCTTTGCACGCAAGGACAAGTCAAGGGCTCATTTTTTTCCAATTCATTGTGTGTGAGAACCAGATTCCTAAATATGAGTAGTGATCTAATATATTGACAAACTGACCATCGAATGACCATCTCTCTTTCGACGCTATTGGACCACCTTTTCTGAAGATCACAATTTTAGTTTTTTCCAAGTTTACTGATAATTTCCATTCTTTCGTGTATGTACTTAAAATATTGTATTGCCTTTGAAGACCAACAACAGTATCTGACACTAGAATGACATCATCTGCGAAAAGTAGCATTATAATATGTGGTATTCAAGCTCTTAATTTGGTAGACACAAATATTTTGTATGTCTGTTGAAATAAGTCAGCAAAATAATCTAACACACAAGAAATGCCAGATGAATAATTATATCCATTGGCTCCTAAACATTGAATGGACATATACCTGGAGGTTACATGTATATGACAAAGACCATTATACCCATCATTTTCATGGGAATAAAATGTTTCTAGAATGCAAACCAATGTAACTAGCAAATGTTTGAAGATACTTGCAAAATCAGGAAAAGTCCCATTTACTCAAAATGTCTAAAAATACTACCATGTATTTCGAGTCCAAACCATTGCAATTTCTTTATCCAAATATAACCCAGTCTTGGTATTACACAAGTAATACAATTAATACAACCATGTGTCACAATAACCTCCAATGTCACCTTGAACATTGACATATATAGAACCAACATTTAATGTGGCAGTGCTTGTAAAGACATATGTACATATATAGTTTCATGTCTACAGAGAAAACTATGCCTCATACAATAATTAAAATGTGTTTTGGAAATATCGGAACACTGACCTTAACCTTTAATAAATTTAACCCAAGCCTAAACAAAGCAAGTACCCATCTTAAAGTAGGCATATACAATTCTGATAAATGCATGAATACCCCCTTCTTGGAAAGCGTAACCACAGACGTTTTTGTCTTGTGACATGGACATTTTACCAAACCAATTCCCAAGGAACATTTTGAAAAAGTCCATTGAAGAATAATCTCCCAAGTAATTAATCTTTGTGTATTAGTCATAAAAATATAAACACTCTTACATCACAAATAAATTATCTTGTTCAATAGTTACTTTCATACAACCATTTGTATTACCTTCCATGACAATATGAAAATGTACAGCATAATGTCACACATCCGACATTCTGTGCATATATAAAATTACACATCAACAACTTTCTGAGTTGTGGCAGAAAGCAACAGTTTCCCACGCTTCCTATGGTAGACATGCATCGAGTTGGTGCAGTCTTCATGATCTACTGTCATGGGCAAAACTCTGCTTCCATGACAGTATCAGAACACTGAGGTGTATGACATAGTAGAAATGTGGCATCATGATATTATTCCAATGGTCATTACATGGCAAAATCCAACATACACAAATATCAAACCATCTCTCTCAAATAATTGTACATACATTCTAGGGCTGGGACGAGTCCAAATTTACTACCCGGGTATCCACCCCCCTATTACCCGACCCTCCCACAGCAATTGCAAAACGTATTTAGATACATGTATTAAACGATCTGGTCATGCATACACTGCCGTTGACTTAAGTTATATCTTTATTCAACCATATGAAAAGTCAGAAGGAACAGGTGCTTAGTCAGAAAGAAATGCGAACATTAGTGGCTTGTTGTGTAACCACAGAGGTCTGGATACTTTTTGTTATTAAACAATATATCACGTGACTAACTAATTCTGCTCACAAGTTAGAAATGGGATTTACTGTCAGCAGGCAAAAGAAAATCTTGAGATTACATTATTTGTCGAGTTTATAGGTGTTCTCCCATTTCTGGTCGAGGAGATATGAGTAATAATATAGTCAAAAATCTCTTAAAATGAGAAATATTGACTCGTAGCGTTTAGGCTTTGCTCACAAGTTAGAAATGTTATTTACTATCAGCAGCCAAAAGAAAATCTTAAGATTGCATTATTTGTCGAGTTTATAGGCTTTCTCCCATTTCTGGTCGAGGGCATATGAGTAATAATATAGTCATAAATCTCTTAAAATTAGCAATATTGACTCAAAAGTCTAATTCGCGTAACTTTCGATCTGTCCGAAGTCGAAGCTCGCAAATACAGTACAGCACAATCTTCAAAGACACTAAACTACATGTTATATACTTGATGTGCAGACTGTGAGTGAAACATGGTATCATGCAAAGACAGCCAAGACAGCGATGCGTTCGTTAGACATCAACAGCTTTGGGGAAGATAGTGTCACGTGCATACACAAACCACGCCCACTCATGAATATTGTAGACTTAAAGGGGCACTGATCTAACGCAATTCCCCGACTGGTTGTTGCCTTTGTTATTGTTTTTTCCCCGTGAGTACCCGGATGATACACAACGCAACTGAGCGTGACCAGAGACTGGGCTACCGTCTGCAAGGACAGCTAAATAAACTCGGAGGCTGGAGGCAATATTTGTTTTACGCATTTTTGCATAAACACTGATTGGTTAACTGTGATCTATAAAGATTTCAACAAAAGGCGCATGTTAATTAATTTCTTCAACCTAAACAAACAGACAAAAAGAACGGCGGAGCTCATCGGATGTCGTCATTTGGAAATACCCCAGATGGTTATAGCTTAATACTAAAAAAGTATCCATGCAGTGAAAGCATTTTCGGATTTCGGATTGCGTCGATAATACGATTACTACTCCCTTGTTTTCTCGTTTTCTCGTATAACCCTACACTTGTGTATTTGTCGTCATTCACTTGATGCTCAGTTAAGGAATTTATTACAGGTACAATTAGTGGTAGCACCACTTAGAT